>NC_133943.1:7805000-9005000 GCF_031877795.1 Strix aluco | reverse complement strand
CTGTACATTATGGCACTGAGCCACTCTTCCTTCATTTGGCTTCCTCGCTTGTATTTAACCCGGCTCCCAAGGCTTTCTGGGGAACAAATCCTGCCAAGAGCAGGCTATTCCACCCTCAGCTGGATGCTGAGCTGGATCTTGGGGAACAACTGATCTTGCCGAAAGCTGGTCACTGTTGGAAAGGTGTGAGGGCTTCTCTAGAACATCCTGAGCGCTCATGTGTAGCTTACTCTGGCCTTGAACAGCCCTACGTGGCTGCAGCTGTGATCAAGGTTTAGCAAAGGAGAGAGGTTCCATCCAAAACCAGCTTTCCCTCTGACTTCATCAGTTCTTCAGGCTGATAACTCCTCTAATGAGGGACTCCATGCTGCCTTTTAGGAAGATGATGTGTGCTAGCAATCTACCAGCTGTCTGACTGGATCTCAGAAGCCTTTAAATGATGTTATTTTGCATCCAGACTTTTGCGGCTTCATTTCAAGCTGCTGGAGAGGTAGTCACTGAGACATATAATGTGACAGAGAAGAAAGGATCAAATTGTGCTGTTCTTCCAGGCTTTCCTTTTCCAGCAAGGAGGTAAACTCTGTTCTCTTCTGGAAACAGTGAAGCAGGACCATTACTGCTTTGCAGGGCTGAGCTGCCCTGGAATCAACCTGGCAGTGATGCAGTCCTGAAATGGTGGCGGATAAGGTTTTGGGGTACTGGTGTCTCACAAATCTCTCCTGTTTATCCAACAACTGATACACATGGAGAAGAGGGACAAGACTGGCTGATAACTCTGCGCTCTGAGATGGAAAGAAGGCTTCTTTTCTATTTATTTACAGTTTGGTGGAAAGCTTGATGCTAGCTGAGGAAGTGAGCTGGGCTGGGAATGAACTTCCACAGGCTCTAAGTGAGATAGCACCCCAAGGGTGTTGCAAGATGTCCTGTTGTCTTTCCTCTTTCCTCACTGCCCTCCCCACCACACACCATGCAATGCACTGAGATAGCCCTTCTCAGTAGTGCTGCAAGAGCCCCAAGGCTCCCCTGCATTAAGGCAGGGAAGGGTCTTCAAAACAGGACTGTTTCAAGCTCAGAATAAGAAGCTGCACTTTTCACAGGGAGCCTGCAATGTAGGATAGGAGTCAAGTGGTGGAGAGAGACTTGAAAGTCATGACATGGCACCGCTCAGCCAGATGATGCATGCTTTCAGCTCAGCAGCTGCTTAAGTATCCCTAAAAATTTGGGCAGACTTTTCAGCTCCTTAATCCATCCTACAAGGGGCTAGAGCCTGAGTCTGCAGGTAGGAAGAGATGTGCACACACTGTGTGTTGTGTGGCATCATCCTGTCCCTGGTGCTCAGCATGGACCCGCTCAGCACTGGGGCTGGGCAGGAGTCAAAGCACTGAGGAGTTTTATGGTCAATGCTGGAGGAGAGAGAAAATAGCTATTCATAGTGAATGCTTTCCAAGAATAAAGGAGCAGGAAGAAAACATAAGGGTGCTTGTTTGGGAATGAAACAAGTAGGCTGTGCAAGCCTCAGCTACTGGAAATCCATGGGCTGGTGTCTCATTCTGGCTTTAGCAGCACTGAGCAGATACACACTGGTTTACTGTCTGCTCTTGAGATGACAGCCTTACACAGACCAGATACCTGCCAGGGCACATTGCTCAAGGCAATTTCCTGCAAGTTAATGCAATCTGTTGATTAAACATTTGTTTCTTGCAGCCTCATGCTGAGCAAGCTATTGCAGTCAGGGAGATGAAGGGAGTTATTTTCTGTGGGATGGTGCTTGTGTGCTTATCTTCAGTTTACAGACTAGAGATAGCTGAACGCAGCAATCTTGCCTTCTGATCACTGACAGGATCTAGTGATGAGAACTAACACATCAGAAAGAAACAAAATGAGCTTTCCTGGGCTACAGTGAACTTTGAAAGTGGAGATGAAAGCTGTTGTATTCCCGACATCAAATGCTATTAAATACAACAGTGGCACACAGTTTTGTCTGACACTAAGCCATCAGTACTTGTTCAGGTGTCTGAGCCTTTGGATGCTGGATGGGGGAAGCACTTTCAAACACTTTGATAAAAGACTGCGTCTCCTGTTGCTCTGGCCTAATTTAATTAGATATTACAAGCACCAAATCCCTTATTTAAACAGAGAGGCTTTCAAAGTAGATTAGACCTGACTGACACATACCAAAACCACGACAGATGGAAAAATCTTTGGTTCTGCTTCTAATACAGCTTTCTTTATCCAGCCTAAAGAAATCAAGCAAAGAAAAGAAGAAAATTTTTTCTTTCTTGCAGAGCATAGTTCAAAAATCTGGTGCATGAAATGCATTAAGCAGGGATGCAGGACTGAACTGCAGCTGCAGCGTTGCTGGCATCACACTGCCCAGGATGCACGTGGCATCCTCGTGGCGTGGCAAGTGTGGCACTTTGGTGGTCTGAAGGCACCACAGGGTTGCTGCAGAAGTGTGTTTCATAGATGGGGCATATTCTGTGATCCTTCTCCAAACTTTTGGAAGTGAGGCCATTGTTTTAAAAAACTGTTTTAAACCTACATTTTACTGCTGCTGAGAGGGACACAGGATATGACCTTCTTGGTTTGGCCCAGATTTTGACTTACTGTACTTTTTTACATCACTGTTTAGCAAATGCAGATGTTTAAAAAGAAGGGGAAGGCTGTTTCCCCTGGAACCAAATCAAAACGCTTACTATTCAGTGCACAGGAGCGCCTTTTATAGACTTTTGGTCTGATCCAGGGCTGAAGACAGGGAGAATATTGTCTATATGAGGATGACACAAACAAATTCAAATTGGGGAATCAGCATTTTCCTAGGACAAAGATGGGAATTGGCTTCTGGGCAGAAGTTGAAATACAGATGCAGACTGGTTTATAATTGTGCTCAGATTGGGCACTGGAGAGAGCCTGGATTTGAGCTGAGAACTCACACCATGCCCAGATGTGTCCTGAACTGGCCTATGGTGTGCTTGGTACACTGAACTTGGTGCACTGAATCTAATCCCAGTATATCTGGGGCATGACAAGTCCAGGTAGATGACATCAGTTTCTCCTCCCTTATCTACCAGCACTGTAACCCTGTCGTAGAAGGTCACCAAAATTTTCAGGCACAATTTGCCCTTAGTGAAGCCATGATGACTCTCACCAATCACCTCCCTATTTCCCATGTGCCCTAGCATAGTTTCCAGGAGGATCTGCTCCATGATCTTGCTGGGCATAGAGATGAGACTGACCGACCTGTAGTTCCCCAGGTCTTTTTTTCTGTTTTTAAAAGTGGGGATCATGTTTCCCCTTTTTCAGTCATGGTGAACTTCACTGGACTGCCACGACTTCTCAAATATGATGGATAGTGGCTTAGTCACTTCATCTGCCAGATCCCTCAGGACCTGGGGGTGCATCTCATCAGGTCCTATAGACTTGTGCACCTTCAGGTTCCTTAGATAGTCTCGGACCTGATCTTCTCCTACAGTGGGCAGTTCTTCATTCTCCCAGTCCCCACTTTTGCCTTCTGTGTCTTGGATGGTGTGCCTGGAGCACTTGCCAGTGAAGATTGAGGCAAAAAAGTCATTGAGTACCTCAGCCTTCTCTATATCCCAGGTAACCAGGTCTCCTGTTTCCTTCTGCAGAGGGCCCACATTTTCCCTAGACTTCCTTTTAACACTGACGTACCTATAGAAGCTTTTCTTGTTGCCCTTGATGTCCCTGGCCAGATTTCATTCTATCAAGTCTTTGGCCTTCCTAACCTGATCCCTGGCAGCTCAGACACTTTCTCTGTATTCCTCCCAGGCTACCTGTCCTTGCTTCCACCCTCTGTAGGCTTCCTTTTTGTGTTTGAACTTGTCCAGGAGATCCTTGTTCATCCATGCAGACCTCCTGCTGTTCTTACGTGTCTTCCTCTTTGTTGGGATGCATCGCTCATGAGCTTGGAGGAGGTGATCCTTGAATATTAACCAGTTTTCTTGGGCCCCTCTTCCCTCCAGGGCTTTATCCCATGGTATTCTGCCAAGCAGATCCCTGAAGAGGCCAAGTCTGCTCTCCTGAAGTCCAGTGTAACGAGTTTGCTGCGCCCTCCTCGTTGCCCTAAGGATCTTGAACTCTACTATTTCATGGTCACTGCAGCCAAGGCTGCCTTTGAGCTTCATGCTCCCCACCAGCCCCTCCTTGTTGGTGAGAACAAGGTCCAGCATAGCACCTTTCCTCGTTCTTCTTCTATCTCTTGGAGAAGGAAGTTATCATCAGTGAATTCCAGGAACCTCCTGGATTGCTTATGCCCTGCTGTATTGTCCCTCCAACAGATATTGCGGTGGTTGAAGTCCCCCATGAGAACCAGGGCTTGTGAACATAAGGCTGCTCCTATCTGTCTATAGAGGACCTCATGCGCTTGGTCTTCCTGGTTGGGTGGCCTGTAGCAGACCCCCACTATAACGTCTCCTGTTGCTGCTGTCCCTTTAATCCTGACCCATAAGCTCTTAGTCAGCTCCTCATCCATCCCCAGGCAGAGCTCCATTCACTCCAGCTGATTATGGATATAGAGGGTGACCCCCTCTCCTCGTCTCCCTGCCTGTCCTTCCTAAAGAGCCTGTATCCTTCCATTCCAACACCCCAGTCACAGGAGCCATCCCACAACATCTTTATGATGCCACTTAGGAAGGTGGGTCACTGCGCCCGTTCAGAAGTGGGTGTGCTCCATGAGAAGTGCTCAGCTCCTGACAGGGCAGCAGGTAGATGGATGTGGCAAGGTCAACTACACTTTCACCTTCTGACCCTCTGCCATCACAGCGTGCTTTGCACAGGGAAGCACAACCTGCAGCACTGGTTCTGCAGCAGCTTAATGGCTCCTGGGCCACCAGGAAGCCATTAGCCACTGCCTCCCTGGGGACAGGGTGTTAACAAGTGCCTTGCAGGCAGAAAGTGATGACCCAGAGCAGAGTGCAGAGATACAGCGTAGCTCTCCGCTAGTGTCCCCCAAATATCTGTCTCCTGTCTGCCCTCTCTGTGCATGGCAATTGGTTTCACACTGCAGGCAGCAAACAGCGACCAGCCCGTGTCCACAACAGTGGTTCACCGCAATGGGAATATTTACAGTGACATCAAAAAAAGCTGCATCTAGCTGATTTTCTAACACACCTAGGAAACAGAAATCCAGGTCTAAAGAAAGGTCTTACTGTCTTTTTTGTCTTTTTTTTTTTCCCTTTTCTTTTCCCCTCCCTGTATCTGCAGAAACCTCTTTGCACCAAGCTACACTGAGACTCATTACAGCCGGACTGGACAACCCCAGACCACCTCTCTGACCCACACGGTGAGTGCAGAGAGCGCTTTCCCTCCCGTGGCATGCAGGGGAGACCAGGCAGGGAGCTTGGAGAAGCGGATGAGCTTTTTTCCCCAGAGCCTTTCTTTGAGCCCATGGGTCTGCCTTAAGCCATCCAACTTTCTGACCTGGGGGGTTCCAGCAAGAAAGTGTCTCCATCCCCCAGCAATGGTTAAAACATCTTACTGTTTTGCCCAGGCTCTGAGAGCCCAGGTCAGCCTCCAGCATCGCTCCCCTCTCTCTGGGTGCTGGGGAATTGTTTGTTCCTCCTGCTGCTCATCCTCTTGCTTTTAGTTTTGCCACTGAGTACTCCATGCTGGGGATGTTCCCAGCTTTTGGGAAAACCAGTCTGTGTAAGCTGGCTCCTGTTCAGTAAAAATCCCATAAATTACTGATCTCACGCAGGCCTTGGCTGATTCTCCACTGCAGTGGCACAAAGATGTGCATTGGTTGAGATGCAAAAATAAGAGATAAAAACCCCATGAGATCATATTTACTAATGCTGCCCCGGGGCAAGGGGAAGGGATGTGATGAATATGTTGGCGTTTCTGCCCCAAAGCCTCCTTGTCCCTGCCAGAGGCTGCCTTTGTCTTGCCTGGAACCCCAGACTGGGACTTCCCCACTGCCCATGGCATCACCCTCTCTGGGGCTGAAGGCACGTCCTCTGGGGCCTGACCCGGGGCCAGCTGCCTTCGATAGACAGCTCCTGTTACAGGCAGAAAGCTTTGGATCGGCCTTAATGCTGCAGCCATCTAAGTTGCTTCCTTGGGGATTCAAAGCTCTTAATTTTTACTGGCAACAAGGAGCTGTTTGATGTACTCACACAAGCCACGTATGGCAGCTGAAAGGCCAGATTTCGATGCAGACTCACAGAGATTTAAGTTGTGATAGTCAACTGCTAAATGCAGTGGAAAGAGGATGATTACTGGAGCATTGGCTGTACTTGCATGGGACTAAGTGATGCCTAAATGTAGCACGTGTCCATCCTGAAACTGCATTGCCAGCCCTGCTCCCCTCTGCCTTTCAGGACCACTGCTTTTACCACGGGGTGGTGAGGGGCCGAGAGCACTCCAGCGTCGCGCTCAGCACGTGTCGAGGACTGCGGTAAGTGCCTGGTGATGCCAGCGCTGCAGGAACGGCTCTGCTCAGCTCCTCAGCCTGCTGCCACGTGAGCTCTGCTCCCCAGCGGCCCGGTTGCCGTATTTCTTTCTGGGCAGATAGACCTGTTCTCAAATGCCACCCAGCCAAGGTTCCTGGACATAAAAGGGAGTGTGTTGGGGGAAATGCAGAAATTGGGTATCATTAGTAGCCATGGCCTCATAGCCGGCTCCTAGACTTCTTCCTCCTTTGTGCTGGCAACATGGACTTGTACAATAAGTGAGTTTAACCCACGAGTCCACTGTAGCAAAAGACTCTCATTAGCGGCTCAGGGCTGCATCCCCTACAGAGACAGGGACGGGACTTGCCACGTCCCAGCCCAGTACTCCACACTGTTGCATAAACCAGCTCCTCCTCCCAGTCTCTCACAACTGGCAGGTTTTTGAGTGAATTTTGGGGAAAAGTCTTCAAGTCTGACCTTCCTCCTGGGTTGTCAGCCCTGCTCTCTGCTTTCTCCCTGGGTGGTGCTGGGGTGGTGTGTGTTACGCATTTAAAATCTTCGCTTTGGTAGTAATGGAGTCTTTGGCAGGAAAAGACTGTCTGTATCCTCAGCAGGAGTAAATGAAATGGCTTGTTGTGACCAAGGATCTGCATTCATTTACACCAGCTCAGAGTTTGTTTCCAAAACAGCACATGGGCTTTATTGATATTAGTGGTCATCTGCTCTCAAGCGCTGATTGGAAGCTGTGCTGATGGGACTGGCTCCAGCCAGGAAACAGCCAGTGCCAAAGCAAACCTGAGACATCTTAAGTGAATGTAGCACAGGCCAAAGAGCCCAGTGAGATAAACAGGACACTGCAGCCACCTGTGGCTTGCAAGAAATAATCCAAAATCAGAAGTAGTCACAGGTGTGCCTTGCTTCTGTCAGCCTGCGTTTTCCTAGGCTCTGCCTTCCAGCTGCAGAGGAGATAGAGCTGTCTCGGTGTGCACATGCAGTAGGTTCCTGCACCCCTGAGCTGTCAGCGTGTGCTGTGCTGGCAGCTCCTCGACATTGTTTTCCAGTTGCTGGGAAGGCACAGGAGCTGAGCACACGCGGCTGTTTTCACTCTGAGCCTTCACAGGGTGGCATGCTGCCTGTCGAGCCACACATCTAGTGGGCATCACAGGTTTCCAGTTCTCCTGGCTGTTACATGCTCATTGAGAAAACCAGAACCATATGGCTGTGTGCAGACCCAGAGAGAACTGTGTTTTTTTCTATTGACAAAGTCTTCAAATTTTTTAGGTCAGTTCTGCTAAAGACAAATTTCTTCAATTGGTTGAAAAGCTTCCACTGCCCCTGAAGAAAAAGCTGTACTTTTAAAAATATCAGGACTTCTCAGGTTAGCACTGTTGCAGCAAATGCTCCAATAGCCCCTTAATTGAATGTCTGAGGCCCACTGAATAGATTTTAATATATGAAAGCTTGGGGATTCTCCCCTCTGGACTCAAAATATTCCCATCCTTTTTATTAATGAACTGAGTGGCCTGCTAAGTGCCTTGCCAGGGTCAGAGAGAAACTCAGCAGCAGAAGAAGGATTTGTCTCCGGTTACTGTGATAGTAATTAACTTCTCTTATTGCTTCCTGTTTCAACAGAGGACTTATCATATTAAGCAGCAATTCCAGCTATATCTTAGAGCCTGTTCCTGACAGCCCAAACCAGCATTTGATCTACAGGTTGGACAACCTGAGGTTACAGAGAGGAGCCTGTGGCTACCAGGGCACTGGGGATGCAGCTGAAGACTGGCTCAGGGACTTCACAACTGGGATGAAACCACCCAGCCAGAGGGTGAGCAGAGCTCAAACCAGGTCCGTGCATGATGCTCCAAAGCAAGCCCGAGGAGCCTGCTGTTCTCCAGGAGCATAGCTCAGAAAGTGAAATGAAGGAGAATATTTAAAAGGATTTGTAGCAAGCTGGTTGCCAAATAGTGGCTCCAGCAGGGAAATAAATGAGCATTTGGGACCATTGTGTAGCACGAGGAATCTGGGCTGTAGCTGTTCCTGCACAGACTTGTGCATCCAATGCATGAACAAATGGGTGGCTTGAGTACGGGCACATGGGCACTTGGTTTAGTTCAACTGACTTGTGAAACTTGGTTGCTATAAGTCAGTCACATCTGGAGATCCCTGGGCGTGATAGGGTGGGGTGAATGGCCAGTGAAAAACAAACTGGGAAAAATGACCTGTACGTATGTTTTGTCAAGAGTTTTTTGGGAGCTGCTGGGGAAATAACCTGTGTTGCTGCTGCCACAGGTGAAACGGGAGACTCTGCAGGCTACAAAGTATGTGGAGCTTCTGCTTGTGGCTGATTATGCAGAGGTAAGAAACGGGATCATGTTTATGCCAACTGAGCACGGGGCCCAGAGTAAGCATCCCACCTGCAGCATCTCCTGGGGCGGGGAGGACAGCTGGAGTTCAACAGGTTTCTTCTTGCCATCTCAATGGTCCTACCCCCACCAGCAGACAGGGAATCTGTTTCTTTGTCACTTTTGTCCTACCAGCCATGTCCCCTCTGCCACCACCATCAGCCACTGTTGGCCAGGGGAGAGATGCAGGCTGTGATATGGATGAAGGACTAGGGTTGGAGGTCAGTTCTGGCCTCCCAAGGTACCATGGTCAGCCCTAGTTATTGATGGGAGAGACTGCCTTCAGCCTCGGGTGACTTGTGGGTCTCCAGGAATGACATGCTTCTGACTCTGCAGTACACTTAATCTCTAGAGAAGATAACCATGATTATCCTCTGCTCTGAGCTGGTAGCAGATGTATAAATAGACATTTTTAAGGCTCCAGATCATAGAATAGGGCTGGAAGAGACCCAGTGAAGTGAGCAATCCCTCCCCCATCGCCAGCCTGGATAGCACGCCAGATGTACTTACTGACAGTGCAAACCACGCAGTGTTTTGCCGGTCGGTTAATCTCCAGCACAGACAGGAGTCAGGCTGGTCCTATTCATAATTCACAACTTGAAACTCCAGTAGAGAAAGCCACGTAGTGCTCTGGGCTGTAATTTATTCTGAACAAAACTAAAGAGGCAGAACCTATTTTGGTTTCTCTATTAGGCAGCAGAATACCAGGAAAACTATGAGGAAACACATTATACCCAGAAAGTGGCATATGTTGTTCACCAGTTCATTAGCCACACTGGGGTAAACACCCTCGCAGTGTCGTTGTTAACTGCTCTTACTTTACTGTCTCTCTCACTAGAAGAAGTCCCAGGTTTTGTGGTCTGTTAAACAACAATCGAAACTTTTTGCAACTTTAATTCCTTGAATCAAACAGTTTGCTAAAATTAACTCGTTAATTGCCAGGTGGTTTAAGTAGGCAAATTCGTTGGATAAGTGAGATGCATCCCCCATTCATTGGATGAGTGAGATATGATGAGCGCTGCAGTAGGCTTGACCTCAGACATGAAGTCGTGTTACCATATATTTCACCTGACAAATTTGTCAGTTCTTTGTCAGCCCCTGGATTTGGGAGCTCTGATAAGTTTGGTTGCCCCACTGAGTTGCTACCACTGTTTGAGTAACATCCCTGCCATGGGATGCCAGGGATGAATTCTGAATATACATGTACAGGTGGGTTTACAGGCAGCTGTACAGTAAAAGAAGGCTTTTGGGGTTCACCTGAGAGTTACTTTCTTATTCCCAGAGTAATGTGACTTGTTTTAACACAGTTCTTTCTAGTTGCCTTTGTGCTGTCTAACATCCATTTTGTTCAGTTTCAGAAGCATCACTTCAACATTGAAGCAACAAGGCTTAAATTAGTGGAGGCTGCTAATTACGTAGATAAGGTGAGATTGGGTGTGCCTGAACTGAGAAAAGCAAAGTCCAAATCATGAATTATTAGAATTAATTGTGACAGAGGAAGACTGCCTTCTCAGGAGGAAGAATAATGTTTCGACAGTTCTCCCCGGTGACTTGGGGAGTGTAGAGCATCTGAGAAACAATTCTGTTGTTGGACATCAGGGACGGGGTAGGAGAATCTCCATTCCTTACCTTGGAGCCAGCATGAGCATCTCTGAATTTTAATACATCTCTGTAGTAACAGTGTTACCTAAATACTGGTTTTTGACAAGGGACTAAGGTTTTCACTTTAGATTGTAGAAATCTTGCAAGTAGAGCTGGAAGGAACCTTCAGAGGTCATCCTTGCACATGGTACCCAGTGCTGCTGAAGGAAATGTCACAGCTGTTCAGATCTACTCCCTTCATGTTCCCCTTCTCCCCTTAAACTTCCACCACTCCCTTCACCCTGCTGCCCATGAAGACTTGTCCTGTTTGTACTTGACATGAGCAGTGGATTATTTCCTTCCTCTTTTCAGGAATTTTGACATATCTAAAGATAAACATATCTAAAGATAAACATGATCTCAGTCTCCAGTCCTTGTTTCTCTAGATTATCTATTTGTTATTCATTTAAAAATGAAAGTTCAGCATCTCTAGTTAATCAAAGTTAGGTTTGTGGGTGGTGCACATTTCTCTCTGCAGAACTGTGGCACTAAGTTGCAATGTGTTTCCAGAGTGAGCATCTTCTCTGGACATGTGTACTTGTAGTAGCACTTAGCAGGGTTTATATTCAAGATTTAAAGCACAGTAAAATAGATTAATGGTGCTCATTTTGTCATGTTTTTTCCTTCCTGTATCTTAGTTTTACAGATCCCTGAATATCCGGATTGCCTTAGTGGGGCTGGAGATCTGGAGTAATTGGAATAAATGCGATGTAACTGAGAACCCCTACTCCACCCTGAAGTCCTTTCTGGCCTGGAGTAGCAAGGAGCGGGTGCGCAGAAAACATGATAATGCCCAACTAATCACGTAAGTTTATTACTCCTGAAATAACCTGTTTCTGACAAATGGTTTGGGTGGGTGGGAAATCAGTATGTAAGATTATATCATTCTAAGATTCAGAGTAGCAGATTGATGTAGCGGCCACTCAGCCAGTGTTAAGCTCTGGCAGCCAGAGCACAACCACTCTAAGGAAAGTGAAGGTCCCAGGCTATGCAGCAGTCTCAATACACATGCATCAAAGTGCATCAGCTGAAGTGTGTGTGTATCACAAGCAGCTGCACATGATCTATCACAGCTATATGTACAATTTCAAGAAAATCTGAACCATAAGCAAGACCTGTAAAGGGGAGCTAAGCCCTTTGCAGAAGGCATTCATTCCTAACTCATCCTGCCGAGACACAGGGGATACGATGCTGGGAGCTAGCTGATTGTCTGTGACTCATCCTACTGATCTCATTAGGGCCAGTAGCTATGGCCAGCAGTGCAGATGTCACTGGAAGAAAAATTTGCAGCAACTCCTAGACCTCCTTATCTCTCCCATGGTAATTCATCCACCAGTAAATAGTGGTGAGTCAGAGGAGAAACCTGTAGGACTGAAATGCGGAGATGCAATGCCTTTTCCCTTGTTTTGTTTGTTTGTTTTTTCCCTTTAACATTACTGTATTTCACCTTCACCTAGTCATGTCCTGAGCACCATTTCCAAGGCTCCCGTTTCAGATATGCTGGCTGGGACGGTGCAGAATTCCAGCTCACCAGGCAGGAGATGAGCATGGCTGCACCTCAAAGGTGTTACCTAGTACTCTGTCAAGTCCCTGAATCCCAAGCTGACGAATAGCAGGCTTAGGGTGAATGAAATATTCAAAACAGTATGTAATTAAGGATCCAGAAATAGTCTTTTCTGTGCTTGTTGCAAAGCTCAGGGGGAGCCTTTTTTGACACCAGACCATTTTAAAAAATAGGATTGACCGATTGGCCCATAAATAAAATAGTCCAAGAAAAATAAGTCTTTAGGCTTTGTGCCTCTGCTATAATGTCCTGTACTTGAAGATACTACTGAAGAAAATGTATTCACCTGACACTGTGTATATGTATAAAGCTGTGGACTGTAGGATGCATTTCTCTGTCTTGCCTTCTCAAGTGCCTCAGTGCCATTTCATGGTCTTTCTGGGTTGATTTTAGGGGTGTGCCCTTCCAAGGTACTACAGTAGGCTTGGCTCCTGTGATGGCTATGTGCTCTGATTACCAGTCAGGAGGAGTGAACATGGTAAGTAATTGCTAAAGCCTAATAAGATGTTTCTTGCTAGCAGTGAATACAAAGGAGAGATGCCTCCTAAAGCCCAGAAAGAAAATATGTCCTGTGAAAGCTTCTAATTCACCTGCTCATAGGCAGGAAGATGTTTTCAGTAGATGTTTTCTACATGTAGTAATGAGAAGTGCTGCTTACCCCATTAACTCCGAGGTGCACAGGACAGGCACAGGTAAAATGCTGATGTGCCTCTTTGACCTTGCACAGGATCACTCTGATAATGCCATTGGTGTTGCTGCTACTATTGCCCATGAGATGGGACACAATTTTGGCATGAATCATGATTCAGCTGGCTGCTGTACAACCCCTGCAGAAGATGGAGGCTGCATCATGGCTTCTGCAACGGGGTGAGTTCGTCTTACAGGATCTTATGGAGAAATGCAAAGGGTTTTGTTACAAGAGCCTTGGTGGAGTAAGAGCTAGAAATGCAGACTGAAGGTGGGTCTGTTGCTGCCTGTTGGAGCCAGTGTGTTTATAGAGAAAATACTGCTGGGAAAACCCTGACTTGTGGATCAGTAGCAATTTGCTAAATTCCCATGAACTTATTCCTGCATGGGATTGGCTTTAGGTAATGGAGGGACCTTGCAGCAGTTAGAAGTGGAGCTCTAAACTGTGGTAAAAAGGAAAATTTTCCTATCTTCTGTCCTAAGAGACTGTCACAGGACCCCTCTAAGCCCTCATTTCCGAGTTTGTGCTTCCCACTGTGTCCTACCACATGATCCATCACCCCAAATCAAGTTCAATGCATATACACACACATCCTTCTGCAAAACCTGGACTGTCTATTGCCAACAAGTACAGAGAAAAAAGGGGTGACCAGAACATGTGTGACCTTGGCACGTAGAGGTTTAGGCAGTTTTCACTTCACACAAGATGCGTAGATAGATAATTGATAGGGTTTCTAAAGCATCTCGTGCAAAAGCTAATGTGCATTATAATGTGGTAATGAGAGGAAAAAGGATTGCCTCAGGAAAGAACTGATTTTTATTAAAAGGCATAGCAATAGGGCTATATTTCTAAGTCAGAAGACATGAAAACAGATTGACTGCATGTTGTCTTAAGAATACTGCTTAGTTTCAGTGAACCACAGAAAGCCTGTGTTTAAAAGGGAAAAAATAGCTGGCTTTGAGAGAGAGGGGAAGCGAGAGTGACTCTGGAAACCCACAGGGATTCCAGAGCTTATTTTGGATGAGGAACCACAACAGCTTCTATATTTCAGTCACGTAAAAATGTCAGACGAACCCATTCATTTAAAGCCACATTCCCTGTTTCCCCAAGGCTTCCTTCTTGGGGTTTAGCAGGTTTTAACAGAATTTTCCCCATAGATATCTTCTTTTACGTGCATGATTTCCTCCAAATAAGGAAAAACATTTAGGTGAGAAGTGAAAACATAATGGCATGCAAGTAGAACATGAACACACACATGCACGGTCATATATAGAGTGTATCTGGCATTGTAGCAACAGAAATTAATAATTCATGTTAACAAAATATATGCACATCATTCGCAATGAGGCAGTAGATAGGAAAAAGAAAATACTATTTTTAGCAGTTAGATTTACAAGCAGTTATTCACAGTCTGAGTGCTGGATTGTCAGGCTTGTTCAAGCAGTTAGGAATAAGCCACAGCTTCAGTACTGAGCAGGTAAGGACAGCCATACTTGTCAGCTATCAAAGTTGAATCTAACTCAACATGTTTTGTTTCAATAAAGTTTATTTTTCAAGGCCATTATGTTATATAGACAGTCTTGCAGTGCAATTTCACCTTATCTTCAAATATAATCCAGATGGATCTGATTTTGAACAGGCACACAAAATCATGATCTTCTTTAGCACAGTTTCATAGACTTCAGAGGGACCTGTGTCCTCTGGCACTCGTCAGGATTTGCATGTGCTCATTTTTGGTTTTCTAAACCATTTCCCAGATCTGTTATGATGTTTTTCTACACTGTCCATATTCAGGCACCCATTCCCCAAGGTGTTCAACCAGTGCAATAGAAAAGAGCTGGAGAAGTATCTGCAGTCTGGTGGAGGGATGTGTCTCTCCAATATGCCGGATACCAAAAAAATGTATGGTGGGAAGAAATGTGGAAATGGCTACTTGGAAGAGGGGGAGGAGTGTGACTGTGGAGAGGTGGAGGTAACAATTGTTCAGATCCAACCGTTTGGGGTTTAGTGGGACACAATGATTTTATTATGTATTTGGCAAATACAGTTATGTGATATGTAAACAGCTTTTGTTTGTGCAGGAGATATGCACACCTTCCCTGTATGTAAATGTAGACTCAATGCAAATCAAGGTTGTAAAGTATCATGGCTAACGAAACTCACAGTGCGTAGGACAATGCATCCCAGAACTCATGGCTGAATGGATCTGATGAAAACTTCATTTTAAAAAGAAAAAAAAAAGTGATCTTAAATGTTGCAGTTTCATATGTAAGTTCTCTTTACCTATGGCTCTGTTCCTGATAAGGATGGGGCTTCTCTTAGCACCGCATCTCACTTCTCCAAATCCATACTTTGACTAATGGGACAAAAGGGAGCTGGAGCCGGCAGCCCAGACTCATCAGGTGTATCGTATCCACTCAGTACAACAGAGGAGACGATTATGCAGTACTGTAATTCAGCACATGCTGGGTATCATGAACATATTGGGGAGGGAAGGCTGTTACTTTGCTTGTAATTCATCATGTACAAGAACAGATTAGCGTCAGCTTTGCGCTTTGATGCTCTGGCATATTCTTGTCTTGAACATCTGCCTTGTAAACTCTGCTGCATCTCACTGTTTTTCAGGAATGCAATAACCCCTGCTGTGACGCCAGCACCTGCTCCCTGAAGTTGGGTGCTGAATGTGCCCATGGCAGCTGCTGTCATCAGTGCAAGGTGGGATCCCTGAGTTTTCCTAAGAGAGGAGAGGGAATAATGGTGGTGGAGGTGTGAGGCTGAAAAATGGAGGAGAAATGGGAGCAAACACAGCCAGACATGGAGTTCAGCTCCTCACCTGCAAGCAACGTGATCTGATTTTTAAGTACAACAGCTACAAGTGCAATCAGACTAGTGAGGTCCTTTCTTCTAGCTAATTTGATTGACTCCTGTGATAAATTAAGATGAGCTGTGAATGCCGCTGCAATGGAGTCACACTGCGTCTCTTAAAACACTTAGGGATAGGATGAATCAGAATGAATATTTCTCTTCTTTGGCTCTAGAAGACATCTAGACAGAGCTCTTAGAGCCAACACTTCCTCCGGGGATTAGGTTGGATGCTATCTTTGCTCTAAATCCTCTTTTCTGGGATGCAGTTGAATTCCTTTAGCCCAGGTGCTTGATGAAGAAACGCCAGCAAAGAGGATTGTATGCATGTGACCACTACAATTTTAAAACTCAGCTTTCCTTATAGAGGCTAGTTAAAATGTGTTTCTGATTTTTGAGCCAAAGAGCTCAAGCTTTGACAACAAATGATCTCAAAAATTAACATAGGCAAACATTTCTCTTAAGCTCATTTTCATGTTTGCACATTGACTGTGTGCTCTTACTGACCTATCCTGAGCATGTGGAAAATAATTTTGCAGAAATCCACCTGGACTCACTCTTTTCACAAGAGACTTGGAAAACCCTCCTAGATTGTAACTGTGTATGCCCTCCATGTCCATGGTGAACAGGGCAAGAATGAACTGGGTAAACTCATAAGCATGGGACACAAAAGTTACGCATTAGGAAAACGTCTCCAACAGAAATGTCAGGCCAGCACTGAAACAAACTTGCCGAGCAGGGAAGGTTTTGAGAATAGATTACACAAACATCTGTCAGAAATGATTTAGGTAAATCTGATCCTACCCTAGGGTAGAGGGAGATGGATCGGTGTCCCCTTGAGATCTGGCAGCCTTCTTTTCTGTGCATGATCTCATTGCTACCTAGAGAAGTGACCCAGTCAGTAATTTGATTCTACAGAGCTCAGCCAGTTAAATGAAGTTACAGAGTCATTTGGATCACTGCTCACCTCAAAAAACCCAAGACAAGGTGGATGAAGAGACGCATGCAAGACTTTTTCTTATCTACAGGGAGACTTTGTGCAGACACGAAACTACAAAGGAGCCAAGCAATAATTCCGTTCTTTTCCCTTTGTATCTTTTTAGCTGATGTCTCCGGGAACTCTCTGCAGGGAAAGCTCAGGACTCTGTGACCTCCCAGAATACTGCACTGGCGAGACACCGTTTTGCCCCCCCAACTCTTACCAAATCGATGGGGCTTCCTGTGACGGAGGGAAGGCCTATTGCTACAGTGGCATGTGTCTCACATATAAAGACCAGTGTGTGCAGCTGTGGGGGCCTGGTAAGGACACTACTCGCAGCGAAATACATTGTCCTTTGAACAGGCAATATTGTATGGCATCTTACTATTATTCACCCTGTGTATCACAGAATCACAGTAGTACCTTCCATACCCTTTATCAGTGGCAAAGTCTGAGGAGCCTTTTCTCTTGCCTTGCTCACTTGGAGGAGGCAGCAAAAATTTCCCATGTGCAAACTATCCCAGAAAAAGAAAATTGAGTGTTTGGCATGGGGTGAGATGGGCTGCCAGGCTCCACAGGAATCAGCCACATGAGTCTCTTCCATGCAGGAGCAAGGCCAGCACCAGACTCCTGCTTTGAGAAGGTTAATGCCGCTGGAGACATCTACGGGAACTGTGGGAAGGATATCTACGGCAACTACAGGAAATGTGAGATGAGGTAGAAAGCAGAGTGGCAGCCAAGAGTTGCTTGTTGGAGAAGATGTTTTTATATGTTACAGAGTTATGGGCCAGTAGATAAAACTGATCTATGCTTTGGTTTCACTCCCTTCCTCTGCCTCCTGGGAAACCAGCTGCATCCTCATCAGACTTAGAGCACTTAACGACTGCAGCTTTAAATTTACCATTTTCCCTGCCTTTTGCATTTTAAAACATCTAGTAGCTATTTTTTCAAAGCAACAGAAGAGAGGATTTTCAAATCTGTAAGTTAAATGTAGCTTTTTAACTGAGACAAAAACGTCTTATCTGTGATTTTGCTGAGGCTGGCCTACCCATGGGGACAGTGAAATGGTACCATCAGTACCCATCCGGCACTGTTGCTTGGGTTAGCTCTTGGGAGGTGCTTGCTCTTTTGCCATTGAAGAATGACTCAACACTCCTGCTTTAATTTACATGTAGAACTGATGCCTGCAAAACATTCAGCAAGCCAGAAATAATCACTTTAGCCTTTCCTTTGAAATCAGAGATGCTAAATGTGGGAAGATCCAGTGCCAGAGCTCTGCTTCTAAACCCCTGCAGTCCAATGCGGTGGCCATAGACACAACTATCCACATGCAGAGGACACAGCTGAGGTGCCGAGGGACCCATGTGTACAGATCGGAGAGCGAAGAAAAGGAGATGCTGGATCCTGGCTTGGTGTTGACAGGAACAAAATGTGGGAGTCATCATGTAGGTACAGTCCTGCCTGTAATGGCTTGGGGGAGGTTCAGGGTATCACTTTTCCATCTGGAAAGTGCTTTGTGATTGTCAAGGCATTCATTTCTTATGTCTAATGCCTTTCTAGGAGACTTTGATAGAAAAATAATTTCTTAGAGGCTTCTGAGAAGCAATGGAAGAATACACACCAAAGGCCATACCTTAAGTCTTTGCCAGTTAAAGTTCAGGGCCAGTGCTAAATCTGGGATTCACTGGTTGGTTGAGGTTGTCTTGCTTAGAGGTGAGACACACGATTAGAAATCAAGATACCTGAGAGCTCCTTCAGAGACTTGCCACACGGGCATGACCAAGCTATCAGCTTCTGAGCTCCCACTCCTCTCTCTCTGATACACGTTAGCTGGGATTTAGGGTAATGATTAAATATTTGCTTGGGAACCAGGTTAACTTCATGGCCTGTTGTTCTGCCCAGGGTATTACTTGTATTGCCAAGGTGTCTGGAACCCTGCGAGTCACAAAATAGCGCAAAGCAGCGATATGGTACGTAACCCAAAGAGCTAACGCAGAGTTTTTGGATGCTTTCTCTGCAGGTTTGCTTTGAGGGACGCTGCCAGAACACATCCATCATCTTTGAGTCTGAAGGCTGTAGCAAAAAGTGCCATGGGCATGGAGTAGGTGTCTTCCTTTTCATCTCCATTTCATACTGAAGCAGGATGGGCTGCCATTCATCTGTGGATGGTTGTTCAGCTCAGTTCTGATGCCATGCTTACATTCACTCCAGACATCTGCTTCTTGGTTATTAATCTGCACATTCCTTTCATGCTTGACGCATTTTCTGGTCTGTGAGTGTCCCTTTGACATAGGATTTAAGGCGGTCCACAGGAGTGATATGAATTTCAATGAATGGAAAACAAGAAGGGGTAATGTTACAGAAATATCTTCTGGGCCCAGTTTAGATTGAATAAAAAAAAATCAGACTTACTGAAGGAAAAGCATAGTAAAAAGTCATGTTTAGAATAGTTTATCCCAAACTGTGCTCTGCTGTGCCCTCAGGGGATGGAAAGAAAAGGCTGGTGAGAATTTTCTACACCTTTTGCTGATGTTTCTGGCACAGAACATCAACATCTCTCAATCCTTATGGTCCAGTTAGGCAATGGAGAGGAGCAATTCAACACAGCAGTGTGCAGCAGTGTGTGTCTCCCTGAGCAGCCTGGGGCGCCCCATGATGTACCTGACAAGGAGAGGGACTCACCCCATTCTTTCATTCCCAGTCTGCTTCATTTCTTACAATCCATGAAGCTGTAGGAAGTGATTGTCAGCTACTCCACAGAATCAAATTAAATGCTACAATTAGCACAGGACATCCCTAATCAGGGGCTGCCTAGACTAGAAAACAAATAGCAATGGGACAAGCAATAAACCTAAACAATAAGGAATCTTGATTGAATGGAAGGGAAGACTCCTGTCCTTCAGTTTAGAGATAAGAACAAGAGAAATGTATTTCTAAATGCTGCTTTTCTGCTGAATCCAGGTTAGTGGTACTTCAGCTGAAGAACCCTTGTCTTTTGGAGAAAGGGAGAATTTCTGAGGAAATAAAAGACATTTTCACTCTGAAAAGAAAATGTTTCCAGGCATTTAACTCTTATAGGCGTGTAGTGTTTTATCCATCAAGGGCTTAATTGTTTTTAGCTTGCAGATTCTTTAGGAGCTGACATTAAAGTCTCTGAGTCTTCCCGCTCCAGGTCTGCAATAACAACAAGAACTGCCACTGTGACCAGGGGTGGGCACCCCCATTTTGCAACAAGCAGGGAAGTGGAGGAAGCTTGGACAGTGGTCCCCCTATGCCCGAAGGTCAGTGGGACCAACTCTACTATGGTGGCACTGCAGAAGGACTTGAGTTAGATTGGGAGCAGAGAGTTTTCCATTTAACTAACTCTACTTTCTTGCTCTCAGGCCCTTCGGCGGTTGTGATAACTCTTGCAGTCCTGGCTCCCATTCTCCTTCTCATTGGAATCCTGGTTTTATTCTATTATCTGAAATGCTGGAATAAATTTGCCATCTGTTCCCTAAAGAAGACCCCTCAGTTCAGGTAAATTTTCAGTGCTGTGCCTTGCCTGCTCGTCTCCACCCCATTCCAGTGTCAGGACAGAAGAGAAATTGCAGAGGCTGTGAGGAATTCAACTAGATGGGTTTGTTGGTATAACCAGTATTTGCTTCTCATTTTTTTACTTCAGTTAAAATATAACGGAAAATACAACGAAGAAAAAGGAGAGAACTTATCAAGGAAATAACAGTTACTCTTTTCTTCCTCTCAGTGTCAGTGACACCTCTGGAAACGGGCATGCAAACCCTGCCTTCAAGTTGAAAACCCCTCAGGAGCAGAGGAAGGTAGGGGCAAGGTCACCTTCCACCTCCCTGGGGAGAGATGCTGCTGCCCTAAGATGTGGGATGTGGTTCCCCCTCAGTGCAATTAGTGAGTGATTTTGTCAAAGGGTGGGAAAAACAGACATCACCCATGGCTGAAAGTCAGCAGGAGCTGAATGTACTATCTATTTCTAGTGATTTCCTTAGAAGCAGGAGCTGGGATTTGATCAGGCGTGTGTGGCCTCTTGTCTCTCCTGATAGATCATCTTCTGTCCCATCCCCCTCTCAAAACTGTAGAAATTGCAAACCCTGGGTTTATTTGCAAGCATCACTTAAAATCCTAATGCCTGAGTTACTCTGTTCTCTCGGTTCCCATTTCTGCCTCATGATCCCAAGTTGTACCAGTTTATCTAATTAATGCCTACTAGACATATACAACACATACTGGTGTTGCAGGCAATATTTTCTACTTATGTGGCTCGTAGACCTCATGTAGATCCTCAAAAGTGTAGCAGAGAGAAAAAAGGTGGTTTGAAGTGGAAATATGTAACTCCGGGGATTTGTGGGTCTTCTGCACAGGTGATTGGCTTCCCTGGAATCCCATCAAAACCTCCTCCCCAGCAAGCTCCAGGACTCCAAATAACCACACAGCAGCCATCCACCTCTTCCACTGGGTACAGTGCGGGGCAGCCCGCTGGGCCAACGCAGCCGGTGCCTGCAAAGGACGTTGCCCGACGGACACCCCCAAGCAGGCCAGCACCTCCTGCTCCCAAACCCCCCATCTCTCAGGTACGGAGTTGTGCCGCTGTCCTGCAGATGCAGTTTGCTGAGAGGTTTGTTCTGAGTGAAGCTGATGAAGCCTCTCTAACTCTGGTGGGGGTGTAGGAGTTACCGTGCTCACTGGTGCATGCTCCATCTCACAGGATGATTACCGTTGGTGCTCCTTGCTTTGTAGTGTAGCTGGTAATGACCACGCTGGGCACTAACATGCACAATTACTGTTAATTGTCCCCTGGTACCTCTGACCTGAACCTGAAGTCGGGTATCTTGGATCACAAAGCAGCATTCACTTTACCAAGGTAACCATTTTTTAGCTGAAAATCAAATAGATAATTTGCCAGGAATGAAAGGACTGTACAGATTTTTCCCTAAGCAAGTCTAGCATAGCTCCTTTTACCATTTGCATGTATCTTATCTCCCAGAAACAAGTCCTTCTCAGATTACCGGTCAGTGATAAGTCTGAGGGTCAGTACTGAGTACAGGATCCCCATTCCTTGGGATGATCCCTCAGGTATCTTGCACTTGGCCATTCCTGGACTACAGCCTTGGGAGTCTCAGACAAATTTTAATGTGGAGCAGAAATGGGACCTTTAGTATGTTGCATAGGAAATGTTAGACTTAACCCAGACTGACCCCATCTTATGTGAGCATCCTAGCCATGAGGTTATTTTGAGGGTTATAAGGAAAGGGTATTGATTTACTTTTTTTCTGGCAATTTTGTTCTAAGCTTAGTACAGACCCTACACTCTTATGGAAAAGATGGCAAATCAGTCAGACTGACTTAAGCCCATTTTACCAAAATACTTCCCTGCTAGCTTTATTAGGTTAGGGCCAGCAAAGAAGCAAAGAGCTCAGTTACAGAGGATAGCAGGAGCTGGCTCCCAGGCAGTCTCTCTCTCTCTGAAGGATATAGAGCAAAACAAACCCAAAATATTTTAGTGAATGGGATTTGTTTCTAGCTCCATTGTTCCTGTGAACAGCCGGCACTTCAGCAGGAAAGAAAACTAAAACAAAAGCAGGAAGCTGACTGTAGTCAATAAGGAATAGGTATCCTTCCCAGCTGGTTGTTGACAAGTTCCCCACAATCTCCATTGTGTTCCCTCCCCAATGCATCCAGTCTCTTTATCTCACTCAGACCTACTAGATGGAACACTTTTCCTAGGATTTCCAAAAGAAACCTTGCCATTTCTGGGTTGGAGAAGAGCCACGAGATGGGAAGAAGGGAAAGAATTAATTTCACTGTTTGCTAGTGTCAGTGTCCTTCCTAGACGTTTGCAGTATCTGCCAGGTTTTCTCTCCTGCTATTCCTAAAAGAGCTCTTTGGACCTAGCGATCAGTGGGATTTAGTCTGCCTTGTCCTTCCTGCAGTCACAGGGCAAGGTCCTTGGAGAGCAATAGATCCCCAAGCATCGGCTGATGCAGCCATCGAGCATCGTATTTATGCATAGTCTAAGGAGACTGCAGGGCTTTTGGGTGCCCTCCAAGTTGTGACTGCAGCTGTGTTTATTAAATCAACACCTGTAAGCCAGTGACTTAGCACAGAGGCTAAGCAGCAGCAGGCAGTTTTTGTGTGGGTAACTTCTCCCTAGGGGCGTGCTTTACAGTGAAATTCATTAAACAAATGGAAAATATAATGCTCTGAGTATCCTATTAGGGACAGCTGTGCGCACAAACAAAGTAATAACTGATGGTAGGTGGGTGCAGGGCTGCGTGTGCTTGTATGAGCACATATATACATGTATATAGGGCTCACAGATACTGTATAGGCAATCATATAGTGAGTGTATGTGTGTGAAGCTTGCATCAATAATGTGGCTAATTAAAAGGCTCTGGAACATAGCTTACCTGTTACTTGCAAAAGTCAAGGCTTAAAACTTCTGGGTCTTCTAGTAGCCAGAATATGTCATACTTTCAACCCTCAGCTCCATTTAGGAGGCAGAGCAAAGTAACTGTTACCCTGTTTAATTGTCTTCAGTTTGAAGCCAGCTGCCCAGCAGCCTAAGGCCATCCGGTCTTCATGAAACTTGACAGGTGAAAAACTTGTACATGTTGAAAACCACTAATCACCTGCATAATACAATAAGCCATCGTGGCAGCCACCTGCGTTCCCTCCTTGCTTCAGAGATGGAGAGGTCTTTGCAAGCATGGTTTTACCTGTGTCCCTTCAGTCCTTTGTCTCAGGGGTGATACAGGAGGCTGAGTTGTGATGGGAACTCCTGCCCAGTCTGTAAGTTTTCTCCTGTTTTTCATCATGCAGCCATTAGATTGTAATATCCCTGGGGTTAACTCCAAACCAGAGACCTCGAGGTGGGCAGCTGCATACCCAGTCTGCTGTCTCAGACCTACAAAAAGGAAAAAACCCAAGAGGTCCGAAGGACCTGTGGCCATACCCAGAAGTTCAAGCCATGTAAAGTGAATGCAAATATTCTCTCTGTTTTCAGGCTGGGCATATGTCCAGGCTGAGAGTTCAAAATTATTTTTTTCTTGCATAGGATATTTCTAGGCCCCGGCCACCCCAAAGAGCTTTGCCAGCTAATCCTATCCCAGCCAGACCCAGAGCCTGGCCAGGGAACAGCCCGGCCATCTCACTGCCTCCTGCACACACCAGAACCCCAGGACGGCTCCAGCCTGCGGCAGAGGTAGGCACCGAGTACTGCGGTGGGAAGCACGGCAACGTCCCCTCACCACTGGAGAATAAAAACACTCTGAAGGGCATAACCTTGCTATCATACTGCAAAACACTTTCATGCACAGCCCCGGTGGGTGGAAACAGAGAGGCTGTTGGGTTGGTTGCCTTTGTTGCAGGGGTCTCTGTTTTTACCTGCTCCTTATTAAGCATTTACTGGGTTAGGCAAAACAGTTCAGTCCTCCGCATCCCTGAGCACTTCCTCAGACAAGACATTTGTGTGAGCGGGGCTGAGCAATGGGGGGTCAAGCTGTGTCTAACCCAGAATGGTTAGTGAAGAGCAGCAAAACAGGAAGGTCCATGCAAGACTTGAGGACCCTAGTAAGGAACAGAAATTCTCTCCGTTGTCTCTAACCATGGCTAAAGGAGATGCTTTCTCTGCAGGGTGTGTTTCCCACAATTGTCCTTAATAAGGACAGTTAATAAGGGACTTTTAGTCACCAAGTTCAGCTCCCTGCAAACCAGACCCGTTAACACAAAACACCTCCACTCCACACACCACAGGTGCTGCCTCCAGCCTGCAATGTACTTGAGGCCAGCTGTGAAGAATGGAGAGAACTGCAGGAGCTTCATTGTGCTCCTGGTGGGAGAGTTTCCTATATGATGTGTTAGGGTGTGAATGCATGTGAACAGAGACAGGCTTCCCCTGGTCCCCTGTAACATCATCTGAGGGAAAGGACAGCATTTGCTCTTTCACCAGCGCTCACTCCTCTCTCTTTTTCCTCTTTTCTATCTCACCCAGAATACTGGTGCCAGGACAGCTGGAGCAGTGAACGTCTATAAAGTGGGACAGCCAGGCTCCTGTGGACACTCGTGAAACAGTCTGTTTCTGGCTAGCTCTGACCTTCACCAGGGACTGGATGGCCTTCATCATGCAAAAAAATGTTCACGGCCACAGACAGTGTCTCGGTTTCTCTCCTCTAGCCTCCCTGGTTTCTTATGTGACTCAACAAGCTGCAGTCAGGCTTGTCAGGAGTGCCCCCAGGAACATGTGCCGGTACATGCCAAGCTGAACTTGACTCTCTCTGATAGCCTTTTCCATATAGGGATGACTTGTTTATACGGTATTTAAATATTATTGTGCAATATCCAATGCAGGGATGGGGTGATGGGGTTTTCACGTGTTTTTAATCAGTTATTTAAATGTTACCAGAGAGAACAAGCTGTGAGTGCAGGTGCTAGCCCTGATGGGCTTTCATGTTAGACCCAGCCCTGTTGGCTTCCTCAGCTGCATATGTTGGTGCTATACAGAAACTGCTGCCTCTTGGGAGAGCAGAAGGCAACTGTTGATAACTTTCTTCAGCTTATTCTCAGTTTACAGTGAGTGACAAGTGGGGCCACAACAGGGAGAAAACCATGGAAATATTCCTGGTTAAAATAATTTGTGGGTCACAGTGGATTTTGATTAGCTTTAATAGAGCAGATTAATTATTTTCCCCATATAACCATCATCAGCAAGAGCACTGCAGCCTGTCTGTCCTCCAGCACTCACTTGTCTTGCCTCAGTGCTGTAAGACCTAACAGCATCCCCAGCGTGGCCCGTGCACTCTCATCCGTGTCCTTGGAACACAGGCAAGGTACGACAGGGAAACTCTCTGGCCAAGATGCAGAGCAAATGGCCAGAAGGAAGCTCAGTGAAAGCCAGTGCTGAAACCTCTTCTCCAGCATGCGGTACCATGGGTCAGTAGACACTTTTGCACGTCTCCTCAGGCTTCGGTCTGTGCTGAGCAGTAATTCAGCATGGGCTGTCTGCTCCCCTTATGAGTGAGAAACCTACCTTAAAATTGCCCAGGTGGTAAAACAGCAGAAATATTAATGCAACACATGGTGCTTTTGTAGGGCAGCTCATTTACTCCAGGTTTTTTCTCCAGGACATGGATGGAGAGAGCTGTCTGTGTGCACTTTAAGCAGCTGATGGTTTTGACCCTGAGGACCCTCCCTTATGAATTTGGTGGGTTTTTTTTTTTTTTTTCCTCCTAATAGTTTGGACTTTTGTACGTTTTTTCTCAGGATTTTAAATTAAGACCTTTTGTTGTGCCATTTTTTTTTTCCTTGAAATAATTTCCTAGGAGAACACAGGGAATTCTGGAGCTATGGCTACAATAGTTCTGTTGTGTCTGATTTATTATAGACAAATCCTCAAGCAGTGTGATTGCTGCTGCACGTGTGAGAAACTGTATTATTGGCATAAAGAAAAAAAGTCTTGCCTGATGGTTCTCTTTCCCTAAGCTCTACTGATCGAAAAAAAACCCAGATAAACCCTCAGAATTCATTAAATTTGTAGTTATATGTAGCAATGTATCTGTAGGATGACAACCACACTATTTTCACAACTTTACTACCTCTTTCTCCACAAGGAAACAGTACACAGGGTGTGTCTTGAATTTCTGGTTGATTATTCATTATCTTGATAATTTTGGACCTTTTCTTAACTTCTATATGCCTGGAAAACAAACCAACCTAAAATACTTCTCTCTGAAATAAGGGATGGCAAGTGAAGGACATCAGCTTTCTAAACTTTCTGTGTCTTTTTCTATAGTTGAATTATTACATATAAACAACCTATATTCAGACAACCCCCAAGTTTGTTTCTTGAGGTGCAGGTAATGTGGCTATGTAATGGCATGTTTTACTGCTCACAGGTGGAGCAGTAAGTTGGGCACATACTGTACCTACACTGTGGTACAGATTCAACCACAAGAACTTGATCTTGTATCTGAGCCCTTGCTGAAGACAACAGCATACTTCTGCTGCGGCCCCTGATCTTTATCAGATGGCCATCAAAAATCACTAAGAATATTTTCATTGCATTTCATCTGAACATGGGATCAAGCTTTTAAAAAATTCCCCCAGACACACAAAGCTCAGAAAACAACTGGATGTGACCAAATCCTAATGGAAAACTTTATTGCTGGAATATCATAAAGTCTCCAAAAGGTAGTTTTAAATAAGTCCTTTTAATTCTTTACATGTGTGCAAGTTGAGTGAATAAGAATAGAGTAACTGCAGGAGTAAAAGATAGTAAAACGTGGGGTTTTTTTGAAAGATAATGTTACTTGGAGGAACATATACCAAAATACATCTCACCTTCTCCTGTGTCCACATGGTTTACAATAATGCTCTCTGTGCAGCTATGCAAATACTTGAAGAATGCAATTCGTTGTGCCTTTTGCCTAGTTTTAATAAATTTATCAGTTGTCGTTAACAAATATTCTGTGACTGTGTACTATTTTGGTTCACATCTTCATTTTATATACAGCATTTGTCCAGAGATGGCAGGATATCTGGAGGAATGGATTTTATGAAATGCAGTTCTAGGCAGCGAGAAGGATGAGTCCTATTTATAATCTACTTCTAAATTAAAGTGCATAAAGCATTATACCAATTAGGATGCCAAAAACAAAGCTAGAGTGAATTACTTGGATTGTTTTCTGCTACCAAAGGAGGGCGCTGCTGTTTTACTCTCTGCCGCAGATTCTCTTTCTGATGTACTCGGTCCTTCAGCCTGTTTATCCTTTAGGGCTACACCGACCAGAGAAATCATTAAAAACTGTCAGATCCATCTGCAAGGTTGGTTGGGGTTTTTTGGTGTTTTGTTTTGGTTTTTTTTTTTTTTTTTGGTTAGAAAAAGCCTTTATTTCCCTTTCCACATTAAAAAAAAAAGTACTGAAATGTTATTAGAATAAGAGATTGCATATTCCTCTCCCCCCCAACCCCAAGTTGCATTTGCTCAGCGATGCCCAGACCCAGGTATAAGCAGGTCAGCATCTCAGACAGCATCAGTGTGTGCTGTGGTCCAGGGCTAACCCAGCCAGAGCTGTCTCCAGCCCAAGGAGGCCTGGCAAAGCCAGCTCAGGCCTCGTGTCTCCTGGTTTGGGATATGCTGTGAGCAAAGGGCTCTAGTCTCTCCATGCTGTAAGACCTAGCAGCAAGGTGGGAGAAACTTTGAACTGCGGTAATACCTCCCTTTTTCACCTTCCAACTCAAAATGTTATTTCCCCCATCCCTTCATCTTCACCCCTGATATATATCCAAGGAGGTTTTGAAGGTGAGCTGTGAGCAAGATGTCCAGGTAACATCCATTGAGAAAGATGGAGAGGGGTGGACAGAACCACTCTGGGATAAACTGCATCCCTACAGCTCTGAAGAGCGTCACCCACTTATACCTGTTTGGCTTTTAACATGCAGCTCAGACCTCCCTCTAAACAAAATTTAAAAAAACAAACAAACAAACAACTTTTGGTCTTAAATGATAGCAGGACAGGTCATGAGGCTCAAAGAATTGGGGCACTCTCCAAGGTTAAGACATCTCCTAAGAAAAGAAATACTTAAAATCTACAGCCACTTGGTCTTTCAGGCTGAAAAGACTTTCACAGACCATAAAAAGTCTTGAAGATGGTGGCAGTGTTTCTCCTGACATAGGGTTTACCCTACCAGAGCTCCCCAGCCTGAGCAGAGGCTGCCCCTTGCTCAGGTGAGGTCTGTATCAGGCCCAGCAGCTTCACCAACCATATCAACATAGCCTGGGCACCACAGCTGCTAAGGAAAAAACCCAAACAAACAAAACCCCACATAAAACTTAATTTACACTGTGCTGCAGGGAAAATCCTGCACCTCACAAAGAAACAAAAGCTATAAAAGATTTCTCTGCCACAGTCCTGTAAAAACACTTCATGGCTTGGGTTCTGTCACTGAGCCTAGGTGAGCACCCGTTCCAGAATTCGCCACGTTTTGCCAGTATTCACCAATATTCTCGTCCCATATTCGCAGAGCAAGTAACTAAACATGGATGAACAGAGTCGGAGTAGCAGGCGTGCGCCATTCAGTCCTTGTCTCTCACCTCCGTTTGAGATACTGGTGTGTATTTTAGAGTTCATGCAAGTGTCTAGAAAGGAAAAAAAATACAAAAAAACCTAATCAATGACTCAATCATGGCCTGGAAATAAACACATCAATGGCCACCCAGGGGAAGGAGTGCAAGAGTAAACATTACCCCTGCCAAGAATAAGAGATGGGAAGGGGCCCCAGAGAGGAGCTTTGTCCCAGTAATATCATATTTCAAGAGGATTTTAATTTTCAGTGGCTGCATGTATTAAAGCCCAGTGAGGATTAAACATACCCCTTGCTGCCACACCATGACAAAGATCCAATCCAAAAGGCCAGAGAAAGACTTGACTCTGCCAAGCTTTAGATAAGACATCGTTGGGTTTATTTTCTGCTTTTCCTCTTTTTTAAATTGCTTACTAGCATCTGGAATATTGTTATCAATCCATTCACCCAACCTCTAGACCCTCGCGTACAACGCACTAGGTGTAGGTTATGAATACTTTGGATTTATCCTCTGGGGCGATGCTAGAGTTGTCCACCTCTATGAGGATGTTCTTGTCATCTCGGGTGACCGGTGCTTGCTGTCCACTCTGGAGGACTTGTGGTAGGTTCCCTAAACTGACATCCATGTCTTTGAAGGCATGGAGTAAAAACACCCCCAAAATAATGGTGAGGAAGCCACAAACTGTCCCAATGATGTCGACTACGGTCATGGTGACCCACTCCTTAAAGAGGATGATGGAAGTTGTGATGACGATGGTGGTGAACAGCACGTAGTAGATGGGAAACACCAAAGAGGTGTTGAAAATGTCTAGAGACTTATTGAGGTAGTTAATTTGTGTAGTGATGGATGCCACCAGCGTGATGACCAGGATCCACGTCAATGGGTGCTGCAGCACAGGCTGGCCCGCAAAGAAGCCCTTGATGGCAATACCCAGGCCCTTGACTGAGGACACGGAGAAGGCACCAATAACGGAGCAGATGGTGAGGTAGATCAGGATGTTGCTCTGGCCATAGCGGGGTGCGAGGTAGAAGATCAGGAGGAAGCAGACAGCCAAGAGGATCGCAGCATAAGCGAGGAAACCTGGAAGAGGAAGAGAAGTAACTCAAAACTGAGCGGGGGACATGGGGAGCAGTATGCACTGCCCAGCCCCAAGAGAGAAAACACGACCTCCTGCATACCTGGCTCTTTCAGCTTAGAAGACATTTCATCCAGAGTGGTGACCTCCTCATCCTCTGGGGCGTGTATCACCATCACGGTGCTGCCCACAAGGCTGAGCATGCAGCCCAGCTTTCCCAGCAGGTTGAGCCGTTCTCCAAGCAAATATGAAGACAGAATGGCGCTGCACAGGACAGAAAAATGTCAGCTGGTGCTTTAAAGTCCTTTAAAAAAGGAACAGCAGCTAAAATAAATTAAAGAGTTCCTTCATGTGCCTTCACAAGGACACAAATTCTGAGTAAATTTGTTGGATTCTGGTGTGTTAATAGACAATCACATTGCATCTACTGACAGCTGAACCTGCAGAGATGCAGGTGTAATCTATAGATCAGCAAGGTGAAAAAAATGCTGAATGTGTTAGCACATCCTCAGAAATATTTTGAGGGTCTACAGATTCACTCATGAGCTGTTGGGCATTATGAAGCCTTTATGCCTAAGGACCTTCAAGGACACTTCAAGGACCAGTATAACAGAGGAGAAACCTAATAACAAATGAGTTACATTCATTTTAACTAAATCATCAGAACTATTACGCCCCAGAGAAACTCTGACAGTACTGGGGCTATAGATAGATCTGCAAAAACATCTAGTTGTGGTCCATAAAATTTTGGGGCAAGCCACCAGCGCAGTCCTAACTCTGCTTATGCATTTCACTGTAACAGTCCTTCTACAAAACCTTCAGTACTTGGAGTCATGTATCTTGATATGAATGTCCTTTTAAAAACAAAATAAATAAAATAGGGTTTCAGCCCTTTTGGCAACAGACAGGAGTATAAAAACACAACATCAGAGCACCCTAAAAGCCTAGAAACTAAACAGCGAAAGAAAGTTTAAAAACAAGCTTCATATTTTTGACCCTTTTAGATTTTTAGTACTGTTCACTACAAGAACAGAACAAAACAAAAATGTCAACCTTGAACTGGCTAAAGAGCTGGAATAAGGAAGGAAGTAACATTGATATTTGCAATAATTTAACTTGAAGTCTATATGGCTGCTATTCACATGCAGCATTTCCAGAAAGGCATGCTACTTAATTCAGTGGTTTCCCAATGATCCCCCAAAAGGGCAACAACTGTTAGAGCATCTTTTAGAAAACACTGAGACATTTTTTCCTTTAGGCAGAATAAATCATATTTGCATCACTTCAAGTCTTTCTATCTTACAAGACAAACAGGCAAACAAAAAAGGCAAATTGCAAACTATAGACACGCAAATCACCTTATGAGCACGCTCAGAGCCCCCAGAGGCGTGACAATAGTTGCAGGAGCAAAGGCATAGGCAGCAAAGTTGGCAGCTTCCCCTCCACCCACTAAACAAACACAAGAAAAATAAATACCAGTGAGTTACAGTATACTTTTTGTGTTTTCTCTTGTGGGCTCGCAAACTAGTAAGACGTCAGTTAGAGAGTGGGTTATATTATGGGGGTTTCACACTGCTGCTAAACAGAGCCAGATAGTGGGTGAAAATCTATTATAAATTAATGCAAGCAGAGAGGCAATCCCTGAAGCCCTGCACCCCCACAGATGGAGAAGGGCTGGGGGTGCCAGGGCTTGGCCGTGTCACAGCTGGCACAAATCAACACCCACTCAACCCCACAGCCCAGCCAGGCAGCTGCAATGTGTCTGGGTGATTAATGAGGGGTGGGCTGTTGTGGGAGCTGTTGGGAGGCTGCTCCTCACCTACAAAGTGTCTTCTTGGGGTTGGAGTGTCACCTTCTGGCTGAGCTGTCCTTGTCCCTCAAGCAGTGAGTATTGTGCCCTTTCTTATGGGAGCTGCAAGGGCGGGGGTACCTTGTAGCTGCTGCAGCAGCAGCGAGAGCTAGAAAAGGCTCCTCTGCTGCTCTTTGCACAGCTGTGGGTCCAATTTGAGAAGATGCTGTAATGTTGCAGAATGAAAAGAAAGATTTAAGCCTTGCTCTAAGGCAAAGCAAGCTTTGCTCGAGAAAGGAGCTACTATCAACACCTCCTTGCTATCTCCTTTGTGCTGCAGCAGCAACCTTTCCTGGAGCCCCGAGGCATGCACGGGAGGCTGTTTGCCCTGTGCTTGGTATGCAGGCAGACCAGCCAGCTGCCTTATTAAAACCTGGCTTTTCATGCTTTGGATCCGGTAAAACTGAGCTAGCAAGTCCTACCAGCCCTGCAGGAGGATGGTGAGGGAGATCCTGTGCTGCTCACTGCCTCAGCCCTCCTTGAGGTACCTCTTCTGATGATGGGGGAACTTGCCAGAAAAAAGGCTTTAAGCCACTAGACGCTGGGCTCGTTCCACACCTGATTCACAGGGACAGACCCTGCAAAAGCTGCAAACCCAGGGAAAGAGCTTCTACTTACTGGTTAATAAGCCAGCCCACCAGAGCCAGTCCTTTAGGTAGCCATGGCCTCCATCTCCTGGGGAAGCAAAGCACACAGGCATGCAGGAGTTAACAACCACGTTTTTTGGAGTAAGAGATGAGAAGCATCCCTTTGGAGAGGGGTAAATTGCAAGGAGAAGACAAAGAAAAGAGCCTGGAAGGACAGAATGTGCAGACATGCCCTCCTACATGGATATTATGTTGAGTCAAGAGATTAGTGGAAGCTGGCACTTGGGACTGGACAATGCAAATGCAATAAAACCAGTTGTTTAATCCTGAGTGGGAATGGCACCCACTGCCCCAAAGCCACAGAGGTTATTGGCTTGGGATGCAGCTTGCCCTGCTGCAGTATGGAGCTTGGGGCTGCCCTTCAGCCCTGGGAGCTGTAGTCGTCCTTGCTGGTTCATCAGGGTGCATCGGCCCCTAAACCCAGCAATGAACACCCATGGGCCACTCACGTTTTGTCTTGCATGTTCTACTTGCCTGTTTGCTATGGGGCACTCCTGGAGCAGAGGGATGAACAATGGCAGGGGCTGCTCTGTGCTGAGTGCTCTCCACCCAAAGGCTGTTCCCTGGACACCCTGCATCCTGCCCACGGGGAACCTGCACTTCACCTCGCACTGCACTGGATTGCTGTGGACTCTCATGCATGGGCTCTAAGGTAAGGCATTGAGTTCTTCCAAACCCAGCTCAAGTGGGGGTTGTAGCTATGAAAGATAAAGAGGGGGGAAAACTGGTCTGTTGCTCTGTGCGGGCATGTGGTGCCTTACTTTGTATTGCTGTACAGTCATGGTAAAGGATTCTTCTGTCCTGTCCCAGAAGTTATCTGCTCCTTTTGTACACTGCTTCGTATCCTAGCTGTATCATAGGGACTTAGCCTGAGCTGCCAGAAATCCTAATGTTAACTTTCTGTGGAGCCGTCACTATGGGACTGAGCATTTCTGATGAAAAGTGATTCCTGGCATTAGGACATCTTGGTTAAAGAAAATGTGCATATAAATGAGGAATAATAGACATACTGTGTTGGGAACTAATCCAGCTCTGGTCTTAACCCACAAGTTGTTAGATGTAAGGAGCTTGAGCCTGCTGACATTGTGAACCCTGATTTTACTGGGTCAGAGAGAGCCTCTGTTTTTGTTAAGTCTGACCTGACTGGAGCTGTCAGTAGCAGCAGTGTTTGACCTGCCTTGGAGAAGAGTGATGTGCTCAGATAGGAGGGGTGAAAGACTGGGACTGAGAGATCAAAGGGTGAGATAAGGAAAAAGGGAATGAAGAGGCGGACAGGAATTTGCTAGAATCCAGCCTCTTCTGGTTCCTCAAGTTCACAAATGCTCAAGTTCAAATGTTAGGCTTTGGTATTCCTTAGAAATTGCTGGGTTGTTTTGGTTTCTTGTTTGGTCGGGTTTCTTCTCAAGAACTCTTTGTCGGCTGCAGTTTTCTGTCATTAATCTCTAATTCCTGGTTAAACTTCCTGAAAAATAGGGAGGGGTTTGCTCTTGTTTTACTGACTTGGCTCTGTTGTGGGAGGAGTTCATGGAGGGAAGGAGGAGAGAGAATCTGCAATTGAAACAACACTAGTATTTCATTGTGCAACTATAATGTGAAAAGCAAACCCATGTGAGTCCAGCAGTTGCATGCAGCCAGCCGAATGGCAGGGGATGGAGACAGACTCGAGACTGGGCTGCGGCTCAGGTGCTGTTGGACTCTGGACAGTCATTTCATCATTCCATGTCTCCGTGCCCTCATAGGGGGACACAGTAAAATGGGGACAGTGACACTGATTTCCTTTGTAAAATGATTTAAGAATTGTTCCTAGGCCAGAACTGAGAAGCCGTGGTATCTTAATTATCATTATTTTGTAGTTATGCAAGTAGGTCGGCTGCGAGGTAGGATTTACACTCCTGCTAGAGTGAATGTTTGCAATGCTGATGTGATGCGTCCAATTCCACAGTACAATTGTGCTGTAGGCAGTGCTCCTCCCCCATTTGCCATCCATATATACGTGCACATAAACACACGCCTCACCCTGAGGTCTCAGTGCTAGAGGAAAGTTATCTACACATTGTTGAGCAACATGTCTCAGAAGTATCCTTTCTGAAAACCACAAGCAGAGTTCAACACAGATCACAGGTGTGCAGTCCTGCATTAATAAATGGCTCTTGCTAATGAAATTAAAGCTCATGGGGCTGCATCCCCGTCTCAGTGACTTGGTGGTAAAGCTGCCTAATGCATCAATAAGAGCACAAGTGGGGTCACAGAGCTGTGCTGTTCTGCTCCTGTCTGTGGCACAGGGATGACTTGCACCTTTGTGCAGAGGCACATTTCAAAGACCTTTCAACAGTCTGCTTCCTCCTGGCTTCACACTTTCCCATGCAAGAGCTGTGCTGGGCAGCATTGCTCCTCTGGTGGGTGCATATCTGATGACACAGTGCATATGACTTGCTATTTGTAGTGCAAGGCAGGGGAATGCTGCTTTTAGCCGAGCCCTTTCAACACAGGGCTCTGCAAATTAACTCCTCAGCACAGCAGTGCTCCCTGAGTCTCAGACACAAACATACATGCAAAAAAGGTCTATCTCACATTGCTGATGGAAGGCTGATGTGTACCCAGAGTTGTTCCTTTGCCATATGAGTGCTGGAGTTTGGATGATGTGGGTGGTTCTGGGAATAGGTGGACCTCCTCCCTCCTTCCCCCCACAAAAGCCTTACCTGCCCTGGTGCCTCCCTTCTCCACCAGCCGTAGCAGCCCCTTCTTCTTGAGGATGACGCTGCTTCCGATAAGGAAGCTGGAGAAGACAGCCAAGCCCAGGCCAATGTAGAATCCATAGTTGGCTTCCAGTTGAGTTACCCAGAAATTATCCAAAGTTCCATTGTCCTGGACAGAGTCAGCTGGCTCAGCATCACTGATCACCCGGCACACGACCCGGTGGGAGAGGCATGAAAGGGTCACCAGAGACCCTGTGAGACCACCATGGAGATAAAACAGCAAATTACTGATAAGACTATCAACAGTGCCTCTGTTGTTCTTTGGACTCTTTCAGACGTCCCTCTGAACGGCCACTCTAAGAGCACATACCCACCAGCTCTCAAAAACTCAGGACACCTCTTTACTCACATGTGGAATGGCAGGGTGTTGAGTGACGGATTTATGGAGTGCAGTTCCAGCAGCTCGTTGACACTGAATGTGTCTGCCAGTCTACACACTGAACTGGAAGGCCATAAGGACCACTATAACAATGTAATCTGAATTTCCAAATATTTATGCCAGCATCTCTTCACCAAATTCCAATGTTGTAAGTTTGAACTATGCCGTATCGACACTTGACTTTATTGATTCAAAGACTTTGGTGCTTTCCAGCCAACTAATCCTTGCATCTTCTCGCTTGTCTGCAGTTTACAGCTCTAGGTTTAATGGGGAGCGATGCCAGTACTTTGTTGCTGTTCATCTGTTCCAGCTCTATACCAAGTGGTGCCACGGGATTGCTTGTAAAATGACAACAGGCTCATTCCAGATCAAAGTTTCACCTATACGTTGCCTCTACTGTCTAATGGTTTTATTCTACCTATTTGCAGAGTTCCTGAGTGCTCGTAAAGCACAAGTCCTGCCACTGTGGAAGGACTGAAAGCAGGCATGGTTTTCTGCTGTTAACACCAAAAGTACTAAGCCCCCTTGTCTCTAGCCAAAGTGTGTTGCTCTGCGTAGGTGGGAAAATTGCTGACTTTCTTCCTATCCCCACGCTCCTACCACACCCAGCACATCTTTCTATCGCAATCTTTACTCCAAGTGTAGTGAAGACGGTGTGACTGCAGCTGTGGGGATCAGAACAGCCAGGTGGAGTGTCACAAAAGTCCCTTTGTAGTAAAGGACTTTAAATTTTCTGCCTGCACTCACGTAGGAATTATGGGGCAAGTATTTGTATCTCCGCAGGCAGGGGTATGCAACACCTGAACTGCTCACAGTGCTGCCGGCAGCCTGAGCACGGCTCCCACCTTTTTCCTGAATCAAGAGACTTGGGTTAGACCTACAGCTGCACCTCCTGTCCTGGCACGTGTAGCTGTGGATCTGGATCTGCACTGGATCCAAAGTTTTTTTCCAATAGGAAAAATTCCAGTGACTGTCTAGATGAGTTTCCAAAGGTTCCATAATAGGTTTATTTTCTAATGGAAAAACATCCTTGACTGTGGAAGCATTTCCTGGGGACCGGGGTGGGGGGGGACGGGACATTTTGCCTCCGCGGCTGGGTAAAAGTCTCTGCAGTGTGCTACTGGGCACAGGTATAAGGCAGGGGGATGCGGCGATTTCCGACTGGATTAGGTAATCTTTAAAGGGGAAAAAAAAAATAATTCCCAGTTTCTCTGTAAGCGCTGTGAGGCTGCCACAGCGCAGCGCTTGCCGCTGGCAGAGCTGTGTGTGCCTCGCGGAGAAAGGGAGCTTTCCGCTCCTATACAGACCTCAAAAAAAAAAAAAAAAAAAAAGGAAAAGAAACCCCAAACCCAGAAAAACAGAGCGACAGAGAACAGCCCCAAAGCCGGGCGGGGGGATAAAGCCGCCCCCCTCCCGCCGCTCCCTCGGGGCTGAGCCCCCCGCGCTGCCGGGCCGAGCCCCGGGGCTTGTCCCGCTGAGCCCCCGCCGGGCCGGGGTGCACCCACCGTTGCTGCAGGTGCTGTTGGCCTCCAGCGGCTCCATCTCCTTCCTCCTCCGGAGGGCTCCGAGCATCCCGGCGCCGAGGGCGGGAGCCGCTGCGGCGGGGCTGGGCCGGGCCGGGGCACCTGCCCGCCCGGCTCCTCCTCCGGGACGGGGCTGGCCCGGCGCGGGGCTGAGGGCACCCTGCCCGCTGCCCGCCTCCCCCCGCACAACCCCCGGTGCGCTGCCCCCGTGTCCCTGCCAGCCCCGGGGCCGGGGGGCAGAGGAGGAGGGTACGGCGGCAGCCGCGGGTGGGTTCAACAGCCTTGGCACGGACCCGGGACGAGGCTCCCCCGCCTCAGCCCGGACAGGGGCTTCTCCTCCGGAGGGGGTTCATCTCGCCGCAGGGGTTGGGAGAAGGTGCTGGGAGCAGGAGCCCGCGCTCCTGGTTAGGTGGTGGGTGAGCCGGGTTGCAGCGGCGGAGCTGCGGACCCCCGGGTGCACGCTGAGGGGGTTGTGCATGCTGCAAAGTATGTAAGAAATTAAAAGTAAACAAGAGAAATTAAAGCCTGTGGTCCTGAAGAGATCTCTTCTTACTAAAAGAGACCGTAACTGCAGTTAATAGAGCAAGGAAAAAGGAGGTTGCAGAGAGCTGGGGATGAGTCTCTTTAATGAAGTAATAAGTGATAGGACAAGAGGGAATGGCCTCAAGTTGCGCCAGGGAAGGTTTAGACTAGATATTAGGAACCATTTCTTTACAGAACGGGTTGTTAGTTGTTGGAATGGGCTGCCCAGGGAAGTGGTGGGGTCCCCATCCCTGGAGGTGTTTAAGAGCAGGGTCGACTTAACGCTGAGGGATATGGTGTAGTTGGGAACGGTCAGTGTGAGGTTAATGGTTGGATGAGGTGATCTTCAAGGTCTTTTCCAACCTTGATGATTCTGTGATTCTGAGACATTTCAGGAAGTGGCCTGTTGCTTGAAGTACTGGTGTTTATTATTCTCCGCTTAGTACGATGGCTGTGTGCAGTAGGTTGTAGGACTGAAGGATGAGGTTGGGGGGCCAAGAGACATGTAGAGGTCTAGGGAAGATGGATGTAACCTAATGGAAGTTTTGTGGCGGGTGCAGGCCTCCCTGCATCATGTATGTGCAAAGGCATATTTCTCTGCTGAAGGTCAGGCCAAATTTCCCTAATTGACCTTCCCGACTTCTGAGATGTAGCAGCAAGGTCAGGCTCCAGGCAAAGGTGCATTTGAAAAAGAAATATCAACAAAAGATGACTGTGTAATGACAAGGGCACTCTTGTGCTATAAAGTGTTATGCAAAAGGAGATTGGAGATCCAGGACACAGTTTCACAGGCAGCAGCTGGGATTTAAGGCTTAGCACTGAATCCCAGCCCTGAGAAAGTCAGAGCCCATGGGCTCCTCCATCGCTTAAATTAATTTTACACCCTTTTCTTTTGTTACTATTTAGTTGGCAGATCTCACTCATCATGTGGTTCAGCCCATACTATAGATCGGGGGCTGTAACTCCTCCATCAAGTCCCTGTCCCTCTGCAGCCGAAGCCTCTCTGGCTAACATTACCGTGTGAATGTTTTGGAGCATGTTCCACACCAGTGTGTTTTGCCTTCATCCTCGCCCTCCTCTGCCGACATCCTCCCTTCCTGTGTTTGTGTGTGGTGGCCGTGTGTACACAGAAACTACTGCCAATACAAAAGCCCTTTCACTGCAGCAGGAGCCATTAGCCAGATTTCACTTCAGGTCAACAGAGATAAGTAAAACCAATAGCTTTTCTTCCAGCAAGCCCATATTTATAGGTAGAAACAGTATCTGCCGTAAGGCAATCTAAAGATATAAGATCTGCAGGATCTGAACGACTCTGAAAATTTGCTTTTCTTCCCCCATAAAATATAGTACCTATTACTACAGAAATTGCCCTTAGACCATCAAGCTGCAGCACTGCTAGCACTGCATGGCTTCTTCACTCAGCGCCTGATCCTATCTCTGTACAACCATTTTCTCCAGCAAATGTAATGTTCAAGTGTTTTGTGAGTCATTTGATTTTAATCGGGTCTGTTCATCAGTCACAGACCTGCGGGTCACTGGCTGGAAGAGACTGTGCCAGCCAAATCCCACGTCCTCCCCTTTATCACAGGAGCACTTGATAATCAATCCAAATTGTGTGGCACTGGGTTTTGATGTAGGAAATGAAACATGGTGATGTATTAGTGAGCTGGGAACAACCTCCACTGCTGTTATATATTAAGCAGGCAAAAGGCAACCTGGGCAAGACAATGATGGCAGGATTTGGCCTTTATTTAGTCAATTTACTCGCTAATGCTGGTTAAGCTATTCATGCAATGTGTGAATACAAGGCTGATTGCAGAAACCAAGGTGATGGTGGAGTGGGCCAAGCATTCGCTGTGTTTGCAGTGCTGACTGCCTGCGGCTGGCTGGGGGAATTCATGCTCCCTGTCCCCTCGCAGGCAGCTCCGCCAGCTCGCTCTGGTGCGCGGGAGCACTGAGGGGCTCTCCCCTTTGCTGGACCTCCTCCAAGACCCTGAGAGCTTGTTCTTAGCTGGGGAGTCCTAATGGTGATGTGGTTATTGGCAGTTAAACTGCATCCAAAATAATTTCCAAGCTTTTGTGGGTGAGCACTTGTTGACATCTGTTCAGAGTGTAGTTGCCCACTGTGAACACAGAGGTGTTAGGGAGAAAATTTTTATGGAAGGGATCTGGGGTTAACATAATCCTTTTGGTCATGGTGCAACCTCATAAATTACTGCCACAGCAGAGGGGGTGGTGCAGTCAAAAACAAAAGGCAATTTGGGCCACAGCTTTACCTTCACCTGTCAGCTTGATTTCCCAAAGGAAAAGGCTAATGTGACCACATACATGTGTGTTTATGTACACCCTTTCATCCTCAAAGATATTTGATCCCATGGGACACTTTTGCCAGATTTGACCAAGGAGTAAGATCTCCAAGAGAAGCTGTTCTCAGTTCTGGGAAGAGAGGAGACATGACAGGGAAGAGGTCTCTAAAGCAGGGGACACGGCAGTGTAAGCTGCCTCTATCAGACATCAGGGAAGGAGTGTGCCTTGTCAGCACTGTGGGAGAAGCTTCAGTCAGATCTTGCAATCAACCACGGGACATAAGTGTGTCACGTATTTTTTTCTCTCTGGTGCAGGGGCTGTGGGGGTGTGATATATAAAATCCCAAAGTCACAGGACTTACATTTGATGGATTTAGCAAAGCTGTGTATGGCAATATGGGAGTTAAAAGCCAGGTAAGATTGGCATGGAATTGCCTTCTACACTTAGTCAAGGGCAAGTTGAGACTGATAACAATAAAGCATGGATGCAACCAATGCCTCTTTTATTGCTTCATATCCTCATTTTAATGGGAAGGCTGTAATTAAGAGAATTCAGCTCCAACCTATGACCTCACTGGTTGATACTCACATCAGATGTTTCCTTAAAAATAACTCATCAGAAATCAGGGAGTCTTCCTTAGCAGCTCATCTTCCAACAATGCAGTTCCTCCTGAAATACTGGTTTCCAGGCCAAAAAACTTGACTGTAATCCAGGGGGTAGAGCAAGACAGCTTTGCATGCAAATAACCTCTTTAGCAACATCAAAAGGCTTTTCTTTCCCCTGTTCTTCTCTGCTCATCTCTTCTGTCTGGAAAAAACAATAGAAAAATATTTGATATCAATTGTCCTGTGTTACAAATAATGGTGGAAGTATCCTGCTAACAGGTGATGGAAACTTTTGCCCTTGGATGTCTGCTAGGCACAGTTCCTGTGGAAACTTTCAGAACAGGGTTGCAATATTCTGCTATGGTTTAGTATAGTATGAGGGCTCCAAGGAGCCATTTGCTGCTTCAAAGAGAGGGTAAATCCTTCTCTTTCTGACAGTGACCTGGCTGTGTAGGGGTTAAGGGAATTGCCTGGTGTTCAGATGATTGCACCACTACATGAAAGGATGCTCAGAGCTTGAAAGACTGGACTTTGTTGAGCAGAGAGTTTTTAATTCAGCCTGTCTCAAGGTAACCGAGTCTGCAGTGGCTGAGGCTGTCATTTTGTGCTACAAGAGTTTAGACACCACCACCAACACGGAGAGTTCCCAAGCTCGTCACACCTGTGGTGGGTTCCCACCCTTGCTGTAGTGCCCTCCTTGTGCCAGTGCACATACCTGGGTCTGTGCTGTGGAGCAGCTGAGTGATCCGGGGTCATTAGGCCATAAAACACACCCCAACTCATTTCTCCCAGGGTTGTTCAGTTTTTTATCCAGAACAGTTCAGTGATCCAGGTCACTGGGGCCCATCAACCGTGTATATTGGCAGAACAGGAGTGGTGGGTTGGTGATGGATTGGAGGTGGATGTTCAGGGGCATCGGAGGCCTTAGGGCATCAGAGCAGCAGTGGGTGCCACAAAGTGAAGAGACATGTAATCAGCAGATCATTTGTTTGCAGCCCTCTTATCTGCCAGCTGTTTGCATCAGAACTCTAAATCAAGCAAAACTAGATATGAAAGGCATGCCTGGCTTGCAGAGGGGTCACAGAAAGGGTCATTTTGTTATTATTTTGAAAGAATAAAACAATCGTTAATGAACTGTTCTTCACATTGGTAAAGTGCCTTTAATCTGAAGATATAAACGTATTTAGAAACATTAGGAAGAATAAAGATGTGGGCCTGTATCTTTGATGCTGGTCCTTAGGGTTGGTTGTCCAAAATTCAGAGCCTTGGACCCTGATACTCAAAGCAAGTATTGTTTCTGGCTTCAGGTGAGACGACGCAGCCTGTGAGCTCTTGGTACTTCTTAGGGTTGGTGTTAGTACTGGGGTGTCCATGAGAGAGCAGCTAGTTTAAAATTAAGTTTAAAAAAAAAGAAGAAAAAAAAAAAGTCTTCATGGAGGAAGGGATGGAAATCAAACAACCGGTCTAGTATCAGTGGCTGAGTCAGGAAGAAAGACCTGCTCTCTTCCCTGCCATTCCCCATTGCAGAACCATGTTGAAATCAGTAAACATTGGGCAACTTTCAACCATCAGGCAAACAGTCCTCCACAGCAGTACGTTACACACAAAGCTGCAGGCACATCATGTGTTCCGTGACTTAAAGCACATCAGAAAGATCAACAGAGCTGCCTGGTCATGGTGTAAAGTTCACTTCCAATTCTGTGTGAAGAATCATTCCATTTTCATTGCTCTTAAGCTAGGAAGCTGTTTCCATGAGGAAACCTCGGGTAGATGCTGTGAAAGGGAACATCAGTTGCAGTATTTTGTCTAGGGCAGATGAAGCATAGGTGCTCCCATTCCCACAGATCCATGTCAGTTGTTTCACCCTAATTCCTCAACGCTCAGAAGAGTCTTTTCCCCTCGGTTTTCACTGCTCCTTCTGCAGTCAACAACCACGGCTGCTCCTTGGATGCTTTTAAATCAAACCTAAGAATGGTTTCAAATGGAAATTTGGAAAAAAAAGGCAAGGAGAGTCTCCTGGAATAAAAAGGGCCCTGTTGAGTTGATAAGGCTGTGGTAATGAGAGGAATTAGCTCAGTTTAGCTTTGTTTTGAGTAGGTCTTGTCAAATTCTATTAAAAATAATTATGTAATTTTCCCTCCCCCAGCCCTCTTACACTAAAACAAGTTTTCAAATGAAAATTTGTTGTAGAAGGATGTTTTTCTCAAAAATCATTAACTTTCTGATAGGGAAATTTGTTTGTTTGTTTTGGTATTGGCCACAAAGCTTCATTTTTTTTTCCTTTGGTTTTGACAAAAGCTCAACATTTTTATCAATAAAATGCTGCCATTATTCCTCTTCGCTTTTTCTTTGTGCCAGGCGCAATCAGATAATAGTTATCACAATGATGATGACACCACAAGATAAAGTCTGCCCATTTCATGAATGAGCCCAATTTTTATTTCTCTTCATCACAAAAGTCATCCCACATTTGTTGTACACACTGTTGGTTGCTGTGTTACGGGACATATCACCATGTACCAGATGCTTTACTCTTGCAGAAGCATTTCTAATGGAGATGGAAGCTTCTGTTAGCTAAATTTTAGAACAACAGCAAAAAATAATAATACAAAACCAAAATATCATCTTCAGCTGCATAGCAAATATGGATCAAAAATTTAACACTGTATCAGATCACGAGCGTAAATATACCTCACCATAAATAAAATTCATTGTACAAAATAACTCAAGCAGCTTTTCATACAAATATGGTACATTTGACAAGAGTTTTTGAGAATATTTTCTTGGGTTTTTTTACACCTTCGATTCTTTTTTCTTTTGTTCTCAAACACACATGAACCTACTGGACTGGAGTAATGCAGGAGAAAAAGGACTAACATGTTGTTCAATGCTAATAAGTGCTGTAAGAGCTTAAAAGGAAAACCACTGAAGTGCTGAGCTTGAACTAGTTTGCTTCCCCTTTCTATTGTATCATTGAAAGTCAAGTGTAGCATCATCCAAGAAAGGCATGTGCACTGCCAATAGTCACATTTTATGATGTCAAAGCTGGAGGGAACATTAAAATAAATGAGTCTGACTTCATTCATGACACAGGCCACCCTTTCTCCCCCCCTGTAATTCCTGTATTGAGCCAACAACTTGTCTCTGAAGTAAATGTTCCAAGTGGTGGCTGGTAAATCCTGGAGAGTTTGAAGACTACTTCAGAGTAAGCAGGGAAACGTAGGTAAAAAAGCAAGCCCATAGTCAGTGTCCAGACAGGGGTCCACACTTCCCTAGGAAAAAAAATTAGGGGTCTGCAGATTGTAAAAGGCTGAAAACTATAGGATTAGAGCATGGCTGCAAGGAAGACACACAAACTTGGCAGAAAGTCTGCGAGTGTGGAGAATATGCCCGACCCCATGGCAGTCTGTTACTTCTAGCCATACTGTTACAAATTTGCTCCCTATTTCCGTTAATAATTATGACATTAAAAAAAGGATAGCAGGAAAAAAAAAATCCATTTTCATGGACTTCTTTAAAGACATAAGCCTGGACCTCTTTCTCATACACAATCAAGGAGGGTTAGAGAACTGAAGCTAAAGACTATTTGCACCCTTTAGATAATAAAAGGACAATAACATCAAATCTCAGAAATGAAGACCGTAAGATTATTCCTAGCTGGTATCTCATACTACTTGAGCAACAAGGCAAATCATCTGCATACACTCTACAGCCAAAAACACTTTACATTTTGTTCATGCACTTTGGACATTTCACTCAAAACATTTAATCCCTTTAAATTTGAAGGGATTTTATGTTTTTGCCAGCAAATCTGAGGGCAACAAATAGATTTCTCCACTTGTTCCTTCAAGTACATGCAACTGTGTTTTGCAGGATTTCAGAGAATTATTATGGCAAAACTACAGCAAAAGAATGCAAAGTGATATTCATGTTTAGGTAAAATATCTTGTGACTCACTCCAGACCTAAACAGATGAAAACAGGTGTTTAAATTCACTTTACTATATCCTGTTTTGTCTAGGTAGCTGAGACTGGGCTGTGTGGTACAGTTCATCCTTTTGTATTAACTTCTTGGTCATGCTGGTTTCTGAGAAGATTCCAACATCCAATAAGAAGACTCCAACATCCCATAACATGTCAGACACAGTAGGACATTTAATTTGTGCTGTGCCCAGAGGTGGCTCTGAGAGCCGACAGGGACTTGTGCCACCTTTTCAGCAACACTTTCATACCAAAATAACAAGCACTTACTATTTAAGTCAGGAAAAATAGGATCTTGGTTGGATCTATCTTCCTTGTATCTTGTTTTCCACAAAAAATAAAGTGCTTGATTCTGCTTTTCCTTTTAAAAATATATATCTGTAGATACCCTTACTCCAGTAGTGTAGAAGTGTTGGAACATGATGGAAAACCAGAACTGATATCCTTAGTGGGAGAGTAAATAGAGAGCAAGAGCCCTGCAGTGTCATTCAGTCCCAGATGCTCTTCTGCTGCTCTTCCTCACAACATGGAGAAACAACTTGCCTTGCTGGGCTGGGTCCTTCCTTGCCACTCAAAGATTTCAACCAGATTTCCTGAGATTTCATTTTACCTTCGATTACTGTGCTGCACAATTCCTCCCTGCAGTTTAAATGTCTGTCTCGTTAATTAAAGGAAACTCAAGGTGTGAAAATGTCCAGCATTTTTCACATGTGGGGTATTTATTGATTATCAGGGGAGTAAGTAGTGACTGTCTGGGAGAACAAATTCACCCCACCCACCAAGATCTCCTCTTGCTAATAGTAGCTTGCTGGCTGTTGACAAAATACTCCAGCTGGGACATTTATACTAATTAATTATATGTTCCCTCTGAGAGAATAAATGCCCAGGCTCTGCCTTTTTAGCATCTGTAATAGCATGCAGTTTACAAGGCATGATGAAATGCATGAAAGGAATATATATTATCACATCTGTATACTGTAACAGCAATTATCTGCTGTGACCTGGCTAAAGCTTAGAAATTAAAATATTGCCAGTGGTGAGGCTAGCATCATTTTCTCTTGGAGTATGTGGTTTGATCTCCTTTAACTTCAAACACAAGCTTTTGTATCACTTCAATGACACTACTGAGGGGAAGCAGGGAAGACCACGAGTTACGAAATCCTCCTTGAAGTTCCTGCTGAATTTGTTCTCAGTATCCAGGGATCTTGGATTAGCTGAGTGGGAAAAGGAAACAGACTCCAGTCTTCCCTCTTGAATGCCTTTAAACCTGGAAAATTCTGGGTATTTTTTAATGCTTATCCTGTATTTTGCCTCTTCTAAACAATCACATCATTTCTGAGTGATGGGAGGTTTCCTAAACCCTGCTGATAGTCACCATTCTCTGAAGAAAGATTTTTGGTCACTGTGCCATTAGGAATTTGTCTAAAACAAGGGAAAATAGCATCCCAGAACAAATTACACACCCCAGCTCTCATCCTTGGCCGAGGATCACGTATGTTCAAGGTAACTACACCTGCCTCCTGTGAGGACCAGTGATTATTTCCATCCAAATTAATATGTTCAAGAGCACATTCACATGAGTGCAGCCTGTTCCATAGTCCATAAGAAATCTTGTTTAGTCCATGGAAGATGTGTCTTCAGGGGAGAACCCTTTGCATTAAAGTAAGTGGATGTCCCATAGCAGGGAAAAAGCCAGGCCATTTTCTCTTTCCCCAGCTCTCTGGGGAAAAGTGCTGAGGAGTTATATGGCTACTAGATCATTGCTATTCTGAAACCCACATGCCAAAGCTCCCTTTAAAAGATGCTAGAAAGGCCAACGACATGGCAGAGAGCACGAAGCTAGCCCCAGCCTGGGGCATGCAGCCATCCAAAACCAGCCTCGCACGGCTCCTCTGTGCCCATCACTTGATCCTCAGGGTGCTGCCACAGGTGACATCCTGCCTTCAACCCTTCTACCCCCAAAGAGTGAATCAGGGGCTTGTCTTCAGACCCTCCTGCTCCATGGCTGGTGGCATGTATCATTAGGGGTGTTGATTTGCCCCACTGCTGCTGTGGTGGGAGTGGGCTCCTGGCACTGTGGAAGCATGGACCTCTTCTACCAGGACCCCCATGTTTGGGGCTGCAATATGGCTTCGGAGTGATGTGTTTGGATGAATCACAGGGAAAAACTGGACCACTTCATGGAAGAAAAGCACATTTTGCCCGCCCGCCCCCACCCACCCCCAAGTCTGAAAGCTACAAGTAAAACCGATCACAGGGATGGTACAGAAGAACATGCACTCAAACAGGGCCGGATGGGAAGATGCGTCCCCGTGTGTAGTAGGCACACCCAGTCTTACTTTGTTGCCAGGTCTCACGCCATCGAGTTTACCCCTCCCAGCTGTTCTGGGTTCAGTCCCTTCTCCCTTCCCAACCTGCGCAGGGTCAGTGTCCACACTAGCAGGTGGTGGCCAGCGACTGGTGGATTGGGGGCTGGAAGCAGCGCACGTGCTCCACCGTGGAACTGTCTGTTTCCACTGACTTCATGTACTTGTTCAGGATGGCAAAAATCTCGTTGTTCAGGATCTGATACTTCCTGATCCTGTCGGCCATCTTCTTCAAGGGCTGGAGGAGATGGTGAGGGAGAAAAATAGTAGATGAAGAAAGTCTTATGTCATCTGACCAGCTAGAAAGTAGCAGTACCTCTGCCCTGCTGCTGGAAACCTCTGCTGAGGCAAAGCAGCTCTAACGCCTGTTACAGTTCCACTTAGCACCTCCCAGGGACCAGTGACTCACTTCATTACAGGGTTCGATGACTCAAGACAGAGCATTAACAAAGTCAGTGAGTGGTCCTAAGCTAACCATTCAAGACTCCCAGCTGCTTATTGATAAAGCCACTGAGATCATAGGATGGTTGCTGGAAATACCAGCTTTTTGGCTCCAGCTTCCCAACCCCAGGAAGAAGGGAAAAGCTTTGGGAGAAAAAAAGATTCGATTGTTAAGCCAATTAAAACCTTGGCCTCTCTGCTGAGACTGCAGATGGAAATCTCACAGCGAGTGTGTCCAGTTTGAATAAGGTTAACACCAGGCATGGTTGTAATTTCTGAGTTTAGACAAAGCAAGACAGAAAACACAGAGAGAAGTGTGCTGGTTCAGGTCCTTTGGGAGTTCACCCTTCAACTTACCACGTTTTTTATGATTTCATCCTTCCCGTCCTGCCTCTGCACCTTCAGCAGATGGTAGCAAAAGTCAAAGAGGTCAAAGCGCCGTTGCTGTCCAAGGAGAACAATGATAGAGCAACCTGCCCAGTTCAGACCATCTCCAAAGCACTGCCTGGAAGGAGGACAGGGTGATGGGGTGGGGAGAGATGACAGGATAGTTAGGTAAGAGAAGTCCTACCACAGCACCAGGAACTTTCCTTGGTGAATTCCTAAGGAAATGAGATTCAGTCCTACTCCTAGAAAGCAGGTATACACCTAGAGAACATGAACTCAGAAAGAGATATACAGAACTACACCAAGGCCAGGCTGTGCAGGGTGCATCACAGGGTAAGATGGATGAAGACCTAGCCTCTGACTTGGGTTGTTGGTCCATCTCCTTCTGCCTGTCACCTTAGGCATGTCCCTTTACATTGCTCTTTTCCCCAGCTGTTCAGATAGAAAGCTCTCTGGGCATCTCTTTATGTCCATGCACAACAAAGTCCTTTCTTCAAGGCCCAATGTTCCCCCTCCACCTCTACACTGGCTGAGGCTGTCGCTGTAGCTGAGGGCATGCTGGGGGCTTGCTGGCCCCGCTAGCTCATGAGTGGCACTAATGGCAGAGCCAGCCGATGGACACTCACTCTGCAGTGAACTCGTTGGTGCCCACGGGGATGCAGTACACAAACTGCATGGCACTCCAGAGCCGGTGAAACTCCACGCACTCGTCCACGTGCATGACCCCGTTCGTCGGGGGCGGCCCGCGCCAGATTGGGTCCTGCAGGTAGCTCCTAATTCGCGTCAGGATCACCTCAAACATGGACAGCCCGCAGCATAACCGCTCCTTGGTCAGCAAGTCACCCTCCCGGGCGATGGCTATTTGCTGAGGAGGAGGATAACCAAAGAAACAGAAGTGACAATGTAATACAGATGGACCCTCTTGCTGGACTTAACACTTCCCGGTCCCCCTGGCTCTTTCAAAGTTAACACACATCCCAAGCCTAGTCCAACCTTACCTCTGATGGCTGCTCCTGGCACTCCCCACCAGAGAATACTCATTCCTCAAATGGAAGAAGACTTAATGTTGTGCTCGTTTGTATTTCAGCAACCTAACTGTCTTTTGAAATAACTATGTACGTCAGAAAACAAAAGTTCAAGGCAAAGCTCTGATCAGAAATACTGATCCTTAATTCTGCTAGCATGCTGTTCTATTAGTGCTACTCAGTGTTGCTGGGTTTAATTTCATGATTTCTGCAGATTATGAAAATAAAACAGGAGAGAACAGGGACATTTTGCTTCCCAGGACATTGCCATCATTTCTTTAAAATACAGGTAGTTTATGGCTTTCTTGATTTCTTTCGTAGTTAGGGTTAAAAAGCTCTGAGGAAGATGAGAAGCCATTGGAACCTTAATACTGGAAAACCTGTGTTTTATAAGAAAGTCAAATAATGTTTTTTTTCAGATGTGGAAGCTTTATATGCGTGGAGAAGTTCTGTGATATCCCCACTCAGATTTACACATACAAATCTGGAATGGCTCCACCGGATGGAGTTCATTTAGCTTTTACACTAGAAGAAAATTAAAAGAGAATTGACTTCATTTCAGCTTCATTGCTCCCCCGGAGAAAAAAAAAAATGGGCATTTTAAATAAGCAAGCAGGGCCTCCCCCTGGCACAGGAGCACTGACCCCACTGAGCTCACTGAGTGGGGCTGGGGTGCAAGTGTGCAGTTTGCTCGCTGCCCTGATATCCTCTTAGCTGCCCCATTTCTTGCCATTTCCAGCGGCGTTACTGACTTCTCTTTGCAGCGCTGCCAAAAATAACACGGGAAATGGGAGCCGAGTGCTGTCAGAGTCATGCCCGTGGCTGTGGGAGGCTGCAGCTCTGCCGTGCCCACCTTGATAGATGAGTGGCTGCCATGGCGCCCTGGCCCCACAGGCAGAGCCTTTTACCCCTCTCACCACGCTGGCAGAGGCATGCAGAGCAAGCGTGACATTTACCAACCCCCTGCCTATCCCAGAGGACTTCCTGGAGCTTTAAGTTGTTTTTAAGCATTTGCTCCATTTCCAGCTGTCCCTGTAATGCCTATAAAAACATCATCGTGATCAGAATCATGATGGGGGCTTAAAGCATCTGGCACAACAGGCAGGCATGTGTCCTGGCCAGACATTAAGAACATAAATTATGCTCGGTTTACTTGGATCGTCTTCATTCCACTCTAAAAAAACATGAATGTGCCTGCACATCCCCTTTCCTGACTATTAGTTTATGCTGGCAGTGACCTAAAGCATTTTCAGTTTGGTGGCTATTGAAATTAGAAGCGTTACAATTCCTGCTTGTGCCACAATTTCAAGGACGTTCTGGGAACCTCAGATCAATTAATGTTCAACTAATAGCAAATATCAAGGGAAAGTTGCATTGCTGCGTGGAGTGCAGATTGGGTCTGGGATCCCCAGATCTGTTAAACACAGGAATTATATCACTGGTTTCATGGCACGCACTTGCATACGTTTGCTTAGCAAGTAAAGATTTATTTTATCCAGCTTGCTTTTATAACTAAAGGCTGTACACTTTTTCTCTCCAAACCTGCTCCAAGCTCTTATGAGTACAGATTACCATCTGCACACACTAGTCTACGATGGCAAAATGGGGACACAGTAGAAGTAAAGCCATTTCAAATACAAATTAGGTGTTAGCATTACTGTTTGCTAAGATACAGTGATAGAACAAGTACTTTTGAGAACAAACTAGTCCAATGATCTTAGTATACTGTTTCTTAAGAAATCTTAATCTAGGAAGGGATGTATCTGGCTTTCAAAGGATGTAGTGCCACTCAGTTATGCACATTCACAGACAGAATTTGGCTCTAAAATTCACCACCATAAGACCAGTCTTTGATACAGGACTACTACCGTTGGGTATCTAACAGGGTGAAGGCAGCTGGAGAGCTATTAGTCCTGTGGGCAGATCTGCCTCACAGTCTGGGATACCACTGATTTCTAAGATCAGGAGAGGAAGGGTGTCTCGAGGTAAATTGTCAAAGGATACCACTGGGCTGGGTCAATTATTCCTTCTGTCTTCAAAAGGAAAGGCTCCCATTACTTCCAGTGAGAGACTGACCGAGCACTTCTGAAAATCTGCTATGATCAGCACTGAAAGGGAGAGGATTCCTTTAATGAACCACTCCGACCCCTCTGGTTCGTTATGAATCACCTATCAAACAGCTGCTTCTGCATTCCCAATGCAAAACAATTATTTACAACAATCACTGTGAGTTTTCCTGCCATTGCACAAATCCAGTTGTGCCATACCTCTTTTACAGCTTGTTAACTGGCAAGCTTGCAAGAACCGTACCCAAAGCCTGCAAAGACTGGTAGATCCCCACTAACTACAGCAGCCTCTGGCTCAGCCCCTTCACAGCATGTAATTATAAGAAACGCATAGGGCCACCTATGGGAGAGGCATCTAGCAGGCAACTTCTGCTCAGATTCTGGATGGTTGCTAAAAGGCACTTATGCGTTCTGCAGGAAAAAATCCCATATGGCCTGTGTCCAAAACTGCATTTCCAAAATGCATGTCCAAAACTGCATAAGGAGCAAGCTTAGAAGTTATGGAGGCACCTACAGAAAGTGACTCTTGTGTTCAGTTACATCTGAGCTCAAAAAAGGTTTGGTACTCAACTGTACCTGTGTGATGAATATGGGAACAGTTTACGGAAAAACTAATTTTTAGCAGGACATGAAATACCTTTGTTTTCATCACCATCATAACTATGGCAGGGATAAGCAACGAGTGGACTCTTAATAGCAGATTTCAATGATGATTTTGCATGGAAAGAAGGAGAGAGAGAAAGACCAACACAAAGACACAAAAACACAGAGGTGAATTCTTTTTCTCGAGTGTCTCCTTTAAAAGGAAGTCAATGGGAAGTGAGAGAAGTGTCTACAAAGTAGGACAAAGCCCTCAGGTATCCAGCCAATTTCTTTGTTTCATATGATTTTCAATGAAGCAAAGTTCAAAATGTCCTTGATCCACCAGAAAAACAAGAAAAAAAAAATCAACAACTTTCTGCCTGCCATAGATCTGTCATCTCATACAACTGAGTGTTTGTTCAATTTCCTTGGCAGTACATTACAGAAAAAGGGTGTTGATTCATTTAATACTTCGAATGATTTTTATCCCATCAGTAGTGGGATAAGTAGGCAGTGGAAGTTTTGCTATTGATATCAATGGAGCTCAAATTTTGCCCATTATATTGATCAATCTATGGAGATATTTTTAACAGTACTCAATTTCTGCACAAGAGATCTTTTCCAAGCTGAGACCCATCTCAAGAAGACACTTAAATGGAGCCGTAATTTTAAGCATGTGCTGAAGCTCTAAGCATGTGCTAGGAGGAAACCATTCTCAGATGTATTCCTTGACAGGGATGAGCTTAAAAATGGACCACACTGCAGCCCTAAAATGGGATCCCCAAAGGTGATGGCAATTGATTTAAGTCAGGGAGAGCCCTACAAAGTTTCCCCTCAAACCACCCCAGCAATTCTCCATCTTCCTAAAATGGAGAAGAAGAGTTTTTCAGAGTTATTCTTATTCAGAGCTGGCTTCTAGCATGCTTGCCTTACAGCTCCCTGCCAACTCTCCAGACTGGAGGCAGCAACACACCATCTCTGGACCCACTCACAAATTTCCCTTCAAGGTGTCTGCTAGGGCAAGGATTCCGATTTTCTTGTCCGATTGATGTTTTGGGGGGGAAAAAAAAAAAAGAAAAGGATCACTTTCCCAAGGCCAAACAGGCCGTTTTGGGACTGCTATAAATTTTCAACAGCCATCCCTTTCAATGAAATCCTTACCTGCGGAGTGCCCAGCCTCTCTATTAAGGGAACCAGGTGAAGTGGGGCATACTTGGCTTCGAGACGCTTCATGCGCACCTCCAAGCGTTCTCCTTCTGTCAAGCGAGCAGCAAACAGTGAAATGAGAGGAGGAAGTGGAGACCCGCAATTTCCGCCGAGTTTGCTCAGAGCTGCCCCCCAGCAACCATCCAACGAGACTTTGGATCAGTGAGCCAAACCGACAGCAAATGAGGGAACCAGTGATGCAGAGAAGGGAGGGATGTGCGATTGCAGTCTCAGCAGCAGCTTAATCACACATGTTCAAAAGCATGTCCCTATTACTGATCACTCCTGGTGAGATGGACATTTCATGCTGTCATTCTCCAAAGAGGCTGTGAAATGGCTTTAAAACCTTAAGGGAACCCCCAAACTGACTAAGGTTTCAGTCTGTAACTAGGCTACAGAAAATGCACCCTTGGCATTTGTTCCACCTGACTTTTGGCTGTATCCACTTATCTATTTGGAGGGGGAAGCAGGGCCAGAACTAACCCTCAGCAGAAATGGGAGAGAAACAGCTTCTGGGCAGAGACCTATGAGTCTGTCCACTGCTTCCCTCTCAGCTTCTTACCTTTGATGTAGACCCTGGGCAAAATATTTTGGAAGGGAGCAGCATGCAGCAAATCACAAACTTCTTCCTGGGACTGAGGCAGGAAGAAAGAAAGATAAAGTAAGTTACAAAATATCTATAGGGGTTGAGTGTATGGCTCAGGGGCCTGGGCAACACTACAACAATTCATATCTACGGCACCTATTCAAATCCAACCCAGCTCAGTAGTAACTCCAATGGTTTGAATCGAAATGAACTAAAACTGGAAGAAAACTCAACTTAAGCCAGGAAGTTTCCTTAACTCAAATAGGTTACTTCCTGCCTGTACAAGGCCAGAGCTTTATATTTATTTTCTGTCCCACTTACTAGCACTGCAAGTAAGAGGGGATAAAGAACATGGAGGTTTCAGTTTCATCATACCCTGATGAATTCCTGCTGTTTAGTTTTACAGAGAGTGCCCAAGTGGAAGTTACCCTTTGGCTTAGTTATTTTAGGATGTGTACATGTACATAATAGGTTGGTCTGAAATTATCTGATTGTTCATATGGTGTTCTCAGCCAGGGCTACCAGACCAGAATCCCAGTGGTGTAGGCACCAGGGAGAATACAGAAGTCCAGAGAGGAATAACATCATGAGATGCCACCTGAGAGAATGCATGCCGATGCACTTGAGAAAAAATAATCCCAAACACAGATGCACAAGGAGGAGAAACCTAGAAATAGGCAGGTGGAGACTGAGGAGTGATGGCTGACAATACATTGTATACGAGTCTGCAATGGGAAACAGCAGCAAGGAAACCAAAGCTGTTCAACACAGAGGCATTGCGTCACAACAAGGCATTAGTTTGCTCCTACAAAAGTCTAGTTCTAGGACATGCTTTCAGTTCTGAGCTTACTGTAGAGATCTGGACACACTCGAAAGCAGGTCATGACAGCACAGCAAAAGATATCTGGGGGCCAGATGGAATGACTTGGCTGGGTCTGTTTGAGATGCACGGGTGGATACCCCACCTTCCAGCCAAGAGGGAGAGGACAGTGTAGGATGGAGCTGCAGGAGGCTGTACTGGCGCATGGATGCTGGGATGGGAGTGAGTTTGTGGGAGTGCAGTTTGTGACACAGTGCTGGAGGGACAGGAACAGTCCGGGGACCCTCCATGGGCAGAGAGATGCTGATGCTAACAGAGTGTGCCTGTCACCTTGGTTATTTTGTTTGCAAACCACTGTTCATTCCTGGATGAATGTCTTTCACTGCTGTTTCCCTCTGATCAAGAGCGTAGTTTCCCCATTTGCAGCCTGCATTCACCTGATACCTGTCCCAAAATTAGTCATGTTACTAACAGATCTCCTCCCCAAGGCCCATTACCTGAGAGTAAGTAATTCTGCTTAGAAATTTAGTCCCAAGCAATCCCTCATTCCTCAAATTTAAACAATAAAAAGAGGGTAGAATTGGAGCAGGCTGCGCATCTTCACTAGAGCCGTCTCTACCAGCAAATGCCACCAGCCTTAGATCATTCTGACAGCTATGAAGATAACAGCACTGTAAAAGCAATTGCTCCTGCTCATAAGAGCTCCATTAGAGGGACAGTCTTGTTACTTGATGGCTCTACGCATCTGACATCTCCCAGCGCACAAGAACCAGTGCCTGCTGCGAAAATGGCTTTATCTTCTGAATCTATTTCTGTGTGGAAAAACAGGGGATCAGAGAGGGAGAGACTTTGGCTGGCACGGAAAGTGGGCAGGCGTGGACTTTGATGGGCAGCCTTCCTTAAAGAGACCCCCAAATTCTCAGAGTCGTCTTCTCTTTATTTTCTGCTATTCTAAAATGCCAGTATACTGCTGATGTACAGCTCCTGGGACTGGAGGAACATTTTTGCATTGAAATGAAGGATTTCTTAAAGAAACCACCATGTGTCCCTTTAGTGTCCATTTAAAGATGGGTTGGAAAAGGCAAATGAGGTACATCCAGCATCAAATCCAACACTGAGAACAGCAGAAAGCAGTGACGAAGCCACAAAAGGAACAGAAACTGCCAGGATATAGTTGGCTACTCTTGTCATTCTATAAAATAAAGTCAAGCTGCTAGGTGATATACATCTCTCTAGTTTTCTTAGTCTTATGCAACTTCTGCTCACTGAATGTGTTTGATACACCGTATCAGGAACTAGAAGTCTCTATATCTGGGGTTAAAATGCAAAGGCAAGGGCAGAAATAGCCATTTTGAGGACATGTAGAGATTTTCAGTTTTCCCTGTGCTCTATGGTTAGATAAAACTCGGAATCTTTGAACTTTCTTCTAGTTCTGCTCTGAACAAAACTTTCTGGCTTTGCTTGGAAATCCTACTTTATGCTAGGGAAGTCTTTCTGAAATATTTCTGGAAAAACGGAAACAACCCTGCCAAAACCATTATGACATGAAATATGCATTTTTAATGTAAAATTGTGTTGTTGACCCTCCTCAGTTGGCTCTAGGCCAAACTATGAGATAATTAATTATGAAGTAAATTTGTGTGTGAAAACTAAAAGCTAAGAAGATGCGTGGCACTCAGTCATAGCCTTTGCCCCATACCAGAAGGGGCATCACATGAGCTGAGAGGCTGAGAGACTTGTGCACATGTAAAACACTTGTTCAGGGGGCAATACTGACTTGTCACTCCAGCTAAGCTTTCAGTGAAGATAAGTGATAGGAAGTATATCATCAGCTCTTCTGAGATCTCCTTTCTGTTAGGTTTCTTTATCCTTATCACCACTAGAATCATATGGGTTTTCTTCATTGCACTGGCACCCCAAAAGAGCAGAGGGCTCAAATCTACTTCTCACTGTACAAATATGTATATAAAAAAAGTATAAATCCCTGCCCCAGAGAGCTTACAATCTAGAAATAAGCTCCAGTTGTTTTTATTTCTGAGAAGGATGAAGAAGGGGTAGCTTTGGGTCCAAGCATTAAATCTAGATCTTCCAGTATTCAGATTCTCCTTCAGCAACCCCAGATGTCAGTGACCAGGTGCCAGTGCACACCATCCCCATGGACATGCCCCCAGACCCCACACAGTCCCAGAGAGAGCCTGAGCACATGAGAACCTGGAAAGTAACATTTCCCAAACTCTTCTGCTGAAGAACCCACTTCCACTTATACTCTTGAGCTGGCAATTTCAAGTACGGTCTGATGGTGCAGGGGGTTTTGCCTTACCAAAGCCTGCTCGATAAGGAGGCAGAAGAGAATGGCATTGCCCACTTCTCTGAGGCTCTGGAACACATCGGTCTTCAGCTCTGCGTACTCAATGATGTCCTTCAGCTGATGGTGGAAAAACTCCAGGATGCCTTAAAAGATAAGGAAGGACAATCAGAAAAGCAAGAGCAGAATCACCCCCCGATAACTCGGATAAAAAGACAATCAGTGCCTGTTATTTCCTTAATCACAAATTGCAAGCTGTAACTGTTAAACAGATGAAGACTGGCATTGGGAAGAACAAGCACGCAGTGTCTTATCCTGCTTTCAGTAACCCTGGGGAAATAGGGAGTAATTCATACGAAGTCCTTGGATTTTCCCATCAGAGGAAAAAAGTGATTCAAGACTGTAATGGATGCCTTGGTGCTGGCTCACGTATACCAGCCAGAGTTTCCCCATCCAGCTCAACGGCAGGCTGCAGTCTTGCTGCAAAACTTTGCATCATCTAAGCAGAGCTTTTGAAAAATATCAGTGAACCCACAGTAACAAAAGCTTACAAAATCCTGAAAATAAAACAGAGGCTACCAGAAGACATTCCCTTATGAGCCATCTGTGTGTTCAAAGGGAAATTTCCAACAAGAGATTTCCTGGAAAAGTTTCCTACGTATGTTCCAGTGTCAACAGCAAAGCAGCTGAAAGTCTGTCTCAGCAAGCCTGGCTGCATGTTGCACTGGCACGTCGGGTGCCAAACCTTGTTTAATTACTGGTGTGTGCCTGGCTAGATGCTGTACCAACATGTGGGAGAGCTGTTGCTCAAGCATGTATCCGTAGCACCCACCTGGAGAGCCATATTCATGTCTTGGCAAGCGGCATATCTTGGGCATTACTTCGATCAGAGTCTTCACATACTGCAGGATGGTGCCTTGTAGCTGTTGGAGACAAGGGGAGGTTAAACTGGAATAATGGCTCCTTCTGGCGTTGGTTTTGAAAGAGGCTGGTTGTGGACAGGTCCATATCTGACAGCACAGGATGAAACTTCAGCTGGAGTTCAAGAAGAACTTGCTTAATTTGGATTTCATTCAAATACAAAAAACAGCTGAAGTGTCTGCAGTTAAGAGTGCTTTTAGAGCTTCCTCCCAAAAAATAAATCACAGCTGCATGGATTTTTTACTTCAAAATACAGCTTGCTGTGTTTGCATTGTTTGCAGCTGAAATCCAAACAAGGTTCATTCTTAGACCCAGCTGGACTTGTGCTCCTAACCCAAAAAGCATTTCATCAGAGCTGCTAAAGGATTCATTTCTCAGCACAGGAAATGCTCCTTCCACCTGAGGAATGATCACTAGATACTCAAGAGTTTAAAAAAGAATTTACATGCATGTAGAACAAGTTTCTACAGATCTGATGTTTTGAACTAATATGGACAAAAGCAAAGTATATTTCTGAGTTAAAAGAACTTGCTGTCATTTGGAGTGATACACCTGCCTCCTGTAGATACATTATATGGGATAATGCACTAAAGACCATTTAGCCAAACATCAAATCTTTGTGCTGAATGCTGTCTGATCTCACATACCAGCTACAGCATTTTCAACTAAGAGAGAAATGCTTCAGTAACTATGGTGCTTTACAGTAGGGAAACTGGATATACGCTTGAGATTTTCAGTTTTACATTGCTTTCTTAGACAAGTTCAGAATGACATCATTGCAGTCAAACTAGAATTTAAATATTTATAATGAATGAAAATCCTTCCAGTAAAGCAAAGGTTTTAGTAGAAAAGCATGATGTGAAAAATTATACATTTTTGCACACTCCCTCCTCCCTTCTTAATGCTTGGTATTGTCAGTGCCCTTAGGGAGCACATGGGATCATTTCCCTGTGGATGTCACATTTATCTTCTGAAAAAGGAGAGAACTAGAACGCAGATAGGGCTATTGGCAGCCTGTCTTCAGAATACCTGATGGAAATGGACAGTATGGCTTGACTCACCTATAGCAGGAATTTTCTTATAAAAACTCAAAAAGTTGTTTTCATCAGTTTTGCTGCCTGCTCTCTACCTTCCTGCAGCTCTCCAGGGGTATCACAAGGCAGTGAGACAGCGCTCTTGCGCTATTGCTGAGCACTAGCACGTGTCTTGAAGGTCTCCCAGACTGCAGCACAGGCAGTGACGAGGGACTGCAAGTGCCATGTCCCACCCCGTCCTTCTCAGTGGCTTTTAGCAAAGCAGCATGCCAGCTCCACCACCCCCAGATGTAGGTGGCTGATCACAGTTAACACTTCAAGATGGTGGAAATGCTCCATCATCCCACAGGAATCAGTGGGATTCCTCAGCAACAGTGAAAATCAGCCCGTTAATACAAGTGTTTCAGTGTGGATCAAGGGACATGAAGGTGCTGAGATGTGAACACCCTGAACCCAAAGCCCAGGCTGTCAACCTGCGCCTCTCAAGGCATCGAGGTTTCTCCATCACCAGGGTTAGGCTCAGAATTACCAGGCTTTTGACGATCTTTAACAGCTCTTCCATGACCACTGCGATGCCTTGATAGCCAAGAAGCCTGCAGATCGTCTTGAAATGAGGTGGCCCCACAAAATTGCGGTAGGAGCTATAGATGTGACTGTAGGCAATGTTGAGAGGCTGAGAAATTAGAAGCACAGTGACAGTTAGACAGGAGCGTTTACCAGACCTGTAAGTAATTCTCTTATCACAGTATTATGTTCCATCACTTCAAATAATTTTTAAGGAAGAGAAGAAATAATAACACCCATGACAATTCCCATTTCTTCTACTTCTTGTGGCAAAGAGGAGATTGCTTTTCTTCCTACGTAGTCAGATACAGTCTAATCTCAACACACTATCACATCATAAGGTTTATTATCCTGCTATGTAGCAACACCACTTTCATTTCCAAGGTAATTTACTCTCCCATACATTCCCAATCAAGGATTTCAGTTCACTGTCCCTTTGCCTCTTCAAACGCAAATTCTTCTCTACTAAAATGAAATGCTTTAAATACAGCTAACCAGACAGATATCTTTTCTATAGGCACATGCTTTAAATGAGGCTTATTAAGAAAAGTAGGAACTGCAGCATCTGAGCTTAAGGGCAGTTGGAAGAGACACAGAAAAGATCCTTTTTGCATTCTGCAAAGCTCTACATCAGCCTCTGTACTTAACAGACATCCCCATGGGACTGTGAAAAGGGCAAGAATCTAACCCTGGTCTAGGGAGAATAGTACCCAGGGCTCTGGCCCCCCAAAATTTTTAGAAGCAGAAAACAGAAAGTAATTTCCAGGAATGTACTCTACCAGTGTCATCTTGGAAATGTGGCAATTGCTGCAATGTTTTATCACTGGAACATTTATAAGATCCATTTGGTGTAAGAGAAACAGAAGTAGGGGGAATTAATTCACTTGTGTGATCTGCAGAAAAATACTGAAAATCAGATTTAGCTGAGACACCGCCTGCTTGGCTTGGACTCTGCAATAGAATTGTTGGCATCATGATTCAGCCCAGGAGAGAAAGGCTGCTGTCTCCCCCCACGACAACTATAACTGCAGTCTGAGTAATCAGCAAAAAAGCACATTCTTGAAAAGATTCTGGCATGCAGTGCCCCTTCCAGCAAAACACAGTCAAATCCCTCGCTCATGCTTACCGAAAGATCTTTCTTAAAGGACAAGAAAACAAATTAAACTGTATCCCAAATGCACCGTGCAAGGCTGACTTTGCTTCTTGTGTGAATGCTGTGTACTAGAGGCACGCTGCACCCTCATGCAGTGGGGAGCTTGCTTGCCTGCATATATCACAGACCTCGCTCTACAGGGATTCCCTTCCCTGCCAGGAGTGGAGCCAAGGGAGCAAGAGGGACCCATACATTGAGGAGCTCAGGGTGAAAGGGAGCAAGTGCTGAAGCAGTCAAACAGGACAAAATGTTGTCTATCCTCCAACACTGCTGCTCCCAGTCACTGCAACACAGCCAGCTGAAGGCTTCAGTTGTCCTCCGATTCTGACTCACTTCCTCAAGATTTACTTTAACGCTTCTTTTGAGTTACTATTACAAAGTCAAGTCATTTGCTAAGAATCAGAAAAATATTTTCTTTTGCTCTCAGATACAGAATTTCAGTGGACTGATGTACTGATCATGCTTTCCTAAACATGCCAGTTGCTTTAATCAATTAATTAATTGTCGCTCATTCTGTTACAGCCCCACTGCTCTAGTCGAGCAGCTTATTGCCTACTATAATTCCTAGGTGCTCTAGCAGAAAGAAGACACAGCTAGAAAGACCCCTACTTTCTGTGAAATATTTCACCTCCTGGCCCTGGTAGGTGAAAAAAAACCCTTTAATACTATTATGTACAGAAAGGCTACTTTGGAGGCTCTTTAGTGCATTCATTCACAATGAGCATGAACTTCCTCTCCCATCAAAACTAAACAAAAGGGCCCTGATTAAGTATGGACCAGAGCTTAAAAATTATTCAGGCAGACAGAAGTCTACTTTCAAACTCCTGTTAGAAGAATGGCATTTGAGCATCCTGCTTAGGCTTCTATTTGTATCCTTAGATAATCAAGTCTTTAAAAATCTATTTTGTAGAGACTGATCCAAAGCCACTAGATATGCACACTGATATATGTGAAAAACAGCAATAGTTTATATTTTGAAGTGTGTCTGTTTAAACATCAGGTAGCACCCAGCCTGGAATATTTGCCAAAGGCCAACACGATCACCCCAGGGGGAAGCCAGTAACCTGCCAGGGCCCCAGCCCAGCCACGTGTTTTGTTGCCATGGCTTTTGCAATGCGTTGTTACAGCCCTGGGCATCCCCCAAAAGTGCCATGCTGCAGGGGTGACCCAGGTGGCCCCAAGATGGCTCCTTGCATCTTCTTTTCATGCCTCCCTGGAGGGTCCTTTACCCTGTTATTTCCCCATGGTTAGCACACTGGTGGCTCGTCCAGACTAGGGGGAGAACTAAATATCCCCATTTCAGTGGGCTTATGAATCCACCCTCATTTCTGGAAGCCTCTGCTGCTCCACGGCTAGGAGACAGGTCTTGTGTCTGCACACATGCTATGGTGCCCTGAGATAGGCTACCACCAGTATCCAGTTGTGGAGGAACTGGTCAGGTTTTCCCCATAATGGGGCTGACATTTCGCTGTACAGGCAGTGAGCGGCCGGTGCTGCCGCACAGCCGCCCACCTTGCAGCATTCCCTCGCCTCTCAGTGGGATAATGGGACTGAAGAGCAGCTTTCAAGCGGGCTTTTCCCTCAAGTGGGGGTCTCGGCAATAAGCCTGATTGGGAGAAGACACATTTTAGGACGTGCATTGGCTGCAGACGGGTAGGATGATTCATCCTCGCCTGTCTGTGAGATGAGGTAGGTTCATCGAGCTCTCCACAGAGCCACACAGCGCATTAGCAGCAGGCTTGTGTCTAATAATAATACTCTGCCAGCAATTAAAAATATAACTCCATTTAAGGGTGAGATACACAGCTTGGGGTAAAGACTGTAGGATGTAAAAAATGACACCAGTGAGTATTTTAAGACAAAACAGCTGAAGGTACAAGCTGGCTGCACAGCTCGCTCCCCCGCGCTGGGCGGCTGCTTCCATCCCCTCAGAGAGCCAGAGCAAAGCACCCAGTCTCTTGGGAGCAGCAGCTGCCAAAGACACTGTGGAGGTTTGCCCCACCTTTGGTTTGGGGCCAAACGTGCAGGTTTTGGGGCTGGGAGTGCAGACAAGCTGGGATTTGCAGCACGAGGCGGAGTTCCCGGTGTCTCACAGAGCCCAGGTGTCCCACCCTGTGCCCAGGTCTCTGGGGAAGGCCCCCACATCGCTTTGGGAGCTCAGGAAGTTACTAGGGATGCTCCAGAGCACATTCAGCTGCAAATGAAGCAAACCAAAACCCAGTTGTCATTTCCGTGTCTTGGAGCTTGTTGGCCATCACCCAGACCTGTCTGAGCTCACCTGAGGGAAGGCAGGGAGAGTTTTATCTGATAAAATACATCAGAGAGAGAGATAATAGACACATAATACTGCTTGTGCCAGAACCGCTTAAAGAGCTAACAAAAGAGGAATATACTTATGAGACAAAAAAGGACTTGCACCCAGCCCAAGGCTAGTCCAGGCTCCTAGGCAAACTAACTTCAGTGTGACAGCTGAGATGGTGCCTTAGAAAGTGAAAAACAGTTCTGACCAGAATTGTCAGAGGGTCTCTAAGTCAAACAGCCTGAATATGGCCTGGTTCCTTCCCCTGCCACAAACAACCTTCACGCTCCCTACAAAGCTCTCCCTATAAGACTTTCATGCAAAAAAATTACATATTCCCTAGCTGGGATGGACAGGACATGTACAGTGCAGCAGGCATGTTTATATACTGTATTGAGACTGTGTCTGTGTATATTCTGTGTCTCAACATAATGCCTCATTATACCAGCTACTGATTTTACAGGACTGTATTCACTGCTATTATTTACAACAAGCCGATGGCCCCGTCAAGGCAGGTAGCACAGCCCACGCGGTCGGTTGGAAGGGATCAGCAGCCCCCGCTGCCAACACCTCCTGCAGCAACCACAGCTCCTTAACGCCTTTGTGTTGTTGCTGCAGACACGACAGCAGAAAATAGAGCGGCTCCATCCCATTCACACGCCATAACTATTTTTACAAGCGCCAGCAGCATGCACTGTCCTTCAGGTTACATCTGCCTGTATGCTCATTAAAAAAGAGGGGGGCAAATTCAACCAGGGAAAGGGAAACAGGGATTTCCAGTGAGTCTGGCATGACCCTGGGTCCGGCAGTGCCAAGAAAAACAGAAGCACTCATGAGAATACAGAAATGAAGCCCAATCTAAAGCATTTACAGAGCTAAGAGTGGTTAGTGAGCAGTAAGTAGTGGATTGCTGGTAATTTTGCAGCTTCTTTGTCGAAGACCTGGCAACCTGCTGTCTTTTATAAGTGACTGAAAGACAGAAAATGGCTCAGTTTCTGCTGGCCACTGGAGTGTGCCCCAGGTTTCAATCCTACGGTGAGGAGCGAGGGGGTCCCAGGCAGGGCCACAGCAGAGTCCACCTGCAGATATGGGGAACACCAGTGCTGGATCAGTCCTGGCATTGGCATGATTTTGGCATCTTCTTACCCTGGGAAATGAGAATTTCAAGCTCATCACCAGTGTGAACTGGTGCAAGCTTGATTTTGGGAGCAGGCAATACCACCACTACTGAAAGCTTTGCTGCGGTTTCTTTGGAGCTAGCGGTATGGATCATGGCATGCAGAACAGTCAGCAGGACCCTTTGCTGGCCTAATCCAGCTATTTCCATTTTTCTCAGTTTCCTCTTGCTAACACATCTTATTTGTGAACAACTGAAATTTAATTTCGAAGCAACTGTGAACACTGAGAAACTCAACAACTCAAACGCAGTAAGAAAGCAGTTCTCTCATGAAAACATTACCACCCTGTGTAATCCACCTTTCTGAAGCACAGCTCTCTCCCTGCAGGCAAGGATGTACTTTACTCACAGCATGGGACCAGCTAAGAGCTCTCTATCCCCCTGCTCTTGCAAGCAGGATTGAGCCATGTAGAAGGCAGGAAGCCACCTGGAAGCACTTTCATCTCCATCCCTGCCCATGATTATTTTCATCTCTGCTCCCAGTTTTCAGCTCGCTGGCAGCCGCAGTTCACTCAGAGACAGAAGGGAATACATATCTTGGAAGACAAAACCAAAACATCCAGAACTGCAAAATGTAAATCAAAAGCAAGGGTCACACATACTCCCCAGGCTTGCAATAGTCCCTCCTGATGCAGTTTGCATCGTTTCGTCACTGTTGATATTTCAAAGATCTTCAAAATATTGCAAGCACTTTTCCAGGAACAACATGGAATGAGTAGCTCCAGACCCCAAACCAACATTTCTTCTGGGAAAGTTCCTCTCTCAAATACATTTTGGCTTCAGAGAGCAGTGAATCACTTCTTCAGAGCCTCTCCTTACCAGGCCCAGTGCCACGTCTGTCCCCTCCTGGCCCCAGACTCAAGCTGCTCCCCCAAACACCACTGGCACTGGCTTTGCCTCTCCCTCCTGCCCTCTGACCAGACTGACAGGGGACATCCCCAAGTTGTCTGTAAGGCAGGAGCATTCAAAGAAGAGCCTATCTTAATCCCACGGGAGTTCAGCAGAAGGTCGAGGTCTTTCCTACTCCCATCACACAGCTTAAAAAAATATTAAAAAGCTAATGGACATTGCTGCAGCATCAGTGATTAAAATCTACTGCTCACTGGCTTTGGCTTAAATCAGTAGTTTAAATGTGCAAGAAATCATAGAATTAAAGACAAGGCCCCTGAGTGCTAAGCTATCAGTGTGTGCTGCAGGCCAGGATCCAAATTCCACACCATGGGCCAATGTGTCTCTAACCCCAGACCCTGCTGGGGGGCAGTGATGGTCTTGCTGGGGTGGGGGACTGCGGATAGGGGAAAAAAAGAAGAACCAACCCAAACAAACCAGCAAACAAAACTACCTGGCTCGTTTTTTCCACCTCAGAGACACATACTTCTCCCAGGCAGAAGCTTTTAGGGACAACATTCCCAAATCACTCGAAGATGCCTGCCCATTCTTTCTTATTGGTTGCTATGGTGAGAGATGACGGAGCCCCAGACGGGTATAATATGAGGCAGCACACGGGGAAGGGATTTAGCAGAGGCAGGAGGGAGGCGAGCGGAGGAAGAGGGGAAGGCACTGCCCGCCCGTGGCCACACTGCTCACCAGCACCGACGGGCCACCGTGGACCTGCCCGGGGAGGTAAGCGGCTGCCCGCAGTGCTGGGAGGGCTCAGTGATGGGCGTGTGTGCTGTTCTGCTCTTCATGTAAGAATGGTTGAAACAGTCCTTAAGATGAGCTGATTCTTGAGTGAATTAAAGGAAAGTTAGTTACAATAAAAGAGGAAGAAGGAAAAAAAGAAACCGGTTCTATTGCACGCAGCTCTTGCTCAGAGCACTCGGCCGGTTGGGAGAGAGAACCTTGCAACGAGGCTCAGAGAGCACTTTGGGGATCTAAAGCAGTGATGTACTGAAGTGATTTGTGACTGTAATTTGTTAGTGGTCAGTGTCTTTTATCTGGGGGAGAGCTTTGTACTTATTATTCATACATTTGTATTTCCCTAGAGGCATTGATTTTATATTTCACCAACGTTCAGATTTCACATTTAAGATCCTGATATTATAGTGTGAGATGCTGCAGGAACAAAAAGAGTTTATACTCTGTTAAGCAACAAGTAAGGTACAGAAAATGCAGCAACAACTTAAACCAGTGAATTAATCATTATGCAGCTTTTTAGATGACATTTAGGTGTAAAAATCAAAATATCTATTGGCAGCTTCACAAGGCAAGCTGGAGCTAGTTTAATGATCAGTTTATGTTAATCACACCTGCAGTATCCTTTCTATTCCATGGGAAACAAAAAAGCTAAAAAAGCTTCCTATACAGACAACTAGTCAGAAAGAAGAGTTTTTAAAAAAATCTAACTAGAGCATAAAGTATGTCCCATTTGTTTTCTTTTTTTTATTATGAAGCACAGTGATACAGTAGTCTGGGCACCAGCAGGATTAATCATTTCTAATTTTAGCCATCTAAGACTTAGCATCTAATCTAAGCTAGCCAGGCATAGTCCTGAGTCCAATTTAAGGGCCAGTAAAGCTGGTGGAAAGACTTCACTGATACCAGTGGCCTTTGAGCCTGTACATGAATCAGGAAACTCAGCCTCTCCCTGCATCTGGTTTCAGGGGCACGATGAACATCGAAGTGCACAACATCACTTACACCAGTGCCACCGTCTCTTGGGCCATGAACAACCCCTGTCCAGAGAACTACTACCACGTCATGTATCGCCCCAACTGGAACAGCGTCTTCGCTGGCTATTTACGCCAAAACTTCCACCGTGAGGAGCGAGTTCCTCACCCCCTCAGCTCCCTTGTCCTCCACCAACTCACACCATCCACCATCTATGTCCTCTGCATCACGTGCAAGAACTCTTACCCCTCCAGCAACCACTGCACCACTTTCCACACTCTGGACAAAACCCCTCTGGTTTTCGGCGACTCTAAGCACGAACCTACCACCTCCATGTGGATGGTGAGCAGCCTGCTGCTCCTCTGCTTCACTGCTCTCCTGGCCTACGGCTGCCTGCAGTTCTGGTCTGCACGGTGCCACCGGGCTGCAAGGCTGAAGCGCCCTGATGCCGGCCCCGAAGAAGTGGGCGAAGGGAGCAGCTCACCAGAGGGGCCACTGAACGACGGACTGAGAGAGGAGCTTCTGGAAGTCCCCATGACCACAGTGCTAATGAGGAGCTCCAGTTTCATAAGGGAGAGTCCATATAGCTCCCCCCACTGCTTTTTTTCCTATAAAACCAGTGATGATAAAAGGGCCATCTTGCCACAGCATGGCCTGCAATGAGAGCAAAATAAAGGGAGACCCTGTTTAGAGGTTTGGTTCGTGCTGCTCCTTCCCAGTTCTTGCCAACAAGACTGTCTGTGTGTCCACAGGGGCTGTTTGTCCCAGTGTGGAACATGAGGCGGGGACAGTGGTCGCAGGGAGAAAGAATTTTGTCAAATGACAAAAATATTCTCATTTGCTAAGGGTTTTTTAAAAAGAAACCAAGTCAACTCTCTGGGAATGGCCAGGCTTGGCTGACTGTAGTGTCATTAGCTAATCTGCATCAGTGCTGTAGGTTCACTTCAGAGTCATCAATCAACATGCACAAGAAAAAAACTCCAGTCAAGTAGTTTCACGCTTGAGTGATCCTTCACAAACATCAGACCCCAAGCCCTCATAGCGCTTGTATAAACAGTTATCGCAGCCTGACAAGAGCTTTTTGTCAGTATTAAGTAGACTATATTTGCACACACAGGTATTTTAGTAATTCCCATTTGGAACTACAAATAGGATTCCTGAAGTGGTACCCTCCCTGGGGAGGGGCATTGCTTTGGAGCACCAACTTGGTCTCTTCTGCGCCTTTAGATGGATGTGACTTGGTCTCAGTCCCAACACCAAGCACAGAGCAGCATCGGCATCATCTAACATCGGCACGTTATGGAGAAGAATATGATAAAGCAATAGCAAAAGCACACAAAATCTGCTTCTTGCATGGCTTTTTGGTTTCACATGACAATGTGACCCTGCACATTTGCACCCGACATTCTGTTAATGAACTAGTTCTTGTATTTCTTTCTTTCTAAATAAATACTTCCAACATCCACCACTTCTGTCAGTTGTGGCTCATTTACTGACCTTGGATCCGTAGAGGTAATAAGGCTGAACATTGGCTGGCTTGTCCCGCTGGGGTTCCTGTGTGAACGGGATTGCTGTCCTCACAAACCTGTGGCGAGCATGGGAGACGGGGAGGAAAGCGGTCAGAGCCTGGGTAATTGTGCTGAGTGCAGATATGGCCCGGTCTGGGACGAACTGCAGTTGCAGACTAATTAGCAATTCATCACCTGAGCTACATGAACTGGAATGCAAACTCATGCCCCGATCTATTGGTGGTGTAAACCATTTCAGTTTAACCTACCAAAGGTGGGGTTTCTTGTCATTTGCAGCAGGCAAGAAACACATATGGGTCGCTACCACAGCTCTGCTGCTCAGTAAACCAACTCTCTAACCAAACCAGCTCAGTTGCTTGCAATCATTGCCCAACTTTGTTGCTTGAATTTGTTACTAACATTTTCAAGGCCAAGGGGAGCTGATGGGCCTTAACTTCATTTTAACTGTAACTGTTGCATCCCATAGAGAATGAAAACCTCACTGCAATGTGTGTGAATTTCGTGTGGCAGGTTTGTCATTTTGGAAAGAAAAGCAGGGTCTCCAGGTGCCCCCTGCCTTGTTTTTTCTCCTCACCTGTTGGTGGAACCATTGTAGCAGTAGTTGGGTAGAAAGTCAAAGTTGAGCTCCCAGAAGACGTGGAGGGTGATGCGCCCATAGGGTGCGGAGACGTTGTGGTTGGCCTCCCGGAACATGGCATCAAAGCTGTCCAAAGTCATGTGCTTGCACAGCAACCTGTGAGTCAGGCGATTTATTTCCAAGAGCCACTCCAGCTCCTGCAGCACATAAAGCAGCAGCAAATGCAATGTGTTACCAAGATGACAATAGAAACAGCTGATTTAACTGCCAGGGGAATGATTTTATATCCACACCTACACAGAACTTTCCAGGTGAGGATGTAGCAAATGCTAAAGACATCAATTTAACTCAGTGGTGGATGCCAATCGCACTTCTACTTGAGGAGTCCTGGTCCAGTATCTCCTATACCTGCAGGAAGCAAAATTAATTTGTTCTCCACTGAGCACTCGCTGGCTTTCACATCAGAATCCTTCACAGGTGGAAACTGGTAATTTTACACTACTTGACTCTGATGCTCCTGTAACGTTATCAAAGGCAGCAAATCCTGTACACACACAGGGGAAATTAAAGTCAAGATTTCCTTCTCCCAGATCACAGGACTCTCTTATATGAGCTCTGCAAAATCTAACTGCTGACTGTCACCTTATGATTTATGCAGATACTTAATGGTCCAATAATAATGCAATTAAAGCTGCATAAATAGAAATAGTAGAGACTCAGCAGCATAAAGGAGGATATACAGGTGGCTGAAACCTACTGTAGGTGGGACTCGAAGGAGACAGTTGACTGTGTATCCATAGCAATGTATTATTCTCACTATTCATACTCGCAGTCAGTAACAGTTCTTACCACTATGGACGTCAGGTCCTCGCTCTCAAAGCGGCTGATGGCCTGGTCTAATGATTTGTACATCGCTGCAGAGATACGCTGGGTAATGAGCCTGTTCAGGTCAATTGATCTACCCAACAGCTGGGAAGAGAAGATATTTGCATGTTATATACAGATGGAGATAAGGTACTTTTTTTTTTATTAGACACAAATTAAAACCAAATATCCAAATCTGCTTGAATGTGAAAGTGGTGTCTCAAATGCCTCAGTTGAGTTTATCATTACTTAAGAGGGAATGAGGGAAATGTGGAGCGTAACTCATTTTGCTCTCAGGCCCAATGCCCTGAGCACGGTGTATCAGAAACAGGTTCAACCCTTCTTACTCCTGCACTGACCTCGACTGAGTCCAGCACTAGGATGCCAGCCACCAACAAAAGGATAACAGACCAAGAGCTATGAGTACGGGAGTCTACTGCTGGGACTGTACCTGGACATGCCTTTGCTTGAGCAGCGTTTCGTAGCGGTTGGATGGTGGGTATGGAATAATCACCCCATAATTCTTACATTCAGCCCGGAAACGTTTGTCCAATAAAACACTGAAAAAAGGAAGGAGTGTCAGGAAAAAAGAAACATACGCTATCAGCTTCTCTCTGGATCTTTTCCAGAGTTGCTTTCATCCTTCTTTACATCTTGCTCTGAATGCCAAGAAATTTCCACACACTAATAACTCTGCTTACACTACTAAATCACAGAGCAGCGGTTGTTATCTGAGGACTGCCATGCTGTTGTCCCTGATTCTAGGCTTTTACAGCTGAAACATTCAAAAAGCTAAAAGACTGTGCTGAAAGATATCACTAGTGCCAGGTACTAGGGTGGTCCCATAGGTGTGCTCCCTGCTCGAAGATCTGCTATGGGAACATTTGGTTGGTGATGGTGAATACTCTCCTTCTCTAAGGCCAAATGTGATCTAGAGACAAAACTCCTCGCAGAGGTACATCAAAGACTTGGTTCACCTCTGGGGACATGAGAGGAGGACTCTCACTAGAGTTCATCCATGTGCTTTAAATTGGTAAGAAGAAAATGTCACAAAGGGCCTATCTCCCCACAAAGGGAGAAAGCAATTCTGCAGAAGTCCTATAGTCAGCTGGTCTGATGTGTGATCTAAGACACTGAGTACCCTTCTAGCTTTTACAAGTTCTGCTGCTTTACTAGGGTGAGGACAAGTGCATATTCCTGTTTCATAAAGATGGGAGATTTCCACTTATCTGCCTGGTACACAAACAGAAGTCAAGCAAGGACATGTCTTCAGCAGGCTCAGTTTGCTTTTCTGTTGCTCTCACAAACTGTACTCAGACAGCTACTTAGGATGCCAATTATTATTTTTTCACTTTTAACCATGACTCCTTGCCACCATTAATTCATTTTCCCCATCTACACTGGTCTGACATGGACAGCCAGCTCTGTGGGACAAGGATGATCTATTTTGTTACGTCTACTTGCAGCAGCTACTCCCCGAGGGAACCTTTTGGTTAACAGCAATTTGGATGCAGCAATATCATCAGTCATCATCAGCAGTCAGGTTCTCTTACCTGCCAGCCATTGCTTTATAATAGGCAAAGATCTGATCTGCCAGCTTGTACACAAATTGATCAAAGCACAAATTCACCTGGGGGAGAAAAAACAAGACTTCATGAGGGTGTCACCAGCACCGAGCAGCTCCTTCCTACGCATGCAAGATCAATACAACTCAACAGAGAGCTCTAATTTAATACATACATGTATGTCAGACTATCTAAAAACTGCACTGCAGTTCTCACATGCTAAAGGTAAGCAGAAAATTGCAGTTACTCTTCTCTCTTACAGTTTCTGCATGTTCTTACGTGTCCCAGTTCCCCATGCCTAGTCATCCCTCTCTCTCAGGCATCTTCAGTTTCTCATTTTCCTCTGATGTCTCATAACCCTCTGCCCATCAGACAGACTCTTCCATGCCCCCAGTGTTTGAGAGCCTTTGGCTTCCACGATTCCCCATGGGTACAGCTGAGCTGAAGCCCTTCATCAGCAGAGTCTGTAAAGCTATCTGGAAATTTTGATCTTTTAAAGACTTCTCAGTTTGATGGGGTATTTTTTTCCAGAGATGCCTATAATGAATTCACTGAACTGCTGGGTGGGGCTGTCAAACAGGGCAATGTGACCCCAGTGAGCTCCTTCCATACAATAAAGATGAAGAGAACTTACTTCAGCCTCAATTTCATCGTATAGGAACTGCTTTTTGAACTTCGTCAAGGCATAGTATGCGCTGTCATTATAGAGGTCCAAAGGGTATAGTACGTACCTGAGGGCAAGAAGACAGAGCATGTCTTAAATTAAGCATAATATCAGCATAAACGGCAGCCAGTGCATGTACCTTGCTTGGTGCAAAAAATGGCTTTTCTCTGACTTCACTCCTATCATTTCCACTTCCTCCAGCCCCTCAAATGCTCCCTCTTGCTCCTTGTGTCCTGCTGGAAGCAGCTAGAACAGATCTGGATTTGAGCTAACTGTGACTTGTTCAATCAAGACTTGCTCCTTCTCTGCCCTTAAAAAAGCCCTCACTCCACAGAGTGCTCTGAGCATGGCCATAAAATGGAAAACAAAGTTTACATTCATAATACCTTCCTCATTAGGAAATTACACTTGCATAACAGAAATTCCTCTCATAATTTATCACATATATATATAGAAAAAAAAGTGTTTAGGTGCCTTAGCCAGGGCCCCCATCCCTGTGGTTGCACATGCTGTCTGACTGCTGCATGCAGATGACGGTACCACCAAGTTGTGCCCACATCCGAATAGAGCAGTTGCCAACTGCTCATTTATGATGCATAAGTGTCAGTGCCAGGAAGCTGCCCGTGTGTGCCTGCTAACGAGGTATTCATACAGTACCCATTCATGTGACAGCAAGTCAAGAAACAACTATTTTCCCTCCTACATAAAAAAGACTGTTCATCACCAGCCTACCCTTCTCCAAAACAAAATCCCAAGCCCCAGAACATGCACAGTCCCAACGCAGCCCATCAACTCTTACTCCATCATGGAGGGTTCTTTGGTTTCCAGAATATGGTCCGTGAGGATCCAGGGCATGGACATTTCAATGGGGAACTGGATGCGTCGGCCCATGGTCAGCTCCAGGAAGAATTCCCGGAACCAGAGCTGGGACAGGTCGCAGCACTGCTGCAGTGCTTCTAAAACACAAAGAAGATATCCCCCCAAAATGGGAGGGCACCCACGTTACCCTCATGGAGGCAGCAAACAGGGAAGTGCACAAGAGACAGCTGCTGCAGCTTCTTGTATGGAACATTGTTCTAGGATGTCTCTGTTTTTAAACCCAGACCATGTCCATGCTGTCTGAGCATGTAATGGAAGAAGAAAGAAAAGATCATTCCTTTTGCACTAAGAGCTCCAGGGAGAACTTTTCAATGGCTTAGAGTTACTCTAGAAGATTTCTTCTGTGCCCAATGGCTCAGAAGGTTGTCTGGTACAGAAAGAAAACTCCAGTCCTAGAAAATAAACTACCACCTGTGGCTATTTGCTATTGCTGACTCATTCCTGTTCACGTAATGATTACTACCTAGAAATACGCCTGAATCAGGCAGAAGTAGGACATTTTTGAAAAATCAAGGAAAATCTTCTGCATAGGTCCATGAGGAGCAAAGCTGATCTACCTTTACCTTTCTGAGCATGCAAGCCTCCCCCTGCCATAACCTCACCACTGATGTTGAGAAGGTGGGTGAAGAAGAAGGACTGCTTGTGGAACTCCTCTATGGCCAAGACTATCGGCCCATCCAAGCTGCTCCTCAGAGTCTTCTTTGAGCCACTCTTGTCTGCTATGAGGGACTCCAGCATGGTCCGCACCATGTAAAGCTTTGGAAGAAAGTTGACATGCAGTTACCACTCTCCAGTGAGACATGACCACACACAGCCATGGTGCTCTGCAACAAAAAATAACACTTCTCCCAGGTGGCTACTACTCTCTGCACCCATAAGCCACTACCTTTCTGACCTAGAAATAATTAGACCCCTAAAAATGGAGGCTTTGGGAACTATACAACAAATTAGGCACCAGAGCAACATTTAACACACAACAGTGTGAAGACTTTGTGGAACAGACCATGGAAACAGCTGCTAATCCACAGTGTGGGAGACTCCTATATGGCTGTAAGACCTCTAATTCCCTACACAGGAGATGGACATTTACATACCTGCGTACTTGATGGTCCTACTGCTCGTCGTGGGACTTTAATATCAAATCCACCTTTAGGATCCTTCTCACCTCTCAGGCAAGGATCATTTGGAGGCTCTCTACCTCCCTCCCAGTCACAGATCGTCTTCCGAATTGCCTGAAGGACACTGGAGTGGGTGGGAAAGTAGTGCTTAAGCTTGATTCTACTTCAAGATGAAAATATTCACTGCTATGCACATATGGGAGGAAAAGTATCTGAGGTGGGGACATACACTGTCATTGAGGGACTCATGCCCAAAAGCTATCTCCGAAAGTGCTGCTGGCCAAGGTATACTGGCTGGTTGTACACCCTGAGGTGGATGCAGGGCCACATGCTTATATAGTACAAATGTATTACACAAATACAGGGGCTTTGCATTACATTCAAGGACAGACTGACCTGATCAGAACATTCTTCTTCTTCCTGACCGCCTGCCTGAGCGGCTCTCGCAGGGTCACCTGGGCAAAGTCCTGCAGGGCTGCATAGATAGTGTTGCGGATGGCTTGGTTAAAGACACTCTCCATCCGGCCCATCAGCACTTGCAGACCTTTGATCATGGCAATTACCTGAAGCAAAAATTAAAAACAGACGTATTTGCTATTTTTCCACTGTATGAAGAACTCCATAAATCCAACATTAATAGAATTTGGGACTAAATGAATTCTACTCATGTAACTTAGGTCCAGTAATTAGGTGGCTAATTTTTTTGATGTTAGATGCTTTACAGATCACAACAAGCTGAGGAGAGCGTTTATACCACCAGTTTCTTGCAAATGTCCCCCATCCCTTGGGAAGCTCTGCTTCTACTCCTGATCTCTTGATATCTTTAATAACACACAATCCCAGGAAACTGCACGTGCTCCACACATGGGTGCAGCTGCATGGCTTGCACAGACCTGCATCTGCACCGGGGCACAGTCTTCCTCATACAAGAGTACAGTGACAATTCCCAGGAGGGAGCGAGCCACAAAAATTAAGGCAATATTCAAACCCGCCCGGACTGTGCAAGGCAAGATGAAGGTGTGAGGGTCTCCTACAACCAGGCTCAGAGGACTATCCCCACTGTTCACAGAAGCCAGACTAAGAGTTAATGGGTCCTGGGGACTGGCTGAGAATCTCTTGTGTTTGCACAGTGCCTGAACGTAGCTCCTGATGTTGCTCCAGATTGTGTTGCTCTGCAAGGCCACACCCTTTTTTTGCCAGGAGTCCTGAACTCCTTTTTCAGGTCAGGAGAGGCTTAATACAGCAATATTAAGAAAATATAGGGATTCACTTCTGTTTTTCTCCAGCACACAAACACAGCATATGAAGAGGAGGATCAGGAAGAGAGGAGAGTTGCTCTCATCATGCACTGGTGCAGTGTTTCTATCCCAGTAAGAGCTCCTAAGAATTTAATTTGCCCCTTAGTTCTGGGCAAATTAAGGGCCACAGGAATGTGAAAAACCTTAATCCCTTAATGTAGGCCACAGGGATGAGGAACCAGCTGAGCGTGGTGAGATGCTCTTCCCTCCTCTTCCCCTGGCCTGAGGAACATGGACAGGAAACCAGCCCTGGCTGATTCTTACTTTTGTGCAGTTGGCACCTACCTCCACAAAGGCAAACTTCTCTTCACTGGTGTAGTTATACCGGGTGGCTCTCTCATACTCTTCTGCTGTTCCTGGGCAATCCTTGTTACAGAATTTATCTGTGGGATGAACCAGCTTCCAAGAGTACTAGAAGATGGAAAGAGACACTGTCAACACTGCAATGAGTAAGAAGCCAGGCTGGAAAGACTGAAGAGGGCCCTGTGCCAGGAAAACACTCCCTAGATGTTACTACAGTTGTTTGACATTCCTTTGGGAGCAGAATTTGTGCTTCTTCCTGGCTTTATTATCACTGTACTGAATATTGGTTTTGTTTATTTGGGTGGTTGCCAGTCATACTGAGTTTTTGCCATCCACGGACTTCTGTTGAGATGTGGTTGAAATTTTCCAAATTAAGAATTTTCATCATCATTTGAATTACAGTTTTAGTTGCTCAAGATCCAGACTCATCCCAAACAGCTTTCAGTACTTAACCAAGGTGTTCACGTTAGGAGAACAGTCCCCCAGTCCCCCTCTAACATTGATGTAGACACTCCAGCACCCGCAAAGGGTGACTCATGTCCACAATGAGATGAACAAGTTCTTCTCCGTTTTGTACAGAGGGTGTTCAGGGTCATTAGCTGCCTGATCTCAGCGTGTCTGTTAGTGGCTTAAAGTTCGGTAGCATGAAAGCAAGCTCACCTTTCCACAGTCTTTGTTACGTGCCATGTTAAAACGTTCACGCTCACCTGGGAAGAGGAGGACGTTACACACTCAGCACTTCCATGGATGCACTCACCACTTCCATGACGTGGGCACTCCACTTGGACAGCAGCTGCAGTCCCCGTAAAGCGAGATCAAAGAGCTCCCTGTACTCTTCATCTGATTTCTGGCTGTCCAGTCCTGAGCCAGTGACCACCTGGAGAACATCACATGACGTCAGGACTAGATTCAGAAACTTCCTGCAGAGGCTTCACCGAGCCAAAGAGCAACCACAGATCTCTCTCTCAAATCCCAGCTGAAATGAATTCCCCATGACCTTATGATCAAGCTAAAACTGAGCAGTGGATATACTGTCCCTCAGGAAAAGGGGTATAACTTGTCAAGGCTCTTTTTATCCAGGCAATTTATTTCCTACAGAAAAATGAGTCTGACCTGTCACCTCAGAGAAAATAACTGTTTTCATTCCACTTTCCCATTCCTTTCTGATGGTCTAATACTACTGAAATCCTTGAGAGTTCTTTACTGATTTAAAGTTCAGATAAGCATTTATAAATGCCAAAAAGGGCTGAGAATGCTAACAATTCATTACACTAACACTGATGAATGAGGATCACAAATTTGCAAAACCCAGTCACAATGGCATCAGAGGGGGCGCTGACGTTCAGTAGTGAAAAGAACAGAAATGCCTCGTGAACTTTCCTCCAAGCCCTGACCAATAGCTCTGTGTAATAGAAAAGACTCATTTGCAAGTCATGAGTGTTCTGCCACCTGGCTGACAATAAACGTTTAGTTGAAAAATTTTTCCTGCTTCCTATTTTAACGAATCTGTGACCAAAGAGCAGAAGCTGTGGCAGTAGATCTTCTGGTGCACATAATTTTGCACCTGCAGGTGACTTTTGTAACTTGCTTTTTTATTGCTGGATCAAGAAATGGTTTGTTCCACCTGTGTCCTTCTTCCCTCCTCACTGTATGTCCTTGGCAAACCCTACTCCTGCCACATGTCCTCTCCCAGCCTCGTCCATCTAACAAGGCTGATTACGGTGAGTACCCACTGAGCTTACCTCGCTGTTGCTGTAGCGAGCGAGCTCTGAGATGAAGCGGATGTGGTCATCTCGGATCTGGACCATCTGCTCACAGATGTTGTACTGGGGACTTATGCTGCTCTGAGTGCATGTCCACCTGGGCAAAAAAGCAAGGGTTTCAAGGACAGGACACAGGGCTCCACGCAGACACCCCCAGGACAAAGCCCTGCGCTCAACTGCTCTCTTCACTTCAACATGCTCAAGACATGCCACCTTCAGGGCAAATGTCAGCCTGTGTCATATCTCTCATGTCCCCTGGTGTGTGGGGTCTTCCAGAGGTGGTCTCTCACAGCATGTTGGAGACACTTGTCTCACCTTTCAGCCTGAACATCTCCGCTTCATCCACCCTGCAGGCTGCTCTCCATGTTGGGGTCACCTACCCCCATTGGCAGACATGGCCATTTTCCAGGCTACTGTTGGACAAGCTTTCAGGGAAGGATGAACTGCAAAGACCCGTCATTGTTTGCATCTTTTCTGCTAAACCTAAGGATAATCATCCCTTTAGAGGTCATCCCCCCAGGTCTGAAATGGCTGGGTCATGCTGCCTTCTCCTGCAAGGAAAAACTCTGGAAGGGGCCAGCAAGGGAATATCCCTCCCACTGTGTTTTTGGTTCTGGCTCATACTGCCAGGTCAGGGAACAACCCCGAGTATAAATGATGAGCAGAATATGATTAAATGAACTAGATTTTCATTTGCATTGAGCCACATGTACCGTGTAACAGAGAAACGACATCCTAAAAGAAGGGAGCATTCCCCTTCCAAAGGCACAGTCGTATGAAGAAATGGTGCAAATCAGGTCTATTTAACACCTCCTTTTTCCCCATTCTGTATTAGCCACGGATGTAGAACCAGAACAGCTCCACCAAAATGCTTTGTGCAAGCAATGTCTGTCAGTGAGACTTTCATGTCTTACTCTGTCATCACAATGTAAAAGCTCAGATCATGCTATTTTCCCCCCCCTAAATAATTGTCCATCTTACGATAGATAGTCATCTTCTCCAGTCTAGACTGGCTGTACAAAAGGAAGGTGCGAAACCTGCCTCTGATTATGGATATAGACATGAAGACATATTCCTACAGTTAACTGCAAGGCACTTGTTGCCAATATTTGTGGTGGTAGAAGATCCTGGAAGTGCTGGGCCATGTCATCCCTTGTGAAATCCATCCTCCCACAGTCCCATCGCTCGACTCTTACCCGTTTCAATGTCCTGTGCTCCCCACCGGACAATCGGCAGGTTAGCAGGAATGGCCAGGGCTGCACCAACCCTCCCTGCCACACACAACCTAGTCCACAGTGCAGAAACAAAGCGCCATGCAGGAAAAACACCAATTAATTCCACTTTCATGGAGACAGGGAGGGAAAGAAAGTGACAAAAACAATATTAGTAGGAAATGGGGATTATATGGAACCACCTTGGCAGAGTTAGTGTTGAGAGTCCCATGCAATTTGCTGGGAAAGCAAGTGAGTGAGGAAGAAACATTGGTTAGTAAGGTACAGCACACAGACCTGGTAAGACAGATTTCAAGACAGACATTAAAATTGTGCACAGGTAAACAGCCCACGAGCTACCTTGGTTTTGAGATGAGAAAATGAATACAGCTGACATGTTTTGTTGAAATGTGCTTTCTGAACAATTTGGGATAAAAAGGTGCAAATTTTTAGACAATTTTTTCCTTTTAAATTGAGTTTTCAAAAATACTATTTAAATTTACATTTTATAGATTTATTTTTTTTCATTTTCTTTTCCCTTTTAACTGAAAACCTTTTGCTCAGGAAGTTTTGCCACGTTGTTTTCAGATTTCTCATTAACAATTAATTGGCACTTTTCAACTAGCCTTGGGGCGGGCAGGGGAGGGCCATTCCTGGGTGAGCCACATGGTGGGAAGAAAAGCTGGACCCTCCGGGGTGGAAGGGGACGAGCAAACAGAAGTGGAGAGATGAGACTGCAGGTTAGTTCCTATCCTGCTGAAGAGACAGCTTGGCTAGGCTGCTTCTCACAGATGCTGGAGAAATCTGACTTCCACGTGGTATGGTCCCACGAGTGAAAGGCCACTCACTGGTGAAAGCTGGGCTACCCTCAGCCACTACAGCCAGACACAGCTCAGACGGGCTTTACTTATGTGTGGTTGCAAACACAAGGATATCCAAACTTAACAATGATTTTTCTAGCAATAACAGCGTGATGCAAAGCTACAAAGACAAGTGGGGCCTCACACACGCCTAGTGTGATCTGAAACGACGTCTGCAAATTCATCTGACGGGAGCAGCAAACTGCCTGTGAACCCAGGCTGCGAAGCGGTGCTTTACACTCCTGAGCACTGCCGTAAAGACTCCATTTCTGCCCTTCTCCCACAATATTCATTCATTTCCAGTGCATCTAACCCCTGGTTCAATCCTTATTCCTGCTGCCCTTCTTCACGAAACCTGCCTGAGCTAGAGGAGACGCCCTGACTACTGCAAAGAGATCCACTGCTGTGTTCATGCTCTGCAGGATTTTGTCCCTGGGATGAAAAATGTGGATTAAAATCTCTCCAGAGCAGGGACACGCCGCTCGCACTCACACACCTCCGGGCGCGCACACCTCGCAAGCACTCAGCGGCTGTCCCGCACCGTGTGCCAGCCGCCTTCCCCTCCTCCTGCCTCGCTGCCGGCCACCGAGCACCCTCCCAGCCCTTGCCAGTGGGTGCAGACGTACAGGCATGCCCGCTCCCCTGCCTGCACACAGGGGGATGGGTACACGTAGGTTCAGAGCTGGCTGCACAAGCACGCACTCGGGGGCCGGCGAGGACATCTTCCCATGCAGGGACAGGGAGGTACACACGTGCACACAGAGCTGGCACGCCGCGACTCACACCTCACAGGGACACACACGGGTACCCGTGCACAGACCTCACGCACGCCGGAGAGTTGCAGCTCCCACGGCTTTCGGGACACACACAGAAGCCAAGAGACATTATGGCAGGCACTCACTTGGATTTGTTCTCCTCATAGTGAGCACTGGTCTTAATGTATCTGGCCAGTTCTATCTGCATATCGCCGAATAAAGGAACCACCTGCAGCTGCTGGAAAAGAAAACAAAAGATGGTTGAAACACGGCGGAGAGAGAGCCCGTGGCCTCAGCGCAATACAAGGGACTACAAAATGGCATCCTGCGTCTCTGAGGCTATGGAAAGTGTCAGGCTGTTTAAAACAAGGTGCAAACCTGGACCCAGGGTCATTTCACACCTAGGAAGCGACTGAAAATGATCACAAGGCTTTTTGTGCCAAGAAAATCACCCACTATGAGTGCTATGGAACCCTGGAATTGCTGGTACCAGGCAGGCTATGGCCAGAACGGCTCAGGGCTGTAACCGGCCAGAGGAAAGACTCTTTTTACAACAAAAACAGAGGGGTGTATTCCTGAGCAGGGCTTATTGCCTCCCACCATAATCCTCCAAGAGAACAGAGGGATGAAAAGCCAGCATGTTCGTATTTTGGCAGCAAGTTGCTGCGGCTCCCTTCAGAGGGGAGCTGTAGGCTGCTTTGCTGCCTGGACATCCAGGGATGTGGCATCTTTCCACAAGGAATCAGACCGTACTTTGGCACTGCAGCTGCTTGTGATGTGTCTTAAAAACTTCTCCAGAAAGAGAAAGACACAGGCAATATAACATGGCTCCGCTCACCCTCTACATCTCAGGAGGATTTGGATGGGAAATAAATTCAAAGTGCACTGAATGTACCTCAAGCCCAGTCAGGTCCCTGCTTCACTAAGCTTTCATCTGCAAACAAAATTCAGCCAAGAGCTACCGACATTTCTTCAATAAAATATTAAGCTTCAACTTCACCCAGCTACAAAAGCCTTGCCCCAAAATTCAGAGAAGATGGTGGCAAATTCCCTGTCCTATTATCACGCTTCTCTTCCCAGGCTGGCTTGTGTGGAGAATGGGTAATGCTGTCATCAGGGATTCCCAGTGGCGCTTTCATAAAAGGTTTAAATGAAGGGGTAGTTCATTTTCACTACTCAAATTCCTGGTCAATCCACTAGAAATTTAATCAGAAGGCAATAAGCAGATGTAGTAAGAGGAGTAGTTGGCCTTTTCTTATTGAGATCTGACAGTCTGGAGTGGTACTTAACTGATTAGGTGAGACCACAGCAGATGTTGGAGAAGTGCAAACGGAAAAAAAGCTGGAAAGAAGAAAGTTATTCCATGCAATGGAAGATATTTTACCTGATTCTCTGATGGCCCACAGCACTTTGCAATGAACAGCAAATCTGTTTGAATGCACCAAGATGACCAAACTCTACAGATTACACTGCAGGCTTGATTTAAACTGAGATTCAGTTGAATCAGCAAAGCTGAACCATGGAAAACTTGGACGACTCCGAGGGATGGCATGAGAAATCACCTTTGCAGAGCTGCAGTCCTCAGCAGTCTCCCCAGTGACTGGAGGGCATTCCACCACCTCATTATTGCCATCGCCCCGTCCATGAGGTCATGGTATCTGCCTGTAGTCCCCTATGCAGGCATTTCAGCCCTGCTCTCAGAGCTGTCTCCAGGAGATGATGCAGACTGGGTTTAATAGGTCCCCACTCTCTCAGGGTGTGGATGCAGCAGTTGGTACACCAGCCTTTCATGAAACCAGCTATCTGGGCTCATCTGTTCCCTCCCCTTGCACAGACCCAGCACATCATCTATAAACTGCAAGTCATGGCAATAGGCAAGGAAGCATCCTCTACCCTGTCACCACAACCGACCTCTTCTTTCAGGGTCCTCAGCAGCTCCCTGGGTAAAGCGGCAGGGAGAATCCACTCTGCTGAAAGACTGATGGGGAAGAAGTGCTCTGTGCGCCCCCCCAAATCATCCCTTCATTTTCCCTGTGGAGCAACTGTTGGTAACAAAACCTAATCCTTCCATCTCAGGAGAAAGACTAGTAGTACAGTGGAGGCAAAAGGACTCTGGATGGACTACTCAAACTCCATAGGTCTAAAAGAAAACTAATTGCTCCATCTGGGAAGTTATTCTGCTATCCTCCTGCTATACTGTTATTCTTTGCTGCCAATACCTTTGTTCCTTGCCAGATCCCACCATTCCTCTTAGAGCTGACCTGCCCCAAACCTGAAATGCCTCCCAGACCCAGCCTGTGCGCAGAAGCAATGGAAAGGAGGTGGCATTTCCCCCTGCGAATGCCGCAGGCTGCCAGCCCCCCTCTCCATCTGCCACTGGTGGCCAGTGGCTCACACACACCAGATTTTGTGGGGAATCAACAGGGTTATCTCAAACTTTTCTCCTGCTGAGTGGCCCCGGGGCAATGCAGCCAGGTCTCCAGCTGTGGACCAGCCCACTGCTGGACTCAGCTGCACATGTGCATGGGCAGAGGGAGGCTGCATGGCTGCTTCCCACCCTGTCACTGGGAGCATCCAGTTCTCGTGGGCCTTTCCCCAAAACCCAGCTCTCAGATAAGACAAAAATGGTCCATCAAAGCATCTGGTGAGCCCTTTGAGGAACTCACTGAGCACCTCCAAGTCCCAGCTGACACAAGCTCCCCAAGAAGCTTTTTCTGTCCTACAGGGAGCACAGCTTACACACAAAGTAAGACTGCCAGATCACGTGCTGAGCTGTGTCTCCTCTTCCTCAGCTCAGCAGCTTGCTGAGGGAAAGGGGAGTGCAACCATCACCCACACAGGCCTCAGCAAACCAGCCAGGTTTGCCAGTGGCCTGAAATCACGGTGCTCCTCAGGAGACTGCAAACCTGCCTCAGAAACATGCAAAGAGACAGAAGCGATGTCAGCCTGGCACACCCTTCCCTCATCCACAACACAGATAGCCCACGTGCCGTCCCCCTCCTTTGCCTCTCGGCAGGAAGCAGGCAGAGCTGCCGCGGCAGCTGGCTGCCCAGCAAGGGTGTACACGGTCCTCAGCTCCCACCAGCTCCCCAGCTCCAGCACCACGGGAACAGAGCCAGCCCCAGGCACTGCTCACCCATCCCCAGCCTCGATGGCACCGAGGGCCTGCATCGCTCATCTCACCCATGCTGCAGCTCTGTGCCCACTCATGTTCACAGCAATCCCATTCCTCATCCTTTGGCCTAGATAATTTCTTGACCCTTTGGGTTTGCTGGACCTGTAAATGACTCCTGTGGTTTGTTTTTTCCTGGCAGCATGTGCAATGGTACAGGTCGCTAATTCACTGGTCTGCAATAAACTCCAGTCTCACCCAGACAGGTCACTGACCTTGAAGAATTTGTCTATTTTGCTAAGGTTGATTCTCTTCTTGGCATCCAACTTGTAAATGTTGCTGACATTCCCATCCATGAGATACAGGCCAAACCCCATCACCTGGAGAAGATGGAAAGGTTAGGTTTCATTAGCATGAAGTCAGCAACACAAGTCAAAGACAGTTCTCCATCACTCAGCATGAGGAAAGCCCATTTCAGGCTCCTGTACCACCTGACATGCAGGAGAAGACCGTATGAAACGTGCACGTGTATGCAAGGATGTACATGGTAGACAGAGGACACACGATGGATTGCTTCTGTTTTCTGTGCAAAAACACATGATGCTCACTTTGCTAATTTGTTCCTCCTCTCTCCCACGTGACAATAACCCAAAAGCAAACATTTACTCCTGGAGAAGAATTGAGAACATTTAAAATATTCTCCTGGATTGATTTTTTCCCTTTAATTCAGTACAAATCATTACAGATATTCGAACTACCCACCTTATCCTTCAAAGAAGGACAGTTGACTCATACTGTGGTAATGAAGTTCTTATGGTAATAGTGACTGCAATCATTGTAATAACTGACTGACAGTAAGGATAAATATACAAAACAAGCAGATACTTTGGCATGTTCATCTTGAGGGCTCTTTAGAGTCAGGAAACTAAACCTGGAAGGATCTGCCTTCTGCAAGGAATTATTGCTGGGAATGGGCATCAAGAAGAAAATTCAGAGTTGCAAAGTTGGTGGTGATTTTGGCATGTCCTATATAGTTACCCAGGTCAAGCCCATGATCATCCATGCACAACAGAAAAACTCCTTCCAGCTCTGGAGAGCACGGGGCACCCACCAGTGCTCTCATCCACCAGTTGGAGACCATCACCACATATGTCCCAGGCAGGCAGAGCTGCTGTCAACCTTGGGAAGGACTGGGGAAAAAGATAGAGATGGAGATGGGGAAGAGCAGATGAAAGGGAGAGAGGAAGGAAGATTTTTCTATGGGAATATGGGAGAAGGCCAGAAAGAACAGCAGAGAAATGATGGGAGAAGGTCCAAGTTACAGCAGGAACAGAGGCAACTCATGGCACTGCCCGACAGAGGTGCCACTTCAGAGCACTGGGGTGGGACATCTCCGACCCACGGCCACATCCAGTCGGTTCAGCTAAAAAGAAGAGTTGAAAGGGAAGAAAATGGGGGAATTGAGGTATCGCAGCAGAAGACACAAAGTAACAGATATCAGAAGGGAAACAGGAAGAGGAGGAAGGCAACTTTGCTGCTGCATGCAGAGAGCCTTCCCACCTCATAGCAATTCATGTGTCTAGAGGATGGTGGCTCTGCAGAGAAGGGATGCATGTAAACCCAAAGGAGTAAAAAATAAAGAAAATTAAGAGAAACATTGTCCTGGAAGGGAATTTCATCTTACTAAAACAAAAGTGAAACTACGCAAGCACCCAGCCCCATAAGCATAGCCGAATCTCACCTTTAAGAGCATGTGTTTCTCACTGGGAGTGAGATACATCTTGTTTTCATAGTAATCCACACAGATGTTGACAATATCAGCCAGCAATTCCTCATAGCCAGGGATAACCTCTAGTTGTTGGTGCAGACACTGAAACATCAACAGGGGCCACATTATCCACATGGGCAGAGAACAGCAGAAATCATGGGAGAAACATATTTGAAGGATTAAGAGTAGAATGATAAGAGGCTTCTTCAAACCTCATCTGAGTGCTTTTCTTAAGTTACTAGCGGAAGATTGACCTCATGGTACCACCTGTAATGAACAACCTTACTTCTGCAGGACAGCTCTCCCCTTCAGACTAATCATAACAGCCAAACATCAGACAGTGAGATGTAAAGAAAGATGCGTCAGAAGCAGACTTTCTGACTCTCTCCTGGCTCTGTGCAATATTTTACCTAATAAGCAGAAGCTATAGAGCCTGTGGAGCATGGAGGGCCATGGGGTCTGATCTGCAGTCCCCATGCAATCACAGAGATGAACTGGATGGATTTCCTGGGGAAAACAGGGGAAGAGGTTCTGGCAGAACCTCCCCCTCCAAGAGGTCTTCTTGCATCTTTTAGACCTTCATCTTTGTTTTGACATAGAGACTTTCAAAGCCACCCAGGATGACCCATGAGAAGAAGATATTGCTAGAATTATACAGCCTGAGCAAAAGACCATCAGAGTCAGTGGCAATGACCCAACAGCTATTGCCACAATCTGGTCTGAAGTGATGTCAGCCTTGGCAAGATCACTGCCTCTCTCTACTCATGGGAAAGATAAGCGGTTCAGAGAAAAGGGACCTGCCTGTGTGATGCGGTTGTGGTTTGCCAGGAACATGGAGAGGTTCTGGGACTCCTGGATGGACTGGGGGTCTGCCATCTTCCGCAGAAACTGGGCAGCTCTGGAAGGGAGAAATCCAATGTCACCAAGGATCACTGACCCAATGTGAGACTCTCACCACCCATCTGCCCTGTTTGAGCTGCAGCACAGCCCTGCTCTTTCCTTGTTTTACCAAGAGGGAACCAAAACACAACAGGACTCAGAGAGATTTGCCTAAAATCACAAAGAGAGCTTATGACAAAACAGAAACCCAACCTTCAGCCTCCTGACGTCCACCTGACCTCACTGCTGGGCAGACCAGGTCCTCCCTTGCAGACCAGGCACAGTCCTGTCCCCACTCCCACTGCTTTGTCCCCTCTCACCTTTTGTAGGCAGAATGGTCATTTTTGACGCTGCACTTCATGTTCTTCAGCTCATCCAGGACAGCGAACATGTTAATGAACTTGCCCAGAGTGAGGAGATAGGCCTCAGAGACAAAGTCCTTCCTCCGCTCAGCATGGCACAGGCGCTTCACCTCACTGCAGAACCGCTCGATAGCCTTGCGCTGGAAGGCAGCGGGACAGGGTCATCCCAGCATTGGCTCATGCAGGGTCATCACACCACTGCTAATACCCCTCTTCACCCACCCACTGCCCCCTTCCTTTAACAAAAGTATTTTTCTGCTGGGGATGGAGGCTCCACTGTCACCATGAAACAAAGCAGCGTTACAAACCACTGCAGACAAACATCGTCAGTGCTGGGGGGGAGAAGGAGGCTCAAACCCTCTATTTGCACCTGCCCCACGTGTGCCATGTTCTTAAAGACCTTACAGGACACAAAACCTAAAAAGGATGGTGAAACCCAGCTGCAGGCAGTTATAAACGCAGGCAGTGATGGGGAGAGGTCCCTGGAGCCCACAGCAGCTGTGTTGCCACGTGCTCATTGCTCTGTTGGGAATCTATGTGTATTATTTTGTCAAGTGCCTCAAGTGTAGCAACTGCTAAATTTAAGCTTTGGTGCTCTTTGCCAGCTGACCCCCGAGCTCAGGGGGCTGTGAGCACATCCTGTTCCTGCTGGCAGAGTAGGAGGGTGGCCAGCTGCATGGCTCCATCCCACCCCAAGCACCAGCTGCACCACCAGCCCTCAGGTCTTCCTGGCTTTGCTTCAGAGGGAAGAGCAGAAGAGTGAGCTGTGCTGGTGCCAGTGGAGAAACAGGTCTTCACATCCACCAGCCAACAGCCCAGAAAAACAGGAACCTGTGCCACCCACTAGTTCCACAGAGTGGGGGCTCTGGTCCTCCGTCAACTTCAAGGGCTGAGGTGTGCTCATTCCCAACCTACATACAAGATTTTGGGGCTGAGCAAGGGACACACAGATTTTCTTTCAGACAGGTCTCAGGTATCTGGGGGTGGCTGCAAGGAAGAGACCTATCAGGGGGTTTAGGGGCTCTCCAAGCTGGCCTGGCAGACAAGGATAGCACAGCCCTGCTTAGGATAACTTAACACCAAAGTAATAAACTATTTTTGATGCTCTCCTTGACTACTTACTTGAAAATACATGAACTTCATAAGCTTGGTGACTTCTGGCTCCAGGACTTCCACTGTCTTCTCATAAATCTCCACTCGGTTTGGCTGTTCGTTACATTTCACCTGCGTTGCAAAGACAAATCATCCTTGTCAGCATCAGAGTTTCTAACACAGCTGTGGACTGCAATGGCCACCATCTTCTGCTTGTCTCACTGTGAATCCTGTCCCCATCTGAGGACAACAGAGGGACTCGAGAGGGAGCTTGTTCTCAAGGCAACAGGTGACAGCAGAAGGGGCTATTTCTCAGATGTGAAATTCTCTCCATGAATTATAAACAGACATCAACTTGACTCTGAGAAATAAAAGCATTCTAATGCATTTGTCTGGGGTAGAACACATACAATACACAGTCTGGACTTGCTACGCAATGTGGGAATGTTATATCATAAAGCTATCTGAGACTTTGTGTTGCAAAGTCCCAGGGACACACAAGGCACCAGGCTATGGCTCTGCTATACACTCCCTGGGATAATTTTGGTTCTGTTGCTGACCTGTTAAACATCACTGGGCTTGTATGTGGCTAGCAGAAATGAAGTGTCACCTTCACTGGAATCCTAGGAAGCTAAATTTAAGGACTTATTCAGTTGTCATCCATCTCATGTCCAAACAGCTACTTGGGAGTCATTACCAAGCTTTTAGGGAAAACCCCAACTGCCCGAGGCAACGCATCCTTGCTGTCATCCTCTGGTTTTGTTTCCAGTTGTTGCTGACACAAGGCTGTGATGGGGTTGACAGCTCTGGTGCAAGTTTAGCAGCGCAACAGCTGATGCACAGGGCACAAGGGGGCAAATCAGCCAGCTTTACACGTGGGAAGATGCAAAAGTAGCTTTGCCCTCTCTGTGGTGGGGAATCTAATGTCCCTGCCCTGGCGTTTCAGACTGCAGTCAGGCAATGTTGACGGCCACGAGGATGCTGCTCACGGCAGGAAGGAGTGGTGCACATTTATGTGTGGGCTCTGTTCTTCACCTGTAAAACCACGGTCTCTGATGTAGTACATGACTGAGCAGCCAAGCTGGGGGACTGAGAACAGGACCCCCTGGCTGCAGCCATGGCAAAGCGCAGGGGTCACTGCAAAATCAAATCTGGCTAATCTGTAAATGAACCCTGTGGTGTTGTCTGCTCCTCTGTCACACATGGCACTGCCTGCAGCCCTGGCGGGGAGGACGGGGCAGAGAGTGGGGATCCCACAAGCTGTGCTCAGAGAGGCACAAACGTCATGTGGGTGACCAGGATGGGAGGACACTAAAACGCCAAAACAGATTATCCATAGCACTGTCTTGCCATCAGCTCAGCCACAGCCTGCCTTCTGTTAGCGTAGGCAGGAGAGGCAACAGCAGCACAGCATCAAATATAAATGGGAGATAAGCAAATATCCAATCAGCAGCAGAAACCTCCCCATGGCTGGGTCTCATGAGACCATCAGCAGAGTATAACCTGAGGGGAACAGAGGTTTGACCTTGCCCAGGGAATCACAAACATGGGCATTGCCAGCCATGTGGAAATATTTTTTCCTGGCTCCATGGAAGCGCTACAAACCCTTTTATCTGTAGGGTTAATGGAAGTGCACTGCACCCACCCCAACGCATTGTCAGTCAGCAATTTTGCAGCGATCCAGCACGTGTTCACATTGCGGAAGAAAAGCTCTGAGCTGGAGTCTGAATCATGATCAGTGGGCCACATGGGCAACCTTACTCATGTCTGTAGGTGTTTGCAGGATGAAGCCACCAAAATTCAGGTTGGAGAGAGAAGGACTGAAAAACAGTTGAAGCAGAACTAGCAGTAGAGGAGGAGAATGATTAAACGTGGGGGAGATGAGGATCTTCAGGTATATCAGCAGCAAAAAAGGGCATTTGGGAAGATGTTTCTGGCATATCGAAGTGCTCCTTCATGCATCCTTGCACGACACCTACAATTTTGGGGCTCCTGTGGGAGCAGAGAGAGCACCCCAGAGTCTGGGCAGCAGTCTGGGATGCTGAAACTTGCCCCAGCTGCCTGATCTGCACTGTGCAAGTCAGGGAGAGTCTGAGTCTGTCACATCTCAAGAGGACCTGCTGTTTGCAACCCAGGCTGCCTGGGCTCCCTTCTTCACACAAGAGTCCCACTCAGCACTGGGGCAATTTTTAACTGAGCTGAAGTTCCTGATACCATGTAATGGTATGATACCATACAATGGTATCAGGAAAGCGTGATATAAACCAGATCTGATGATTTTACTCTCAACTTCCAAAAACTAACTGCCTTTGCCTGAAGCAAACTCTGTCTCCCCACAAGATGAGAGAGAAAAATATTCAAGCAGCACACCAGGAAGGAAATAACCACAGTGCTTTAATTAAAGCAAAGGCTATCCATTCTCCAGACAGAGAAGTGGATAAAGACCCAAGTGACAAAACACAGCACCATCCCAAGTACCATGCTGGACCAGAGCTGTGCTCAGCTGAGTCCTGTTAGCAGCTGTAGGACAAACAAGCTGGTCCTGTGGGGATGAAATAACTTCAGGTGTGACTGCTTTGGGGAGCAGGGGAGGGGCTTATGAAACCAGGAAATGTATATAAGGCAGTTGGCTTGTGGTGAGTGTGACTGAGTTGAGAGGTACTGCTAGGAGTTGCCAAGGATAGAGCTTTCATATGCATGAGAGTGCAGAGCAGGTGCCCTTTGCTGGAGCAGCAGTACAGATCTGCTTCTGAAATGGCTGCCAGCTGCTGAAATTAGTGGTTGAGACTTTGGTGGGGATAACACAGTTTGAAGAGTCAGTAGTCTCTCTTTTCAACCCTTCTATCTGCTTCAGTCTTCTCTGCTTTTTTGTTCTTGTCTCCAGTTCAAACTAATTTATGCTAAAGACAAAACCAGCTAGGTGCTCTGGGAACACCCCTGCCTGGGCTTGAGTACCTGGGGGATGGCTCGTGAGCAGCTCCTCCACGTGTAAAGCATCACGGCGTACTCATGGCCTTCTTCCAGCATTTCATTCTGAAAGAAAAGACAGAGGCATTGCTGGGGCAGGGCACACACCGAGGGCTCAGCTTTGCTGGGGCCGTGCCTGGGGACTCACCATGCTGGAGTGCACTGTCGCCTGCTCGATGTACCTGGCAATACCAGTCACAAAGGCATTTCTGTCTTCAAAGTTTGTGTCAAAATTAGCCTATGGGCAAAATGGAGACATGGAGATTAAAATACAGCTAGTTGTTTGCTCACCTGATACAGTTCACTATGGGATGTGTTGGCAAAAAGCAGAATCAGCAGGAATCCTGGGGCATAGGAGCAGCTTATGAACAATTTGAGGTGCTGCACCTCTAGCTCCAAAGTAGAGTCATACATGCAGCATGAGATGCTTCTGAATCACACATGTTCATTAGAGGAAATCTTGCAGATTACATGTGTGCAAATATGGCAATCAAGACTCATAAACCCTTGTAAAATGAAGCCAAACTCAGGTGGGGATCAGCTACAGGGAATTGCAGCCACACCAGAGAGCAAACCTACAGCAATTATTCTAAGGACTTTAGCTTGTAACTCAAAGACAGATGCAGCCTCATTAATTTCTATTTGTGCCCTGGCTGCTAGGGGAAGACCACATCCTGTCAGTAGGAATTGCAAAGAATAAACACACAGAAAGGGCAGGGAACGAGATGTCTGGAAAACACAAATATGAAAGTCAGCACGCATCCAGACACTATTATCAGCACTAGTGTTGCTCTTGCAAGCAGATGCTTTGGGATGAACAGTTGTTTTGGAAGTTGAGCTACTGCTTTGGGTTGGGACAGGGGAGCAAGAAAGTGCAGGGCAGGGAATGAAAAAGCAGCTCCTCGGCCTCTCTCTGCTCAGGTAATTTCCTCCCTGAAGGCTGTCTGACAGTATCTGCTGGAGGGCAGAGTGTAGAGAAGTCCCAGGGGCCCAGAGCTGACCCTTGCAATGACATTAGCATTGCAGCAACCACGTTCACCTCCATAACTGATCTCCTCAGTAGAAAAGCTGGGAGCACAGACCCATTGGCTACAGGGCTCCTCTTCGTAGTGCCTCCAGGACACTGCATGTGACAAGAAAAGCTGAGGCTGCATATGCTTTTCTGGCTAGCAGGGAAGAGGACTACATACAAACAAGTATGATAAGGAAACAGGCTTGACCAATTTCTCTAGATTTAGTTTAGATGAGGTTTTTTAGGCCCAGTGGTGTGCACATGCTCATGGCCCTGCAAGGAGGCTGTGCCATAAGGCTGGACCCTGATCCCCTCACAGGACACAAGCCAGCAAAGAGTGAAAATGATTTAAAGAAGAGATAAGCAAAAATGATATGAAGATTTTCCACAGAGAGCTGAAATTTGAACAGCCCAGAACTGCCTTTGGGTCTGATAACCCGTAGAGATACTAATGCTACTGAACAAGCCCACAGTCTGACCTGCTGAAAGAGATACTGTAATTTCAGACCCCTGTGTACATGGCATGGCAATCACTGTACGGGTGTATTTATACACAGCCATGGGTAAGTCATGAATTCAGCAGTGGCAGGATGGAGAAAGCAACCCCACATTATATTTAACTCTGGGTGTGTGCTATAGGGCAGGGTGTGGTGTGGTGGCCACGCAGCTGAGGCATCCTGCTGTGGATCCAAAAGCAGGAGTTTGGGCCCTGCTCTGGGCTTGTGCCAAGCTCTGTTTGGTCAGTGCAGCTGCAGCTAAATCTGTGGTTGTTCAAGGCAGAGAAGCAATTGTAGCGACTGCCCTCCCCTGCATGCCATCAGCTCCCCAGACCGGCAGCTCCAGCTGTGCTAGCGGCACAGGCTGGCCAAAGTCAGGCAGAACTCTGATTCTGACCTACTTAGATGCGTGCGCTGCCATAAAAAGGAAGCACAGAAATATGTATATAACGAAACATCGCTGAGAACTTTCTGCTGTTATCACAAATCTTATCTCCTGCTTCTTACCCGTTCATGCACTCTGGTCCTCATTTTTTAACTTCCCTACGTCTTAGTCAGCCTTAAAGATCCCTTTCACCAATCTCTAGTGCTTTCCTTTTAAAGCCTTTGGGAACAGATTTGTGACTAGATCTGTTCTGAACATTTCCTTAAACATAGTGAACCCAGGATGTTTTCAGCTAGTTCTCACAGCACCATGTGCCCCTGTGCTTTGCATGAGCTACCAGAGCAACCCTCCCAGCCCCACCACCTCCGGGAGCTGAAGGTACCTGGTACATGATGGAGGATGGAGGCGGTTCGATGCATGGCTGCTGGTCTGGAAGTGGCAGCTCCTCCAGTAAGTCCACGTTGGACAAGGCATCCTCTAGCGTGACGTGAGTGGTCATGGTTCTGGATGTTCAGTTTCCGTGCTAAATCCAAAGGAAAAGAGAGGGTGATAGACAGATAGCAGCCAGAAGACTGAGTGGGAAAGCACCAAAGGACAAAACCAGAACCACGACTGGCTGGCACTGCAAGAGACACAGTCCCGGTTTATCTTGTTTTGCTTTTCTTGTGTATTTAACCTACATCTCTATGTCATTGCTCCTTCTGTGATTCAACAGCAGAGTAGGAATGCAGAATAAGAGGAACACAACTACCCACCCATGTCCTTCTCTGCTTAACTCTATGCAAAACTGTTTTAAGACAGAGCACAGCTGGGTGCTGCAGTGCAGCTTTAGCAGCCCTGAGTGAAAGCGTGTGCTCTGAAATGCAAAGCGGCGCTATCAAAAATATCTCTCAAAGCAGCATGATTAGAAAAGTATGACTGAAGCTGATGCTCACATGCTCTCCTTCTCACACACATGAGAAGGAAACTGGAACAACACTGGAAACTGTAAACAACAAACTGCATTCTCAAAGGTGAACCGGAAAGGATTGAGAGCTGCGCAGGCAGGCTGTGGCACTGCAAGCAGCAAAAAAAGAAGTCGCTGTTAAAATTTTCCCTGGTTTTACCACACATGCAGTGACCCCTGCCCAGTCCTGGCTTGCCACAAAGCTGCCAACGGTGCCAGTTGCATATGAAATAAAAAGCAAAGGGAAACATTTCTGAAAGCTCACTGGCACTTACCCTAGTGGGAACCTCAGGACAAACCTCTATGTCCCTTAGTTCCTTTGTGATTCACCTTTGCTGTAAGACCCCAAGCATGGAGGGACAGCTGCTGTCACCCAGGCTGAGCGGTTGTATAATCACAGCCACAGGGCTTCCCCAGTTAATACCTAATCCCCGTGCAATAGCAGTGGCTGACCTAGAGCATGTGTCTCCTAGAAAAACACTCCACTGAATTTAAACATTTGCAGAGAGAGAACTTGCTTTAAATATTGACATGTCATTTGATTAGCAAATCGCCTCCCCCTTCTCCAGGTGTTTTTTTCCCCACTCAGAGCCTGTCTAGTTTCAAATGCGAGCCATAGAGTTTAATCACTCTAATCTGCAAGACAGTAGAGCTCTCTATTATAAAAGTTCCCATCAAGACACGTATTTCAATAAAACACCCTGCAACCTTCACTTTGGCTCAGGCAAGCAGACTGAGCTCTTTGGCTGCCTTGTTACAGAAGCATATTTTCCAATCCTTTAATCATCTCTTTGGCTTTTCTCTAAGCTTGATCCAATTTTGCAACTTTTTTGCTGAAGTGCAGACACCATAGAAGGACACAAGGCTCCAGCAGTGTCTGCATAAGCACCAGATACAACAGCAAGTACCCTCTCTCCTTGCGTACAATCCCACCAGTTCCTTTGGTCGCAGCAGCAGCTCTATATGTGCTCATATTCAGCTGATTATCTGCTACAAATCCCTTAGGTCCTTTATTTTTTTTTTTTTTTAATTGAGTCACTGTTTCCAAGAATATGTTTGCTTTTCATTTCCAGCACTGGGAGCATGGAAGGACAATGGCTTTGGGATGTCCGTAGATAAGACACACATGCACCCAGCAAAGACCAAGGGGGATGCGTGCTCTGTGCAGTCCTCGGGTGACTTCATGTTAGGTGACAAGAGGGATGCTGCTGCTGTGCCTCTTGTCACTGTTGCTGCCTGCGTGCGTGGGCTGCAAGAACATGTATGAGCCTGGTAAAACCCATTCCACCTCTACAGATGCCTCCCCAAGGTACCAGGCAGGTGAGAAACAGGCTTGGTTATACCTGCAGCTGAAGCACCATGAAATAAATACCTGGAAAAAAATAATCTCAAGCAGCCCTTCCCCTGCATGCTCAAATTTCTGTTCCCTTCTTCACCCCTCTTTACTAAAATGGTTTCCTGTTACAAATTGTAGCAGCTGTCAAAGCCAGACATTACGTCCGGGCACGCCGCAGGCAGAGCAGCTTCCTCCCTGCCTGTGAGCACCCGGTGCTGCTCCGCGCTGGGCTGGCAGCTCCACTTGCCCAAGCCCCATGGACCTCCTCGGCTGCCCACCACTCTCCACCACCCTCCAGTGCCTCAAGACTCGTCTCTGGGCTCCCAGAACAACACCCCTGGTACTCACACATGCTTCATTACATACTTCAGGCTTAGGAAGATGAGAACCTTCCGCTTTATAGCTTTGAGGATGGTGGCTGTTTATTTGGGCTCATTTTTCATTTTTCTGTAAGTCAAACTCTGTGGCCATTTGTGTAATATGCTGGCAGTCTGCTATAATCAAAGATGTTTCCCCAGTAATCCTGTGACACCCAAAGAGCTCAGCAACTCAAGGGACTCAATTATTGCTGCTGTTTGGGCCATACCAGAAGATATGGTCCCAAATAGTGTCAGGGTCCTGCTGTGCTGGGCAGCCGCAAACCAGCCAGACTAAGCCAGTCCCTGCCCCAAAGATCTTGCACTCAAATAGAGGAAGAGAGGCAGTGTGTAGAAATATATGAACAGAAAAGGAAGTGTCAAGCCATAGTGAGCCAGTGGTGCAATTGGCTGTTGGCCCACCCCGTGCTTTGCCATGGTTGAGCAGAGTGCAAGAACCTGGATGCAGATGGAGAAACTACACAGACCTTGTGGGTTTAACAGATGAGTCTTCACGGGGACTCCCAATTTCAGTTCTACGCTTTCCTAAGCCCAACAGCAAAACCAACGGAGGCGACGGGGAAAAGCGTGGTCTGCCAGGACTTCCCCTGGGTCTCATGCCTGCACCACACTGCGACAGACAGCAACCTCACAGCCGGAGCGTGTGACTGAGGGGTTACTGCTCCAGGGCTGGCAGACCTGGATCCTCACCCCAGATCGTCCGTAGAAGAGCAGCCCCAAGCGGCCCCTCACCTGCTCCCTGGGGTGGCTGTAGGGCTGGTGGGGGCCCTGCTTGTGGTTGGGTTCCACTGCCAGTAGGAAGCATCTAGCAGTGAGAGGGGCTGTGCACTGGGGAAGGCTCTGAAGGCAGCAGCATTTCTTGGAATGGTCCATGGGGTGCTGTGTCGTCTCCCCCCACCACGGGGGTTGCCTGGGAGAGCCGAAAGGGGAAGTCCCACTGCAACAGACCCACCCACGCCATCCTCCCTCACCTTCCTGCAAAAAGGTTTCTTACACAAACGTGCTGGGGCTGCCCTGGCAAATCCAGCTTCATCCTCTCGGTCCAGCAATGAGGGCGGCAGCTGTCAGGAAATGGGGCAGCGACCAAGCGGCTCCAGCCCAGAGAAGATGGGGATCCCTGGGGACACTCATCAAAAAGTCCTCGTTAAGCCTTAACCACCATCCACCACGTGGGCCCCAGGGCAGGGACGGCCATGCTAGGAAGAGAGTCAGCCCATGTTGGTGGTTTGCCGACGGCGCTTTGGCACACATGGCCCTGGGGATGGGGGCCTCACTGCCTGGGGAGCAGCACAGCAGCCTGCCCAGGAACGGGGCTTTTTTGCTGCCGCAACACGTGTGTGACAGGGCGAGGCTTTTCCTCGCACACAGGAAGCATATCCTGCCTGCGTGGACTCAAACACAGCCACACAGGCTGCTGGGAGCAGTCTGACAAAACTACTTTCTTCTCCATATCCTGCTGCTGCTGGTCAGAGGCCAAAGTCCCTCTGGTCCTACATGTTTTGGCAAAACTGAACATAAGCCTGGCAGGAGCCAACCCCACCCCAGTGAAACCCTGGAGAGGGATGCAGTCACTGGGCTGATTACCTCTTCTGCTAATGAGCACTGGTGCTAACGAGCGCTGCCCACACTTTCTGTCCATCTGCTGCAGAGACTTCCTCTTCCCATCCTGTAGCTCGATCGCAACTCCTCTGGCCATCTCTTACACCTTCTAAAGCCAAATGACCACAGAGGCGCTGGGACTTCTGGACATCGCAGGGAGCCAGCCACGTGGGGTCCATGCACAGGGCATGGCCCCACCACCCCGAAATGGAAATTTTCCTAAAACAGCAACTCTGTTGTGGCAGCAGCCTGGGGCCCAGATCTAACAGACAGCATAGGAAGGCTTTGGGAAGGAGCGAAGATGGATATTCCAGATGTCTGAATTTGCAGGGCAGGTCCTACCTTCCCCACCAAAACGCTTGCCCAGAAGTATCGGTGCAATATCATCCTCTTCGCAGCGAGAGGAACAAAGACGACTTTATTGTTAGAGCAGCTTGGGGGAACAAAGAAAGACTTTTAAAAGCAGGGCCACAATGAATATGTTGCATGCATGTGTGCTTGGCTTCCAAGCTGCACAGCTGAGAGCTCTGGGGAAGTGGCACAGGCTGTTTTGGTTTTTCAGCTCACCTGCTCCTACAGCAGACATTCACGCTGGAGCTGCAGTTCGTACTAAGAGCAGGAAAGGAGGCAAGAAAAAAATGGGAATTGCCCAGGAGATTGGCAGTAAGACAGGGTCTAAGCCCTGCAAGCCCGGGGTGAGATGAGCAGCAAAATGACTTTTGCTGGGGAGATGGCAAGGTAGAGAAGGAGGACAAACTTCTTCTGGACACCTCCTGAGCATCTTCTCCAGCTCTGATGCCCAGTCCCTGGGTAACCTGGGAAAGTAATTTAATTTATTTTTGCCCCTGTGATAATGTTTCTCCCTTTTACTCCAAAATAGCATCTAACCAGTGGTCAGGAGCCACCCTGGCCCAACAAGTACCCCAGCCGACTGATGTCTTGGGTGCATAAAAGCAGAGCGTTCCTGGTACCCACTGCCTCACAGCACAAGGAGGATAAATGCTCCTGGCCACCAACATATTTTTAGTCAAGAAGAGTAACTTCAGGGTGCAAAACTTTAGTTTGACCCTCACCTAAAATGCATGGAATTAAAGTCCCCTGTGTTTTAGAATGCATGTCATCAACCCCTTCTCTCATGCTCTAAGAATTACTTGTAATTGCAACCACCACCACAGTCAAGAGGTTCTTTGCAGAAGCAAATAAACACAGCCAGGATGAGCGAGGCTGGCAGAGCTGGGCTCCTGCCCTACACGGACACGGATGTTAATAACCATGAAATTACCCTTCCCATTAAAAAAGGAAGCCAAACTGCATGACTCCTGAAGCTGGTTTTCTGTATCTGTACGTTTTCTGCCATTCCATTAGGGCTGAGTTCCAGGCATTTATGATGTCCTTGTATCTCAGCAACACAATTATTTTGGAATTTATTTCTTTTAGAATAACTTCATTTTTTTTTTTTCTGGTGCCAAAGAAAGAGTGTCAGGGAAGGAGGCAGGTATAGGAAGCTACGTTTCTAATATAGTTGAGAAATTTAGAGCAAGTTTACAAGCAACCCCACAGCTGACAGTTAAAGTGCTTCTTGGGAAATTAAATCATACAGGACAGCATTGTTAATAGTTGGCCAGTTATTGATCTTCCAGAACCAATTTTTCCATTTTTCATGCAAAGATGATAACTGATTGTTAATAAAATTATTATCATGAAATCAACATAGTTTGCTTTGCTCAACAGACCCTGGTCAGAAAATGGAAGATTTTTCTATATTCCTCAGGCTTAATAACAATTAACTGTACAGAGAAAAGGAGAAAATAATTATCCTCTGCAGGGAGTTACCCTAGAATTATACGGCTGTGACAGACACCAAAATACCAGGCTAGTCACCCATCTCAGTGACTAACCCCAGGCAACTGTCATCACGCAAAACATGAGGGTGCTTTTTCTTGGTATCTGTGCAGGGCAAGAAGGGCACAGAGGGTTTAGCGACTCAGCCTAATTCTACGACATCTTTGTGACCCAACCCCCCCAATTAGGACCCCCCCGTGGAAAGCGGCAGATGGCGAAGGGAGACAAGCCCTGCTGCTGGCAGCGTCCTCTGACAGCACACACACAACCGTCACCCTCCTCCAAAACAACCCTAAGCAGGCAGGGAGGTTTTAGTATGTGCCTCTGTTTCTTCTCCTCATTCCTTCCCGGTCCTTCCAACCCTCGGAGATTTCCTGCAGAATCCATCCGTTCCTCCCCAGGTGGGATGCGGCTGGCACCACCACGCATTTCCAGCATCCTCGGGTGGAAAGTTCGATACAAAGAAACGCTTCCCGGGGCGCACCTTGCTCCTCACCGGCCTCACGCAACGGGAAACGCGGCGGTTTTGGAAGGGAAAGAGGTTTTGCCGACTCCAACCGACGCCAAAGCACGAACCTGCGGGCGCAGCGCCAGCCCATCGCTCCCAACCCCGGCTCAGACCCCATCGCTTCCTCCTTCCCCCTCCTCCCCCAGGGACACCATATTTTCACGCCACGGGTGATCCGGGCGCTGCTCGGGAGCCCCCGCCGGGGCCACCTTCAGCCCCCGGCCCGGCTCCGCCGCTCCTCCATCACCTCCTCCATCATCTCCTCCATCCCCCTTTCTCCCTGCGCCCAGCATCGCCGCGACCCCGGCTCGGCTTCGCGCTGCCGCCCGCGGTGGGGCCTGCAGCGCCCGCCGGGCCCGGGGCTCGGCCCCTTCCCCCGTCCCGGGGGCGCCGAGCCGGGATGCGGGGCGGCGCTGGGGGGGTGGGTGGGGGGGGTGTGTTTAGGGAAGAGAGGGGGATTTGCGCTATTTTTTTTTCCCCCGGCGCTTTGCAGCGGCCGCGGGGAGGCTGAACGCCGCAGGTAGCTCTAGGCATTGTGGGATACATCCCCGCACATCCCATCCCGGCCCGGCCGGGCCTCCCGCCCTCCCTCTGCCCCGGGGCGGCGGCACCTGCCCCGCCGCTGCCCCCTCCCCAGGCCCCGCTCAGCCCGCCCGGGGGACACCGGGCTCGGCGGCGGCGGGCGCAGCCCCGGGAGAGGGAGGGAGGGTGGGTGGAAGGGAGAGGGTGAAGCCGCGCATCCCCCGCGCCTCCCCCGCGCCCCCCCCCGCCCCGCTCACCTGGCGCTCCGCGGGGTGCGATGCTCCGCGCCGCGGGATGCTCCGCGCCGCCCGCACAAAGAGCAGGAAATGGCTGCAGCAAGTGCACTTCCGCGGCTCTCCGCCGGCCCCTCCGCACGGCGGCGGGGGGAGCCCCGGTCCCCGCCGCGGGAAGGGGCTGGAGCGGCGCGGGCGGCTCCTCCCCCGGGCAGCGCGGGCGATGCGCTGCGGGGCCGGGGGCCGCATCCCCCCCCCTCCCCCCCCGGTGGGGCCCTCCTGCCGCGGCCGCTCCGCCGGGGGAAGGTTGGGGTGGCGGCAGAGCGGTGCCCATGGGCCCCCCCGCGGGCAGGGGAAAGGCCACCAGCCCCCCCGGTGCACGGAGGGGACAGGGCCGGGGGCGGCTGCCGCAGCCCCCCGGAGGCCTGAAGCTGGGTGAGAACGTTTGGGTCCCTGAGAAGGCAGGAGCCGGCTGGGGATCCCCATCTCCCTGCTGCTGAGGCTGCAGGGTCTCGGGTGTTCAGCCTCTCTTCCCCTCAGAGGACCTGTACGCTCCTTGGGTTTTACCTGCCATTTTAACGCAAGCCCTCTTAATACATGTAAAGCCTTGGATCGCTGAGCGTGTTAGAGACCAAAACCAGAAGGCAATGCCTTTCCTCAGAGCTCCAAGCCTCTTCTGAGTCAGCACCGCATCCAAAAGATCTTTTTGGCATTTTTGGCATCTGGCATATTTCTTCAGGGACGTTTCCAGTCCTTCTGCTCATGCTTCTTTTTAAAGCTCCAATACAGCTCTTTAGATCTCCTGTGAAATCCAAACTGGACCTCTTACAGCTTTCAGAGGAACATAGCCTCATGGTGATGGATAGAAACCCTGTACGGGGCCTTCATTCATTTTTCTGCAGCCCTCCCAGCTTCTGATGCGGCTGTCTGTTTGTTGAAAGACGGTGGTGGATACCCAAGAACTGTTGAAAGTCTAGATACAGGTCTAGCTATATTTCCTTGTTGGCCCTGGCAGTGTCCCTTTCCTGAGCATCAGCCTACAAAAGCAGCAAGGCAGTCTGAGGAATTATCTTTGTTTTAATGGACAGGACCACACCTGAGAAAATCTGTTAATAGCATCTCTGGGAGTAGACTCTTCTTCCCCTTCATAGCATTTCTTCTATCTCACCTTTGACTGGAACATTTTGTAGCCATCATTCTTCTTTTTACTATTTATTACTTGTCAGAAAAATTCAGTAAGTGAGCACTGTTACTGCAGATCCAAAAGATTTAACGGCTAATATTGCTCTGAGGCCGTGGGTGAAACAAGGTCAGTTCAAGAAAACTGTGGCAGTAAAAACTGCTGTGGAGTATTTTTGCGCAGTTTAATCTGCTCCCATGATCAGCCAGGCTCAGGGTGATGGGAATTCCATGACTGTTATGGTATTGTTGTAATTTTCTTCTCTGTGTTGTCTTAGATGGTAGAATAATAAAACGAGCTTCTCTGCAGGCTGGGAAGAATGGCAGTGAGGGGCAGGCCCCATGCAGCTACAGATGCAGGAGTGTGTGCATCAGCGGGTTATGTGGGGGGGGAGAGATAACATCATGGCGGGGTGAGCTGAACAGAAGAATACACACCAATTTGAAGTGGTTGCCAAGTGAGATTTAGCAGAGCCATTCACCTGAACCCTGCCGTGCTGACAAGCGCAGCATTCAGAGAGGACAAAGCCAAACATCAGAGAGAAACATGTTCATTAAAAAATGTTTCAGGAAATTCTGGATTTTTTCAGGCCTGATTTTAAGGTAATTATCCACTGGAACAGGTACCAACAACCCCTGTTTCCCTGGGGTGACCAGCACATGCCCAGGAAAGAGTTTTTCATGGCTAATGCTGCTGCACTCACTTCAGCCACTGGTCTCCACTGAGGAGCATCAGCTGCTCTTTCTAGATGAGGTTACTGCTTGACTGCCTTTTCCTAGCTGGGATGCCAGCCTGGCTGTGCCAGCACCTGGCCGTCTCAGCAGCAGGTTGGGGACACGCTGGGACAGTGCTCCGGGCCTCAGCTCCGGCCAAATGTGTGACGTAGGCAGAGCCGTGCACCCACCACCTCCGGTAACCAGGTGGCAAAGGCAGGGACAAGCACATCCTCTCACCTCTCTGAAATACAGCCAAGCAGAGAGGGTCAAACTGGCAAAGGGGGAACGGTCTAAACACTCAGCACATTACAAATACTTTCCAAGGAGACAGGGAAGGGGTATTCAGAGAAGGGTTATTCATTCTGTGGCAGAAGACAGCTGATATTCTCACCTCTACATTGTGGGGAACGTACCTAGTTAAGCCAAATGAAGGGCACAGGCCTTAAAACTGCTGTGAGAAGACCATACCATAATACACTGTGTGTTACAGTGTATTAATATCAATTAATACCATGCAGTTATCGCAGTATGACACTGGCCTTTTCAGATTTGTGAAGTCCCCTGTAAATAATTGTGGGGAAACACCCTTTGGGAGCACTCAAATATTACTACCCCTATTTTATGAAGATTCAGAGAATTTAAAGCCACCACAAGGGATGTTTAGACCTAAAAATCATTGTGTCCATACAGTAAATTACACAATTTGTAGACATTCTGAATACTTTCTACCCCCATAAACCCAGCACATAATCTAACCCCAGAACATAGCCATAGTTCTGGGGAGCAGAGATATTTCAGAAAGCCAGAAGAAGCATGTTTCCTTCTTGGTGGGGAGGATTTGGAAGAACAGCAAGCTGTATGATTATAAGTGCATGAGGATGGTTTTTGAATTTTTGGTAACATATAGTGAAAGCCACAGTTGGGACTCATCAATTTTATTGTTTGTAAAAATACATATCACATACATATACTGCCAAAGAAAAGTGAACAATATTACTTTGTGCAACACTCTCTAGCTAATAAATATTACACTTACCCAAATATAAATATAATCTCAGAAACATTACCTAGCGGAGCAATATTGCTGCTACTTAATAGCAACCTCCTCAAGCTCGACAGACCCCTGGTTCCTCCAAGGATGGAGGGGGCAGCAAGAAGCCTAACTTTGTGAGCCTGCAGATGCCCCTGCCACAGAGTGTCTGTGCTCAGGGAGGAATTGTTTCAGAGTATCCTGTGGCTGTACAGATTGTCTAAGTGCAATGAAGAGAGGGAGAAAATAGGGTTATGGCCAGCTGTCCTCAAATTTAGCTGTAGATGTGCAGTTTAACATGGTTAGGGCTACGGAAAACTTCACTGGCTAAATGCCAAATTTAGCATCACCAGAATGTGACAACAGGCTAACCCAGACTAAAGGGTGAGAGGGACAAAGAGGAATTTAGCTTAAATTCACTGTAGGCAAAAATTCAAAATCTGTTTATAGATGCTCATATTCCACATAGTGGCTCAGACTACTGAGAGATTTTGGCAGCAATCCCGATTCGAAGGTAGCACTGTGATCCTGCATTCAGGATTGACAACCTCCAGTTTGAATATTAGGATTCTCCTTGCCTGGCAGAGTTGTTCTGCATGATATTTGTAGGAGTAAGCCAAATAAAATATTGTGGAATCAAAGCAAAGTGGGAAGATGTATAAAGCAGGAACTAATGCCTTGCCATGTTCGTATACCTGAAAAAATATTCTGGCTCCTAAAAGCTGCCCTAGCACCATGGATCTGAAGAATACCAAACATTAAGCCTCCCTCTATGAAGAAATAGTTTGATGCAGGATATGTAGATCATGGGATGACATTATTTCCTTGTTCCATTTCTGTTGGCAAACATATTTGAACCTGACTTCTGTAATGACAGGAGAGATTGCTGCTGGAAGTTTGCACTTCACAGTTTTCGTAAACTGCTGTCACGTAAGGTTTACTCACATTCTCACCTGCCCAAACAGAGAAGCATCAAAAATACGTACTGTACATATCATCTGTGAGTCCTCTTGACTTCTCTAGTTATTGTTAATGCTTAGCAGAAAGTCCTGATCTTATTTACAAATTCTGCAGGACACCAACACCAACACTTTTGGTTTTGAGGTCAGTTACATCAAAACAGTGTCTGTCTTGCGCTGAAAATATAGATTTTAATTGAAATACCATGAGATGGATATTGTTTATACCTTCTTCTGCTGTCACCACATAGTGTGGACCTCCTCATGGAGTAAGTACCCAGGCAGTCCATTCATATAGGACTTTTTTTTGATTGGTCCCTTTGTTCACAGAAGAGATGGAAAAGTCTTGTGATGATTCAGTTACTCTTTGAAGTATGAGAAAACTCTTCTCATTATCACTGCTGCACTGAGCACACGCTCTGCATGTTTTCTCCTCGTGGTTCTTCTGAGCCCTCAGGCTCCTTCCTTCCAAACACACCAGTTCAGGAGTAGGTTCCTGTACCTTTCACAGATAACCAGATCCTGGGATCCTGCCTTGTCCTGGACTGGAAACACATAGCACTCTGCACTGCTCAGTCCTCCATACTCTTTGCAAAAAAATTGGATGCAGATCATGTATTTATCTTATCATGTAGAAAGACTGAAGAAAAAAACAATACAGACTTTCAGCTTTGACTTCCTCCCTTCAAGAATGTCTCCGTTTGCATCAGAGTCCCATTTTCCCACTCACTATACAATGCAAAAGAGAATTTCAAGACTCTGCGACACGTAGCTTTGTCTCTTCCGTCCTTACAAACTCGCGTGCATACGCAGGCACCTCTTCAGTTTATCAGGTACCAGAATCCTGTTTCTGTTATGCCACAGTTTCAGAGAAAATCATGCAGAGGGAGAACGAATCCACCTTGAAATATCAGCATCAGAAATGCAGTCACTAAATCCAGCCTGTTCCTGTGTGTCCCAGGCTTATTCCTGTTCAGAGCTTTCAGGTCCAGCCCACTCTGAATTAGAGAGCCATGGAAATGTCTAAACATTCCTCCTCAGTTAAAGACAGCATTTTTTTCCCCAGGGAAGACCTTCATTTGGGAGTTCACAGAACTGGAATAGCAATGTCAGATCTCTTAGTTTTGAGGCTGTATCTTCAGGAGAAATACACTTGCTGGATTGTGTGGTTCAGGACTCTGCTCAGTTGCTGCTTCTGCTTGTAAGATGCAAATCACATTCTTGGCCAAACCAAAGCCTGTGACTTGTCTAGGCTCTGGAAGACCTGGGGGTATCTTGTCTGGAAGTACCAGCCTCTGCCCTCTCCTTCTCCCCGGGCATATGGCAAGTGTCTATGGTGAGAGGATTCCTGTTAATGCTTTGTGTGGGGAAAATCCAGCCATCTGCCCTCTCAGGACTCTCTTAGCTTCACTTAGCAGCCGGTGCCATGATTACAGATCAAACTCAGAGATTTCACTCAGCTGATACAGCAGAACAGAAAAGGATGGCCTGTCATCTTTCCTCTGAGCAGGGGAGAGAAGAAAGAGGGAGAACATTAATGTTAGCTTGAGAGGAATGGCATGGTTAGGAAGGAAAACCTTGTGAAGAAACTGAGTATTAACAAAAATACAATCTATTGTTATAGAGAAAATGCCAACGGAAGAATGAACTTCCTTCTGTACAAGGTTTCTTTTCTACTAGCAGTGAATTTTGCCTACTGTACACTAAGTACCTTTTAACAGGTTGACTGTCATTTTTACCATTACTCTTAAAACTCAGCCCCACAGATCCGCAGCTTTCTTAGGAAGCAAACTGTTGAATTAACTTCAGTTAGGTGCACTACGTAGGCTTCTCAGTGAAGTCAACACACTATAGAAACAGCAGCTTAAATAAAAGGCAAAGAGCCTAGAGTTTGCTTGCTAGCACAGATGAAAGCTACAGTGTTTCGCTTCCAGGATTTTATCTTGTGTTAGCATGTAAAGGGTATTCCTCTCTCTCTTCCTAAAAGCCAAGGGGAAGAGAGCTCTTGTCTTCGGGAACTAGTGCTCTCCCATTACGATACTAACCATCCTCCAGCAGTGGCTCATGACCTCATAAATCGCCTTGGAGGCCAGCTTGGGTTTGTAAAGCCGAAATCCTGCATTGATTTCTTCCACCACTTCGCCATTGGTGCGATTCTCGTAGGGGATTTTGCCTTCACTGAAGACCTCCCACATCAGCACTCCTAAAGCAAACAAATGAGAAAAATAAAAAAGAAGCAAATAAAATCCTCAGCAGGCCCACAGCCACCTTCCACCTGTTCTCAACATTGCTCTGTTACTTGGAAAAGCATTTTCACTCAGATTCTCAGTACACATCTGAAAAATCAGGCCTTAACACATCTGTACAGTTTGAGGATGCCAGCTAGGATCTCTGCTGGGCACTGCACTGTGTGGAAGGACTGGTTTAGTCACTGCACGTTTGACTTCTCTGCATCCTACTTCATGATAGTCTAGCATGACAGAGATGTCTTTCCCCATGAGTCAGATGAAGTCTAAGTGTGTTACATGTCAGAAAGCAGAGCTGTGTTGTATGTCTTCTCCCAAACTGTGAAGAAGAGGGAATGCTTGTGCACGTACTCCATCCAGATGTGCAATCTGGGAAAGAAAACTCGCTTTTTGTCACTGATTCAGTTTCTCTATTTTTGCTTCCAGTTAATCACATACAACAGGCATGTCACTGGTGTTCCTGCCTGCAGTGTGTCCTGCACCAGAATCTGCTTGTATTTTGGTGAGACTCAGGAGCAAGAAAGCAATATGAACAGCTCCATTCTTGTTAGTCAGCTTAGCCTCAGTACTGGGATCTCCTTGCCTGCAAAATGTCCCAGGTGGTGTGATTCACTGGGATGAATTCACATGCAATGACAGTGGAATTTCAGAAGATTGCGGCACATTTTTCCTCTTTTCTTAAACAGTCAAATGTTTTCCTATGATTACTGTTTAGAGCAGTACAGAAACTTGTGCTTCTCTAGTGTGGTGGAAGAGAGACAGGCAAAGACAAAAAGACTGTGGAATACATTGCGGTTGGCCAGCAGATCAGAGAGACTCTGCAGATGAAGTGAATAGAAGGCATCTGTGTTTGTTTTCTTAGGTTTAATTTCTTTGATCATCCAATATGACTAACTTGGTAAACTGTGTTCACATTGTATTAGAAAATGGAGACAGACAGATAGATTGATCTGAAATAAAGTTGTGTAACTCCACAGTCAACTTTGCTAAATAATGCCTGCTTTCCAGCTTTGAATTCTTCAAATAGGAAGATGCATAGAGATTGCAGCTTCTCACCAATGATATTGGCTTTACTGAAAAATAAGCAAAGCAGTTGTACTCCCCCAGCGTACAGATGCCTGCACTGGGAATTTCTCACACTCATTTTGTTCTCCTGGGCACAGCAGGATTTCAGGCCTGGCAGAAGAGATGAATGGGCTACAGAGTAGCGGAGCAGAAAGCTTCCCACAGTCATGAGACCATGACATGACAGAGGAATCCTCTTATGCAAACCCCACTGGATGGGAGATAGCAAGTCTGACAGATGTACAACACTGCTGTGTGCACATTTCACAAAGAAGGACTGACCAATGCAAACAAAGCTCACCGGTATTTCATTCAGCCCTGAAACTGGAGTGAGCCAACTTCACCAGGCTTGGCTTGACTGTAAATCAAACTGAGGCCTCTGTTTGGAAGCATCTGGATCTCAGTGTACAGGCCAGTTTCCAAGTTGTGAAGCAGAACATTCTTACCAAAGTAGCATCTCTCCCCATATGCAGGTGTCAGAGAGAGCTCCACTGGTAAATATTGTCCCTTGTTACTATGCGGTGAGTGCTGACAGCCTCCTCCATGTGCCAGGGGACACGGAAATAGGAATGGTGGGGATAGGAAGCATCTCCAGGTTGGGTTTGCGAAAGCAGTTGTGTGGGTCTGAGCATCCAGCTCCCACTGTGCTGCTCATAACCCACCACAGGAATGCACAACTCCAACCACAGCAGAAGACAGTAAAGCAGAAGCACAGAATCCACAAGCACAGACTAGCAAAGGTTATAATCCTGCATTATTTACTGCTGGGCACAGAGCTGAGTGGCACCCCATTGACTGTGTGCTGTGCACAGCACACTGCACCGATTCATTCTGCAGTACTGTGATTTGCATGCTAGCTGGAGATGAGCCAGATACATTAGTGTGCCAGATCGACAGGCCAGGGGATAGCCTTTGTTATCTCTAGCGCCGATGACTTTGGGGAAAAAAATATACAACAGTTTTCTTATCTATGAGGGTCCAGAAGGGAGTCCAGAGAACAGATGCAAATCATAAAACAATGCACTGGGGAGCAGGAAATGAGGTGAGCAAATGTGAGCAGTGAAATAATATTTTCAGATTGGCATAAAGCAAATGGCGTCAGCAGAGCAAACTTGGAAAGGCAGAGGGTTTGAGTGAAGCATCAGTGCCCAGGACTGACGTGCAGAGATGGAGTACCTAAATGTCTTTCCTTTCCTTATATAATCTTGTCAGTGACTCTCCAACCCTTTCTTGGACAATCCTACTATATCAGCATGAAATGGTGTTCATTATTTGGTATTATATAGCATTGTACAGGTATAATATGGTAAATTGGCAGTATTTGCAGTGTTCCAAAGTATGTAGGTAGTTTACTATTCTTCCCTTCTTTCACCTAAATGATTTAGGCTTGCTTTCCTAAGCCATTATTCAGGCAAAACACCCTTGGAGCCCAGAGGGTGTAGTGTTTAGGAGAGTTTACTTTAGGAGTGAGCCCCTAGGTTTTGTGAGCTGGTGTTTGTTGACTTTTTTCCATTCTGACAAGAGGTTCTTACCAAATGACCAAACGTCAGATTTGGTGCTATAGTTGCTGTAGGAGAAAACCTCTGGAGCAGACCACTTGACTGGAAACTTGGTACCTGTGGAGCTGGTATACTGATCGTCAAGGACAATCCTGCAAAAGCAAAAGAAGGGAGTGTGCTGAGCAGTCCCCCCAACCCATGACAGCCCCACAGGGAGTGTGCACAGCCTCAGCAGCATTACCTCGACATCCCGAAGTCAGACACTTTGACCACGTGGGATTCCCCCACCAGGCAGTTCCTAGCGGCCTGCAAGAAAAGAAGATGCAGAGGCAGAAGGTCAGAGCTGAAAGACTATCACAGCCACTCAGTTGCAGAGCAGATAGTGCTTAAAAAAAGGAGAATCAAAGCAACACCAAACCATACAAAGAGGGCAAAAACTCGAGGTCCTTGTGCTTTCTGTACATTGTACAGCCAGCATGTTCCTGTTGCCAAGAAAGCTGTTCAACCATTAGTCTGACTTGCAGGCCCTTGTTGCCCAGAAAGGGCAGAGAAAGACCCTAAAATATCCACAGCTACTCACAGTCCTTGCTCCCCTAACAAAACAGTAGCACTGACTGATGCAGCTTGATTGAACACCACATAATTGAAAGTATTTTATCAGCAATGCATATGTTAGAACAGGTCTTTTTTGGCATCTTCACTGATTTTAGACATGAAGTCAGTATTCAGGAACTGTGGGAGCTGGGCTCTTGGGGAGCAAAAGAGTCCACTCAGAAAAAGAGACAAACGTTATGTCCTCTTTTCTTCTCTCCCAAACACAATCAAGGGAAATAGATTAATCAGCACTCCAGGGGATGTTTTTTTCCCTAAAGTATTGATGCTGCTTCTGCACTGAGGGGAGATACTGGATCCCCTGTCAACAAATAGGCAGGAGGAGTATGAAAGCTGAAATTAAGAAGGGAGAAAGCACAGGGAAACGCCCAGCTGCAGCACAGAAAAAGTCTATGTGGGACCAACACACCAGGTCTCTGTGGATGACAGAGTTTTGTTCCAGATAAGCCATTCCTTCGCACACATCTTGGCACATCCCCAGCAGGGTTTCCTTTGAAAAACTGCCCCGCTGGCTCCTGAGATAGTCGGACAAGCAGCCATTCTCCATGAACTCAAACACCAGGCATATGGGAGTGTTCTCAAAGCACACGCCATAAAGCTGGACTAGCTTGGGGTGAGACAGCTTCCTGTGGGATAGGGAGGGAAGGTGGAAAAGAGGCTGAAACAGGCTCAGTGCCTTCTGTCCTTACAGCAGGTGTGTTATACATGATTGCCTATGTCACCCTGCTTCACCTCTCTCTGCAAAGGCAAACTATGAAAGCAAAAAGAAGAAAATGTGTAGACCAAGTCTAATGTCAAGTAGCACTAAGTATCATCCCATTTTAATGGTAATGGTCACCAAAAGACTCTTCTGCATGGAAAACCATCCAATTAAACTAAAATAAAATCCACTTCTGTCTATTTTGAAGGGAGGGAAATGTAAAAAATTCAAAGTCAATAAAACCAAAGAGAAATATTTTCAGCTGTGCAAAGTAAAAAATTTTTCAGGCCAGGTTTTTCCGTAAAACTTCCCTCAAATTTTAAGAGATTTCTCCATCTAATTATTTTTGACAAGAGCCACTTTGCTCTCCAAAACACACCAGCAATTAAGCCTGCCTTCCAGAACAGCGGAGATCTGGAAGACCGTTCTGGATATTAATAGAAGCACAGTAATTCACCTACACTTTGAATTGCCATCCTTTGTAACCACCAGAGCTCACTGGTCTCTCTACATACTATTTAGATACATGGTATATAACCCAGGTTTAGATTCCCCATTCATATTCCTGAACATTATCACAACACTTTGGTTCAGTATTATGAATCCTACAGGGTCTGATTTTCTTGGTCAATCTACTACTTACATCAAGACTTTAGCTTCCTCAATGAAATCCTCTTCAGACATTGCTCCTTCACGAATGGTCTTTATGGCTACTTTTGTCTTCTCCAGCAAGTAGCCAAGGTAGACCACACCAAACTGACCACTGCCAATTTCCTGTACACGGGTGAGCTCAGAGGGGTTAATGACCAATTTTCCTGTTGATTGTAAGGGAGAAAGAGTAATGATCTAGCAGTAAAATGTCAAACAAAAAGTTTTTGTGGCTTAAACATTGAAACATGACTCAAAATGAGACTTTCTGGCTCTCCCTTAAATTGTCTATGTGACCTTTGGTAGCTCGTTTGACTAGTCCATGCTGCAGGTCATGTTCAAGAGTAGGAACAACATTCCCTTTCTTTCCTCATTTGTCTTGTCTATCCAGTTCTTCAGGGAGGATTGTTTCTACCATAGATATGTGTACTACTGAGCACAACATGGTTTTGAGTTTTTTTGATGTCTCCAAGAGTTACAGTAAAGATGATACCAGCAAAATTCTGTAGACAACAATACACAGATGGAGGCATCTTTCAGGAGGGACTCAGATTTCATCAAGTTATGCTATGCTCCTACTCCCATCATCCTGGTTCAGCATTCATTTCAGTATTTAATGTTGACTTCACTGAGACCCTGGGGTTCTCATCACCTCCCTCAAGGCACTGCACGATCAGTTCATTCAGTTATCAATGGTAATGACAAAGATAATAATCTAGAGAATAGTGCAGTGTAAAGATCTGAAGAAAGCTGTTTATTCTGGTGATAGTCACATGAATATTCATCAATATCCATGGGGATATTCAGGATCATCCAGCTAACCAGTGAGCAGTGTGATTCCCATATAGTCATGAGAGTACCATACCGTAGCTCAGCCCTGCAGTGATTGGGGCCTTTTTTCTCCAAGAAGAGACTGCATACCGCAAACGAGTGACAAGACCTGAATAACAGAGGAAAACGTGGGTTCTAGTTATTGTCACAGTCATGGAATGTGTGGCTGTCACTACCTCAGAAGGCAGGCTGGATACTGGAAGCAGATTTATTGTACTGAGTTCTTAGCTCCACTTGAGGGCAGCTGAACCTCTATTCAGATTGTGATTTCCTGCCTGCTAGAAGGAAGCCAATTCTGACCAGTTTCAACTTATTTCTTGTTTTTACTCAGTCAGCAAATGTGAGCTGTCAGTCTCTATTAACTTGGATGAAATTATAAATGATACCTTTTATTTGTAGGGTATTTTTGAAGCCCAGGGTTTCCCTTGGTATTCCTGGACTGTAGGAATGGGAGTCTTTGGTGACTTCCATGTCTGGCTATGGATCCTGGCCATGTCCCTAACTTTATGTCAAATCAAGGCCCAGGGATATATCACCTCCTGGGCAAGAAGGCCCTGCAGCGTCATTCAAACAGGTAGCTTGGTCTGGCAGTGGTGACGCACCCCCATGGGCTCCCAGGAATGAAAGAGCTCTCTATAGTATGTCATCACGACATCTGTGTTGGTCATAGTGAGCCTTAGAAGGACAGCCAGAATGAAGATGTATTTCTGGAAGCTGGTCTGAGATAGTAATTTTCCTGCCATCCAAGTGCCAGGGTAAGTGGAAGAAAAGGTGATGTCATTTAACATTTCATTGTAAGGACAGAGGGCTTGGGAACCTTCCTTCATTCAAAACAGTCATCTGTCAGCATGGTAAACCAGTAGCTTCCCCTGGTCAGCATCAGCCTTCACTCACCTGCTGCATTGTGCTGGTGATAGTTGATAAGTTCAGGGATGCAATCAAACACATGCTTTTCTGCCAAGTAATATCGCTTGGGAAAGTCAGTTGTCTCATTGATGTGATAATGCTTTATAACAGGATTGTTATCCGTGCTGAAAAAGAGTATGTTTTCTTTGATGAAAACTAGGTTGCAGAAAAAAGACAGGAATTTGGGCTATAAATGAAGAGGAACAAACGAGCAAAGGGTAGAGCCTTCCCTATGCAGAAAGAATGGGAGAGGAGCAAGGAGTGAGCTGCAATTGGTAACAAAAGCTGTATACTTGTATGTTCTCCCTCTCACTCATAGATGGTCTCATCTCTAGAAAGGCTGAGGTTTCCTGATATGAGCAGGTTGAGTACTAGGTTTCTCTGCCTCTTCTTTCTGAAACAAAACTTTCTGCCCCATCATTGAAACCCTTTCACTAGTCTTGTATTACCCACCTCTGATGAGTCCAGCATGTAGTCCATGTTGATCCTAGTGACGCTTCAGCTGGGGGGACAATTTCATCAAAATTACAACCCCAGTGATGTCTAAGGGACTATTTATAGGCATATATTTAGACGCAGGGAGAACTGGAGCCTTTAATACACTTTGCAAATGGCAGCTAACTCTTCTGCCTTTTTTGGAAGTGTTTTCCTCTATGATTTTCATGAGCCTTCTGCTCTCTCTTTATAATGCCAAAACAACTACAGAGATTACACTCTCATAGAAGCCATTTCATTGATGTAATTGATGCAAAAAGCTGCTGAGCTCGGCTGTACCTTAATGCTTTGGTGAAAACAGAGACTGTGTACATGCCAGGCTGCCTCGAATCTCTCACCATGAAGGCACCTTCCCTACCCTGTAACAGGAGCAAAGAAGAGAAAACTGGTTAGAGACATAATGGAAAAAGAGAAGTGAGCTGGGGTCAAAGCTCTGCTCATTTAAGCCCTGTCTGTTGTCAGTCACAAGGATGTGCTAAACACATATGAAAAAAAAGAGCCATCAGCCAACTGACAGAGCTTGGTCTGTTCCATGCACAGCTCTGATGGCTGCCCCAGGCGTGCAGGTACACCCAGCTGGTCTCTCTTGGGTGCTATGTATTTTTAGCTCAGTTTCCTGAGGAAATGAGACTTATGTGCTCGTACTGAGTATGTGTGGGCGTGGGTACATGAGTTGTGTGTCACTGTCCCTCCAAGCCTTTCCTCTAGAAATTCTGAACCCAATGATTGCTTTCAACCCTGACAGAATACTAGTGATATCAATTTCTAACAAGTTCAATGAAATGGGCAACCAGTTGGAAAGGCAAACCCCTTTGAATGCCCTCCATTGAGAGCAGCTACAGAACAAGACTACAATTTATTCAACACCAGAGACTCCGTATGGGACTGTATGAAAGATAATTTACCAACGAACTACAGATGGGAAAATCTTGACCCCAGTCATCCAGTAGCTAAACATAAATGCGTAGAAAAGCAGGCTTCCTCCACTCTGGCACTCACAGAACAATTTTATTTTCTAATTTTTCACTGTAATTGTTTTCTATTCATCTGCATGATAAAATGTATCATAGGCCATGATCCTTCAGGGCCAGGCACTAATGGATCAGATGGCAGATGAGAAGATTTAACATCACAGTCTGGATATAATGTGCTGACCTATATATTGATAATAAAAACCGCATTTTTCTTCTGTTTGTAGATAAAGATGCTTTTCATCTGGCATCCCAAGTGCCTGATTATTTCATTCCCTCCTTTGCTTTACATGGTAGATTTCCTCCATTTTATATGTCCACTATCCACCCACAACACTTGGTGCAAACCCTAATCCACCAAGTGCACGCTGCCTTAGCCTCCTTCCCACCTTCCCAGCAGACTGATTCAGCTCCAGGCGAAACCAGAGGCTGAGACTGCTACTGCCTTCCCTGCGTAGGAACTGCTGACTTTCAGTGTGCAGCTCCGCCCAGGTAGGACCAGGCCACTGAGCTATAAACCTTCCAGGGTCGTCTCTTCAATGTGTGTCTGCACAACACCTACCATATGTGCACCATACAATAATTAGCACAGGGAAGTTCTAAAAAGGGTCTCCAGATGCTGCTGTAGAAGCATCTATATCATGCACAGTGAGGGCTTTAGGACTCATCTCCCTGGCAGAGTGGGGTTGCTTGCACAGGTAGGCCAGTATTGGAGACAGTATCCTGCCTGAGTTACCTTAAGCACTGTTCTTGCCCTTCCATCTCACTTGACAGCAAGCCTGGCCAAAGACTGCTCACAAGCTTGGCCACATTTTTGAGGGAGCTGTGGGGGCTGCAAGGTTTTGAACCAGAAGGCTCTGCAGCCACATGGTGGTAGATGACACAGAAGAGTTGCGTCGGAGGGACCAAAAGGAAAAATAAGATCACTAAACTGTGCGTGGACACATCCCGTAGGAGTTTATAGGAACTAAAAGAATTTTTAAAACTGTACAAAAATGCTTTTATTTCCATAAAACACTACCATTCTAAGAAACAACACTTTATTTGGGTCTCCTGTTTATGTAAGAGCTGATTTAAAAACTAAGGTTGTGTTTGTGTGGAAAATTTGAACAAGAAGTGTATTCTTTTTATTTTCACTACAGTCTTCACTGGAAAAGTCTGTCTCAACTGAAAAATTAAAGATGCATGCTCACATTCATACACACACAGAGACAAAACTAAAAAAAAAAACCACCACCCAAACCCATACTCTTGGCTTTCACCCAAAATATTTCAGCACAAGATTGGTTAGATTTCCAGAGAACTACAATACTGGCATCCGCAGGCCTCCTGCAGAGACAGAAAGGATAAGCTAAAATCACAGTTTTCAGTCGATATAGTGTTTTCCATCAGCCCCAGTTATTATGTGTTTGACTGAGGCAGAGGCAGGATGGCACAGCTCTGCTCACACTCAGCTGCTGTGGAGGTAAGGGGGGGTTGCTAGTGGCCCTTTATCTTGCATCGCACACTAAGAGCCGCCAAGGACACCAACACAGCAGGAACCCATGGCTGAGCTCTCTCTTACACAAAGCAGCCCTCTCAGGCTTCTCCTCATTTGTCATTAATTAATTATTATTGCCCATCCACCCCGCACGTAACACTGGTTTACCTCATCCTTGAGGAGTGTTTCTGCTTTGCTTCTGCTGATGTTCTTATTGTACCATCTGAAAACATCAAAAAATGCCAAGTCAGCATTTCTCCTGAAAAGCCTCTGAATTGAGAGTCCCCAGTGCTAGCAATGACACATTGTGTGGGGTAGGGACATTTGAGGCTTGTAGCTTCTAAAACAAACCCAGGGCACTTAGTGACACAAGAAAAACATAGGCACAACTTACTCATATATTTGCAGATTCTCAGGTGATTTTTCCGCCAGGTAGCTACTTGGCACGTAGCCTTCATGCCTGTTAAAATGCAACACAGCGTGAGTGCACTAGACAGACAGGATTTTTTCTGCATCTGTGGGAGCCAGCCCTGAAAGATTTGCCTACTCTTTGCATGATAGAAATGCTGGTTGTTACGTATTTAGTAGGGTTACTGGAGAAGGAAGCACCTGATTGAACCTCTAAACTTGGAGAGATTCAGAATTTTTTTCCCCACATGCATGACCACGCATATCAGCCTGAGCTAAGGGCTATTCATCTTTTTTTAAATTAACTTTCAGATCCTTTTTCTTCATCTGCCTGAATACAAGCAACATCAAAGGGAAGAAAGTTACCATAAATAATCTTCCATCACTCTTTTCCTCTATATCAGAGGACGCTTCACAAAAGTTGTACTAGAGGCCAGACTATATGTTAATGGAAGAACAAACTGGAGTTACAAAGGATTTGTAAATTGGCTGTTGAAAAGAGACTTACCCATTCTTATCTTGAATCAGCCACCAATGTTCCTCAGAGCTGTCAATCACATAATATTCCTCATTATATTGTAATGTCAGCTCCTGCGGATTCTGGGCTTCATAGTCATATATGGCCATGACTACGGCGTCCTTTGGGTCTAGCAACAATTTCTGCACAAATCAGGCAAAAGGCTCATCATATTCATATTCAGAAAAACCCATGCCATGCTCTCTAAACCGATGTTTCTCTGGCAGCACTGTCTTGTGGGTTCAAAAGCCTCAAAGCTAGGAAAGCACCCCAGGGTGTCTAGTGGGGTATGGTGGCAACATGAGAATTTTCAGCACTTTCAAACAGTGAATTTCATATCAAAATTTTAGTTACATAGAAAACAGTTATCTACTCCTTCTTAGGGCAGAACGACCTCTGTCTGTTCTATCATTCACAGATGTTTCCCAAACTCCTCTTAAAAGCCTCCAGTGATAAAATCTCCATGGCCTCCCTAGAGGGACTGTCCCAATGCCCTGCTGCCTCTGGTAAGGCGTCCAGCTCTAACAACCACCCTGATTCTTCCTTCTTATTAAATTAGCCAATGACATTTTGTTTCATCCACAAGTGGGTTTGGAAAATCATTTCTTTGTTCCTCTTCACAGCAGCTTTTCTCATATCCTCCTACTTCCCCAGTTTCCCTTTCTATAGATTGAAAAAAAATACAGCTGAAGCTTCACTCACCATTAGAAAGCTATTTGTGAAACCAAGCTGTCTTTACAGGACTGAACCTAACTCTAGTGGGATGCTGCTGATTTATAGCTTATGAAAAAACATGGAAAAGGTAATAGAAAAGCCCAGGGAATGTTATCACAGGTGATATTCTAGGTCACTTCACTGTGGTGAACTTTTATGAGGATATATTCACCACTGCTAGTTAAATACACAGGACACTAAGGACAGCTTAGTGTGCCTCACTGCACTCACCCAGTTATCTTCAGGAGTGGGAGGAAGAGGCTTCTTTGAGGCTGAAATGAAATCAAGAAAACTAATTTGAAGCAGATCTGGACAAAACCGGGGGAGAAACTATCAAGGGAATGAATTAATAAAGATGATACAAAAGCAGTGAATAGCAAGCCTTGGTCTTTTAGAGTAAGACATGCCAACAGCCTGCACCTACACAGTGACTCTCAGCCACACAGCATAGGTCTGAAACTGGTGTACTTAAGGAATCACCCAGATACAAAGTAAAAATGTCTTGGGTGAAGAATGATCAAATACGCTTTTTCAGGAGACAGAGTAAAGATTACACTTGGCCATTGAAACCACAGAGGAAATACAGTTAGGCCAAAATAGGACATATAGGGTTGAATGCATATATCTCAAGAAAGTTCTTATTATGGCTTATTGACTGACCACAGCTGAGCGAGTTCTTAGTTCTCCATCTCATTCCAAAGACAGCACCAAACATCACACAGAGGAAAATATTCATTCAAAACAAAGAATGCCATGTACAGTGACAGACAAGCCAGAATAAGGAATATCCCAAGGAGCCAGCAACAAGTCTCTTGATAGAAATGTAACATGATTTTTTTTGATGTTCTGTATGAGACAGATTTGATTCTTTACTTTTACTAGCAATAAATATTTTCAAGGTCAGGATGGTCTTAACAAATCCCATACCGTTTTTGGTGGGGTCATACTCCACGCAGCCAGGTGCCATCTTCTCTGTCTGAGCACAGCATCTCCACTTGCCATCTATCCAAAAATCTGGATGACACTTTGAAACCAGGCTGTTGTTGTTTCTGATTTCTGGAAAATGTTAGGGGAAGAAAAAGGAGGGAGAAAATGAATTTATTTGCATTCACATCAGCTCTGAAAGACGTCTAGAACTGAATGGAAATAATCTGCACCTTAAAGAAGCTTCTTATTCTTGTCAAACCAAACTTTGGTGAATATTACCAGCCTTTTCCATTAATGTTTTCTTTTCTCCCAAAAGCAGTGAATGCCACCACTCATGTGGAGGAATAGCCTTTGTGCTGGCGATGGAGCCCATACCTCTCTACTGAGGGAGAACAGAATCCTACCAAAGGGACTCTCTCTTTAAACTGATAAACACCAAAACCACAGAAGGAAGGTCTCATAAAGAGAAAGAAAATCTGGCAGGCCATATACTGATGGTTCTGGTGAAAGACTACAGCTCTACAGTATGTATACACGTAGGACATGGACACTTGCTGCTTTGGCTTGGTGTTCAGAAGAAACTGTACAAGCTGGCCTTCACCAGCACTAAACATTTTTTGCACATGTAAATACCGGCCTTGAATGTCTGCATGAGTGATTCAAGGTCCTTCTTTTTGAAGCTAGGCTATCTGTAATAATAATTTTCCTAAAAAGAACAAAACATTTCTGCTGGCCTGTTTCAAGAGACTATTCAAATTGTTGAAGGGAGGGGACAGTCTCAAAATGTTGAATGACAAGAGGTGATAAAGTAGAAACTTGGAGCAGGCGCACTCCAGAAGGGGAATAACTGGCTGCAAGAGTGAGGGCATGAATTTAGTAATATCTCCATCAGGCACAATGTTTTCAGAGTGAACAATACAGCAGTTTGTGTTATAAATCAGAAAAAAGCTATGATGGAAGCCTGATGCAATTCTCATGTAACTAAGTAACACCTTCCTTATGTCAAGTATTATGCCCTGTTTCTGCCTGCAGTGGTTAGTTATTGTTTCTTCACTTCAGAATCATTGCAGCGAACCACAGCACAATTCAGGAGGTGAACAGGAAATGAAAGCTACCCACAAAAATGTTTCTTAATAATCATGATTCTTTAAGAAGGTTGTCTTCTAAACAAAAAGTCTATTAATAAGAGCCGAAAAAAAAAATCTTCTACACAGAAAAGATGAATTTCTTAAAAAAATTAGCCATAGAAAAATCCTCATCTCTTCCTGAATAAAAAACCTCAAATTACAGTAATGTATTAACAGTTTATCCTAGAAAGAGGCAAATAAAGCATTCCATGTCCAAATTTTCCCCTGCTGCTGAAAACACACCCACCAAATTTACAAGCAATTTGATTTTATAACCTCATTCCCCATTACCACTTTGCATGCTTAAATATAAGACAGTGACTCCTCTTGCACATTTTCTATGCATTACAGCTTGTGAGAAAACTGGTCTGGGACAAGTAACTTCAACGATTAGGTGGGCACAGGGGCTTTATTACCTTCCTTCAGCGTAAAGACCCATCTCTGCCGGCTCTCACGATTGGGTGCAAACACGTAGAGTATGTAACTATCGTGGACGATCTGGAGAGGGGAGTAAAGAAAGGAGGCAGCCATTAGAAGCAATCCCAGATATGCTGGACATGATGGAGTCACTGAAGGAAGCAAGCAGCAGCCCTCATACCAACAAGTTACAAGCAAAATGATGACGTGGAGAAGTGGAGTAACAGGGCCTGTTCAGAAGCATCTCTTAACCTAATTGAGTTTTCATTATTTAAAATGGAGTGGACATCCTGAGCAAGAAAGAATTCTAGACAAGCAATGTTTTAGATCAATTTTATTCTGTTAAGAAATGCCCGTGAAATCAATGGAGACATAGCAATTTCAATCTGCAGAGGATTCAGCCTGTTACTCGCTGACTGCAGTTTATCCTTCTAAAGCATCTCTGGGGAAATGGCATCTGTCTCTTAGCAGTTTCTTGTAAGATACCTTCACTTAAGATCTAAGAGAGAAATTTAGCTTTTCTTGTGTCTGTAAATATCAAGCAACTGCCTGGAGATTATTTGGATTATATCATTCTTCAAAGTTTTTAATAGCTTTCAGTAGGATTATAGAGGGGAAATAAGAAGCTGGAGCAGATGAACGATGAGCAATCAAGATGCTGTTTTCATCAACTTGGTCTTAATGATGAAGAAACGAAGGAAGAGAAATACAGAATGTTTGTGAAGTTTCAGACCAGGGAGTAAAATCATCACAAGAACCAAAATGACTCAGAAACTGAATTGGATGACTACATTTGGGCCTAAAATTTCATGTAACATATAATCTATATTTCTATTCCAATATTTATCTCAACAATATAATTCCAAATGGGACTTGGTCTCTTTGATGCTTTGAAAAACTTTGACCACTGTCTTTAAACAGAGGTTTCTACAAGAGAGCAGCTGTTTTTTAAAGTTTCTTCAGGGGTGTAGATGAGGCAATCTTGATTATTGTTTAAAGAACAGGAAACATTTGCCACCTCTTGGCTGAAGCCCTTGCAGGCACACACAGACAGCCGTGTGACTCAGTTGCTTTACAGGCTATGGAGAGATAAATTATAACCTCTTTTACAAAAATTAGAAATAGGGAAGGAATAACTCCCACTTATTTAAAGTGACTGTTGATATTATTGTTTTGTCTGTATGATGTTTTGACAATCTAAAGCGGATTTTGAAATATGCAGTAAGCAGATCTCCAAAAGACATAGACACGAGCATGCACAACTGCACAAAGTCACTCATTTCATGCCTCTCTGCAAGGGGCTTATATGCCAGATCAGCCAGACAAAACCAGAAAGCCACTGCTGGTTCCACAGAAGATTTACAGCTGCGTGCAGCTGAGATATTTTTTTAAAAAAACCAGACAATAGCATTTTACAAAAGACCACAAAACTGACTGTGGGACAAAAATCAGATGCACTACAAGCAGGAGCGATTACCACGACCTCAGCGGAGCACTGTCCATCATGACTGCTCCACTGTTACCAGCCCACCAGTACTGGCCACTACCTTCACTTAATTTTGCTGTTCCTACAAGCATTGGAGATACGGAGATACAGATTTGAAAATTCAGACTGAAAACAGACAGCTTTGAGCATTTGTTCCTTCTCTAGTCCATGTTCACTCAAGTCAAGAGCAGCTGAGGTTCCCCCATGAAGCTTTCCCCCAGCCAGGCAGCTCCTGCCCAGCCCCAGTTAAGAGTTCTTCTGTCGGGCTGCTCATCAAAAGCCGTTTGCAGCATACGACAGCATCTTCTGCTGCTCCCAAATGCCCATCAACAGGGCTGTAACACTTTGATCATCTGGTTTCTTGAGTGTTCATTATGCACCAACACAGCAACATTTTGTAATATTCCAGGACAATTTTTATGATCCTGGCTGGGTACCACCCCAAGCTGGAGGGAGGGCTTCCTGACCCAACCTAGTTTGGGAAATTATTTCCTCTCCCTTCTCATATCTCTGCAAGGTAACATTTTCCAGGGCTCAGACTAGAGCATGGTGGATATGTACTTTTACTGTTCAAATGAAGATTTAGAGAAAACTCTACAAGCTTCTTCATGATTTTTCAGAATGACAGTACCAAGCCAAGCCTCCAAACTGATGCTGATTTTGAGATAACAAGAAAGGAAAAAAAAAATTGCTTTATGGTTGTTTTTTTTCTTTCTGTAAAGTTATCTATCTTTTTAAACATTTGTTGTGTACATGGGTCACATTCATTAGCTTTTATCTGCAAATCTCAGTCCAGATAATTCCCTCTTTTAGAGCCACCTGTGAACAGAGATGGCCCTGTATTCACTGAAATCCATACACCATAATTATTAAGAAAAATACTGTCATCGATATGATAGAACCCTGATAAATGGCAGCACAGGGAATAACATCATAAACTGGGAATTTGTTGCAATAACTGAGCAAATATGTTTACATGGCAATGTAAACGTATCCCATATGTATTAATAATTAACACTAGACAATGTGTTCCTCATCCTAGAGCTAGCACTGTCCACCTCTTGGTTGTTAAGTCATCTCGTCACTAAAAACCCTCTCTGTTTCTGTCTGGAGCCGTATCCCTAATGCATCACATTCACCCCTTCCTGATGCAAAGGCCACTGAATGTGGTTTGTTTCAGCACCACACAGGTAAATAGGCCAAAACCCTAGGTGGATTTCCCATGTGAAAGATGGGCTTTCTCTGAACATGAGTTAGTGCAATAGCTGAATATTGTGTTAAACACGGGATAGGATTAGAAGATCTAATGATCCTTTCCAATTTAAAACCACAGAGTGTAAGAGTTTACGGATCCTGTAATAACACTCGGTCTCTGATTCCCCGGTTCATTTCAAACCTCGATCTGCTTTTCTTCCTTTGTTGTTATTCACCCTGGTGTTGGGTTTATTAATGACTGCGCTGTGAGGGAGAATTTTATTGAAATACAAAATGAAATGCTATCTCTATCAGTATGGTCAACAGACAGACTCACCTGGAAAGGGTATTTATACTGACAGGGAATGATGATGTCACTTTTCACAATTTCCACGCATCTGATCCTGGAAAGTTCCACAGAGCCCTTCAAAGTCCTTTTCTTCTAAAAGACCAAGAAAAGCACTTGGTTAATGCTAATGATTGTGGATTAAGTGGATAATTAGACGAGACTGTCATGTCCACAGGAAATTTAATGTTAATAGAGCAGAAGAAAATTAACTGATTATGTAAGACATTTAAAAGTATAAAGAATCATTCTCATATATGGCACCTCTATATGGACTGCACATACACCTACATATCTGCATGTACATATATTTCAACTCAGCACATGGATTCTTAGAGAACCAGTCAAAAACTTTGGTTGAAATTTAGGTGTTTTTTTTTCCTTCCAGTGAAATTAAATGCTCTTTTAACCAAAAAGAACTATTTTCATGAAGCATGCGGTTTACCAACACTCCTGTTTCATACTGAAAAGTTATAAAACAGTAAATATTTTATTTAAAAAAATGGTTGCGTACCAAGAATTTCAAAACATTTTATCTAAGATGTAACATTTTTACTGCATCTGTTTTCCAAGAAACAAAACATTTCTCTGTTTTTGTTCTGTGTAGGTTTTTAGCTAAGAAAAAATAACAAGAAATATTGAAATAAATAATATCCTCAAAAACTTGCCGACAAAACTATTTTTCTGGCAGCCTCTGCTGTGTTATTATTCATCATATACCAGATAGCTAGATAACAGTACGGGCAGTTAGGAAAGGGTAAGAAAAGAACAGACATCCAAGTATCCCAACTACCTCGGCGTACCCTATTTCCTACTGACTCCTTGCCCCGTAGCCCCTTGGTACTCAGCTTCTGCAAGAGCGGGGCGAGGCGGACACCGGCACCGGGCGGGTGGGGGCTGAGCTAAGGCCTGGTATCTGGTGCACGCGTCTGAAGGATTCACTACAAATGCATTTGCTCTTCGGAGGCAAATTGGTTTCCTGTTTTGATTCATTTTCAGTAGGGATTAAACACTAACTGTCTCCCAGCTCAGCTTTGTGACAACGTGACGGAAATTGGTGAGATTTAAGTACCCCAAAAACACTGCAAAAGCTTCTGTTTTTCAAACCCAGGCGACTGTCAACAGGAGAGACCATGAACTTCAGCAACTGTATTGTACCTGCCACGAGTTATCACTCAGACACACAGCAAGACTTCAGCAACCTTCTCGCCCTCCCTCGGACCCCCAACCCAACCCTTTGTGTCCCTCACCCTCCATCTCTCTCTTGCCCCTTGCTCCCTACGTCACCATGATCCTGCAGCTCTGCCCCACTGGCAGTGGCCATCCCCACCGCTGTGCTGACCCTCATCGCTGCTCCATTGGGACCTTTCATCATTAAATTCAGCCTAAAACAGGGAAGCAGCTGATGCCACTGGAGGTGGGGTGAAGTTTGACACAGGGTACTGTGAAACAGCCTCAAACAGAGAAGCCCCAAGGCTCCTCAAACCTCATTCTTGCACAACTAGCTATTTTGCCTTTGCATACTTGGACTTGAGGAAAATTATTACAGTGTGGTCTCACCTTGCTCTTGCTGGACTTTGCTGGTGTATTTAGGTTTTGTATTTGTATTTGTCTGCAGTTTAACCAGTGCCTCTGGATTTACTGCCAGGACTGTCTCCTGTAGACAACATCTGCCTATGTAGCTCTATGGAGTAGAGTTAGATTTTTTTTAATATCAATAAACCCAAGGCTGTAAAACACCCCTAAATGTAAATACCAATTAACTATCAAGAGTATTGCCAAGCCTTAGAAGGCCTTACTTCACCCCATTTCCACCATCTATTTTCTTTCATTCTTATATATTCATTTCTTCTTCCAGAGTTGGCTTCCTCTGTCTCTTCTCTACAAACTCCTCTATCATTTGTTCTGCCCCTGGGACTTCTACCATTTTGAGGAGACACAAAGCCATTTATTTCCTATAAAAGCCTTAAATTTTGCTAGGATTGAATGCTCCTTCATCTTATTCCTTTGAAGTCCCAGGGCTTAACCACAAGCACTCCTCCTCTGGGGCTTTAGGAAGCGATGCTGTGCCAGTCACATGTTCTACTCTTATCTGCAGACTGGCTTTTGTTGATACCTTTCCAGACTCTGCTGAAAGACAGGGTCCAGCCTTCTCAAGGAGCTTTGTGCAGTTGTCCTGCAGCTCTCATCACTTACTGTGCTCCTTTTAATCACATAATTCAGCAACGGAAGCTCCTCATAATCTCATGCTGCAGTGCTACATCAGGGTGCATCTCCCAGCCAATGCATTGCCCAGCAGACCTTAACAGATGGGACTTTGTTGATAGAAAGCAATTACAGTCCTGTAGCAGCACAAATAACTGGAATTACCACTCACAAACCAGGCATTACCCAGAAACCGGGCTGGAAACTAAACATATCTCTGCTTTTGTGATGCTTGACTGCACTTTAATCCAACAAAAGCAACTGGGTCATTTGGAAGGGAGAGAAGAGGAAAAGCCTCTTAAAATGGTCTCCAAAAAACCTCAGAGACTTGTTCCTGAAAGGGCAAGACAAAACATGCTGACAGATCTCCATTTGTTGTTTTCAGTCTGCCCAGAGTATAATTAAGTAGATGTTTTAGCTGGTCAGTCAGAAAAAAACTTCAGTTGTTTTACTGTGTAATGTGTGTGTAAAGATAACCAAAGCATGCTGCTGTCCCATGAGGAGAAGTACAGTGTGCTGCAGATCAGTCTGTCCTGGTTTATTTCTTCAGGTCCGTTATTTGCAATATGGCAATTCTGGGAAGGAGAGCTAACAGCTCTGAACAGAGCCAGGGGCATCACAAGCCCAATGCGTTACCATCTTAATCTTTGGTATTTCACCTCCTCTTGCCACACAGCTCCAGCAGCTTTTTCACTGATTAATCCTTTAGTTTGTGTCTACTGCATAAACTAGTTGACCCCAATGATCTCTATTTGCCTTAGATACTAGGACAGTTGACTATGGGACAATTGACACAGCCCTGCCCTGCATCACAAGAGGGCATCTCACCATGCTTGCTCAAGGAATGAGCTGCCTGGCATCTATCATGGGCTAAGACTAACTACCAACACGATTACTCCCCCATGCCATGGCAGTTTGGCCACCCAACAAAATGAATCACTTTTCACCAGCTCATGGTCTAGGGCAGGGGAAGGAGCGGGGATGCAGAACCATGGCGAGAGGGCAGCAAGCACACAGGTCTGCGCTGTGAGCACGCTTCCTGACCGTGGCTCTGCACTCTCAGGCTTTGCGAATGTCTAAGATCTTGTAAGATATGGGGCTGTGCAGTCTGAGAAATTTGCTACTTTCTGGCTAACACTTTGCTGTTGATATTTGTGAAGCCCATTCATTAAATGTGCTTCATCAAGCATTTAGGCTGAAGGTTCCTTCGTGGATGCTTAAAGGTTTTGCTGAACACAACTGTATTTACCAAAGGGCCCTGGCAAAAAAGGCAGCCACCAGTGCTGGAAGCAGAGGGAAAGGAGGGAGGACAAATGCTAGGGAGAAGCAAGGCAGGGGTGGGCAGAGCCCTGTCTCAAGGAGCACCGGAGGGGAGAGCAGGCAGCATTTTCTGACAGGCAGAAAGGCAGCATGCCATGTTTCATAAAGCCAGCTTGGTTCAAAAGTTGTGTAAGAACTTGTATCTTGTTTCTTTTGTGCTGGCAAGGAGAAAACCAAGCAATTAAGATTCATGTGGCCCCAAACTCCTTGGCAGTGGTCACTACGAAGGGCTCTCCATGCTGCAGCTGGGCTTTCCTTGCCTGACATCACTGGGTGTTTGTGTTCACCTCTCTATCTCCCTGCACCTCATCCCCACTGCCTGCCCTGTCCCTTCCTTTGCAATGCCAGCTGCTCCTCCCAGCCCAGCCAGGCACCTCACAGCAGAAAGGAGTACGGTCCCCTCTGTAGCCCCACTGTGCCCCCCTTGGATATGGAGTCCTTCCTCCTGCCATGAGGTCAGCCCACAAGCCTGTGTTTGCCTGCTGCTCCCCAGTTGCAGTTGGACATTTTTCCTGGGTAGGATGGTAGGGGAAAGCTAATTTATAGCTGTGGTGGGGCAAGGTAGGAAATTCCAGTCCTCTGTAAGCTCAACCGCAAAAGCATTTCCATCAATAAAAACATTGTATTACGTTCTCTGTAGCATCAGGGGTTTTTTGAAAGAATCTGAGCCAAACTTCATTCTCTGTTTTTGCTTATTGTCTTGAGTAGAAGGAACCATTCTTAATTGGTGATTAAGCAGATGAGGTGGCTTTGCATTGGCCCTTGGCATGACCTGCTTGTCCTGTGTCACCTGCTCCCTGTCCCTCTGCTCTGGCTGGGCTCACTGTGCAGCCTGGACAGAGGCAGAAGCTGATTTTCGGCTTCTTACTCTGTAGGCTTGAGGTGGTGAAACCAAACCAGGTTATTTTTTTTTTCAATGCTATATACAGTTCCTCAGGATCGGGCAGGAGAAAAAAAAAGCAAAAAAGCAAAAGCTTTGACTTCTGCATGCCACTAGAATGAATTGTATGTAAGTGTGCAAAGAGGCTTGCATGCACACTGAAGTATTTTTAGAGTGGCCATGAGAGACTGCTGTGCTGGCGAGAGCAGTGCCTTCAACATCTACTGCAGGCACTGGCCTTAGGAGGACAAAAGTACTTCTGCAGAGGGCTTATACTCACACGGTGAATGCTCTCTAGGCCCCTGTCCAGAGTCTTACTAGTGACATGGTAACTGCACACAGTAACAACAAAATAGCAATAACAATAATATGACTTAACCATATAATACTACTGTCACCTGTAGCTTTATCCCGCTGGTTTCTGAACTGTGGTACATGCGCACCATGGTATGATGGAGAGGTCAAAATGGGCTCAGGAGAGGGCATGGGAGCTATTTTCAGGAAGCAGAGGCAATGCATCTGCCCTGGGGCAGTGCCTGAATGCAGGTAGAACTTCAAATGTGCTTTTTAGTAGGGTTTTTTCATGAAAATCAATTCCCTGTCTAAAATTTGGAAATATAGTGCTCAGCTTCCATCTGTGTTGCTGTCCTTTGACTGCACTTCCACATAGAAAAGTGGATTTACTGAACTTAAGTACTGTAAATTCAATCTGGGATCTTCACACTTTTTTCCCCTTCTTGTATTTTATCGCGTGTCATGAAGACTATGGAGTCCAAGACGTACTGTCAGCCATGCCTATGCAACCCCACTGCTTTTAACACCAGAAACACCTGCACTGTTGATACACAGGCAACAACAGGATAGAAAAAAAAAGCAGATATCCTTTCCACTCAGCTGATTAGGGCTAAGAGTGAACAGAAGTAAAAACAGAGAGGGCTCTTGTGTTCCCAGAGCCCACAGCTGTGGCTGAATGTCCACAGTGGTGGATGTCTTAAGAAACAAAGCGACAATTTTATGATATTGTTATTACGAGCACAGTAACCAAGAAGAGCAAAGGAACACGGTCACATTGGCTGCTCCTGGCTCAGCACATGTTCTTGGGTAGCACCTGAGAGCAATGAACTCAGGCTGACATAAAATGGGAAAAACCCAACAAATCCCACCATAAAAATGCCTGTCTTTAGAATAATTCAGGCTGATTTCAAAATGATTGAAAAAAATATTTAAAGTTGAAGAGTCTTTCTCTCATAGAGCTGTCTCTGAGCTTAAGAAGGCTAAATAAGGTCTAAGTTTGTATGGTCAGATCCCTCAAGATATTCCCTATCAGCTTCCAGGAAAACATCTGAGGCTATTTTTGTAGTTTTACTCTAAATGACAGGTACTGACCACTCCTGGAAACAGGCCACTTGGCTCATGGACCTCTGGTGTGATCTATGATGTGCTTAAACTAAGCTCTAGGAATAATATAGGAACGTATATCTATTGCTTGCTCTAATTTCTCTCCACATAACTCTGTAAGAAAATATAGCCATACAGTGTTAAAGCTCTACTTGAGCTATTAAAATGTCATTTTATGGATGATATCAGTACATGTCTTCAAGGCAAGAGGCATCATTACAGGTCTAACCACTGGTAAGAAATAAATGGGTCAATGAACAGACCTCTCCAACGGACCTGTCTGTCTCTTTGCAGGCAGAATAATATCAACGTGAAGGAGAGAGCTCAACTGGCTTGGTGAACTTCATCTTTTTAAATTCGTGACATGTTGCTGCCTTTCAGGTATTATGATTTTCTTCAGGCCTTGCTGAGCTTCTGAAGTAATTTTGAAAGGAATTTCTTGATTTGCTGAGCTGCCCAAATTCTGCTTATGCCTGTGGTGTTGCAGTCTCCAGTTTATTTGCTACTTAGACTGCGCGTCTCTCATAGTCATAGGTAGCAATGAAGAACAACACAGAAAATAGTAACTAGGCGCTTATGAGATATTGCTGGAACAAGATGGGTTTGTTTTTAGTGGAGTATTTTTCCACTGGCCAAAAGACTTGAGCATGAACTTGAACCTCCTTGAACACTGTGTTGATACAATTATTTTCTATCCCTTATCATATCCCTTATCTAGACATTGTGGTATGTGCTGTTTTTATCATTAATAGTTAGGATATTAAGAACTGCTGATTGGTGGATTGAGAGAAATTTTGCCTGAACCCTAGCATTGTTCAGTATTTTGGAAATTCACTCTCTTGTTAGGAACACCGATAGTTTGAGGGAAATGAAACAGTTTTTAAAAGTTTGAAATGAAATTTAAAACCTAAATCGAGCAATTTGAATTTTAAAAGAAAGTTGTAAGGAATTTTACATTTCCTGCTAGTACTATGTGCTCCAAAGGAAAAATGGAAAGAGGTGATAATTGATAATACTGGGATTTTCAGTAGAGCTCTGACTGTTGTGTTATGCTTTAATACCTCCAATATACCTTGTTATATTTGATATTTAAATCCCTAAAGGCAGCTGCTTGGTTTATGTGTCTATCATGACTGTTTTGTCCTTCTACTTGAATTAAAAAAAATAAATTATTGTTTTACAGCTGTTTTGACATCTAAAGAACATGAAAATGTTTTAGAGGTGGGCATGCCCTGGATGCAGAGTGCATTGAATTGTGTTGAATGACAAAATCAGCTGCAATCAGTGACTGAGCTGCCTCCATTCATCTAGGCAGTAGAGATGGAGAAGCACACCTAGGAGCCTGGGGAGGCAGCTGGAGTGCTGTGTTTGCTTCACTGCTGTAACTCATCCATGGGCACTCAGTCCTCAGGAGAGTCCTCAGTGTCCTCAGGACGCTGCAGTCCTCAGGCGCTGCCGTACCTGACTAGAGCAGTGGCAGCCACTAACTTCTTTTTGCCATGTTCCCAGGGACCTGTACAGATCTCCTCACCTGGAGCACAGGACATGGGAATAGGCACTAAATCACAGCAGGTTCCTACATCAGAAAGTAAGTATTTCATCTGCCTGCGAGATGTTATGGTGCTGCTTAATAACTGTGCTGCCTGCTGTCTGCACACCCCGCTCGCATGCTGCCGGTTTGCTCACCATGCAGTATCACTTGCAACAACTAATTTCAGTATCAAATCTTGTTAACTGAGCCCAATGTTGTTTGTAGCCAAAGCCTGTTCCATGCAAACAATCTCAGTTTGTTATTAATTTACTCAGTTAAATTCTCAGTTTACCTGGGGAATATCTGCTACAGCAGAATTACTCCTACTATCCTTATAAAGTCCTACAGGCCAGATCCAGTGTTGCATTTCCACCAAAATAATTTAATAGCAGAGAAATCTAACTTTTTTTTTTAAAGGCCAGAGAAGTCAATAGAGCTGCACTGAAGACCCAGAGCTCAGACACTGCACACTTAGCCAACAGTTGGTCAGTTCACTCCTCACCTCTTCAGACCTGCTAAGGTATCTAGTTTTCAGAATCACATGAGCTGAAAACAGAAGACATGCAGGGGAAAATTGGAAGTATAACCTTTCTGCAAGGTTTCTATGCTACAAAGCATACATTTGCACGCTCTGTGTGTACTTAAGGTTCAAGTAAAGAGATCTGGTGGAAGGGTGCACTTGGCCATAAGAGTATTTTTCTCTTGGCCCATCACAAGGCCTCACACACCTGCAGTAGCCCAGTATTGTCACTGAACTCCTACTTTAAGATTAGACAAATCCAACTCCAGTTTTCACATTGTTTCAGGTCCTGTCTGAGATGATTATCAAGGTGTGCATCCCTACTATCAGCATAAGTGGTTTGACAAGAAAATCAATGTCCCGATCAAGAAACAGAGGAAAAAAAGGAAGATTCTTGGCTTTCAAATGAGCTTTCTTATATGATGGAAATAAGTCTTTTATGTTACATAAAAACATATGGAACAACTACTGAATACTATCTTTGTTTTTTCAAAACTATTCTCAACGCTAGCAAAGACTGGGAGGAGTGGATTGCAGTGAATGAATGATTCAATGAACGAAGGGAAGCTAAACTGAACTAAATGACACCGCTTTTTCATTAAAAAAAGTATAAGCTTTAAGGACAAAAAAAGGAAAATTGGTCAGAAAGGATGAAAGAGTATAAAGCAACAGACAGGCATTGCAACAATATCAGTTACAATACTGATTGCAATAGAAAGCAAAGGCAGGCACTGGAAGCAAAAATACCACAGTAGAAAAGTCTAATAAAAAGTAACTATTAAGAAATCTCATATTTATTGTAGTATATTCATATTAGGAGGGATTCCTTCCTTCTTAAAGATATAAAAGAAAACATGGGTTGAAGATTTTGCTGCATCCTTCATGTTCTTCATCAGAAGAAAGATTTGAGCTTTGTAATTTAAAGAAAATGGAAGTATCTGACATTTGCTGAGGAGACTTTGCTGAGAAGTAATGTAAAAAAATCTTGAAAGACTAAAGAACAATAAATACCTAGGCAAATATCTAGGAGGAGCAGAACCGGGTATGCAGAGAAAGTGCAAGAAGAAAATTATTATAATAAAATTCTGTGAGATAAAATTAGTTATTCCAGCAAAAAGGAGCTATTTTTATTACTAGAGTCTACCACACGTTTGTAGAGTTAGAAAGGCCATAGACAGCAGACGCAGAACAACCTGCATTTTGCTTAAAGGAATCCTGTCTAGACAATATCGCTGCCCTGAATCATGCTACAGAACTTGTCAACAAGAACTGCAATAGATGGGAACTTCGTAAAATCCAGAAAAACATCTGATAAGGCACATCAGAACAGGTTGCCCAAAGACATGAAATCTCCGTCCTTGGCTTTCAAGCAGTGGTTAGTCAACGCTACAGCCGATTTGTTCTAGTGTTGGCGATAGCGCTGCTCCGAGTGTTGGTCTAACGCTGGCTCCATGCATGAAGTCCGACTAAATGAATTGAAGAAATGCCCTCCAACCAGTTTTACCATGATTCTATGATTTCACAATAGAAATGAGATTCACTGTGGCAAACAATATGAACTTAATCCTCCCTCAAGTCCAATAATGCAATTTGGATTATTAAAAAAATCAATTTAAAATTTACAGAGGTGTACTAAAGGATTCATTTAACATTAGACACAGGTTTGTACCTTGTCTCCATCTTATTTAAGGTTGTATTGATTTTATTACATAAAAATTCATTGAAACAGGTGTGATGTAGACAGATGCCAAGCCTGACTTCTTTGTGAGTGATATCTGTATTATTAATAAATTATTTGGAGATATGCATCAGAAGACAGATGGCCTTGCAAATGCTGGCAAGCAGACAGAACTTGTTAATAAATACATGACAAGTTATGAAGAATGATGTATCTACTCAGATACGTATTTATTTGGAAGGTAGTCTTTAAAACCATAATTAAATTCACTTTAGATGAGGCTTATAGCTTCATGACTGTTAAGGTATTCAGAATACACAAAGCAATGAGAAATAGTATAAACGGTCACTCTAATTAACAGGAACACCAAACTGGAGATCTTCAGAAGAGAAGTCTTAGTCTGTTTATATTAGAGTCTTGGGGAAAAAAAACCAAGTCTTTCCAGGGCAGGATGGAGAAGTCGGATTCTGTGTAGAATAATCAAGGTAAAATGGACTGCTGGACCGAGGAACAAAGCACTGCTTTTGCTGCTGTGGGTAGCTGGACAGTTGCGAGTAACCCAATGTGTAGATAATGCAACAGAAGCAGCCGAAGCATTTTTAGGACGCTGACAAAAGGCTTTTCAGCCAAGTTTATTCCTTTGTTCTCCTGGAACAGGAGACTGAAAGCAAATTTCAAGGCACACTGAAGTGCCATCTTTATATCTGAATATCAAAGATCTGAATGAAAGAGCCCAGGACAAAGCTGACTCATGCTATGCGACCTCCTGAGCATCCGACAAGTGTAGGAAGAATAGTGCTTATGTAAATGAAAAGGGAATTCAGTCCTTTTCTGTGTGTGCCTTTCATTGGTGCCTTTAAAAGCTGGACTAGTAATAGTCCATGAGTGCATGAAGATACAAAACTTAAAAATATTTATATACTTGAACTTCCCATGTGTTAGAGGCAACTTTCCCAGCCCTGAAATACTTCTCAGAATGCCTGTATAGGGCAAGATAACTATTTCTGAAGAGGGAAAACTGTGGGCAGGGACATGAAGCACTTCTCTGTAGTTGATACAGACAGATCCAAGCACTCTCCACAGGTCTGAGCCATGCCAAGATGAGCAGCTCTGATGCAGAGATCATGTAATGGAAATGGCACCACATTAGTGTGCTACCAGCCCAGAAGACAGTGGCCTGTTCACTGTGTGGCATCAGCCTCGGACATCTGCGCCACTGTTAGACTACAGCCAGCCTGAAATACAGGGAGACATGCTCATTTCTGGCTGTCCCCATCCAGGTAAGAATGTGACATGCTGAAGACTATTCAGGAACCTCTGCTTAGTGTCTGAAATACTGAACTACTTCACTTTTCTGTCTGCTAACCTGAAGGATTTACCAAACATCTCATAAGCCGTTAGGTGAATGGGATATAGGCAACCCACCGGTTTAAGTGTTTTTGCTAAGTCTAACTAAGGACATTTGAAACTCTAGACACCTCTCCACTTGTCTGCTTCTTTTGCAGAACTGCAAGTGTACTGGGACCCTGGGAGAATCACATAACGTCTACATTATCGGTTATTCTGATGAGGACCAAACTTATTGAAATAGTTTAAATTATTACTCCCATGTGCTCATTTACTCACATGTACAGTAGCTATAAAATCAGACCCTGGAAACAAATAATTTCTGCCTGTGGAATTGATTTGCATGTTATAATAAAGGCACTTCTGATGTATTTTAGCAGAGACGGGGGCTGAATTCATGTGCCTGTTATCAGGGCTTTGCTTTATGTTAAGACAGCCCTGCATTGTGCAGTGTGTAATGAATTCCAGAAAACACAGCTTCTTATTGTTGTCAGTTATTGGGGGTTCATTCTCCTAATGAGATATGTAAATATCTTTCATTAACATTAACGGCGATTGTGTGCTTGGCCCCTGAGGAGAACAGTGCTTTCTGTCTAGCTATGGTTGTTACGATGAAAATGCCATTACAGTTATCGCAAAAATTTGCCTTTATGGTGTCGGTTGTCTTGACAGCTTTTGGTATCATTCACAGAATTATCCCTGGATCCCTTTGACCTGTTTATTTCCTTGTTTTGGACTGCTACAATAAACTCTTAAATATCTATTTATGCTGATGATGTCAAAATGCAGAGAAAGGGACTGGGTGCTAAACCCTGTTAAATACAGGCAAAGCGTGTAAACCTGGACTTACCGCATAAGCGTATGCTTTACTTTAAGCCACCCAATTGAAATCAGTGGGATTTCTCAAACTTTTAAGCAGTTTGCCAGTTGTTTTACCTGACTTTAGGCACAGGCTGTTGTTACTGACGGGGGGACCAGAGGGGTAGGTGCTGTACAGTACTGAACTCTGACTGCAGTAAGCCACTGGACAGGTTGGTAAGGGGTTCTTAAAGAAACTCACTGAAAACTCTTATAGTGAACATCCACAGAGATTCCCCTTGAAAAATACACACTTTTAAAAGCCCAGACAGTTGCTGACCCCATCTATATGGTGCAGTATGCATGCCTGAGGATACTCCTCATCACAGCAGCCAGCTGGCAGAGAAAGTGATGTCCCTACTGCTCTGCTCTAACCCTCCAGAGCAGGGGGACAATATGCAAACTGCCTGCTGGCAATGGTGACAGCCTGTGCCAACCCCACAAATTATCTGAGAGAGTCCCTGTGGAGCAGAGCCAAACATGTGCCAGGGCCTGTGCTAGAGAATGAGCACCACAGATCATTGATTTCAATGCCTGAGCATGCTCCCCGGTCCTGGTCCACTCAAGGGGATGGACATAGCCTGTGTGTCGGGCAGGTACCATAATTTTCCCTTCACTATCTGCAAACTCAGTTGCTGGGGGTTCACTCCATTGTCAACACAAAACAAGATGATGCTTGCATGGGCTGCCTTGAGCTTTCCTCTCTAGAACAGCAATAACCTGACCACACGGAGGTCTCACCAGCACGGTCTAATTTTGGGGAAGATTACTGAAGAGGCTGAGGATCGGTTCTGGGAGTACTTCACAGGACAAACTCCTTTCTCCCAATTTCGTACGAAGTTCTTCTGTTCATGTAACAACCTGATTTTGACAGTTTGTGTCAGAAAAAAATCAGCGTTTCATGGAAAATCAGCCCTGTAATTACAGATATACTCACTACCCCTCAAATGTGTATAGGGGCTTAAAGTTACATGTGTGTTTACATATACATGTCTACACATATATAATATGTGCATGTTTAAAATACATAATATGTAACATAAAGTAGATAATATACCAAAACCTCATCTTGCCTAATTGACCTTTAGAAACACTAGGGGAGAAAATTTCCAGAGACACTCACATAGCGTATGAAATCTATGCCCCACTGAAAGTCATCGAGTCAGATTTTCCAAACTATTTCAGTGTCTAAAGATGCCAACGGACACCTACTGCAATTCTGCAAAAGTATCTAGACAAAGTGTATGTTGAATTCATCTCAAGTCCACCAAGACTCAGAGAACACCAAACAAAACTAGTTGTGAAGATTTCTCTCAGTACCTACAGCAGAATCACTAGATGCTGTTGAAAATTCAACCCAGAATAATTAAGTGGAATAGTTATAATGGATTTTAAAATCTTAACTGAAAGAGTTTGGAGAGCAGACAAAGAGAGTCTCAAACCAAATATAGACACAGTATGCAGCAATAAATATTATCCTGTGTAAATATGGAGGTAAGAAAAACACAACGTATAAAATAAAAGCAAGAAAAATGTTTTGTTGGGCATATTTGAAGAAGTAAAGAAAGTAAAGAAATAACTTGCAAGTAAAAATGACTGTTAGCCCTTAAAGCTGGTATCCAACCTCAACTACGTTATGAAAAAATACAAGGGCACATAATACTTGGCTTTTCTTGTTGAGTTCAGTTTAAACTTAATTTCCTGCAACTGAGCAAGATCAGATGGTCTGAAGTTGCCAGTGCTGGATAGCAAGGCAGCACAATCCCCTTTCTGCTCTGCGTACAGTAACAGTGTCTAAACATAATGGATTAACAGCATATTGAGTGCCTGTTGGAAAACAAGCAATATTACTTAGAACCATAATGAGGCTCAGCAAACATCCATCTAAATAAAAGAAGGAAATAATTCTCACTTCACTAGAAGATTTAGCACAACGGCGTGCGCAGATTGACTTCTATTTTTTTTCATATTTAGCGAATCAGGGAAATGCAAGCTTGGGGAAACAATGCCTAGTCTGAGCGCAGATCTCATCATCACATCCCTTCTGAAGCTAATTGAAGACTAGATATGTTACACGTGGCAGCTGAATTTATTTTAAAATGCAACACTGGTCTCCTACCAACCATCAGTCTGCTGCCCTGAAGAAAAGAATGAGAGTGAAGATCTGTGGGTGACTTTTTTCACAGATGTAATTAGGGTACACTTGTGATCTTTGCAATACACCACTTCAGGTCACCCCTGTACTCATGTGAACTGCCAGGCACATGCTCATGCAGCTGTTAACACACATTGGTTATAACAGCCCGTCCTAAATTCCTACAACAAAACTAGATCCTTTCTATAAAATTGCAAGATAGTCTTATCCCTCCATGCACACCAAGTGCCCACTGACCAGAAGTTCTAAATGACTCACTTGACCATTCCGCAGTTTTCAGCAAGTGGTGTTGTAGTAAGGACCCAAAATGTTAATAAAATTTAACAAAAATCATCCTCCCCTCCATTAGCATCCTTCTCTTCATTTAACAACTTTTATCCTTCCCTCCATTACTCTATTATGAGAGAGAAAATGGCTGACGTACCCCATGGCGGTGTTCATAGTAAGCCAACTTGGATTTGGTTAAGACAAAGAAGCGCACTTTAAAGTTGGAGGGTGAAGTCCTTCTCTTCTGCTGGGATTTTTTGATCAGCAGTTCCTCCAGGAGCACACAGTTATTCATGGCTGAGCCAAGAATGGTCCTCTCCCAGGACATGGGATACCTGCCCTATGTGCTGAGTGCCCGTCCAAGAAAGAGACACAAGAAGGAAGACAGTTAATTTAAAAAAAAAAAAAAAGAGGTGTTCAAAAGGCCGCGTAGGTGCTTTGAGCTTTATCTTCCCATCTACAGCAAAGCTTCCTTTCTGTCAAACCATAACCACATCCTCTCTGAAGTCACAAAATGAACAGCATATGTTGAAATATACGCTAAGGTAAATGTTGTGGAAAAAATAACACTTGAGGGACATTCAGTAGATGTGAGTGAATGATTAAGGATTAATTAAAAAGAGGTGTGGCATGATTAAGCATCTGTCTGCTACTCGCCCATTTAGTAAATACAGTTATAAATGCACACACTGAACATTACATGGATGTTTGTCTCTCCCGTCCTTTTAGAAGTGGGTCATGCATTCATATTTCTTTTTCAAAGGAATGGTGCCTCCCCATTTAGCGTATTTAACAGTCGACTGTGTGTCGCAGAGAATTCATACTACTTATTTTGAGGAAGTTTCTCGCATAACATGAAAGTTCCTACTATGTAAGCAAAGAAAATTACATCCAGGATATACTCGTATAAGGAATGATAAATATTTGTAGTTGTTAGATATTTAAACTGAAAACAAATGGTTACAAAAACTGATAACTAATTAATTATCATTGGTTACTATTTACTGATTACTGACTGCTTCAGGTGCAGTCTAATTAGCCAGTGACTGGATGTTCCAGGACGCACAGGCACAACATGCCCTCTGTGGATGCAATCAAGACTAGTGTAATCAGCAGTGAAGCCAGCACAAACATCAAACCAAGCTCAACTGTTTTCCTCAGGACTTCAGGGCACCATTCAGTGCAGTCTGCACCAGGCTAAATATATAAATACAAAAAAATTATATGCACCTAATGCACTGAGTACAACAACACTGTTATATTTTAAAACAAATGCAATTTATTTTTCTCTGCTCGTCCATTTTATTTTTTTAAAATCTTTTATTAGTGATGTGTAAGTGTATTGCTGATACTATTGAGTATTGGAGAGATGGAGTCTGGGTGGAATGTGGGGAAACTCCAAGGTAAGTATTTTCATTAATTAGGTACTTCCAAAAATTGTTTTAATCTAAATTATTTACCAGTGCCTTTGGCTTTAGTTCAATGTAGCATTAGGGTATAAAGAGATAGGTCCCTATTGCTGACAAACTTTTAGAATTGTTTCCAAGCTCCAAAGAAGATACTTCATTATTTAAAATTCAGTTCATGAGAAAAAAAAATCTGAACAAATATCAGAATTGCAAACTCTGGTTAAATGAAGACTTGGATTTTACAGGGCAATTTGTAGACAGACTTGGGAACCATATTTCTCAACAGGATGTATTGGTTATCCCTCCCCAAAAAAGAGGGGTATATCCCTTCCTTGCTGTTTTATGTTATATTGTTTAGGCAGCATGTTCCAGGGATCTTCAAATGTTCCTTACCAGTTTTGTTCAATGCTAACTGAGAACCTGCATTTGCCATAAAACTACAACTTAAAGATAGCGCTTGATGTACAGATCTCTACAAGAATTTGCTAAAGGCAATGCAGTATCATGGAACAGAAACAAGGACAAACAAGCTGTTGTGCGGTTGATCCCTATGCATATCTCTATCTCTATCTGGTGGTCTTGCCAAAAATGAGATGCAGCGTGTATTTAAACATTCATTGTGCACAAGTCTAGCAAAGCTGTGTTTCATTTCTTGGCAGTTACTGAGTTCGAAGGAACTCTTGTGGTTGAACAAGAAAGATGACACAAGTCTGTGATCTCCTGAAAAATCATCATTGCTGCCAAAGGGGATTTCATATCTATTTGTAGACTAGGATCAATACTCAGGCCAAATTTCCCAATTCTTCTACGAAACAGTTTGCCTCACGCAATGCACATATATAAAAAATGCAGAGCCTGCTGTGAGTTTTCTAAAATTGTACTCTGTGTAAACAGCAGCTATTCAGGTACTTGCAGACCTTGTTTAGGTGTTTGCACCTCTAAAATACAGGACCACTTCTGTGTGCACATAACTTCCCTCACGCTTGAGAATTTGCTGGGGTAAATGATGGTCAGAGACCCTTTCTTGTAATTAATAAACTGTCGTGGTTTAAGCCCGACTGGCAGCCAAACACCATGAAGCCGCTCACTCACGCTCCCTCACTCCAGGCAATGGGGGAGAGTGTTGGAGGGGTAAAGGTAGGTTGAGATAAAAAAAAAATTAATAATTGAAATAAAATAAAATTAAAATAATAATGATAATAATAATAGTAATAATAGAAAATACAAACTAGTAATGCACAATGCGATTGCTCACCACCCACTGACCGATGCTCAGCCTGTTCCTGGCTAGTGATCCCACAGAAGAGAGAGTCCTGAAACCACAGCTTCCCAATCAACCCTCACCTATATACTGAGCATCACATTGTATGATATGGAATATTTCATTGGCCAATTTGTGTCTGTTGCTTTGGCTGTGCCCCCTCCCAGCTTCTTGTGCGCCTGCACACTAGCAGGACATGGGAAGTTGAAAAGTCCTTGATTTCTTAGCAACAACTAAAAACATCAGTGCATTATCACCACTCTTCTCGTACCAAATCCCATACTGAATCCAAAACACAGCACCATTCTAGCTACTAAGAAGGAAATAAAAAGTTAGCTCTATCCCAGACAAAATCAGGAAATGAACCAAAACATGGACGGTAGAGTGCCCTGACAAACTGTATGTACTTCACTCTGCTAGAAACGGTGAATCCCCCCAAAAAGGCTGTTGATCTTAATAGCATTTTGCTTGATTTGTGTCAGTACAGATGAATTTATGACTGCGGTTCATAATGCCATTGCATTTTTAGCTATGAACCCTTATTTAGGACTATGTTATTCCTTCTAGTCTCTCCTTTGCACTAACTGTAGTGTGTGTTAAGAACTTTCTGAAAAGTGTAGCTTGGGCCAAGGAGAGTTGCAGTCTGTTGGCAGAGATGTACATGTTGTCTTCTCAGAAAATTTAATATAAACAGAAGTGCAAGGGTGTGACATTGCAGCTCTGCAGAAAAAAACAAGGCATACAGCACAGCAAAGAGATGAGACACCAACACGTAGACCTCTGAGGGGAGCAATGCTGATGGAGATGAGAGGATGTGGGGGGGAAGAGATTCAGCAAGGGTGGTAAGTAGTGGGGGGAGAGCTAAGAAATTCTTTGAATGTAGTGACTGGCAGCTTGATTTTGTCATGAGATAAGAGATGAGTTAGCGGAGGGACATGAAGAGGGGAGCGATTTGATCAAATGTTCAGATAGAGGGCTTGGCAACTGCACTTTATTTGGTATAACATGGTATGATGTGATGTGTTGTAGGAGATCTGACGGGAAGATGCTAAGAGGGTCAAGGCAAGAGAGAAACGAGGAGCAAATGAGATTTGGCTCTGCGCGTGGGAGAACTGGACAGGCTGAGCTGCTGCGGAAGAGAAGGTACAAATTTGATACAACACATGTACAGAGACACACAGTTTTAAGAAAATAACCACAGATTTTGGCCTGGAGTGGTAGGGGATCTGGTAGTTATGTTAGAACTAGCAGGATTTAGGAGGCAAGATCAGCCATTCTGAGTTTTCCATGGTGGGTTCAAACTGATGATGGGCCAGCTAAGATATCAGGGAAAAAAATAAGAATGACTGTAAGGAAGGAAACAAGTCAACACAGCCAGATTTGGGTGCCATTGATATAAACACAGGAGTTGATTTCAAGTGAGAGCTGCTAAGTATTTCTGTTTTGCAATACCTTTATCAGCTGATCACTCTTCACTGTTGCACTGGCAAGGAAGGTAGGGACTGAAGTATTTTTGTATCCACTCTTGCCACAGATCTACCCTTTCATGTTTCTTTTTCACTTTAATCCCAAACCCCATGTGTAGCAAACACACAAATATCTGAGTGTAGCAAGCCAAAACCATAATATGAATGCTCTCTAAGTCTAACGAATATATAGCCAGGTTGACATGTATATAGAAAAACATATAGTCTAAGAATTGTATTTGTATTTAATTATACATTTATGAGAGAGTAACCTGCTTATATGTATTTGAATTTTATTTAATTTCAAAGATCATGATTTCTTGTCCAATTTAAAACTAAAATTCTTTGATGCTTTCTAGACATAACTATAGACATAAATCGTATGCCATCATCCACCTGGGTGACTAACATGTTATGACACTATTAAACAAAGCCTCAGTCATTTAAGGGCTTCAGGACCCTTCTACAGCAGAGTAGGAGAAGATAGATAGTTATAGTTAGGTAGAAACACCCCACTTGTCTAGGAGCAAGTTGGCTCCAGAGCTGGAAGATGTAAGGACAAGTCTGTAGAGTTCTATATACAAACTGCATAGCCTTCCTGAAAAGGCTCCTTTGGTCAGATGGAATATCCTGCTAACACAAGTATCTCACTTCTGGAACCTGACCGTGTATGATGGTGCAGTGATACACTGAATGTATGAGCACACTCCTTTTGTTCAAGGCTTTTGGCACCACTATATATTGCATGGTACAGAAATTCTGTATACTTAATAGAAAGGAATTAAATAGAACTGTCCTAAGTATCCTAAAACCACTGTAAGTCTATCCCTTAAGAGGGGAGAAAAAACCTGATGAATTTTTTAGGTATCCTACATCTTCTCTGCTTAGGTGCCTTTATAAAGCCTGCTATCATGTACCATTTGACACTTTTCCATCCGAAATATTTTCAGTTTTTCAGATTTAAGTTTGAGCAGCTGTGTGCACTAAATACTCCTCTGTGCTGGGCAAGTTGAGGTTACAGACAAAGTTATTCTTTTCAACTGTGGCCTGAATGGGCTCCTTTTTTATTCTTTTAATGACCTTTGTTCTTCCCTTGCTACCTCCTGCAAACTGCTTTATTTCTGCTCTGAAAAATGTTATTTTAGGGATTGGATTTTTTCTTAGGGGATTTACCAGATTATGCAGTTCACGCTTTTATTACTGCAGACTGTGGAAATCTCCCCACCCGCACATCCTGCTCTGATACCAATGCTTATGTCCTGAAGGCGGCAGAGAAATTTATAAAGTTAAATATAGATAGTTTTTGTTTTTGTAAAAAAACAGACCGGAAGGCTGCAACTGTACCTTCACTCTCATAAAACAACCTGTATACTTCTGTCATGTAATATTTGGGCCAGGTTTACTGCCTGGGTGCCAGCTCTTCCTTTTCACCAGCTGTTCAATAGGATGATTATCATTCAACTTCCAAGCTTCCAGAATTCAACCCATTTCGCTACTTAGCTTTTTTAGAGTGTGAGAAACTCTATTTAGGTTACTCAGCTGTCTTGCTTCTTTGGCAGTTCATTATCACCCCAATAAACATGTCCCCAGTAGACCCAAAGAACAAGACAGAAAGCTGCAGAAAAAAGGAAGAATTAGCCTGGTCTTTATGAGCCAGATGCATCCAGCCTTCCTCTAGGTCTTACAACTGCACCTTTGAATCCACTCACGCTGCTCCCAGTGACCAAGGGAATTGCTCTCGTAGAACCAGGGCGAGATTCTCCTGTGAACTGTTCGGGAGCCCTGGGAAAGTAGATGCCTTGTTCTGAGCATCTGCTTGGAGGATGTAGTGAATTACCCATAATTTGAATGCCTGAAGAGAATCACTCCCAGGCTTACTGACATTGGCAGTAACATAGAGAACATGTTTTATACCAGTGAACTTGCACAGGGTTAGGACGAGCTCTTCTGTGATGAAGGCACAAACAATCCTTTGCTCAGCTGTTCTCTCTTAGGCAAAAACGCAGAAAGGAAAACCTAGTTTTGTTGGGTCATACCCAAACTGGGAATTTGTTCCAGCTCCTTTTTTTTAGTGCCTGCCTACTGTGGTTCTTGTTTGTCAGTATTTCCTTCTGAAGACAAAGGTGTGGCTTACACTGCTGGCAAAACTGCAGTGCTGCAAATCCCACAGTTTATTCTGGCAATATGTCATGTTTGCAGCTACTCAGGCTGCTGATGGCTGGATAGGGATTACTTCTTCATGCCATGCAGACACATTTTTTGAGACATGTTCATTTACAAGTTAGAATAGACAGCCACCACAGGCATGTGACCAAGTAAAGACCCAGCATTAATGTCTGGCTTAAAAATCAGGTAGGGGGCTTGCTTCCAGAAACAACATTAAGACTGTAAGCATAGGAAAGAGTGCTGGCTGGTTCTACCAAAATGTGACTGTATTTTGAGCCATGTCAATTTATTAACCAGTAGTGAGATACCTGTTTCATTGCTAAATAACCATGCAGGCTCTGTGCCGAGATTTGGATCTGTTTGAATCTTGTAATAGGCTGTATAGCAAGAAACTGTCATGTGCACTGAAGATTGGTGTGCCCCAATTTTTACATGCTGGGACTTCTTTCCTACATCAGTAGGTGAGGCAATAGGCTGCAGATGGTATTTTAGTCTGAGGAGTCAGAAAGAAAAGGCAGCACAGCGCTGCACTGCAAATTCATTAATTCCCAAAGCCACAGCAGGAGACAGGGAGATGAGAATTAACCACAGCAGATGGAGACATAAAGCTTGCTTAAGTCCCCTTCACCCTCAACAGGCCCCTTTTTGCTTCCCCTCCTCTCTGGTATGTCCTGCAACAAAGCCTATAACAATCACCAAAAAAGGAACTTCCTGAGCTCATTGCTTAACTAGGTTGTAAGATGTAACACTCAGCCTAAACCCAACAAGAGACTGGAACTGAGTTTCATTTTGGGGTTATTTTTCAGACAACATGTCAAAAAACCACCACACTTGTATTTACTATTTAGAATGCAATAACCATCAAAACTGGAAGAAATATGTTCTAGCACAGAAGAGAGCAGCACTTCACCATGCATGAAAATGGGGTTTGTATTTACTGTGCTTGTACAATGCTTGGATTGAAATTCTGCTAAAATAACTTAGCATACTGCAATGGCACACACTGTACACACTGCTGCTGAATTTACAGAACTGGAATGCCAGCTAATGAAACATGCCAATTCGCCTAAACTTAGCTATGAAGAAAAACAAAATAAACTTAACTAAAGCAATAAATTAAGATATTTTGTCTTTGAGGCAGAAAATAACATTGTACTGATTCAGCATCTGCTGAAGGGGTGTCCAGGTTCATTCCCACAATTTGGAGATGCTGTAGGAATTGTGGTAGGCTTGTTCTGGATAGCGTCCTCATTTCAGAAAAGCGCTGAAATGTAGCAGAATGCAAATTATAAAGTGCTACACATGACACTCACCATCGTTCTTAATTTCCCATTCGGAACTACTGTAAAGAGAAATGTTAGCAGCTCGCCATAGGCTGGGAAGAGTCATCCATGGGGCTTCTGAGAATCAGACATGCTACCAAGAATGAGACTGAAACCCTTTTTTTCTTCTTTCATTAGTTGACGTTATAAACCCTCTGTCTTGGCCACTACATACAGACTGGGAAAATGACTCAAGAAGATCACAGAGATCATGTGAAAAACAAGTGCTTGGCCCTCCACTGTCTTCTACCATTTGAAGTCACAGCATTTAACATACTTGCTGAACAGTTCACTGAGTGCAAGGCACTAGAGAATCATGCTCAGCTCATGTTAGAAGAATGTGAAATCAAAGTCTGGAAAGTCCAGTAAAACCAAAGGTGTGTTAGTACCTCCTACTATATGAGTATTCTCATGCATGTCTGGAGATGGTGCTTTTTCTTCCTTGCCTGTCTTTCAGGGTATGATGTAACAAGATGATTTGAGACAAGCTAAGAGCGTGCTGCCACAGAAACAAGGAGAACCATTCCCCTCACCATCTCCCTTCTGCATATGTACTCTCCTCTCTTAAAAGCTCACCCTGATGCTCACAGGATAGATAGCACATAACTCACTGGAAGAGCTGAAAACTTAATCCAGAAAAATGTTTTCTGTGGGGTTTGGAGTTACATCAGTTTACTTTGCAATCCAATGCCTGACAGTGATGGTACAAAGTAGTGAGAAGAAAGGACTGCACAGCCAGAAGTAGGGACTGGAGGAGCAGTGAAGGAAGAAAGGAGAGCAGGACCACGAAGAAAGAGTAGGGGAGGAGGGTGAAGGAATGAGACCTCCCTTTTCAAAGCAAAAAACTTCTCAGTTGCAGCATGGAACTGCACCCTTGCCTGTATTTGAAAACCATGCTCTCAGTTCCATATTAATGTGCCTTGTTAAGATCTGCATCTCCATCCTGGAGTACTTTCACTTCTTCAAAATGATTATTTGTATGCATTTAAGTAGCACTTAGAAACAACCACCATGTTAAAAAAAAAAAAAAAGAAAAGAAAAGATAAGCCATCTCGGATCCTCCTGGCTGATAGTACATAACTCTGAACTGTTTAGATTCTCAACTGACAAGATCATCAGCTGATGAAAGAAACAATGTGGTGAAGTATTTTGATTTTATGAATTAAGATTAAAGGTCTCTTAAACCTTCCTGCTGATCCCGAAGGATGTTGTGGCTTAATGTGGAGAGTTTGAATGACTGGTTTGACTCTGAGACTACCAGAGTCCCAGCCGAATGCCTGCACCCAAAGCGCTCCTTCTCTCTGAGGAGACTGTAAGTTCCAGCATCGTGGTAGAAAAGTCGTGACTGGTGGCAACTTTTTAAACTTCTTCATTCTTTAACTTGTCTGGTTTTTTAAGTCTTGATCGTCAAAATAATTAAAGCATACAAGCTGAAAACTGAACACAACAAGGGCAAACCACCTTATCCTGTTACATTTCTTCTGCATTGTGCTGCCCACCGTGGCTGCTCATTAGGATATTTCTGCACAAAGAATAAGAGCTTTCTGTACCCAGGCTCCTGGGTCTGAGCAAGCCATTCACACTCGTGACATTTCAGTCCGTATGGACATGTTTCTGAAAAGAACACTGGATTAATTCACATCTTGGGGCACCACAAAATCCTTAATGTAAGGACCTTTGTCTCAATTTTTAAGTAGAAGTAATGGCATCAAGGGCAGAAAATGTGAAGATACTGCTTCAGATATCAGAGGGCATCAGATCAGTCAGTCTAGAGACTACTGACAAATACAGTCATTACCAAATGGCAAGAATACCCTCCTTTCGACAGTATGTACAAATTGAGGCCTAGTTGCTTAAAAAAAGTATCCTTGAGCCTATATTTGAAAACATAATAGAGGCCATAACCATATATTGATGGATAAATACTAAACTATACATAGTTACATATATACATGGATAAATACTAAACTGTTATCACACTGATGACAATCTGAGTGAATAGAGAGATTAGGGCAAACCTTTAACTCAGACTAAGTAATGAAAAGGTATGAGACAAAGAATCATAGAATCATAGAATGGTTTGGGTTGGAAGGGACCTTAAAGATCATCCAGTTCCAACCCCCCTGCCAAGCACCTTCCACTAGACCAGGTTGCTCAAAGCCCCGTCCAACCTGGCCTTGAACCCTTCCAGGGAGGGGGCAGCCACAACTTCTCTGGGCAACCCGTGCCACTGTCTCACCGCCCTCACAGTGAAGAATTTCTTCCTTATCTCTAATCTAAATCTACCCTATTTCAGTTTAAAATCACTATCCCTCACCCTATCCCTTCACCCCCTGATCAAGAGTCCCTCCCCATCTTTCCTGTAGCCCCCTTTAAGTACTGGAAGGCCACTCTAAGGTCTCCCCAGAGCCTTCTCCTCTCCAGGCTGAACAACCCCAACTCTCTCAGAAACAATGTAGTATTTAAAGTAACCAGCAACATCAGGTAAAATGTGTAAATACTGTACAGCACTGCCAGAGAACAACATCATTGAACTTCATAATGGGAGAGACTGCTCAGCAAGTTCACTGCAGTTCCTTCCAATGTGACAGACACTTGCTACATCATCTGAGAACAAAATGTCTCAAAGGGGGTTGTTTCCTCCACAAAATATACTTTGCTTTCAAATTAAAATAGATCAGACTATGTTGCAGCTGGAGTTGCACTTATTGTCAATTGTAAAGTGTTGTTTGGTTTGGTTTATTTAAATATATATTCAGATATTCAGTAAAATGTGAGCTGTAATTTTTTTTCAGGTTTTCTAGTCAAATAAACCTAACTATTCTGGAGTTTCTTTGCATTGTTTTAGAAATAAATAAGAAGATCCAAAGTAATTATCATTCAATCGAAATTACCATTTTCAATCTTGAAAAGTGAATCTGTAAATGACATTGCATGTACACACAATGGGTTCCGTCAGACAAAGGTCACTGCTGCCATCTGCTGAGGAGGAGAGAAAATGGGACATAAATGGCCAAGTGTCACAAATCCTTTCCTGTTGGCCATTTCAGGCAGAAATTCCTACAGAAGTGATGCCAGCAAGCCCAGCTCCCCATGATCCACAAGGTGAAAAATTAAATCCACAATTTTTTCTTCAACTTCTCTGAAAACAAAACTGAAAGAAGAACAATGGAGCCCAGCTGTTTGTAACAGTCTTTATGTGGTTAGGTTTAGTGTATTCAGCTGAGGGAATGACGCAAACACTTTCCAGGGTAACATCTCCATTTCATGACTGGGTTAATGCCTGCATTTCTGATGCGTGGAAGCACTGCATACCATACCATTGAAGGTTAAACTTTTAGAACAATGTAGCAATATTATGCTTAGGTCAAGAAAGATATTCTTTGTATATGTTAAAGCCAATGGCATCCCTAATCAGAAGAACTAGTAGATATCCCTCTTTGAGTAAGGACATCCACCAGCAATTAGACCTTGAAGAGGGTACATTGCCAACTGGGCAAGCAAACTCAAGGCCCATGTATCCTTAGCTCAAGTACCCTTATTATAATACTAAAAATCACGCCTATAGGTCAAGAAGACCCTTGCCCAGGTGAAGACCCTTCCCCTGAGCATGCGTAGAAGTATTGTGTCAGCAGTATTATAACTGTATGTAAATTACTAACCAGTCATCCTAGAGAAGGTGGACTTGGAAAATTACTAACTCTGCAAAATTTGTGAATAAATATAGCGCGAAAAGTCCTGATGACACATGTGCTTGCTTTGTGGGAGACCACTGAGCACTTAGGCTTGTGCAACCCTAAAATAAATAAGCAATGTCTCTCCTGAGCGTGTGATGATTGACCTACTGCACACCGGGCGACGAATCTGCTTTTCAGACAACAGCACGATCACTACACGCCACAGGATCACACGCTACATGATAACTTAAGCACCATCTTGGCAGATCCCGCTACGTTCCTCCAAAGCAGTCAGGCCGTGTCTCCCCGCGGCAGGGACACACCGACCCAACGCCTGGCTCCAAACAGTATTCCAGGGCAGCGGGGAGGTCCCCGAGGGGGCTCCCAGGCCTGCACACGCCCGGCCGGTCGCTCCCGCCCCCACAGGCCTCTGGCCTTGCCGCCTCAGGAGCGGCTCTTGGTGACGGAGCCCCGCACCCCTGGGCGGCCCACAGCACCAGTGGGGATGCGGCGCCAGCACCGCCCAGCATCCCCCGCCATGACGCGCCCTCCGCCCCCCCTCACTCAGCAAGGGCCCGCCCACCCCGCGGAGTTTGGCACCGCCTCCCGGGAGAGCCCCTGCCCTGAGTGGAGCAAGCTTATGATCGGTGTTCGGGAAAGCCAATCAGAGCGTGCCGCCCCAGGTGGGCGAGCCAATGGAGAGGAAGGGGGCGGGCCTCTGGCCGGAAGTGGGGCGCCGGCGGTTGCGCTGAGGGGAGCTCGGCGGGCAGGTGAGGGCGGGTGGTTCCCGCGGTCGCGGGCTCCGCGCGGGGCTGGCGCCTCCGCCGGGTATGTGCGCAGTCGTCGATGGGGTCTTGCCGTAGCGCGCCTCCGGTTCTCTCTTCAGCGGTGGCCTCACGATCTCCGCGGCGGGGCTTGGGCCTTCCCAGAGCCTGGTCTGGCCTGGCCCAGCCTGGAGCGCAGCAGGGCGGCGGCTGTGGGCCCGGGGTGCGAGGCCGCATTCTCCCCTGAGGGCTGCGCCGTTTCTCTCTTGCGGGGCGGGGTGTTAGCGGGCCAGGCCTCGGCTAGGGAGTGCTGCTCTGTTTACAGGCTGATCTTTCGAGAAATGAATGCTTTATGTGCTTCTAGTGAAGTTAATCCCACCAAAAGTATACCCTGGTGAAAAGCTAACATGGATTTATGTGGGAGTTTCCCGAATTCTACACACTGAGATAGCTTTCTTCTAGCTCATTTTTGCACAACCAGCTCTCTTATATTGCCTTTGTTTCTATTTATATGATAAGGTTGTCATACAAATTGTTTAACGTATATTTCTTGGGACATTCCCTAGGTATTTTCGTCTGACAAAAATGGGTGAACCTCAGCAAGTGAGTGCCCTTCCTCCTCCTCCAATGCAATACATAAAAGAATATACTGATGAAAATATCCGTAAAGGCCTGGCTCCAAAGCCACCCCCGCCTGTGAAAGACAGTTATATGATGTTTGGTAATCAGTTTCAATGTGATGATCTAATTATTCGACCCTTGGAGAGCCAGGGTATTGAAAGGTTACATCCTATGCAGTTTGATCACAAGAAGGAATTAAGAAAACTTAATATGTCTATCCTGGTCAACTTTTTGGACCTCTTGGATATCTTGATCAGGAGTCCAGGGAGTATAAAGCGAGAGGAGAAGCTGGAAGACTTGAAACTACTTTTTGTTCATGTCCATCATCTTATAAATGAGTATCGCCCTCACCAAGCTAGGGAGACACTAAGAGTCATGATGGAGGTGCAGAAACGTCAGCGTTTGGAAACAGCAGAGCGATTTCAGAAGCACTTAGAGCGAGTTGTAGAGATGATTCAGAACTGCCTGGCTTCCTTGCCTGATGATCTGCCTCATTCAGAGGGAGGACTGGGAGTGAAAACAGAAACAATGGATACCGATGATGGCAGCAACTGCATTGGACAGAGTGAAAAGCAGAGAGAGCGTTCTGGTGGCAAGAGAGATCAGGTTTTAGACAAAGATGCAGCTATGTGTAGCATTATTGATGAAATGACATGAAGAAAACACTTTTTCTTGTTAGCTCACCATAGTGAGAGGCAGGATGGATTCTGAAGGTATATGTTGTATTTTGTTTTGCTGTTGTACAAGTAGGCAAAGCGTTTATTGTACACCTGTTGGAGGTTGTGAGTGACTAGGCAGCTGAAGATGTTTAATATTTTGTAAGCTGTGTGTTTATTGGTAGAAACAAAAAATATATTTTATGTTAAATGTGTTGTGTGAGGTTGTAGCCACAGTTAGATTTTTCTGTTGTACTTTCATTTGTCACTTTCTGCTTTTTTGCGTATGCTTTTTTTTTTAATTGCTTTATAGTGTGGAAGGAAGCAAGTAAGAGATCTGACTGAGAGGAATTGCAGTCGACAGTTCCTCTATTTCAAATAAGTGCTAGTTGTTTACAACTTCAGTGGGTCCTTTCCAGAATGTGTAATTCAATATTAAAAATAAGATTAGTGTGAAGTCTGCAAAATCCATTCCTTTCTAGTTCTGTAATAATACAACTACTAAAGAGAACCTAAGAATTCCTTTATTACAGATGTAATATGGTGTAATTTGACTTATAGGGATACACTGTCAGGAATCTCCACAACTAAATGAATTAAAATTAATTGGATTTTAATTTTCTTAGATGTAAATTATAACCAGTCTTGACCTTACAAAAATGCCTACCTTTTTTTTCTTTTTTTTAAACATAGATGCTTAGACTAACTTGTATTCCCTGCAGTTAATGACACATGCATTAAGTGAATCATTTTGCAGTGCAGATGTTTTGTATTTGCCTTTTAGGTGGGCTCTGTGCCTGGCTGAGCATTTTTCTTAGGAAGGAGAGTCTAATGGGATAATTAGCCTTTATACTAATTGAGAACTTCTAAGTTTGAAAGAACCTGCAAGTATTCCATCAAGTGGAAGCCATATCAATGCATGTTTAAAGAACATTTGAGTTGGATCAGCCCCCCATAGCAAGAGGAAAAGAGTGAATTGGTAGTGAAAAAGTGGCTTCTTTACCCTGCCCTCCTGTCAGGGAGATCCTACTTCTGTCCTTTTGCCATGTACCACCGTAGTATGTATGTTTTCCAAAGTATGTAAAGCAGCTAAAACCCAGGTAAACTTTGTGGTGAGGGAACTTACACAAACTCTGGTTTTAATTGTGATTTGACAAGCTATGTCTCTGTTTCATTTGATAATTCTGTTATTTTCAGAAATGTTACTTAAATGGGCAGTCAAAAGTACTTAGCTGTTGGGTGGTGGGGTTTGAGCTCAGTGCAGATAAAGGTGAAATGAAGCAAGTTTATGACTCATTGAAAGACATCATCTGCTATTTTAAGTGCAAATGACATTGTAAGTAACAATAAAGTAGAAACATGGTTTTTTTAGAAATGTATAAATAATTTTACAAAGTTAACACTTCTGTCCTTTATTCAACCACCACTGTTTCTTTCCTTCTCCCTGGACTAGATCTAAATTATATTGCTTGTACGTAACTAAAACAGTTGCAAGTGAGCAAAATCAATTTCGTATTTACTTTGCAAATGTTGTTTCATGTGGAAGATTTGAAGAAACATTTAGTGCCTGCTGGATAAGAGGGGTCATGCACTGTGGAACTAGTTTGTCACTGATGTTTTAACTTTGCCATTCAAAAAGAACTATTGTAGATGCTCAGTGGTTATCTGTTGATTTTTGTCTCATTTTCATGCTTTCAATAAAAAATCATAGGTCTGGGTACCGTAGTTTCAAAATACTGCACAAGCTGGGTCTTAGCAGCAACTAACAATTGCAGTGAACTTTTTTGTGAGACCGTTGAGGTAGACTGGGATCATGATATTTAAAAAATATTTAAGGCTGTTTTCACTTTCCAAAAAATTTCATGAATAATTTGTTTATTCTAGGGCTTTTTTTCTATGTTTAAGGCAAACCCTTAGAAAGCTGTGGAAGGCTTCCTGGTCTTTTTTCACCCAAAACATTGACTTTTTCCTGTGTTGTCAGGTCAAAGCAATGATAGTTTTTCCTTTTTCCGTTACAACTTTGCTTTTGGGAAAACAACAGACTGTAGCTGCAGTGAAGGCAGTGGGTGGCGTACGCCTGTAAGTCGAGGGAAATCAGCATTTCGTAGGGTGATGTGACTCACTGACTAGCCAATTTAATTATAAATGTTGTCTTCTCTAGTGTGTTAATTAACCTGCTCCTGATGATGAGCTCTTTCCTTACCTCAGCAAATCCTGATTTTATTTTTGGATATGATAACATTTGAAGTATCCTACCCCTGAAATGTTAATGTATACAATACGTGTTGGATTATATCCGCCTTATGAAACTCAAGATAAAGTTAACATCAGGTTTTAAGCAGCATTTTGTTGGATGTTTTCTTAGTTTAAAAAAAAAAGACCAAACGAAGGAAGGAAAAGAAAAAAGTCCAGCCCTTCTATTACAGTATCTGAACAAGCACAGGGATAACAAAAGTACAGTTACCTGTAAAGCTCCAAAAGTTTCTTGATACAGAGAAGCAAAGTGTGTCACCGGTGGACAAAAGGGCGAAGTTTGTAATTCTGATCATCTGGGGGAAGAAGAAGAAAGACTATTTAATGATATGGCTTTAAAATAGTGCAATGAAGAGATGTTTCCAACAATGCTTTAAACTTATTTCAGTATTTAATGTTCTGGTTTGGTTTTATTTTCACAAAGTATGATCTGACAATATGCTGAGTCAAGAAAAAATGTGCAGCTACTTCCAAGAGCTGCATGAAAAAGGTGATGTTGGCATCTTTTCTACAGAAACAGTGCATGTTTCTTGCACAAACAAAAACCAGGAACTTGGAAAACAGGCATGTAGGAACTCAGAAATTATATCAAGGTGTTCCATATGGTCTGTGTTTGAGATGAAGTCTAAAGCAAGTGGGCTAACTGTTGCCCTGTAGCTCTCGCATTCTCTTACTATGTGACCAGAACGGCTTTCCTGGGGATGCAGGTAGTGCCTGAACTACTCTAGACTATCATATGAACGAAACAACCTGGGTGAAGTGAGTAGAAAGGGCTCAGGCAGAGCTCTAGGCTAATGATATCCTTATTTTCTTACCCTATTGATTTATTTCAGAGGGGGGACGTGGACCATGCAGTCCATGTGGACCCATGCGCACTGCGCGTTCTTGCAGGTAACTGGCAGAAGGGACGTGTCCTGGTTTGAGGGTGGATGTTTGTCGCACGCTGAACCACCAAGAGGAGTTCATCAGCCGGTGCTGTGCACTGTCACGGCACAGCAGTGGTGAATGTGGTCACCTGCCTTCTGCCAGAGCCTTTTCCATTTGTGCAAAGTGGTTTCAGGATCCTGCCGTTCATGGTCAGAATTGTTCCTGTAGCAGCAGTCTGCCGTTACCTGTTTCCCCAGAAACAAGAGGATCAGAGGATGCATTTTCTTAAAGAGTCCTGCTTCCAGCCAGCCACTGCATACAAAAATCCCCCTTTCTCCTTCCTTCTCTCAGCTCTTTCCTACAGATAAGTTGCTAATGTCTGTCTCTTGGCTACTTTAATCCCTTGTTTTTTCCTCCTTTTCACTTAAACTGTCCCTGGTGACTCTGCTCTCATGTAAGGTAGTCTGTGCCAGACAGCTCTGTTGGTTCTGATTCTAGCTTAATGTATGTTTTTGGAAGCATTTCTGCAGTTTCAGTTATTGATAATAAGTAACTCCTTACAACTTAATTTTGTCTGTATAAAACAGTATAAAGTAGATCAGTTACTTCAGCAAAGAACATTTGTGGGCCCTTGATCAAACACACTTGATCACAGCTGCAGCTCTAGTCCAAACATAGAGTCCTCAAGAAGAGTTGGGTAATCCAGGGACAGGGAGGGTGGCCAGGGAGCACCATTTCTCAAAAGCTGTATTTCAGCAACTTTTTGTCAAAGTGAGCCTTGAGCCTGGGACGATGGTTTCCACACTACTTTTCAAGTGACCTCTGTGTTCTGTATGTGTTACTTTATATTGCAAAAGCCCAGGTGCATACAGAGTTTAAGAGTCAGATGATGAAAGAGTGCAACTCTCTTATTAGGCTACAAGTGTAACAGTAGGGCAGCTTTCCAATTCTGCCAAATTATAGCCTACAAAGAAAATAGCATTTGCCTAAAGATGCTCTGAGCTGCTTCTAAGTATTAGAATCAGAAACTTACGATTAAATGCTTGAGTAATTCTTCCTAGGAATCTGTCATTTTGCCAAGTCCTTGCTGCTTACCACACTCTGTTACATATCCTATGTTATCAGGGTTGACATGGCACTGAGAGATATGGTGTAGATGGGAACTGGCAGTGCTAGGTTAATGGTTGGACTAGATGATCTTCAAGGTCCTTTCCAACCTAGATGATTCTGTGATTCTGTGATCTCTTACCCAAATTCTACCTACTATGGCAAAAAAAGGTGTGGGAAGCAGTAGGGGGCAATGGATTACTGATAGTTGTGTCAGCTCGGTGAAGCTGACAAGTTTCATCTGATGTAATCAAGCATATCTGGAAAAAAAGAGAAGTAGAGTTCTGAAGTACTGCGAAGTATTTTAGCCTCTTAGGCAAACCACAGTCTGCAAGAGTTGAGCAGTGTATGCTACCAGCAGCAGGGATTGGCTGTGCTGTTAGAGAATGACACAATAACCACAGGAAAGGCAATGTGGATCCGTCAAAAGGGCATTCTCAGCTGTGCCTGAATATGACACGCTGAGAAGTAAAACCAGAGTTTACAAAGAAGATAAGTTTTCTTGAATGTAGGTGCCCGAAGTGTGAACAGGAGTGTTGTTCCTCATCTTCAGCCACAATGTCGTCTTATTTCTGCATGAACTGGATTCTTCTGATCCTCTTTACAGGTAACTAAGTGGGCCTGAATGAATAGGTGGAGGGTGGATGCAGGTCGCATGCATCAATGTTTGAGGGTTGCAAACAGATTTTATGTTGCACAGGAAGAGTGGCCACATGGCTCAGAAACTGCAGGTTTGTGCTATGAATAGAACTTCATCACGGTGGCTCAATAGTCTTCTGATGGCCTCGTCTCCTTTTTAAAACAAGATCATGTAGAGGTCAGCTGTGACTTCTGGTGGTTTTTAGCCAATATGACATTTTTTTGGGACAAATTGATAACTTCTCTTTTTTTATTCTGAGAACGCAAGTCCTCCTAGGAAAATACTACTAAAGGCAATAGCACTGAAAACAACAGATTGCAGAGTGGTACTAGTATAGGCAGATAGACATTAAAAATTTGGTGGTAGAATATGTTCGGTAGAAAGAAAAGGTATATTACAGATATTATTTCCTCTACTTCTTTATAAAGCCTTTTATGATGAGATTCATTTAGAGCTTGCTTTTTTATATTAAATAGAATACATTATTTTCAGAGAATAGATTCTAGTATGCTGTTGTGGCAAAGTCTCTGAATGCAGATTTATTTTTAACCGTAATGGCTTAGGTTAGGAAAATGAGCTGAGCTGGAGAAAACAGCTTTTTCACAAGGGACAAATGCAGTCAAGCCATCCAGTGCTTGGGATCTACCGGTGCATGTTTGCAAACCTGCCTTGGGGAGCTCCCTTCCTAATTATAGACTGGGCTAGACTTTTAGTAGAGATAATATGTTGCCTGTACTTGCTGCAGAGAATTCTATCCCTGAAATATTAATACGGATAGATAGAAATATTTACACATGTGATCCCATGTTACTGAATTTGATAAGAAATGCATAGTGGTAAGTATGTGGCAAACAGTTTTCTCTGAAGTACAAGCAGACAGAATGTGTACCTCAGGAGCCCCACTGCCTAACCTGTTAGAAGGTGGTTACAGGGTGGCTATGACTGGATCACCAGGGCACAAATGATTTGGCTGGCACTTAATACAGCTTTTATTAAAACTCTCCTAAAGGGAGTATTGACTGGAGTGATATAAATACAGCAAAAGAAACTTTCTCACTGTGATAAATGGACTACTGGCTGCTAGGTCTCACTGTTTTGACTTGAATAGTGTGACACAGCCTTCTGGAAACATCAAAAAATACTTTTAATGGGAATCAGACAATTTAGAAACTGTATAAGAATGAGATAAGAAAATAAGGTAGTAAAAGGAGGGTATAATATTTCTCAGAAAAGCTCTGAAACAATCTCTTCTGGTAGGAATAGGCAAAGTCTGTCATTAGTCAAGAAAAAAGGAAACGTGTTCGGCAGTGATCATTCTGATGAAACGTGCCATTTAGTGGCTTCTCATTGAGAGAGAGGAAGAGTTTCCAACAGTGGTTTTAATGCAAATCAATGTCTTATCCTTTCCCCATGTGTGGCTCGGATTAAATCTGTGCTAAGTTAAAAACTAAAGAGCTAACAGACTGGACATGGCTAAACAGAGGTCACTGAATTGTGCAGATCCAAACTCTGTTCTCTCTTCACCTCTGCACCTACCTGCAGAGACTGCAGAAAGTGTGTTTTTTCTTTCTGGGGCTAGAGACACGTTCTGAATGAATCACTGGCCCGATCATTATCTCTCACTGTGTCGGACCTGCTGGGATTCACATCTGTTTGCGGAAAACCTGATCCAGCAATGCCTGGTGGTGTTTGCAAAGTGGGAGGTATCGGGTCATGCAAGATGCACGAGAAGCTTCCACTTGTGTGTACTGTGCTCAACACTGTGTTGGTCTTTTCATCCACAGGCCCCATAGTATCGGGATCACTTGTGAAAGGAAACGTTGGTCAGAATATCACTGTGCCCTGTTTTTACCCTGTTAAGAGGATACAAGACATCACATCAATGTGCTGGGGTCGTGACAGCTGCCCTGCTTCAAAATGTTATCGGACCATTATCTGGACAGATGGGTGGAAGGTGACAGAGCAGTACAACAGCAGGTATATGTTGAAAGGGAACCTGCCAATGGGCGACGTGTCCCTCACAATCGTGAACGCCGAGGAAGCAGACAGTGGGATATACTGCTGCCGTGTGGAGATCTCAGGGTGGTTCAATGATCGGACAAGTAATCACAAGGTTGTGATAGAGAAAGGTGAGTGCAGGAGTGCTCTCTTGTGTCAGTACTATTGTGGTAAATCCGCTGTTGAGTCTGAATTTCAAAGCTTGTGGTGGAAATGATTTCTATAATCATCCACCGATCTTTAGGACTTTGCAGATCTGCTGTTACAGTGCTGCTTAAATTAAGCTGTCTGGTATTGTTGTAATTCTAGTGCAGTCACTGCAGTTAAAAAAAGCATATGGTGCTTTGTTTCATGGTGCACAGCACTGCTGAGCTTTCTTAGAAGCACTATTTGAAGAATTTAAGAGAAAGAGCAGCATAGGGTACTTCATTCATCTGAAGCGCTGTACTCATACCCTTTTCATAAAAGACAGTGCTTCATTTTCCCTGCTTGATTTCAGAGTAAAGCCCAGGGACACAAAATTAGTATAGACAATTTTTTTATCAACTCTTCCTTTCATTTTTAGTTTTTCTCTTGTTTGTAAAAAGCATAGTCATATATGGAACAAGTGGCTGACAGATGTAGCTGGTGCTAGCAAATTTTTATTATAGAAACACTTTCTCTTTTTCACTACATAAATGCACCCTAAGGTTAATTATAATGTATGTTGGTTTTGTTTTATTTTTTAACATCAGCTAGGATCTCTACTGCAAGTCCTCACACTTACACCTCTGAACAGACCTCAGGTAAATTTTATCCAAGTATTAATCTCAATAGCATATATAAGCTATATTGCAAATGGGGCTCTTAGGAAGGAAAAAAAATGATAGATGATAGAAATGTCTTGGCTAAAATTTTCTAAACATTACCATAGAACTAGAGATCAGAACTTGGATTTAAATTCCACCTGACAGTATATAGAAAGTCCAACAGAAGGAACATATATGTGTGGCAACAATGTGGAAGTTTGCTTCCAGCTGTTATGCTTAAGTAGATGTTTTATTGGTGCTGCAAGCATTGTTTTCCTTGTGGCTGTTGTTTTGGTGGTGTAAAATCTCACCTTGTCTTCTGGAAATGCATTCCATGAACAGTAAAACACAAATTTTTAGGAGTAGGGTGTGCCCACTGTTTAATCAATCTATTTGTTGCTCTGTATCGGGCTAGCTCCAAAGTGCATCTAATTCAGGATCCTCTCTCAGTAGTAGTCAACAGCAGATGATTAAGGAGGATTGTAGAAACAGGGCAGTAATTTTGTGATACAGCACCAAAGTATTCTACCCTGGTATAATGTGAGTCCCCTCATTATAGTGGAAGAGACAGTGAACAACTATTCCTCACTTGGTTTCTCCTTTCCACTCACAAGTTTATAGAATTCTGTTGTATACTCACTCAGCTGCATCTTTTTCAGACTGAAAAAGACAACTTTAATTTCTAGTACATAAGAGAGAGTACATAGTGTAACAATAGCTTATTCTCTGGATTTTGAAAGAAAAATCAGGGATGCCATTTGTATTTTTCCCTCCATCTCAGATATTTCCACCTAAGCAACTCTAAGATGTTACAATAGTTGCATTTCCTTTTTGGAAGAAGAAGTGAAAAGTTTCTCAGACTGTTTCTGTTCTAGTTGCAAATAACATGGCTTCCAATCTTAGAACTCACGGGTTTTCTTAACCCTGTGACATCTTCCTTAGCTGCTGGTGGAAAAATTTTTTATGTTTTCAGAATATAAGCTAATAGGTGCATGCTCACACAGAGGGAGACTGGGAAAGGCAGGTGGCCATGTGCCTCTGACGTAGGAACACTCCAGCATCTCCAATGGAAGAGAACAGTGAAGCAGATGATCCTGTCCTCTTCAGTATAAAGCTTCTGGGATAAGGGTAGCAATTTAAAACATCAAAAGAACGAGCTGGGGTTGCTTTGCTTGCTGCAGGTCCTTATGCAAACATACCACACTTTGGTCAGTCTGTTTATTGTGTAGCTGTCTGGGACTTTACAAGTATCTCTTGCTTTCTCTAACTCTGTACCACTTGCTCTTTCAAGGCCCTGAGCTAACCTTAATCAGTTTTTATCAGATAACCACTGCCTCTTCTTGGCTCCAAAACCAGATGCCTACTTTGGTAACTCCTTTCTTCTAGGCTCTGTGTTGAGATAACATCAGGAGCTAAGTGTTTCCTGGAAGGAATTCGAAGCTCTGAAAAGCGCAGGAGAAGCCCCAATATTCAGAGTTTTGTGCTGCCCTCTGAAGGCACCAACCTCTTTATAATATGCAGAGCCAAGACTCCTGATAGATACTTAAGTTTGGTGGTCCAAAGTCAGCAGTACAAATTTCTCTCTGTCAAGGCAGAATGGTTCTCTGTGTAAGTGATGTGTTTGTCTTGCCTTTGCTCAGCTCACAGGAGCACCAGTGAATCATCCTTTACCATCATAAGAACGTGGCCATCGGTTTCTACTTCAGAAGCTCCTCAGACTGTAAGCATCTCTGTTGTACTATAGCATACCTAGACAAAGTGGGTAGACATGAGAAGTTATTGGGTCATCCCTATAATTCATTTGTACTGCTTTAGTTTGAAAAAGAATATTTTTTTGTAGTCTGCATGTTTAGTGCTTATGAAAGAATTCTTATGTGTTCATTATGAAAAAGGAAAAAAAACCCCACCTGTTTTTCATGTATAAATTACTTCCTATTAATGCAGGAAGAGCTTTAGCAACATCTATATTGCCTTTCAGGCCTCTGGTCCCTGCTCAAGCACCTCAGGCTTCTCGGATGTAACCACAAACCTGCAGGTATGGCAGGATATGGGCAAGAGTTGAAATTGGATGATCTGACAGCACAGGGATGCCCTGCACTCCTCGTGCAACGGGGTTCAACCAGGCAGCTCTGTGTCTGTCCTGCTGAGTCGTCCAGCACATATCGCAGGGTGACAGGCAGTAACATCACCCAGATTTTATCAGGAAGACCAGACAGCCAAGCTAGCCTTGGGGAAGGCTTGCTGTGATGTACTACAAGGCAGTATGTGCTGTGGGCATTCATACTGCTGCATGTGCAGAATGTAAGTCAGGGACCATACTGCACTTCAACATCTTTCCAGACCTGAGTTCCTAATGAGAGAGGTTAGATATCTAACAGCTGACTTGAGAAAGAAATTTTGCTTAAATAAAGACTAATGCAAGGAGAAGTCATATTTGCTTAGCAGTATAAAGCCTTGAATTGAAACAAGCTGACAAAAAGGCAGGAGGGTGTGACATCAGGTGATATTTTAATCATAAAAAATAAAAGATTCACCAAATAGTATTAAACCTGAACATATGGCGTTTGTCATAACTTCAGGTTCTTTGACAGTCTCAAAAAATAATGTGTTTAACAGCATAGTTCACACAACTTTTGCAGTGACTCTGCTTGAAACTAGTCCTGTATCTCAAATTAGGCTCTTGCTTTCAAGTGTACTTTTACTGCAGCATTACAAAACACACCAATGGCCTTTGGGTACTCTATGGGCTTCTTGCTCTCGGTGTCACTAATGCTCATCTGTTTTGTGTTTGACAGAACGCGTCCCTGTCGCTTTCCGGTCAGCAGTATTCAGAAAATGGGCTGTACATTGGGATTGGTTTATGTGCAGTACTTCTAGCCATCCTTATTTTGGCTCTGTTCCTCACTAGACGTAAGTACTTTTCACAGGATTGGTCAGGTGCATCTGATCACTGCTGTGGTAGGTGCCACATGTCTTCAGCTGTAGGGAAGCGAGCTAAGGTGTCGGGATGGCCTCACTCCATGCCCTGCACTGTGGTCACTTGCTCAGCTCTCCCCCTTAGCCTCTGGGGCGCAGGACAGCAGGGGGCGAATGTGGGCTCATCTTTTTATGTCTTGGACTCCTTAGCACCAGTCGGCCCAGGGTCTGATGAGGAGATGTGTGATACAAGCCCACCTCTCCTGCCCCACTCACTCCCTCCTACCTGTTCCTCCACTGTCATGTTGTCCCAGTCCTTCCCAATGATAATGTGAGGGGCACTGGCTTCATATAATTATATCCAATACTTTTCTGTGTGCCTGACTTTCTGCATAGAGGCTCTTGCAAGCCGTGTGAATTAGAACTCATGGAAATAATGGGGATTTCCTATACTGAAAACATTTGCTTAAAGTTCCCTTATTTAGTTTCTTACACTTGAAATTCTTTTTTTGAACCCACTACTTTACTTGCTTCTTATGGTTTAAAGAAAATTATTTGTTTTCTTTCTTTTTTCTGTTTATTTTCATTCTGGATGGTCCTTAGAATATTTGTACAATACAAAGAAGACGGGTGACTTTGCAAAGTAAGTATTCTGTTTCTGCTTTAGCTAATAGGACAAACTAGGTTGATGACCACTCCACCACATACTTTCTTTTTTAATCTCAAGGTAATAGGAAACATTGCGAAAAGAAATTAATAAATCCTGCTACTTATCATTAGTTAGTAAGTGCAAATTAGTATAACTGTCAGTTCATTGCATTAGGGAGCATGCAAGCTTCAAGTGTGAGCTGTCTCATAAGTGGAAAAATGATTCATTATCGGTTATGTTTAAATAAGTGTTTTTGCATATTTTACATTTTTCCATTGTGCTGGTTGACTTAGCTGCCTGCTCTTCTGTGTTTCTATTGTCTGTTTTTTGTTTAACAGCATGGTTTTTACTCTTTTGTGCAGCTTTGTTGCATTTTGGAGGCCAGAACGTGCAGGGAACCATAGTGCCCTGGAAGATGAGATCCATGCAGAGGAAAACATTTATATAATACACTAAGGACTGTAGGACTGTATGCATGCTTGCCATTGTCATCGCTGGGACATTAAATAGTTTGCAAAATGTTAGCTGCTCCCTCTGCTCAGCAGCTAAACGTGACTGGACTACTGAAGCATTATTCACATCATTCTAATAAAACAAATAAAAGCTACACTTCTAATTAAATACTTTATCAGCCTGTTCCAGGAACAGAAACTCTGCTGTCTTGAATGGAAATTTTCAGAATTTACTTATCAAACCCCAAAGAAAGTTACCATTGTGTTTTATCTGCTTCAAATTCTCTCTTCCTTTCTGGGAAAAAGAGGAAGTGCCAGAATGGCTAGTCCATCACAAAAGGAAAACCACACGTTTTAAAAAAGTTTGGCTTTACTGTGTATTGTATCTGCCAGCTACAAAAGAGTCTGTGCCAGTAGTGGGCAGAAGCAATCTTATAGCTGCCATGACAAAGATGACACATGGAAAAACTTGGTAGTATTAGTATTTCAATATATATTTAGTTGAATTTTCATTAAAGTCAGATGTACGCAGTCCTGGTAACAGCTCAGTAATGCAATGTACTAATTCCTGTCTACTCCCAGTTAAATTTGGAGGAGCTATTGATGCTCAGCCCATCATGGGACATCCTTGGAGCTTACAGGATCAGTACTTCAATGTGCAGAATATTCACAGCTTGTTTTCTGAGAACCATGACTAAATGCGTTTTTCTCTACAAAATGTATCACCTTTTTCTGCGGGCAGGCCTATGCTGAGAAGTCCCCAGGGTGGAAGGTGTAACTTCCAGGCCTCTAAAACAGCTGAACAAAAAATAACTACTTTGTAAAGTTTATTAAATTCTTACTTTTCTTACCTTGTGGAAAAGTCACGGACATTGCACCAAATATTGGCTGAAAGTTTGCAGTGCCTTTACACCCCTCTAGATACCAAACAACTCTAATGTCTTATGCTGAATTTGTAATGTCTGATGCTGAATTTGTAGTGTCTTATGCTGAATTTGTTTGATGGCTTTTAGCTCATAAATGGGGAGTATCTGTGGCCCCGTGCCTTTTCTTCATTGCTCCTCAGACCTGGCTCTCAACTTTTATTCTCTGCAACACTAAATTTTGGTTTACTTAAATAAATGGAGGCAGACCCATGAGGATGAATCAACACTTTCTGCATTGTTGAGCAATAAGATATGTTGTGGTTTAAACCCGGCCGGCAGCCAAACACCATGCAGCCACTTGCTCACCCTCCCCCATCCCCAGGGAGTGGGGGAAAGAGTTGGAGGGGTAAAAGTAAGGAGACTAGTAGGTTGAGATAAAAACAATTTAATAATCGAAATAAAATTAAAATAATAATGATAATTATAGTAATAATAGAAAATACAAATGAGTAATGCACAATGCAATTACTCACAACCTGTCAACTGCTGCCCGCCTGTTCCTGGCTAGTGATCCCAGAGAAGAGAGAATCCTGAAACTGCAATCCTGGAAGTGAGAACGAGCTTCCCAATCAACCCTCACCTATATACTGAGCATCACATTGCATGGTATGGAATGTTTCATTGGCCAGTTTGGATCAGTTGCTCTGGCTGTGCCCCCTCACAGCTTCTTGTGCACCTGCACACTAGCAGGACAGGGGAAGATGAAAAGTCCTTGATTTCTTAGCAACAACTGAAAACATCAGTGCATTAACATTCTCTTACCAAATCCCATCCTGAATCCAAAGCACAACTCTGTTCTAGCTACTAAGAAGGAAAAAAAAATAGTAAAATTAGCTCTATCCCAGACAAAACCAGGACAAGACACAACACACACCAATCAGCTTTAAGTGGAAGAATAATTTTCCCCAATCATTTTTAAGAACACATTTTTAAATGGACTGGGGACTTCCTGAAAGAGCAGAAAAGTAGTACAGGCAGGAGAGAGACCAACTCTTACCAAACATTGGTCAGTACAAATTTTGCCCTGAAGCTCATCCCAAGCAGCGATGTGGAATATCTAAAGCAGGTATTTCTGCCATGGGGAAGACTTACAGATCTATGACAAACTTTCTATCATGGAGTACATTTTCAAGGGAGTCCTGTGAAGAACAAAGCTGTATTATCCAATGAGGCGTAAAGGAGCAATAATAAAATCAGTAGGTGTTTATCTTAACAGCTGAGACACTTGGGGCCATGGTCTGGTGGTGCTTTAAGGGGAGCTGGGGTCAGTGGAGAGTTATCCATCCTTCCCCTAGCTGATAGAGATGGGAGGGCTTGAGTAGGCTGAGGAGGGGACTGTTTTCCCCCAGGAGTCCTGGAGAGCCTGGCTGAGGTGGGGTACTGCAGGTGAGTGTGCTTGCAAAGACTCCTAAGGGAGGGAAAGGCTCCTCACCCTGTTGAGGAAGGAAGAAATGGAAAGCAAGTTGGGATAGGTGACCCTGGTGTGCTTTGTATTTTCACTTCTGCCGTGTGTTGTCTTGGGGCAGGCCTAAAAGTTTGAAAATGTGTCAGTGAATTCATGGTTGACTGAAGAGCTCAGTGTGGGAGCACAGATATTAGGTGATTCCTCTGTAGGCCAGGAAAAGCGGTGGAGGAAACCATCTCTGCCATCTTCAGTCTTTGAGTCACATGTTGCTTTGTGTAAGAAGGTACCAAAATGAGAGAGAACCTGCTAGTGTTAGACTGTGTTTTTGTATTTGACTATTAGTAACAATTACTAAACTAAAATGACTGACCCCACTGCAGATGTTGCTTTCCTTCTGCCTGGCTGAGCATGTCGCTGCTGTGGGCTCTAGCCCATGACCGGAGCTGGAGGAAGTCTGATCTGGTCTCTGAACTAGATCTCAGAAAACCATTTCAGCAATTTCTGCTTTCTGCAACTTTTACCAAATCAAATTCTACTGGGATTAGAGTTAGACAAGTGTGGGGTTTCCAAAATTATCTGATTCCAACCACTCATGCTCTTATGGAGTTTGAGGGCCATCCTTGAAGACTGCTAATCATGAAAACTACTTGCCCATAAGTACTTTTTTCTTGATATTATGGACTAATTCTTATATCAGAGAGCTTTCATGCAAAATAAAGTTCTAGAATATCTGATAACCAAAACCTTGACTAAAGTCTCCTTTCTGCTGTGCAGTTACTTGGTAAACAGACTCTGCAAAGGTTGTGTGGAGCAAGAACTTTGCCTTGGATACGCAGCATAATACAAATACATGCAGGGAGAAGCTCGCTGTACTTTTTCATTACTTCCACCTGTGTCAGTGGATCTTGGAACAGGAACTTCAAAATAAGCCCCAGAGATGTGCAGGTGACACTTGGAGCCTGTTCACCCATTTAGAGATTATGCAGCTGCACACACACTGGCAGCACATGGAGCATGATAAGGCTAACTAATGAGCTGCAAACTGATTTTTTTTTTTTTTGAGACAGCTCTCTGCCTTTCCTTTTTTGCCTGCAAGAAGCCACTAGATAGCAGTACAGAAGCAGAAAGCAAGCCACATTTTTCTGGTTCTTCCCAGAAAACTTGGATTTTGGGTGGCCTTTTTCAATTCACTTTGCTGCATTTAGCCCAGTCTTGCTAAAGAAACAAAGCTGACATCCTCTTCCTTCCCTAGTCACCTGCAACATACTGACCAATTCTGTTTTTGACAAGCTTCATGGAAGTTGGTAGCTGGATGAAGACCCAAATTTGTGCCCCAGGTGGGATTCAGCTGCTCCCTGCACTGGCATCAGCTGGGCATGGGCTTGCAGCCACTGCTTAATGGTGAGTGGTGGGAGACAAAGTTGAAACTGGGATCATTGCAGGGAAAAGTTTCCAGGGTACTGGACATCAGGTTTCATTAGTTCTGCTAACAGAACAGCTGGGGCTGTGTGTACCTGCTATTGCATGAATCATACCTGGTAGAATATAGCAAATCAGATATTTTACTGATTTCTGGTTAACCTGCCTTGTAACATTGACAATAAGACACTGCTGTATCTTTGTGTCTATCCCCACTGATTGCTGCTTATGCTGCCCTGAAGCATGTGAAGGCACAGAGCAGCACTGCGGCATCACTTTCATTCAGAATAAACTCAGAGTAGTTCTCTGAACTTCACACTACTTGAAGCTGCCACTAAGTTGGCTACAGCACCATCAGTTGGCTACGTGTTGGTGAAAGAAACCAGGCATCATGGCTTTGCTGGAGCCTAGTCTATTTGGGATCTACTTCTTGCCACTGTAATGGTGGTGGTGTGATGGATGAGGATGTTAATGAGAGGTAACCTCCTACTCAATGTACTACTCAGTCCAACAGGTCTGCAAGCACAATAGTCCCTCTCTGATGCTGTTGGGGGGCATATCTTGCCACTCATCACTGCTCTCCACTTGGACATCAAGCCATTGACTGCAACTCTTTGAATGCGACCATCCAGCTAATTCCTTATCCACCAATCCTTACCAGAACCTCCTCTCCATGTCCCCTCCTCAGGAAGCTGTAGAGAGGAATGGGGTCCCCCCTCAGCCTCCTTTTCTCCAAACTAGACAAACCCATGCTCCTCATTGGACATGCCTTCCAGCCCTGTCACTACCTTTGTTGGCCTCCTCTGGATGCATTCAAGGACCTTCATGTCTTTGTTAAATTGTGGGGCCCAGAACTGCACACAATACTCGAAGTGAAGCTGCACCACTGCTAAATACAGCAGGAAAATCATCTCTTTTGACCAGCCTGTATCCAGAAGAGCAGGAAAAAAGCAGTTGCAGTACGTAAAATCTGAAAATGGAGAAACGAGACTTCAGTGGGGCTCACTCAGCATCTCTGGAAAGTATAAGACCTAGTTTTTTTCCCCTTCCACTCCCTGCCCTGCGGTCTCCATCAGCTAAAATGTCCCATTTTGTGCTGTTTCACTGGGTTATGATGCAGATCTTCATAGGTGAGTCTTCACCTGCTTTTTGTGTGCTTGCTCAGAAAACAAATTTTATAAAGTTAAAACTACCAACGCTTGTTTTGTGAAAACAAAACAGTGAAAAGGGTTGTAATTGTATACAGGACTTTCTGTATACAGAATTGTATACAGAAAAAGTAAGTTTTCTTAGCTTACTGAATTAATACTGATATTTTTTTTTTTCTTTTAAAAAATGTATGTGGTTTCCTCTGTGTATAGGCTTCGTTAATTCTCCGGTTCCCACAGATGATCTAATTTCTTTTCTACTGTTAAATGTGTGCATTGCTGGCTTTGCCTCGTCTCTCTCCACCACACTACAGTGCTGACACAGCCCAAGCTAGGGAATTGAAATATTGACAGAGTAATGAATGTATATACATGATAAAGAAAGGATTTTCTGAAACTCTGAGGTCTGTCTGCTGCTATGAACTGAATATGGGAAAACATGGCTAGAGATTTGTCTCCTTTTACTCCAGAATGTTCAGTTTACCCATCTAAAATCTGAATCCTAAAAGAGATAGAAGTCAAAGAAGAGTAACTTGGGAGACTGGGTCTTGCAAGCGTGATTGGTATCAGCTACATTTCTGCATGTGCATTTAGGCATCAGCAATGCAGTTTCCAAATTGCCTGAGATGGCTCAGGAATGTGGGTTCACCCACTTTCAGTGGGGCATGAGCCCCTAATGGGAGTCCAATGAGTAGTCTATGGGAGAGAAGACCACTACAACAGCAACTGTTGGAGTTACTGCTTAATACCAACTGTCACTAAGGGTTGGTTCAAGAGACACTATATGTAAATATGTATATATGTGTATGATCTGAAGAATTATGAATACCCCTTTCTATTTTGGAAGATACATTAAACATTTGGAGTCCATTTCTCTCTCACCTGGATTAAGGATTTAGAGTGGCAAACCTCACTGACTTCAGCGGGACTACTCAGGTATAGCTGATGCTCAGGGTGCCTTGGGTCAAATCTGGATGCCTAGGAGGATCACTGCCACAGACAGGGTAGGATTCTTCTCACAGTAAGACTAGGGTGTTACAATATAACAGTCTCAGGAACCTCTGAATTTCAAAGACATGTGCATTCGACATAGCGCTTAGGGATATGGTGTAGTTGGGATCTGTCAGTGCTAGGTTAACGGTTGGACTAGATGATCTTCAAGGTCCTTTCCAACATAGATGATTCTGTGATTCAGTCCTATTGACTATTTATTTTGAAAAATGTGTCTGTGGAAGAGGCTGTAACTGAGAAGGAAGTCATTTAATCCTTACAGAGGTTCATACTGTTGAATCAAGGCTGTTGTGGTATTGAAGCTTTCTGTACCAACCTGCAGTGCAGGCAGATGTTAGGAACATTAGCTTAATATAAATTAAAAGAGGATTTGAAACTGCAAAACCTGTAACTTTCTAGCACCAGTACTGATGGGAAACTGCACTGGAGACACTCTGGTGCCTTGTGTTTTCCCTCTTCTTCTTTTTTTTTTTTTTTTTTTTAAATTTATTTATTTAATAAGTTCAGGGCTCTGCTTCTTTCAAAGAGAAGGCAAATTTTCATTTGTAAAGGGTTGCTTAATGAAACTGGTTTTGTGCTGTGCAGGACTGGGATGAAATAAGAACAGAAGATGAGCTCATTTTTCCTCAAGCAGCAATGACCTTAACTCCAGGAACAGTTCAAGCTGGTCTTGGTTTTGCATACATCTTTGTTGGGGTGACTTGAAAATATGTGTTAACCCACTCAGTGACTAACACCCTGCTCCCCTAGAGATGCTTTCAAGGTCAATTGGATGAACTGTTATGTTCTGTCATCACAGAAAGAGGCTGTTTTTTCTGTTTGTTTTGCTGTAACAAGGCAAATGAACCTAGCCTTTCCAAGGACTAAACCAAGCAGCCATCTTGCAAAGCCTTATCCTGTATTTAGGAATTCAGTTTTTGGCCCATCCTACCTTCATTTCACTGCAAAGTCTTCTGCCCTTCGGACCATATTGCACGTTGTTTTGTCTGCCTCTACTCTTCTAGCATTCGGAGCTGCGGAAATCTGAAAAAGTTGGCTTATCTTGCCAATGGAATAAGCAATAATGAAGCTGAAATGTCATCCCAATAACAAGTCATGAGGCAGCCTGCCACAGACTAAAACCTCACCTGGGGAATAGTCCATTAAAGACAAAACAAAAGGGACACGGACACAGTTGGAAGCATATGTTTGCTATCTGGGAGTCATGCCAGAAAGAAAAGGCATTCAAACAGCTGGCAAAATAGAAATTTTTGGCAAACCAGGGCCAAAGCTGGTGATAATAACAGCAACTGCTGTAAGTCCTCTTTGGGGTAAGAAAGCTGGCCATGAGACATAAGCTCTTCAGGATGGTCCTCTTGCTGCAGCAGAGGACCAGATCAGGATGATCTCCAGGTGCCTCAGTTCCTGCTCTGCTGTATGTAAATGATAACGGGGGGAAAAGGCAACAAGGGAGGAGGACCAATACAGACTAGATGAATGTAAACCAGAAAAGATTTGTTCCTGTATGGGAACCATTTTTGTATGAAGAGAAAATCTCTTCTAGGGCAACCTGGGAACTGCATAGACAGTTAAGAGGGAACAATTATGTAGCAAAGATTCAAACCAGATGCTAAGGTGGGTATTGGTTGTAAATACCAAGGAAAGCTGATCATTAAGAGTAGAAGCACAAGGAAAGCATGTGTATGCTCTTTTTAACATCAGTATAACACTAACAGTTAAAGCTTCTGTGTACACAGTGCTATGCAAGGTAAGTGGAATAGTTGGCAGGGCTTTCTCAGAAAGAGAAAAAGCAGTGCACTTTCTGAGAACAGGTTCCCGTAGACAGATCTCACGGCTCTGCCAGATTAATTAGGCCCTAATTTCACACACGAATAGGTATTTTGGACCCTGCTATTGAGACTGTCAGTGAAAGGCAACTATGACAGCATTTTCTTTTTGAAGGCGATGATGGTAGACTAAGAAAACCAGATGTATTTCACACCAGGTTTCTGAACAACTTTCAAACAGTCTCTTAGGAGAGGACACGGGATGGGAGCAGAGTTCCAAAATTCCATTTGCACAAGTCTAGTCTGCACTTGGGCTGCCAGTGACAGACCTCAGCTTCACTCACTACATGTTTGATGTGAACAACGCGTTTTGTGAGCAGCCCTCCAGCAGCTGGCTGGGGCCAGAGCATGGAGCCCTCCAGCAGCAAGCCAATGTCTGTGAGCTCCTGGCTGTTGCCCGTAGTGCCCCAGGCCGTTAGCTGCCCCAGACTCTGGGGGAAGGTTGGGGATCAGTAGCTGTGGCCTGCCTGCAGGCAGGAGGGCTCCTTTTCCTGCCTCATTGTGTTGCATAGGTAGAGACGGCCAACGCTCATCTTTCCTTGTTCTTCCTTGACAGTGCACACCGCATCCGAAGCTGTTGTTAGAGGAGTAATAGGGAAACCTGTTCAGTTGTCTTGCTTCTACCATGTGACGCAAGATAAGGACATCTCCGATATGTGCTGGGGCAGAGGCTCGTGCCCAAAATCAAAGTGCAATAACAAAATTTTGCACACCACTGGGGATAGGGTGACATTCAGAAAATCTCAGAGGTACAGTCTCCGGGGCAATATTTCCTCTGGAGATGTGTCTCTCACGATTGGGAGAGTGAAGGCAGAAGATGCAGGTACATACTGCTGCCGCGTAGAGATCGCGGGTTGGTTCAACGACATCAAACAGAATATACAGCTGGAGGTCAGAGGTGAGTTTGGGGACCTTCATGATACAGCCAGTAGTCAGAAACCTCTTTCTAGATATAAATTTAAAATTAGAGTTTATGTGTGCTTTTTTTGTTTGTTTGTTTTGGCAAAAAGTGTTTTTCCTAAATTGTGTAGTTTTCAAGGGAGGTCTGCAACCAGTTTGAATCACATTCAATGAGCAGTTTTGATGAGAAAACACTAGCTTTTACCCTTTTTTGCCTTTCAAATGAATATTTAATTTTTCATTGTGTAGCTATATTTGATGTTTTAAAAGATGATGGAATTAAAAAAGTGATTTTTCGCTTGAAGAGCCCTTGGAATGAAATTCAGTTTTTCATTTGGGATGTACCCTAACAAAAGGTTTTCATTTGGTTCATGTCATAATGAGACCTACATGTTTAGAAATTTTTTCTCAGAGTCTTGAAAGACTTTTTTCCCTTCCTATTATTTTGCTGAATTTTTTTTTCTGAGTTTTTTTCTGAGTTTTACAGGGTGTTCAGGAGTGCAATTGGTGCTGATGTACACAGCACTTTTGTATGCCTGTAAGTGATATAACAGGAGAATGGGGGAAAAATGCTGCAATTCCATGTCTACCCCTGAGTTTGAGGGCAAGAGAGTTCATAAAAAAGGACTGGTTGAAAACATTAGCAAGAAGTTTGTAGCTGAAAATCGAGCTATTTTATTTATTTTAGTTTTATGATGACATTGTAAAGCAAAATCACAAAGTTTGCAAGTGTTTGGGTTTTACCACACAAAGTTCTGGCCCTTCCATTTCCCTAAGAGAGTCAAGGAGGATGTGTTTGAAATCTACCAAAAAAAAAAAGCAAATCTGTAAATCTGGGAATTGCTCTGGCTGGAGCATGTTTTCTGCTAATTAAACAGCCTTTTAAATAACGACTCTCCCACTTTCATTCTTAATATTTCAGTGGCTAGATAAGTTTCAGTCATTTCTGGGTTGGCTTTCCTCAGGGTCAGTTGTGAATGCTCTCATCTAGCTTTTCTCTTGGCTATGTTTTTTCCATGCAGCCCCTCCAGTGAGGATAACCACTACAAGAAAGGCTCCCGTTTCCCCCAGACATTTTAGAAAAACAACTTTTGCTCCCCAAGCAACCTCTGATCATCAAACAACAGCAGAGACTGCTGTTCTCCTGACAACCAACGTCCCTGAAGAAACAACTGCAACCACCAATCGTCAAACAACAGCAGAGACTGCTGTCCTCCTGACAACCAACGTCCCTGAAGCAACAACTGCATCCACCAATCGTCAAACAACAGCAGAGACTGCTGTCCTGATAACCACTGTCCCCCCAGCAACAACTGTAAACACCGAGACTCCAGCAGTAATTACACTGGAGACCACTGCTCACCCAACATTTGCTGTGACAGCAAATGATACTTTTCCAGCAACTATGGTGACAACCAGTGCTCTCCCAGATTTGTCAACTAGTTTCCAAGCAGCTGACATGAGGACTGAAGATGACGACATGTTCTGCCCAGCAGAATCTGTCACTCTTCCTGGAGGTACAAAGGGTAACCAGCACCAGTCCTTTCTTTTTTCTGTGTAGTAGAGATGGTCTGTGTTAGCCTGACTCTGGTGTTGTAGAGACTCTCCAGAAACTTATGTTTGTATCTGGGAAGTTTTCTCCAAGATGCCTATAGGTATGTCTCTGTATGTTTAAGGAAACCTGGGTCAAATGCTGTGGATGATGCCAGGCTGGGTGAATGGCCAAGCAAAGGGTCAGGCTTGCTTTCAGAGGAATTTTAACAGGCTGGAGAAATAATGTGACAGAAACCTCATGAAGTATAACAGAAATAAATGCAAATTCCTGCACCTGGGATGGAGTAAGAGAGATTCACTCAAATATGCACTGATTTTTTTCTTGATTTGAGAAAGACAATTGAAATGGTCTGCTGAAAGGTTAGTTTAGAGCATGTTCTGCTTGAGCAATAAAGTCAGTGAGAATTCAAAACATTGAGTTAAAACTGAGTATTTACACTGTCATCCCATATGACGGCTGCTGTTATTATTAATATTTAGTTGATCAGAGTGACCTATTATCATCCTAACCACTCCTAGGTTGCTACTTTATCCACACAGTGACTTCTTTTCCACAGACTGATGTCTGCACACAAGGCTGTTTTTTGTACAGTTTTTGGGTCTTCCATCACTTGAAGTTCTTTTTGACTTGAGCTCTTCAGACAGCTTTTTGATGTCATCTCTTGTCTTCCAGTCATAACAATGTGCCTCAGTTAAACTTGGTAACAGTTACATCTACAGCTGAACAGTTAAAGCATCTAACCACTGGCCATGCTAGTAAAGTACATCAGTCATCTGTGTAGAATGAGCTGCAGACATGAAAACCAAGGTGCAGATTTTCACCTATTAGTTGCAGATGCAGAACTGGGCAAGCAATTTTGAATGCCAGTGAAGACCTTCCTAAGCAGTGATCTTTATAAGCATCACATTTTACTTTGTTTCAGTGACTGCTGAATCCCCAAGTACACTTCTGACTGCAGAGACAACTAAAGGTGCTCACACTTCTCTCATGGTGGAAGATGTGCCAACTGCAGGTGAGTAGGATAACGTTACAAGGTCAGAAGTTGCATGACCAGATAAATGAAAACATAACCAAAACTACTGACTATTCTTAAGAGCATAGCAAACATGTACTGATAGCTATTAATTGTATTGGGAAGTAAGAGGTATCTGGGGTCCACACAGAAAATGTTTGAAATCAGGATGTAACAACAGCCGAGAAAAACATGTTTTTAAGCCTCCAAAGGAAGTAAGTTGTGAGTCACTCACTATTATCGGATATCTCAGGTCTGAGAGAAGTTAAGAACTAGTCTTTGTCACCACCCAAGCTGAATTCACAGATATCCAATTTGTCATCACTGTGAGTTCATTGAGCTTTCAATTTTATATCTTCCCCAAGTGTTGTGAGCTTTGAGCCTCACTGAATATATTCAGCCAGATGTGGCTGCAGGCTCAGCTCTCCAGTGCTCAAGATGTGTCCTTGGTCATGATGGAAAGCAACAGGCAATTATCACAGGAACTGGTATACAAAGTCATACCATATCTGAGAAATGAACAAACTTACATGAAGTTTTCACTTTATGTCTCTCAGTCAAGTATAAAAGCAGAATGGGTCAAGTTATTCAGGTGTGATAGTCTGCCCACCAGATGCCCTCAAATGAGGACTTAATAAAAGGAAAGCTAAAATTCAAGGATGATATGTCAAATTTGACTGTTAAGAGAATCCCTTAAGTTTCAGTTAGTGCCAACAATCTCTTCATTCTTAAAAACACAGTAGATTTTTGCAGTTCTTCTTTTGCTAGACCTAGAGACTTAGAGCAGAAATAGAGTTTAGGAAACTGTTCCTTAATGCCCAAGGAGAGGGCTCACAGAAGAGGCTAAACTGGGCTCTTCAGCATTTGTAAGGGTTTCTCACCCCTCTCTCACTTGTCATCTTTCTGATATGGTTCCAGATAATACCTATATTCTGCCATTGTAAACAGGAAGTTTTCAAAGGGTCTTACCTCTGGCATTCTGGGATCAACTTAAGTTGTGACTGTGGGCTAGAAAGAGCCACCACAAAAGCAATAACAGCAGAAAATGTACCATGCTTACATGAGTCACGTACACTCCTACCCATGCAAAAACTGTGTCATACTATTTCCGAGAGCCCAACTGTCATAATGTGTGAAAATGCTGCAGCATAATTGAGCACTGTCTAGTAAGAGCCGTAAGTCAAGTTAAGTTCTTAAATCAGTCTCCTTTTACTCTGTGAAATAATGCACTAAATGGGACAACTTCAGCCTTATTGAAACGTAAGGGAAGGCTAATTTGTTGCTGGACTGTGTACTGATGTTAGCACAGGGGCTGGGAGAGAAACCTGTGGTTGAGAGAGCACTCCATCTCCAAGAACCATCCTTGACAGATAGGTTGGGTTAGCTGGGGTGGTCGGTTCCTGCAGACTGGGCTCTGATTTAGTTTCTCTTCTGTCTTTGCTTGCTGTCCCCCAGCAACGACCCCGCCAGCGCCAACCATGCTTCAGACCCCAAAGAGAACCCTTGCTCCTTCAGGTAAGGAAAGTAAGCAGCAATCGTTGCTCCCATCAGCCAGGCTGCAGCATGCTGCCAGAAAGTTTAATTTTGACTTGTAGGAAGTGCATGTCAGAGTGAGAGATGCATTTCTTGTGTATTTGGGGGTAGTTCTGCTGAACTACAGTTCTCTTCTCTTCTGAAAGAAGGAAAGAGAAAGATAAAACAGGTGTATGGCAGGTTGCAATGTTTGTGTATCCCTGGGATTTTCAGCACTTGCTAGGGTTTTATTACCAGTATTTGATTAGCTGTAGTTCTTATTAGCCATAATCACTTTTCTACTCCAGTGCAAATTTCTAGCTACCGTTGCATCCATATGAGCTACCTGTGCCCTGTCCATGTCTTTGATAAAATGCAAGCACGTTATTTGGTACATGGAGACAAATCAACTCAGCTCTGAGAGAGAGCTGTTCAGACCTAAGAAATTTGGGGGAGATTAGGTTATTCACTGAGTAACGTATCTGAAAATAAAGAAAAAAAGCAATTTTTTTTTTTTCTAATGGGATTATTTGTGACAATCTGATCATCTCCATCACCATGTGACATTCTGGGTGTCTCATGCATATAAAGTTTCCTTTGGCTGCTGTCTTGGGCATCACAAGCGTGTTGCATACACATGCCTCGGCAAATGACTCATCTGATCCCTGGTACATTTTGCTCAGATTGAGGCTCCATGGTTGTTCTCTTGTCAAACCTGTGAAAGCAAAACTCATCAGTCTTTTTACACATTAAGTCATTACCTAAGGCATAGGAGCTTCCTCATCATAGGATGTAAACTGAGGTTTTGATTCACTAAGCTGAGTGACTCCTCTGTTTTTAAGATGCTGCTAAATATTGGGTGCTTCCTGTGACAGATCGTGCTCCAAATACTGAAAAACCTCACTACTTTGTATCATGAGGTCACGATGAGCCAAGGCCCAAGCCTAGAATAACTTTTTGTGTCTTTAAATTCACTAGCAAAAGTAAGAGAGTAGGATCATAGGATAACAGCAGAAAAGTTTGCCACAAGTGTTCTTGAGCATTCATTTAGTTTATCCCTATTTCCAAAACTTAGAAAACTAGAACTGAATTACTCTTGATATCCCTAAATAGAAAAAAAAATGCATGATCTTCATAGAGGTTTCTTAAATCTGTGGTACGTTATCTGAACGTAAAGATGTTTCCTGTGGTTTTCAGTACTAATGCAGCTTTCAAAAACTACAATCACACACAACTCTGACCACAATTAAACTGAGGCAGTTCCTCCACTTAGACTTGTACCTTGGTTACTATCTCCGCTCTCTACAACATCTTGTCATACTTACAGAAGTGAAAACTCCCTCACAGCAGAAAAGTTTCTACTGTCTGGATTCCTGGGCTGTCCCTGGGAAGTCTCTTCTTTCCTTGATGAAGACTGACACTTCCCAATGACTGCCTGATATACCGTTTGTGGCGGAAACAGATTGTTCCCTTTTGGTTGCAAGATGCTTTATTTCTCCTGCTCAGGGCCAGATTTAGCCCTCCTCAGTCCCTGAGAGTTCATTACTCCTTGGCTAAAGCAGTGACAACCACAGTGGCCCTCACTCCTTCAGGTGACTGTGCCAGTAATAATTTCAATCTCTTTTATTTTCCCGGATTTCAGCAAGTTCAGACAGCAAGGCTAAGAAGCATGACGATAATGGAGATAAGGTAAAACTTTCTCTAAGTTTTAAAAGTGTTTAACTACAAGCCAGAAGGACAGCAGGACATGCTAGTGATTTTCAATGTATTCATACTAAAGGGACAGTGTTTGCAAACAGTAGCTTGAACTTTTGTTTAGAAGTTCAGGAACCCTCTATTCATCTTTTCAGTGGATGTAACCAAAGCCTGTGACCATCCCATCTGGCTTGGACACTTCAGAAAAACCTCATCCCCCTGTCACCCCTGTAAGAGAGGCAGAGGTAGCATCCTCGGGGTGTGACCAGGCAAAAGGCAATTTAGGAGGGTTGTTACACTTCCCTGTCTCTAATTAAGAGAAGGCTGAGGGTGACTAAGCTCCTACTTTAGAAACCTTATTAAGAAGTTCATGTTAAATGGAATAAATCTAGGCTCAAATGCTTGATAAGAAGATTTATTACATACTTAACAGGTAATTCATATTGTTCATCGTGATCAACCTGATGTGTCTTCTCCATAGTTTGTACAGGCAAGCGCAGAAAAGCATTGCAAACTCCAGCCCAACACAGATACTTCAGAGCTCGTAGCCAGTACGTCAACTTACTCCTGTGTGAATAAGTCTGAAGTAAACATGTTTCTAAAGCCTTTTCAGTCTTTCTCTTCTTCCTTCCAGTTTCCCAGCTATGCCATTCTCATTGCCTGTCTCATAGCAGTGTCCATTATTCTCATATTGATGCTCTCATTGTTCTGGAAACGTAAGTATCCCTAAACACATAATTGATTAATGTTTCTAATGCTGGCCTAGTGCAGATGTCTTTCTGTATCTCTGGTTAATCTTCTGATATATCTGACATGGCTCCTGTGACAGCACGCTGTTAATTTTATGGGGGTTGCTGTCCTTACTCCAGGACTCTGTCACCACGAGGAGACCAGGGAGCATGAGTTGGTGGGGATGCAGCAGGAGGAAGCCTGTGCAAAGAACCTGTTCACTCACTTGTTGCAGGTCTGGCTCATCTTGTTGACTCTTGGTTTACAGTAAAGAGGTCCCATAGTTTCCTGGAATTGCTCCCAACAGACATTGGTGTAACTTAAATCAGAATGAGATCCTTTCTTTCCTGCTTAGCCCACAAATTTTTGCAACTTGCTATCTTTGTTTCTGAACTCATTTGACTGATGCATTAGAATTACAGATTTCTTTTTGCCATTGTGACATTAATATTATTTTGCTTCTAGGTAAACGCACAAAGAAGTTTATAATAAAAAGGTAATCCATTTTGTAATTTCTTTTAAAAGTTCCAATGTCATTTTTCTCAGAGGCAGGAAGGTATTGGCTGCTGATTGTAATGGGTGTAGTATTGACTTGTGGTGCTGACTACCAACGTTGTGTTACTAGCAAGCTTCAGATAACTTCACCCCAGAAAATCAAACAGTGGTTCCGGGATACTGCTGCTATGTAGCAATGAACACACATCCATAGCACTGGAGAAATTCAGCAACTGGTACTTACCAGTTATGTAGTAACTGGGGTTATGTGGTAACCCCATTTTAAGGAAGTACCTAATCTGCTTTATTCTGTGATCAAATACCAGGGCATGACCCTGGTGGGGTTATTTTAAAGAAATGGTTCTGATGATCAACTAGCAAAATGATTGCTCAGAAACAGATCAGGGATTTATGGACAGTCCTCCATGGAGTGGCAATTCATGCCAATATGCAAAGAATGGACCCCAGGAAGGGCACGCTGCAGCAGTGTGGCAAACAAAGCCTTCCACAACTAGATAAATCTTGCAGCTCTCATGGGGCTGCTGCATCCTCTCACACACTCCTTGGGTCACACTGAAGTATCTGAGGTGATTATTTTGAGGCAGATATGAAATATGGAAGTGTGATGAGTCACCCTGAGTAGGTGTAACGGATAAGTTCATGTCTTCTGGCTTATCTTGAAAAAAGGATTTTCTCTAGACAAACCACTGGGTAGTCCAGAGAAGTGTTGTTGTCGTCGTTTAACCCCAGCCAGCATCTAAGAACCACACAGCCACTTGCTCAGTCCTCCCTACTCCCAGTGGGACAGGGAGGAGAATCGAAATAAATTAACAGTTGTAGGTTGAGATAAGAACAGTTTAATAACTAAAATAAAATATAATAATAACAAAAATAATAGACTATAATAATAATAATATTATAATGAAAAGGATTATAACAAAAAGAGAGATAAATAAAACCCAAGAAAAGACAGGTGATACACAATGCAGTTGTTCACTCACTGACTGATCCCCCTCTGCCAACTCCTCCTGGTTTACATACTGAGCATGACGTCCTATGGTATAGAATATCCCTTTGGCTAGTTCAGGTCAGCTGTCCTGGCCATGCTTCCTCCCAGCTTCTTGTGCACCTGCTTGCTGACAGAGCATGGGAAACTGAAAAGTCCTTAACTTAGGATAAAAGTGCTACTTAGCAACAACTAAAACAGTGTATTATCAACATTCTCATGCTATATCCAAAACGAAGCCCTGTACCAGCTACTAGGAAGAAAATTAACTCTATCCCAGCCAAAGCCAGGACAAGATTCATCCCTTTGCCAAAGATCATTTTTCAATGGTAGATGGACCCCCACTGCATACCCCACCTAGGAGATAAGGACTGGGGAGGGACTCTTTTCCAAATCCCAGGGTGGTTACCCTACAAGTGTCATTATAAGATCTGAACAGCCCTTTCCTATGCATTAGAAGAATGCAAGCAAGGTAAATGTTCCTCTGATGTAAAAAGTAGACATTGCAACATTGAAGTCAGTGAATTCAGTAGCTTCTGGTCTCTGTTTCAATGGGAATTTGCTGTCATTACACATAAGAAAGGATGCTCTGAAGCAGCAATGTGCTTTTGCCCCATCCATAGTAATCTATGCTTCTCACTACAGCCTTGGACCAGCAGAAGACCTTGAAAAAGTTTTCAGTGGCACTGAAGGAGAAAACAGCATTTTTTCCCTGTGAAGAGCTCCTACATCATCTGTGGATGCCATGGAAAATAAAGAGGGCCTGTTTCATCCTGCATTGAGATACTTATGAGCCCTCAAAATATCAATGGGTGTAAACCAAAGGCCAAAGCTTAAACTGTGAAAATTCAAAATCTCTGTGCAAATTTTGCCATGTCACCTTTAAAACTCATTGCATAAAGAAGCTTCTTTGAGAAGGTGCCTATGCATTATTCATAGGTATTTCTGGCATCTGCCTTCTTACTAATACCATGTTACAGAATTAAATTTGTTCTTCTCCATTTTTACTAATATTCTTCCTTGAATGCAACTTATACTGTGAGAAACAGAAGAGAGAAGAAATAACATGGAATGCTGCCTAACTTCAAATTGAAAAAAAAAAAAAAAAATCAGCAAATACAGTTCTTATTGCTTTTACATAATCAAGAGAAAAATTAATCCACAAGAATGCTGTAAGTATAAATCAAAAATGCAGATTACTTAAGGGGTACCAATTCTGCCTGTGATTCAGCATGTTTGAATGACCCTTGGAGACTATGTTAATAAACTTTGTAATTTACCACTAGCAATTGTATTTTTTATGCCACATCCTAAGGCATTTGAACACGAGTTATTCCCCAGATGTTAAAATGACTGGTGTGCTGTCTCAGCTCTCCAAAGAAGTACTGCACCATTTCCAGAGGTGGGAAAAAGCCCAGAAGACCAAACTGCAGGGAATTTTTTCAATCCTGTCCCCACAAACCCCCATGCCCTCACTTGTAAATCTATGTCCCCCCATCAATGTGAATAAGGGAGCCCAGTAATTTGTTTGGAGTTGCCTTTTGGTCCTCATGGCAATGACCTGTGGTGGAGTCTGCTTAGCAATGAAGACCTGCACCATGTGGCCCCAGGGTGCTTTGTTTAGGGCCCCAGCACCCAGTCACAGGGTAGCATAGTGTTGTCTGGCTGGGTTTTGTACGGATGAGACTGGAGTGCTCAGTCCCACCAGCACTGCCCATTTATCTTCTAGAGAATTGCAGGTGAGAAGCACAGCACAGAGCACAGCCACATCTTGGAAACCTGGCCATCCCTTCAGATGCCCATGGGAGGTGGGTGAAGCCAGCTCAGTGTTTCTGAGCAGCATAGGCAAAAATCCTGTAATCTCCGTGGAAAGGCTCTGGGGACACTAAAACCAGTGAAAAAGAAGAGATGAAGGATGGCATTCACCTTCTGCTGATTCTAGTGGGACAGAAGAGCTGTGGGGGAGAACATTGCTGCTGCTGGGGTCAGAATTTGTTCCCAGTCCTTCTCTGCAGCAACAAGCTGCCCCCACACACCTACCCCATGCTCAGGGGCACTGGCAGGACCTGCCAACCCCGTTCCCAGGCCTTCAGTGTCGCAGAGCTGGCAAGCAGGCTGTGGCTGTTTAGTTCTCAGACATATCCCTGTGTTGTGTTTAGAGCTGACCCTGAGGATGGGGATGGTTTGGACACTGTGGGCTGCATGGACATGTGTGTGGGTAGCACAGGGGGGGCAGCCCAGAACTGTGCTGTGGACCTTGGCTTGGCCCTGGGGTGCCGGAGCAGGAGGCAGGGCTGCCAGCAGCACAGAGTAGTCCATGGAAGTCCAAAATCCTCCCTGTTATCCTCAAGCCCTGTAAATGCTGTCATAATGGTAGCTCTGCAGCACTAACCTTGTCTTCTACTCAGCTGGGAAAACTGGAGCCTTCCAGTTTTGGCTGCAGGGCAGATCAGCAATGCATGGCAAAGAGAAGCCCATCATTTCACCACACTAATCGCACCCTTTCTGAGGGGGCTTTTGCTTGTGTTTCAGCTGGGTTGAGATTTAGGCTTTAAAAACCAGACTAGGTATTTGAAATGTAGCTAAAGTGCTTGTGGAGCACTTGCCAAATTTTTTAATGCAACTGATCCTGAAATATGGCAATCCACAGCTTAGGTTTGGGGGGTGCTGGGTTTGGGTTTTTTTTTGTTTTTTTGTTTTTTTCTTTTTTTAGTTGGTTAGCTTCTTGGGGGTTTTTGTGGGTTTTGGGTTTTTTTGTTTGTTCCCCCCCCCCCCCCCCCCCCCAAATAATTCAGGTAATAATAGCTGAAGCAGATAAAATCATGGTCTTAATTTGCAATTGGTTAATCCATTTCTGAACATTCAGATGTTTTGCAGTTAAGGATCCTGTTGGACAGTGTCTCATTCTACGATGCCTTAAAAACCAGACAATCAAGCTTACTAGGTTGGCAACCAGTCTGGGGGCATTAGTGAAGTGGGACTGGCCATGGAGGCTGGGGGGAATCATCTATGGGATACACCGAAGAGCTTTCATGTATCTCATTGGGGTCCTCACCAACTCTGATGCAGTGACTATGGGAATGGTGTGGGAGAAGGTTCAAATCCATGATGTTGTTATCTCTATTGCCTGTAGTTCACCAGTGCCTGCTATGGGCAATGACAATTTGTAGTAAAAGTACATTGTGGGAATAGCATTTGATCAGAAGAAAACATTGTGTGGCAGCTCTGGACTTCCCTACTAGTCATGCTCAGGGCTGTGGTGAGACTTTTTGACTCTACAGCATCTTCTCACAGGCCATGAGTTAGGGGGAGGCAGGGAAGGTTCCTCTTTGGGGTCCCTCTCAGCCTGGCCCGGGTTCAGCAGCCTGTTGTGCACCCTGGTCTAGCAGCACTGTGGGAGGCAGAAGAGTCCCCAAATGGAGGATGTGGCCATCTGGGGTTTGCTCAGCTGAGACCTGTCTGTCCCATGCTGGTTAATGTGGTTGCTGCCACTCCAGCACACAGCACATGCTGAGCCCGGGGATCTGGTGCCTGACCTGCTTTTAGGCATGAATCCACCACAGATCTGTAATGAATAAATGGGGGGAAAAGCCCCAAACAGTTCTGATGTACTCCTTTAAAAAAACCAAATGCACAACAGTAAAAAAAACCCCCACAACACTTTATTTTTTTCCCCCTCCTTGCCCTGCCCCCCGCCCCTCCTCGTAAACCTGCTAATTAAACCAGCAATATCTTCATTGCAACTTCCAATTGACAAGGCTCAGCTAATCCTCTTGCTCTTATTAATTAGCTTTGCACTAATGACTTCTTTAGAGCAGGGCTGGCTCTTGCTGGTGAAGGTTTTTTAGCAGATTTGCTGTGGTGCTGGCTGGACTTGAAGGCCCTTCTTTGGGGAGCTGCATAAGGGCAGAAGAAATAGGAGCCAACAAAGTGAGTTTGATCTGATCAACCATGTGGAAATACAGCCCAGAAATGCTGTAGGGAAGCTGAAAGTGTGACTTATGTTGCTGAGCATTTTTATTTATCTTTTTATCCACCCCAATTACTGAGGCTGAGGTTTGGGTTTAGAGTAGCAATTGGAAACAAGGAACCTGGGAGGGTTATATTTAAATGAAAATGCATTGAAGTAATTTCTGAGGAACTGACCCTGGCTGTGAGTATGTCCAGTGAAAGGTTCAAGGGAGCCTTTTAAAATGTATCTGAATGAGATGTATCTGAAGGAAAGAGAAATGCTGTTTTTCAAGAGCAACAGAAGCCCCAGAATGCAGTTTCTGGGTCTAGTGAAGAAAAACTGGATGAAAGCAGCAGGTTTTTAGAAGGAAGAGGAAAAGACTGTCAGAGAGTATTTCGTTGGATTTGGAAAAGTTAGTCTTTATTTTTAAGACTTTTACCTCGGAAGGCCAAAAAAAAAAGTGCACTTGAGTAAACATAAAGCACTGTAGCCAAGAAAACCCTCCAGTAAGCAGTTTAAAACAATACAGAGTTTTAGCTGCAAAGCCCTACAGAGGCCAATGTTTCAGACTGGGAAAACTTTGACAAAAGGTAGCCTGACCCCTGGTAGTTGTGCGAGGCTTGTGCTGTTGCGTTGTGGGGTGCAGGTTTCCTTGAGAGTTGCTTTGCTACAACTTGTTGCTGCCTGTTGACCTCACTGAAGCAGGTCTCCCTACAAAGTCTGCCCACATGTACCTTCACCCTGCCCTCGCTGGCCTTCTGTCTCTCCCAGAGAGCTGCCAACAAGCAAAGCCATTTCCTTTAAAACGGCCATGCATTTCCCAAAAAACACCAGTCCCCCCAGACTTTGCCTCCTGCTGCCTCTCAAACTGCCCAGTGCTAGGACCTGAAATCACCCAGGTTTAATGCCTCTCCCCAGTGCTCTGAGCTGCTGAAGTTACTGCAGCATTTATGGGCTTGCACTGGGAGCCTGTGGCTAGAGTGAAGCAGGTTTTAATTTGTTCAGAGTCCATGTCAAGCCTAAATAGTGTTATATCTGGGGAGTCTGGCTTTGCTCCATGGAGCAGGTTTGGTTAATTAATGAAGGATTTAGCTTTTGGTGCAAGCAATAATTTTCACTGGACTCCAGTACTTTGTGGACAATTGTCTGTATGAAAATGGCCGATTAAATTGGGTAAAGGAGGTCTGACGTGGAGAGATAATGACTGAACTACCCGATTAGTACGGAGGAGGTACAGAAAAGCAATTAAAAAGGGAGATCTGAGTATTTTGGGACATGGGATTGGCTAATGAGAAAACAGGAGGAAATACTGAAATAAAAGGCAAGCGTTGAGTTAGGAATACAAATCCTTTAAAGAGAAACCAGAGGAATGAATTAAATATCATTTTGAGATTAATAAGAGACCTCTCTTAATAGACTTTATTGGAGCTGACTGCTCTGATGGTCCCTTTCCATCTCAGAAACACATTTCATTATGTTTGCAGGTTTGTTTCTTAGCTGTAATGTGCTTTTCTAGGCACTTTTTAAGGTTAATATAAATAAATCTCCGAGTTCCAAAGGTGGAATCTAATTGGAGCTTAAGAAAGAGCAAGCAGAAGGGAAGAATGTGGCTGAGTACATAGGAAATTAGAAATAAGAATAAATAGCATCACGGGACTTGGGGAAAGAACAGAGATAACCGCACAGTGTGAGATGAATGCATGAAAAAGTGGAAAATTTTAGCCTGGTGGAAAGAGGAAATGGGATGTGTTGCCGCAGACACGACAGCAGATGGCAAAATTGAGCTACAGAGCAGGGAGACAGCTGGAGCGATTAGAAGCAGCTGTAAAGGTGATGCAGATCTGCTGCCACCATGCAGAAAAAATGCAGCCTCCTCCAGTCGTGATGGAGATCCCGGCCGGGAGCTCAGCTCATGGCTGGCTCCAAGGCATGCCTGGCCTGGGCTCTGGTTTACGTGTCCTCCAGCAGCACAACTTCCTGCAAGTCTCAGTAACAGCCTGGTTTTCTTGGCTCCTGAGGCTATTGTAACCATGCACTTCTTGGTTTCCTTTTCCCACTGATGATTAACCCCAGCTGGGAGCAGCGTGGCTTTGGTTTCTATTGCTAATCTAATATATAAAACCCAAGACTCAGCACCTCCTGCAATCACACTGTTACAGCAGTGACCTGGCAAAAGAAACATCAACTTCTAACCATCCTGCAGCTCATCTCAGCATCCACTCCCTTCTGCTATCAAATTTATGAGAAAGAGTGGTGGTCTTGACAAGGTGCCCTCTAAATGATCAATCTGGGGAGTGCTCAGAACTAAGAGAAACACTGAGATTAGAGTGGGGCTTCCTACAGAGAACCCTTTGGTAGGAAGGCTCATCTCCTTACCCCATGGTAAGCTCAGTTTAAGAGCTTCCAGTCATTTAAAGCTGAGATAGGCGACCACAAGGACACCGTGAACATGGATGCAAACTGGAGTGTGCAAAAAGCGTTGGAAGGATTGGGGAGGAGGGTGTTGGGAAATGATCTCTGGTATAAGTTCACTGACTTTCTTCAGTCTTTCAAGCACTGAGCATTCTCCAAGGGGAAGGGAAATCCTTCACTTCCCAAAATGATGCTTTTTTTTTTTTCCTAATAAGGAAACAAGCTGCATGTTCTACTGCTGTTTCAAAAATGCAGATTTTTCTTTCTAAATATATCTAGAAAAAAAAGAAAGGGTTGTGGATGAGTTTTTGGGTTTTTTTAATACCTAGGAAAAGAGGAGTAGGGTAGGTAATCCAAACCAGGGAGTAAGTCCTGTGTATAGTTATATTTTCTAAACCAAAAAATACTAAGGCTTGTCTCTCCTTGCTCATGTACTGCTGTATGCTCTGTAATTCTACTGATGTTAGTGAACCTTGAATCCTTGAAGGTAACCCCTTTTCATGCTTAGATGTTCATCTAATGAAGATTCATGGCTTCAAAGTTGCTCTCAAGCACCAGAGCTGGTGTCATGCTTAACTAAGCCATCCGGTAGTTAATACACACCACACAATCATCTGCATACTTAATGCAGGGCAGAGAATTTCTATGGAGAAATCTATAGCTTTTAATCCAGTGATGAATCTTTTATGGGATTTTGGATTATTCACTTTGCACTGAATTAAGTTGTCTCTCTTTCACAAAGTCAGACCCCCCTGACATGGTCTGCGTCACAGACCAGGCTGCACAGTGATGTATGTTGCTGGGATGAATTATTTATTGGACGTTTTAGATCACTTGCCCAGCAGTGAACTAAGCTCGTTAATTTTAAATCTGTTCATATCTATTCCTAAGTACACAAAAAGGATTTTATGTACATGAAATTCATCTCTCCTTCTTCCTCCCTCTTCCACCAGTGCACTAGTGAATTATCCATGAAGTTTGGGTTGGGTTAGTTTTGGATGCAAACTTTCCCTTAGGGGATGCAGTGGCAGCATCCTGGTGTTGGGGACTGTGTGTCTGAGCTGTTTTTGGGCCTGGTATAAGGTGTTTGTGTGAGATCTTCAGCTCTCAGTTGTGTCCTGCTTTAAAAACTGTGGAACTGAAATGATTGTGATTTCTTAGCTTGTAATGCACATGGTATAATTCTCCTAAGCCCAAGGGAGCTGTGCAGAGAATTTATTAATGGACCTTAGTATGGGGAGTAGGGAAACTCCTGAAGACTGTAATGATCAAGCACTGATTTTTTTTTTTTTTTTTTTTTTTTTTTTTAAATTTCACCCAGCAAGCCTCAGCCCATGCCAGAGCAGAGCTTTCCCAGGGCTTCCCTGTGAGCTCTGCTTCAAGGACAAGGGGAAATAAATCTTTCAATGGAGCAATGAGTCAATGCTGCTTTTGAATTCTGCTTAGTGTTTCATGCCCTTGGTCCGTTATCTAATGGAGAATATGATGAGGTAATTATGGAAATACACAAATTGCAACCTCATGAATACCAAAGAAATTCATGATGATCCATGCTAAAAGAATGCATAAAAATGCAAATCATTTGTAAATGGGGAGCAGTAAATCTTGTTAATATTAATAACTTAGAGCATTTAATTGCATCGTCTGGATGAATTCTAACCAAAGCCCTCTGAAGAAAGGTTTTTAAGACGCTATCCTGTGAACATGAGGTCAAGGGGAGCTCTAACTTGGATCCACTTGGTATGTGGTTACCTTTGGCTCCCTCCGTAGTCGAGGGAGGGAGAATGGGACTGGTCCAGAAGATGACCCAGCCCACCCATGGGAAGATGGGGGATGATTTTTTTGTGGGACGACTTCAGAACTCAGTTGGGCATTGCTGACTATGTGCAAGATCCTGGACACATATCATAGGGACTCACAGTATGAGACTTTGTGTCTGCTGTGTGGCTTTGACAGTACAGTTATGTTAAATAATGCTGTGTGTCTAAACCATCATTGCCTTGTCAGATGTGCAGGCTCTGTTCTAGCTGGACCAGTGCTGGGGAGCACAACTGTCTCTGAAGTTAATAATGGTGGATTGTCCTTGAGGTAGAATCAGGTCTCCATCTTCCTCTCTAGGACATGATGTCTATGTCATTCTATCTTTTAAAAGGTTATTTTATCCCAGTTGCATCATTAATGGTTAAAAGTATGTAGTAGGCTACCAGGTAAAAAGCTCTAGTAAAGTGCATCACATTGTCTCTGTAGAAAGCTAGCTTATCAGCTGTGGGCAAAGATGTCATCAATCTGCTGAGTTATGCCAGTTTTCTCAGTCTACCAGCACTTCTGACAAGCTAGTTCCACATCGGGGCTTCAGTGTTAATGGTCATGCTCTGGACACCATCAACATCATTGATCTGAGCATCTCTACAGGCTCCATGGTGGCCATATCACAGCACAGAGGAGGTGGTAGAGAACTGGAGCCTGCAAAGGACTTGGAACTTGCAGAAGGCCATTAAATGAATCAGTCATAAAACTGTAATGAGAGGCCATTGACCATGAATTTCAGTGCTGTTTCCGACCAACCTGATCCCTTCTCTCTCTAGGTTGCTTAGTTTACAAAGCTGGGGAATGTGTTCACCATACTCATGCTTAAGTTGTAGTTATGGTACTAGTAAACCATGCAGGAAGGATGAACACAAAGGCCACAGCTGAGTGAGCTGGGGATATGTATAAATCATGACTAAGTGCCTCTGCTTTCTCCGGGAGCCTGATCTACTGTGGTTGCCTCCTTCAGACAGGCTTCACAGGGAATGAACCCCTTCAGTGCTGAAGAGAAATGGAGCTGGTTTATTAAGCTTATTGAGAGATACCTAATGTGGATGTATGGATTACAAAACCCAGGGAGGTCCTGTGACAGCACTGTCACCAGAACAGTTTAAAAAGTTTTAATACTGGAGGCAAGATGCTGGGAAGTTACAGGGTCTCCCTTTCTGCAGCATAAACACTGCTTGGCAAGTTCTTCTGTGGGTTATTGACGGGGCTGGGATTTGTCTTCAGGCTTCTCTCTAGGGTTTCTTATCAGATCACGTCCTGTTGGGTTTGCTAAACTGTGCAGGAGGTGCTCCCAGCAGCATCCCGGGCACGAAAGGAAGAAGAAATTCCAGCTGTGCTCAGATTTTTTCCCTTTTTGTGCTGTTGTGATGATACCTCTGGCCAGATGTGGGGGGGCTTTTGTAAGAGTCTACTAAGGTGAAATTTCCCACTCAATATCCATTCGCTGAAGCTTTCCCAAGCCCTTATCTAACTGTTTGTTTTTTGTTTTCCTTTAAACTTTGTCAGGCTTGCCAGTGGCTGTTTGGTAGTGTTCATATTTATCAGCTGCTTCTTCCCTCTTCTCTAGTTCATTCATTTCCTGTCTGTAGCTGAGTTACTCTACAAAAGAAATTAATTTTATAATACAAAGATACTGGATGGCACTTTCAGACATGATGCCTGCAGCTTCATAAAACCTGATGAAGGAGAGACAAATATTCCAAGAGAAAACGAGAAAAGGTCATGATTTATTGCTTATAAACAGCTCCCTGGATCTTATTATCTCTGCTGTGTAGAAGCCTGAGATCTAGATTGGGCTTTATAATTCACATCGAAATTCATTGTATCGCATGTCTTCTGTAAAGCCACAATTTTGAATGATACAGCAAACCCTATTAAACAGGTACTCATTAAACTACAGCACCTTATAAATTCTTCCTGAGTTTTGTTGACAGTACACATCAAACACAAACCATTAAGTGCTTTTCATTTTCCTGGTAGTGTGCGATCATAATGCATTACATGACAAAATAATGTGTTTACATGACAGATTTAATGCTTGATCTGCTGCATGAAATGCTTCTGAGCACCAAAAGATAAGAGAAAAATGTAACATTATACTTCCAAGTGTCTATTAATTCTTAACTAATAATAAATTACACTGGGGCGCTGATAGAAATGGATGAGAGAGGCACATGCACATGGGAGGAATTCATGAGGATCAGTGACACGGCAATGAATACTAAATGCAGACATCATAACTAGAGGTAAAACAAAACATTTCTATGTTGGCAAGAGAGCTTAGAGCCTGTGGACTTGCTGCTGCTCTGTGTGTGTGTTTCTTCTTTTGCATCCTGACAGCCTGCACTGACTTGCAGTGAAGGTCACGTTAGACTTAGGCCTGTCCTTCCCTTCCAAAATGGTGTCAGCAAGGAGTCCTCTTTTAAGAAGACCCCAGCTTGCCCTGTCCTGGGAATTGGCCAGGCATGCAGCTGGCATTGAAACTGGACACCAACTCTGGGGACATGAGGGTGCCCTGCACTGCCCTGGCAGACCTTCCTACCAGCCCTTTGTGTTATGCTGGGGTTGAAAGGGTTACCCGCTTGTCCCCCTCAAGCCTTGTGAACAACAAGGTTTGCTATACTGAGTTGTCCTTATCAATGATCAGCCTGTGTCTATCCTGACAGCTGAGGGAGTGCTGTGGGATGGCTCTGCGGACTGGGGAGCAGTGCTGGGCACCTTGCAGCTCCAATGCAAGCCTCTGCATGGATGTTGATCCCCCTGCGGTTGGGAGAGCCAACCAAAAGTCAACACTTGCTTTCAAGGGTTTGCTTGCGAACTGTCTCCCACCAGTAAAAGCAAGTAACCAAGTTTCTATTTTTCCCAGCCAAAATGCCTTTTTTTTCTACCCCCACTCTGGCTTCTCTAACTGGGTACTGGTCCATCACTGCACCTCCTGTGCTGATCCATGCAACCTGTGCACAGCGCTGGGCACATGGCTTCCCACCCTCATCCTGTATGTTGCAGCCACTCCAGCCCATGCACCTCCAAATCAACCCCCAAGGGAAGGTTTTCTCCCACGTGAATGAACTGTTGTGTTTGAGCAACGATTTTGTGCTTTGGTTTGGGTAGTGCTTCCTACTTGCCTTCAAAATAGAGCACAGACAAATATAGTCTTGAGGCATTCTGTGCCAAATTTCACTTTTTTTCTTTTGAAAACGTCTAAGGAAACTGTTTTTTTGTTGTTTGTTTGTTTTCATCAAAAATGGTTGCTAGTTTTGGAGTTTCTTTATAAAGAATTGTCCTTCAACTTGTCTTATTTTTCCACAGTGCTACTAGACCACTGCCAACACTTTCCCCCCGTGCAACTCTACTGTAATCCACAATTTAGTTGACTTCCAGCCCCAGCTGGATGGGCCCTGAATTTGGAATTTCAAGAGTGATATTCAGCCACTTCACAAGTTTAGTGCATGGGGGCAGCTGTGTCTAGTAATTTTTACAAAGAACCCAAATCTCTGTTTTTTCTTGCAAGTGGGAGCTAAGAAGGAATTGGTATGTGGGAAAACAATGCTGTAATAATGACATACAATCAAAGAGAGGGTAATAAACCTGCTAGTTCTCTATATTTACTGTGGGAGTTTGCTGTGGAGCAGGAGCTGGGGCTTGTTTTAACTACAGACACCTTTCTCCTTTCAGTTTTTATGGCTTTCTCAATCAGTTTGCTTGTCTGCTGCTGGAGGCTTTTATTTGTGGATAAGGGCTGTTAACCAGTTGGAAAGTCAGACCAATGAAGTTATGTAAAATGCAGTGAACAGTTTTTGGCAGGTTAGAGACATGGTGCCAGAGGAGTGAGGGAGGTGGGATGGCTCCTGACCCTCCTGTTGGAAAGGGAAATGTTCTGAGGAGGGGACAAATTGCAGTAAACCATATATATATCTCCCTGTTTTATTGCAATTCCCCCCCCCCCCCCCCCCCCCCCCTCAGGAGGGGACATATATATGAGTATATAGGTGTGTATATATACACATATCTATATCTGTGCCTGCTCCTTGGCAGCTGCTCCTGCTGGGACAATGAGTTCCTCCTCCCTTTTCTGGTTCCTCTTTTTCAGAGCAAGTTTTAAAGTCTCCTTTAACTGGGAAATGAATAACAAATGCTGATTTGCAATGGGAGGGGTGCTCAGGCTGCCTTGCCCCAACGCAATGGTGTGAGCAGCATCTCTTGGTGAGGAAATGACCAGTTGAACTCCAGGAAGTCTTGGAGGTACCTGAAAAGCTACTTCCAAAGTGACTTTGTAGGACTTTCCTTATCTAGAAGAAAACAATAATAGAAATGGAAGAAATACCTCATTTTAACACTGCAATTTTCCTTTGAGCAGTCTTCAGAGTTGTGTCCGTGGATGCAGGGAATAGTGCTGTGGCTGCAGCATTTTCCTTTCTAGCAAAAAAGTTTCTAGGAGTAGAGCATCAAATGTGTGTAGGCTTCCACATGTGTCCATGGGTGCTTTGAAAAATCCCAGGCTTTGCTGAGGATTCAGATTTTCTTGTTTATAAGCCGTGTCTGGCAGTGTGATCTTATTTCATGGCATTTTGCCGCTGCGACAGTATTTCTAACCTCTGGAGCTCTGTGTATGATTCTACTGCAAAATTCAAGAGGACAGTGCTATTAGTTTGAGTTCTTAAAGGGATATTCAGCTTAGAAAGCTGAGGTGTAGGATCTTATGATCCGTGGGGAACCTGACTTTTTTGGTTTGGGCTTGGAAGTTTATTCTATACGATGTTTTTTTACAGAGGCAACAGTGATTCTCGGTGTGCTTTGTTTTGCTTCCTCAGCCATTTTTTTTTTTTTAAATTGCCCTGGTCTGAGAGAACAAAAAATGAATCTGGAATGTCACACCTGGAAGGTCATGTAGAAGTTTTATATATATATATATATAAAAATATTAAAAACCTATATAGTTTTTGAAGTTAAAAAAACCAAACCCCCAAACTAAAAAACTTTTCCCAATATTCAGCTACAATCTTTCAGGTCCCTTTTGCAAATTGCTCACGTAATTCAACTGACCTCAGTGCACTCAGTTTCTCCAATTTTACAATCTTAAAAAGGTTTCTAATTTGCTTTAGCTCATTTCGTCTCCCCAGCGTTGTGGATTCTCTTTAAACCCTCTATTTCTCACCAACTGTTTGGAGGTCTCAATTACTGAAGTACAGCAATGTCTAGTTTTCAAAAAATTTCCTGGGAAAGCAGGCATCCTTTTCAAAGCTCACCGCCATTTGGTCATCATTTGAAAAATGAGGAGCATCAGGTTTTACAAAAGCATTTCAATTCCCCTTCACTCTTTCAGAATCTTTTTGCCCTGAAACAAATTGGAAAAATTCTGTAGTACCTTCTTGTAAAGTCTCACCTCTCTCAGATTGTGTATGATAGAAAGACACCTACCTACCTCCTACTTTTAGTCTGGAGAAATTTCTATCTACGACAAAGAAATGTGAAGTCAAAACTGATGACTCTGTCTGGAAGTAGTCCACTGTAATGTGACAGCTCCTTCCCCCCAGAGTGGAGCAGCAGCGCTGGTAGCCTGAGAAATACTGCTGACTGAAACAACCAATTCACTTGATTTTCCTTTTCTTCTCTGGAAACAGTTTGTTCAAAGTCCTTTGCAGTCAGAGAGTCTGAGAGAATAGTTTTAAAAGGTCTAGGAGAGGATTTACTCTTTGCATTAGTTGACAGACTGCAATCTTCAGTGTAGAGCAGTTAACTGAAAACCAGCGAAGGAAAGGCTGTTAAAAGGTGAGTATCACGTGAATCTTGGCTCAAGGTAGTAAAGCCCAGCTTTCAAGCTAGTTTCTTCCCTGTTTCTTTCCTGAAAGAGGTGCAAGTTCAAGGGATAGAGATCTGAGGGTTTTTAGATGGTCATAAAGCCGCTTGGTAATGATGGAACATCTCCTGCTGCAGAGCAGAGCGAGTGCAAGGCGCTCACTGCGAAAGCCCCACGGGCCTTTGACCGAATGCTTGCTGGAGTAACAGATTTCCTCTATTTCTGTAAACATATGAGTATAAACTTCCCAAGTTGGTCTTGCATCTGATCTCTCTAGCAGTCTGGATTTTGGGTCCAGTGCATTGTGACATGGTTAGAGCAGAGCAGGTGGGTGCCCTGAGCCTGTGCCTTCTGCTACCTCGCAGGCAGTGGTTGCTGAGTTCACACTTGACGGATTTGCCCAACTGCTTCATAATTTGGAAGATCACTTACCAAATGGTGGTCTCTTAACTGTGTATAATATTGTCACTGAATGTGAACCTCGCTTCAGGAAAGGCTGATGTGAACGTTTTTAGAAAAAGTATAGCCAGTGAGTCTGCCCATACGTATGCTGGTGTGTGCAGTGGGTTCCCTTCTCTACCCTCTGTAGGAAGGGTTTGAGATCTCCTTGGCTGATGTTACATTTTCTGATGGAGATGCATTAAAAATTGATTCCTTTTTTTTAGCAGGCTCCACTACTTTTCTGCTGGGGCTATTTATGTAGAACTGGATTTAAACATCTATTTACTCATAAATTGTATTGACCTGGTAAAATCCATGCCATTTTCAGTGAAGTCTGTTCCATTTGGAAATAAATCTCCTGACTTCAGAAAGCTTTTCTAAAAAACCTTCATCTAAGGCACAACTGAGGTCAAAGCAAGCTAGAAACTGAGATCCAAAGTTTTCTGTGTCTCCTCCTCACCCAAGCTGTCATCAGATACCAAAATCTCCCAGTGTTGTTTTCCCACATTAAATTTCCCCAACCATCAGAAAGTTTTACTTCTCAGCACTTCTACTTGTGGGTTAATGAAATCCAGTCTTAACAGGCTCATCTACTTTCCTCCTGCTGCACCATCTTCAAATCCCTCCGAGATCCAGAAATGAGGCACGCAGCTGGCCATCACCTCCAAGGGGCTCAGCCTGCAACTCGCTCCCAGGGTGATACTATACCTTGATACCGAGTTTCCTATAAAATGTAATTGCTGCTGCTTTCTGTAAGACATGACCAGAGGAAGGAGAGGTGCTGAGGGCAAAATCTCTTCTTTATAAAGTAGCCTCTGAGTTACAGCCTGTGCTGATGTATTGGGAATCAGGAATTCATTTCCACCCTTCTCCCGAGGGAATCTAAACCCAATTCTCCCAAGAGTGACTGAGCCAGTGACTGCTCTGGAGCAGGGACACTTTCCTCCACTGTCTGGAGCTAGGATACTGATAAAAAGAAAAAAAAGATTTGGGTCCCACTGGTGGCAGAGAGAGAGAGAGAGAAATACTGTCAGAAAGGGGCGGGATCCAGTGAAAGGGAGACCTGGGCTCTGGACCCTACCCCACCATTATTTTGGATTTTCCATTCAACACTCATTCAACCAAATGTATAAGCTTTTGGACCAGGAACAAAGTCCTTTTCCCTCTCTGTGAATGTCTTAGCAAGCAGCTTATACCCACATAGATCCTGTGCCCCGTTTGCCTGTTAAGAAGATTGCAGGTGGATCATCCCTCTGGATGTCTCAGCTTTGGCTGGGTCATTTCCAAGGCAGCTACTAATCCCTGTGCTATTCCCCTCTTCCAAGCCCTTTACTCCAGGATCTGGATCCACTCCAGTAGCCAAGCACTTTTACTGAACCCCGGAAACTGCCATGCCTAATTTTCAGATGCAGAAGGTACTTTCATCCAGCCCTGAGTGTATGCACACAGGAATAAGTGAACTACTTGATGAACTGATTAAAGATTTATAGTTCTTAGAGCACATAGCCGTCTTTTGGGGAAAATCCTGGATCAGAAATCCATCTCTGTCCTCACTAATCCATGTATTATTCTCTCTCATTACTTTGTATTGATTCATTTCCAATTCATGTTGCAGCATTGGGTCACCAGTGTGTGTCTGATATTGCAATACATTATTTAGCTGTCTCCTGACTCTCTTTGGTATTTGGTGGCATCTGTTAGCATGGTTGACTCCTCTCTGTCTATTTATTTAATGATGGTACCTTAATTTTTTTCTTAATACCAACACCCTACTGGTCCATTATCTGGTCATATTCTGCCTGAATCCAAAGTTAACTCTTTTGTGCCTTCTCTTTCCTTTCCATTTTACAACCTGCAAAATGTTATCAGGAACTGTTTTGGTCTCCTCTGACTTTTCAAGTGACACAAAGTCCATTTATGGTGTCATGCCATGGGAATTCACATAGAAAAACAGACAGCAGAGAGCTCTTCTCTGCTTTCACATACCTCTAAGCTGCCATTCAGCAACTGGAGTGAAGTACCCAGGATATTTAGGGAGTTTTACAAGAGAATACATACCCAGACTGAATGTCACTTAGACCCACTGTAGTAGGGCCAGACTTCTGTCCATTTTCTTTCTTCATCTATATATTTTTGACTAAACATTTCAAGTCAGGGAGGATTCCCCTCCCTCTAAGGGAAGGAAGCGTGGGACCTGATTTCCTGTCTGGGGTTCCTAGGCTTCATTTTAATACAAATAAAAATCCTTTTCTCTTCCCAAAGCCCACCACATCCCAGATACTTGTCTCTAGGAATACAGGAGGAAACCAGCAAGTGATCCTTGCTTTCTAGTGATGAGCAAGTCAGTGTGGCAAACAGCAAGCCCCAGTGCTGTGCTCCTGCTCAGGCTGAGTGTAGAGCTGGGGGGACATTGCTCACACACACACAGATGCATGAGTGATGTGTTCTCCAGATGCTTGCTTGCACAGCCTTGTCTTTCTCAACCACTTGTCCCTCTGAAGAGGGACTGCTCCATGTCTATCTGGGCATGACCCATTTGCTACCTCTTGTTGGTTGTGATGGGCTTTTAATATTTTAAAATGTCAGAGAACCATGTATCAGCCCCAGTGGTGATGAGACCTTTCTTCAGTGTTCCTAGGCTTGTAAAAGTGGTGTTGCAAGGGATTGCAGAGCAGTTCTGTTTAGTTTCAAATCTACTTGTAACAGCTGGTCTGTATCATCTCCCATGCTCCAAGCAGCACAGCATGGCGACGCCTCTCAGCAGGCTGCTTTCTCGGTCTCAGCTGCATCCCTTCAGGGTGTCTCTCATCCGACCGGCCCTTCCTGAAGTGCATAGCAGGTGCAGAGTAACAGTATCCTCTTGGGCTTTCTCATCATTTTCCTTTGCTGAACTGCCTGAGCACCAACAGCAATACCTCTAGCATCACTTTCCATCAATTAGAAAATCATGTGAGTTCCCTAAATTGCAGCTATTCTCCCTTCCTCTGGATTCATAATAATAATATAAGATAGCTGGACTGTGCTGTGTGACTCCTTCCTTGCTTGTCCAGAACGCCCTGTTTCACAGGTTTTGAGGACATAACAATACCTTAACTCCAGGATGTTGGTAACCCAACTATACCAACAACTGCCCCATCCCCAGCTGTTGGAGAGACATCACAGCGGGGTTTAGGAGAGGTTTGGCTGCTGGAAATAAGTGTTTCTCAGAAACACGTCTATGGGCTCCCTACGACTTATAATGTGAACACAGAGGTCTTGCAGATAATCCGCTCAAGTATATTTAGGAGGATTAAAAGTCCTCAAATTTTTGTTCCTTTTTTATTTTCTACCTTATCAAGCACACAAGCCTCACCTGTATAGTATCCCTAGCCAGAAAGTAAATGAGGTCCCGTTGTCCAGAGTGACAATTTCTGCCACCCCTGTTCAGACTTTGGCTCCCATTCATCTGAGAAGTGCTGCATACCCGGAGAGCAATGCAGGTGTTGGTGCAGCAGGGCTGACCTCCCAGCAAATGCCATTCTTATTTCCTGGGTTGTGGGTGGCATCTAGTGTATGCCTGTCCCTGCTGCGGTAAGATGAGTTTTGACTCAGTTTTCCCATGAGAAGAGTGGGATCTTGACTAAACCATCTTCCAGCGATGCAGTCAGTTGTACTTTGGAGATACTGATCGGGGTGAGGGAACTGCACCAGGATTAGTCTGAGACCTCTCCTTGTTTCAATTCTGGTTTGACAGCATCCAAATCACAGCTGTAGTTTCTTACCGTGCCTTTCTCCACCCAGCACCGATATTTCTTCCCTGTGAAAACACTCATTTCCAATACTGACTGGCTTTGACATTTTTGATAAACAAATTTGACCTTTAAAATGTCTTATGAACTCTTACTTTTCTAAATATTTAATTGTTTTGTGCTTCTCTTTTTCAGCTGGTTCAATTTATTAATATGCTTTTAAAAAAAGCCATCGGCACCAGAGTTGAACCAACATCCTGGGTTTGTCTCGCCAGTGGCAGTTGGGAGTAAAACTCATCTTCTTTCTTCTGCTTGCTCCTGTGTGGTTGAGCTGGATATGTCCCCAGTCTTTAATTCAAATACTTCCTGTGATAGAAAATCCATCAGGTGCTAATGGAAGATGTTCTCATGTTTAATTACTCTCTTTGGTTTGCAAAAAAAAAAAAAAAAAATTAGAAAATGACTCCCCATACTTAGCTTGGATTGATCCAGTTTCAGTTCCAGCCGTTGGGTCTTATCCTGCCCCTGTCTGCTAGATTAAAGAGCTCTTTCTTAATAGAAAATCATGTGGATACTTTAGCGACCTCTTAACCTTCTCATTGTGAAATCAAATAAACAGAAGCTCTTTGGTCTCTTACTGCAAGGTAAGCTTTCCTGATGAGGGTCAGAGATCACAAAAAAAGAAAATATTTATGTTCTTGGCCCACTTTCTGGAAACCCGAAATAGATGAACTGTAAGAAGGGATTGGGCACTTAAATACATTTCATCTTCTCCCTCTTCATGATTCAAATTAACAGAACTAATGGATAAGATTAATCAGGTGCTGTTTCATCCATCTCCTTCATGAAAAGGCAGGTGAACATTAAACTACATTAAATATTACTTTCTTATGAGCAAACTGAGATTCCATACAAATACAATTAATTATAGATTGAGACCAGCCAATTACAGGAATATATGCAAGAATTATTTGAATACGGATACTACAAGATTGGAGGAGGGAAGAAGGAAACCTGTCTATGCTCCTAAAAACCTATCTGAACAGCTTAGTGCTTGTTTCATATTTAACTTAATAAAGGCCTTTATCATTAATGAGATGATAAATATGCTGGAAAACAGGACTAAGTGATCAAAATAGGAAGCTCCTGAGGTGCAGCACTTGGCAAGGGTGGAAATGGGAAGGAAGTGGGTTACTGGGAGCATCTGATAGGAAGGGCTGTGCTGGGACCCATCAGACTGACAGGTAGACACCCAAAGAGGTGTCTCGTAGTCCCTTTCTTGGCATCTTTGGCTTCCTGACCTTACCTCTTTCTTCCCGCTCTTCCTAATGTGGCTGACAAGCACAGATCATGCTGTTGCTCTGTAGGTCTGCAAATGAATATAAATGAAAAGACAATCTCTGCCCAGTGATTTTTCCAACCTATGTGCATTTGCTTGTCCAAAACAACAGTACTGGAGGCTAGGTTAATAAAAAGTTGGTCACAGGAGCAGAGTCCTGTTGAATAAAGATAGCATAATTTATCCCTTAAATCATAGGAGATTTTGAAAATTCTTGAATTATGCTAGTAGAGCTGGGTGAATTTCATGGTTTTAGTGACCTCCAAGCAAGGACAAAAAAATACTGCGTTTTGTCTAAAGCCACTTTCTGGAAAAATAAGATAGTTTCTGGACACAGAAGAATGAAGGCATCGTAGTTTCAGAAGCTATGTATGGGACTTATATTTGCAAATTTTTTATTTCTTAGAAAACATTGATAGGATGAATTCAGTGTCTTCATTCCCCTCTGGAACTGACCTTCTCCTGGGAATGGGCTGCTGAAGCATTCAATATTTAGATTGCTGCAAAAAGTACCTGCAGCAAAAACTGCAGCAAGAAAATGGGAACACGTTATTAGGGTTTTGTCGCAGCATACCTTCATTGCCCTTTCAATTCAGGTTAAGGAACATTAGGCAATGGAAGCCCCTCAGATCTCATTTTGCAATTGCAGAGCTGGCAATTCAGTGCACGTTGCTGGTATAGTGAAGGCAGGTTTGCATCTGCCTTTCTTTCTGTGCAGAAGGGATGAAGTCTTGCCTTTCTGGGCATAAATCACTTTTAGTTATGGGAGATTAGGAGGAAACCTCCCTGGAATCAGCTTATCCTGTGATTGACTAGTGAGGAGGTTTTGCACCTTTCTTTCTTTGAAGTATCTGGCTGTTGTCACACCCTTGCTTGGCAGTTGTGAGGACAAGAAGGCTGTGTTGGCTCATACAATCCAGAAGACTTTAATGCAACAACAGCCACTAATACATTTGAGGAGAGTGCTCTTGAGGAGGAGAGAAAAATCCAGTGAGTGATCAGAGGAGTGTCTTGCTTATGCCATAAACACTAAACCGTAACATCCAGAAATAGGCTGGAGACCATCCTCCTTGGAGGATTTAGTCTTTGTCTCATCTCCCAGGGATGGCATGTACCAACCCACAATGGCAATGCCATGCGGGTTGGATCAGAGGAAAGCTGAGCTGTGTGCTATGAATACTTGCAGGACAGAGGAGAAAATAAGATGGTTGTTTTGATTTCAGATATATAGGCACTTTCTCTGTCAGGAAAGAAAACAAAAAATCTGTGAAAGAATAGCAGTGTTTTTTGGTTTGTATTGTGCAGAATAGGGGGTAACACGTGAATGCTAGGAATGATGACAAGGGAGAAAAGGAGGGACAGAGCAGCTCCTTGAAAATGTTTGGACATTAGGTGACACTCTTCTGCTACGTTTCCAGCAGCCATCAATGCAGGTGGACAACACTAGGCAGACACTCTTATTTTGAGCAAGCCTGTTTCTTCAGTCTTCAGGTTTAATTCACGTGGGAACTTTACAAGAAATTTTCTGATCAAGAACCTGACACTTCATCCAATTTCTGATTTAATTTGATTCTCCACTTTAATGTGAGTGAAAATTCAGGAACTAGCTCCCTTGCGTTCAGAATAATAACCACCAATATATTTGCTTGGTTTAAATCTCTTTAGGTAGTATTGTGAGATAATTCACTCATCAGCTCCAGGGTGTAACTATTTAATTTGTGCAGAGGGTGGCATTTCAGCACCGTGGAAGGTAAAGGAGTCCAAGAAAAATGCGTGATTAACAAGAAGAAAGAGAGGGGCAATCAGTGAGTTATTTTGCTGATATTTCGTACTGTGCCACTGATCTGTCTAATGACTTGGGTCAAAACAAAGACTCTGAAAGCAGCACAGAATAACACCAGAGAGATGAGTTTGCCATTTTCTGGCAGCAAAGTCTGTATAAGTGCATATGTTCCACCTATTTTTCCACTGCCTTCTACTACTACAACAGAAGATAAATGCATGCTTGGTCATCCTTTGAAAGAGCGGCATTACATCCACGTCGTAATGACTCAGTTGAGAATGATGGCTTACATGAAAAAAGCAGTAGCATTAATTTTTTTTTTTTCAGGGGCATTTGAAAGATTTATAGCAAACTTGCATCTTAGTTCTAGGGAAATACCCAGATTAGTACTAATTAAAGACGATATTTTAGATTTAAGAAACAAGTCACTTATGGATTGCAGATATACAACTCCCTGTTTTTTGCTCCTAAGATTTTGTTTGTTGTTGCTGCAGTCAGCAAATGGAAAGCTCCTGTTTTCTGCTGTGTACCTCGCTGGGAGGAAAACTGTCAACATAAGAAGTGAAGGAGACTGATGGGGAAGGCATTATATATTCCTTTTTAATCTTTTTAATATCCATCTCTAGAAGACACAGAGCCTTGTGTGTGATGGAGGTCACACTCCCCAGGTGACGGAGTGCCTCTGCTCAAGGTTGCTTATTTATGCCTCTATTTGTTTGTTATGGAATCCACCTATCTTATTGAATAATTCACGAGCATGCTTGGGCTCAGGAACCCTCTTTAATGAGTTCGAGAAGCAGCCAGGGCTCAGTGCTGCAATCAGCTTCAGACTGCTGAAGTGCAGAACATGGGGTGCCGTATGTCAAATTGGGGCCCAAGCGTGTACCTAAACAATATTGGTTTTACAGAAATTTACACTCAGTGAGAACAGGATAGTGAATAGGCTCTAACAGGAGGCTGCCAGACCCATCCCAGTGTTTCTTTTTCTTCAACCCTTCAAGGTAATTAAACTTGATAAGAAGTGAGGGACAGAGATTTAGTTTCTGCTGGGAGGGCACTCTGACACTTCTGTTCCTTTTTGACTCATTTTCCCTGTCTAGGGCCAGATCCTGTCTGTTTTGCAGGTTTAATTGAGTCATTGGTGCTGGAGTAAAGTACTGCTCAATGGGAAGTCAGAGTGATCGAACTGGACTTGGAGGAACCAGTGCAGATTTATATTCTGTCTTGACAGGATTAGGAATATGTCTACTTGCTTATCTGCTAAGAGTTTCCCACTGATGATGCTGTTCATAAACATAAGAGCAAACCAATCTTGTGCTTTCTTTTATGCCAGATTTCTGATTGTGTGGCAGAGGGAATTGGGTCTCTCACAGGCTCCCGTGGCAGTATCTGTATGCTACGACTCAAGAACAAGAAATATGAAAAGATCTGTGAATGCACTCACTGTAGTAGCCACCAGCCTTCATCCTCCTCCTGCCAAGCACCTCCTCTCTGGGACAAACCAGCACGGAACAGGATTGAAATGCCCACTCCAGCTGCGCTGGTATTCATAAGCTTGCTTACAAGTTTTCAGAGAAAAATCAGCTTTGCCACAGTGTTCCACTAATCTGCTATGATTTTGGTGTTGGTTTTTCATTCCATTGGCATACTCATATCTACTTTTTTGCAACACTAGGTATTTTTTTGCTGTCTTCCTTTCTGCATCCGTGTGAAGTAGGCAAGGCAATTTTCTGTTTGAATTGCTTCTGGGGAAGGCATATTTAAAGCCATACACAGGCTTGAAAGGCATGTTAAAGACTTAAAGGGTCATCTTAGGGACCCAGCTGTATACCTTTAGTCCTTCAGTACTTAAAAAAGGGCCATAATCTGGATGAGTTCTTCTGATCCTTTCAGGAAAGAAAAGAAAAAAATAGCTTAATTTGCAGTAATTTTTTGGTTGCTGTTAATGGAAAGCTTTCTAACTACAAGTTCATTGGAACAAGCTGAAAGAGGCTTTTAACAGCAAGTTATGCCATCACCTGTCAAATGCTGGTGTATTAGATCCTGCAATAAAAGAGAAAATGGACTTGATGTCCTCTTGGATTCCCTGTTTCTGACCTGATCACCCAGATAAGTGTAAGCAAGCATTGCATTATTGACCTCAGAGAGTTTGTAAAGACTTATGTCTGTTTGGCTCTTCTTCTATGAACCTGAACTGGACTGGTGGTTAGACAAGATTTGTGTCCTCCCTCGTGTAGAGATCCTGTCTTTCATTAAGATGGTTTTGCTCCACTTGTCAGTAGCATGGGCCAAGGTGGGATTCTCAAACCTGGAAAATTATATGTTTTTGGAATACTTGTTCCTGTTGCAAAATGAGCTTGAAAGAGCAAGGTTCGTGTCCCACAAAGCTGTATTTTTGGATTATGTTTTTTTGGCTGGTCACTTGAAACATTTGATCTTTTCCATAATGCAAAATAAATACTGGAATGAAAAGCCATACCACATGCTGCTGAAGCGGCTGGAGTGCTCCATCTTGACATTTTCAGAATAGAAGACAGATGTTACCAAGATGTTTATGGGATGGCCTGTGTTTTTCTTTAATGAAAAATCATTAGTGAGCAAATGTCCACAGAAGGTCTGAACTTTAATGAAATGGGATTTTTCTGATAGAAGATGTTTTACAGAAACTTAGTGTTGCTTTTTTTGGCAGTTAATTGGCATACCCTTTCTGCACATATGCCTTTAATCCTGTCTGTGTGGTTTGATCAGAGCATCTTCCTCCCAGAAGACATTGCTCTGCATGCTGCTCTGTGCACATCCCTGGGGCTTTTTGCTCTATGGAGATGCTCTGTGAGAGCTGCCCAATCTTTCCCTAATGGTGCAATGGGATTTGTGCTGGCCTGTAAATAAAAGTGAGGTGTGTCTTTAGAGATGAGTTGGCTGTAGCATCAGTGCTAGTAGAAATCTGTCCCTGAGGACCAGTGCAGGAGGTTTGTGATCATATGCTGGAGCTGGGGTGAACCCCCTGAACTATTTCATAGTGGCTCCTTATGGAAATCTTGTATAACAGCACATGTGGATTCTCTTTGTGTCCATGTCTTGTTGCAAAGCCTGGGCTTAGAGATGGGCTGGGTGGGATGTGTTGGGCAACATAGAAGTGCTCTGCACTGTTATAATTCAGAAAAAAAGCGGGAAAATGACTAAACTTGTGTGTATGTAAAAACTGGTCAGGCTGGTATCTTTTCTCACTGTGCTGTGTTGTGCTTCTTCTGTGCTACCTGTGACTACAGAGTATAGTGGTGATTGCCCATTAATTGCCTCATGATTGACTGAAAATATAACTAAGGCGTTACTGTGTAAGTCTATTTTCACTAAATTAGGAAGATTAACATTAGCAAATTGATATTAAACAGAGATTCAAGGCAGTAGCAGCTCCAGGTACAATTACTGCTTATTCTTCTGAAAGTCCTGGGCAGAAGGACAGTCCTACAGGCCAGTGTGGGAGGACCAGTGTTGGGTCTTAATCTTAGCCCTTCTCTGGTTGGGCAATGAGAAGAACTTGTTGGAAAAAAGCCACCTGAGACCTAAAGGGACAGCGTGAAAAAAAGTAGTGATCAGTGGAGGTCCCCAGCAAGCAGGAGGCTGGCAGTGGAAAGTATTGTGGGAAGGTTTGCTCATTGTCAGGCTCATTTTCACTCCATTGTAAAATTATTCAGAAGTGATGGTCTTCACAGTATCGCTGAGAGCCCATCGTTTCCCCACAGCTGCTGGAAGAAGGGATGATCCAGCTGCAGGGATTGAAGCCCGTGGGACTCTGCTCGCTTGTGGGCTGCCAGGGCTGAGCTGGCTGCGATGTGCTGCCTGTCCGAGCACAGCTGGGCACCGGCAAAGCCACTGCTGGGCTGGGCAGGCACGGTCCAAAATCTGCACGCACACAGCTGCTGGAGCTCACTTTGAATTTGATGCAAGCATCCATAGTCTGCCTTCATTCTGCCCGTGTTTTAGGAAAATAGCAATGCAGAGTTTAAACCATGTTTAAAAAGCAATGAGCTTGCTATCTTTGCGTAAGATGGTTTCCTTGAAAGTGAGATCTGTGTATGGACAAACTGAAAATTCCTGCTTGATACGCAACTTGCAGACCCAGATTTCTGAGGCTGGAGGAGATCTACATTTTAGTCTTTCTGCTGCAGGTGGCACTACGGTTCCTTGTCTTTTAACCGTCCCAAATCTGAAGTGATGAGTTATTTGCTATGGTCCAAAGGGCAGCAGAAAAGCCTGACCAAATTTAACTAAACCAGAAGGGCACAAAAAGGATTTTGAACAAAATGTGAGTGACTTGCTTGCCCTGCCCATCCCTTCTCAATTACTGAGAGCAAATAACTTACATGTAATAGCGATGGGGGGAGAAGCATGAAGAGGAGGCAGAAAAGTCTTTTTGGCAAAAACAGTGAGCTTCAGGAGGAAAAAGCAGATGAATTCCACAGTGTTTGTACAAACACTGTGTATGCTCAGCTGGCTTGGGACTTCACAACTGGCCTCGCAGATGACACTGAGCAGCAACAGTCTGTCCTCAGGGCTCCATGCTTGGGACTCTTTCAAATTTGATGTTCATCCTTTGCACCCTGGCTTGGAGGAGCATCTTGCCACAGTGCTGGTCCCCCAGAATATATGCCAGCAGGTTTGTCCTAACTTCCGTAAGGACATAATGAGAATTAGCCCTCTTAGCACCATGACAGTGCTTCCTCTTCTCCAGCCTGATGTTCTGGGGGTACAACGCAGAAGATCCCCAGGACCCATCACATGAATGATGTCTATAGGATGGTCAAGGTCAGATTTCTGTGGCAGATATGGGCAGTCAGTTTTCTTTTGTTTCTTAAAATCTGGAAGAAGTTTTGTTTTCCTTTGCGAACAGTGTTGGGGTAGTGGAAGGGAGGAAACAAGCAGTAGTTAGTGGAGCAAATGCAATTATAAGGTAGTGTTCAGGTAGGAGGAGGGAGTTGGTGGGACCCCTTCCCACTATCCCGAATAAGTCAGCAAGGGAAAGCGGTGTTTGGACTGGTTCTACCTGCCCAAAATTGACTGTTAAATCATGGCAGGTTCAAAAAAGAACAACAAAACTTGAAGACATAAATGTGAAGGAAGAAGCTGCTAAGATATTTAGGGGTTTTATCCAAGGAAGGTTAAGGGATGACCCAGTCACAGCCTTTAAGTAACAACATCAGGCAGAATAATTTCTTAATCAAAGGGAAAGAGTATAAGTAAATTTCAAAGGCTATACATAGAAGTTACATAAATCCAAATGGGAAACAAGTCATGTGAAATGCCATTCAGTGGCTACCCTGGGCAGGTAACAGGAGGGTACAAGTGAGATGTATTTCTTGCTTGTGTGCACCACCATGTTCACTAATCTAAAAAGCCCATAAAAATCTTCATGCAGTTTAGCTTGATTCCATGCAGTACAGGAAGAGTAAACAGAGAGGAAAAGTATATGGATTGAGTTGATGGAAATTTACTTTCGACTGATTGAAACTGAGGTGACATAAAGCAGATGGAATTTTTTCTCACCACTGCTAGCTTAAGGAAATGAAATCTTTCATGATGATCCAATTTTTTTATTAATTTTCATATAAAGAACACAAAATATTGTGGCTGTGAAAGAGCTGAATATGAAGCAGAAATAAAATATGTACATAAAACAGGATAACTGACAGCTTTAATACATTTTCAATTTATATGTGAATATAGACACAATTCCCCCTGCATAAACCAAACACCTAGCCACAGGGTATAACATGGGAAGCATAAAATCAAAGCAAGGTGCAGCACTTGAGCTAGAGTAGTAGAGTGGTGGCAAAGGGCAGGTACTGCCTGTTGGCTTGATGGGATAAGCACCTCCCTCCTTCCATGCCCATCTCTGTAGCAGGCATCAGACTTGCTCAGGACCTGGCAGGTACAAGTCTTTGGTCTTTTTGAGCAGTGTCTAACACTTTCTTCATCATCAACTCAGATGTTCCACTAGAATCAGAGAAATCATCAAGGTTAAGGAGTTGATTGTAATGGCCAGATGTGACAGAAGGCAATTTGAAGGCAAAGCTGGTGCGACCAGACTGTAGCTGTTTCCTAACAGCTCCCAGATGACCTGTAGAGGCTACATCAAGATTGTTCTAAATTGCATCAGGCTCAAGTCAGGTCCTCTGTGACTTCAGGCACACTGGTGCCATAAAGCCACCCTTACCACCCTGTGATGCCTGCATGTCACCCCAAATTTTTCACTTCCTTAAAAATAAAAAAAAAAAAAAAAAAGGAATGAAAGGAAAGGAGAACCAAAAAAAAAAAAAAAAAGAAAAAGGAAAGAACAGAGACACAAACACAGACGAGCAGAATAAGAGAGGCAAGAGATTAAAATTTTCTGCACCCACAGCAGTAACCTATCTGACTCCCAAGATGCCCAGCTGTACCCAATGCTGCCTTTTTAATTACTGGCATAATCAGGTCATGCGGCTAATTGGCACCCTGGTGTGGGAGCTCAAGCTCGCACTGGGTCTCTCCTCTGCCAAGGTGTTTTAGAATTTGTTTAGCTGCATGACACAGTGAAACCTCATTAGGAATAAGACCGGCTCTCCATAAAGGATAAGTTCTGATGAGTAGGTCTTTTCTCTTCTGCTTGAACTACTGTAAGGGATTCTCAAATTAATTTAATATAAGGAGCAACAAAAGCCTCCAAGATGGCTCTGCGCTCTCCTTCCCCAAATACCTGTTTATAAGGATTCTACTGCCCTACCCTATGTTTCTCAGCACAAAATTTGCAAATATTTAGCAGATACCACCAGGGCCTGATGCAGCTGTTCTTCACTCCTCCAGGATGACCTGGACCTCCAGGATGCAGCAGAGTTGTTGTTGTGTCACAGGGAACCACACGCTTTGCTCAGGCTACTTCCTCGCTGGAGTGGTTGGGTGGCTGTAACATACTGGGAGAATAAGGTTGTGCTATGTCTGAACAAAAATATCTCCAAGGAAAATGGATGGGTTTTCCCAGGCTTTTGAGGAAGGTCCCAATCTAGACCCTCTCTCTAAAGTCTCCCATGGGTTTCCAGCAATCTAGATATTTTCCAGGAATTTTTCACAGCTTTCCAGGAATCCCTCCATCCAAAACCTTTCTAGGAAATCCCCATGGCTTTCTACAAATATAACAGTTTCTTTTCAGAAATCCTTCCGTTAGGTTTGGGACAATTTCCCTGATTTACTAGGAATTCCTCAATTTAGAGTCCTCCTAGGAATTCACCTAGTGCTTTCCAGCAATTCCTCAGGCTAGAATCTGTCTAGAAAGCTTCCTGGTCCTTTGTAGGCAATTTCCTTCTACTTTTAATTAATTTTTCTAGATGCTTTTCAGAATTTTTTTTTGGTGAGTTTATAGGCAATTTTTTCACAGCCTTTCAACATGTACTTTCTAGGAAAATTTCCATTGCTTTTTGTGACTTGTCCCCGTGGTTTCTAGGAATTGTCTGGCTCTTTTCTAGCAATTTTCCTGTTGCTTTTTAGGAATTTTTTGTACTGCTTTCTAGGAATTCAATTGGTGTTTTTCAAATTGGTTGTTTTCCAGAAACTTAAATTAACCAATTAATTTAATTAAAAATGAATCTGTTGTTTTCTAGAAATGTTACTGGTGCTTTCTTGAAATTTCCTCACCACTTTCTAAGAATTTACATGGTGCTTTCCAGGCATTTACCCTTAGATTTCTAGGAATTCACACCAAACCCTCTAAGAATTTCCCCACTGCTTTCTAGGAATTTTCTGCTGTGTTGAAGGACTTTGTCAGTTGCTCTCCAGAGATTTGGGTGGTGCTTTGGGGGAATTGCCCTGTGCTAACTAGGGATTTTTCCACTCCTTCCTAGTCATTTTCCTACTACTTTCAAGGATTTCCTCCACTGCTTTCTAGGTATTTTCCCACTACTTTCTAGAAATTTGCTCTGCTGCCTCAATTCATTTTTGAGGTGAAAACTCTGTAAGCCACTTTCTGCTCTGCTAGCATGTCCTTGCTGTGCTAATGATGTCCAGATTAACAGCATGTACCATCTGTGACCAGGTAAAACAGACCAATGAGACAGGGCAATGGCATGGAGAGAAAAATATGGCAACTCTTACATCTTCACCCATAGTTATAACTTGATTCTGTTATTGCGATTTCTGCCTGTATTATGTCAAAGATGGTATTTGACAAGAAACTTCTATATTTTTAAGAGTTGATTTTTTTCCAGTAGAGTAACACTTAAAGGAGTTTTGCAATTAGAATTGCTAATGTTCAAGTGTGGTAACAGCTAAGCACGATGCAGTCTTTCTGTTTGGCACAGCACTGATGAATTGTTAGGAAAAGGAACTGATTCACTTAACTAAATTAGAACTGATGCCACAGGCACTATGAATGTTAACATCCATGTAATTATGCAAAATATTTGTACTTTTATCTACATTAAGTACGGTACAAGTGTACAAGACACAGAGGCTGTCAGAAAAACACCCACAACTTACCCAAAAGAAAAGTTTCTTATCTCCTTTTTTCCCAGGAAAAAAAAAAAAAAAGAAAGGTGTAGTGACAGGTTGCATACTCTGAAAGAGCAAATCTGCTTTCCACAGTGTATCATTAGGCATAAAATAATGCAGAATTCCTGCTTGTTAATAGGAAGAGTTGGCCTGCTGTACTGGGAGCATGTTCCTTTGGCTGCAGTGTGAACTATGCAGCCTAGGGAAAACAGGAGCTCACTGTTTCTCCCTGTGAAATAAAATGTTAAGGTAACCACAAGGTCTGCACAAGAAATGGAAAAATAAGATAAATGATAAAAGGAGAAGTCAGGCACAGCTAACAGTCCCTTTCTTCATACCTCTTGCTAAAGCAAAATTTTGAGTTTTGTTTTTTTTTTTTTTTTCCCTAGCAATTTCCAGGTAGTTATCACCCTTTCCTGCAGTACCAGAAGACAACTTACCTGTCTGAAGTTGCTCTCAAGATCTCAGAGTAAGGTAAGTCACATATAGCATTACAGTGACCATTGATTAACCTCTTCTGTTTGCCAGCTTGAACTTATTGTCTCGGTGGTAGAACCCAATATGGGGTGAGGCAAGTAACAGTCTGAGGAGAGACACCAGCATGTTTCACTCTGACAGACTTCTCAGGTTGAACTAATTGAAAGGATAAGCATGTTTAGAAGTGATAGTGTACTTGTTCCACTTGTATTCACACACCTGTGGTGATGACATTGAAATCTTTGCAGGTCTGTAATGCCATTGGATTCACACTTCTCCCTATTTGGGGAAAAAGTTAAATCTTAATAGTTTAAACACTAAATCATCCCACATGTTCAGAGCTGCCAAAGGAATTGTAGAAATAACCCAAAATATATGATTTCATTTTCAGCTGTTTAAAGTTTTAATCTGAATTTAGTTACATTTGGGGAGTGGAGGAGGTGGTGGGAGTGTTACTACAGAACACTAAAGCTTCAGCACTTGCCAATTTGAAGGTGACTTCTCAAAGGAGAAACTTTCTTAAGAAGGGTTTCAAGGTCAGTCACGCTTACTTTTAACCAAAAAGAAGGCTGTTGAAAAACATTCTGATCAGCAAAACCCTTGATCCTTCACTTTGGTTTCATAGATTCTTTTTAGAAGACTTTGTCACTTTTTCCTGCTCATTATTTATCTAAGAAGCTTCATGCCTATGCTCAGAGAGATATTTGACCTTTGTATGTTAAAAGGTGTTCAGGTAGCAACTCCTTTAATAGAACAAGCACCTTCCTTCAGTAAGCTGAACCTTGGCTGACGTCTATATAAAACCATCACAATTTGGACAGCAAAACCCCACAGTCCTGGGAGAGATGCTATTTGTTCATCAGGCTTCAGAAATAAATGACTTTTCATCAATATTAACATGGTTCTGGAAGTCAATACCCAATACCTCTGCTGATGCTCCAGGAGGTGATTTGACAGAGCAGTATATAGAGATTAAATTCCTCCATGGGGTGGGTGGTATAAAAACCTTGGCAGTTTATTCACCTTCCTACTTTTCTGACAGCCATTGGGGAGTGGTGTTGTTATTGAATCAAAATGTTTCAGTTAACCTCAAAATACCTCAAGAGCTTTGTATGCTGTGAGGTTCTGGGCTGGATCTCACTGTAGAAAGGGGGTTGCTATTTCCTTTAACACATAATGAGTTTTAATTACTAGTACTGTTATCATCAGCAAAGTATCAACACAGTGTTGCACTGGTCAGGCCAGGTTCTGACATACCAGGAGAGAGTTAAGGTGAAGGGACATCTGCTGCTACCTGTGACAGAATCAAGATTTAGCCCTTATATGTTCTGAGCTGCTTTTTTTTTTTTTTTTTTTTTTTAAAAAAGGAGAAAGCAAAAATTGGGGATTCTGAAGTGCCAGCCTGTGTAAGCCAGTAAAGCTGTATTCCAGCACATCGCCTAATCTATCTCATTCACAAAATCATCAGCTAATCCTTTCTACTGGTTGTGATGATCTACAAAGCTCCAAAGCGATTTCTTTTTCAGATGGTACCTTAAACAGAATTGGTTCTGCTGTAGCTACTTTGCCGCTCAGCAGAAGCAGTCATGTTTAAGTGAGAAACTGCAATAAGTGGGATATAACTGTAACAGCCATGGAACATCACGGGTGTTTGCTGTCTCCCCTCATGACTGATGGTCTCTGATCAGGCGTTCCCATGGCTGTGGTTGCAGTTAAGGTGTGAGGCTTTGCAGGCATAGCTTATGCTGTTAGCAGAATTAACTCTTCTTAACCTAACATCCTCTTTATAATGTCATGTGTTATATGAGGGTTTATGACATGGGACTACTGACAGGTGCTGCCCCGAAAGAGGGCACTGGGAACCTGGATGTGGGATGGTCAGAGATGGATTGCAAATTAGCTCTGTCACAGCAGGATGCATGATTGTCCTCTTCCCTGATACTGTCCAGGCAACTCAGTGATCAGGCTGAGTCCTACCTCCTATACATAAACAGATTTTATTTTCTGTTCTGCTGAGAGTCTGACTGGAAAACTGTGCAAATGGTTTCTCATAGATGGATCTCAGTTCTAGATGTATATTACCAATGCTGTTTGTTTGTGTGTGTGCACATACATGTACAAAGTCCTGGTTTGTCATGGCAAGGCATTCTGACCTGCAGAGAGAAGAAAAAGCTTTTTCTTAAAAAAACCCCAAACAAAGAAAATCCCAACACCCCCCTGCCTCCCTGTTGTGGTTTAACCCTGGTTGGCACCTAAGCCCCACATGGCTGCTCACTGACTCCCCCTGGGTGGGATGGCGGAGAGAATCAGAAGGGTGAAAGTGAGAAAACTCATAGGTTGAGATAAAGACAGTTTAATAACTAAAGCAAAAGCCGTGCACACAAGCAAAGCAAAACAAGGAATGCATTCACCACTTCCCATCGGCAGGCAGGTGCTCAGCCATCCCCAGGACATCAGGGCTCCATCACATGTAACGGTGACTTGGGAAGACAAGCGTCATCACTCTGAATGTCCCCCTTTTCCTTCTTCTTCCCCCAGCTTTATATGCTGAGCATGATGCCATATGGTCTGGGATATCCCTTTGGTCAGTTGGGATCAGCTGTCCCAGCTGTGCCTCCTCCCAGCTCCTTGTGCACCCCCAGCCCCCTCGCTGGTGGGACAGGGTGAGAGGCAGAAAAGGCCTTGACTCTGTGTAAGCAGTGCTCAGCAATAATTAAAACATTCCTCTATTATCAACACTGTTTCCAGTACAAATCCAAAATATAACCCCATACCAGCTACTATGAAGAAAATTATCTATCCCAGCCAAAAGCAGCACACCCCAGAGGGAGCATTCATTTTTCGAGAAGAGCTAATTCCACCATAGGACTCCATCAAAAATGAACTGATGCCTGCTGGAGAAGCTTATGGAAACTCATTTAGCAAGCAAAAGGGCACTGCTTCCAGGTCTAACAAATGCAGCACACTTCCCCACCACTGGGTCCCGTGAAGCATCCTAAGATCAATAAAAAGGTCAGAAATACTGGATGTCCTACAGGAATAATGTGTCTCACCTTAGCAATGTTCAGGCAAGGTGTTCCTGTGGACTGAACTGGGGTTGAAGTCTATGGTTTAAGGAGCTCTGCTGTATCAAGGTCCTTCAAGTGGTTTAACAATTTCTTGGGTTTTTTTGTATAGCTGAAATTGGTAAGTGGTGGTGGTCGCTTGACACAGAGCCTTAGCACCTTTAAGTCTTACCTTCACAGTCAGGTTATTTTAGGATGCCTCAAACTACACTTCCCAGATCAGATCCACTCCTCACTTGGAGCATTTGGGTGCTGTCTGAGCAAGGGGAAAGCAGCAGTGTGTGTCCACCAGCAGATGGGACATAAGGAGAAAGTCTAGTTGCAGCTGAGTGAGGCATTGCTCTTCAGTCCTGTTACCTCCTTATTGTTTCATTTTCTCAAAAGCAAGAGCTGAAATGGAATGTATTGGTTTCTAGCTGCTACTTTGAAGTTTGACAAATAACTGCAACTGCTGGTGGGATAGGAGGGTCCACAGTGAAAAGCCTGAAGTGCTGATTATCCCACCCTTAAGCAAGATATATGAATTTTAAGCTAAAAGGTCAATACACCAAGATTTAGCTTGGGAACAGTCTCCAAAGTTGTTTATAATTCTTTGGTATGCTACGACTGGATGAAGTATTTTGTCAGTCATGAAATCTATTCTAAATCCCAGAGAACTGCTGAGAAAGAAGCAGTTTGTACATGATCACGAAACAGCAGTTTCTTCAGACTTGCTGTATATTTACAGCTCTCCTTCTCGGGAGTTTTCCTATTTCAATTAGGAGTCAGGATGCATAAGAAAGATGCTTTCTCTGTCTCCTACATAGATTTGGGTCAGCACAGGAGAAGCAAGAAATTCAGCTGAGCAGTGGCTAATGCACATAGGAGGTATTTGATTTGTATTGACCATCATAAATATCCTGTGCTCCAATATGTGATTCAGATGGGAGACTGCCAAACTTCTGTGTCAACATCGCAGTGGCAACAATAAAGAAGAAAGAAGGAGAGCCTACCACAGAGAGCAAGCTCTGGAAACAATCCTTCACAGTGTGACTTTCTGCGCTGTTAGACAAAGAGGGAGCAACTAATTGGAGCATTATTTTCCTAGCAGAAGCTCGCATTTTGCTCTCTGTTACATGTCAGCAGCTACACTAAAGTAATTGGAATAACACCTCCAGCAGAAGAAGTTCAGATACCATGGTGATGAGTGCTAATAGAAAGACTGGTTAGATAAAGCAGGATGCATAGATGACAGATCAGTTCAGTTAAATGTGTTTTACAAGTCAGAAAGATTTTTCACCCGTGGCTTTCTTTTGAACCAAATGCTAAAACAGGTAGCTTTAGAAGTCTTCTTCTTAGAGAGGTGTTCATTTGTGGGAATTCTATGTTTGCTGTACTGATGTTTCAGAGATCCAAATTCTGTTTTCTTCGAAGTCAACAGAAATTTTTCAGTTATAAATTGTGATCCTGATTATGAAATCTTATTTATTACTGGAAATTTAGACAAAATAAATTTCTACCACATCTGCTATATGATTAGAAAGAATTTTCAATGTGATACTTTTAAAGATGTGCAGATCGTGAGGTTTCAGAGCAGGCTAATGGCACCTGGATGCTCGTTCTGAAACCTGGCTAGAAAATCTGTAGGTAAACCTAAGCAGCATGTCTATAAATGTTTCATTGCTATGAATATTTGCTGAAGATATGTTCCCCAGGCACTAACCACAGAGGACAGAATTTGATTTTTAAAATTCCCTTTTATATTTTACCCAGCTAACACTCAAATAAGATTAACAAAACTGTTCTTGACTATGATTTTTCTTTTCTTTTCTTTTTCAAAACATCTGGAACAAGCTATTAGGGATTTTAAATGATTAAACTTGTGATAATTCTATGACAGGCCAAAGTTGATATGAACTTTATTCTCTGAACTGTATCCCAGGTAAATTACTGTGTCTGGGAGGGAACGGGGCTGACATGTCCAGAGAATAAATCAGACTGGTTTATATGCAGTAAAGTATGCCTCCCAAAATCTAGATTATCCACTTGGAGCGGGGCTCAGACAGTATTCCCAAACAGTCTGTGGGATTCCCTCTAGGCAGTTTAAAGGGAGTTGGTTTGCACCTCAGACTTTAATATTTCTTCACTGGTGTCCTCTGAAAAAAGGTATCTCAGCCATCTAGGCCAAAAGCTTCCCCACCTCCTCCCTTCCTCTCAGAACCCATATCTTCCATCTAGTATATACTCAGCAAGATGTACACTGGCTGACAAAGTTTTGCATCTTTCACCAACAGGTTTCTTTATAGAGTAGAGCCTACAAAACTGATGCTTGTGAGAGCATTTGCTTACAATTGCTTGTAAGTGCTAACTGAGCTGTTCAGCCCTTAAAATACCACTTGCACTGAACTACAACAGTGTGTTGAATTGTGATGGTCTTCAACCACTTTTGTTTAGGAAGCTCCAAAGGAAATAATGAAATGCTTTGTTTTCATATAGCTGAATGGTATATCAAAGCTTCATTCAGTGTAGAAGTACTGATGTTGATCCAGAAAATGAAAGTGTTGACCTATACATAAAAGCAACATGCATGAATTTTTAGAAATCAAAGTTCAGCTTTATAAGAGGAATTATCCTTTTCTTTTTAGCAGTGTATGGAAGTTAAAGTCACTGCTTGATGGGTTGTAGCTGACAACGAAAATTATATGGTCTGACAGCATGCCTGCTTAAAGTAGAAGGTCAACTTCCATGGTATCAGAAATCATTCCTTTTATAATTGTGCTGGATAAATATAGGTTTCTTTTATAAGTTTAAGACAGACCCCAACATAAAAGCCTGTATATCAGACACGGTGGGAAGCAGATTGTCTTTTCATAGGTGTCTCAAAGCTCATTCAGTGCAAGATTTCAGCAAAAGATAACTGCTATGGGTATCTTCTAGTGATGACACATGGGCTGTGTTTCATTTCTTCACTTCTTCAACTTCTGTTTTCCCAGATCTTTCTCTAAGTCTTTTAGGCAAAAAACTTCTGCATTACATAATGCTCAGGTATGTTTCAAATAGAAGGGTTCTGTGTTAACCCTGCAAGAGGGCTTTAAGTCTGCATTTCTCCTAATATGATAACTACTGGAGCAGAACTAGGAAAGGGTTCTGTATTCAGGTTATCTGAAGCTTCTTTGTGCTAATTATTTCACTATGCATTAGAGAAGAATCTCCCAAGAAAAGTACTAATCCCAGAATAGAGCTGAAGAAATACTAAATGGCTTATATGGAATTGTTCTAAGCAGAAGGTTTCCTGGACCCTAGCCTCGTGCATTAGTCAGTCAACCTTCTTCAAATAGTTTGCTTTGTCTAATTTTATCATAAGCCTGAAAATTCACAAATCTGGCCCAAGTTCCACTTTGTAGCTAGAAGCCAGAAGTAATAGCACTTTGCTGAATATTAATGTTTCCCCCTACAAGGAAGCTCCTCCAAGTCTGTGCCAGCTAGTGGCTACTCTGACAGACAGAGTGTGAGGTATTAGCATAGACAAGATGTTTCAGGGCCCTGAATGGAGCTCAGCTCTTTTGTCCTATCTAACTATATGTCAAATGTTAATTCTGCCTGGGGGGTAACTCGGATCTCTCTAAATTCTTAGGTTAGACCTGGATGAACTCTCTCACATGAGCCTTGGGGTTAGTATCTGTACAACCAGACGTTATCTCTCTGTGTTGCTCTTCACATTGGTTTCATGTCTAGCCAGGGGGTGGAAGAATGCTGTTTCCACATTAAATTCATGTTACTTGCTTGCCTTTAACATTTTGGAAAGCAATTTTTTTGCATCTCAGACATGTCTGACCTGACGTCTGCAGAATCTACTGCAGAGAATGTCAAATCAACATTTCCAAACTTCTGCAGTTAGAGGGAAAATAATCAGAAGAAGGCATCTGTCAGTCTTTTGCCAGTTGAACATCTGGGAAATACAAAGTGGTCCCAGAAAAGTTGGTGCACTGATGCATTTTAACAGCTATTTGCTAAGCAAACATTGGTAATTAACAGAGAACTTGAGAACATTGCCTATCAGGTTTTCCATGTGCCTGGCATCTCATTACCTAGTGTACAAGTCAAAACTGTGTTTACCTCTCAGCATCAGGCTGTGAGAACCACTTTAGGAGGTGCACTGGGGAGAAACCAGAGGTAGTACAGTAACATTTCAAAAAGAAAAACAGAACAAAGCAGTCTTGGATGGAACATCTTCTGCACCCATGATTTTGGACTCATCTCCCCAGAATATCTTTCTTCTGGGGCAAGTCCCAAGTTTCTTGGAGACAGGAGCTAAACTTAAATGTGTTCAATATCCCCCAAAGGCCATATTAAAAATAGCTGTTTTTTCCTACTACTGTTCAGCTGTGCTGTTATTTTCCCTCCTTTGGAATGAGCCAAGTCTGAATGCTGGAGGCCTCCAGCTCTCCTGTTTCTTGAGAAGTCATTGTTATTTCTGTGATAGTACTGTTGTTGATGGCTCCTTACTTCTTCACTTCTTCTCAGGGCACAGGGAATGCTCTGTCTGGACAGAAAGGGAAGAGGAATGAGAGCCAGAGATGGAGGCCCTTTTGGTTTGATGTTGCTCCATTTGGAGTTAGAGTCCTATATGTGTTTTGTCTGCTGTGTTTAACTTTTGACACTTGGTATTAATAAGGAAGGGAAGGAACTGTCTTTCCAGGGAGCCATTCCACACAATTTATCTTTCTGTGAATGAAAGGAGATGGACTAGCCAGACCAAATACCAGTTCTTATTACAGTGGTGATATTTGCTAGTCTTCTAACCTTCTTGTCTCATTTTGACACTGTCTTCACATCTGCCATGTAGCAGCAGATGTCCAGGGCATAGAAACTTGGCTTCAGTGATCAATAATTAATAGTAGTCAGAGCATTTCTTCCAAAGACTCAAAACTTGCTTCTCTACAAAGATAAAGACCTGGAGGACTAGACCTCCCAGCACTGCCTGTGGCTTTTCCTCTTATAGGATTCAGCCATCTACCTGGGGTTCACTAAACACATTATTTAGGACAATGAATACCACAAAGTGAGAGATAAGTTGTGTGAGAATTGAGTGTCTTGGCAGCAGAGTTTTGCTCTAGCTGGAGCCTCCGCCTGGGATTTGACTGAGGACTGGAGTTCTTCGCAGGAGTGGGAACTATTTCTGGTCCCCAGGAGTCTTGTTCCCCTCTGGAGGGGACAGCAGACACCCTTGACTTACCACCCTCTGCAGAACTGACTGCCGAAGGGGCTGCAAACCCATCAGTTTAGGCTGCATGTGGTTGGTTTAAATGGAGCATTTGCATAAGGTATGTTTCAGTCTGCTTTAGCCTCTGTCTTTGCACTTAATCAGCCCTCTCTTATCTTGAGTGAAATCATTGCGGAGAGGTGTCAGGATGTCAGAGGCTTTCTGTGCCAGCTCCCCCACCCAGCAGAGCCAGAATGAGCTTCCCCTCTCAGGCAGACTGGGACATAATCCATCCCATTTTCCACAATGACTGTAATCCTAGCACTGTTTATTCAAGCATAGCCATGCTACAATTAGAGCCAAGGGCTTTAAACATTCAAATAATGCCATTGGCAGAGCTTGTGCTCCAGCGAACGAACTGCCAGCACCTTCCCTATGATTTGTGCAGCCTTTTCCCAACCAATAACTGAAGTGCCTTAGTGTGGTCTTGAACCTAAGTGGAAGAAAGGGCTTTTCCAGTCTCATGTCTGACTTTCATATGCTCCCCCACTCCTGCAGCACACCTTGTCTCTGGGCTTTTAAATAACTCACATGGCTGAACAGATCTTTTTTTTTCTGAAGCTTTTAAACTCTCACTCCAGGTAGAACAATCTCCTATCTGAGTGCTGGGTGAAGTCCTGAACACCAGCTCCAGAGCCAGAAGAGAAAAAGCTTTAATTCCTCTGGGAATTCCTCTCTGTGTAACATGTAAAAAAAAAAATCCCCCTCCAAAGCTGTCTCCTGCTGATGAACAGACAATCCATTCTGCTCACGCTGGCACGGCTGTGTCCACCCCCGAGAGGGAGCTACTTTGCAGCCTGCCAGTGGCTGCTTCAGAAGCATATGCCTCTCTTTAGGTACGTGAAAGTTCCCACTGAAATCAGACCTAGTCTTGGCACTTCTGGATCAGGAAATACCATTTAATCACGAATTCTTTCAGCTATCTTTTTGCTTGAACCTTACTGTTTGAAGGGATTTTTGCTAAGGTCTACAGCTTCCTAAAAGGCTTAAACTGAAACAATATTCCCTGGAAAATGCAAGTTAAAGCTAGTTGTTAGCAATCTGAGGCAGACAGGCCTTTTTCTTGTCCCAACAAGCTTCTAATGCCTGTTGATCTGTTGTTATATTAAAGACTCGTAGTTCTGCACTCCAGCTCTGAGTTCTTGTGACTCGCAACAAGGAGCAGTGCAGGGCAGGGATGTCTGCACAGTGCACTCACTGCAGCACCAGCCCAGAGGTGCTGAGAGCGGGTGCTGCTGCCTGGTGCAAGATGATGCTGGGGGATGTATGCGCCTGACATCATAGCCTGGTTTGTGTCGAGCAAGAAGTTTGTCTGCTGCTGCTTTGGTGGAGGACAACTGCCTTGTGATGTGTTGCTGGGTTTCTGTGTGTTTAGTGTAAGCAAGGGACTCTGAAACCCATGTTTAACTTCATCCAAGGGGGTTTTTTTATGCAATGAAAACTGTCAGCTTTTAAATCTTTTCCGCTGCAAGCAAGCTACCCCAGGAGACTCCACTTGGCTTCTGGGATTGAGGGAAGCCAGAGAAATTGCCACTAGAGCAATGCACCATGTTTAATTTCTCATGGATGTGACAAATTCCAAGAGCGAGAAATCTTGAGGGGCGTAGAAAAATCCAAAGTGAGAAATCACTGCCTAATCGATTTTGCAGTTCAGCAAGGATCATTTAGAATTGGCCATTTATCCAACTGCAACAAACCGAGTATTTTACAAGACCATTACATATGACTTAATCTCAGCACAGAGCAAACCCAAATGAGCTGGGACAGTTCCAGTGTCGCTCCATTGTGATATCCTCTGAGGAGTGTATTCTTTTCTAGATTTGACCAAAGAACAATTGCTTCTAGATTTGTGAGAGTGTTTCTGGATTTGCTGCCTAGGTATTGTCATTATGGCTTTTAACCGTTTGGTTCAGGTGCAGATGCCCACACACCTTGGGCTTCTGCACAGCACCACGTGGCTGTCTGGTAGTTGGCTGATGGGTGTTTGGGTGATGTGGACTCAGTGACTGGTAATTCTCCATTTCTTTGGGATGGTAGGAGGTGAATTTAACATTTCTGTATTCTCTTTAGGTCCCCCAAATGCAAGAGTCAGGCATGTGCGATGGAGCGTGTTCTTTCAACTCTGTTGACAGTAATCCCCAAGTCCTAACTGCTTTCATAAATTGAGTAATTGAGGTCAGGTCAGATGCAGTTGTTTGCTGAGTCCATGTAACTTTACAACTGCATGGCAATGACTTCTGGTGTACGTGACACCAACGCCATTACAGCATTAGATCATCTCTGCCTCTGATGGAGGAATGTGGTTTCTCAGTGGTTCCAACCATGCTACATTTATTCCTCTTGCATCCAGATTTCTGCTGCAGTCCAAAGTGCTATAATACGTGCTTTAGAGCTTTCAGACTACTCACACGATGGGCCAGTTTGGGCAATGTGCTCCTCACCTAATTATTTTTTATTTGGTGAGATGAAAACATAAAGGGACAGGTCCTACTTTAATATGCAGTTAGAGGTCACTTTATATAGGCCATGCAATGTTAATGGAATTTAGCAGCTTATAAATGTTTTTTAATTGCAACTAATTCATGGTAATTTATTGAATGAATTGTTTACCCTGAATTGCCTGACATCTCCATTCCTGTACCTTCTAAGCCTTATCTTAAAGTCTTCCTTGCAGTTCTCATGCAAATCAGGGATTAAAATATTCTTCTGAGGGCAGTAGCCCTCAGATTATTATTATGAAATTATTTATTTATTTTTCACCTTCCTGTTTTGGCCTTGGTGACTGTTTTAGTTTTGTGTTTCTCAGGAAGGGATAGCCCACACCAACTGTCCTGAGCCAAATCAGCCTACAGTTTAGATGAATCTAGATCCAAACTGTCATTCACATCATGCCAAACTTTGGCCCTTTCATTTTAAGCTGGCTGTTCTATCTCTTAAAAATGGGAGTGACAATCTATATGTAGACAGAGCACCTACTGATTTCTGTGGGAAGTGCTTGAACTTGCTCTAGGTTTTCAGAGCTTTCAATACTTCTGCTGTCATTTTTGCTGTCTCTCGTCATCTTAAAGAAGGAAAGATGTATGGCAGTGGCTATGTCTTAAAATGGCAGTAGGGGTAGGCTTAGGGTGTCTTGTGTCTACTGGTCTCCCTAGCAGTGGTCATCCACAGAGATCCAAAAATCAAATCAGAAAGAAAAAACTAAGAAAATAAATAAAGCATAAGTTTGGTTGATTTTTTTTTTTCCTTCCTCCTCCTACAATTACCCTAAAGACTTACATACCAGAAAGAGAGAGGGTTTTTTGTGAAAGAAGTGCCATGTAAAGTTAAACGAATGCACATTTTGCAGAGCCACAGAAGCAGCCATGGTAATGGAGGCAGCTCTTGCATTAGTAACAAACAACATCAAACCCCAGATAGACACTTGTTAGGTGTTACAAAGGTCTTCATGTGTGAAAGGGAAAAATGTGACAAGTAAGATCCATCAGCCACTATGGGAAGCTGGTGCCTGTGTCTGCCTACCTTTCTTTCTCATCCCTGGGACAGGGCTTCCATCTGCCTCACCATGCTCTTACCTCTCTCTGTGATACAAGTGGTATGAGCAATGTTCTTGTCCTGCAAAAGTGCAATAAAACAGGTCTCTCTGTGGCACATTGTGCTCATCAGTTTTGTCCCACCCAAGTATTTGATTTGATTTGATTTTGATTTGACGGATCCCAAACACATGTGGAAGAGGCTTCAGGTCTAGAAGTCAATGGAGAAAGCAGAAAGAAAAAAATAAAGGCAAAACCCAGGATAATAATCTCATCACTCTGCTGTTCTCAGCTGCTCTGCCTGGTCTCCTCTCCTCGGGAGGGAAACATTGACCATCCTCTCAACAGCCAAAGTCTGAGCAGAGTTTGAACTGTGAAGGTGTCTTAAACGTTTCACCTGCTTCCTAAGGTCAGATGATGCCAACTTCTTTAAACTCTCATAGCATCTTTCTGCTTTTACCTTCAGTCTTTCTGGTGGAAGACAACACCAAGGGCAGCTTCTCACTTGCTTTGGGGAAATATCATGGCTTCATCTCCTCATTCAAATCCTATGCAGGTGTGAATCAGACTTACCCGGGGGTGCAATGCCGCTCCTCTTCCCACTGAGAAACACTGGCTGTCTGGACACAGGCTTTCTGTTGTGGCACTGCCAAAAAAACCCCCATGCCCCAGCTGGCTGGCAGGGCTGTGCACTACCATGCTGGGCTTGGGGACAGGGGCACAGTCCAGGTTAAGGGTAGCTGAGATGCATCTATCTTAGAAAAGTGACCATTATAAAAGTCATTGTGGGAAGGGAGCTAAACCATGCTCAGTAGTACCGTGCTTCAGGGGGAGCAGCAATCTCAGCCGCCCCGCTGGAACCAGGCAGGGCTCTGGTGTTGCTCTAGAAATGAATGAAAAAAAGATCCAAAAGCATTTATAAACTATTCGAACTGCAGCAGCCAGGAGCTATGCTGGGAAGTGTCTGCTGCTCTATTTGCACAAGTAAATGTGACCCAGCACAGCTTGTGCCTGGCAATGCCGCAGGAGCTGCAGCAAGCCCAGAACAGCCTGGTTCAGGCCAACCTGCCTGCTCTGCTTTTGGTTTCTCCCAAGCCTCTCCTGCCTATGTTCTCCTGCTAGCTCCCATATCACACCTGTCCCTACCCCAGGAGCTACTGAATGCAATTCTCAGCTCTGCCAGGAATCCAGCCAGGTTTGTTTATGCCCATGATCCATGTTTTCATTAGAAAAATAAGGCGTGCAGCGGCTGGTTAGCCTGAAAGCATCCCACACAGCTGCACGGCCAGCATCCACATTGGAGCTCGGCCGCAGCTGTACAGTCAAACCAGGGATCTCATCTGAGGAGGAGAAAAAAGACCCAATTTAATGTTGTGCTAAAGGCCACTGCTGGTATGGAGCCCTCAGTGCAGAATCCATTCTAGTGCTGGGCAGGGACAGCCCCTTTTACAGCCTGGCTATAAAGAATTAATTTAAAAGCAGGACGTGGCCTTTATATCTCCTGATTTCGTTGTTCCCATCATTAGCCTTTAAGCAGCAGCTTGCTGTACTTGTGTTTTAGCTTAGCATAAAAACAAAGCAGTGGGGGAAAGGTGCGAGGCAGTAGGTGACGACTCCTGCCAGAGTAGTTACAGCCACAGCAGATGTCTGTACACCAAAAAGCACTCACGTCTGTCACCTGGCACTGGATGAGTGATGGCATGTGCCAGTGCACTGTGCAAGTGGGATCACAGGGTATGTTGGAATATTAGTACACCAGGCTGGTATTTGCTAGGAATTGGATTTTTGTCTTAAACTTTCTTAGTGTGCAACTCATCATGTATACTGCTAAATGTCTTCTTGCCAAAGGAACAGCATACTTGTGTCCCCTGCCGTCACCCCAGGCTGGGCCGTGCTGCCAGTTTATGTTGCCTTTGACTGCTAAACTCTTCATTGCAAATTAATTCATAAATAATTCATTAGATGTTTCATTCTGTGCTTAAAAGTTCATCGTGTAGGTAGTAGGTTGTAGGTTCTCTTGGAAGTGACACTGCTTTTCTTCTTTCTTTTTTCTTTGTTAATCATGTGTGTGTGTATGTGTGCAGAGCTCCCATAGCATTCACAGCCTGATGGTTCCACTATAGATGTTTTAATGTCTTTATAGCAGATGACAGTTATTTTCAAATTTAGTTATTATGGTTCAAGATGACTGTGTTGCAAAAACTCTCTTTTGAGATTAGGGTTTATTGAAATACCCAGATGCTTTTGGGAGTTGTTACAACTGACACAAAAATAACACGATTCAGAAATGTATCTCTCCCCATCCCTGCATGCACACACACACACTCTCTCTCACAATTCCCAATCAGTCAGTTAATATTCCTAAACTTGCTGATACTGGAAAACAATGAGAAGTTTTTCACCACCCTGGTTTGCAAAGGCAGGTTGTGTTTGTTGGGTGGGCATTAAGATAAATGTGGCCCTCTCTGGGACCAATGTCAGCTCTAACACTGCTTATTTCAGCCCTGAGGTCTCCTCAGTTTGTTCCCCTAAGAGCATTGAAACCCATATAAATATGTCATGTGGGACATACTGGGGTGAAAACCATCTCTCATTCCTCCTGACAGACTTCTTGCCATGGCAGGGAGGGAATGGCTGGCTATGGGGCATCCTATGTGCTTGCACGGCTCCATCCTGCCATGCTGGGAGGAGCGGGTCATTTCCCCATCACCCTGCCCCGGTCCTGACTGCATTGGGGATGCAGCAGATTGCAGCAGCTTCCATCCAAACCTCATCCCCCAGGGCAGGAGTTGTGACATGTTGGTTGGACGAAGGAGGGAGGCTCAGGCTAAGAGTGGCAGCCATACAGAGATACAGCACCACTTTTTGGCATGTGCATCTACTGTTTCTTGTCTTTTTTTGTTTGCTTTTTGTTAGATCTCCCCAATCTGTCAAAGCAGATGCAAGACCTGTATTCAGTGAGTAAATTCCCATCTCAGCATCCTTTGGCTGGCTTGGAGCTCTCAGCTGCTAAACTCAAGTTGTAGGTAGAGTTTAGGCCATGTAATGTGGATGTATTATTTGTTTGAAAAAAGTGCTGAAATACTGAGCAGCATTGAGGTCTTATTGTCCCCTGTGTACTCGTGGGTTATGTTGTCATTTAAAATATTTCTGTTTCGCAGTCTGAGTCAGGCAGTGAAATGGGAATAGGGCTGTCGAGGAAGGAGAGGTGGGACCAGGAGCCCCAGGAGGGGTCCAGCCCTGGCAGGAGCCTGGGCTGCAGCCAAGTCTGCCTCTGCAGCTGTGTGCTGCAGCGGGAGGAACAGAAAAGCCAAGCCAAATGAGGTTATTTCAGAGATTTAAAAGGTGTTTTGTGCTTTTCCCCTCTCTACATGCACTCATTGAATGGAGCAAAGCAGATGGTCGCATGCATTCCTCAGCGAGGAGGCAGTGGGCTTGTTTTCTGCCTGCATTGCCATGCTGCTTATGAGACTGAAAGCAAAGCCTAGAAGTAGGGAAAAAAAAATGTCCCTGTAGGTGTGAAAGGGAAAATACCACAGCTGATGTTACACAAGCCTAGTTGTATGATGGCCTGAAGCAGAACTGTTATGTGAAGGGCTATTCACAAACCCCAATTTTAAGAAGTGCAGATCATATCAGTAATGTATATTACAATAGCCCAATAGTGTGAATCAAATATTTAAAGACTACCTACGCTCTGCTTTTTATTCTGAAATGACTGCAGAAAAAAGCCAAGTTCTAGCTCCTGGCCAGACTTCTTGCTTTTTCTCTATTAAATGAGGCCATATAATTTTCCTCTGGGATACATTTGGCACTGGAGCTATTTAGGTCTGAACCTTCATCACTAAATTCAGGACGATTTTTCTGTTCAGTTTAAGGAGAGAAGAATCAAGGTCACAGCACTGGAGAAAAACTCTTAAAAACAGATACTTCTCATCACTGATTTCTGGACACTGTTCATAAAAAAAAAAAAAAAATCCACCCTGATTTAACAATTGAACTTCAGCAGCAGCAACTTGTCTGTACTAGACTTAGAAGAAAAATACAAAAACCTGGCTGCACATAAAATTTTAAAATGTTGAAGTTGTTATCATTTTACAGAGTATGAAATGGACTCATTTCATCTCAATGATTCTTTTCTGCTTTTGTAATTCTTTTTCTGTTTGGTTCATCTTTTCTGTTTGCTGTTTAGGAAGAAAAATGAAACAGTGAATTACCTATAGGGGTAGAAAGGAAATAAAGCAAAAATTGGGAAGTACTCTTTAAAAAGTGAAAGGCAAGATACTTGGGAGGAAATTACATTTTGATAATTTTCCCAGGAGTCAATTTTGAAAGACAAATCTTGTTTTTAACTACAGCTTCCCAGGCTTTAAAAAATGGTTAACATATTGTTGCTACACTTAGCATTTCTGGCATGGGGACACTGCAAATATGCTGCTGTAAAGCTGAGTTTCATAACTACTCACTGCTTGAATCACAACACATTTACAGGCAGCTGATGAGGAGTTGGCTGGTGCTGGGGAAGGATCCGGCCGTGGCAGTGCTGGGTGCTGCCCGAGCAGCTATGTAGAGCTGCATCTCCTGCGGGTGCTGTGAAGTTCCTGCCAACATGCTTCTTAATGGGGGTTAATTCATGAATTATTTCATTGTCAGTTTGCTAGAAATTTCAAATTGAGGCCAAGAACTGTAGCTGAAGTTCAGCTGAAAGAAGTCTTTTTTTTTTTTTTTTTTTAAAAAAAAAGAAGTACAAACAGCCCAAAACCCAGCGAGCAAGAGAAAGACTGTGCATGCCCGCTGAACAGTACTGAGTGAACTTATTTGGAGCCTGGTAAACAGTAGCCCCAACAAACTGGTAAACAAGTATCCCTACAGCCTGGATTGTGGCAGCGCCTCAGCTGCGAGGACTAGGCTTGAACTCTGTGCACTTGGAAGGCACGCACATCTTTTTAGCCGGATTGAATTCTTGTTATTTGTTCAGATAATGAGCCTCAATCAATGCTCTCATTTACTGACAAAATCCAGGGCGAACCAGTTCATATCTAAACTCCAGCTTCTGCAAAATGCCCTCAGAAGTGATGGCCAGGCATGTGCAGAGTCACTCATGAGCATCTGATTCGTTAGCCAATTAAAATAAAACTGATGGATTGATAAAGCAGCCAGAGGTTTCCAAGAGGCTTTCTGTGAGTTGGTCCAGGCTGCTGGTTTTATTTTTTTTTAGATTTTTTTTTTTTTTTTGGCAGGCAGACTTGAGCTCATGCTCTCTACAGTTGTGCAGGTGGGGGCTCATTCCCGGGTGCATGCACCCGGCTCTGGTCCCTCTTGGAAAACCTCAAGTTCCTGCTGGTTTGGAGCACAAGCAGCACCAGATCCCCTCTACCAGCAAGTGATCCTCTTCAAGAGGTTTATGAGGCTCAAGCAGGACCTCAATGCTTGCAACACTTCTTGGCTGTGAGTCTCTAATGCTTGGAAAAGGGTGAGAAGTTCAACAAAACTGTAAGCAAGATGATAACTCAGCTTTCCCCAAAGGAAAAATTTTTTGTTTTGTTGATGACAGATTTTCTTCCAACAGCCATCTGCAGAGATTCTCATTCCATCCTATACAGCATTTTTGGCATGAATATATCCAGGGACGTGATGCTGTAAAATGGATCACTAGTGTGATCCAGTCTGGCATACCCTATGGACATACACACATACAGACATATCCTACAGACATATCCTATCTGTATCCTCCAGACATATGAAAGTTTAAGATCTAATTCATGTTTGCCATGCTCAAACAAACAAAAAACTTCAACGTCTCTTTCCTTCTTAACAATCATTATTTTATTAATATATTTTACAAGATTGCAGTTGAAATCATTTAAATACAAATTTTTTTATACAGAAAGTGTAATAAAGTTAAAATAGTTCCTTGTGTAATTCATAGCATTATTGCAATGCTTACAAAATTTTGCATAGAGTGTGCAAGGATTGATGTTATTTGATACAAAAAAGCTTTATATTTTCCCACACAACCACACACATACATAAATTAAAAAGAAAAAAGCCAAACAAATCTGAATTTCTTAATGAGAACTGTGATAAGACTTTAAATTCATTTTGTCCTGTTTACATGATCAAGGTCATTGGTGGTTATCAGAGTAGAGGTCAGACAAGGTATTTTACCATCACAGATGAAAACTGCTATAGCATATGGGCCATGCCTTTTACGCTATTGCTGTAGATGAACAGGGTTTTGCTTTGACTCGCACTGAATGTTGTTTTGCTGTTGGGTCTACCTACACGGCGTATTTGTTGGGTTAATATTGACAACTCTATTGGCATTTGTGCACAAGGAAACTAATTCAAATAAGGGGTGGGTGGAAAAACCCAAAGCCAAAACCCAAAGGGATCTGAGGCAGATCCAGCAGGTCAATCCCTTCCCTGCTCCCACACTACTGCATAGTGCAGATCCAGAATGAGATCTGGGTCACAGCTCAGGAAAAGCTCTGATCTAGGGAGGAATCCAGGTGTGAATGCAGTCAACTGAGCCCTCCTTCAGTAAACACAGTATATGATAATTGCTCAGATCTGCTCTTTATGAGGTTTCTGGCATGCTCATACTCTGCTGAGCAAGGGCAGGATTTATTCATCTTGTGTGCTCACTCTGATAACCCACTAAAGGGGACAAGAAAGTTAATTCCTCCATCAGCACCTGCCCTGTGAAAGCCACTCTGCAAACAGCGGAGCCCTGCCCTCCCACTGGCAGGACCAGCAGACCCCAGTGACTGCCTGGTGAGACCTTCTGCTTCACACATCACCCACCAAACCACCAGCTGAACTCCAGCACGGTTTGTGCTGGTCACAAGGAAGGAAGCTGGATGAACATGCTTCTGTTTTCAGACAGTGGCTTGATCTGGCAGCAATGGGAAGACTTGCCACAGCTCTTTATCTGCACCCATATGAAAGGGAAAGCCCAGAGGCAGGAGGAGCCCAGTGTCCCAAGCTGCCCCCAGGAGTAGTTTAGACAGGGCAGCCAAACTCTTCCTTTTGATTTCACAAAAGGTGCTAAACCTTTAGGGCCAAACCCTTAGGTGGTGTAGGCTACCAGTCCGTTAAATGGAGCCAAATCCTGATCTACACCAGCTACAGAGTCAAATCCCGGTGCTGTGAATGGCCCTGCTGCACTGCTCCAGCCCAGTCTCCCAAGGCAGGCATCGTGCCTTGCTGCTATTTCTAGTGCAGAGGACCTGGCACTGGGAAGGAGCTAAACGAGAAAGGGCAAAGCCACTCACCAGCCTCCCCCACCTACAGGCTTCCTGAGTGGAGGCAGCGTAAGGGGGTCCATCCCCATGGCATCCCCTGGGATGCTGTACAAGTATTAACAGGACAAAGCAGAAGTGGCTTTAAGAGCTACTCAGCTGTGACTTCTGGAGTTACTGATGAGGTTTTCTAGGTGGTCAAAGGCTTGTTAGAACAGCAACCAACTACCAGCATTATTTATACCACTCAGACTGCAGAGACGTATCCCCTGTAAAATCATTAATACTGCCAAAGTGTTCCATTATCCGTTACATCAATAATAGCACAGATACTGAGTGCACAAGCCCAGATGAAGACAAAATTATCAGGCTCTTGTTTAGCGAAGGAGTTAACTCCCTGCTCTAAGGTAGCTACCCTAGAGAAATCTAGCCGTAGTGTTGGGGGGTGGTGGTGTTTGCAGCTAAGTAAGTGTGGGAGAAACTCTTAACAGCAACATTTTTTCAACTACAATCCAGCCTTTGATAAAAATAGAACCACCCACAAATAATTATTCTTTTGCTCTCCAGTGTGAGCCTGCCTCAAGATGTTTCAAGAACTCCATTATGAGGAAATTTTTAAAAGACCAAAGAAACTACATTGCTTTAGAAAGTGATAATACATTTAGCAGTAGCAGGCTTCGGAACACTTTATCTCCTATCGGCAGTTAAACCTTTTGAATGCGGCAAAAATGTGAGAGTACAATGCAATTTAAAATTCCTGTTACATGCAAAGATGCACATGACCTATGCTTTGCAATGGGCCTATTCCTATAATGGCAGATACGTTAGAAATGGTGAGACTTTCCATTTGGGTAGGACCTGATGAAAGGCTCCAAAAAGTCCTTTTTAATCTTAGAAGAAAAGACTGTTTAACTGAGACTGTATGTTTTTATCTGAAGCATTTGGTAGTAGGGCACAATGTAAACGCAACACTTTTGCACAAGCTTCTCCTTCTGATATTTTCTCTTGCTAGCAGAAAGATTCAACCCACTAAATGTGAGACAAATATACAATTACATATCGCTTCACTGTGGACATAGCCTTCCTATTTTTTAATACTGGTTAAAAGCTACAAAAGCTTAATCCATGGAGATGAGTTGCCTCAACAGAAATCTGGCTTCCTCTGAACAGGAAGCTCGTCACTACTGAGTGGTGGCAGAAGGTCCCAGCCACCGCGTGGCTTTGAGCTGTAATAAGGTGAGACATTTCCCCGGAGTGGCACCAGTGCTAACTTTCCTGCAGGAATTACAGTTGTAGCAAATTAATTTTTAAGGGACTCACACCTCTAGTTTACAGTGACTTGGATGAAAAATCTTGGTGGTGCACTTTGATTATATTTTCTTCTTCGCTTCAGATAAAAATCCTGCAGCTTTAAATTTCCATCTTTTAGTATATAAAGAAAGTGTGTCTCTTTTCACAAGGGCACAATACAATTCAAGTGGCAGGACAAGAGAATCTGAAATGATAAAGCCTCAGGGCTGTATGTGCATAACCATGGGCTTCTCAACCACAGCAGACTTAAAAGCTTTCTAAATACAAGCTATTCACTATAATTTCCATCCCAGCCCCAAGACACTGTGGTTATTGTGGACAGAAACAACACCCTAGCAATCCTGATCAGCCCAAGCTGTAAGTGGGTTCAGTGACAGTAATTCCACTATGTGCCATGAAAGATCAAGCATAACTGCTACCATATTTAGTAAAATGGATGTTATTAATTTAAAAAGTATAATAGTGTAAACAGACAGAGAAGTTTGCTGCGTTACTGTAATTAGGGTGATGCGTCTCACCATTTCTTCCCTTTCCCTCCTACCTGCCTTGTTTAATTCACTCCACTCTTGCTTGAATAATCTCATCAGCGCCACGTCAGTGTTTAACCCTGCTCTACTCACAGCCGTAAACTCGGCTACATCAGCTGTGAAAACACAGCAATTGCCATGCAGAATTTACCTAAAAGTCCCCAATTTCACCTTAGTGCCACTGCTACATGCAGGTTTTGGTTTTTGGGGGTATGCGAGACTGAGAAGTGACATGATGGGGATTCGGAGGCTGCTGGCCACCTGCATGCAACCCTGTGTGTGGCAGGACACCAGATACACAAACATTACACAGCAATTTCAGAACAGAGGAAAAACGTTAAAATGGGGAAAATGGAAATATTGCCAGGATTGCATTCCTCAACAACAGTGGCAGTAAAAAGGGTGGTATTTTCACATTCCAAAATCACCAATCCAGTGCTTGGCAAAGCTTTGCAGGAACGTGCCCTGCGCTTGCTGGGGTGAATTCTGGATGATGACATTTCAAAATTTAAAATGTCAGCCATAAAAAAAAAAGAAAAAAGAGCACAGCCTCTAACTCTTTTTTTTTTTTTTTTTAAACTGTATGCACTTTTAAAATGAAATCATTATGGCATACTTACTCTTCTTCACTGAGCAGCTACCAGAGTTCCTGATCTGCTAATGCTTGAGTGCAGGTAAGAGAACAGCCAGTAGCATTTCCTTAGCTTATTTATACTTTCGGCCCAGGATGGTCTTTCAGCATTCTGGGCTATTTCTTCACATTTCAAGTTTCAGGTATCCTTGCCCTCTGCAGACATTTAAAAATTTTTCACATTATTTCCTTTTCTCCCCATTAACAAAGTTGAGTCTTCCTGCCACTTTACGCTCTCAAATGCAGCTTTACAATAAACCTTTATTTTTCCTGCCCAGTTCAAAAACACACCACTGAAGTTAATGCATTTCGGGTGTGAGGGCAACAAGAGAAGGGATGAATTTCTTTAAGTCTTTGGTCTTTGTCTCACTCTCTTTTGCAATGTGAAACTTAAAGCCATAACAACAAATATAAAGAAAATTGGCTTTTGTTGTAAAAAAGTGTTTGTGAGCATGTGTATATATATATGTGTGTGTGTGTGCATCTTAGGACAACAAAATCTAATTTCCTTTAAGAACATTTGTATTTGCAAACTAGGTAAGATGTGAACTAACCCGACATCTTCACAAGTTCCACAGGAATCTCTCTTTAACCTTGGAGCAATTTCTAGGGCATTTTTTTTTTATTTAGACATCATTTTACTATACTGTATACTGCAGATGGTATTTTTAGGTTTATACCTTACATTTTTTTGTTTGGGCAATGTGATATTTATGAATAAAGGAGAAAAAAAAACCCTCATAAAATATAGCTGTTTGACAGCACATAACTGAGATAACCAAATACAAATCACTCTTGCACATACTTAGTTTTCTAAAAAAGTATAGGTAGGAGAGGCCTTATACATAGTTTGGTAGTTAATGGCTTCCCCTTTTGATGACTTCCTTTAGTGTTAACATTTCTTTGTACTCTTAAGCTATCTATTTCATGAACTGCTGGGTAATATACTTCAAAGAGTGTAAAAGAAAAAACCCAACCAAAAAAAAAAAACCACAAAGAAACTTGGAGAATGGATACAGTTGTATAGTCAGTATTAGGATCTCTGCTTTTGCTACTGGCAAAGCCTTTTTGCTTTAGAAAAAACATCCTAACTCACCTATGACAGCAGATAGGTCACACACTACATATGGATAAGGTACTGCTGTACAGGTGAGCACTGACAGTCATTTTCCTGACTGCTTACTAAAGTGTCACATTTAAAGCAAATTTAACAAGGTCCCGAAGCCCTGTAAAGTTAACAGTTACAATACATAAACACATTTATGAATTCTGCAGTATTCATGGTTGCTTAAGGTATACCGACATTAGTATCACAGTCCCTGGATTAGCATTTCAATGGGGTTTTGGTGCTCACAGCTGCAGTGCAGACCTGCACACAGTGCATGAGTTGTCACCTACCCAGCTCCTGTCCAGCTCAGGCCACAAAGTCGTTGGCATCTCTTCCATTGAGCTCAGTAGAAACAAATTCACCCCAGCCTTGCCTTAGTGTTGGGAGGTAAAATTAAACTCCGTTTGAGATAAAGAGCATCTCCCCAAACAGAAAATGCTCAATTGAACTAAACTGCAGGCCCAAAATACACAAACCCTTGTTCATTTTTGGCATGTTATTGACAGCATCATTGACTGATGAAATTCCAGCCAGGAAGGCTCTAATTTAAATGGACTCAGGGAAAACCAGGCCATACAGGTACAGCAACTGTGAGGGATATCTAGGCAAGGCAGGAGGAAACGGGACTCTCATGAATTTGCCTCATCCAACAGGTGAGTCAGTCACTCCACAACAGCGCCCAACAACAAACTGTGAAGTACAAGATAGTTAGATCTGTTTGCATGCTGCTTTTTAAACAAAACGCCTGTTTTTTTCCCCGAGGATCCTGGACACCCAGTCCTGTTTGATCTGGTTTGCTGCTCACTGAACAGCAGGGGACTAATCATGTGGCCAATACAAGCACAGGCAGCATTATCTAAACCGCTGTCTTGAAACTCAAGTGGGGCTCAGATGATTTACAAGCCTCTATAGGGGTTCAATCTTTCTGGGAACAATTCCTTGCCTTTCAACACAATGTATAATTTTATGCTTTTTAAGATAGAAAATATATATTGAAGCCACTAGAACTCCTTTGCGTAGGTACCTTTTGTTCACCTCAGAGAAGCGTCTGCAGTGACGGCACAGATGTGTTGCCTAACAGCTCCCCCACAGAAATTCATATCAAAATAAATGGCTGAATGTCCTTAAGCAGTTTCATGGCCTTCATGATACAAGAAGGTGTTAACCTCATCCAATAGCCCAGCTGAGAAGACCAGCCACTCAAAATTAATTTGTTGGGATGGAAATCCTCAGCAGAGCAGCCAGAGGGTGCATGGGAATGAGGACTGAGCCACCAGACTCTTGGGAGCGGAGCATGGACATCAGCATGCAGCATCGTTCCTGGGTGAGTCCCTGCATTCAGCCCTGCCTGTCTCACCAGCGTCAAACTCTCAGTGATGGGAAAGTTAATGTGACTCGTTTTCTGTACAGGGTACTCTTCCTGCAGCACGTGTCTTCACAACCGCTCACATGGGATTTGTTTATGAATTGGGCCGTGATTGCGATAAGGTTTGTGATTGGTATTAAATGAAACAGAGAAAAACATTCTACAGTAAATGTAGGACTATGAATGGGACTTCAGTTGGGGTCCCAGAGGTAACATACACAGTATTTTGCTATATTTAACATGGTTAAAAAAAAGTCTGTATCACTCTAGGTGCCCCTACAGTCTTAACGCATTTCATTAATATCTGTTTTAAGTTGCACAACCAGTTCCCAAGACACCCTCCTGTCCCGTGTCATCCCCCCCCCCCCCCCCCCCAAATAAACTAGTTTTAATAACAAGATAAATATGATGTGCTTCTCCTTGCTGAGTGCATTGACTTAAGGCATAGGCACAAATCCCCTCTTTGAACAGAGATGGTATAGTCCTGTGTCCCAATACAATTGTTATCCTGGGTGACCCTTTGCATTCAAACGTTGACTCAAGACATAATAATTACAGGAATAATTAATTAACATAGTTTGAATTCATTAATTTATCAGAAAGCATTACTGAAATAAAAGCAGATCATTCAATCCTCTTTCAGAAATAAATTTTATGGGAGTGCTGCTTTCTTAGGCAGCAACACATCTAATCTAAACTCCATAGAAATCTTTCCTCTGAGTCCAGTCACTTTTGGATTAAGCCAGATTTGTTCATTTAAAAGAAAAAAATCAAACCCTGGTACTCTCCAGACCACAAGAAAATACATGGAAATCTGTAAGAAAGGAATGGGCTAAATTATTTCTAAAGATTTCTGTCAGCTACATTTTTTCTTGAAGATTGCTTGAAGAATACCAGCTTTGCTTAGATATCACTGGGGATGGGCACAGATCTGTCGTATTTGCATGAGGTAATATTTTCAAAAGCATCTCAGTGGCTTAGAAACCTTGCTGTCCTCATGAGATTTACTGCAACTCGGATACTTTTGCAGTAATTAGTATATTTGTTTTTCAAGGATTTTTACATGCATGTGGGTGCAATTATGGGTCAGAATTCAATGATCTGGGCTCTTCTCATTCTTTTTCAAATCTTGAACAGCAGAAGTAATGTTACCAGATCAGATTTCATGTTTTATCCTGCCCATAAGTGACTTCTAGGCTTTAAAATAAGGAAAAATGCAACCATGAAAAGTTTGGGCTCAAATTCTAGAGGAACCAGCATCCAAAGCCCTTGCTTTCTAATAATCTGGCTTTGTCACAACCTTTACAAACTCTCAAAAAAGTGTGTTTCATTGTCAGCATCTCTGATATTTGCAGTCTCCACCAAATCTAAGTGACCTTGGACTGTATACTCTGAAAAAAGCAACAAAAATTCTGGCATAGCATCTACATTACACACCTAATTTGTATGAATTTCTCTGTTTCTATGGGTAGAACAGGTGATTTTCTCTGTTTCTACAGGTATTGATAAGCAATGTCCAAATCTTAAATCTTCATACCTTCACAACAAATATTTTCAAAATTAAAGGTGCTAATGGAGAGTGTGTAGGGTGATCCAGGACAACTGTTAATGAAGGAAATTCAGGATTTTTTCACTTAGTCCAACTTTCACAATTTTTATCCTTCCAAGAACTAAATGCAACACCAGTTTTTTTTTAGCACAGCAATGACTTTAGGTTAGGGTCAGAGCTGATGCATCACACCCAAATAGCACAAGGCATCCTTGGTCATGCACAGGCAAGTCTCAAACCCCTTCAGACAAAAATACATGATTATTCTGGCAAGAAGATCTGGACTTTTCTACTGGCCAAGCTCAATCCATATTTCCCAATAGAGATCCAGGCTTCAGGTCAAAATTAAAGACTGTAATTTAACCTCAGGTATCTTGGATCACTCTAGGTGAACAGTTGGGGTTTTTTTTGTTTCTTTGTTTTTTTTTTTTCTTTTCATGACACTGATTTAATGGTGCAAAAATAATCAGAGATGCTTTGCTTCCCTTTGTATGTTGGTGGGCCTACATCAGTTCCAAGGTCTTGCCCAGCCAGCAATCCTATTGCTCTGAGAACATGATCAAAAACGAGGGGTGATCATTAGACTATATAAATACAGAAGGGTCCAGGGGAGCATCAAGTCCAATTCAGCAGATTGTACCAGTAAATTTTGGTGTGGGAAGGAGAAATGCTACACAAATGTAACAGGGTCACCCTGGGATTCTTTGTACTGAAACATCATTTTACACAGAGGATATATATATTTTTTATATATATATTTTTATATATATATTCACACACACGCGCGCGCACACACAAAAAAAGTCTTTGATAGGCTTTCTGTGTTCTAGTAAAAATAGTTGGCAGCTGCAATCTGTGACACCAGAACTGGCTTTTGTGCTGCCTGCGATGCCCCTCTGCAAACTGTCTCTCAAAGGCAGACGCTCGTATTTATCTGGCAGGTCGAGCTAGTGCCTGCCTGAGACAGAAATAACCTCCCATTGGGACACACACAGAGCTCGTAGATTTTTTGCCTGGACCCTGTAGAAGAGGAAGATCCTTGAGGCAAATTAGGTAGTTTGATTTTTGCAGAATTCAACGTTATCTGAAGTCGGCGGTGGGGAGAAAGAAAGAGAGAGAGAATTAGTGGAGAGCTGTTATTTTTTGATCCTGTGTTTAAAGAAGCTTCCTTCAGACAATTCAGCTACTACAAAAACCGAGTAGGCACATGTATTAAGATGGGAAAGTGATACAAATCTGGGTGAGCATATTACGTGCTTTTACCATGAGTCACCTGTGATCTCCAGTTTGTTTCTGCTAATCTACCCACTGTGGTTTCTTGGCTCGTAGCTTCCCCAGGCACCTCTGCATTTGGGTTAACCCAACCAGAGGTACCCCACTGCCAGGTGGGGAGCATGTATGGTTCACTTCCACACGGCTCTGCTCCTCCACAGGGACTTCTGGCACTGTGATCCCATTGCCAGTTACACTTGCAGACTCACAACACTGACTTTTATGTATATTTTATGTATACCTGTAACACTTTTATGTGTATTAAAAATAACTTGAATGCTGTAACAGACGTGAATTTCTCCTTATAAAACAGAACATAAAAGTGAACATGTGGCAGCTTTTAGACACATAGCAGCTACAGGGGAGTGCTCTAACATCACTGAGAAGAGCACAATAAGACAACCTGCACACCAGAATATTACAGGGTGACTGACAGTATTTGTTCTTATCTTGCAATTACAGTAAGAGTCTCCAGTTTTAGTATCCAACCATCTAATCTCCTGAAAGACACAGGTCAATATACACATTTTAAAACCAACTTAGTTTTAAAAACATTAAGGCAACTGCTTGCAGCAGTGAAATGCCTTGGATTTCAATTGTAGTGTACTAGGTAGGGTTTTTTGTATTTTTGAGAGTTTTTTGTTAATACCGTAGTCTGGGTTTGGAATGTCTTAAAATGCAAATGTTTAGAAATAACAAGAATTGCAATAAAAATCTCCTTCTATTTATTACACCTGACACTAAGATAGGAAAACGTCAGCTTATGTTGGAGCCCTGTTGCCGGGAGGTTTGTGTTCAATGGGAAGCTCCTCCTGCCGAGGCTCTCGGTGGGTTCCCCAGTGGGAGTTCCTCGGCCACATCCTTTGGTGTCTTCCAACATTGTGGCAGGAGGAGGGGATGAGAACCACGTGCCCATGTATTTTTGAGACACCAGAAAAGGCTTAACAACACCTATTTTACTTTTGTTCTATGTTACCAGTTTTAGTTATTCTCTCTTCCTCTTTGGAAGTTTCCCCATTGCAATAACCTGTGTCTCCTAATGTTCCCTTTCATTCCAAAATGAAAACATCAGCTACTAAAGCTTTTCAGATCAATAATGGTGAATTAAGCTCTTCTTATAGAAAAATGTATGATAAAAGGTTTAATTATGTTGGCCAAGTAAATCTTGTTTAAAAGTGACAAGGAAACAAAGAATTTAGTAGCACTGTGTATTTTACAGCCACATAAATCTGCTTGAACAACAGATGCTATTATCCAAGCACTTTAAAAATAATGAATCAGCCTCTGTCACAGAGTGAGGCTCGTTTGCATATGATATGTTCAATCACTGCTAGCAGAAACTAAGCTAGGAAGTGCCTGCTGCACCGATGTCTTCACACCAGTGTTTCAAATGCAGTGGCTCAGTGGCTCAGAAGACTACAAATCTGCAGGAGATCTGTGGCTTGGTTTGTTTTTGCTGCAGGGCTTGACGTCCTTTGCTTACCTCTCCATCTTTGGATTCCAGCCTGAGCTCTGTCCTGCACGTGGCTTTCAAGCTGCCGGCCTCGGCGTTGATCTCGATGCCTTTTGGAGCCTCCATCACCAGTGCGCGCGTAGGTGACTCCAGTCTGTAACAGAAAGGGGAGTTACAGAGCGTGGTGGGTTGAATATTCATGCTCCATCTCAGGCTGTCATCTTGCACAGCCTGACTGCCCACTGCATGGCACCTTAGGACCTACTGATGTTCAGATTCACGCCTGGTTTAGTCACTGGAAAGAATTCATGCACAATGTGGTAAAACACATCACAAATCCAATCTAACATTTCATACCAACTTTGCTATGCTGGGTCAAGATACAAGCTGCAATAAAGCTTCCCCCACGATCAACTTGTCCATATGCAAGTACAGATTTCTAACTAATCAGTGCTAATAGGGGATATTAGCAAAGCAGGGTACCTATACAGAGAGTGCAAGCACTTTTCTTCCTCAAACCACTGTTCAAGCAGGAACAAATTAGTTCTCCTGATTCCCTATAATGTGAGGTTTGGAAGGGTTGAAGGACATAAGGAAATCAATAAAAACAAGCAGGCTGAAGACCCCAGAATTCTTGGTCTCCAGTCCTGTGGTCACACCACACTGCTCACAGCCATGACCCCTCTGCAGTGCTTTGGCCCCTCCTAACTGTGGATACACCACACAGGTATCTGACAACCCTGTGACAGCACTGCCAGCAACAACCAAACCTTTTAGTTCAGGCAATTGGGGTTAATGCTGTAAGATGTAGAAGCACAAGGTTCAGTCTTCCTTGCTGATTATCCATTCATAGGTCTTGTATTATACTTGTCTCTTCTCTTCTTTATAATACAGTCTCTTATTACTTTCTGTATTGAAGATGATGACAAAAAACTGCTCTCCCTCTTTAGGAATATCCTCTTAGTTGATTTTATCACCATTTATTTACTGTACCATCACAAAATCTAGACTATGATCTCCCCAGGTGAAGCAGGCAGGCTGACTGGAACAGAAGCTCCTCTGCTTCAAATGCTTTGGGCAGGCAGCACTGACAAAACCAAAGCACAGAGTAGCACACAAACACTGAGCTTACTCGGGCAGCTTTTAGGATTTGCTTGCATTACTGCAGTGGCACTTCAGCTGTTTCTCTGCTCTTCATATATAATCATTTGTGCAAGTAAGTGTATTCTTAAATAGACTCCTGCTGGTACTGAGACAACATTATGGGAGACTGAGGGAATTCAGCTGTATTTATTGCAGCCAACAGTTCAATAAAGCAAAGGCACAGCTCCCTCTGTACAGCACTTTTCAAGTTATGACTTTCCCTCTTGTTGGTGTGTTCATATTGCTGCTTTTTGAACACCTTTCCCTCAAGACCTCAAACTCATCCATAATTTCCTGGCTGACTCAACTAAATCTAAATTTCAGGGAAGAACTGAGGCATACGCAGCCCAAGGAATGAGCATGGTCTCATGGTTAGCAGCCTCTGCACAATCTTTCTGAGCTGCTTTTTGTTTGCTCTCTGCAGGGAAGCTACATCTTACATAAACATTCTTCTGATCCCTCCACTGGTATCACCCCTCGGCTGGTTCCTTTACAAGGACCCTAAGGTTATGAATGCTACTACTCACTTTTTTTTTTCCCCTGATTGAACTGCAGATTGCACGGAGGAGAAAAAGCTTGCAAAGAGTGATTGCCATTAAATAGTGCTACCTGGGATATGATTCCCTCTGACCTTCCCATTGCAATAACTGCCTTTCCAATATCTGTTAGAATTTCTTTATGGTAAAAATAGTCACAGTGCACAGCCGTAGGGCTCTGGCACATGCACTCTGGTGGCTTTCATTTGTGTGGCTTAACACGCTGTCTGATTCACATTTTCCCTGGAGATTTCTGCAGGGGTACAGTACACTCTCATCCTTGGTGGTGTAGCTCACAGGTGGGTGTCTAAGGACCCTCTGCTCGCACTAAGCCCCCAGGATCTGAGCTGCAGTGGCTGGGATGCAGGCACACATTCCCTCCTGCTGTCTCTGCTCCACAGGCAGCATCTTCCAGAGGACAAGCAGAGAGCTGGGGCCAGTCATGTCTTAAGTCACTGTAGCTAAATTCACCAGAGAAGGTGTCCAAACCCCAAGACAGCTGAGCTAATCTGAGGATAAAATAATTCCTAAGAACCATGGCCAGGTGACTCTTCAGCTCTCCGACATCTTAGTGACTCTTCAATTGCTTTGATGTCTTGGCTGTCTCAATATATTTGTTCATCTGTTAATCTTGTAGCTCTTCTGCCGACTGAGAAATAAACTTTGTAAGTGCAAAACAGTGTTCGGACACCACAGTGCAAATACACTCATTTGCAGCAGCAGCAGCTCTCAATTCCTGCCCTGTACTGGAGCAGCCTCCCAGTTTCACATCAGTGCTTTACTGGAGACTGTGGAGATCTGGGAAATCACGAGGGACCTTCCCCTTGTGTATCTTCCCCTGTGCACACAGGTCCCCATAACATCAAACTGAGCTAAATTCATGCTTTGAATAAGCTACCAAGTACCTGGGAGTCTAGTAGATAATGTTCTCCCAAAGTTTTATTCTCTTTTCATATCTAACAAAGTAACTGAGTTGTTCTCCCTCTTCCATCCAATGAAAACCTACAGGCAGGATAACAGCATCTTACAAACACTGATGAAAAACCATGCAATTTTAGACACATCCTAATCCCTGCAGAGCTTCTTGCCTCATGGAGGCACAAAGGTGTAATGTGGGACAAGCACACAATGCTGGAGCTTTGCTGCTGCTCCGTAACCCACCCCGCTCCCTGCAGCGCCACGTGTGGTTTTTAAAGTTGACCCCCCCACTCTGTCATCCTAAATCACTAGTTCAGACAGCTCCAATCTTGCTAACATGCTGAATAAACCAAAACCCATCCTTTTAATGTTAAAAGTATCATTTTGGAGCCTAGGGTTTTTTTTTTTTAGAACCTTAAAACTATGGAAATGAGTGTAAGTACTATAATAGCAAAGTGTAGCTCTTACAATGATGAGAAACTTGGACTTGCAGCCCACATGGTTTTGTACTTGTGCCGTGGGTTTGAAGTCTGACTCTTCTTTCTTACATGTTCAACGTTGGTGTAACTCCATCTGTTTGCATGGGACTTTTGTCCCAATTTATGCTACTGTAAATGAGGACAGAAAGGTCTTAACAAAATTTTCCTTGGCGTTTGAGGGGCATGTGATTGTAAGGGATTTAATTTGATTATTTTCTGGTATCCTGAATGAATCCCTTAGACACCTGTCTTTAAACCAGGAGCTGAAAAATCTATGCAAAGCCAGAGAAAGCAGTTGAGGAGTTTATGCTCTAGGGGGTTTGAGTAATGTTTACCGAATACTTTCATTTGAAGCAAGTGTTTAAGAGACACTCTGCTTTTAAACCTAATCCTGTCTTCCAGAGCAGAACCAATTTGGAGACTAATAATGAAAGAAAATGATTTAGCGATGAAGAGATAATTAGTTCAAAATCAACATTTGTTTTCCAGTGTGATACTCTGGAGCTTTCAGTGGGATTCACATCTCTCAGTTAGGTGTAAGCCCGTACTTACAGCAGTAGGCTGGAAAGGTGGCTGCATGAATATAGATTGTTTCATTATTTGCTCCTGCTCTTGAATTTTCCATCCCAGCAATTGGCACATAAGCCCTTTTTATTGACCATGGGTGCTGCTTATTTTTGCTGCAATATTTCCAGGACCAGATTCTGACCTCTCTCACAATGCTGGGCAAGGAGGGTAAATTCACTGCTATCCACAAAGCTGAATTCAGGACTGATATAAGCTACTGCCATAAAATTGCTCCTGTCCCACCTACAGTCTCCTAGTAGGTGCATGAAGAGAGTCTCCTGTCCAGGAGACTACCCACAACACGGGTGTGGTAAATCCTCTTTTACAGATCCCAGGGTGTCATGTAAGTCCAAAATTTTAAAAGAAAAGACACAAGTAACAGGATTTTCAGAACTATCAAAGTACCCAGGTTCCACTTATTACAATGGGTGTTACGTACTTTTGAAAATCCCATTGAGCACCTAAATGCCATAACAAATCTGACCCTTAATCTCAGTTCTTAGTTCTGCAACAGAAGTAATAGCACTTCCCAACTCCACAGGGAGGATGAAAAGATAAATATATTAGTGGTTGTGAAGCAGTTACATACTGTAATAACTGAGGCCAGGTAAGTACTATAGCCAAAGATGGATAGGCTGGCAGATGGATAACTGAACTTTCCAAAGCTGCAATATTAGGCTCTTACCTTCATCAAAAATACTGTTAGTCTTGTTCCTCCCACTGAGCACACTCAGCCTGCATATCAATGTGTGCGATGATGTATGCAGGGGAAGACTTTCTCCAGCTCACCATGCTTAATGGACAGTGCTAAATGTGCCTCTTAAGCCCTTTCACTCAAACCTATCACCGAAGGATCTCACATTTTAAAGAGAGGTGACAGCATCTCACAGTGAACCCCTCTCCTGCTATCGCTGGAAATTCTGTGCTCCTGGGAAACAACAAGGGAGTAAAGTTTTCAGTGCCATCCCTGCTTTGCTCTGAAAACTTCAGCAATAATTTAAAGGAGGTCAGCATATGAGTTTGTATTGTGGTTTCAGTGAAAGTCGTTCTCTTGGAAAGATCATTACTTACCCAGATTTCTAGTTTTCATTTCCTTCATCATAAACAGTCACATTAATCACTCCAGTACCATGGATTATATTTCCTTCTTGTCCCTCTCCTCACCCCCTCCAGGATAACGCATCGTTTGCCTTACTATTATGAACAGCCTTTTGAATCTGGGGAGAAGAAAGGATATTACAGATGCGAAGGCAGTACCACCAGCAGCTAGGGGCTGTTGATGTGCTTCCAATAAAGTGGACATAATTTCCTTAAAAAAAGTAAAGTTTAATGTGAATAGTTCAGGGGGAAAAATATTCGCCTGGGTCCACCACTGATACAAACAGGACTTGCAATTTGTGGCTGGTACCAAAGGCTGCAGCACAGTAGAGGGATGATCCTCAATGTGTGAAAGCAGTTAATGTGAGCTGGGGACCTATTGCTGCCACTTTTTAATTTTTTTATTACTTTTTTTTTTTACAAGGAATGACCTCAAGCTTCAGAATTTCTTGTCCCCAGTAGGGGATTTTTCTGTGTGGGACACAAACTTTGCTTGCAGTATGGAAAATGGAAAGAGAAGTTTACTCTCAGGAGGTGAGTAGCATATGATGCAGCAGTGTGGTAACATGAGCTAATTTAATTTTGCTTAGAAACCTCTGGACTGAGAATAGAGCATGTATTACTGCAGCTGTAGCCCATTATTTCTAATGACTCTAATTATTTCTTATGGTATCCATCTGACCAGCTATAAGATTTCACATTGAGCATAAAATTTGCCAATGTTACCACTGTGCCTGCTTACATCTCATACAATTGGTAAATTATGCTAGCAAGTAAATGTAGAGCTCCATCAATTTGCCGGTAATGAACTAGTATCTCAGGCTAAAATTTGTTTTCAGTTTTAACTCCCTTGTTTCAATGAAATCAATAGGATCACCCATTTGCAGTGACTTACACTTCTGACTCCATTATTTGCGTGTTATCTTATATATATGTATTCATAGAAGAAAACACAATACTTTTCTCCCTGTTAACTGGAAGTTAATTGTCTTTTACCGAATTGCAAAGAAACCACACTTAGTTTCTATTTCTAGAATGCTTTTAAACTTTTTTTTTTTAAAAATTTGTCTTACCTTTGCTTGTATTGGAACAGAAAAAGTTTGGGAGTAGGAACAATAGGTTGGGTCTGGACTCACAGGGTGAAAACCTCAACTGATTATAAGTTCAAACAAAGTCTTGTCATCTCTCAAAGAGCAGAAGGCTCTGCCCCGAGCTCTATCCTTTGTCACTAGATTTCCTTCCTACTGGAAGGTACTGCCATTTCATGATAACAAAATAAGCTGAGATATGGCAACAACAGTGAGCCTAATATAAAACAGGAAAGAGAAGAAAAGGAAGCTGGCCTTGGTACATCAGAGTGAGCGGTTAAAATCAAAAGGGAAAATGCACAATATCTTTTTCCAAGATACCATGATTTTGACAAAATATGACATACATGGTGCAGTACAAAAGCAGCAAGTACTCTGAGAACTTACAGAAGAAATCATCACTAATAAGAAAATATGTATCCCTGTTATTTATTGCCTAGCACTGACATAAATCTTATTTTCAATTACATTTTAATGAAGCACATCAATTGCTGTTTGAATAGGGACATCTGATTACAGTCTCAATCAACAGAAATAAATCTTGCTTATGGAAGGTTTCCAGGGTATTTTCTTTAGGAACATTAATAAGAAGTAAACAAGGATATATTATTATCATGTCATCCAATTGTAAATCTTGCCTATCACTGTAAATACTGTTTAGTTTGAGAGTGTGCATCACCATGCAGTTTCCAGTGTTTATGCTGCAAATCTGGTAAGTGACAATTCCAGTGCAGCCATACTCTGAAACAGACTTTTATGGCTGGTGTTCCAAAGCCTCACGTAATTCCTAATATGATCTAGCAGACAATGAATGAAAATTCTTTCAGCTATCATCCACAAACCATGGTTAAGTGCTAAGGAAAATCCAGTTAAATCTGTCAGAGACCTGACAGGAGCAGAGGTCTAACGATGCTTTATTGGAAATTATAGTTTTCTAATTGAGCTAGACATAAGTCTGGTTCAAATGGCAAGGGGTGTAACAACGCTGCTTCTCTGTATTTGGGCAACACAGATGCTAAAGAGATTTTGTACAAAGCTGAGTCAAGAGAAAGAGAAAAAGGAATTGGGAAAATAATACGAATTACCCTTGTGCTTAACATTGTTCACAAGCTTTAGTATTTCCTGTGATAGGGAACATAGTGAACACGGTGCATGAATAGTCCTGCTCGGACTCTGTGAGTACTGCAGTCCCTGAGGGATGAAGGCACGAGTGGGTGTGCATGTGTGTGTTTGTGGGTACCTGTGTGCTTGCGCCATCCTTCCCTCCTGGTGCACTGCATCGAGCAAGTCCTGACCATGTCTCCCTGCTAATTCAATGTCAAGCTAATGCCTTAAATCTCATTTTACAATTTTTTTTTTTTTTTTTTTTTAAAAATAGAGTTCTTACAGCTGTAATACAAAAAGAAGTGCTTAATCACAAGAAGTGTAATAAATCTGCTGCTGCTTTTCCTAACTTCAGCTGAGCACCAAACAAACTAGTTTATATGTTTTTCACCTAGTTTGAGCTACAGGTATTGTGTTTTGTGAACTTTTCCTAAACAGAGTCCATGCTAAACCAACACTGTCCTGACCATATAATGGAAATATGTTAATATCTCTTCAGAGACTACAGCTCTGGGAGAAGGGCTAATTGAGTAACAGAAGCGGTTTGAAACCATTACAAAGCAGGTCAAAGCCAGCATTAGGAAGATGTTCAGCTAATATTCAAAGAAGATCTGAGTGGGTGTAGACAAATGAGGAACCAGAGGAGGTTGTAGGTACGGTACCAGCTTGAAGCACTAAGCAGGTGAGAACCAGCTTTCATTTTCCTCTGAAAAAAATGTCATTCCTCAGCAAGAGGAAAAGTTCAAGCATGCAGTTCCTCCCATCACACTGCAAATCCCCTGCTGTAGTAGTTCAGTACCCTTTGCACTAGCTGAGGCTTATTCACAGCATTAAAAGCAGTAAAACTAGAAAAACATGGACGAGTCAAAATACAATTGTAAATTCTTTGTGATTACCTACCATACTACAGCATGGGAATTACTGAAGGAGATGTAATTATGCAAAGATGTCCTAAATGTTTTAGGGTTTGGGGTTATTTTTTGACTTTTAAAGTAATATCTGGAGTGGTTTACAAGAAGCCAAATACAGTATTTAGAAGAGAAAAACAGAGATCAAATAGAAGATATCAAATTAATCTAGGGAGAAAAACATACTGTGTAATACTATTGAGATCTAGTTTCATTGTGAACTGGAATAGTGGTGAAGGGTAGAGATTACCAAAGAAAAAAGTATGAGATTAATGTTTAACGAAGTGGAGGTGCGGCTGAGAAAATTAAAATCATCTGGATAATTAAAAAATTCTGTTGCTTATAAATCAAGGAAGGAAATTATCATAGAAATTGGGAGATAGTTGAAAATGATGTGTGGTAAATACAGATGTGGTTTAAGAAGATGATGTGTTTAAGTGGCCAGGGAAGGGATTCAGGGATACAAAATGAATTATTTCTATTTTAAGTGTAGAGATGACTGCAACTTCACTCTCCTCACCCAGTGGGTTGTGAGCAGATTGGTCTTGCTCCGAATCCCTACTGTGCCTGACAGACCGGAGCGGAGAGCTGCCTGCAGGATTACCTCTGTCCTGCGGTGCTCAATCTTTCAGCCTTAATTGATAAACTGGAACATCCATACTCATTAGTGTGCCATGTGGTAGGAAACATCCACGTAATGGCGCCTGGCTGTGGCCAGAAGAAGATGCTGAGTGGTTGGGGGCTGCATCCTGGGCCACTGTACACCACTTGGCAGAGATGTTATCAGCTGAGAGCACGGGCTTGATTAATAAAACCATAGGAATTGTAGGTGGGAATGAGAAGAATCAGCCCGTAGAGGATAGCCCTCTATGTTAACAAAATCTCTGCCAGGAGCCAGCCGTATGAGACACTATGAAATACAGGAGCAGAGAGTCAGCTCTGGCTGGAGGAAAATCAAAGGACAGATGTCCCCTCTCCTGGCATGGTCAGAAGTGGGACAGTAAGTGACATAATCACAGAGCAGGCTGAGCTCTAACCAAACCACGGCACTGCTGCTGATGCCTCTAGCTGGAACTTAAGAGCCAATAATTATTTTTATTACAAAAAACTCACCAGCAAGTGTCTCTTGTCACAAGTTACATAGCCTGGGCCAAAACTGGTCAAATAATGGCCTGGAAATTCCTTCATGGCAGTACTAACCAGAGGGCTTGGAGCTGCAGCAAGGCCATGCCTCTGCTCCCACTGACCGCAGCTTCTCTGCACTCCCAGCATGGCAAAGGAACAGGCTTGATAGTTAGATATGCCTCATCTACTACCTAAACCACCACCTTTTTTTTTTTTTTTTTTTCGCTTGTCTGATATACCTTGTTATGTAATTTATTGCAATAAAAGAAAACAAATCGAAACAAAATAAAATCCTCCGCCTGTTGGGTGCATTAATAAGCACGCTCATTTCACACATGGAGAAAAATAATTACTTTTTATGTTACCATAATTGCCTAAAGCACAAATGCATTTTTCAGAAACAAAGGTTGGGCTGGTGTAAGTTTCTAATTACAGGTTGAAAGCTTCTAATTAAAAGTCATAAATTGGAAGAAACCCTTTCAACCAGAATTACAGAAGAGGCTGCTAAGATTGGGTATTATCTTGACATACTGTCACCAAGACAGGGAGGAAAGAAAGAAATAGAAACAAAGCGTTGCAGCTCTTCAACGGGGCCACTGACACCACTTGCTACGTAATGTCTAACAAAGTGCTGCCATCAGGAACACAGAGGAGATGAACATATCACAAAATACCCCTGTGGGGCCACCAAATTTCATAGCAACCCTGAGCCACTGGAGCGGGGAGAGGGACAGCTATACTGTAGGCTAGAGGTAATAGCTGAGGCTTAAATGGGTTTTTTCCTGAAGTTCATGCTGGCTTCTAGATGGTGGCAGGAGGACAACTGCCACCTGAGTTGGCCTAAAATTATAAAACCCTATGGAAAGATGGTACTTGAGTCAGCCAAAACTCGCTAGATCAATCCATAAAGTATTTGTTAACGTAGATATTATACAGTGCTCTACTTTGGGGTGACTCTCACGTGCAGTCAGTGGTTGACCACCGGATCAATTTGGGCCAACTCTTCACCACTTTCATGGTTTGCTCTTCTGCTCTACTTTGGAAGAAGACTGCATCATAAAAAATTTTATCTTATTCTTCTCTTTTTCAGGGTGTTAAATAATCCTGCTGAGCAGACCAGCATGTCTTCACTGACAGAGAAATCACTTTCTTGTGATAACCCAACGTACTCAAACGAGAGGATTACTGGCAGGGGTGCATTGCTATGCAAATATTGAGGTCATTATCATCAGTCGTTTGCATGCAGTCTTCTACATCAGAACTGCTTTGCAAAGAAATGTTGATCTAGATTTCCATTTTTAAATTCTTTTTGAAGTCTATCTGTCATGGGATTTTTACCTGCCATTTGGTCAGACATAAAGGAAAAAGGTCAGGTAGATTAAAATCTCACGTGGATAGCACACAGGTTCAGCCTACAGCGATTTCTGCAGTGGTGATTTACTTTTTCTCTTCTCTAATGATTTATTCTATTCCTTCTAAAAAAAGACTGGACTTAATAGTAAATCACTTACAACAAGAAATATAGAGATAACAAAACTAAAAAGGATTTGAAATGGTAGAATATAAAACCTGCTGGGAAAAAAGGTGTGTCTGTATGCATCGTATACTTGGTGGTGATATCCTCTGGAAACATGTACAGACTTGCCTAAGTGGATTTGAAGAGCTTATTTAGCATGACAAATTGGCTACAACCTGATGGCTATTTCTGAAAACCCATTTATAGACCTTCAGACACTCATACTCCTGTGGCATATCCATTCATTGTACAGTCAATTTATAATGATTCCACCGAATTAAATCTTTATTAACAAACTTATTGACTCTGGCTTTTACTTTTTGTCCCCCCTTTTAATTAACTGCAGTAATGAGACAAGCAACATCCAATATAACAACTGACCAAACATTTTGTTTAAGACCTGCAGTTTATTTCAAGCAACTTCACAAAAAATGAAGGCTGAATTGCTATTTGCTAAATGTCAATTTTCACACTCTGTTGAACCTTTTCTGAAGCTTGTCAGCCACAAATCTGTAGTCAGTTTTCCCCCTCTGATCAGAGCTATATAGAGCATATAACAGGTTTTCAGTTACTTTTCATTTTTATGCAGAAGATGTACCATTTGCTGTCCCCAGTATATTTCACAAAATGGTAAATATGCATAAATTGTAAATCCAAAGGGATGCACATGCCAAAGTTGTGGCCTCTTTCACAATCGCTATTTACACCAGCAATACGGTTGTATGTCTGCATGCGTAAGGCCTCAGACATGATCTAAACTCCTCAAATCCAGCCCATAATTATGCAACAATACTGCACCATCCTCTTTTCGAATGTGATGTACTCCTGCTCAGACTTAAGGAGGTGTTTCACTCTCCAGACCACTCGTCCACAGCCTTCCTCCCCGATTAGAGGCACAATTCCTATTTCCAGCTGCAATTCCCTGCCTGGCAGACACAAAGCAGCCTCACTTAATCACAAATGTGCACACATTTCCTTGTACAAGCAACTATGAGCATGGGCAGAGATGTAGGAATTGCCTCCTGTGAGAAAACCCTTTTACAGGGTCAAAACCACTGGCAATCACTAAATTTGACCTAACTTTTCCCACACTTATTACTAAAGCTAAAGCCGAGATAGCAAGAAGGGATGACAAAAGAAGCTGTCTAGGCCACTGAATAGGGTGATAACCAGTGTCTAGTCTGATTTCTGGCATAAACCAGCCTGGAAGTCAGTTGCTTATTCCGGTATCAAACCTAGCTGAACTGAAACCTGCCTTTTAACAAGACAGACAATTTTTAATAAGTATCCACTGATGTAAGATTCCTCTGCATCCCTCCTTTATAGCACTGCTTCATAACCTATTTTGACAATTTGAAAAATTCTCTTGTGTACAACTTACAATGTGCAATAGAGAATATAAATAAGTGGAAAACGAACACATCGTCTCTGGAGGAACGCCAAGACAAAGCCAAGGAACAGGCAAGACTGCTGAGAACAGAGAGGGGCCCAGTGCTCCTCCATGTGACTGGCTCTGAGCCACTGCCATTTTGGCACTGAGGCATTTGGCAGGCCAACGGGAGGGATGGGGAGTATTTGAAGAAGTTAGTCTCAGAGCTCTCTGATAGCCTAGAACTGAAAATCTTAAAGCTATTTGAGATTTCCAACTAATTTCTTGCTTTCAAATATGCAAAGGAAAATAGGTTGGGAAATGGTGCAAAGAAGAAAATAAAGAGCTTGTGTGGGTGGGTGGAGGGAGGAATGGAGCAGAGAGAGAAAGAGCTTGGGAAACCAAAAAAAATCCTACTTGCTGAAAAAGAGAGTATAGAGATGTCTCCAAAGGGACTACTTTAATTCTGGGAATACAATGTTTTGCAAATTCTTATCATCAATTTATCTTCAAATAAAAATGAAACTGTTTTCTGTTTATCTTTTGCATATAATCACTACTGAGTAAAACATGCATTTAAGGTAAAGTTTGGCAGTCTTTCAAGAGAGATATGATAGATTATATTTTTCTTAACTAAAAGAGAGACTGAGCCTGGTGGTGGCAATTCACTGTGTGCTGGGAGATGACCACATTGGCATGAACTCACCTCTACATAGGGCAGCAACACCCCTGTCCTGCTCCACCTGGAACTGGTGGGAAATGGGAGCTATGAAGCACTGCCGCTCACAGGTGCTTGTCTCAAGAAGCTGTGATCCCTTCTCTTGGCTCTGCTTACACTATTTGATATGTGCCACTGTGCTGTCGCTGGCATCTATACTGTAGGTTTTTGACCTAAGATACAGAAATCTGTTCTCCAGCTCCTTGCGTCACCCACAGCAAAATGAGAAAATGTTCAAAATTTCTTGACTTCCATGAGGGTCCTTCCATCTTTCCTTGGGCAAGTCTGCGTTTTGACTGTAATAACCTCCCTTATATGACTTTTTAGCAGATAACAAAGAGACAATTACAGTTGCTAGTGGAAGAGGTCAAATGGAGGTGAAATAAAATGGATTAAAAAAAGTGAACTGATGTCAGAAAAGCTTCCATACCACTCAGTGGCATAACCATTTCCTCAAACAGGTTTTTAGCTGGGAATTTAATTTCATTTTACTCTATTTTATTTTGATTTTGAAAAGAGAGGCAGGCAGGTAGGAGGACTGGGTTTGTGGTTGAAGTACTGGAATTCAATTTCCAGCCCTGTGATGAACTGCTCTTGTGACCATGTGCGAGTGCATTCAGCGCTCCCTGTGTTTACGGCAGTATAGCAGCAGTGGGGATGGCTCAGCACAGCCCAGGAGGAGTAATTCTGCCCAACACAGCAAAGTGATACAGAACTCTTTGATGCTGATTTCTCCTAATGAGATGGCCAACTCATCTGTAAACTTTCCTGTAGCAGACTGCCACCTCTGCTGCATAGCATGGCCCTGAGCCATTACCTCCACAAGAACTTCACCAGATGGTCTCATGTGGTGGGAATGCCTCCAGGTACACAGAGGTAACCACACTGACTTCCCAAGTACTGCCTTTAAAGGAAGCCAATAGAGTTACCTTAGGAACATAACATGAGAAGAAAAACTGGACCTTAAAATAAACCTTAATTCTTCCTTTGCATGGCCAAACAAAATAATAATAATGAAGAAACGCTGCAAGAGAAAAAAAAAATGTGGTTATTTTACGGTCTTTGAAACCAACAACAATCAAAGCTGCAATGTATAATTTTTTTCCTGGAATTCCTTGCTTTTTCTGAATTGCCTGCACCCTCTTGGTATCTCTCAGCAGTCACATTAACACTAGATATTGATTGTCTGCTTGGTAACAGGAGAGAAAATAAAACAGGCAAGAACTTGACTCTGTTAGGTTCCTCCAGTGCACATGGAATATGGACAATTTTCTGTGGTTGGCCACCACTGTTAAAACCTTCCTGGTGAAAATTGCTACTCTAGTCTTCATCTGTGTCAGTAACCAAAGCCACCACCGAGCCAGGCAGGGCAGGAGTTAAGGTATGTTTCTTCCCTTCTCTTTAAAATGCTGGTGTGTTTCCATTCTTTGAAGCAAAAGGTGTGAGAGATGTCTTGATTTCTACCATTTGAAGCTGCCACTGTATCAGGTTTCCAAATGTCACCTGCTCCCCATAGACAGAGAAGTGCTATGTGCCAAGGCTGGCCTGTCACACCCTTAGCACCACCAAAATTCAGCATTCCTTGTAACACTCCCATGTCCGAGCAGCCAGGAGTGGTTAATTCCAGTTTCAGAACAGTGAATACAGTCCTCACTTTGTGGCCCCAAGGAAATGAGGACATTTGTGTCACATCCACGCACCATGCTGAGGAGCCATGTTCAGAAGGAGCATCCACGCGCCACACTGAGGAGCCTTCCAGTCCAAACCAGTACTGCTACCCACTTGCTAACGTTACCCAGAGTCACTGCTGGGATAAAACACTGGAATGAGTCAAGCTAACAGATCACTTGTTTTGACACTGAATATCAAGCCTGCCATATAGAACTCAGAGAGTCTACATATCTGTACCAGAGAAGTACAGTAGAAAATTTCCTTCAGAGAAATTTCCTCAGCAGGGAGGAAGCACTTGAAGCTGGTTACCTCCTATTCCCCTTTCCAAGGTGGGTAAGGAGTGTTCTCAACATTAATGACATAGATTTTTCCAATGTTTCCTTTCATTTTTCATGATCAGACTTCAAGGTTGCCCAGGTGTCAAAATGCAACTTTTCAAGTAGGATCCAAACATTTACCAAGACTTGGCTGCGATTTAGGAAGGTGAAAAACCGACAACTCCCAACCCATGGCCATACATCAACATGCTGGGGAAGTGTTCAACACTGCGAGCCCAAAGCTTCAAAATGGAAACTTTGGTGTTTCTTGAGCGGCTGTTCTAAACCATATTCTCATGTCCATGCAACATTCCAACATCCCAGTTTATCATGGCAGTGAATGTTTGTTTTTCAAAGCAATTTAGAAGTGGTAGAGAGGCAATGGCCTTGGAGTCAACCTGGGTTTTCTCCTGCCTCAAGCCCTGCACTGCTGCACGCCACCACAGAGGTCATTTCAGCATACCTTGCCTGGTCTCTTTTCATCTTTTCTTGTTTGCTTGGGACACAGTTAGGTGCAAGGACTTTCTCTTTCACTGTCTACACAGCATTATGCACAGTAAGAACTCGTTTCATCTACAGCACTTAGGAACTAATCTTATGTAAGAAAATATTAGCCAAACATGCTCTGGTTACCCAAACTCAATTAGCTGTGAATTGGAAGGGAACATATTTAAAGTAACAGGACCATTAAAAAAGACTGGAGATTTGTAAAGAAGTTTACATGCCTGCTGGCTTGTTTTTACAATTCCAGTGTTGCATCTTTCTGTGCTCATTGCATGTGAAGGAGATAACTGTATCTTATCTTCATGTAATATCTGCTATCTACTGCTGGATCTTCTGGCCTAAACAATTTTCATTCTTACGTAACATACCACAATAAGGGCATGCTCAAGGGAAGGAACTTATTTCATCCCTGGACTCAATAAAACACGGACAATGGGATCATGAGTCCCATCACACAGCTCTCTTAATAGAACCTGACTTGGGCTTAAACAGGAGGGGGGAGAGAGACAGCTGCCTCTTATAAAACTTGGAAATTGCCAAAGAATTACTTTTCTGTCCCTCAGATATTAGGTTCACTGCAGTTCTTCCCTCCATCTTACTCCCATGACTCCCACAGTCCTCTTTTTTCCTGTATACTGCTATAGAGCAAGGTATAAACAACATTTTCTGTTACCCTAAAAACAAACATTTGCAATGTTTTGTTTATAGCTGATGACAGTAATGGAGTACCCAGGGCAAAACCACTGAAACCACAAAACCCTCCAAACCAGTATAAACATCACCACTTCAAAAGAGTTCAAACTCCATCCCAGCAGCATTGGTGGTGGACGAGGTCGGACCTGCCTTCCCTCAGCCAGCCGAGCTCCTCCAGCGGGAATGCTGCCAGGGGCTGTGGGGCACGGCCGGGTCTGGCAGGGCACAGCTCTGGCAGCAGGGATGTGGAGTCAAATCTGGGGGCAGGTTTTATCCAGCGATGCTGACTACACTCCTACTATGCTTCTACAGATGACAGTATACAGACTATCTCCTCTAAAGGATATCTTTTATAAAGCAGTCACATCCTGACAGTCATGCTGCTTTAACTTTACTGCTCTAGTTAGAGGGATAATGTGGGGAGAGCTTAAAGAGATATAACTGGACAGGCCTGTTTTAATTGTTCCCACTAGACCTGTGCTCTGTGACCTTGGACATCTACAGAGCCATAAATATGAGCTTTGATTGCTGTTCCCATAGTGACTGGCAGGAAGAACACACTGGAGAGTGGACTAGGACCGCTTCAAGCAGGCAAGCAGCAACTGGAAATGATTAAGTTCAGAAGCTCTGGGGACACTAATGTCACTGCAGGCCAGCCAACCTGGAAGATAAACATTGCTGGGCACTGCGAAAATGATTTTTCTATTTGCTTTCTATTGAGAGAGTGAACTAGGCTACACTATAGGCACTAGGTTTGGCAAATGAGACTGTGAGCATTTCTGAGGTGAATTTACCAGTCCTTTCTACTGCTGGAGTTGTCAGAGCTACTAGTGGGGCCTGTCACATTTGTGCTGTGCACACTTACTGTTGAAGAACAGGAACACCAGCCCTTGAGCTCAGTTACACCCACAGAACAGGCATGACACTGAGAACGTTTCTACATGAAGCAACATGCAATGTGGGAGGCTAAATCATCCCACACAAAGTTGCCAGGTACCTGAGCTGTCCCTCTTCCAGTGCCAAAGCCAGTGTGGTTATTTCTATAGTGCTCTGCATTGTGCACTGAGGGCTGTCACAAGGTTTGGTGTGGAAATGGGACACCTTTGGCATCCCACTCCAAAAGGGTAAGGACCTGGTGGATGCACCTGGGGAGAGGAATGCAGCTTGTCCTGCGACTGTGACATGCCGCTCTCGCTCTCACTGTGCTCTGTGCTGTGAATACAGAAACAGAATTCAAACAGCTCTAAACTCTCTTATTTCAATATAAGAAATGGTAAGGTTTCAGGAAAAAAGTAGATACACGTGCTGATGGCCTGAGTACATATAAAAGCAGCTCAGGAATATTTATATTAACAGAGTGCACAGCAGGAAAAGCTGAGCTGTGCTAAAGGCAAAGCTGCCAGAGTATTTCTGAGTGACTCGCTCAATAGCACCACATGGTGTGCTCGCTGGCTGCCCATCCACACGCAGCTTCATTAACTCCCCAGCGATCAGAGCCTTACATGTCACAGAAGAATGGAATTTACACATGGTCAAATCTAGCATCACCCATAAATCACTCAAAGTTATAACCCTCAAAAACACAACAGCCTCACTGTCTCCATGTGTATATTAAGGTTTGGAACAGAAAATAGTTGTTCAACCATCCAGAATAAATCAGTAATTATTCAGATGGAAAGTAATGCCCAATCTACCTGTCTATACATTTTGTATACAATCCAAAGTCTCCAATTCACATATACAAAACTCTTCAGACTTTGGTACTGTGGTAACTTCAATGCCAAAAGGAAAGAGATAAGTCAGTAAAAGAACAAGTGCAAGGCATCACTTCTCCCTTACTACATATAGCATTTTTAGTTATGCATAGGTCTTTAAAAAAACATGGCAATTCTGACATGTTTTGAAGTCCATATTACATGGTCTTTTATGACAAATAGTTTAGTGGCACACCACAGGGAGACACTGTACTATTCTCATGTGATAACTGATCATCCCAGTCTCTTCTCTATGCCTCTAGTCTTTTACTGAAAGTAGATCTCATCATTTTTCAAGTAGTTGAGTCAGATTTGCAAAGTCTGCACATTCTTACAGTGACCACAAGCACTTAAAGCATCAGCTATTTTTTTTCTAAGTTTGGCTCCTCTTTTTTTTTTTTTTAATTATTTTTTTTTTTTACCAAGTAGAAAATGCCAGAATTGTCAACATTCTTTTTTAAAACGACCAGCTCATGACCCCTGGACCATCACACTCCAAAAAATCAAGCATTATAAAAAATTAATCTTTAAGGTGCTCAAATGCCTTAAGTTACTTTTGGAAATATTGACTAACAATAATTATTGCCTGTTCTGCTTCACTGTTAATCTCTCTTTCAGAAAGTGCACTTCTTGAACTGTAGAAAACAACACTTTTAAGAAGAATTTTGCATTTTCTGACTGCAGCAAAACATATGGAGAGTGGCTGACGGGTCCTGATGGATAACACATATACTAGCAGCTTCCCAGAATACTTATCTCTGAAAAGAAGGAAGCTCTTCCAAAGTGGCCTGGATAGCTCCATAAATCAATGCCACACCGTTAATTCCTGACAGCTACTAAAAATTAAGGGCTGTTCAATTTTAAGGATTAGTCCTACAAAAGCCTTGCAATCATTCTTTCAAGAGAGCCATAATCTCCATTTGGGAAGCAAGAGAACCATTACATTCAGTAAATATTCAGTGGCTCTGCCAAAATTTCAGACTAGCTCTTGAAGGCTAATTTTGTTATTCACCACTCTAAATAAAAGCACAGCCAAAGTTGTTACTTTTGTTTATATCAAGGTTTTTTTAATCCTGGAAATTCAAAAACCAAAAAAAGCATTTCATATGTTGGAGAATTGTTCAGTCCTACTGGCAGGTTAGCCAGTGCTGTAACCTACCACAGCCTAGACTAGGAAAGCCAGACACTAAAGATGTGCTTTGCTTCACTTAGAAACAGAGAACTGGCATCCAGCTAGAGGAAAGCTTCCTCAAAGAGACGATTATGCAACCAACACTCGCTTTGGTATCGTACAGACATTTTGACATACTGCGTGAGTCAGAGGAACACTTTTAACATCTAACTGAGCACCTTTGCCTGAAGAACTCCCATTGCATTGACACCGATTCCCCTTTCAAATCACATCAGTTCACAAGGTATGATGCAACATCATTGAAAATGTGCATGTATTTATTAGAGGGTACAGCATAAAATATGCAGGCACCTTGAAATATATTTCAGACTGTGACGGCAGGCAGAGTGACTGAATATATGTCAGAGGTTTATGATGAACTCTAAAGTGTCTTCATTTAAGAGGCAGAATCATTTTTTATAGGCATCCTTTATTGCTTGATTTATTCTTTCTATCTGTAACTAACCTCTAGACTCAGAGATTTAGACTCCTGGTATGATGTTGCTTGAATGCCATGCACCTCAGAGCTCTGCAAAATGTTCTGACAAAGTCATTGCTTGGTCCTCTCTCACTGTTCAGAGCAATGCCAATGGATGGAGAGATTAAATGATACCTCACTGCTCAACTGAGAACCCATAAAATCAACATATTTAGTGGGTGTTTTAGAAAATCTGTCACATGCTAAGCAGGAAAGAGCAGGAAAGGACTAGGAGAGATTTAGTGTTCCATTTTTAGGAGAATTGCCCTTGATGTTTTCAGTAAGACCTTTTTTAGCAAAGAATTAGGCATGAACTGATGGTGGGGATGAGGAACGGAGCCTAAGTGAATGACAAATTACTCTTCTTGATACAATCGATTTGATCCCATATAGCAAAAACTGAACATTTATGGAAGTATGCAGGGCACAGATGGACCAAGTCCCACACTAAGGCAGCTACCAGATCCCAGGGCTGAATTCAGGACCTGGGTTGTAACCAGATGTGCAGCTCATGCAGAAACGCATACAGTGTTTACAAGAAGACCTCATTAACTTGAAGTGAATTATACAGAAGTGATCAAGGGACATAATGTGCTCTGTAAGCCCATCATTACCTCATGACTTCATGGGAACTTTTTTGTCAATAAAGGCAAAGCATTGTCTACAGGATTTAGCCTATTAATACTAACACCAAAACCACATCACTAATCCCAGATTTCCAGAGTTTCTCTACTTCAAAAAGTGTTAGTGAATTAAGCCAGTGCCTGCACTATGTTATATACCTAAAGGTTTGGATTTGGCAAGGAGCAGAAATGTATTGCCCAAATCTTCTGGCACCCAACGGCTGGGACTGGCTTTTTCCACTGTGCTCCCAGCACAGTTCCTTCTGCCTCAGGGGAACAAGAATTGATATCTGGTACTGGGAGGTTTGGAGGCTTTAGATGGAAATGAACACCAGTTATGAAGGACCTAATTTTTGTATCCTAAAAGGCTCTGTCAGAAATGTCATTTGTAATTAATTAGAAGCGTATTCACCAGATAAAAGCCAGTTAAAGTCAAGTAGACTTTAACCCAGGGAACTCTGGGTTTCAACCACTGGCTGAAAGCTCAGGACCTTTTCACAAGTTTTTCTGTGCTTTCCAGGTGATTCTTCTGGTAGCACTTGAGTTTCCAGAATGAAATTCTTCAGGTTTATAAAAAAGCTTCCATCTTGAGACAGAGCTCCTCAGCTGATTCTTATAAGATATCCTGTTTTTCTAAAGAGACTTTTATTGCAATATGAATTTATTACAAACCATTTTACATGCACACATTTTCAATCATACCTTGTGGGTCATAAGAGAGAGAATTTAATTTTGGAAACCTTAGGAAGCAATAATAATCTTTAACCTCTGGCATTGCACAAGAAGATACTGCATATTTTCCATCAAAATGAACAGCTCTAATAACCTTCCATTAATATCCATTTATATTTATTACTCCTTCATTAAAGTTAAGACACCAAATCCTTAATAAAAAAAATTAAATTGACATTTTACTTTACTTCTTTCTCTGTCTTTTAAAATGTTAATACTTAAGGAAGTGGACAGGACATGACATATTTTTATCATTGCCACACAGTTCAGCACTAGCAGCATAAACCCTTTGTGTCTTGCTTTTTACCCTTATTATATCAAATATAAGCAGATTTTCACTGAGTTCACTGGCAGGGAACATCTCCTTACAGCAGCACATCCCCTCATTATCCAGCCCTCTCAGCTGTTCTCAAACTCACCAGGAGGCCATTTCCCCTCTGCTTTACAACCTCTTTTATGATCCTTGATGGCCTAAGTTTGGGAGTTTTTTGGTTTACTTTCTTGCTTGTTCCCTTGTGTCACTTTATAACGTCCTCAGCCAGCCTTCCCACAACCATCCTTAATGACATGAAACCAGGCAAAGAGGGAGAGAATGTGTTTTTCTTTTTGTATTGTGAAAAGCAAGAGATAACTCATGAACTGAGGTCAACCCAACATAAGAAACAGAGAATTGCAGCTGAGTTTCAGCCAGCAAAACAACTGCCAGGAGGGTCCCAAGAGCCCAACAGCCATTCGTGTTAGCCTAACCCAGGGGAAAACTCCTCTCCTTCTGCAGCTACTGCCCACACCCTGGGAGACTTGCTCCTCCTCTCTGGAGAACCAAGCTGTATTTCTGAACACATTTTTCAGGTTTTCTTGGAGCCTCTCACCTGATTTTTGGCTATTACTGGGTTGCAATCCCATTTCTGCTTCCTCATCAAATGCATGGCCCTGAAACCAAACAATACCATGTGAACCACAAGCTTGTGTTTGGATTCTTCTATCCAAGGATATAATGTCCTTGTGCAGCTGAAGTGAAACATGGCATTATTTTACTTGCCAGCAAAGCCGTATATATGTACTGAAGTATGCATTTCTAGCAGCCACCTCTGCTGACGGATGAAATGGTGGCTGCCACTTTGCCTTTCAAACTAGCAATGCTCCACCTTTAATACAGTGCTTTCACATGTTTGACCAAAAAAAAATGCTGCTTTTTTCAGTGAGTCACTCCAATGGCAACTCAGCTAGGAACCAGAGCAGGGGACTGCCAGATTCAGAAGTGTCAGCAGAATCTGGAAATGAGGCGGTAAAGTCCACAGGCTTTCAGTTTTACTAAGATGGAGAAGAGAAAGAGGAACCACCTGCCAGCTTCTGCCTGTGCTGCCGGCACAAGTAGCTTCTGCATTTCCATTTCCTCCTTTCATGGGACATGAGTGTGCATAATGTGCAAGATGGGTCACCAACCATCGCCAGTCCAACGCTGCTGAGCCAACTCACTGCTGAGCCCAGAAAGCACACAGCAGCACACAGCTAATGCCGACACACTAATAATACATTATTACCATTCTAGATGAAGTAGAGACCAGGGAAGCAGCAGGGGTCCCCAAAGAGGGACACAGGTTTGACTGCCGAGTCATATTTAGAAAGGGAATCTCCTTAGCCATGTGCTACCTCCACATAGAGAGGCAGAGCCGAGTCCAAACACCATTCGAGAGCAGGGAGTGACATTCCTTCAGTAAGAAATCAGCAACGCTATTTGGTCAGAAATTATTACTATTTGAAACAGCCAGAGGTGCCACAATAACCCACGGGATAAATCCATACTGCAAAATATACATGAGGAGTAGAGCAGCAGCAGCCACTGCACATTAAAAAGATAAAATCAATTCAAGTCATGAGGAAACAACATAGCTACTCCTGTTTGGCCTAGAGAAAACAACTCTATTCCACACAAAACATAAATTCCGAATGAAGATACTGTAGGCACAGTGAATATTTATGATTTCTTTTAATAAATATACAAAATACTGCTTTCAAAAGAAAGGATCCCGTTATAGTTATGGACACATCTTTCTCCTCTCTTTAATAGGTTTATGCAACAGCTATTGATTCCTGACTACAGTCTAAAGTACAATTAGTTTATTTGTAAAAGTGTCCTTTTTAATCACATTGGACTTCTATACCTCACTCACACTAAATAATAAGTATTATTGCCTTCATACAGTCAAACCCTCCAGCATCAGCAGACAGCAGTAGAAAACAAAACCCTGAGGAACTTCTCACTTGGGTAAGAAAGCATCTGAACTGTCCTTCCCTATTTTGTATCAGATAAATGAGAAGTCTGTGTTAAATTCTTGGTTTTAAGGAAGCTGGTTTGTAACTACTACTCCTCAGCAGCCGAACCCCCAGTTGCAGTTCCCGTGCTGGGCTCTGCATGGCTGTGGGCGCAGGGACCTCTGTTTGCTCTCATGCGAAGCCTCAGCAGGGAGACAGCCCTTCCTTAAAAGCAGGTACCAAGTGCTGAGTAAGGCAAAGATTTTTATTTTGCCTGCTTTGCTCTTCACTTCGGGATTTAGAAATGCGAGATACACAGATGGTGAGAATTATGAAGGGATAGAGAGAAATATTAAAGAAAACCACGTATTTTTCTACCCAAAAGCAAACATAGTGCTCAGTGGATTACATTCCTCTCATTTCTTTAAGATAAGAACAGTGTTCAAAGGAAAATCTCCTCTTCTGAGCTATTCAGTCATTTTAAACATGGTTACATCCTAAATATCACAATATTTGCAAAGGATTGGTATCACAGTGACAGGTGGGTAAGGTGCTTTCCTTGCCACCTTTCTATTTACTTCTGTATTTCATGCTCAATATCCTTGATACAAATAGCTCTATCTCAAGTACAGATGTTATAATAAAACAATAGTTTCTGAGCCTCTCACAGAGCATTACAATTGCTGCATCCCAGACCAGCACAGGAGATTCTTGGTGAAGCATCTCCCAACTACCCTATGTAACAGCAGCACCAGCCAGACTCTGCTGCAAGGCAAACACATTGCCCAACATGCACCGAAACAAATGCTGGCTTGTCTGCCCTTCTCTCTGGGTAGTTGTCCAACAATTGGTTTTAGGACACTTACGGCTGCAGTTACTCAATAACCTGCCGATCCTGTTACAGTTGACAGCCCAAAAATGGTCCTTAGAGCCTGCAGACCAGGTACTCTCCCCAGGGCACAAGCAGTAAGGTATGTCACTTCAGAACATGGTAGCCCTCCTTAGTCGTTATCAAAACGTAAATGAAAGGCAACATTTTCTATAAACGTCTGCATTCTAGAGGCTAAAGGGTATTTTCATAATTTTCTGTAAGACCTTCCAAAATATATCACTTCAGGGAGCAGACTAACCTACTAGACAGATACATCATGTTAGATGTGTCGCCATATCCTTTTAATCAGTGCACAGTCAATATTCTGTATTATATGAATAACTAATTAGTTTCACAACTTATTTCCACAGATGTCATTGCAAAATCTATCTGAGGAATGTCATCTGCACTTGAGGGAAGGACAAGCATTGTAATTAAGTATTAAGCCATTTCACCAGTGAGAGTCTGCCATGGAGTGTGAAATGGCTATAATTCACATTTTTAAGACCTCGCATTTATTAGCATCTATTTTCTACTCAAGGTTAGCGGTGTGCTGCACAGAGAGTTAAAAAAAGCAAAAAAAGCTCACATTTTTATTATTCAAATGGATATACGTGCGTGTCTAACTGTACAAACTGGTCACACCGATGGGGTTTCTCTCAAGTCCCAGAGGATTTCTGGCTCACACACCTTTGTGAACAGCACTCGAAGGTTAGACGAATGCTCTGATTATGGAGCACTCGACAGCAGTGACATTCTGCCGTTGAAAGCTAATGACAATCCTGGGCGCAACGCACCTAGGCAGGATACAGATCGTGTGTACAAGAAAGATATTCAATGTGAGATAACAGTCAGGACTGACGATTAATATCTCCCAGAAAAAGGCTTTGTTTGCATTAGGAAACCCCTACAGAATAAATGCAGAGAGAGATTAATGAACCAGGCTGTTGTATTTTATTCAGGGCCCAGGAAAAGTTAAATGGGTCTCTGTCTGGAGCCATTGCTCCAGTTGCAATTATACTGCTTAATTATACACAGAAGAAGAGGAGTCTTGTGTATCCTCCCATCAACCACCAAATGGGAAGGATATTTCCACTGCTCTCTATGCCATAAGCTATGCCATTTGGCAGCAATTTCCTTTAGAAATCTGCCCTTTATTTCCCTGTTCTCAGTCCTGTTTTCACTTGAAGGGCCACACAGCTCTGGTGGAATATTCCTGCTCTTGCACCCACACGTTCCTGCAGCGCAGGGTGCATGAGTGCGTCTGGGAAGAGCCACACACCCCGCTGCAGGCTGCTCAACCACCAATTCCGACTGCTTTGTCTATTTTCCCTAGCTTGAGCCTATCTAATCTTTTACTTCAGCAATATACTGTGTTCAAAACAGCTTTGTGACAGGCTCCCCTTCCTGCCAAGCCTGCTTTCACCATCCATTAGCCCTCTTTGAAGCGGATCTGCCTGTCCATGGACTGATGCTATTAGCAGCACTGTGAACAGGGCAGGGCCATGATTTATCCAGCCGGGATAAATCAGCAAACCTCTGTCAATGCCTCTGCTGCTTCCCAGGTGTGTGTGCCTCCTGAACATCTCATCCAAATCTAGGCTTCACCTGCTAAAAAAAGGACACCAAGAGCTAAATCCCCTCTTTATGGTGCTGGATGTGAAAGAGATGAAGGCCATTAAGAGAAGATTTGCTGGGGTAAGGAAAGAAAACAGCAACCTCCCTGTCTCCCTTTTTGCAATAGAAATACTTTAACAGATGGAAAGCCCCAGCAAGCAACTGCCTCCTTAACTCCAAGCCTTATATCCAGTGGCATAAATAGATCTTAATACACTGCCCACAAGAAGCCTATGGGAAGACTGCCTTTGACTTGGGAGGGCTGTGGCTTGTCTTCTATAATAGATGAACAGACAGCAGCTTTGAAGGGATGTTGACAGGAGGAAAGTCTAAAGCAAAGTGGCTATAGCTGTGAAATCAGTGTGAATTCTGCTCTGAGAAAGTTTCATCCAACAGCAAGTATTTCAGGAAGCCTTAGCCATCCCTGGAAAATTGTCAGATCAGATGTAGTCTCCTAGATTAGAAAATGGAAAGTGGTGAGGACCTCTGCTATTCAAAAGAAACTCATAAAAGTCCCCTTAAATTAGCTTGAAGTTTAGAAACCAGGAACCTGTTCTCTCATTTTAGTTGTACGCTAATAGGTATGTGTTGACAGTCATATAAATCCAACCCATCTGTGTCATATGAAAATAGTTATATTTGTTACAATGTGGAAAGTAAAGCTCATCCCAAGGCAAAAGTCTGTTGTCTCTTAAGCTGGTAGGACTACCAAAATTATTTGGATTTCTCTGGTGTAACAGAGAAAAGAATTGCATCCTTTCTGGTAAATCAATTGGAAAATAACACCAGCTACATACAAAGCTACATTGGTTATTTTTCCCTTGCTGACACCTCACAGGAATTCCCAAGTGTTTGCTGCAAACTAAACAGTGCTTCAGTATCACACACTAGTCTTTATAAATGACTTCCATTTCTCACCAATTACTTCCTCTTTAATATAATTCATTTTTTTGCATTTCCTCTAATTTTTGTTCTCTTAATCTTTATTAATGTAATGGATTTCAGACAGAAACATTATTTGTGTTCATACGTATTGCAAATGTCTCTGCTGCCTTGTGAAACAGCTGAGAGAAACCTTAATATGATAAGAATTATTGTTTTGCAAAATGAGTATTGTTACATTAGCTGAGCACTGTATTTAAATTGCTTTTTGTTACAATAGGTCTCACTTGGACTATTTGGATAGTTCAGTACTGTACATGGTAAGGTAGAATTGCACTAATAAAATCAAGCTGCAGGTACATTTCTTCTGCCATTTGGTACTTTCAGTGCTTCATAATTAACTTTGGTCAAAAATTACCGCTTCAAGCCCAAGGGATTAATTCTCCCTTAACTATATTTGTGCATTACAGGAAAAACAGTCATCCCTTGGTTTCCTGGCCTTGGATGAGCGGTTTACCGCATTTTTAACCTACAATAATTGTGGATGAATTCCAGGTGTGCGCTTGCCCCTCATGGAGTGAATTTCATGCTGTCTGATTTCTTTTTATTTAACTCTGGGAACAGAAATGTCCTAAACCAGGTTTTCATGCTCTGGGTGCCCTTGCCCAGCATGACCTGGACATTGGGGAGGTACTTACTCAGAGGGCTCTGAGCCCCCGGACCAGGATAGATGCTATAACACAGCACCCATCTGGCATACACCCTCCCAGCTTCCAGCACTTAGTGGTTTAACAAGATCCTCCTGATATTTTTTCTTATATTGGAGCACCCACATTCTAATCCCCTCCACACAAATTATTTCCCTTCTTCCTTACTCATTGGCTAGTCAAGCCTTTATCCTTCACCTTGGAAGAGTGCTGACCTCGTGTTTGTTGGACAACTTCTGTTAGCCTCCTTGGCATATATTTGCCTTTTGGAGGAAGATAAATAGAGAAAGGCAGGTGATTCCTGCCAGCGTCAAGGAGAGACTCTCAAGACGGCTCTTGACAAGTTACTTGGGTGCTACTAAAATAATCCAGTGAGAAAAGGTCATCTTGAATTCAACTTTCATACATAGGCAATCACATTACCATATGTCAAAGGCACCAACCTGCATTAAAAAGAGACAGTGCAGAGGAGTACAAATATTTCAGTGTCCAAAAAAATCTCCCAAGATCTCCCCCTAAACTATTTTGGGATGATACTGAATGACACTGTTAAACATTCCAAGAATCTGAAAATAATTTGAATTTGTTTGCTTTCCTTTTTACTGATTTTGACCAGTATAGAACCCAATGAATAACTACCAAAACTTCCAAGAGTCTAAAATTACTTTAAATAAGTAAAAACATGGAAATGTTCACAGAGATATATCAAATAATTTTTCAACCATCTCTAGTTCTTAGGTCATTATTAAAGGATTTTCTAGATTTCAAATAGGAAGCAAGAACTGTTAATGACACCCTGCACTAAAGAAGACATTTATGAGCGCTGGCATTCCTACTACAACTGATACTGATACTGACAGACACATGAGTCTTCAGCACTGGAGAGCACCTCCTGAGAAGATTCAGCAGCAAAGTCCAGACCTGGCTCAAACAAACACCTAACCAATTCTTGCAGCCTTGTGATGGGCTTAGCATGTAAGGAAAAAGCTACGCACATGTTGCCACCTGAATTTTCTCCATCTAAACCATTGCAGACAAAAATGTTTTAAAAAGGGCACTCAGAAAAGAGGACCACACCTTGCCTGTTCTCCAGGACGGTGACCACCTTGTAGAGCAGCCAGTTACTAATAAATGAATTAGGCTGTATGAATTAAATACCATTCGTCAGCTAAACAGGGACAGAAATTCTGTTGAGAACGTGTGTGCTGTTGCTTGGAGCGTGTCAGTCTTCGTGACACATCGGCATGACTGAAGGCCTTTGGGAGATGGGAGGAAAGGAAGGAAAGAAACAGAGATGATTGGCACAATAGCGTACTGCCTATCTTGCAGTGGAAATCAGTCTGTCTGTTAAGGAGAGGAGGAAGGGAGAGAAGACATACAGATGGTCTGACTCCCAGTGGTGACAGGAGCAGTTGGTCTCCTCTCTTTCTGATAGTGACAGTCGCTGTCACCTTATTTTGAAGTCTCCTAACGTAAAAGTGGGAGTCAGTATGGTACTGAAAAGAGCAAATGGATAAATCATGTAACTAATCGTAACGGTTTGGTCTAGGAAGAGTGATGGAGGTTGGTGGTGCCTGGTGACAGCCTGCAATAGCTGAATGCGCACTTTCCCACTCTGAGAACTTCAGCCTAAGGAGGAAAGAAAGTTTGCACTATTTATTACAGAAAAAGGTCTTTTAGAGTCAACCTAGCTACTGAGTGCATGTTTACAATGCTGCTTTCCTAGCAATGAATGACAGCTCGGGACCCATAGGCTGCCATCTCATTCAGTCCCATTTCACTGTAGCATCTTTTTAAATAGGCCAAAAGGACACCTTATGCACATACTTTGCTATCAAAATAAGAAAGTACTAAAAAATGTCCCCCAAGAGTAAGATTATTTTCTCTATTAACTCTGTACTGCACCCAAAAGGCACCATTTTACCTAAGAAGCAGCCAGGGCTCCAACATGTAGAGAGAGAGATGGATGGTTCTTGGTTTGGGAAGGAACAGAGCATTTGCTCTTGGGAAACCTTGCTTTCTCTACACAGTGCTACCATTGGCTCTTTTCTTCTCAGGGTGGTGGAAAAAACATTTATTTTTGCCAAGATAAGATTTTCAGAAGCACACAAAATGTTTTAGGACCCTGTGGGACATTGTTTTCCAAGTAAATCCTATTTAATGATTTTCCCTTTAAAAAAAAAAAAACCCAAACCAAAACACACCAGATTTTTACAGGCTTTTTCTTCACCCAGTCCACTAATTTCAAAGGAAGTCAGTTATCTACAGCTCTCTACATAAAACAAGTGAAATAACAACATGAATTTAAAGCAGATCAAATATACTGAATCAACCCCTTGCATGGATGCTGCCAATAATTCATTTCAATTTCATTTAGCTTAATTCTCTTTGGAACAGAAGCATACTCAATCAGATTAAGGCCATTTTAATTCACATTTGTCCCCTCTAATATGACACCCTACACTTACTTGGATTAAATTCCCCTCCCATGTTTAGAAAAGTCCTAGGTAACCATAAACTTGGACCTAAACCTTGCATCTCTTTTGCACTACTGAAAATTGGACCTGGTTTTGTAAGTTATTTAGATGCTGTTGGATATTTTAACCATGATCTTGAATTTTTTTTTTTTTTCTGAAAATGTCACTAAACATGAGCTGTGCCAGAAAGCCTTTGTCACCTGAACCTCACGTACAAGTCCATCCACCCTCTGACTGCTCATTTTCTTGCTCTGCCTGGAGAAACGGAGGGTATGTGTGCTCTGCACCATGGCACCCTGCCCTCCTGGAGCTCCTTCCACCACAGCAAACCCTGGAACTGCCCTGGCAACTGCATGTCAGGCTGAGCAAAGACCCTGTTCTTTTTTTAAAGGAAGTATACCAAGATTGGGAAAACCACAAGGTATGGTTAAAGTCACTGCATGGAGAAAGAGAACAAACTTTCATAACAAACTGAATCACACCACCACTGCACTTGTTGTCTGACATATGATCCCCACAGTGCAAAATGGGAACAATTAGAGTGTTTCTAGAGAGAAACTGAAAGATAGAGGTAGACCCAAGGGAAGGCAGCCAGGATATTATTCATCTTCCATGGTGATCTAGCTGGGCCATAACTATCCCCGGTATCAGAGCAGAGAGAGAGTTAATGAGAGGTCCTCTCCCATCTTGGTGCATCTGCAGTAAATCTGCAGTGCTCATGCACAACTTCAGCTGTCTGAAGATTGCTTCATCTCCAGCAGCTTCCAGGAAAGGAGAGTTTGTAACCCAAGAACTAAGGACAAGGTGTCCTTCTGGAAATTTTTTTCACCTTTTCCCTCTCTCTCTTTTTCTAACAAAGGATAATTAGAGCATTGATGGCAAAGTCCTACAGCCCTCTTGGTCAGAAGATATCAGGAGATTCAGATCATTAGGCCATATGATTAGTCTCTTTTCAGACACTAGTCATCCAAACGAAGCTGTAGTGCTATACCTTTTTTTTTTTTTTTTTTTTAAAAAAATGCCCGGCATTAGCTTGAGGGCAAAGCTGGTTCCCAGGAGCTGTGCTGTTTATTCCCTCCTCATATATTGCTGTCAGCAAGCAGCATCTCTGCGAGTGTCAGCAGTTACATGCATGCACAGCTAGACCCTGTGTAGGTCAGGGAGGGTTTGCATTTCTGCAAGACAGATAATGCTGGAGAGCATTATCCTTTTGCCTGCTGCTACTCCCTGTGATTCAGCATAGACTCCAGTACCTCTCTGCACAACCAGGAAAAGATTTCTCTATTTGGGCCCAGGGCCCAGGGTACGCAGAGCATGTTACAGAGGAGAAACAATACTCTCATGACCCGTGATTGCCTTTAGCTTGCTCATATTACATGTAAACATGGCAGGTCCCTTTTCTTCCATGGCATCCTCTCGGTCATGCCTTTCAAAGTGAATCCCCAAGCTCTTATGCAAAAGCAGAAAAGATGCCCAGCAGTATGCACAACTCCAACAAGGTGCCACTGAGTTACCGTTAAACCATATTCCAACGTTTACCTTAGTTCCTTGAAGGGGTCTGCCCTGACATTGGGAGTTTCTATAGATTTAGGGAACACTGTGCCTTCTGCTCCTGAAATCACAAAACAAAACAGAAGACAAATTGTAAACATCATAAGCTGTTATCAGGGGAGTGATTGTCAAATCATACCTAGGTGCAATTTAACCCATTGCCTGACCCCATTTCTCTATTGCACACATCCCTTCTGTCCCCAGGAAAAGCCAGATCTTGATCATCTGAAATTGGTTGCTTTGATTACAACTGGGATTTGCCTGTAAACTGCACTTCTGGCTGTAAAGGCAGCTGCTTGCACCCCGACTGTGGGAAGTGTTTGCCAACCCAGCTGATGGAGGGAGCTTGGAAAAGATACCCCATTGGTAACCAGGCATCTAATCCAGCTACGTTCCTCATTAATGAACTTGGATGCATGTCATGGCATTATTGCTTTTGCTGGGCTCTGAGAGATACTCAAAGGAGAAAACCAAATTTTGTCTCAATCACAGCAAATGCCTCTCCAGTCAGGCTGTGCTCCTGTCTGGGGAAAAGTAGGGAGGTGTCCACCTGATGAAATGCAGACAAGCAGGCAGCAAACTCTGCTCTAGTTCCAGCCCGACCACTGGTTTGATATGTGACCCAGAAGTCATTTAACTTCTGCTCATTTCCCCCTTCTCTTAGAGATGGTGAGGAAGGCAGCACTATCCCCATTTGCTGACTTTTTAGATTGCAAGCTGTAAACTGCTAGGCAATATGAACAACTTTCCTAAGTTTCAGGCCGTTGCAATCCTCTTCCGTGGCCACCTGCATAGCCCAGGTTGGGCCACTTCACCCAGCCATCCCTACACTGGGTCTGTATTTTGTGACCGAGCCATGCTGTGCCTCTAGGAAGATGTGCTCTCCCCATACCATTGTTTTAAACCAAAGGCAGCCCATGCCATCCTCTGGTAAGCTTTTCCACTAATTGTTCTAATTTAAAAATATGCATCTAATATGAATTGGTCTCACTTCAGCTTTCAGCCACTAAATCTTGTGTCCTCAGGTGCCAGCCAATCAACCCTGCATGATCAGACTCTCCACTTTCTGCAGATAGTTACTGACGGTGACCCAACAACACCAACCTTCTGATTCTCTGAAAAGTTATGGCTTTCTGAATCATTCACTGTGAAGCAGATTTTCTGGACTTCTCATTGCTCTTTTCTGAACCCATTTCACTTTTAAAATACTCTTGGGACACAGGAGTCCCCAAGTGCTGTCACTGGCGCTTTATGCCGTAGAACATAATTTCCTCACTCCCATTGAAACTTCCAATTAGAACACAGATAAGAATGGTAATGTTTTATACACAGCAGTGCACTAGAAATTAACGTTCATGTTCTCTAATATATAGCTGCCTACCCAGTGAGCAAGTATAACCTGTATTCTTAAATTTAGACCTGTATTCTTGTGTTCAGACACATTGTGAACAATCAGTCATTCATTATCTGTAGTCATCACAGCAATTTCAGTGTCAGCATGCAAACAGCACCAGTGGGATTTTTTTATTTCCTTTTTTTTCTTTGATAAAGCTATTGGTGCAAACTACAGATCCTGATGAGACCTTTTACATATACTGTTTGAGATCTCTCCTAACACATGCTTTTATAATTGTTACCTATGTGTAGTCTGGAAGCCACCACTATAGAATAAAAAATGTTCTGAGATGATGCAAAACATATTAATACAACATCCTTCTGTAACTTCTGTTATAAGTGAGAAACACCTGTGGCTTCAATAAGATTACACGTTTTTTGCACTGAAACAAATTAACTAAGCTGTCCCACCATGTTAAAGAACAAAACACAGAATGAAAATAAGCACTCTAACATTTCTAAAAAAAACTCAACTCCTTTTAGACCTAGAGATAAACAAAGTAATCTCAAAGATGATAAAAGCAGTCTAAAGTTTGAAGCTTTATACTTGGGAATTGAAATTGATCCTATGGCACAATACAGATATTTAGCTCTTAACTTTACTATAAGCCTTCATCGTTACAAGCTGTCAAAAGCAGTTGTAACTTGCCAGCCATGAAGGTTATTATTATCAGATCTGTCCTCTCTCAACAGTTTCCAAATGATTTAAGTCTCTGCTTATCCACACAATTGCCTTGGCTATTAGCTTTGCAATGAAACTTAGCAAAAGATGCAGCCTGCACATATCTGCATAATAAACCCGTGATTTTTTGACAGGAGGAAGATGAGGAAGTGCAGCTGGAGAGGTGCATATAGATATTCTTGCACCTTTTCCACCTCCATTGCTTAAATAGTGACCTTATGCTGGTAATTTTAATTCATTTTTACACACTTTAAGTCAGCTACTTCGGTTAAGCAAAGCCCAAAATAACGATCTGCACGTAACCAAAAATGCCTGCAGAATAAGGAGAAAGTTTAACATATTTATAATGACTTGGGGTTTTCCAGGCTTTCATTATTTAATTTAAATGCAGGAAGCAACTTTGGAAACAAAGCCAGTGAAGACTCCAATGCAGTCATTTCAGGAAGGCTGAAAAAAAAAAAAAAAAAAAGTCTGCTATTCCTTTTCTCCATCTCATTTTCCTTTCCCTACACACAGTTCTTAAACTCTCTTTTCCTGTCACCTTTATTCTCAGATCCATGGAAGAGTCCCTTATACACTGGGAACAGGAATGAGATCTCCAAATCCTTCTGTTTCTCTCCTTTGATATGAATTAGGAGTGAACACTACCTGCCTTGATGAGGCTTCCTGCCTTGACAATATCATTTCTTATTCTAAGAACACAAGGTCTCCCCAAGGGCCACCTGTCCCTGTCACCAAGTAGGACATCAGCCACGAGGGGATGCTGAGGGACCCAGACTGGGACATCCCTCCCTTGACTCTGGCTGTCAGTAGCTGAGGGATTCCTTGAGCTGGCTGTGTAACCCAGCAACTGGAGAGACGCTGATAAGCTTTCATCACCTCATCTAATTATCATTTTAAGTGTCAACATTTCTGTAGCAGGGGGCTCACAGATGAGTTAAATACTCTGGAGAAGTTCTTCCTTTGGTTTCAACCTGCTGCCTGATGATTTCACTGGATTCTTGTTCTGCCTTGGACTATGAAAAACAGTAAATGACCACCCTTTTCTTTTTGTGCTACTGGAAATTTTATGGACCTCAAATGTGCCCACTCCCACCAGCCTTCTCTCTTCTATGCTGAAGAGTCTTGGTCTCTGCCTGGGGGACTGGTGGCTCCTGCAGTGCCTCCTGATGGAAACAACTGCCTTGGACATATTCAATTAAACTGGACATTTGTGTCAAAGTCTGGCTCTTGGTCACTATGGAAGTCCCTAGACAGGCTGTGATAGTATCAGTGTTGGATGGTGTTGAAAGTGAAGGCATTAGGCTAGAGGAAGTGACATCATTTAGTGGTTTTACTAAAGGCTTTGGAAAAAAATGGAGGAAAGTTTCAGGGAAGTGTGATGTTGACACTGAACTGGGCTATTCTGGCTCTGCAGAGGAGAACTGGGATGTCATGGAGAAACAAATGTTTGTCCTCAGGAAGTGGAAGGAGAGAGAGAGGGTGAAATTTAAAAATATGAAGTCCAAGGTCATGTGCTTAGAAAGTAGTAAAAATTTCTTCTCCAGGTTGGATGCTTCCAGGATGAGAACATCCCTGGGTAAAGACTGATTGCTACTCATGATTCATGGCAGCAGGACAGGGCCGAAGGGAAGGCAAACATGACATTAAACTGAAAGGCAAGAGGCAAGTCTAACTGGAACATGAAAATAATCACATTATTTTAAGGATCATCAGTGAATCCCTGAACTATTATGTAGCCCCCAGCTCATCCCCAGTGAAGAAAGTATACTGTCATGACTGCATGAACAGAAAAAGTCTATCCTACAAAAGAGGACTGGAAGGACTTGGCTTTTTAGCTTAGCAGCATGATGGCTAAGGAAGGATATGAATGTCGTGTATAAATACATTAGGAGGATAAATAACATGAAGGAAAAAGAACTACTGGCTCTAGGCCAATATCGTCATGAGAGTAAGTGGCAGTAAACTGGTCCCAAATATACTTGGGAAGAAAAGTAAGCATTTTCTAGCCAAAAGAGGAGCAAAAATGGGAGCAGCTTTTCAGTTAGATGGGATGGACAATCTAACAGATTTGACAAATTCATGACTATAAGACGTGGCGTCTCAAAACCAGGGGATAAGATTTGCAGGACCAGAAAGTGCCTTTTATTCTTGCACGCCTCTAGTCTTATTTCCACTGTCCTCTACCTGAGGAATGATGGGTTTTGGCAAACGATATTAAGGCACAGCTCCAACAGTTCAAGACTTAGCTGCTACAATCTTCCTTCTCAATCAAAGCTACTATATCCCCCTTCTCCCTTTACTGAGTATAAAGCAAATATAAAAAAAAAAATATTATTGTACAACACAGCTTCTGCTTCCTGAATTATCTGTTATTAAAACATTTGATATCTACCATGAAAAATGGATAATGTAAAATTTCTATTTCATTGCAAAGTACTGACAATATTTTTTTTTGTCTCATGAGACTGCTGCTGCTAAGGATAACTTACCTGCAAACAGCCAAAGACAGTTATGAGAAAACAATCGTATAATTTGTATTTAAACATACTATACTGTACATCCCTAGGCAATAAATTATTCTTTCTCAGAGTATTATATCAGAGCGACTTCGATTAAAAGCCATACCTACTGATTCCCTCTTCTGACACTGTGTAATTTACCACCGATAAATGTTCATAAACAGTTTGACTGAAAAATCCATAAAGCCATTTCAGCTTTATTTTAAGTTCCATTTAATGTCCCTCAAAAAGGATTTCATCAATGTGTTTCCATTAGCTGGTTCTCTGCCCAATAACTTAATTCCATACAATCAGTCAGGAACTTATAAAGCATATGACAGGATCTACCTAAAGTGTTTTGAGTCACCATAAAGATTCACTCAAAGAGTGTTGTTTTTTTTTTTTCCTTCTAGTGCATAAAGTGTGGGGGCACAAATGTCAAAGACCCCTGTATGTGTTCACTTCATGCAAGAACAAAAATCAAGAGTCCTATGGCGAGGGAACATTTATGGTTCAATGTAAGTGTTTGGGGATTTTTTTTGTTGTTTCTTTCTCTTCTTTCATCTGAGACTCAGAAGAAAGACTGCATGAGAACAGGTATGCCAAATAAGAGTTTGTATTTTCTCTGGCACTAGCAGTTTCATAGAAGCCTACTGCCATATCTGGGAGATAAGCCTGGTTGTGGTTTGGACCACTGCAAGTGAGTTGTTGGAGCAACATCCAGCTTCTGGACCTCCTCTCACCTCCTTCTTCCCATTCTGTACCCACCGTAGGAGTCTCCAGTGCCACTGGTCTGCTGCATCTTCTGAGCAGCTTCAGCTCTTGCACAGGAAGACACTGTCCTTTCCTGCTGCAGAGCATGTGCCTGGCACAGCAATCTGCCCTCACTGTTTCCAACACGGAAATAACAGAAAGAGCCAGCGGGCTGGGCTTTTGGCAGTCATCTTGCTGTACAACATGAATCCAGACATAGCATAAAATAAGGGGTTTTATCCCAGTTTTACACTGAAACAAAGCAGAAGCATCACGTTCTGTATGTGCATGTTGGTCTGCCAGTCTGCTGTTGAAGAGGGCCTTTTGAAGCATTAGCCCTCTTCATCCAAACATGGAGTTGGTTGACCAATCTCACAAGCTTTGTGAGAAAAGACCAAGGCAAAGCCTCTGGCATGGCTGCCATCAACTCCATAGGGGAGAGAGGAGTTACAAATCCCCCAAGAATAGACCAAATCTCAGCTGGAACATGCATCTTAACTAGCAACAAATCCAACCAGAGCAAAGTGAACATCAGCAGTTCAGCTTCCCAAACTGCCTCTTGCTTTCCCTGTGTGCTGCAAAAGTATCTGAGCCACACGGCACTGTCCTGGCACCTTCCCTAGTGCAAAGGCAAGGGCCACCCCTGCTCCTTCTGGCCAGAACTGGGCTCCAGCCATCGTGGCAGGATGCTGATCACGTACCGCTCCCTCTGCACAAAACGTGCTCCAGACTTCTACTGCTATCAGCTGGAAGGGAGCAAAGAAGATCTCAAATGCAATGTGATGAGAGGTATTTTTAGACTAATGATTGATGTTCCTGCTGTCAAGGGTAGGTGGCAATCAGCAGAACAGCACTTGGGGTGAACACAACTTGAAGGAGAGAAATCAGGCTTCCGCTCAGGTGCAGATGCACCTGGTTAACTATTCCCCACTTTCCTTTTCTTTTCTTTCTAGACAACACATTTCTTTCCCACTCTGTGTATTCTTTTAGTAGCAATTCCAGACCCACAGTACACGTTTAGTGTTGTATGTCACTGCTTTATAATGAAATTGGGGTCTCAGAGCCCTGTGATGAACTTGATGATTAAGTTGGCTTAAATGTATCTTCTCTTTAGTGCTCTGCCTTAATGTGGTAATGTGCAAATGAGGGGAGAAGGATTTGCTATGATTTTTACTAGGTAAAGTCAAGAAACAATGTATAGTGTGTTGGTGGTCTCCATAAACTACCTCTATTCCCTCTATTATTGATCAAGACACATTCAGCAATTTGTTCATGAAACACCCATCTGACGAGGTTCTCTCCACTGTAGGTCTCATCAGGGTAATATTTGACAGTCTCAGAAAGGTGTCTGTGCAAACAGATGTCCCGGAAGTAAATTCAATACAATATAGGTAGAAATAATTTGTGCCCGCTTCTTTTAATTCCTAGCTTTAAAAGCCTTATTCACCCTTAATTTATGTTTTTAAATGGATGAACATAGTAATTGCTGTTGCTCCCCTTGAATCCCATCAAATCTGAAATCAATAAGAGCTCCATTTCAGGGCCTAACAGTAATAGTGAGGCTAGGTTAAGCCAGTGCACTGAACAAAAGCCATAAAGCTTCATTCATGTTTCTTTCTAGGATATGATAAAAATAGTTCTTTGCAGAGGACTGTCTGTCTGCCTACCTTCATTGCAAAGTGTTGGGGAGTTGTTCTTTTAAGGGCAATCTATGTAATAAAATCACATGCAGCACCAACAAGGGTGTTTATAATAAAAATGTAACATGATTTGTTTAAAATCTTTTAGATGTTGGCCTTGGACTGTATGCGCATAGGGAGTGAGTCAACCTTTAGGCACTGGGCTCTGCCTGAGTTAGGCCTGATGGGAACAACTTGTGACTCCAGCATGGCCAGCTCTGCCGGGTGGAGGAGCAGCATTTATCTGACTCATAGTCCCAAGAAATAGCCTGGTTTTAAGCTAGAACACTTGCAAACAAGATGAGCTGCAAGCTCTAAGATGAGCATGTGGGTCATTAGTGATGTGTGTGTCTGTAGACACATGTTGACCTTCAACACCCTAGCTTCAGCAGTTGAATGTCTGAGAAATATAAAGGGAATAACAGAAAAGAACAGAAAGGCTTGCATTCAAACAGAAAAGACATACGAAGAAAGGTTGCTATAACTTATGCTGACCTCTAGATATTTCCTTCTTGACTAGTTTTGGGGTGCTTCAACACTTTTTCTGCAGCTCAACAATAGCAAAGTCACTGAATTCCTTTGAAGCGCTTCTTGGCATTCTTGTGCAAAGTTGCAAAGAAACTCAGGAGAGCACCTGAAGTAGGAGTACACAGTGGAAATTTATCAAGGAGAATATTATGTGAGCTTCAAACAGATCAGGCTGTGAAGGCTGGGGAAAACACTTAGGAAATAAAATATAAATCTGCCACACTTTTAAACTTGATTTCAGTGTTTGGTAAGTGTACAGTATGTTTCTTTCATAATCCTTGTGACATTTAATCAATATTAATCTGATGGTGGATGATTCTTCTTTTTCCTTAAAACAGGATTAAGGTAACACAATCTGAACACACATTTCAGCCTGGACTCGAAGCCTATACACTTTACATAAATGCTCTCCTTTTTGCCTGGAATGTACTCTGAAGTAAAAGCAAACACAAGGAAAACTTCTCAGTACATCTCCCTCCCAGCACACGCTGTTCTCTCCAACAAAAGACAAGTTTACAGTCTGGTGAGTGGATTTTGAAAAAGGAGGGCAATGTTAGTTGAATTTGCCATTAAAAGGAACAGACAACAGTGTGTACACCTATTGCCCACGAGGCAGCAAAGCAATCAGAAGTATTCATTCAAGAATTCTATGTTTGTTCAAGATCTGGTCATTTTAATTTCTTCCATTATACAATGGGAAAAAAAAACTATTTGGAAGAAAGCATCCAGAAATCCCACCCCAGCCTCTGGGGAAAAAAACCCCACCCAATTCAACCAAATCATTTTTTCTATATAGTTTTTAATTCTTTGTCACTGCTGATTACAGCTTAAATCACTTCTTCACACTCGATTTTTACATTGATATGGCAATTCGTAACTGAGAGCAAAAAAATAATTTTTTTGTGGCTTTAATCACTGATAGGAAACATATCTTTTTTTCTCTGCTGCTCCTTAATGTTTGTTTTTTTGTTTTTTTTTTTTTGTGTTTTTTTTTTTTTTTTTTTTTTTTTTCCCCAGCACCACAGCTCTGCAATGAGTGCAAAGAAATTTGATGAAATTCTATTGTCATGACTGAATGCTACAGACAGTGGAGGCTGTTTCCAGTCTTGCTAGTGCCAGTGCTAAAACCTGGTATCATCATTTGTCAGTATACTGGTTTTGGCTGGGAAAGAGCTAATTTTTCTTCTTAGTAGCTAGAACAGTGCTGTGTTTTGGATTCAATATAGGATTTGGTATGAGAAGAATGTTGATAATCTACTGATGTTTTTAGTTCTTGCTAAGAACTCAAGGACTTTTCAACTTCCCATGTCCTGCAGGTGCACAAGAAGCTGGGAAGAAACACAGCCAGAACAATGGACCCAAATTGGCCAATGGAATATTCCATATCATACACCATCACGCTCAGTGTATAGATGGGGGTTGGCTGGGAAGCTCACTCTGTCTCTTCTGGGATTGAGGTTTTGGGATTTTCTCTCCTCTGGGATCTCTTGCTGGGAATGGGCTAATTACTAATTTGTATTTTCTATTATTACTATTATGATCATTATTATTTTAATTTTATTTCAATTATTAAATTGTTTTTATCTCAACCTACAAGTCTCCTTACCTTTACCCCTCCAATTACCTCCCCCATCCCTTGGAGCAGGGGAGGGTGAGTAAGTGGATGCATGGTGTTTGGCTGCCAGACAGGTTTAAACCATGACAGTGAGTGTATTTCCCTACTTCCCTCATTTTATTCTCTGTCCCTTTTTTGCAGAACCAATGACTACAAGACAGCTTGGCAATTGCTCCGGGACTGCATTACTTTTACTGTTTAATTACTTATAGGGAGAGCATAGTGAATATTCATAGCTGCTTCCTAAAGAAGTTCATACATCTTCAGCAAAAGGTCAAATGCCTGTCCAAGCCTTGTGAGCAGCGCGGTTGTGGCACGCTCTTTTCTCTTGCTGAGAGCACAGAAGGGAGCTCTGGAGCAGCTACTGCCTCCAGGTGCCTTTGAAGCAGCCTGAGCAAGCAGGAACTCATTTGCAACTGCGTGAACTGGGAAAGGCCTCTGACCCCAGCCTGGTGGTACAGCATTTGCTTCCAGAAAGCCCAGCAAGGTACCCAGCAAGGTACCATGGCCATGCTTTGGCAGCACCAAGGCATTTCTGAGTTAGAGGTTACTTCCTCTCTGCTGCCTTTGTAAAGGAAATGGATCATAGCAGGAAGATGTTTCAGTTTGCTAAGAAATGAGTATTGTAGCAACATTTCTCCTTTGAAAAAGCTACTTACAGACCTGTAGTAAGGACTCATTTTTCAGGAAAACATACAAAATCCACAATACAAATATTCAAGCCTGGCATTTATCCTCAGGCATAAAGTTGCAGCAGACTCAATGGTGAGACCAGAAAGCTCCATTTCCTCTCTGGATCAGGCTTGATTTCAACAGCTGGCTACAAAAGTTGTTCCCTCTGCCACAAACAAATCAGCAAAAGGCCATTTTGAAATCATAATGGCTGCTGTAAAGGGCAACTGTGCATGTCCTGACCCATGAATAATCGCTTCTGAAGAAGGGTGCATGCAGCAAAAATGGGTGGTAATTCCTGGGAGTTGTTAAATTTCTAGCTTACACTACCCTCTGAAATGGCTGGTACCAGTCAAATAGCTTTGTGGATTATTTTAATGAAATATAACTACTTGTGCACTCATTAAACTTACTCTGCTGTAAACATTGCAGCAAACACAAGCTAGAAAGGACATGCCAAGAAGCTACTAAAATTGAGGAAATGTGATCAGAGTCCTTTAACCAGGTTGGCATTGCAGCCACAGTTCTGAAGGTTTCCTCCCAGATCAAGCTAATACAAAGCTCCCTGAAAATGTTTGTAGATGTGAAGATTTAGAGGCAGCTGGGCCAGCTTACATAGACATATTAGTTCAACACATTCATATTAAATCATGTTCTCCTTTTGCCCAAAGTGAAGAACACTGCAAATACTTTTTTATCCCTTCCATGGGTGATAAAACCCATCACTTTGTATTCTGCAAATATAGAGCAGGTTACCCTCTCTGCCCCCAACAACAGAAAACCCCAACCCAAACCCTCTCATTTAGAAGAGCTTTCTATGAGACAATCATGCAGTGATCTCGCTGACTATAAGCTTGGGCTATGTTGCTTTTATCAGTGGTGTTCTTCCACTAAACCTTCTAAAGTCCTTAATATATAGCTCTCATAAATAAAATGCTAGAAAAGTGCCTTGGAATTAATTATTCCAAGCTCATTAATAAACTTGCAGTAACATTTCAACAGCTGACTCTTCAGATGCGTTCCCAGGCACCTGGAGAGAAACTACAACAAAAAATACTCCCAAACTAACATTTCTGAAAGTCTAACCTGTGGCCAGCATTTGAATGCTCCACACAGTTCATCACCCAGAGGGAATGTTACAGTGGAAAAAAGCTACAAGGCAGAAATAGAGCTACTGGCTAATTATTTGAAGGGAGGGCATGCAAGGCGTGGGTGAGATCAAAGGTACATTTTAGCCAGCCATGGTGCTGGGGAGGACGGCAATGCTTGGTGGGTGGGTCACACATCTCCTGCAGAGAAGCTCCTGCTGTCTTTACACTGAGACATGAGAGGATGCCTACGCCACTGTAAATACAGCTATTTTAGTTAGGGTGGGCCACAGGGAAAGACTTTAGCCAAATTTTTATAATTAGGCTATATCAGAAGAAAAGTTTATGCTATGGCAGTATAAATCATAGAATCATGGAACGGTTTGGGTTGAAAGAGACCTTAAATATCATCTAGTTCCAAGCCCCCTGCCATGGGCAGGGACACCTTCCACTAGACCAGGTTGCTCACAGCCCCATCCAACCTGGCCTTGAACAATTCCAGGCAGGGGGCAGCCACAGCTTCTCTGGGCAACCTGTTCTGGTGCCTCACCACCCTCACAGGGAAGAATTTCTTCCTTATATCTAATCTCAATCTACCTTTTTTCAGTTTAAAACCGTTACCCCTCATCCTACCCCTACACTCCCTGATAAAGAGTGTCCGTCCCCCGTGTCCCCCCCCCCCCTTTCCTGTAGCCCCTTTAAGTCCTGGGAGGCCTCTCTAAGGTCTCCCCAGAGCCTTCTCTTCTCCAGGCTGAACACCCCCAACTCTCTCAGCCTGCCCTCCAGCCCCTGATCATCTTCGTGGTCTCCTCTGGACCTGCTCTGGCAGGTCCGTGTCCTTCTGATGCTGGTGTCCCCAGAGCTGGACCCAGCACTGCAGGGGGGGTCTCACAAGAGCAGAGTAGAGGGGGAGAATCCCCTCCCTCAGCCTGCTGGCCACACTTCTCTGGATGCAGCCCAGTCTAAGCAAGAGGCACATTTTCCAGTGACCCAGAGTGGGAGCAATTTGGGAGCAACCCTTGTGTTTTCTTTACAGAAAAGGGACCTTGCAGTTTGATGATTAATCTTATGCTTATTGCAAAGCAAAATGGTAATCTTAAGAATAGTTAAAAAGCGTGGTTGGTTTGTAATGGGACAGCATCCAGCCCATGCAATCCTACCTCCCACGCAAGCCTTCTTCCACCACTCAAAGCCAGGGACTGCAAAAGCCTGTAAGCTGCAGGAATGCGTCTTTTGTGTTTTTATCTCAGCTCACTGCAATGAATGTGGATTCCCAACAATATTTAGCCTTTAAAAAAAATTGGTTAAATCCATCATAAATATTAAACACCAGAGTATACTGGCAAGTTTCCCTGAAAACGAACTTAAAAAAATAATATCCAAAAAAGATGTCAAGGCCCTTGGGAGAACTGACACTGGCATGTCATCAGATGTTGTCTTATAAGGCTAAATTAAGCATCTGACCAGAGTTTAATTTCTCTAAAAACTCATGCTAATTTAAATTCCTTTAGATTTAATTAAAAATGCTTTTCTATAGAGATAATAACATAACTCTATTAATTACTATCAAGTGGCATCTAGAGGGCATATTTAAAAACTAATCTGTAGAATAAATAGAGCTAATTAACAGTCAGAATAATGCTTTATGATTGTCTTTTGTTTATAAATGCTATAATGTTCAATATGCTATTAAATGAAATTGGTAATTAATATATATCAAAGTTACTTTCTAATGTTCTTTTAACAGAAGAGTATTTCTTACACACCATTTTTCAGATGGTCTGAACACACTTCATTTCTGGAGGGAGGGAGGAGGGGGGAAGGAGACCTGCTGCATGACGCACCACGTATAAATTCAATTAGGACCAGCTCATTCATCTCCCATAAAGCGGACCGTATGTGTTCATGAGCCCACGGGGGCCATCCAGCGAGGCATTAGCTTGTGTCTATGTGGTGTTTGCCAAAGAGCACTGCTGACCGTGGCAACGGCCAGCCCAGGGAAGGTTTGCACTTCACCCCACGCACCCCATGAGCAGCACCATGGTGCCGTTTAGCAGGAAGTGAAGTGGAAGATTTTACTTTCAAAATCTAAGCCTTGCAAAACCAGAGTTGTGGTTCTGAGGAATGAGAACAGCTCCAATTTTTGCTGTAGTATCTTTTAAAATACTATGAGGTGTTCAAATACTACAGGAGTGAAGCTTGTAAAAGAAAGGGGTGCTAACAGTGAGGATGTGCTGGTATCCAATCCCACCATGAGTGGAAGAGATAGCCGGGCAACTGCAGGCAGTGGCAGATGAGCTTGGAAGAAAAAGGGCAGACCACATTTGGTATAAAGCTCAGTTTCTGCATGACTTTTCGCAGGCAAACACAAGGTCCTTCTGAGTCATCTGGACCAATGCAGCTGCCGAGCTCCTGGTTGACTTTGAGCAAGGCAGTGGGAACTCGTGCTAGTGTCTGCAAATGGTTGCGTGGATGTTATCAGAACTGACCAGGGCCAAAAGGCTCAGAGGGCGGCCTTTGCCCTGAAACAGAAGTTCCCGTTATCCTCCAATCTCTCCTATGACAACAGGTTTGACTGCATTCACTAAATCAAATAAAATCATTGAAGTACTTTAAATTACATCATGCATGAAAAGCAGAGGGGACCAACTCTGTCTTTCTCTGTCCTTTAATGGTTATAAATCAGAAATAACTCCCCAAAATACAATTAAAATAAAAAGCACTTTTCATTTGGTAATCTGCACTACCCATGCTGTGCAATTTTTTGAAGCACCATCAAACGCAGCACATGTCCTACTTGTATTTGTTTTTAATCCATAATTCTGTGTATTCTTCCCTTTTTAAATGCCTTGTTAATGTTGAAAAATCCTTTAGCTACCCAGAACAGTCGATTTCAAAAAAGGAAACCACCTCTTTTCTCATGACAAGGCTTCAGCATTACTTTGTAGAACAAACTTTCAGAATCAACTTTGAAGAGTGTACAAAGAAAAAAAGTAATTATCATTAACAAGATTAAAAGCTAGCCACAAGCCCAATAACTGCTGCTCTAACCTCTGTGAGATGACTTTCATGCCAGATTGTAGACATACACTTCCTTCTATAACAAGTACGTGTTCAGCAATAACAAGAACAAGTTGAGATTATTTACATAGCGTAGATAGGTGTCAGCAGACACATACCAACAGCACCTGAGATCCTGAACACCAGAAAAATGATCAAAGGAATTTGTCTGTGTACTACAAGTACAAGTAGTTGGACTAGCCTCAAGTGCAGACAAAAACACTGGAAGAAATATGAACATATGGTATAACACTTCCCAGCATGGCAAACAGCCATGGCAAACTCTTTTGGAGATAAAATTAGATTGGGGAAGCAAAACTGGAGAAAAACAAAGCCAAGCATGAACTCTGAAAGCATTTCAGCTCAAGGTCATTGAAATACTTGCCATGTAACATCACCAGTGGTATCATTCTACCTTTTCTTTTCTGATAGATCCTCGTAAGCCAAATAAACTCCGAGAAACACTCAATTGCAGATAAAAATGAAAGTGCACTACAGTGGTTAGCAGTATTTTTGATGCTGTTTGTTCTGGAGACCAAAACCTCAAAATAACCATAAAAAATAATTGCTGGTTTCTCCAAAGTACGAAGTAAACAAAAAGCAGTATTTTTGTAAATATGTAATCTGAAAAGAAGTACTTGAGACTTGTAAGAAAAACTTTCTGTAATTTTTTTGAAGAACCAATGATATAAGTCTCCCTCATTTTAAGGTCCCCAAGAAAACACTTAAAAACTGTTGCTTCCTGACTTCATCTACTCTGCACAAAGACTGTACGATTCATTAGCTCTGAAGGGTGCAGTGTGAAGGGAGATTTGTGGTAGAACATAGATTGTGACAAATGTTCCCAAGCTCTGTAACACTGCAATAATTTTGAATGGTCCTTTTCAAAGTTTTAAGCTCAAAAAGATACTGTTAATTTTGTGAAGTTCAACATTTATCCCATAAAACTCACCTAACTTCGTACAGCTGGTGGCTGAACTAGTCCAGTATGTAACAACAGTGACCTGCAAAGAGCTACAGCTGACCTGTCTACAAACTGGAACCATCTAGAATAGCATGACATCAGGTAATGAAAAATGTTAAGGGTTGGATACAAAGTCCTAGTCATGATGGTTAAGCTCTGAGGGGTTCATTTTAAGCTCCTTTACATTATACATAATACACTAATAATACACTATGTAATATGTAGAAATAATAGTAATTAAAAATACTATATATCATTCTAAGCTCCTTCTTTGATCTCTCTGTTTGTAGGAGCTTACTAGAGAAGTAAGAAACAATTTAGAGCAAACAGATGCACCCAGATCAAGCCATTAGAAAACAGGTATCAGCGCATCCACAGAAACCAGTGGCACTGTTATGTGACTAACTGCTAGCAATATTGAGCTACTCAATCTGGTCTTACATGAAAACATTCACAAGCAAATCTTAGAGTAACCAAAGAGCACGGATTGAAATGGAGAGCAAGAGAATTCAAGTTCCTAAGAGGTAATTTCATATAACTACCAAATACATTTTAAAAATTTACAGTTACCATAACAGTTTCTTTTCTCTAAAAAAAAAAAAAAAGCCAGACAAACAATAAACAACCCCCATTCCCCAAACCCAAAGTGTATCCCCAGTTTTTATTAGGAATTAACGATGTAAAGCTTAGCTGGCAGGACAGCTGGGGAGGCAGATCCTGCACAGGCAAAAGGAGAGCTCAAGCTGCCCTGTCTGTCTCAAAAGGCAGACAGGGAAGTGGTGGCATTGCTGAGGTTGGCCTCTCCTCCTGTGCACAGGACACTTAACCCTACCCTACTGCAGACAGCTCAGAGATGCACAACATGCTCCTGCATGTGGCTAAGCAAAGACAGATAATATAAAGGCCACCAAACTATAGAGATTTAATGTGGGGTCCTAATTCATGTTGACTTTTTCACTGCAGGTCTCCTCCTTGGTGTTTGTTTTGGAATGAAGGAGGAGCTGGTGAAAGTGGTGCGAACAAAAACATGAAGCCTGAGGTCTCCCTGCGACCAGTGACTGCAGTCATGGAAGCTTCCTTAGAGCGATCCCTCACTGTCCTTCACCCCAGACCCAAGAGATAAAGTTGTTCAGTTTCCAAAGCTGCTTTTAAAGCTACTTCACGGAGCCAGACAAACCACTTCCAGGGGAATTTTTTTCTGGAGGGGAAATAACATATTGTGCAAATTAAGAAACCCCTCAGATAGAAACTGCTGGCCATTATCTGCTTGGGGAAGATTCAAAGCAATAAAGACAGCAAAATGCTTTATCTCCAAAAGAAGCTTTCCGCAAGCATAAAGGAAAGTCAGGCAAAGCTATACTAAAATTTGAAGAGGCGCATATTAAAACAGTGATTTAGTGAATAATCTTTTACCTAAAACTCTCAACCTCTCTGCTCCAACCACCACTTCGTTGTCATCTGCAGAAAACAGCAATTTTCCGGAGAGGGTTTTCACCTCAAATTTTTGGCTGTGTGCTTCCACTGCTTGGGGACCTAGAGGGAAGAAAAGATTTAGCACAACCTTTTAGTGAAAAGTATAAGAAAATCGCATAGTAGCTTCATAAATTTAATAAATCCATCTGCTGAGATTGTCCTGATAGCTCTGCAGATACAACCTGCATCTGACGCACCAAACAGGGAGGTCTCTGCTTTTCAGAAGGTGACCTCTCGTTAGATAAGGGCACTGTTTTCTACCCAAATAACAGCCCCTCAATTATTTCTACTTTGTTTTTGTTAATGCTTATGTATGTCATAAAATCACCATTAACTTGGCATAGCTGGGAAATTGTTACAAAAAGACAGACCCACATGTGAAATAGCAATGAATATACCCAGCCATGGTTTGAGAGTATTGGTGCAGCTGTAAGAGGCATCAAGAGTTCCTGAGTCCATTTTGCTTTGACTGATGCTTCAGTGTAAAAGATTCCTGGTTTTCTGCCTGTTAAATATACCTGGATTAAAATATCAGTGTCATGCAGAGTCCAATTTAAAAAAAACAAAACTAAACACCACCACAGGAGCAAATGTTTTCTCCTAGACCATTTCAACCACGTGCAGGCCAAGGCAATGGCAGGGTCTCTCAGAGTTTTTAGATGAGTAAAACTTTCCTTTGTAGCTCTTATTTCAATTCTGCTGCTTCTCCTGCAGACTGCTGTGCACTGCAGTGCTGGAAAGCCTCTGGCAATGTGTTTTGTTGTGGAGCCTGATAAACATCAGCTGCCTGAATAGCAATTCTGTGCAGGTCTGTGGCTCAAAGGCTACAAAGAGCAGGTCCCTTGGTTACTGGACCTAGGCTAAACTTCAGACAAATCACCATCTAGCAGCCCTGTGCAACTCAGTACAAGCAACAGCCTCCCTGGAATATGCTACGGTACAAGGCAGGTGATCAGACTTTGCATTAATTGTGGCTATCTTCACGGCTGGTCTCATTTCTCAAAAGACAAGAGAAATAAGACCTGAAAACCAGTATTTTCTTATAAGCGGTTTCTAACCCCATCTATACCCACGTCTGCCTGCACAGGTCACCTGTACTGGCATCAGGGCACACAAAGAATCGTGTGTATGGTTCTCACTACAGAAAAGTGAGTCTATGCCGAGATCCCTGGAAACACTTAAAAATCTTGTAGCCATTCTGAGAAAATCCAGTACTTTCAAGCTTTAAGTTTCATTTGTATCTTGCTAATTAACTGCCTCCCTACTCATCACTGCAGCACAGACTATGTGGGACCACATCTTCACTTTGCTCTGAAACCAAAGCTGCTGCCAAATGCAGAAACAAGCTCAATAACCTGAACATCACACCAGCAGACGTCACTGACTGCGTCCTCCCAAGCTCTTGTGAAACAGAGATGCTTAAGTGAACCAAATGCCCTCGAAAATATATGGAAAACCAACTAACTAAACACATTCATTCTGAATGTGAGAATCAGGGAGCTTGGGGTTGAATTTATTTCCTTCCTCCAGGCAATTTTCACGCGTGCTGCTTAAATCATTGCTTACTGAAGCTGCATATTTAATTATTTAATACTGTGACTAGAGGCCAAGATGTTATATAAGCAAACCAAACAACCCAGTCTCAAGTAGAAACAACATGCTTATGGATTACTGGCTCTGGCACACAGCAATACTTCTCCTGGTCTCTAGATAAATCTCAATAAATAAATATCTATCTTATATATATATATAATATTACCATATATAATGCATTAGGCTCTTTCAACCCAAATTACACACGCATTCATTCAAAGGCTGCTGTGCACTGGGGATTTATGAAACACCCATTTCCCCATCAAACACACTCATGCTTGGGAGCACGAGAGCATTCTTCATCAGCAGAAGGGCACAGAGAGCTCTAAATTGCAAACGTCCCAACCCAGCCACAGTTAATCTGCAGAGTTCCCAAGATCTCAGTCAAGTTAAAAGTGTCTCGGGAAAAGCCTGTGCCTGTTACAACAGAAATGTCAGCCTGCATATGTTCTTCTTGACCCTGACGTCGTGCAACTAACCTTTCTGTCTCTAGATTGTCTTTCAAATGAAAATGATGGTCTGCTTCGTTATCAGAAAGACCAGCCAGCTGCCTCTCCAGCATGGCTTTCATGTCTCTAGCTTTGTTTCTACAAAGTGGAGCAAAGTTTTCATTTGTACTTCACGAGACACCCGGGCTCCCCTCCTGTGTGCTGTCTAAAGCCAATGCAGCATCCCACAACACACCCACTTTCATCCCTCCTTAATTCTTCCATACAGCCTTTCCCCCTCCTTACCTGTTACAAGGCGAGTAAGGACTTTAGTCTTCTCATTGAGGATGTTCACTGTCACATTTCTGGCAGACTGGAAGTACAGTGGGTTGCCCTGCAACGAGACCATGAAAGCAGGCACATGAGATGGGGATGGCTGCCGGAGACCAGCCTGCTTGAGACACCTGGAGCTTTGCCTAACGCCGCTGGGCTGCTCTTAATGGCCCAAGGTTGGGCGTGTGGTTGAGGTGCAGGCTACCTCAATTTTTATTGTCCAGGATAAAACCAGACTCCACACCTCTGGTCCAGGTAGTGTCCCAGAGACTAACCTTGTTAAAGGGATGGTTAGCTTTATTGCCAGTATAAGCTAACGAACCTGTTATTTTAACATGTGCAGGTGATATGGGACCTGACCTAAGCTTCCCAAAGGTCGTGGTGTTTTGGGAGGCTGGCTGACAGCAGCAGTGCATTTCAGGGTCAAATCTGCAATATTACGCACAGCTTCAGATGACTCCAATGGGTGACTGTGTCTGCCCACCACATGGCCACAGGTGTGAGCTATGCCCAACGGCTGTGAACGAGAAAACCTCATTAACATGTAGAAAGTGCCTTTGATCTCAAATCACTTATGAACCATCCTGCACGTACCACCATCACGTTCCAGACTGGGATGCCAGCTTGGGACCAGACCCATCCATTGGGTTTGGAGATACACAAGACATGAAGTCTTCCCCACTTGACCACACGAATTTCTACCCATTTTTTATTTTTATGCTTCAAATTTACCGCTGAGAGAAGAGCTAGAGCAGCTGTTAACACACAGGAGCCACACAGCTACCTGGCAGCATCCATCTCAGGTATTTCTCCTGCAGAGCGAAGCCAAAGAAAACCCACAGAGAAAACCATCTGGCTCTTTCTGTGTGCAGACACATCCAAGACACCCGGGAACTCGTGTTTTCTACAGGCTGCCCCAGTCCACACGGCTGATTTCTCAGGGGCTATTAGCCACCTATGGCACTAGCACAGGGTGACCCCAACTTAAACCAGCCAAAAATCTAATGTGCAAGGTGGAAATTCACTGTCAGTATCTTTTCATAATGTCTAAAGCAGGCAGCTGATTAAATTCATCCACTAAGGCATAGGATCAGTAGAGGGGATAATATAGCAAGAAAATCAGCAAGGAGTTGAAAATTTTATGTCTATATGCTTCCTCCACCAAAGTCTTTTTCCAGTGTTTCAAAATCTTTACATTAGAAATGAATAATCAGGATGAGGATAGAGGATCATGTAGGTCAGGCATGCTTCCTTGCCTCCTGAATTTACAAGTAATATAACTAATATTTGTATAGATGCCATTTTTCTGGATCATGGCAGAAGGACTAGGTTGTCTGCATATTAAATATAACAGGAGCACAGGAATGCACTCATGGGAGTCCTGTGATGGACTGAAGCTTCAAGGAACACTTCTAGTGATGACTACAGGATTCCCAGCAGTGTTTGCAGAAAACAAACCTCAGAAACTAAAACAAAACCAGCCCCACGTGTGACCAAATATTCACAATAATTACATTTGGTGCCTTAACTATTTGTGCTGCATGCACTCATGGGATCAGCTCTTCAGCAAAAAAGGGGGAAATGGGATTTATTTGATCAATTATAGCTAGACCATTATGGCTACATTCAGACTATTTACAACTAAAAATAATAAAAATAAAGAATTCCAATTAATCATTTCCAGACCTTGGAAAAGTTTCAGAAGCTTTTGGTCTCCTCATACACTAAATGTGGACAAATCATCCTTATATACATACCTCTGTGATGTGTTTGACAGCTTAAGTAATATAGTATACAAAACTGAAATATGATTAATACGTTAGAAGTAAGGAGCAGTGGTAATGACTGGTAATGATTTTGCTATTTTTTATTAATTTTTATTTGTGATCTTCTAGAACCTAGAATGAATGTTGATTACTATTTTATGGTTAACAGCACAGAAAAAAAGATGGCTTTACTTCAATACCCACTTGTTCTGGTGTTAATCCTCCACAGCTCTGAACAGGGACCTGATTTGAACACCCCCAGCAGTAGCAGTTTACTGCTACATTTTCATCTCACACTTACAGATGAAGGATGTTTTTAAAGGCAGATAGCTACAATCTGCATAATCTATAGTCATAGGTGAGACTATAAACACTACAAACAGGCCATATGAAGCACAGAAAGGTCACATTTTTGATTTGCACTATCTGACTTTTGTTTATGGAGTTATGCAAGTAGCTAGAGTGTTTTGAAAAGGCCGGGAAACCCTCTGGTCCAAATTCAGGTAGGAAAAACCATTCAATCACCATGGCTTTGAAACTTTGTCACTGATCTGCGTAACAGGAGATTACACTACAGAAGTACTACAAGATAAGCCAAGTGGATAATATAAAAAGTGTTAATATAAAAAGAGTCACTGAAAAAGTTGCTCTGAAGAAGTCGTACAAGACAAGCTAAAAGCTGCTATCCACCTACAAAAGACTTAAAATATATAATCACATCATGAAACGCTTACCCCAGCACAGTCATCTCATTCACTGATTCAGAGCTCAGATTCATGCACCCTTCAAAAAACTAAATTTCCCTAATGGAAGAGTTATGTTTTTATTGGTCTGCAGGGAAGGAACATTTCAAGCACTTAATGCAATGCCCGCTCTCATTTCCATAATTCTTCTTCCATTAAGAAATGAAAAAGAGCTGAAAAAATTACTCCCTTTTGCTGAAAATTCTGCTGATTTTCTGTCCATCATCTGTTTACAAAGGTATCAACACTGACATCTTTTACACACTGAACATTTAAAAAATGTTTCCTCTGTTGCAAGCTTGGTGATGATGCCAGCTTCCTTCAATCACACAGGAAAAAAAAATAATTAAAGCATTAAAAAATTCTTGAAACAGAAATTATAACTGAAAAGACAGAATCTTTCATTTCTCTTACACTTTCATGTTATCATTACCCAAGATGAAGTATTCTGATGCACATGAGCAAGTGGAAATCTAGATTAATATGGCATCATCACCACAATAAAAATAATTATGTAGTGAAGTAATATTCTCATAAACTGTCATAACACTTGATAGACCTAGAGTTAGAATATCAGCATGCAATAAATAAGCATGTCTAATTATAACACTAAGTATGAGACACACCACATTTCTGAAGTATAATATGCAACAATCCAGTTCTGAATCTTTCTGGATAAAAAATATTAAATACATAAATATATGTTACTCTTGGGATTGATACAAAGAAAATGGAAATGAATGGAAAACTGGATTAAGCATTCTTTTGGGTTTAGAAAAAGTAGGGAAAAGAATCTTTGTCTACTTGTTTCTCTCCAAAAGGTTCAACCCAATTCTTCAGAAAAATACATTTGAGATAAAATGCATCTGGTATCACTGATCACACAAACCCCAACATATTTCACTGCCTGCATGTTATCTGATGTACACAGAAATCTCTTTCTCTGTCATTTGTTCTTCTTCCTCTCATCACAAACACGACAACAAGGTTTCCCTGCACTTCTCTTCGCAAGAGCAGATGCTGTTCCAGCCCACATGCTGCCATGGACTTGCTCTTTATGCCCGGACTTGGCTGTTACGACTTTAACCTCTTTACAACAACCCTCTATTAACTGTGTTGTGTTAGCAGAGTCCCAGTTCATGTCCATCTTAGCCAGCCCACTGCACTGCACTGAACTACAGCCTTTGATTTAATTTCCTATGCAACTCTGCAAATTAAATCAGTGGTCACCTCCTTCCCAACACTATTTTACATTAGTGTTTCTTTCCAGTGGTTCCTTTGATCATTTGGCTGGAGAAACTGAGGTAGACATTGATGGGAGTAGGATGCATTTTCTTCCCTTCTGCGTGTTTTCCCATTTGCTTCTGATTTATTTCAGGATCCCACCCTGCTCTGGGCTGCAGCTCCATTTCTGGGGGCAGGTGAGGCTGGGATCTTTAAGGACTCTTTAGGCTCTTTATCTGCTTCCAGCCCACCATGAATCTACCATTCATGTCTGCAGGATATCCTACGTAGTGAATACGTCATTCTGCCTCTTACTCCACCCCCTCATTAGCAGACCCAATGGCTTAACAATAATGCAAATGTTTGTAGACACACAAAAGAAGTTGGCCACCCTATATATTAAAATGTTAGAGACATGCTGCAGAATAAAGAATGTGAAAAGTGTGAAAATGTGTCAAAACAGTATAGCTTGTTTCTTCACTAAGCAGTGAGGTATCCAGTAAAATATAGAAGACTTTGCAAAAGGTATCGACTGATTGTTTGCTAGGTTAAACACATGGCAAAACAAGCCCTAACAGCTCACTAGCTGTCTTTCTTTGGCTCACTTTGGAAGAGATGCTAAAAACTCCTAGATCAGAGACTAAAACAGAAAAAGCACTTTGACTGACAACCTTAATTTGCAGCTGAAGCAACCCTAACCAGTGCTGTCTTTAAGGAAATTCAATACTTTATCAGATGTCCTTAGACTGTTTAAGGGAATTTTATTAAAAATATTTGGAAATCCTTTTAAATTTTAACAGGCAATTTTAAAATAATGCATCACAGTCACTGTGTTTGTAATTTGGATGGTCGAAAGGAGAAGCTTTGATTTGATCCTGTGGATTCAAAGACTTCACACGGTAAGTGCAAGCAAATCTTGTGGAAATGATGAAAATGGTGAATTTCCTGCAGGCTTGACAAAGTAATGGGAAAAATTAAAATATTAAAGCATAATCCAGGCTGGCAAGGAGCAGTCTATAGAGAAGCCACCCAGAGCACCATTTTCCTGCTCAACTGTACCTCTTACTGACATTACAGAAAGCAAACACTGCTGGACTGTCAGAGGGCAAATGCTTGTTTTCTGTAAAGCAAGCAGCCAGCCCACTGTGAGAGCAAAAGCTCTCCTTCAGCTGGCCTACAGCCACAAGCTTCACTTGCCTGCACCCCTGAGTGCTGTTTTAAGGAGCTGCTGATAGAGGGGAAGTATTCCTGTGGGTTATAACAAATATATTCCTTTCCTGAAGTCCAATCAGTCCTACTATATTAGAAGCTAAATGTGGTAATAGTAATATCAGCAGTGATACTCTCCTGCATTGCATTTTCCATTGGTAGGGACAACTCATAGCTGCACGAGGTAACATTTCACAGTTCTGTCTGGTTTGGAGTGGCAAGTATTCATTGCCCATTAACTGAGACACAAAGCATTAATTTCAGGCACCTGAAACGTCCTTCACCAAGAATGGTAAACTGCTAGCGAAAACCCACAAAAACATCACCTCTGCAGTACTTCCTCATGTAACTGGACCCAGCAGCACACACTGCCTGGGACACAGCGCTGCATGCAAGCTCAGTTTTGCAGTTGTCAGGCATGTCCCCAGACCTACCAGGAAAGATGACTTTTTAACCTTTACTCTGTCATTTTTCGTCAGTTGACACAGACATGCTTAAATTAGTATCCCTGACCCAGTTTTGTATGCTCCTGTATGATTTGCTCAGCATTCAAAGGGAAGCACCAGTAATACCCTTGCTGCATGACACAAAACGCCGAGTTTCCTAACCACAAAGATCTCCAGAACATGCTGTGAGCACACAGTCAAAAAACTCAGACCTGACCCCAAGTGTGTGTTTCTTTCCCCCACTCCTGCCTTCAGAGCAGAAACTCTTCTGGGGAGTGTATGACACTGGAAAAGCTCAGAGCTGACCCTATAAAAGCAGAGAGCTGGGAGTAAACAGTTGAGTAAAAAACTGCAGAATTGGTAACAGATGCTGCAGAGATCAAGCAACTGGCACTACTGTGAATCACAGCAAACCTCACCAGAACATTGTACAGACCTCGTGCACCTCCTGAAAAGCAAACAGGCAAAACACTGAACAGCATCTATCTTTGGCTGCGATGAAGACAAACTTGGGAGTATCTAGTGAACCTCATCCCTAAGATCCTGCTTGGAAGAGCAGCCTGGCCTTCATCTGCACTAACAGAAAATCTAGACTTCAGGCCAAACTTGCAAGCCAACCATTACTGTTTCTGTTTCAAAAGTAAACCCAATAGCTCCTCCTGTTTCTGATCCAGCTCCCCACAGCAAGAAGAGGATTTTGCCCAGAAGCCTTCTGGCACATAAATTTAAGTCGTGTAGCTAAATCCCTAGGTGCTAGATTGAAAACATCCCTTAATACGATTTGAACATACTTTTTGTTGTTTAATCACTGAATCTCTTTTGATCTTGATTTTGTCCTTCAAACAGTTGAATATACTGTTCATGTAACCAAATCCCTTTTTTAGTAAAACTTCTGATTTGACAGTGTAAGATTTTCATAGGAGAATGAAAGTAAAGCACGAATGGAATTGGTAACAAACAGATAAAGCAAATGCTACAAAATGCCCCAGATTGTGCTATATTTGTGTCTAAAGACGATTATATTTAGGGAGGAGGCAATAGGTCCTGTGCAGAGATAACAAAATGTAGTCTGCATCCTCTTCTTCCAGGAAACAAACTCTTTTCACAAGTGTAATGTGCCCAGGTCATGTAATCTGGATAAATAATGGAGCTGATACAGCCCTGACCTGCAACTGGCACTCAAAGGTATAAATGTAGTATCATGTGCTGACTTAATGTGCTGTGTTCCAGCTTCTGACATTTTATTAAATATTCAAATGCTTAAAACAAAAAAATCCAAGTTCCTTCTTCTATGCAAACAAGGTACAGTCACCTTTGCAGAAAGATATGTTTTATAGTACCATGAAGCTCAGAAAATACCATGGTCCTTACACACAACATGACATATTTTAACAGCATAGATAGTGTACATGTTGGAGTTTTATGTCTAATACCACAAACTCCCCTCTTTTATGGTATTTCTTGAAGCTCATTTTAATAACAATAGAAACAAAAGATAGATTTCCCACTGCTGCATTAAAGCAATTACATCTCTGACTCTTCTTTTTAAAGTGCAAAGAAGGCAGGTCTGTGATGTGAGATCTAAATGACTGGGTTCTGCTTTTGGATGGCTACCCAAGGGGGTTAGTATCCTTCAAAGTGATTTATTTCTGGCAGTCTAGGGGTTTCTCTCTTTAGAAAAATACCTGTAATAATCTCAGATTCGAGAGAGTGGCTGCTTCTTCAAGATGCCTAATCAGCTGCTTTGCAGCTGAGATTCTTCTGAAAATTAAATTACACAATGTGTGATGACATTAAAAACAACACCGAAAAAACCTCCAAGACATTACATCTGCCTTGACTTCTTTGTTATTCTTTTTTTCTTTTTTACTTCATTGGCTTATAATATGAGGAAAAGCACAGATGACAAGATGAAACCGATAGACATACACATAAAAATAAAATGCAGCCGTGCATGTTGGAGTTCTATTCAGTATCCATGGGGGTGGGAAATCTGGATTTGTAACGTCTGAAGGCTGCTGCACATTCACAAAACTTTCTGTATTGGTAGGACTGATCTAAGCATTACTGGCTTCAGAAAAAATTCCAGGGCATTAAAGTGTGATCAGCACCAGGAGTCCTCTGGCAAGACACCCTCAGACAACAGCTGAAATGAAGAGAACAGCACAACTTGTAAAATGACAAAATGCTTCAAGCACTTCACTGCACTCAGAGTTCAACCCAAAGGTGTTATACCAGAGTCAATCAAATGTACGTTGATTAACTTGGCATCACTTGGGAATGCCCCCCCCGCCCCTGTACAAACTAAGGACTCGAGAAACTGTAATGCAGTCCTAGGTTCTCAGCACACTGATCACCACTTCGAGTACAAATCAACCAAATATTCACTAACCATTTCAAATCTTCTGCAGAAATACCAAACCGCAGCTGCTGCTTAGTGGCAGCTCGCACTGATCGGATCCTTGTCTATAGGAGGTGTTGTAGCAGCAGGACTATGGATTTGTGCTAAGTTATAGCCCATTTTCTGCCTCAGGCTATCCTAGTTATGGTCAACTCCAGTGGTGACAGATACCCTGCTGAAGTGAACACACTGTAGCTGGGCACAGGACCATAGGACAGAAGAGAGCTCTGCTGAAGTTTAAAATATTCTAAATCATCCACCTATATAGCTACTCCACTGCTTGTAACTTTTACTTCAGACAAGTGTGCAGACCTCTGTTCATGTGTTTTCATCTTTATGGCCTTTCTGGTATGCCTAGTGCCTGCCTTAAACATCTTTTAAAACTGCTGGCAAATCATACCTCACTATCTATAAAAGACATTTGAAGACAAAATTATACAGAACTGGTAATTATGAGTTAACTTTCTCTTACTGTCAGCGTTACTTGGACCATAGTACAATCAGAAACAATTAGGATCTCAGTTATTGAGGTTAATACACATTGAAGAGTATACAGGGTTAATACTAAGAAAGACACAGTAATATTTTCCAGAAGTCTGATTCAGCAGAGACACTTGGGTTCTGCAATGCTCTCAGCACCTTTTAGGCATTCTGTTACTGCACTGCATAACACCAAGTTATATATCCAGATATTGTTCTCCAAGAAGGCTAATAACGTGGCTATCTCTAAACATTGCTTTGAAATTATAACTTTCCTTTCCTGCATGTCATGGATCGCTTACTTCTTGTATTAGATTATAAATGGCCATGCCAACTTACGTATGCATGTACAGCACGAAACACAGGCAAGATCCTAGCAGAGGCCCCTGGTGTTACTGAAATTCAGCTGCTGCTAATAAGAAGAAAGGAAAACATTTCCATCTGTCTGGATTGGGAAAAAGAATTCATGAGTCTCTGATTCATCTGCATCCATATGCTGATATGTAGACAATACTTATGGACACATAGACATATGCGAGGTAGCCAGCAACAGAAATCAAATCAATCACAGATCACAGCATGTGATTTGCCTAATTATGAGTAACACCTCACATTTTTTATCTACGCAAAAAGCACTTTGTGAACGAGCAGATGGCATTGCTATGAGATGGCACCATCCTCGACAGTTGCAGATGCAGAGCATTTACACAGCATGCTGAAAAAATGACACAACACAAGCTGCTTCCTGGGAAAAAGATTCAAATTGAACAAGTGTCACCAAACAAAATACACATATTTATTGATGTTCTGAACTTATCTGATCCAGCCTCTCTCCTCAAATCAAATACATACGCACAGGCCAGGGAGTGATGCTATCTAGCCATCATTAAAGTCTCTTAGATAGAACTGCCACGTGAGCTGCCTAGCACAGAAAAGCAGAGATGCAGACCAACTTAAGTCTAGTTCCAACCCGCAAACAATTTAAATCCACGCAAGCAGAATCAATAGGAAGAAGCCCTGCAGAGAAAGCAATTACACTGCAAAAGCAACTATATTACAGCACGGTTACGGCTGGGAGGCAGGACGCAGAAGGCCATCCTCACTTCTGTGATTACCCAGTGGAGTTCACTCCAATGCATCTGGCCTGTGAAATGACAAGGTTCAGCCTGGACATGTTCATGCAATCAAAGCATTTCTGTTTCGGGACATCTATTGCAATTATAAGGCTCTTCTTTACGCGACCCGTCCTTCAGGTTTGCTGTGCTCCATAGGCAAATGCAGGTCTGTGCATCAGGAAACAGGTTTGAAGGGCTCAGTGTGCTCTCCTTTTCAATAGCTTCATGGAAGTAATAATCTCATTTCCTGGATCTGCAATTATTTATTCACTGGAGACTGTGCGCTCGCCACTGTATGAGACACAAAGAAAGATCATCTGACCCTTCCTGGTGACAGAAATTCAGGTTTTCTATTCAAATTCTTGCTTTTATTTATGGTTTGTCTGCATTTTTTTCCCCAAGTTGCTGTAAACACATGCACTGGTGTGACAGGTTTGAAGCAGCTATAAAATGATTGATGAAAACCATATTTTGGCCTTGTTGTGGGAATATTTATTGTAGAAATATACTCAGTTAACTCTGTAGGGGCATATCTAGAAAATGAGAAGGACAGAAGAGAAAGGCTGGGCCTATGACTGTACCTCTGATACTAAGGTAATTTGATCTGCTTTAATTATGATACAGGGTTATGGGGCACAGAAACATTTGCACAAACTGTTTTTGAATTGCTTTTATCTAACCACTGTGTTTCTTCTGCTGAAACAATCAATACTCGGCTTTAAGAAGGATGCTCTGTCAGTCTACATGGCTAGACAGAGACTTCCCCACAGGAGTAAACACAGGGGCCAAACTCTGACCTGCAGTGCCCTAACAGTCCATGTGTGAGTGTCAGACAGGAACTGTCTCAGAGGGGAAGAACTGCGAATCTCCATCTGTCTTGGAGAGGCTGAATGTCTAACAGCCAAGGCAGTAGTACACTTGGAAAGGTAAAATGACAGATGCAGCTAAGCATGTGACATGAAATTGGATTGATCTGGGGGAAGGACGTTAAATCATGCTGGACGTTGCTACCCAGAACACATGTACCTACAGAGATAGCATGACAGCAAAGGTCTGATCAGTGGGACAATTGCAAGAGCAGGGCTACAGTGCTCTGTTTTGGGATTTGACTCTATCTTGTGGCTGCCATTCAATAGACACTCTTGATTATCTGCTTCAGGGTGAAGAGAGGAGAGGAACACAGGGTACAGTCATGGCACAGGGCCGATGAGCAAAAATACATCCCTAACCAACACCACTGGGGAGTGGTATTTCAAAAGATGTCAGGCTCACAGAAAGAGCAGCAGATGCTTTTTCCATGCCTGGAAGAAGACAGGAATGTTGTTTGGGGAAATGGTGAGTAATGGCAAAAGCAGCCAAAGAGATTAGGATGTGTGAAGGTAAAATAGAGCACAGGGAGGCATATAAAAGCCAAGGACCCTGAATTACTCTTCGGGCAATCAGCAGGGTGGCTCAGGCTGTCTGCTTGTCTCCACTTCTAAACAAAAGGCACTTGCCTCCCGATGTTTTTATTCCTGAAGTTCTTTCAAAACTTGCGAGGAACAAAACTGATCAGTAAAGACACCCAACCAGTGGCTCCTACCAGGAAAGGGTGCAGGAAGGGTCCTCCCTGCATGTTCCCGCTTATTCTACTTCAGCTAAGCTACGCTTCCCAGAATGCTGCATAACAGGTAATGTTGCAGAAACAAAAAGCCTGCTGCTTTCCCAACTGTGTGCCAACATCAAGGTTCACCATTTATAAATACAGTTGGGATCTTAAGGAAACACATATAACAAAAGTCAGTTTGCAGTAGTAGGTGGGGATTTCAAGAGGCAGCAGAATACAGATAAAATATTTTGGCTTGAGGCAACAGTAAACATGCAATAAAAGGTGCTTCTCAATCCAGCAACATTGACAACATACGTGCCGTTGCCCTGTGTGATCTTTACTTCATTTAAACAGTGAAGGATGTCCTGCAAAAAACTGGAGGGGACAGGCTCTGAACACTCAGCCACAAGAAGCATCAGAGGAAACATGTTCAGGTTCATCCCATCAACCCACTGTCTTCCAGCCATGGCTCTTTGGAAGCCAAGTCACTAAATCAGCTCGAGTTGATCACTTACTCTTGACCTTTTACAGCAATTAGTGTGCGTTTGGATTATGGATTATTTGGCCGTTCACTGTGTGGCTTCACCTCTGTGTACAGCACAACACGGAATCTGCTTAAAGGGAAGTACCAACTGCTCTAAGGTGATGAACAGCTATGCCCACTTTGTACTTCTAACCTGCAAAATATACCTAGAAAAACCATGATTTTGAGAAAAATAATGAGTTCTTCACACTCTTACAAATAAACTTAATCAAAAGAAAGACAACAGCTTTTGACTGTAAGGATGGAAAGCCTTGCTGGAGAGATGTGTTTATTCTGTCAGACAAATGACCTCTCTTCTCCCCTCAATCAATCCACCTGCCTGTAATTTTATTTATTTCTCTACTTTTAAATATTGATGTCTTACAGAGGTTCTCACTGGAAAAACCACATCTTACTCTTCAGCTGTGCTGCCTTGGGCTGCAGTCCTGTCTGATCACATCCAACAGGAAGGCTCAGCTTGCATTAGTGCTTGGAAAAGAAGACTGAAGAGTGAAATGGATGATTCAGTGAACAGCAAGCTCCTCTCCAAATCAGTAGCCACCCATTCATGGTGCCATGGGCAATCTTTTGCAGCTGCTGCTGGTTCTTAGCAGAGAAGCAGAACTCAGATGTTAACGACTTTCATTCATTAAATGCCCCATGAGAAATCCGTCCCTTGTCTAAATCAAGAGAGAGACAGTGGAACAGTATATTGTTTTGCTCAAGGAGAAAAAGAACTAGAAGCAGAGTATCAAGCTGCAGCTGGAAAGAAAGAGAAAGGAGAAAAGCCTAGGTCACAAAAGCAGTTTTCATTGCCTAGCTTTAGACTACAAATTAAGAATCCAACAAAGTATCCTGCACTAAGATACCGTACAAATCTTGGGATGCATTTACTCACCATTTTCATACACAGACAGAAATTTACAAATCAAATTTTAGTGCTGCTGCATTTGAAATAAACTTTAAATAAAACCTTCCCTTGCAGGCCATAAAGGACTTTCCAAAGGAGGACGTGTCTCTATCCTTTGAAGGGATGTTTCTGGGGGAAGTTGGATGACAGCAGCACTGCACAGTTGATGCTCTCTGGGGAACCTCAGCAGTGAGGAGGCAAAAGCCACAGGTACTTTAGCTCTGCTCCTGCTCAGCAAAAATTTAAGGTTTGAAAGTGAGCAATCTCCTGCTATTTTATGTAAGGGTGGCAAATAAGGGTCGTGCCCTGATGGATGAACAACGAAGAAATACTGTGAGCTGAAACACCTTGAATTTTCTTTCCGTTCCACAGGTTATTCTCTTTCAGAGAGAAATGAGGAGCAGACTCCCTGCTACTATTTTCATACAACCTGCCTCAGAAAATTTTAAGGCCAGACTGGAAGCAAACTTAGAAAGTTCACTGGATTCAGAATTACAGCAAATCAAGAGGAAATCAATGGATATTTAACATTTAATACTGAAAACCTGGAGTAAAAAAAGAAAAAAGAAACACACCAAAAAAAGGACACCATGGAAACTGCTTTCCTTCACCCCCACAAAAAAGGACAACTTTTTACCATATCAGCTTTTATTCAAAAATATCTGCCAGCTCTATCACCACACTCTTTTACACTTGGGGCATGTGACCTACTAAAATGAGCATGCACATGGATGCAGGACTCCTCACACCAATCCTCAGCTGCTGTAGGAGTGAATGAGTTGGCCACTTTGTTCATCCTCATCCCTATCTCCTGTCCCACTCTCTGTCTACCTATTGACAATGTAAAACCTTTTGGAGGAAAGGGCTGTGTCTGTCCCCATGTTTGTACAGAGACCAGCAGGATGGACTCTGGCCGGTAGCTTTGCTCTGCCACACACATGCAGTATATGTAGAAATTAAGCCAGCAAAGAACACAATGTACACCCAACGCTGCATGTGAATAAACTTACTGATGTCAATGAAATTACTTATGTCTGTAGATTATGCACAAATTAAATATCTCTTTGGACTGAAGCCAAATTCACTGACAAGTCAGAATGCCTACTTCTGTGACTAGATTTATAGCCATTTTTATCACACACGTACAGTAGTGTCTTGCGCTCCAACACCGTGCCACTAATGCTGGTGTGGGACTGTCCCTTCCTGAAAGACTCTGGCGTACATGGGAGCAGACGGCCAGGTACAGCCTCAGACAAATAGAGATCAAAACTAGAGATGTTCCAACCAGAAAGATGTTAACAGCCAAAGAAATCTTACTTTTTCTTTCAAAAGCAGCATGTCAGTTTTCCCAAGACCCTCAACTAATTTGCCCTAAAAGTACAGGAGCAAATTTAGAGTTGTTCTTGTCTTTCCCTGTGTTGTTCTTTCTCCAAATCCAATATCTGTCATTTAGAAACAGAACAATCAGAGAAACTCTTGTTACTGGCATTACTGGTAAATGAAACCTGGAAGGTCTGGCTTTCCCTTCCTGTTGCAAATCAAAGAACGCACGAACTGAACTGTCTGTAAAAGCAGTTGTGTGTGCCTGTACTTCCTAATGACAGGACAGCTTGTCTTGTCAAGTAACTCTTGACTTATAAAATACATAACTTTTCTGCTGAAATAGTTTTGATCAGCAGAAGAGTTGCAGAAGTGTTTTCTGCCCTGTGGTAAGAAGACATAAGCTCTGGTCTGGAGGCTTCTTGGAAATATCAGAAAAACATTCTTTTTCTTTATAATTGGATCTTGCTATTTGTCTTTTAGTGTTTCCTTTGTCTATTTGCCTCTATCTTCTCTCTATCTATACCATATAAAGTTTTACTCCTTTTTCATTTTTAGTATTAAGAAGTTGTTTTTATATTTCAGCCTTTCCAAAGCAGCCAGAATCCTGATTGTCAGCAGCAATGTCTAGACACAGTAAATCCTTAAACTCAAGGCCTTTGTCCTTGAGAGAGAGAAATGCAGCAGAACACATTCGCATGTTTTCCCCTGAGCAGTTTCAGGTGCTTTGTAAGGCTTACCTCTTTCTCAGGCTACAGCTTAAGATGAAATTTGGATCAAGTTTTGCACTGAGAATTCAGGGCTACTCTACCAATGCGTTCAATCCCACGGGCTGGTTTAGGTCAGCTGTGGTCAACTATCAGCAGAGCTTCTCTTTTAACAGCAATACCTGCCCAGCAATACAAGTCAGCAACAGAAATCCCAGAATCAGTAGGTGTGACTGATGTGTCCTGCACTTATGAATCCCCCCAGTAAAACCCCTGTGCTTTTTTAAAAAAATATAAGATTAAACATAGAAAAATAAGGACGATGTACAGCTCCTGGAAGTTTAGAAGCCTGTAGGAACACTGAGAGGCCATAATAAATGGCTAATTAGGAACAACGAGCTTCACAGCAGCTTCCCAGTCAATTCATAGAGGTAGCATGCAAATTCAAGATGCCAAACTGAAGCTGAAATAACAGACACTAGAAGAGTGGTGCATGTCCAAGGAAGGCAAGAAACTGCCTGCCAAATTCATTCAGCTCTGCCATTTTCTTTCAGCTTTAAAATCAATAATTCCATGTCTTTTCTTTTTCCTTTTGGGGAAATAAACTAAATCAAATGTTTATTCTATCCTTTTAGCTTCTTGTGCCTGCTCTCCTGTCTCAAGGCTCGTGACACAGTTGAAAACACGATGTTAGCTGATTTGCAACATTTCTGTGGAAATACAGCCCCACCACAAAACTCAGCTCCACTGTCCTCCTCTTCACAGCTGAAATACAAGCGATTTCTGAGATCATGGCAAAAATGCAATGCAAAAGCTTAGTGACCACACAGCACCCAGCCTTAACCCAGCGGCTCACTTTGAGTGGTGATGCAGATCACTTGTTTTTATGACTGCAGAGTCCAGCTGCAAATGTTTAAAATGAAGAGGAGACGGAAATCGGATTGGAACAGCAAAATGAACACATGATCTGAACAGACTCCCTCTCCTGACACAACCAGCACAAGCAGAGAAATTTCACCTGTCAAAGGGAGAAAGTCAAACACATTGGGAGATAGTTTGGGAAATTCTCCATCTCCTTCATGCTTAGCTCCGGAGCTGTTAACTAGTGCACATCAACTCCATGGCCCAAACTCCCTCCCCAGAACCACTGACTATAAAAGTGCTTACTCAGCTTATGGGTTCAGATACTTCTGCAGTGACCATATTGGGTTTTCTGGACACAAAATCTCCACTGATGTTAGGATAAGAAAGTACAAACACATTGTTCCCAGAGTTAGTTCAGAGGTGTACTCACGATGAAAATATAGACAAAAGCTGAGGTAGGTAGTCCACTTGGCACAGCTGATTGACTTTAATAGGTGTTGATTACACTGCTCATATTGCATGAAATTAAAAAGCTTACAAATGTTATGAGCCATTACCCTTCCATTTAAGAGAGCTTATGACAAGTTAGCAACATTTAATGAAATCCTTTTCAAAATGCCATAGGCAGCCTCCACGAGATTTTGCCTTGAAATGCAACTTGTGGAGTTATTTCAAAAAGTTTGTTTAGTTCAGAGCTTTGTCTCTTGCTCTTCTTTGGGATACTCTGATTTTGCATCTGATGGGATACTTCAGTTCCCTGTTGTGGTCTCAGTGTGTGGCACAAAACACCAGCTTGTTACTCAAACACCAGGGAACAAAGCAAGATTTAATTCTGGTGGTATTGGAAGGACTCCTTCAGCCAGCCTACAAAATTTCCCTCAGAATTCAGAGCTGAAAGACTTCTGACCAATTTTACTATGAAGGTAAAGGGAAATATTTTCATAGTTGCTGTAAAATTTACTTAAACTTCCACCTTTTCAGCACACTGGAAATATCACAGAGCCACTAACTGCCCCCAAATTGCTGGGGCAACCAAGGTTCAGTCTGAAGTAGGCTCTCTGGATTTTATTGCTTAAGAATGAAACTTATTAAGAGGAGAGCATATCAATTTTATAAATCCCACTGGACACTCACAGCCTGCTGCCGTATGCAGACTCAAATCTGATTTGGATGGTGATGGCAGCAATATCTGTGCATCAGGTGAGGGCGCTTCTGCCAAAATGATGCCTTTTGCAACTTGCTCGGCTGCTTCTGTTTATTTTTACTGTTTGTCCTGCTGACTGCCAGCTCTCCTCTCTGTTGATAGCTGTCAGGCCAGCAAGACTCAAACTGACCAAACCGAGAGAGACATTTATAGCAAAAGCACACTGGCACAGAATCTAACAACAAGGTACCTGGAGTGGTGCCACAGCGAATGCTTAACAAACCCTACAGGGAGAACATGAGATGGCCAGGCACAGCTGCAAGAAGCTTTCTTTTGTTGCCTGTGCTACCACTAGCAACCTTGTTCTTTTTTTAAATTATTAGGGCTTTTAAACAGTATTTTATCATCTGCTGCCAAAAATCAACCAAGAAGCAGTAAGCTATGAAGATGCAGTTAGAGAAGTATTGTGCTTCAGAAGTCGACCTGGGATAGTGTGAGTTTTTGCTACCTGAAGCTACAGTGGCAGCTAAACTGCCCTAGAGGCAAATGCCAAGAGACCAACATCTTCATGAGCTGCCAGGAGCTCTCACAGGCTCGTTTGTATCATAATGTGCAAAAAAGAAGATTCCTCTCCTCTTTGATGAACTAAGGGAATTACAGTGGGAGGAGTAATGAGCAAAGGTGGTGGGAGTGTGCAGGGACTGGCTAAGTGACGACAGCACGGTGAGACAAACTTCATTTCCACTCTGTGATGGTTTCAGTGAGCGTGCTGAAATCCTTAAGCACTTTGCTAGACCAAATCATCAGGAACTAATTCAATATCCTTTTATTGCTCTGTAAACTGACAAAGGAAGAAAAGGAATTATTCTGTCTCCTTCCTCAAAAAATAGCAGCCTTCTTTCATACTATCTATCTGAGCCTTTACTGAAAGTTAGATTTCTACTACACAGTTTGAGCATCATACAAAGTTGCAATTATCTTGCTGTCTGCATTGCCTTTCCTCATGGGTGAATGTTGCCTTTTAATCCAAATTAGTATGTTATATTGTTTATAAATATGTATTTATGGCTATGAGGCAGGTGTGCCCCATTGTGGGCACATGTCATTGTTTAATCCAAATACATGGTTCATTGTTTTTCAGCACATATTTTTAGCTTTGAGGCAGGTAGACCTGCAGAGCAAATAATACCGAAGAATACATTCATTACAGAACTGCTTCTGTGCTTTAAAATTATACCACTCTTCTTCCAGATCTGAACATAGTGAGACAAGTACATTGGTAAAATAATTATTTATCACTCTTAAAAGCTTCCTTTAATATTTCTATCATCCAAATACTAGCTGGGGAAAATGTAAAGTACAGACAAGCATATTTTATGCACTTGCTAGTCTAGCTTTTATGCTGATGAGGACTTACTAAACACCAGTAAAGGGAATAGCAGTTATCAGCCCTAATTCACAACTGTGAATTTTTTAGGCCAAACAGATGCCCTTGCAGAATCACAGCCAAGTGTTAATGACAGGTCCAGTCCTTCTTCCACTGTAGCCACCAGTTATTTCATATAGCTTCAAATGAGACCAGGTTTGCTCCGACACTCTGAGCAAGCATACCGCTCTTATTGAGACACTCATTGCCACAGTGAGCAGGATAAGGACCTCTAACATTACCCAAAGAAAGGGAAAAAAAACCAAAAGACACTGTACTTTGCCTCTGGCTTTTTTCTTTGGTGTATAGGAGTCTTCTTTTAAATTCTTTTTTCAGTTGATTAAAAATAACGGGAAGCAGACCTTCGACATGAAACCAACTAAATACGCTATGAGAGCTCTTTTGAAAGACACTTAAAATCTCCTCAAAATCTGTTCAGTGAATTTTTCTGTCACTTATACCTGTGCAACAACAGAATAGCTTGGAGCTCCCCCAGGTAGCAGAGGACAGACAAGAAAGGTTGGTGCCCATGTTATATCTGTGTTCTCAGACCCACCCATCCATATGAGAGTCTGCAAGAGAACTGAATGGGCAGGACCCCAGTCAAGAGCTTTATACTGCAAAAAATCTTTTGTCAGGCAAATCCATACTCTTGTCTTTAAAAGGATACAGGGTAAAAAAACCCTTAAGCCTAGGTGTAAACATACGCAAACTGAGGTTTATTTTTTCTATCTATGCACTTGAAATGAACATTGAAAGGGCAAAACCATCCTAATCCTATCATAGCAATGTCTTTCTCTGCTTCCTAAAACTCAGATTATCATCTCATTGGTTGTCACACAGCTCCTGAGAGAAGTAATTAACTTGATTTTCCTGTGTAATCACAACCCAGGATTTTATTCCTGTTGTTATTGAAATGAATAATGCACATAGCCTGTTCTCTGTCTTGCCCCTTTTAAGTTACTTACAGACCTGGATGTGGCAAGCTTCCAAACACCCCAAGTGCACTAAGAAAGCTAAATCTGTGCTCACTGTAAGCTTCAAGCAACCTGCTTGTTAGCAGCTCTTCTCAACAAAGTCAGGAAAATTTCCAGGTTTAAATTTCTGTTCAAATTAAGGCAATGAAGACTGAAGACCACAAAACTGTTGCCATTGCTTTCCAGCACATAAAATTAACAATTCATGCTGCTGCGTGCAACTTTCAGTCAAAGTTTGTCTGATTTATAAGCAAGCAGATGGTTCACACGATAGTCCACAATAAATTACAACAGTTAGAAAGACAGCTACATTTTGAGACTGACAGTGCAGCTGAGCTACAGATGGGTTTATAGATGACCCTTCCAATTTTTAATAATCTCCATAATTTATGTGCAAGTAAAGAAATGCAAGGATTCCTAATGCACCTTCTTGACTAAGTACAAATCACTTTTATTTACACTGGCAATACTTCATGGTCCAGTTAACTTCTTAATTAAAGGCAGCAAGATGCTCATGTTCCATGCAAGTGGCATGGAAAATACAGTTTAGTGCGCAATATGTTCGGCTGGGAGTTTAAGATGCTCTGAACATGCCTGGAAAAGGGAATGCATCTATCTCATTTCATTAAAACAAGACTACAAGGGTGCAAACACTGCTACCACCAGTTGCTATTCATTCATTAATCTCCAGATAAACTTCAGGCTCGTGCAGTAACAAGGTTATGTTTATTTGCAAGCTCTGATGCTTAGAAATAGGATCCTAATCCAGGAGGCACTACAAACCCAGTATTACTGAGCCACGACTAGGATGGGGAAACAACAGGAACAGCCTCGCTATATGAAGGGAGAAGGATTTGGGGGTTCACTCTTGGATGGGTGAGGGAAAAGGAAAGCAAGCCTGGGCCACTTCTCCAGCAGGGGACTGAACCACATCAGTCCAATCCTTCTGATAAGTTTTTTGAAGAGACTCCCGGAAAGATGCCTTTGTTGGGTTGTCATCAATTGCATGCCTCAGTGCAACAGATTCAGTTCTTCTTGGTTGTAATTTCAGCTGCAATGAGTTACCTTCCAAAAGGAGCCCAGCTAAATGCCACTGTTCTGTCCAGAAGGTGACGAAGGGAGCAGTACCTACTAGAGCTCTTTAAGGCACAAACTACAGAAACTCAGAGGTTCCCACGCAGCCAGTCTCTTCAGATGACATTTGAGGGCTTTTCCTCCTCTCTAAACCTTGATCTTCTCTTCCTGCCAAATTAATCTGAAAAAGAAATCCACTTCTAAGTGGAAATCCAAAACTATGTTTAAACCAGAAGTCACAGCTCCTAGGAAAGCAAGTCTATGTGTAATTTTAATTACCACCTTCCTGGGGCTTAAGAGATGCAGCAGAAAAGAAGAGGCACCAGTGACTAATACAGGCTTTCAAGAATTATCACAATTCATGTTTTGGAGATATTTTGGCAGGGATTGCCTGGCTCTGCCCACAGCAGGGCAGCATGGGGAACAGAACTGCAGAGACGTGAGTGGGAAAACCCACTCCACAGAGGTCATGGGACTGCAGCCACTTACACAAAAAGCAATTCTTCCCCTGCCATTTCCATGCAGTCCCTTCATCTACTACACAGAACAACAGTGAAAATAATTTTTTTTTAATTAAATGAAAGTCTTCTATAAATAACAGTGTCTGAAAGTCTTTTGAGCTTTATATAAAAACATTATCTATTACTGTACACAACACTTAGGTTTTTTAATTAAACGTGAAAAATATTATATGTCAGCTTACTTCTGGGATGGATTTTACTGTTATTTGTCATATTGTTTCTCTTACACTTTGCATATTTAAAGCCACATTATGCACTTCTGAAAACCCAGAGAAGATTACTACAGAATCGGTATGGATGTTCATCTGTACCACTGAGTGCTGAGTCTGGCACTTTATTTTAGCAATATTCATCAAGTTCAGGAATTGCTAGTACACTTCCCTCCAAGAGAATACTGGGTCATACTACTGTCTTTTTTTTTTAAAAAAAAGCATCAATTATTTAACAATATTTTTAAATATTCCATATCTATCATCCTTTGATTGACTGCAACCCTTTCATTTGCTTACAAGAGGCCAAATTCACACACAGCACAAGAAAGCAGAAGTTGATTGAAATCAATAGGATTTTCCAGTTGATTGAAATCAATAGAATTGTCCCTGTTGCCCCCAGCCCAGTAGTAATTTCAATGTTATCATGAGCAACCTGAAAGCCAGCACAGCCTATTCCAGTTTGACTTCACTGAGAAGTCAGGGAAACTGTACTCATGGTTTATGTAACTATACAGTTAATACACTTTCTAGGACTCATCTACTGAAGCCAGAAGGGATGCTCCGACTCACTAGGCTGTAGATCAGACCTTCTGGCTTGCGGCTAGATCCTTCTCTGGCTAACAGCAAGAATAATTCTGGAGGAGGGATAAAGCAAGGAACAGACACAGGAACACACAGACCTTACCTTATATTTCTTCTTCCTTGCATTCATTAAACTGTCAATGGTGTAGAAACTAGTTTCATAACCTCAAGAAGGGTCACCTTTGTACCCCCTAACACTGAAATGCAGATCAAGATGATAATACGAAAACAGTAAACCCCCCAGTATCAAGAAGTGGTTCTCAGTTCTCTTAGTAATCAAGCATTATTTCCAGGAATCTAACTAGAGAAAAAGAAATGTAAGTAGCAATTTGTGAGCTGCACCTTTCCAACACATTTTATGTTACAAATTGTATGACGTGTAAGGTTCTATGGTTCTGTTTTAATTCAGGAATGAAAACATTTACAGATATGAACATTTTCTTATTATCTTTTTTCCCAAATGATGCTTGTTCAAATCAATTGCTAGCCATCTTACAGAGGTTACAACCTTCAATAACTAAATCGGATATTGTACTGGCTGTTGTGTTGATTAGGCTACAAGTTCCAATTTCTACAGAAGCACTGAAATGCTGAGATAAAGGGATGGTAACTTTATTTAATTAGCTATCTGCCATTGTTATCAAAATGAGAGGTTGGTATCTGACTCAAATTAACACTTTGGATCAGGAAACAAGACAGATGACATCTGAGAAGGATCCTGGAAACTCTCTGTAATCGTTTCAGTTATTTTAAAACTGCTCAGGACAAAGAGGATGGCATTAGAAAGAGCAAAAGCTACCAACAGTCAGTGAAGTGCTGCTATGAAAATGCTATTTCAATCACACTTGGGTTCTTCCTCATTTTCAGTTGCTAACATCCTTGCCACTTTTGTCAAGCAGTCTCTCCTAGCAGCATTGAATTTTAATTGCACATAATTTTAAAACACAACATAAAATAGGACTGAGCACATAATACGGGTTTATTGTGCCAGCTAACAATAGATCAGGCCCTTGTGCCAAGGCATCACCTCTCTGCTCTCTGAGGATTAACTAGTTAAACGCAAGCTGGATTTCACAACTGCCTGCCATCCCTCTACCTCAGAAATAGTAGGTCTCTCAGTTGAGGGTTGTTTATGATTTATCTCAAGAGGAGACAAAAAGATAATGTGAAACCTCAGAGGTCCTGGAAGCATTTAACTGTGGCTTACACTAACTAAACCCATGTATAGCCGAACGGTATCCAAATGAAGTCCTCAGAGGACACCCACTGTCTCACTCCCCAAATTATATTTGTATAGAGTGGCCAAAGTAATTTATCCAATAACTACACCACTTCATGGTTTCTTACTGTTAGGGCTACAGAAACGTGCTTGTTCCTTTCCAGACAACTTACTGGTCTTGACCGGATTTCTTTGGCGTAGAGAGGTTTCAAGAATTCTGAATCTCCTTCAAGCTTTAGACCCTTTTCTGTGATTCTCAGGTTCCCCATTCCATCCTAAAACACAGACAAAAAGAAATAATCCCATTAGTTACAATTACTAAATTCACCAGGCTGCCAATAGCTGATTTTTTTTCCATAGAGGATGACATTTAAAGCACTGGGAGGCACTAAAGAATGAATTACTTGTGTTATCCTTTTAGCTCTGTTTCTGTGGAAAAAAATTCTATTCAGAACAATCTGCAATGCCCCCCAGTAAACCATTTACACAGATGAAAGATGTTCTTTTAAGCTAGTCATCTCTACTCTAAGAGGTACAGCGATGCTCTGTGTTAACAGGAAACCATTCACTGTAATATTCACCGGCTGCCTGTATATTAATACACCTTCTTATTCATAGCAAATCCATATAAAGACTATGTGATTAATTCTACTGAACTCCATATAGAGAATACGTGATTCATTCCACTGAACTGGCAAAATAAGTTTTGGCTGTGTAGGAGTATTGCAATAAAATGTGGTAGGGAACTTGACCTCTGTTATTTGGGGAAATCTCTGTAAAACATGGACTATTCGGTGGGATTTCTTTAGGGCTATCAGCCCTCACAGCAAAAAGATATGGAAACCTGTTGATTAGTTTCAAGTCTCACAGTCTTTCCGGTGCTTTTGTTATTGTTAAGATGCTACACAGCTTTATTGGAATATACATTTATGCAAATATTTGCTCTGGGAGAAGCAATGATACAACAGGAATATCTTTCCAGCAGATTGCTCTCCTGTCTCAGGTTAACTCACTTTTCTCTGCCACGATGATCAGCTCAGAATTGGAACCCTTGCTCTGCTCCTTGCACAGCCCAAGGACGTCCCAGCAATCTGAACCTCTATATCCAAACGTTTGGGTCTCCTGAGTCATTCTTGTGTCCTTCAAACAACCACTGCAAAGTCCACTAGCCAGGCATTAAGTGACTGATGTAACATGCATTTCTGTCCTCTCCTCATTCAGATTTCACAGTTGCAGCTATCAGTCCTCACCCTCTCCCCAGCCCTTCCAGGCTCCCCTGCTCCCTGCACTTCCATGGCAAAAATCTTCTTGACAAATGGTGTGAAGTGTTGGCTGCAGGCCTCCAGCAGACTGCAAATAGTCCCTTTTCTTCAGAAATTGTTTAATTATGTGTGTCCAAGATGTAATGAAATATCTCACAAACCATAATAGCAAACAAAATATATGTCAAAATTTTATATGAGTTTTTCTTATGGATTTTATGCAGTAAGACAGGTATATGGATACATTGGCACAGAGCAGAATTGGAACAAACTATATTTCACCTTTAACTTGTGAAACTCATAACTTTTACTAATATGACAGATTTAGGTTCATTTTGGCTATGATGGCTTAGGAAGGGGTGTGTGTGTGTGTAAGATACATGGTGTGGATAGGGAATTGCACAGGTAAATGTATAATCAAAACCACATCAAATGCAAGGTATTATTTTTAAGATGCAGGATGATTGTCAGTCTGCAAGAATTGAGGTAAGTTGGGTTTTTTTCTGAGAAAAAGATGATCTGAAGAATACCTTTTAGCATAAATTTGACTGACATCACTAGGATTTGAGACTGACACTAGCAAAAGCTATGTCTCCACATGTATAGGTTAAGATAGGTAAACAACCAGGAGTTGGGTAGTCAAGAACTGCCACAATAATCCTCAAACATTCCTCTTAAGGAATCTTTCCACCTGTTTTTTCTTTTCCCATTTCTCCAGGCTAGAGAAGCAGGAAGATGATGCTATATGATGTCTCAAGACCTCCAAGGTAAGGCAGGATACAATAATCATAAAACCTACAATAGCTGGAGCTCAGCATGGGGAGGACATTGAAACGAGGGACACACACATCATCACTTCGAGGCAAGAGGCTTCATGTTACAGTGAGAGAGACATTGAAACCAAGGATCATGCAGGCTACAGGATGGCAGGAGTAGTAATTTGGAGGAATTATTGATCTATAAATATGGACATGCCATACTGACTGCATGGCATTTCACTGTGTAATTTAGGGACTCATTGAGAGGGACTGGGCTGTCGTCTTCTCCAGTCCTGCTAGGCGTGTCCTTAAACACTGAAGTCCAAATCAAAAGAGCCACCCCAGTGCCTAAGTCACAGCTGTTTCAGAGATTTTAGAGGAAAGGGGTATGTACTTGGGTAGAAGCCCTAAGAAGATCAAGAGAAGACCAGGAAAATGCAGGAATACCATGTGTATTTGGATATATGTCTTGCATGTTTTCTGATCCAGCTGCAAAAATAAAACACATCTGTCTACCGCCTCTTCCTCTCCTTGTGTGTGCACCTCCAGCACTGCAAAAGGAATCAGTGTCACTGAAGGTGAATGGCTAACCCAAACAGATTTGCATGAGCTATTGCCAAAAGGCATGAATTTGGAGGGATAAAAATCAAAGACATAGCATGGCTCAGTGTGACACTGGTCACTTGCCAGAGGTTCTCCTGTTCCAAGAAGGATCATTCCCATGGTGTACCCTGCCAAGTAAAGGTCCTTCTTGCCAGAGCATGGTGTCTTATGAACAGAGGCAGGCTCAGGAGTGGTGGGGGATAAAATGACCGCTGTCATCTCATTTTGAAGTGAAAGTTTTAAGTAAACTTTAAATAGAGGCATATGCTGAAAATGCTATTGATTGTTGAAGGGAGGGGAATGAGAGATGGGTCATAAAGTGCAACTTGCTACATTCCTTGTCCTGGGTGTAAAATATTGGCTTATGAATTCTGGGTTGGTGGTGGCACAGAAGGGGTTCATTTATCTCAAGCTAAAGGATGAAGGAAAATGAATGAAATATGATTATGCACCAAAGAGCCCAGATTAAATTTTGATAGCAGTATACTTTGTGATTTGAGTGAGCAGGAATTATTACAGCTATCTGCAGACCCTCACACGTTTTGAGCTGCTAAAAACTACATTTTTTTTCCCCAAATAGATAATTCAGTAAGGTTACAAGCCCCAAGGGCTTTCACATTGCAGAGTCTTCTCTGGTTTCATTAAGAAAAGTTACAGGTCATGCAAGCTGGTATATGCCACATATAGCTGCAAGAATGACCACCTCTGCGGGTACACAATCCTGACCACTGCAAGGGCTCAAGAGAGATGAAATTGGCAATACTTTACCAGTAACATGGATCAATGGATAAAGGGACTTGTCAAGTCACCACTGAAGCTATGGCAAACCAGCAATTTCAAGGGCTCACAACTATATTTTATCCTGAGTAGTGTTACAGATCCAGCATTCCACTCTGCTCCTCTCTTGCATGTTTCTTTTCCTTTCTCTCCTTCACCCTCTGTCTCCCAAGTGCCCCCCATAGGATTTTTATATATGAAAAACACACATATGGGACATGTAAGTCACAGCTAGCAGGTCCTATACATCCCAAAAGAGGTATCAGGCCTATGGGGACTATGTCCTACAACTAAAACATCAAGAACACATTTGGTTTATATCATATAAGAAGATGTATTCTCTCACAAAACCACTGGGATGGAGAAAAAGGGGCACTTCCCCATGTTATTCTTCTCAGTCTTTGATCCTTCTCAACCTCTGATCCACACTCACCTTTCTCTCTTCCTGTGGCTGCCTAAACCAATAAAAGCTGCACCCACCAGACATTATCTCTTGACTTCCCTGGTGTTTGGGATCGGAATATAATGCTTAGCACTGACTCTTGTCACAATTAACTCTCTGCTGCTCATGTTTCTCATGATTAAGCATGACAGCTTTTTGTAGTGACAGCTGGGGTCAGCAGGTGAAAAAACAAGCAAAGGTTGTAATCTGAGTTTAAAGTTAACGAGTATATTGGTCTCTTACAGTACAATCACTACTAAATCATATTCATTTATCATTTCCCATTAGAAAAAAAATAAGCAGCTTGCAGAATTATATAGCGATCTCAAAATACAGACACATTAGAGAGAAATCATTGTATGAAAGACTACTTTACATGTTGTTTTGGATAAAGCATCATCATCCTCCCTAAATTATATGGTTTAATAACAAATAAATGTCATACTCTTCTACAGAGAATATATATGAAAGTTCCTGTGAAATTTCATGGACCGTGACCTATAAAACGTAGGAGAAAGCTGCCCAGAGTGACAGAGACCATGAGTTTTTATTAAACATTGTGTCTGTGACCAATATATATCCTTATCTGCCACTCTATTGCTTGTGAATAAGGAAAAAAAAAAGCAGTATTGATTATTTGAATCACTGACATCTGACAATCTTTGTTTCTCCCCTTTTTATTAGCAGACTACTCAGCAGAGAGTGAATGACTTTATTGTGCAAGCACAAGCCAGCTTTGTGGGAGTTTCCAGGAGACAAGCTCCAAACAGGAGGCACGGAGTCAGGAACTTTCCATTACCACCTGCTTTGAATTATTCAGCTTTTTGGTAGGGCATGGTGAAAACCTTCATATCAATTTTATCATCTACACTCCCTCTCTTTTTATGCAATGCCTTGTAATGGGCAGGCATAAAAATTTATGTGCTATTGCTGACTGCTCTGTGTTGAAACAGGACAGCAATGGTAAAATCCTGAATAACATAAATGTCATTTTGGTGATGGTGAATGAGAAAGGAAATTTTTTTTAGTAGCTTGAGAAGAAACTCAGTTTTACAACCAATTACAAATGATGGTGTTAGTGTTCAGGGAAGAGCCCAGCATTGCTGCTATCTGATCATCAAGGCTCTTCTCTGCCTTTTGGTTAGCAATATGGCTACACATGTGGGTAAAGCCTAGGGTTTTTCTGTTTTCCTTTTTAACAGTTGTGGGTTAATATTTTTTTTTTTTTAAATTGTATGTCTGGTAGCAGGGAGATTCAGTTAACAGAAAAAGAAAAAACAGCCAACCCAATCAGAAGCACATAATTGCTGTGGTAAGTACCTGTCAGTGGTATTAGCCACACCAGTCTGGCCTGCATACACAGAGGAACAGGGGGAATTTTCAGTGGCAACTGTCATCCATGGGCTGGGCTCGCACTGCAGCTTAACCTAGTTGAGAACCAAGGCGGTGATAACATGTATTTACTGTGGCCCTTTGTGCCAGGATGCTTTGCTCTTCACAAACAATAAATTCAGCCTCATGCTCCTCTGTGCTTCCTTTGTTTCCCTGACATTTCTGAACACAGAAGGCAAATTTGCTGTTTATCGAGGTCTTTCTAAGGATTTTAGAGACAGAGATGATGGGGAACACAGAGAGCTCCAGCTGTCTGCTGGCCACCACTGGCACTGGTACCGGTGTTTCCCCATGCTTTCTTCTGCATCTCCATCCCTTTTCAGTTTTCAGGAGAAAAAAACTGTTGACAAGGTTTCTCTCTGCACGGCAGGTAAGCCTTTACTTTTTTACTAGGAATAAACTGAAGTTATGTTTGGCAATGTCCTGTGGGAGAGAATTATCTTTGGAGACTGCTCCTGTCAGATGGCTGAAACACCTGATTATCGTTGCTTGTATTATTGATTGCTGTGGTCTGCATCGCTTCCAGATATGTGCAAGTTATTACACAGCTCAATACATCCGAAGTTAGGAAAAAAAAAATAGCAAATACAAGTAACCTGTTTTTTTTCTTCCCCTACTGGGAAGATTTCTGTGCTGTTCTTCTACCTCTGACTTGACATTAGATGTTTCCAGATTCCACAGATTTAAGGAAGGTCTGTACAAATACACCTCATTGCCAGTTCTTCACAGCCTCAAACACCTACTTGCTCTAATAGGATCTGCCCTCCCTCCTTCTCCTCCTTTTCTTCAGTTAATTTGTCATCTCAGTAAAGATCCCAGTATCCAGCTGTGGATCAGCAGCAATATTTTGCTATAGAAGCCAGGGGACCCTAAACACCTACCAGCAGCACCATTCCTATAAAGTTAAAGCTGGTTACACAGCACAGTTCAGAGCAACATACGCTCCAAGGTAAAGAGACAATGTATGACAGCTTCTTCCTCTGATATAACACCTTGTATTGAGACCTCACACATGGACTCAGTTTTGTGGGGACAGTAGAGAAAAACAAGCCAACGCAGTGTTACACAGCATATGTGATCATATCCCTGCATGCACGGATACATGCTTATGCTTTGAATTGCACTGGGAGGTCTCACATCCACAACTGGGACTCGTCTCCCTCTTCTTCTGCCTGCTTATCGACCTCAGATGTCCCTGTCAGATGTCTTAGTGATAGTGTTTTCTTTTAAAGGTGATAGGCACAGCGTAGAATAGCTGTGCTGAGACGTGGGTGAAGGAAGGTGACCCCAAGCACCTTGCATCACTGCGAGACAGTATATATGCCCTCTCCAGGGAAGGAGGGAGACACAGATGAAGCACAACTAAAATCTTTGCAGCTAAATGGTGCACTAAACCAACATTATAAATTGCAAGACTAGCAAGCAGCTAACTCACTGCTCCCTCCAGAAAGCTTCCTCCAGAAGCCCATGACAGTCTGTGAGAAGACACCTCTATATAATCTCTGGCACTGCAGTAATCAGTCACAGGGAGACATGGACTTGAATGAGCAAAGACCAGCTGTGGGAGTCACCCACTGGAAAATGACTTCTAGAAGCTGCTGTTAAAGTTGCATGAGCTATGTAGGCACATTTAGTTCCTTCCATAAATGTGAAATAATTTGTGATAGCTACAGGAAAGTCAGGTGGCTGCTAACTTACGAAGGAATTATGTGCAAGTGAAGGAAATTGCCTGCAGACCATTATAGTTAATATAAAATTCAGCCCAGACCAAACGTATGCAAAGCTCAGATCCCTTCTTTTCCAGTGGGAGCTCCTGGTTTTGTGAGTTCCTCTGCAAGACTGCAGAAAAAGAGGCAGAAGATGAGAAAAGGGAATACAACGAAGAGAGCACAAGAACCAAGAGGACATCTCACAGTTACAGCAATGAGATGTGATGCAGAAAATCTTGACTGCATTCCTGTGAGACTCACATGGCATGACAGCTTTAGGGACATCTTCCATGGGCCCATTCCCATAGCGCCTTTCCCCTCTATCTGTTCCTTCCACTCCAACTGAGTGCTCACCAGAGCCAATGCCATTTATTATGAAGATTACTCGAAGAGCCCTATGAAGCCGTTATTGAAGGCAAAAGAAACTTATGCATTTGCTTTAGTGGAAGTTAAGGAGAAAACTCTCAAGAAACAGTAAGAACAGGATCAAATGTGGTTTTCCAATTCTTGTTTCAAATAAGTTACAACTGACCAAGGCAACTAAATCCCATCTCTTGAAAGAATTCCAAACTAGTGTTGGAATAATTTCTAAACAAATCGTTCAGCCAGAGTTTGAAGAAAGCTCAGCTCTGGATTTACTGCATATTCCTGGAACTACTTTGGGCAGGAGGTATTTCTTTTCAAAGCAAACTGCTAGTGAGTTTACTCAAAGTATGATCATGTGTGGCACCACAAAACCAGGCTCTCTATGAAATAAGCCACTCCATTTGAGAATACATTTTTGCAGGGAAAAAGATTAGCAGACCTTTTGGAGAAATTGTTACGAATCCCAACATTGTTACTACAACACAACCATCATACGCAGAATTCCTCTCTAGGGTAATAATTTCCCTTTCCATTGGTACAGCAGGGAAGAGATCGAAATTTGCCTTTCACGCCTCCCAACTCCGTGTTATGGAGCACTTTGGCACTGAAGCATTTTAAAATGAGCCATGTTCTCTTGAGCATTTTTCCGCTTTTTTGCTCCAACACAAATAGTAAGGTTTCACATCTTATCGTCAACATATATTCCAAATGTGTCCCTTGAATTCTCCATCTTTTTTAGTCTAGCTCATTACCATAATTATGCTAACTAGAAAGGAAAAGTCCCATCTTGCAGAAATTTGTGCTCACTCAGAAGTGAAAAAAAAGATTCTTATACTCGTAGGAATGAGTACTCTTCTAATGCAGCGATTTAATAAAAAAATCAGCACATAAATTCACTGTACAGTTCAAGGGGTTGCAGAAACAGGTTTTATAAATTATGGCTTAATACTCCTGAATTATGATAGTCTGTCAGTCACTGGTTGAAGGATAGAATCATAGAATGGTTTGGGTTGAAAGGGACCTTAAAGATCATCCAGTTCCAACCCCCTGCCATGGGCAGGGACACCTTCCACTATCCCAGGTTGCTCACAGCCCCATCCAACCTGGCCTTGAACACTTCCAGGGAGGGGGCAGCCACAGCTTCTCTGGGCAACCTGTTCTGGTGCCTCACCACCCTCACAGGGAAGAATTTCTTCCTTATATCTAATCTCAATCTACCTTTTTTCAGTTTAAAACTCTTATCCCTCATCCTATCCCTACACCCCCTGATAAAGAGTCTCCCCAGCTTTCCTGTAGCCCCTTTAAGTACTGGAAAGCTGCTGTAAGGTCTCCCTGGAGCCTTCTCCCCGCTCTCAGCCTGTCCTCACAGGGGAGGTGCTCCAGCCCTCTGATCATCTTCATGGCCCTCCTCTGGACGTAGATAGAATAAACACTTTTTTTAAACTATAAAGATCTTGGACACAACATCCTCTGTGGCATTACTCCTCCAAGATCACACCAAGGCTGAATTGAACTCACTCATCTTTACATTGTTGGAAGAATTTCCAATGAGAAGGAGGATTTTTTTTTCCTTCTCTATCTTAGTGGATCCCTTTTGTGTTTTGCACTTACACTCTGAAGTACAATTTTTCTGACTAATGCAGTATTTAGCAATTCCCCCCGACCAACAATGAAGCTGGCAGATTAAGGCTTGACAGTGTGAAAAGGAAAGTACCAGCTCTCATGCAGTGTTTCTGAAGGTGAGCTCTTGAAAATGGGGCCAATTATGGGTCATTTTTATCTGATGTGAACATGCCAAATCAACTCAGGAACACTAATTAGAGTATATCAGGTCTGTTCAAAGAAATAAGGCTCACGCAAACACATTCTGGTTTCAAACCCCTGCTCAAGATCCATGCCAGCACTCAAGATACCAGAAATACGAGCACAGGTGGAGAGAGACCTGGCAGGGCTGTGGCCACTCTTGCAAGTCCTGTCTGTAAGGCACATTTGACAATCCCATCTCAGCAGAGTGATTTCCAGGCTATGGGGAAACTTAGAGGAGGTGCCTGTTGCACTGACCTTCTCAAAACCCACCGTACCTGCATTATATACTCGCTGCTATGGCAACATCAGCCTCTGAAGACAGAATAATCACGATGTGAATCCATATTTTCAGTTGCTTCATTTATTCTCCTCCACTATTATCTCTTCTGTTTCCAAAAGCCAGGAGAAAACAGGGTGGATGGGGAGGAATATTTTCAATGCACCTCAATTAATCACTTCTGAGCCCAGATTCAGCTAATATTAGGCATTTAACTGATGAGCCTTCATTTGGAAGATAATCATCCCATGCTACCTCTGCAGTTGGAAGAGAGAAAATGGCAACAAGAGTCCACCTATCACCCAAGTCACTCCATGGGAGTGCTTCTTCCTAGCTGCTGTGGAGCTCCTTCAAGGTGACTTAGGCATCTTTTCTGGATGCCTATAGATAACTGGGATAAACCTAGACCTCAGTAGTGTGCAACAGGATACAAGCAGAAAACAAATGGGTTGCCAGGCAAAACAATAAACAGATATAATGAAATAAAATATACTTCAAAAATGTGATTGTAACTATACTGATGCAGAGTGGCTTCAGGGATTATTTTAATGACGACTTCTTTTTTTAATCAAGACTCATACTTTCAATAAGAGATTGGAGGTTGGGCACATTCAATTTATTTGCACAGGTAGCTAAAAAGAAATTTGCTTTAAAATCAGATTCTATGTGTTAAGAGGAATCCATAGTCCCTTAGTTAAGAAACCGCCCTTATGGCTAAGAAACCACCACAGAATTTTTATAGCTGTATTTGTCACAAAAATATATGATTTTGCTCTTCCACTATCAGAATATACTGAAAAATAATTTAAACTGTCTTCCAGACTTATCTACAGTGTGTATATGACATTGTTGTTAGCAAGGGAGGCTCTGGGGACAGCAAAGAAATGAGAGAACTGAAAGCACTGCTCCCAAAGAGGCTGCAATAAGTATATTGCTTCTATTGCTTTTTGAACAATTGCCAGCAAATAATTATTCATAGAGGAAAATATATGGGTATGTTTAGGGTCCCTCACCACTGCAAATGGTGGGCAAAGAATGAGATCAGATCTGTGGAGTGCATCTACTGATTTCAAATTGCTCCACCAATTTACACCCACATGGTATCTGGCCCGAGAGCAAAGGGGTAGGAAAAGGAGGGCTTCTGCAAAACACCCGTGGCTGTTAGGTTGCAGTGGCAGTCATTCAGGTGGCGTGGGCAGGGTGCCGCAGCAGGTCATGGCATGTGGGGAAAACCCCGGCACGAACCCACCCTGCCTTGTTGGGGGGGATGGATGCACAGCCAAAAGCAACCACCCCCCACGGCTTGTCCTAATGCTCCATGATGGGCTGTGACTGCCTGGGAGCAGCTGCGGGGGGGCAGAGGATAAGCAACAGTTTGATTACATGTCATCATTTATTCCTCCCCAAACTTCCAGCCCCAAAGTATTTAGCATACAGCCATCTAACACACTTTATACGTGCTCTCACATCTGTGCATGGCACACGCTATGCTGCGTGCACGCTCACACACATGAACACCCTCTTAGGGGAAACTGAGGCACAAAGTCACTGTTGGCATCCACCAACAGTCACACGAGAGAGCTGCGTTAAAGGAAGAGCTCCCAAGGTTTCTCTCCAGCACCTTGTTGTGTCACAGCACTTCAGCTAAGAAACTATATATATATCCTGCTCCTAAGAAACAACAGGTTAATTTTAGCAACTTTCAAATGCCAACAATTCAGATTTCAGATACTCTGTCCTCTCCCTGTGGTTTGCATTCCTCTGCCTCCTTGCCAGAAGATGCATTATGCTTAATGCCCCCTGTCTTCACAACTTCTTAGTGCACATTCAAAAGTGTTTACTAGAATAAAAATAATGATCATCACACAGCAAGGGAACTAGGAGCTTGCTAGTCATCAACCCAAGTCCAGAAGCATCCTGCAGGACAGCGCTTCCTGATATAATTTTCAAGATCATCATCGTGGTAGTTTATACTTCCTGAGCTGCAAAGTAACTGGAAAACCTAAGACAATTTTCCTACTGTTTATTTTTTGAGGAAAATAAAGGCAAAATGGTATTTTTTCATATCCAGAACTCATGTGTGGGGTGTTTTTAGTTTCAAATAATTTATTGAGTGGGTGCTTACTGAGTCATAGGGGACTTTTGCCAGATGCCAAGCAATTCTCTTGGAAGTCAGGAGTACAATATTATGTGCGTGAAAATCAGGTGGTTACATGACATAGCCAAGAATCACATGTAAAAAAATACAACTGGCATTGGCAAACTACACCAGAGCAAGACACAGTGCCTTTTTTAAATACTTTTTTAAACCAAGAGTCTTAAAGTCACAGGACAGTGATGCTCCAACCGTGCTTTGGCCTTTAAAGAACATAGCTCTACGTGTCCCTTCATTACAGAAATATGCCTTATTCAGGGATATTAGCATTTCTTCCTTTTTCTGCTCCTTTTCAAAAACATGACACCAGCAGGAACAAATTAAGTGACTCACAATCTGCATACTTAATTATTTATTTATCCACTGTGCGTAACCTCATCTCAGCTTTTTACAGTTTTTTCACTAGCACCGAGATCATCTAAATAAAGAAATCTTTCAAAATAAATACTAAGTGTCTCAGATCTGGATTTCCTTTATCGTGAAACACCTTTGAACCTTCTGCAAGCCGTGTGCATTTCGGATGTGAGCTGCTGCTGGGCACAGTTTACAGTTTTGCAGCAACACCAGTATGAGTAAGAAGTGATGCCCACTCCCTCCAGCCTGGCAGAACGAGCAAGGGCAAGCAGAGCACTTGATGCAGTCAGTTTAAACACGTTATATTCTCCAGTGGGTGTCTGCAAGGTTTGGCAGAAGCCCCTTGTTATGCTCCCAAGGAACTTTTCAAAGAAAACAAACAAACAAGTTGCAGGAGGAGGATGCAGCCCTTGCCGGGAACAGCTGCCTAGTCCCCTGTGGCAGCCCTGACTGGCGTTCAGCACACTTGCATGCAGATCGCAGCACGCGGGGAGATGGTAGACAGGATCAGGCTACGTTAAAATAATGTTAAAATAATGAACTCAGTGAAATGTTTCCGATCAGTGAGCACTGCTGGTTGGAAATGCATCTGTATGCTCCTCCACGCTGCTTTTCACAGGCAGAGTCGGGCTTGCTCAGAGGCAGCACAAGATGACTCAGCTCTCCATCACGGTCCAGACAGTGCTCTGAGGGCAACCAAGACTTTTCTTACAGCTTTTTGGCCATTTTGGCAGCCTGTGCTTGTTACTGTCTGGATAAGACTTTTCCTCCTGAAAGAAGAACCACTGGGGGATATTGAAACATAATTGCTAACCGCTGCACTTGGTTAGGGACCAAAAATGCTCGAGAAGGAATTTTTATCCCTTAAAAGAACACAACGCATAAAGCAATGAACGCCGAGGCTAACATTTGTATTTCCTTTTGGCTGTCCTTTGGCTAAGCATCCAGAGCCTGTCTTCAGACTGCCTGAAGGCATGAGGTTTCTTTCTCCCTCTGTACTGAGGCTGCACGTCAGTATCTCTGCCTGGGATATGGCTGTAGGAGCTCTACATCACTGTTACCTCCTCCCCTTCCCATCCACCCAAATCCTAAACAAGATTTCTCTCTCTTGTTTTGGCTTTCATCACTGACCTACCTGACAGCTTTAGTGAATTTAATCTCAAAACACTCAGGGATATAGGGAAAAAATATTTTTCCCAGGCTACAGATAAAGAATGCAGTTTCAGGGAGCTTAAATGGCTCAATGGGACATTTTGGTGACCAGAGGAAATTTAGAACCTTATGATAAATTTGGGATATTTATGTAAGAATAAACTCACACTGCTAGTAGCAGTGTCTTATTGACAAAACTGCTAGAAAGTTGCAAAGGTAATAAACAAGGAATTGAGATGGATTACCGGTGATATGCTTTTGAATGTATTACCCAATGCCAGCTGTCAGATACCTTGTGAAGTCCTTATATACTTGGGTAAAATACTGCACCTATAAATATCTTTCTCGAACGGGACTATTAATGACAGCAACTATGGTAAGTGTGGTCAGTGACTTGTTTAGGAGGAAGAGGTACTAATACAAGTGTTATAGTTTAATATTCTAATTGGTTATTTCAAGTCTGTCTGTTGACACTAGAAGAAATGTATAGTTTATAGCTATAGCTATGGCTACATATCATGGCTATTTTCTCACTCGAGGTTTATAAAAAAAAATAATTTTTTTTCTTTCAGTTATTGGTGGGGCCTTAAAGGCTTTAGTAGTCTTGGCAATCAGTGCAACACACTGTGTATTTCTAGGAACTCCTCAAAAAATATCTAAAATGTCTAACATAGGGAATGGGACCAGTTCGCAAGAATACACTCCTATGGGATGTTTGCTGCTTAATCAAACAATTTCTAAATTATGAAATGTCTGACAAAAATTTCTCACTTTAATTAGTGTTCCAAGCTTCTGTAGACCAGAGAAGCCATTCCTTAGAAAACCATGTTTATTCCTCAAATTCTTAAAGATTATGTCTTAATGTTTATTTCCAGCATTTGTTACCAAATGCAAGCAGCAAATGCTGCAGCTCAAAATGTTGCAAGACTTTGTCAGAAGTCCTAGAATTTGTTAAAATAGAAGACACTGCCTAAGTGCAGGACATTTCTATTAAATTAAAACCTGTTTAAGTATTCGCTAGTGGTCAACAATATCCTTTCCAAAATAAAAAGGAAAAAACCCCACAGTTCTTAAGAAGGGGCAGCTGAAGTCTTTGTAACTTCCAAGACCTTATTTAAGACTAAGCTTGAAAAGATCTGTTTGGGAGCTGAAAATCCTTTGTATGTAACTTAAGGATAGTTTGAGTTATTTTGGGCAGAATTTTAATTTCTGTGAAATGTTGAAAGAACTAAAGAAATATGTCAAAAGGCAGACTCAACTGAAGGAAAACAAACATTAAAGCACTAATTATATAGACACAAGGAGTACTTCTACTCAAAAAAATAAACAGAAAGAAAATTGGGATTCACCTGCAAACTCATTAACAACCTGTATTTTCAAAGCGTACTGATGTGTCTAGGGCCAATATTTAATAGAAATATTGAAATTTACAGTAAAGCTATGGAAAGCCAAAAATAAAATCTCTCTGACTCAAACCCATCCCTCATCCAGCATTTCTCTAATCTCAATATTTTCATTTTGTCCCAGCTTGGTCATCTCTTTCTATTCCTCAGCAGCTCTACACTGCTTCTACAATACAGGTATATCACTTGCACATCTACTCTGAAGCTGTGCAATGACTTTGTTAAAGTCCTGCTAAAGGCTTGTGTTTTTTTTTTTTCCCTTCTCAATCACTATCACTTCTTAGGGAAGAAAATCTTATGTAAGTTAAGATAATAATAGCTTCACTTGTTAAACACCAGACTAAGTATTTCTGGAGAAGCAATAGAAAGTAACATCAGTAAATAGAGAAAATAGCAGGGTATAAAATTCTTAATAGTCATTAATTTGTCTCTTTCAAGACAGCTCCCTGAATGACATGCAGGTAACTGAAATGAAACACATTAATTGCGTTCACAGAATTTAGTTCAGAGCCTTCACCTTTGCCCATTTTGAACAAAGTACCACGGGTGTGCCAAAGAGGACCCAAGTCACCTTCAACAAAACACCTTGTCACCTATGAACTGCTTTGTTAACTGTGACATGAAAGTGGACCCTCTGCTAATATATTTTTTCTTCCACCATAGTTCCTGGCTCAAGATGATCAGAGTTCAAAGCTCTTTTGACTGGAATTGGCCACAGAAGCTCTGTAGGGGTGTTGAATGGTGTGTGCCCAAGCTGGTCCTCTCGTGGACCACAGGCACACCTGCCCCACAGGCACACAGGGCTCTCAGGCTCTCCAGGATGAATTTGGAGGACATGTCCCAAGAGCCTGGGCAAAGGGCACTGGAGGGAGGGATGGGGCTGGGCAATGGGTGGGAAGGGTGGCAGTGCTGCTCCAACATATGCACTGAGCTCAACAGTGCTCAGCATCCCCAAACCCTCCATTTTTCTCCAGACCTCACTTGCAGACCAGGCAGGCAGCCTTACCAACCCTTGCCGAGGGAGCGAGCTCCTCCAAATCCAACACGGGTATGCTTGCATGGCACTGCCCAGTGCCACGCAGAGATATTCCACATGCAGCAGCTGGCAGGGGCAGCACTAAAACTCCATTAGTGCAACACTTCACTAAGCTGTAAATAAGCGACCCTGTGGCTCCCTACACAAAACTGCATCGTACAGTACAAATCTACCCATATGAGCCTTCAGCTATTTCATTTTCTGCAGGTCTCTTGTCATCATTTCATTACATGCCGTCCTTTTCCAGCGAAACTACATTTTACTTAAAAAGGGCTATGAAGAATAAACGCAGCTGTAGTTGAATAAACAAGTCAGGTCTGTGGGTGTACCAGACTTTTGGAGGAATCTTGCAGCAGTTTCTCATTTACACTGAATGAACTGAACTTCGCTTTGCTGTATTGTTAAAAATAATTGCTTTGCCTGCATAGCAACTAATTTTTAATGATTCTTTTTTCTGCTGAATCTTATGTTAGTTTTTTTCTAAAGAATTTCTTGTTTATTAGAGCAAGGTAGAGATTCCTTAATCACTGAAAAATACAATTTTGTTTACTTAACTTTTGGATAATGCAAACAACTTATACATTTGCTCTTTAAATTCTCCTCTGGCTATTGACTTTGTACGTTATTAGTATCTTGTTAAGCTCACTATAAATCTTTCAAAAGACTCACTTAAATCTGTAAGCTCTTCATGTTTTGGCTCCTAGCTGTATTTGGGACTGTGTTCAAATATTTGTGTTCTTCAAGTTCCAAGAAACATCTTATCTGTCCCTACAATCACTCAAGGAATTTTGGCATAAAACTGCCTTTTATTTTCTGAACAAACAGAAGATATTTGACAACCAGGTTCTCTTTCAGCTGATAAATGCAGACCCTGACTCACTGTTTAATGGCCGCGTGTGTTTAAGTATTCACCTCTGCAGCAAGCTGACACCATGCAAAAGGGGAATGTGTGCATGGCATTGTTGAAATGGGCTTTCTCCTCCATGTTGTCTGAAATTTCCATGAAAGCTGGTCTCCACATTAGTTCAATTAGCTCACTAACATTACATGAATTCCACTTCATAGTCTTCAAACTCCTGTTTATTGCTCACATTGTTTTAAAGACCCGTAGTTAACAAAAGCTTGTGCCATGGTTAATAGAGGCAATACCTTTAATTGCTTTAGCCATGAAACATCAACAGCTGTCCTAGGATTATCTACAGAGTGTCTTTCCGTTGGAATGGGAGTAGAGATGAATGCCTATTAATTCAAGTTAATTAACGGCCTTATATATTGTAGTGTGGACATTCAGTAGATGCTTGTTCAGCAAAACAAACGGGTGTGTGCTTAATTGTGGTTCATTCCAGGCTGATCCATTAACCATTGTGTGTCTTCCCAAGAATGTACGTTCATTAACTCAAGTTAATTGCTATTCAATTACCTTGAGTTATAGCGTGTCCCTAAACACTAGTGCAGACAGACCCCCCTAGAGATTTCATGTACTTCAACCGTTAATTAAGCCATACCGCATATTGTTGGTAACTGATTACACCTAGTTTTGAAATAACAACTTCACATTGTGCTTAAATTGTTTCCTATTAGGATTTTTTCAAACCTCCTATACAGGTAATTGGAGTGAAAACATTTCTTCCTCACATTAATACTATTATTACTGCACTTGGCCAAAGATGTTTCCTGCCATCATTTTTTTTATATAACCCATTTGTCTAGATAGAAAGAACAGCATATATTTGACCTGATTATCTCAGAATGAGATTCACATGATGGCAGAGGTTTTGTAAATTTTAGGGTTCTTCCTCTTCATTTTCAAATGCTTTTAAGGTCTTTCCACAGTCTTTTTGTAGAAATTTCAAAAAGGTACCTTAACATTTCATATGTTTTGATTTTTTTGGTTCCTGCTAACAGAAGGACAGTATGGCCAAAGCTTTTCTTTTCACACACTACAGCAATTCTGATAAACAATAGCTAGGAACAATTGACAAAGATCCCAGACAGTCAACACAGCAAGAAACTAAAGCTTTTTAATAGTAAAGCACACCAGCGAACGATTAATACACTGGCATCCCTCTGCAACACTGTAATGTATTTAAAAGAATTAAAGTGATCAATACCTTCATAGTATTTAAGAAGACGGAAGTTAAGACAACGACCTTAGGGTGCAACTTGATAAAAAGAGAACTAATGCAAAATTATTTTTTCAAATTTAACATAATCCCCACATTAAAGGTAAGAAAAAAAAGTCAGAGCTAAGACCGAAGTTGAAGCTGTAGCAATAAATGTTTTTAAAACTGGTGAATGACATTTGAATATATTTCTACTCCGTATGTCCTCCTGAAACTAATGAAGCCACTCCTGGGCACTTACATCAGATGAACAAAGAATAATTGTGAACTCTTAAAAGTTGTTATGTCCAACAGCACTCTAAAGCTTCTCCTGCTGTGAGCTGGGGATGTGAGGAGGGAATCCTACCCCAGCAGCTCCCCATCTAGCAATCACCCAGTGTAAAGCTCTTGGCCCCAGAGGAGAATTTCATCGTACCATCCACAAAGCAAAGATACCATAAGCACCCATTTGCTCCTAGCATTCTTTAGTCCATGCCAAGAGAGAAGCTTTGCAAATTTTGCAAACTTGCTAAAGTTCTAAACTTCTAAAAAAATGAAACTAGGTTTTGGATGTGTATGTGTGGAAGCCTACCCAACTTCTGCCAGAGCAGCTTGCAGGGCTCCTGAGTATGGTACTTGTCAATACGAGAAAGAAAACCACCCTGGTTTTGGTCTGATCTGTGTTACTGGGAAATAGGCAGAGGTGGCAGATTGGCTCTGAACGCACCTCTGCATCGCACTGGTTGCCTGATGGGCAAAGGGAATGGAAGAGACAGACGGAAAACAAGTGAAGGATAAATGAAACATTAGAATAGGCAGTTTTGCTGGAAATATATAAAGCAAAACATATATAACAGTAGCAGCAGATTTCTTTGTTTCTGAATCATAGAATCAGGAGATCAGTTGCTCTGTTAACACTCATTAAACCATGCAAAAATAAACTATCTGCTTACGCTCATTAAGTGACAGAAATCACAAGCAATACACAGCTCTTCCCTTCCCTGGCCACATTGAAGAAAGCTATAGAGAAGTGGGGCAGGGCTACAGCGACAGATGAAGACGCTCAGGCAGGAGATATGATCCTGCATGCTGCAGAATGGACTCCAGCCTCTACTAGTTACTCTGCCTCCCTTGCGGGGCACTGCTATGCAGTGAGCACACAGAGACACTGCACTGAGCTCCAGGGGCTGGAGGAGCCCTGATTTGAAGAGCTGGGATGAGCATCAGTCATCAAGGCCATGTTTTATCCCTTACACCTGCTGATTTCCCAATGCCATTGATCCTAGGGCTCCCTTTAAGCCAACATACGTTCTCCCCTGCTCCCTCCTTCCCAGTACAGTAATGAGTTATGGCACCTCCAGTGCCAAGCGGAAAAGCCAAGCCCACAACAGGGCTGTGCTGAGCTGCACAGCGTATGGTTAACACTATTAAAGCAGCCAAAAAGCAATAGCAACTTGCAGTGAATTTCACACAAGACTCCCATCAGGATCAGTGCTTGCCAATCTCTAATATCAGCATAATAGAAGGGAAAAATTTCCAAGCTGTACACAGCCAATGGGCAATCTATCCGCTCCATGATAGCACCTTGGGAAGCAGGTGCTAAATGACACCTGTCTTCTGAAAATCTTTTCAATGTCTCTGATCCCCTAAAAAAGAAAGGAAAAACCAATCCCCTCTGTTAGAACCCAAAAGCCATGCAGTACACATCCTCCCCGCAGTGCAGAGGACCTCTCTGTGCAGTTCCTAGGGGAAAAAATTTCCATTAACTCCCCCCAAGTGAGACACTGGGGGTTGCCCCAATACCACAGATTCAGCTCCACCATGCAACATATGGCATGCAGATCAACCTGCAAAGCATCAGGAGCTACAGCCAAATTTACAAGATCGTTTAGGTGCCTTTAGCTAAAACTCAAGCAACTAGCAATAATATTCCCTTTCTCAAAATGATACATTTCTTATTAATCTGAAAAGATTTTCAAAGATGACTAAGATTTGGCACTTCAAATGTGGAGGCTGCAAACACCAAACATCTAGAGGATCTGGATTTTGTAGAACAGACTAATACCCACTGTCTGAAAACCAGGCCCTCATGAAATGCTTGGTCTTAATCAGGCAGAAATCAAAACCACATACCCTGATCGGTTCAAAACTTCTATATATTTCACTATATGAAACAAGAACGCAGTTTGGATTCTTTCAGACATCTCTCCAGGACTGCTTTGCCCATGTGTCCCAATTACATGGGGTCTGTTAACACCTCACGGTACAGCTGCATGATAATTTATTCCTAAGCATTGTTTAAAAAAATGTACATTTCCAAACAAAGTCAAGCATGCTGCTGATTCATTTACCCCAAATTAAAAAGCTTTATCTTCATGTCTCTCTCTCCCAAAATTAACTTTCAGCATTTGAATTGTTTCTTCCTTCATTGTTAGATCAATATCAATCATCGTCTTCAGTTACCAGAACTTGCATGTTCCTGAAAATTATGTTAAATTTAGATGCTAATGAAAACTGTTTACACTGTTTAACCACAGAATGAAACCTCTATTACAACCATAAAAACTGTTAGTTATAACAAGAAACCTTAATTTCTACCTCAATCTCCTTTCTACCATCTGCTGCCCTACAAGACCCATCCCAGAAACCATGGACTAAACAAACAAACAAACAATAAAAAGGATAATTGTTAACTTTGCTTCACAACACAACAAACATTAAAAGAATTAAAATAGTCCCATTAACCATTACACCGAAAATTATGTTATAAAGCAAACTAATCCATGTATGCCAGCACATGTCAATATTCCTTCTCTCCAGCCATCTTCCCAAACAACCAACCAGACATCCTATATAGAAATACATAACTGACCCATAGCACCCACCGAACTCTCTATCCTCCCAGGAGTAACACAAAAACTCCCAACCATCAAAAGAAAGACCACAAATGTACCCTACCACAGTAATAGGTGATAATTATTCTTTCATCTAAAGCACTGCACAGTTAATTAGATATAATTATTTAAAATATTTATGTTTCAAATATATAAATAATATATGCTCTGGCCAATCCCCCAGAACTGTCTCTGTGAAACACTGAGACTGCATCTATGTCTGTCATTCCCAGATGTTTTTCTCACGGGTCACCGTGTGTCTTTGCACAATTACAGACACTGTCGTGTTCTGGGAAATGCTGCATCACTCAGCATCAGTTTCTCTGCGTGGTGGGATGGAGAGAGCTTAAGGCAGACAGTGGGTTTCAAGATAAGGGCTATATTCAGAATGCACAAAGAAGGTCTAAGTCTCTAACATAAACTGTCATCCACATTTCTTGTATAAATCCAAACCCTACATTGTGCATGGGGTAGGGGAAGGTTAAAATTAATAAAAACTCTAATACAGTGTTTTAATTATTTTCTGTGCTGCAGTAGCCAAACAATCTTAGAGAGTCATCTTTCCTTTTTATTGGATTTAGATGAGATACAATCAGATAAGGTAAGATATTCTGCACTGTATTTACTTCTTAACAGTTGAAAATCTTTATTTCTTGCTTTTTCCTGATCTGTGCCTGAAGAACACTCAACACATCTCCATCAGGGTTATAGTATGAACAAAATTGTTCCATTTGTGACTTGCATATTAGTCATGTCCCAAGGAAGACCAAGCAAAATCAGACAAACACAGCCAAGCTACACCACTGCTAAATAAAGTCCCACGAAGTAAGAAGCTAATGAGCTCATTTGAGCAATAATATGGTAATGTGGTTTAGGCCATCTGGAAGGCAGAATGAACATCTCGTTCACTCTCCACTTTCTCTCTCCGAGTCCTAACCTTCCCCGCCTCCCCCCAGCTAACACACACAATTACAGGGAGACAGTTTTGATTCCTGATGTAAATCCACTGACTCCCAGAGACAAAAGCATGAATTTGTACCTTTTTTTTTTTAAAATTTTTTTTTTTATATTTTAAAAAAATAAATTGTATATAAATACATCATTGTTTTTATAATCTGGACAATTTAGTCAGGAGCTACAGTCTACCTTCTGACTGAGCTAATTCTCTACTTCAGTTATCTTACACACCTTCTTTAATGAATACATGTTCCTTTGATTAAATTAACATTTTTGTCTACCTAATTAGCCTGAAAAACCTGTGCTGAACCAATCTAAAAGTGACTTCATTACTGCTCATTGGTGCATGTTTGCTACCCATCACTGTCAACTCAACAGGCAAAGGATTAGAAGAACATTAACTCTGGCTTATTTGGCTTTCCACAGCAATCGTCGCACTCAGAGCACGCAGCCAATCCAAGCTTTCCATCGACCCGGTAGGACAGTGACAGATGTTTTAATCATGTGGCTTCATTCATTAGTGTTCATTTGCCTGGTTGGCCAGGTTTGTGGTTCTGAGAGACAGTTGAAACAAAAAATAATTAAACCTAACCAGCTTAATTACCTTTTTACATCCATCTTTCAGCTGGTACAGTTCATAAGTAATGATAAATTGAAAATATAAATAAAAACCAGTTTATCCAGACCAATATGCTAATAAGTATGCTCACCAGAAGATGCATCATTGCTTGTCTAGGAACATAAGCACAAGTTGCTTAATAGGCACTTAATGTACATCAGTTAATGAAATCATACCAAAGCTAATGAATATATATAATTGGGTAGGCAGCTGCCACCAAAAAAAAAAAGTTAGTGAAACAATCTTGCTAATTTACTTTACAGGGGCAATTAGAGAAGGCCCTTGAAGACAATTCAATAGACTCTACTAATACTGCAACTACTATCGATTATTTGCACAGTGATATCATGTTGCTTCCTTCCTGACTAGCTTCTCATACAATCAACCCCCATCCACCTCTAAGATACTAAATAAATAAATTCAAACAAATTTGAAAAGAAAAATAATTATATTTAAAATACGTTACATTAAAACCCATCCAGAACAGTGACTGAGTGTCCACAACTCAATGAACCTGCTGGGACTGCTCTCATCAGCCATCAGCTCAGATTCCATCTAATGAGGAGGTAAAAATGTGACTAAAATAAAATTTTTACAGAATAAGCTCAGGGAAGATCTACAGCTCAAATCTGTGGTGATAATTATTCATGTCTGCACTGTAAATTTGGTATGTTAAGCCCTGGAAAACCCATGCCAGTGAAATTGCTATAGAACAGTATTTATCACAAACTCTCCAGCTGTTTTGATTTTTTGCTTTCACCTGCTTTGTTCTTTCACTATCAGAGACTGTAAAGTCTTGCATCATTAAATGTCATTCTTCAATGAAAATATCTTTCTCTATCCTCTTCTAGAAACCCTTCAAAATATTAAGAAACTTTCATGTTATTTTGTGTATGGCATTATAGGAAATCCAGCCATCTGCACGTGGTGAGAGAGTGACTCTGAGGATTTTTATTAAAGGTCCATTTGATGTTTTTCAGCATCACCACAGACTGCTTTTTTCCCCAGTTCCCAGTATTGAATCAGTATGAGAAAGAACTGAGACAGAAAGGTTAGAGCAGCTTTTTTCTAGCCCATCCTTGAATATACGAAGACGGGATGCTCCAGTAAGCAGGATTGGTCCCCCTGGCATGGCAGAGAGCCCATGGTGCCTAGGGCCAGGGAGGTGAGGCAGAAGCAGCTCAATGGACACCCCCACCCAGACATCACCCACCTGTGGCACACAGGAACCCCAGCCCAACATGCAAGAAATCTGGAGACAGGAAAGTACGATAGCATGGTCTTCCCTCACACCATTTATCCTCCTGACTACCAAAGAACCTACACTAAAATTCAAGACCCCTGCAGTATAATTTAGCAGACCATAACTACTTTTTTTTTCTATTTATGAATTTTTAGAAAGCTCTGGATAAATAATAAATATTGGTTCATGCACTTTATCCCAGTCATAGTTTGTTCTTATCTTCTCAAAGATATTTTTTTCCCAAAATATCCTGTGGAGACTGTTGGGGGTTTGTTTTCATTTTCAGGCTCTGCTGAACTAAGCATTTGATTCAGAGAAAATAACAGGTTTGAAAGAAAGGCTCTGGGAAACTTAAACATAACAGATGCTTATTTGCAGACATCTGATTTAACTGAACTGAAAACCCCAGTCTAAATCCTGAAAACCATAAATGTCAGCCAGCTAGAACAGAATAATAACCACTTATCGATATGGATGCACCTAGTAGATAACAGAGTTCCCGGACCATAATATTCATATAACTGCTCTCAGTTTGCTTCTCCCGAGCTCTCAAATTACAACTGGCAATACCGTATTTCATTTCTCAGTGCTGTGTATTGATGGTTCATAGTGAAGGGATTGGTTCATTACAAGCTGGTATCTTTCTTCCAGTATCAGGTGTGAACTATTTAGTCTCAAATTAATATCTGAGGAAGCTCATATAGGATATTCCCAGTGCCATAAACAGCCAACAGTACCCACCTCTGCGATTTTCAAAAGAGCTCATCGCATGCAAGCTGACAACTTGCACCTTGTAAATCTAAATCTCTTAACCTTTGAAATTACAGAATCTGTGTGATCAAAGTAAAGTCACAGGCAAAGCCACTCTGAAACTTCAAAGCAGTCTGGATAAGGATTTGGACATAATGAGGCAAAACCAGACACTTAAATAGCGTTGAAGTTTGCAAGAATTTGGTGAAGATAGTGATCTGAAAATTTAGGACCATTTGAAAAAAAATCTTAGCACCATAAATCAATCTGAATGTACAGAACAGAAAGGACACTGACATTTTAATGAGAACTGTGAAATATCAGTTTAGAAACCAACATCAGGCCAGGCTGTTTAATACTTTCCTATGCTTTTCTCTTTACCTGGGTGAGGGATAAGATACTCACAGCCCAAATAACTTGGATGGCATTTTGCCCTTAGTCTGGAAGTTACATTTTGTTCCCTGCACTCTTACCCTTTCAAAATCAGGCCCAGATTACCTTCATAAAACATGAGCCACCTAGACATTAGGTGCACAATCTCAGTGAGGTGCTCAGGTTAACTCTGTAGCCAATGAAAATAGAAAGCAGTCACTGGAGGGTGATTCATCCTGCCCAAGTCAGCTGCCTACTGTGGGATGTGCTAAAACAACTCTCTCTTTGGATACCTGAAACTTGGCAAAGGTAATTTCACAGCAGATGTGTAATATTCTTGATTCCTTAAGCCAATGGTCTATCCCAGCAGTGTTAACACCACTGCATTTTCTGTTCTGACTTTTAATTACTTTTCATTACATTTTCAAACTTGTCTGAGACATACTTTGAGAAATTTTGGCAGTTTGATTTCCCCATGATTTCTTAAAATCACAGATAAAAGCCCAATGTGACATTAATAGATTTTAATTAAATTCATTATGCTGTTAATTCAAAGTGATCTGAAGTAGTTTAGAATTTTGTTGCTAATCTCAGTGGGAACTTGGCTGAACATCTTCTGGACAGATGAGCTGACAGACAAGGAGGTGTCTGGGTACGGTTGACTGGAGATACAGTTTATGTGTTATGGGCTGCGTTTTCAGGTGGTAATATCCTAGAACTACTGTATAATGCACCACATATATTTTGTTGGGCAATGAAGTGTTCTCCAAAATTTGATGGAAGTATACAGTAGCTTCAGTGAGATTTTATGCAAATCTCTCAAGAGGAAATATGGATGCTGCATCTCTTAAAATATTCATTGAAAATGGGGAAAAACCTTTTTTATTAAATGCTCCTTGATGTACATGTAAATGTTAAAACTGGGAAAAGATGAGACTCTAGCATCAGTCACCATAAAGAGAAGAATCAATTTTGTATAAAAAGTAGCTTATTCAAGTTAGTTGTGAAACAGAAGAAATGAATTACATCAGTACAAATTGTGAAAGGGTTGTTATATCATGTTGTATTTGGCAAGTCAGGCCACCAGGAAGAGAGAGAGATACTGAATGAGACAACAGTGAGAGAAAAAAGGAAGGACGGCAACATGAAAAGAAAAAAAAGTGGAGACAAGGATCTAATAATGACATGCTCTGCGAGTGGTCAGGAAAGCAAGAGAAGACAAATCACCATACTGTCAGAGAAGTCAAGAAAAGAGACAAATATAATATATACCATGGGGCATAAGTCAAGAAGAAATGCTATGTATAATGAAGAGAAGCATCATTAAAACCCTGGGTCAGGACTCACTGGGTGCTGTATCCTCTTGGCCCTGCTCTGGCAGCCCAGAGAGATATAAGCCATCAAGTGGGACATGGCTGTGCCAGCACAGCCAAATCTTGGCCTGGGGCAACATGTCCCCCAAGGTCGCTCTGGAGCTGCCTGTGGCCAACCAAACACAGCTCAGAACAATGTCACTGCTGTTCCAGTCCAGCTTGGCCAAAGGGTATTGCAAAATGCAAAGCAGAGAAAAGAAGGGAGCAGCAACCCAAAGGGGCTCCAGCTCAGCTGTGAATGCTCCAAGAGGTGCAGGATTTCTCCATGATCTTGAAGGGTATCAATGTTATCTTCATTCAAATATGTTCATGAAGAACAGAAGGCAAAAAAGGTCACATGAACAAACTTAATATGAAAGGTGAACTCAGTGCTTAAATATGACATGCACTGCTGCAAATATAATAATGTCAGCTTTCCCCTGCATCCAAGCTCCTTCTGAGCACACAAAAATCACTACTCTTTTCTCTCCAATGGTCTTTAGCAGAATATCCCTTACATCCCCAATGGAGCCAAGCACTCCAGCACGCCTCATTTCTGGCAGTGTCAACCCACCAAACAGAAAACCTTATTTGATGTGCTCATAGCTGATAAGCAACCGTGCCTAAGATCAACAGGGCACAACCTCATGTGCACAGCTGAGGTGCTGGCTTCCTTGTATCAAAGCATGTATCAGAAATGTAGTGCTAAAAAAGCACTTCAATATTATTTTGGCTATTCTGTGACATCGATATTCATTTTTCCCCGCATTATAACCTCACTTCTGAAGTTAGAGTAGTAAAAGTAATATCCCATTGCCACAGGGCAAAAACTTTCATTCCACACTTATGTAATGTATGTTTCTACAGCAAGGAAAGTTAGTGAAAAATGAGCTTGTAGAAGTGACTCTCCTTAAAGTTAATGTTCCAAACTTTTTTTAATATGATGTGTGTAAGTGAAGTTTTGCATCCAGATTTTATTAAGAGGAGTTGGGCCTTAAAGTTACTATCAAAACCCTGAGGACACTGCAAGAATATATTCCAGCCTTTTACATTAGATACTAATTTTTTTTCTTTCTTATTCATGGACCGCTTAAGGTGAATGGCTACACAGAAAATAAAAAGGACAGCCTGACACGTATCATTGAAAAACACATCCAAATATTTCACTACCCATACTGATACAGGGAAGAACTGTATCTCACTTCATCTAGAGAGTCTATTTAATCTGCCAAAATCTCATTAGTAATTACTTTCATTATTATCCCTGTCCCCAAAGGCTATTATCTTTATCAAGTAATGGATAGTTCTGACTGTCCCCTTTCAAAGTCTGCAGTCTAAAAATTTTGAGAGAAAATCAGACTGTATGCCTAAGTGTTAAGTGTTTTCAGCCAGCCAAACCCACGTCTAAATCTGTGCAATAAAGACTTAGGCCCACAGACAAGTCAGCACAGCCAAATGCACTGGTGAGGGTCTACCGAGCCATTTTATTGTGCCTGTTCATATTTGAAACTTGTGGTAGAAGTTGGGTAACTATAGGGAGTATTCTGCAGTTAAACAGGGTTAGGTTAACAAGAATTATCTTGCATTTGTGGCAGACAAGTGGGATTCAGCTGTGCAGCCTACTCTTTGGGCTTTGCTAGCACACAGCAATTCTTGAAAATATATCTGAACGCTTTGCTGGGCACATCCAGGCCTGGAGACCATGTCTCAGGTGGGCTTGACCTGCAGTGAGTCACTTAAAGAAAATCACCTTCATCCTATCACTAGTTCACCATAATCCACCGAGGCTGGGAACAGACTCATTCACCCACATCCTACCTCTGACAAGTAAAGGAGGATGTTATGTGCCCTTTGTAAATATGCCCATTCCTCCTCTGTTTTCAAAACTAACCAAAACCATTTTATTTCAGAATTTACTTGCTTTTACGCTGTACACTACATAAATGTTTTCATATTTACAGCTGGCCTTGATGAGCAACAGTAATAGTTATGGTTTGCTTCAGCATTTGCACATATGGCAGCAGTGATAACCTACACAGCACCACAAAACCCACAAAAATGATTGCAACACCAAACTTTTAAAGATAGTGAGATCAAGGATCCAGTTTTGCTCCTGGTAGAAATTTCAGAAGCAAGCACAGTTTATGAGTAGGTAGTTCTGAAAATGCCTGGGCACTCAATGCAACCTCTGCAGCTCTGCATGCACTGGGGAGGGATGCAGTGACCCTGAGAGCAGAGCGTGGGGCAGGGGGCATACAGGCACCACTGCCTTGCTGAGAGCCCCAAATGGCCAAAAGGCTTATTTCAAAACTCACCAAATGTGTAAGGACAAGCAAATGCTTTGGCTTTTCATATACTGTGAAATCTGTACATATTATAAAAATGAATCCATGTTTCTGCTTATGTGCTCAAGATATTTTACAGTTGAGACTTTACGCAGTTCACCCATAAACATATTCATTTAGAACAAAGTTTTGCTTATTCTAAAGCTAGGTTTTGGCTCATGTCAGACAAAAGAAGGTTTTCTAGGACACATAAAGGGCACAGCTTTGCACATTAGTCTGCAGTTCTTGCTTTTAGACAACTTTACGAAGAACTCTCCCCTTCTTCCTTTCTGAAAGAAAAACCTTTGCTGGTTTTCATAGAGCAGTTTAGAGTATTTAACAATTACCCATCTCCAAAGGTATGTTTAACTTCCCTCATTTATAGAGCTGCTGGATAATATTTACATGTTCTCAGCTCTCACTGAGCTCCTCTGGTGAACTCTCCTTCCTTACTAATACTACTTCTAAGCTCCCATACTTTAAAAAGTAAATATTTTTACTGTCTTTCTTTATAAGCACATTAGAATCATTAATCCCTTTAAAGTTTAGTGTATTAATATCTCCGGGTATAAAAAAATCTCATCTTCAGCTGTACAGAGTTTTCAGTCTAACCTGAATTGCAGGAGGGCTCAAAGTCTGCAGAAGGCATTCAGCTCCTGAGCACACCCGACCCTCACCTCGCAGCTTGCCTGTTCCTCCTGGCTGCAATTCAAGCTTCTCACTTTTGTGCTTCCCACAATAGTCACAGTGATCAGGCAATTCATGGGACAAACTAACAATTCCTCAACATGATGATGGCTGTATAATAAAGTTGCATATGTTTTTGGGATCTTTTGTAATTCACACAGAGATGAGCACTTAAATATCGCAACCACACGTATAAAAGGAGAAAGATCCATATCCAAACCCATATCACAGATTTTAACAAACAATTAGAAAGAAAAGATGATGAAGATTGAAAATTAAAAAAAAAAAAAAAAAGTGAAAATGGGCACAAGATGGTAAAGGTGTGATTGGTTCTCCTGTTTCTACTCCAGGTATTTAAGACTATACCAGAAGATGAGGACTAATTAAGTGATATACATTCTTGTCTGGTGTTTAACATTGTAAGCTCACTGAATCTGGCAGAACATTTCCTAAAGGCTGCCAAAATCTGAAATCAATTTGCAGAAGAAACAATAATCAGTCATTAATTGATTTCTGATTCCCTATTCATTCTAATCAAATTCATCCATGTGTTCTCATATAAATCAATGATTGCTTATCAGAGTCACTTTATCACGTTCTCCCTTCCCTGCAGGATGGAGCACAAAAGCATGTCAAGGAAAAGTCACTGTGACTCTGTGGGGTGCCACCAGCCAGGTACTACACTGACCGACACATCAGGTTTCCCTTTATTTTTACACAAAGTTTGTTTTAAGGACTTCATGACAAAATTGGGTGTATTTGTACACAGCTGCACTTGTAATTGGAGCTGTTATATTTGCATGCTCGGCTGTAGGTGAGGGAAACTTACTGCCCTCATCCTGCCTTGCAAGTCCCAGTTCAAAAAGGTAAAGTGTTGGCCTTAAATGGGACTACAACACATACACAGCATCCTTCGCACAGATTAATTTTACCTTCCTCCTTAGCAATTTCTGTAAGGTAAATTTTCATGTTTTGGCTGTAATATAAAAAGAACTCTCTTCAAAAAAATCTTGGCTGTGCCTTCATTCAAGCATTTTTCTGATACAAATTCATCAAATTTATTTTCCATTTCACTAGCTGAAGATCTAAACTCATACATCTTTTTCATACCTGATGTTTTACTTGTTCCATTTACAAAATACACAAATAAATAAAGAAATGCATTTCAGAGACAGCAGAGGGGCAAGTAGAATGAATTCAGCAATGAGATTCACCTTTACAGTTCAGGTTTGAGCATGGACCAGGGTCTCTGGGAAGCCAGCCCCGCAATTCAGCTGTGCTCTGGTGGAGAATAACCCACAGCCTTAACCAGAGCCAGCTCATCACAATTCAGCGTATGCCGGGATTTCAAATGGCAAAACATGTTTTGCAGCATGCTGTGTATGGAGGAAGATGGGACAAACTTACTCCTAGAAATATGAGAACAATTTGTTTTGGTTTTTTTTTTTTTTATTTGAAATATGAGAACAATTTGCTTTTTTTTTTTTTTTATTTGGCATTGCTAATAGTTTGACTAGATGTTCTGCAAAGAGCCCATAGCTCATGAGACAACCCCTGGTTGGCATTCAAATGAGTATTTTTGAATGTTACTTGAGAGTATTTCTCCAGAACCACTTTTTGATCATTAGAAGGGTCTTAGCTGCTGTCACAGTTGCAGGGGAAGCTCATTCAATGTCTTCCCAATAACTGAACCTAGCTGAAATATAAACTTCAGTCTCAAGCACTGCTCAGCTTGTGGGCAACACAACCCCCAGCACTACCATGGAAAAGAAAAAAATCCTATTTCAAACCCTTCAACCACATTATATTCTTTTCCTTTCCCTATCTCACCATGAGCTATTACATTCACTTTCATTCTGCTTTTGCAGCCATTTGCAGTTTATGCAAATAAACCTCCTACTTTTATAAAGAAATACTATGCATCAAATTCTAATTCTTCATCTGCTTAAAGAGAGTTAGTAAAGACCTTTTACAACTTCGGCAGGGCTGCGTCTATATTTCAGGGCTGCTTTGAGGGGCAATATATCATGATGGCAGCCCCCTTTGGCACCCTCTAACCTCCCGTGCATATGTAACTTGAATTAGAAAGGCAATGAGATATATATGCCACAATTAAAAACATGTTTAGCGTTCCCTCAAGGAACCACCCTTTCCATTATTTTCTGCTAAAGTGCATTAACCTGGCGCAGCAGCCCACCACGATGAAGACAACAGTTGTTCCCACTGCTGAAGTTTAAATATTGAGTGTGAAAACCAATTCTGGATTTCCATAACCTTGAAATGTCACCACACATGGATTATACTTATGCTTAAACACAGCCTGTTCTTTTAAACAGAACCTTTAGAAGTCCTCACACACAAACATGGCTTCGTGTTCTTTGGCAGTAACACATTTCACCGAGAAGTGTGTGATTCCATTTGCTGCGGGAATGCAATAAACAAAAGGCAAACGTGTAATCATGCAGCTAGGAAAAAAAGTAATACACGGGCAAGGAAAAATAAAAGAAAGCAGGGACAAGAAGGAAAGAGCAAGACAAAACAGACACAGTAGTTTCATGCTAACCTTTCCATTATACTAAAAAAAGTTACATAAAATAAGTTTTGCTGCACTGCAGCAAGGCCATTTCAACTCACATCTGCCCCAGGCAACTCTTCCCAAAACATGGTTGAGGTATCCGGCCTCATCCCGATGAGCAGCCGGCTGCTGGAGTACCCACCAAGTATGCCCAGACCAGGAACCAAATATTCCTGACATATTCTGGAATCTGCAGCACCTATAAATCACGCTTTTGCAGAAACAGAATAAACCTTGTCTTTTGCAGCTTTTCTGCATTGATTGCCTAACAATTTCCAAAGGTATAATACAGCTCCAGAGCAAGGCATGATGATAGCTCGCTACATCACTCTGAAGTTGGTTTCTGTGTGCAGCTACTGCTATTATCTTGTACCGAACTACAATAGCTCAGCCAATATTTGAGAACGAACAGAAGCTGCACAATGACAACTTGGCTAGTGATCTGCTCTGCAAATCGCTCAGACTAGCTTGAGCTTATCGAAATCCGTCTTTTCCAGAACAACCTCCAAAACATGACTAATAGGCTGATTCTCCTCCAACAATATCTATCTTGGTTCCTGCTGTAAAATAATCAATTACACTAAATGGAATTATTTATACAGAATACGAAAGCAGTTTGGCTTTGGTGGAAGTAATATGCTTATCAGATGGATTAAGATCTAATAGGCTTTTCTCTCTGAAAGTATAACTGTTCCTGATAGTCTATCAAACCTCTTACGTAAATTACTTTGCTCTTGACAACATAAATTAGATAAAAGAACTATACTTTGTTTACAGACCGCAAGTAACGAGATTTTAAATGTATTTTAAAGCTGTGCCAATAGAATAAAAAACTGTGTTTATGAACTAAAATTGCCTTAGTTTAATTCAACTCATGAAACAAAAGTGAACTCTACATACTTTTTGTTAATACGGTAACTCCACCAAATCAAATATTTATGTCTTCGGTCTAGACAAATTAATATACAATTTCTCTATCACAGGAAAAAGAAGGCAATGTCTTCCTTAATGTGTGCCTTAATGGGGTATCTCATTTCTCTAGGATCAGCTCAGAAGAGCTGAGGGCTGCACAACAGGGCTCAAGGCAATGGCTAGAGGGAAGGGAGCAGCAAGAGCTGATGACTGAAGCCAGCTTGGAGGACACCACCAGCACATAAGGATGCCAAATGCCGCCTGTTCATGGAGACTGCACAGTTAACTGGTGCTCCATGAAAACTTATTCAGAAGCTTATTTAAGAAAATGTACTCAGATTTCTAAGGGCTGTGCTCTGACTTCTCTTCTTACTCCTTTCCTTCAGGAAGACGGTAGAGGAGCCCTTGTACTGCTGTCCAAATAAGAGGAAATGTGTTTCTCCTGTCTTTGGAAATGCATTACAAGTCCTAAAAGCATTCTTTATAACATCTTTGTTATACAAAAGTCTAAAAACCCACTTCTTAAAATGTATGCAATAAGTAGAAGCAATGATTAATTTAGAAATATAATTAGTATATTTACCAATAAGAAAATGATACCTTACAAAGCAAAACTTTGGACTTGCATTGATCTGAAGTACAGGATGAGAGAGAGGTTTGGGAATTTGTAGATTCATTTTTAAAAACTGGGTAATATGGCACAAAAGCAGTTTGGCTCTGTATGCCCATTTCACAGCTCTGGACTAATTAATATCAAGTAAATTACACTTGGCCCAGAGCTTGGCTAAACAAAAAATAACAACGCACGCTAAAACGAGTCTTAAATAATTTCACAAAAGCCCAGATGATTTCCGTTTTGAGATGCAAGTAAGCATTTTTGCCAAAAGAGAACAAATAATTTATGATGCCATTTAAAAGCCGGTAACTGCTTCTCTTACCTGAAAAATAAAAAAGGAAAAAATGAGTCCCTGGCTTGATTATGATTCACTGCATGTATCAGTCCTCTGCATCATGGGACTAGAGTATCCTTTTATCTGTGTTATTCGTCAGGACAGATTGAATAATGACAAGTGGAGTGCCGAGCCGGAGTTTACTCACAGATTGGTTAACATCATTTTGTTCCCAGAACAAGTCTCATCGGCCCTTATCAGGAGTCTCCCAGAATTGTTTGAAAGTTACAGGCAGCACACCAAGAAAATTAATTTCCCTGTCTCCCTCCTAGTGTAGTCCAAATCTTGTTACCCTTATTCACACAAAGTAATTCAACGATCTTGGCACAAAGTGCTGCTGCATTTTTGCTTAGTCTTACAAAACCCAGTACATTTCTAGGGACCTGTGCAGGGTTCATTTTCCATTAGGCTTGCACATGACTTTTTCTTCTATATATACATATTTTATTGCTGTTTACTCTAAATTTACTTGCAGCAATTATGAACTTTGCTCACCAACAAACTACAACATTAGGAGGGTCTGAAGAGAAACACAGTCCGTTCTGCAACTGCTGCTTGGACCCGACAGCACGGCATCTGCTCCGTCTGGTGAAGGAGCCACACTGGCACAGGGATGCCACTTATGGCAAGATACACTGGGGATGCTTTTATGCTTTGGGAAATCCAACACTCCGTATTTACAAAGAATGTAGATTTTTCTGAGCTCACTACCAGAATTAGGAAAAATATATGTGAACCAAGCTATGTTTTATTCTTTCAAGTCTACCCTGAGATTTCAGCTTTATGAATGAATCAAATAGAAATGATACAACGGGAAACCATTTGTACAACAGACTGACAGAAAGATGAATTCAGGGAGAAAGTTTTCAGATAAAAAGAATTGCACCAAGACCTTCTAACTCAAACAAGGATGGATGCAACTTTTAATACTGGTTTCCTACAACAAAAATAGGCTGCATGATCGCACCCTGCATGTGTGCATGAGCAACTGTGGGTCTGTGCCATGAATTTTTAAACACATATTACATTTTTAATCAAATAAAAAAAAGCAGAGATGGTCTTGATGATTTCATTTACCTTCTGCTTTAGTGGAGACTTCAGCATGCAGCAATGTAGTAAAGAAAACAAATTATGTTTTGAGCTTTACATTTTCTCTCAAACAAACTTTTAGCATTTATCTCACATCAGTATCTGTGGAAGCTGCCCAAAACTATTCATAGCAGCATGGCCTCAACTGAGAGATGCTTTCCACCCATCTGAGTAGTCTCAGTCCTGGGACTTGTTTAGAGATCCTGTCTATGGCTGTTTCCACTCGTCCAATTCTCAGGAAAGTTTTGCATTGAAGCTTTTACATTTCTAGTGACTTTGTTCTGATTCAAGCATACAGGTAAGAGTGCAACAGTGACTCACGGGCAATCGCTAGATTAGGTTTCTGTTTCAAAAACAGCAATTCTAAATATATTCCTCTGAACAGACGCTGCGGTCAGATGTGCTGTTCTACAAAAGCCAAGCGATTGCGAAGTCGCCACCTTACACCCATGCTCAGCCGCTCCTCGGTCCACCCCCACGCAGGGTATCACACACCCAACCATCCCTTGACCCAGTTCTGTCAAACCAGTCTGAATTTCTAAAACCTGCTATTAAAAGTGTTTAAGCCAGTCTGGATCTTTGTGACAGAACCGAGAAAAGGAACAATGATTTGTGCATTTATGCCAGTAGATGAGAGACAAGCAAGAAATCTTCAAAGGATGAACCTCTCCCGAACCTGCTCATCACTCCTGACCACTGTGTAACCCTCCCTAGGACCAGTCACCTTGTTGATCCATGCAGCCCGCAGCTAGTAATACATCCCAGCTGGGCAACAGCAAAGAGAGCTTATAAACTAATGCAATGCTCAGTTTTTACCTTTACCAAGTTTGAAGACCTGCTTTTTTAAAAAATTTATAGGTTGGAGGCAGTCATATTAAATAAAATTTACAGTACTTTACCAAGAACAAGGGAAAAACACTGAGGCTGCAGACCTCTCAACACGGATGCAGAACAGATGTTTTCAATGTCTATTTGCATTTTAAACTGAAATTAAAGGGCACAAATCTCAATGGCTTTAAGATCTCTGCCAACAACTTGTGAATAGTAACAAATGGCACCTAATGATCCATCAAAATGGGTGATTTTTCTAATTCTTTTTGGGAAGTAAAGATTTAACTAACTAAACAAAATAAAAGAGAGAGAAGTGAAAAAATATCAAATAATAAAATCAAGAACTTAAAACAGGATCTTAAAGCCCCAGCTACAAAGCCTGACAGCTCTGCAAAAGTCTGACAGCAGAGATAGGGTTTATTATTCTCTTATATGAGGGAGTTTTGAATCTCATTTAATTTTATCAGATTTAGAATCATTTGCTAGGGGCCAGACAGCCAAGTAGTGTAAATCAGTTAAGCTCCATTAACTTCTACAGAATTACAGTTTCCAATTTACATCAGCTGAGAACCTTGCTGTTATGCTACTATTATTAGCTGCTGTTTATAATGCAATAATACCTAGAGCAGTCATCTCAAACATGTGGCTCAACAGGCTTTCTGACATTGCCTGTAGACACTGGAAGACTCTGCTCCTCTAGCCCATGTTGCCCAGAATAGCAAAGCTGTCTGTATTGTACTACTTGCTTCATATTCAACCAAATGGACTACTAAGGTTGGAGTCTACTGCTTAATACTGAAATCTGAGCCTAGGTTTGCTATGATATATGTGGATAAACATAATAGTTACAAACCTAATAATAATGCACTTTATTATACAAAAGCTGTCCTGTCGCTGTAGCACTGTCCCTTCTGAAAAATCTCATAGTGGTAATGTGCAAGGGAGTAGGAAGGAGAAAAAAGGGCCAGAGAAATGATGTGAGGTCACACAGAAGGCCAGCTGCAGGGAGAAGGGGAACCCCAGCACTACCCAGGGTGATGGCTGGGACACTTGCTTCTCAGGGAATCAAAAATCATCCACATTCAAAGCTGTACAGGGTGACTACAGAGATCCAAATTCCTCAACTCTTGCAGTGAAAAGAGTCAGTTTTGATCTTGGAATTTCCTAGTTTTAAAAATAAATTTCTGAAGTTGATGCATTGGGAATATTCACACTAACTAACTTTAGGACCTAATTTACGTGCTTAAATTAGGTGGCTAGAGACATTCTTCCAAGTGCCATTCAGTGCAGAAGCATAACTTAGGTGCCCTGAATTATTTTCTGAAGGATCCTAATTCTCTCTCTTGGCTATTCAGAAGACACTATGGAACTCCCCTCCTCCTAGCAGTTAGACATCAAAATAGATTGCGAACAGAAACAGTTCCCCACACCCATCTTGGGGACACAGACAGGTTTTGACACCTTCTTATGTCTCTCCCTCTGCTCAGTATTCATTTATTATAGATGTACATCCTACTCTGGCACTGTCCAAAAAAGAACTGTCTGTGCTCACGAAGCCCACAAAGGCCAAACAGCCACAGTCCTTCATGTTACGTGGGGGATGTTTTCTCCCTGACTCTGTAGGGCAGACAGAAACAAAGGAGAACATGTCGTGGCTTTGGCCCACTTCCTCCATTTGCTACTTGACCTTTACACAAACTCGGGAAGAGCTTTCCCTCACACCTGCTGGATTACCTGCAGATCCTGTTTCATGCTCAGATTTGTCTCCTCTTCTGCAACAATATAACGAAGGCAGGCCCCAATCACAAAGTTGAAATGCCCTTCAGAGAAGAACCAGACTTTTCTCCAAGGTTTGGCACTGTCCTGTTCTCACATCTAGGTAGTGTGGGAGGATGAAGACTGGGATACACAGATCTGCTGGGATCAGGAGGAGGTAGACAGAAAAGAGACACCAAAGAAATGATCATGCCCATTATCAAATGCAGCATGAGGCCCATATCTTATGGCATGATCAAAACTTCGCAGCATTTCTAATCAAAGCAACCTGTATTTATTCCCTGGTTGGCTCCCCATTTTGAAGCTGAACTTCCCTTAAGTTCAAGGGCTTGGGAAGAGAAATCTAGTGCAGAGCTTTCTCTTTTTGTTTATGAACTCCTACTCAGTAGACTTCAATCTCACAAAGTGCTTAAGCTTATGCAAAGTCTCTCTGAAGCACACGGGACTGTTCACACGCCTGAAGTGCAGTCCTTTGCTGGATCAGGGTGGCAGCTCACTTCTTGTCAGTCTTTCCGAGCTCTATACATTCTGTTCAAACATTTTCTAAGGCACACGGGTTAGTGTTAAATATAGAAAGCCCTCTGTTCCATTTTTTTTTTTCTCCGAGACTGTCACACGCTGCTGATTTTTACAGCAGTGCTGTGCACAGATCTGCAGAGCACAAGGCTACCACTGCTTGTCCACCGTGAGATGGTGAGTGCTTGTAGAGGTGTAAGACAGATCATCTCCAAACTTATAAATATTAAGAAAAAGTTTTCCATTAGGACCTAATAACTGTTACTTGCTTATAGCAAATACCACATTAGGACATCTTATTCTGCCCCTGTCAATAATTTCGCTGACTACAAATCCTGAGCCATTTGCTGGGTTTGTGCTGCTCTCCAGGAAGATGATTGAGGGCTCTGTATAGACTGATAAAGCAATCCATTAATATTTCACAGCTGGGCTTGGGTTGACTGGCAGTAATTATTCCACAGATTACTTTTTCATTTGAAGTGCAGCTGGTCATCCGTTACTTTCTCCATAGCTTTGAAGGTCCAATAATTCCAATTATTTTTATCAACAGGAGACAGGTAAACTGGCTCTATGGAAATCTTCCCCGACATGGGCACTGAGTAGGTGACTGGAAGCCCACCTCTACTACAAATCCACTCTTGAGAGTTGAGATGCTTGTGTACGGTGGCAAAATCTTTCCCTGATTTTCCAATCTAGAAAACAGTATGTATTACTGCTATAAGAGCCTGCAGCTCTGGCCTGTCCTTAAAGTTGGCTGGCACTAAGCTTTCCCTGTGTGCTTAGTTACCTTGGACAGGACTGGACCATCAACTGGTTTCCATTAATGAAGATACTGGCCAAATCTGTAAGTGGCATACTTCAAAAAATAAAGCCTTGTAGTGCCATAGAGCACCAATGGCCAATCTGGTCCCTGAAGGACAAGTAGGATCTTCTTCCCTAATCAGCTGCCCTACCAGTTGTGGAACATAGTCCAGGCAGGACCACTGGTTTGAGCTCCTGGAGAGCTGTAAGCGGCTGAAGGAACACAAGGGCAACTGTCTCATGTCGAGGGCATCTGCTGAATCTAGATACTGAAATGAAGGATAGTTTTCACAGGAATTGTAGCAGGAATTGTCCACATTGTTCAGAGCAAAGGAAGGCTTTCAAGCTCCCCCACATTTCTTGCCAGGTTTCTCTTTGCATATAGCATCATAACTTACACTAGGGAGCTCGAAACCTGCAGCAGCTTGAACACTGAAATTATAATGACAGAAAGGGTTCACTGTAAAATTGGCAATCTGATCCGGTCTGCAAGTAAGCATTTAATCTTGGAAACATTAGCTGGATTGAACCTGACTGCTGATGAGTTATTCTCCCTTGCTTAACAGGAAGGTCATAAACATCCCTGATATTAATGGCCTGGTGGAAGTCAAGGCTCCACGTGGATGGACTATTCTCTCCTCATTCCTCATCCACCAAGAACTTTCTGCTCCACTTGTTCAGCAAGTGGGCACTTTGAATAATGTGGGAAAATGACACTTATCTATTCATAGGGTTACTCCATCTCACTGCCGCAGTACTGCCAAGTTTGCTTCAGGACAGAATTTTATTCTGCACCTATTTTTCTTAATCTAAAGGTCTGTTTAAGAGGTCTGTTCTACAAAATGATAGTTCTGGTGTTCACTGCTCTGCTCTAATAGCAGCTACATTTATTTCATCCTTTCAGTGGGAGTGAGATTGCTTCTCTTTGACTCAGTGGGAGGGAAGCTTCTGCAATTTTTTTCATGCCATTGCTTGAGCGTGTGCATTGCAGCAGCTTCTCTTACATTAGGACCAGGCTAATAAGATTAAGAAAGTGAGGCTGTAGGGCTCTTCCTTTCCCCATTATTCTGATCAAGCCCTTTCTTCTCTGCAGTGCCACCCACAAGCAAAGTGACTGACTGTGTGTGCTAAGTGCACGCTGCTCTCTGCATTTCTCAGTGTTCCTCTATATACTACTCCTAATATGACTCCATGCCAGAAATGCAGAGGCAGTGAGATGTCAGGGGAATACGAAGCCCAGAGGCAGATGCAGAGAGGTACATTTGGGATGTTGTCCTCCACAGACTGCATTGCAGCTACTGCCTCAAACCTATGTTGCTGATGATCCTCGGGCCTGTTCATGCTTTGCCACGGTGTGAGAGTCTGCATGCTCCTACACAGCATCATGTGAAGAGAGACCTCTCTAAAGCACCGAGGCATTTACATGCAGCAAGTCCCAGCTTTCTGTGAGCAGGTACTGCATGTTTGTGAATACTGAGCTGGATTTCTCCTCTCAAGGAGCAACCTGAAGGGCTGAAGACCCAACTCTGCCCAGTGGCAGTGCCAATAACAGCCTTACCTGGAAGCCAGGCTTTCTTATGCAAGGCACTAGAGATTGTCCCTATACAACATATTCATTTAAAATACTTGGAAAGTGCTATAAAAAGTGCCCTTGTTTCAGCTCACTGAGTATGAAATACATGCATAATATTCAGGAAAGTTACAAGAAGATAATTTTATTGGCTATAATATCCCATCTTACTGAGTCCCTGAAGGCACACTCCACAATCCACCAAGCACAGGAGTATCCCAGTGGGTATGTCTGCATTGCTTCTTTAAAAAAGAGCAAAAAGGAGTCCTGGGAGCAGCTGAGAGCAGAGCATGCTGCCACGCTTGCCTCCTGGCCATGCAGGGGCCTCCCAGGTGACTTGCAGACCCTCTCGCAGCAAGTCTTCCTGATCACGCCTGCTGCCATCCCAGATTGCCTCCCCACAGCCTGAGCCACCTGGCCTGCACGGCTCCCCACAGCCCCCATGGGCTCTGGGCAACACTTCCCAGACATGGCCTTGGGCTGAGCTCCCAAGCATGCTGTCTGGTCTGGAGGGGCAACAGGCTTTGCATCGGGAGTTTGTACATCCCACTGTGTGCCCTGCTCTATCTGGGAAGCTGGGGCAATCAAATATTTAACATATAGAATGAGAGCAGTCCCAGCTAAGAGGAACAGCAATTAAAGACCTGCTGACTCATCAGATATCAAAGGGGAAGCAACACAGCGGGGAATAGAAATATTCTAAGGAGCCAGACGTTTGCAGTGCACTGGGCCAGGAATTCACATTAACAGCATCCCAAACAAGCTGGGAACAATGTTTGTTTAAAATCCCCAGTGGGGAGCTGCATCATCAAGAGGGGAAAAACCAAAGGAAAATGGGTATTGTGAAATTTATAAAGAATACACCCTTTGTTCTGCAATAAAAATGATGGAAGATGGCAGTGGTACGGTCCTAGATGCCTGGAACCTGTCTGTACACCATAAGGAACAACGTAGGTATTTTGGAAAACATGCTTTTTCAGTTTTCTCTGCAAGCTTACCCACTTCTTTGTGCACACATCAGGCATGCACATACATTTTATTATGGGGCCAGTCCTGGCATTTTTGCTCAGTATCTGCTTGTGTGTGTGCTGCCTGCTGGTCCTGAATCAATGCTCTGACTGAAGGAAGGTGTGTGTGAGTCTGGTCACAGATACTACACTAAGGTCACACTTGATTTTGCTTGAGCAGAAGACAGTGTGTGTAATTGCTGAATCAGCATACTGATGACACTCATGGAAAAGAATTAGAAAGCAAAACTCAAGTTCAATAAACTCATCCATGAGCCTAATGAAAGCAAAACTGGACCTTCAGGCATTAATATCCACATGAGCACGGCTGCTGTGAGTACGCAGGTCCTGTAAGTGCCAATAATATGTGAAGTGACTTTGAATTTTCTGTGATTCACTGTCAGGAGACATTAAAAATCTAAGAAACTGAGACATTCCTACAGCTGACGATGCTGAACAGGTATCTACTACATATTTCCACACCCTTAGAGATCAGCATGTGGCATTGCTCAGCAGCTGGGCAGGCAGCATCACAGACCTGGACAGGAATCCAAATCTTTCTGATTACTAGACAGATTTATCACCTTCATTGCTGCAAAACCATGCTTAAAAGCAAGTAACTGCATAAGTCAGTACAGGACTTCTGACTTAAAACTTACCAGCTGTTCCTTTGGGAAAATGTCCTTTGTATCTCCGTATAGTTTACTTCTTCAAATGTCATAACAAAAGACAAATAAACTTTCTCTCTGCAATATCAGAAGTGTGATTTAAAAACCACAAGGGCAAGCCAAAGCTGCTGTTTCTCTCTGCTCCAAAATGTTCCTCTGCTTCCTTTTCCATAAACCTTTCTGGTGTCCTGCAAATATCCCCACAATATTACCCACCTGTAGAGACAATACCCTGACTCCACTGCTGAAAGAAGGTCGCTCAAGCGAGTCTGTATACCTCAGTTCAGGTGCTCATTTTTAAGTTTGGCTAACCTTAAAGCAAAGTGCCCTTTAAGTGCATATCACTTTAGCCCTAAAATACTTAATCATTAACAATTTAAAGCAGAAAGGAGTTTAAGTGAGTTAGACATCCTGTAATAGGCCTTTTGACTAGGGCCATTAGGAACATTTTGGTTCAGTTCAGACATAATTTATCATCCTGAGTGGAATTCACCTGAAAAGCAGGCAGAGCCTTGTAGCTCTTCTCTTAAAAGAAAAAAAAAAAAAAAAAAGAACGAAAAAAAATCCATTCAGCTTTTCTGATTTTCTAAATAGCTTAAGGTTATGAATGCCAGATAGCTTCCAGCTAGGCATTTACTGCTGTCTTTAATAGCCAAAACCTATCAGAAACCTCCCGAGGCTAAATAAGAGGAGAGAGGAAAAAAAGTAATCATTTTATATTCCAATTCCTGGTAGGAGAAACCAGCTGAAAGAAGGTTAAAGCACTGTTGACTGGTCTCCTTACCATTTCTAACTCACCACTTAATTATCGCAGTTTGGCCAGTTCCTTAGACAACATGCAGCTTTGCTGACTTCAGGGCACCCACAAAAGCAGCAGAGCTACCTTGGGACCTCTGAGGCAGCATTCCCCAATACTAATGTACTTCTGGAGAGCGATAGTAAATTAAGAAAAGGGCACAGCTTAGCTATTAAATAGCAACAGGGCTATAAAATAAGACATTCCAGCATCTATATGTGATTTTTAGGCTGGTGTCAACTTACAGCGATGCTCCAGTTATTCTGTGGAATAGAAAGTCTGACAGCCTCTATAAGCATGGCTCATTTTTATATGGGAAACATATAAAAATGCTGATGCATTATACTGTTGTATATAAACATGAAAAATAGCAAAGGTAAGCCAGAAAAGGTTTAAGTCCCTCAGAATTTAATAGAAAAAATATCCAGCCATCTTTCTGAGTGATTACAGAAAATTACATCCCTATCAAAGAGCTGTGAAAGATAACAAAAAGCTGCTAGGATGGACATGTTCTCTGCTTAATTTAGTAGATTTTGAATGTCATTTCTACTGAGCCGTAGTGATTTTGTTGCTCTTAAGTTTTAAAGATTTTTTTCTTATACAGACAAGTACGGAAAGGGTATGAAATACCTGAAATACAGCTCAAAATACCAGAATATAAAAATGCCATATTCTCACACTACACTGCAAATACTGACGTGTATTACCTCTCTCCCTTCCCGATAATTTAAAAACATCCATGCCACCACATTTCTTTAACACAAGGCATGGACCATCCTGGCACTTCAACTGCAGAAATCTGGGTACAGCTGGGCTGACAGGTGTCAGCACAGGAGAAATATTGTATTGAAAAGGAAGGCTCGTTCCTTTGATTATAAGAAGATGATGTTGAATGTCTGACTTGGCATGGCTGTGAATGATTTTTAATGGAACTAAGGTCAAGAAAGATGGGAACTTATTAAAAATAAATACATCAGGTTGCCTGTTACTTTTACTAGCAAACATGGAGGGACAGTGAGGAAGGGAACATGCATGGTCTGAGACTGCCATCCACTGAAAATTTCTTAAAAAACTAATTTAAAACTCAATTTTAATTTGCTCATTTTACTCAATTTACTCATTAAACCTCCAATCAGACTCCTTATCCATAGGATAAAAAAGGAGGTGCAGAAAAATAGTGATGGAGCAACAGGCCACAGCACTGAAGAGCACACCATGTCCATCGGGGTCGCTCGTCCCTCATCCCCACAGCGCAGACACGATGACCAGCTACTGCTGTGTGTCTGCATCCTGAAAGTACGAGCAACTGCTCTGCTTCCACTTTTTATCATTTTAAAGGATTTTCATGGGGGGCTGGCAGCTTTGGTAACTGATTAGTGTATATTACTAAGACAATTCACAGGGCTTCTATAAGCCAGAAGGAATCACGCTGGGAGATCTGCTTTCTGCTCTAAATATAGCAGCACAAGAAATGAAATCCAAGTGCCAGATTTCAGTGGGATTTCCCAGGGTGAAAAGCATTCCACATATGGCTCATTAGAGACCTTTAAAACAAAACCAAGAACTACAGATTGCACCAGTGTATTCCCTTCCCGGCGCTGTTACTGAAAGCATTTTGGATGAATGGTGGTCATTTCCCCACCATGAATCTCATCATCTCTCTACACTTGTTTTCAGTAAGCATTTCAGCCAGCTCATCCAATATGAACATTAGTGATAATTGTGACTGAGCAGTGAATTTAGACATTTAACTTCACATTTCTTGTTGGATGGATTAATTTTAAGAACAGGAAAACATGAAATGAGGAAAAGGAAAGAAATGAGTACAACGGATTAGTTTACTCTCATTTACTGGGGTTCAGTTATAATTGCCCACCACTTGCAGGTTCCTGTGCCATGTTTCCAAAGCAGGACGCCTGCTTCTGTAAGACTTTGGAGCACAGATTTGTAGTTGTTTCCAGCTATTTCTGTCCACAGAGCTCTCTTGGGTCCTTGTCTGTGTGTTGTACTGCATAAATTCTCACAGCATCTATGCATTTGTTTTAAACTGACAAACTTAATAGGTGAGTGAAATCCATTTAATGTGTCACCTACAGATTACTACCAACCCAAAGCAACATTTCTTCTGTTCCTTATGGGGGTGGAAAAAAACCCAAACAAACCAACAAGAAAAGCCCCCAAACCAGGATACACTCTTCTTTCCAATTACTCAGATATTGTCTATATTTCAAAGTTTAAAACCCTTTCTTTTGCAGCCTGCCTTCTGGAGCTGTATGCTGCCAGCCTGTTCTTTTCTCATTTATACCTGTGTAACCCTGAAGTGATGCTGCGGATTTACACCCTTGTAAGAGGAGAACTGAGTCGTGCATCGAACAACTGGCTACTCTATGCTATTTAGCACACTCTACAGGCAAAATGGAATTAACTGCCTTTCCAGCCCCAGGCTCTGACCCCACCTGCAGCACAGATTTTTCCCCCAAAGTGGGAAGCTGTTCCCTCGTGCAGACTGCTCCTGTAAGGGAACCTCTTAATGTCATTTTGGTGAGTGCAAATTTGTTATGAGTTACAGTGAGTTGCTCCAGTTGGTACCTGGGAGGATGGGAAACACAACCACAGCGCTGCTCCCACAGGTGAAGGAGCACAGGATACCCCAGCTCCTGCTGCCTTGCGGGGCTCTCAACATCGCAAGCACAATGGTGGCACTGGGGTCTTTACTGGCCTCAGTCTCCCCATGCAGAGAATTGTTATTTTAGACCTGAATATGTAAAAGCTCCTCACTCTCAGCTCAAAGAAAAAAGGACTGACAAGGACTGCAGAAAAGCTTCCGATTAAAAGAAAGGTGTAATGGCAATAAATGTAGCTCCACTGGGAAGAAGAAAGGAATTAAAAACATCTGCCTTCTAACATACAGGGCTTTTCTTGGGCAACATACAAGACTGAATCCTTTATAATACTACAAAGACAAATATCTTGGTCAATAGGTCTTGACACGTAACTTCAAATAAAGATGAAATTTGCCTTGTAATCTATATCTGCTGGTGAACTGCATCATTCTCTCTTCTAGACAATGCAGTTTTCTGTAAAACCACAGCAGAATTGCTGGGATCCACCCAATCTCCTCCCCTTCACAAGGTTCAAGGCTTTGCTGCAAACCTTCTATCAGTCTCTGTTGATGACACCTCTCTGTAAATAAGTGCTTGATTCAGAAGTGGTTTGTGTGCACAAATATGCAATTAGCAGGAATTCCCTTTCTAGCATACAGAGGAAACAGACTGTAAAAGGCATTTGAATTCCTAGTTTCCTAGAACAAAATTCTTTAATATCTTGTTTTGAAAGATTAAATATTTGTTGTCAGAAACAATACCACCCTACTAAATAATCTGAATCAAAATCAGCACCTACACACGTCTATATGATTTGCACCTACACGAAATACAAGTATTTCAGGGCTCTGCATACAGAACTAAAGCACTTCTTTTTTCTAAAATGAAGAGGTGCACTTTGCCAAGCATGTTTGCTTGCTGAGAAATAACAGAGGTGGGTCACACATGTTTTCATGTATTTAACTGTAGCTGCAACTTCAAAAAATATGACAAATCTACTGCTGACAATAACGTTTCCATTTCTGACATTTCACTTTCAGCCCTTTAAGAGGTCACTTTGACAGATTTCAGTCCATCTAGGCATTTTATGTGTTCAGGTGTACATTAAAGAGAACCTTCAGGATAATAAGCAGAAATCAGATGCACATTCCTGCTGACTTGTGTGATACAAGGCGTTAATGACCAATGCAAGAACTCAGGAAAGCAAAACGTTCTCATGTTTTTCAACATTGGTATCTTCAGTGGAGAGAATAAACAGTAGAAAATGGCCATGTCTGCCACTACAACATACCCACTTTTATTCTTGTCATGCCTGTTTTCAGATCTGTAACACAAGGAGGAATTTTAATAGAGCCGAAGGGTGCAATCAGAGGGACTTTGCTGCCAGAGTGGCACGGAAACACTGATAGTCGTAATTAGGCAGAATGTGTAATTGAAGTGCTGCACGCTTGAGCCTGAGGTGGTGGTTTTAACGTGAGGTGCTGCGCTCCTCCCCAGACACAGCATGTGCGAGCTCCCATCACACCCATCTGGGCACAGCTCACCTCTCTGCGCCAAGGGCACGGCGGCACCTCAGTGAGAGGAGCAGGACTGGTTCCTGACACCTGTGCCACACATAAAATATCATGCCTGCTTTAGGGGCACACTCCATGCGCCAGGATTACTGGGGCAAGGAGCCGGCATGAGAAAGATCCACTTCTTGCAGCAACAAAGACTAAGCCTGTGGCCTTGGAGCCCTGTACAGGTGGAGGAGCAGGGAGATGTCCAAGATGTCCCAACCCCAGAGTCAGTACTGCTGCTCAGTCCCACACCCTCGAGCTGACAGAGCCCCCCTCCTGTGCTTTGCAGGACACACTAAGCCAAAAGGCTCGTAATTTTTTTTAGAATAATAAAAATACCATTGAAAGTCAACAAGAACTGTACAAAACCAGAAACCCATGTTGGAAATAAGATGATCAGGAGGACTTAGGCAAGACATGTGCACCTGCACGCCCTGCATCTCTCTGCGGGGGACACAGTCACACAGCACAGCCAATTCAGGAGGATGGACTGTGCCCTTGGACTTCTCATAAACACACCACAAAACAGGCTTTTGAGTAATTAAACTTCAATTTTAGCTGTTAACCCACACTGAAGAATCATTTATGAGGACCCTCAGTCACCTTAATTGCATAAAGATAAAATAATTTTCAGGGATCCCATGTGTAGGAGTAAACTTTTGAGGTTTGGGGTTTTTTTTTCCTTTTCCTGTGGTGGGGTAGAAACTCTAAAGACTTCAATTAGAAGCAATTACTGGAGATGTAGAGGCTTGTCTGAGGTTAAGCCGCCCTTCATTTTCTCAAGAGAAGCCTTTAATTAAATGCAAATAATCACAAATTTCATATAGCAGATTGCCATAATTTCACTATTAGTTAGTGGATCTCATTTAAAAGGAAAGAGGTGGGCAGTAGTACTGGGCGGACATGAAGTAATGAGAACTCAAGAGGTCAAGGCTGAATTACCTGCGTAAATCTATTCCTCTTCTATAAATCTGTCTGCAACCACATCATTTCAGTGTTAACAGGTTGTCCTTCATGCAAGTGCACTGGAGTGTAGTCCCATAGAAACTCAGGCCTTAATACAAATAATTACCTCAGTCCATCTTACTGTTGACCATGGCAGCGAAGGCAGGATGGGTAATGGGAAAGATGTAATTGAAGTGGAAATGACCAGAACTAAAATGCAAGCTATGATGAATTCAAATGGTATATTCAAGCTCATCTCCATAGCAGAGCTCTGGAAGAACAGGCACATGAAATGGCAGCAAGTATTTTAAATACATCTATCAAATCAGGTATGGTAGTGTATAAGTGGAGAAGAGATAATAGAGCATCTGCAGGAGGGGAGGGGACAGACAAACTCCACACAACCACAGGTCTGTAATTCTGTCCTCAAAACCGTCAGTCTTCAGAGCAGGTTCTGACAGTTACAGAAAGTAAATAAAGCAAATGCCTGCAACTTCAGAAAGAATATGCTACTTTTTTCTTATTCCTTTTGTTCAGTCAAACACAAGCTTATCATAGCTACCAGGCAGCAGTTAGCCCACGAGCTGGGGCTTCACCCAAAGAAGGTGAAGGTTTCTGCTGCTCAGTACTTTGCGCTTTGCACAGTCATTTACAATGTAAGAGAGCCGCCTCCATCCCCTTTCCATGGATTATGCTACAGCCCAACATGCAAACAGCAGCGGTTCAGGACCGAATGCCAAGAAACATTTTAAGAAGCAGCTTTCTGAAAAGCTGATGGCTTTGCAGTTCCAGGACAAGTTGAAGGAGGCATAGAGCCTACTCCAAGCAGCACCTCAGTCTTAAGGCAACCACACAGAAGAGGTGCTTCAGAAGAATTATATTTTTGTTATAGCAATGGCTGCTAGGTTTTCAAAGCTGAGAAGGTCATTGCTCTCTGCCATGTGGAGAGTTCAGGAGGGATGTCAGGAAGCTCAGAGGGAAAAAAAAGCACAAGGAGCAAGAGAAGCAGCAGTGGAAAACTTACTCTACGGCTCAGCCTGGCATGTCATTTCTGTGTGGATTCCCAAATTAAATCATTTCTCCTACTGTACTGTGAGAATATGGGGAGGGATCAGATTGTAAGCTATTCAGAGGACTAACTGATTATCAGCATTTCAGCAGCGAGCTTGTTTTTGTTCTTTCGCACATTTATAATAATACCTTTTACATGTTCTCAAAGAGACAAATCTCTCTGCTTCAGAACTGCTAGTCTGAAGGTCTTTTGTTGGCACTGAGACGAATGTTAATGTGAAATATCTTAGTTCTTCAGATGAAAGAGAAGCTGAGGACAATCCCCTCTGGAGGGAGGTGGCAGAAGGGGGGATCTGGGATCAAGAGTTCATTACTGTCCTCCCCGTTCCAGCCCACCCACTGTTCGCCAGGTCCTGCTGCTATCACACTGCGAAGCAGCTCCTCCAGGTCTGATAAAGCTTTCCACCGTGCTCCCTGCAGCACAGCAGGGACATGGGGCACCAGCAGACGGGACCCTCTCTATTCACAGGCAGAAATGCCTGGAAATGAAGCGTTATGCCAGAGATCAAATGTTCAACCTCACATTGCAAACCACCCTGCCACTCTCTTCCCTTCTCCATCTATTTTTATCTCTCTGTTCCTGGAGGGACCAAACAAAGCCATAATGTATTTTTAATGCAGAAATGTGTTTTCCTGCTGTGGAGATATGCAGAAGACTGGTTATTGAGGCTCAACAGCGTGGCCCATACAGCAAATTTGCCAGATGATGTTTTGCCTGTACATATGCACTGAACCTCAAGTGTGAGGAGAGGAGTGTTGCTGAGTTTCCCAAAGCTTCCTTCAAATCAGAAGTAGTACCTGGGGTATCTGGGTGTCAGGGCTAAATTCTCTGCTGTCCAGTAGGAAAACAGCACCAATAAAAGCTTTTTCTGGTATAGGGACATTTATAATACCTCTCACTGCCAGTGAGTAGTAAGTACAGAGCTTATGCAGCAGCTTCTTCCACAGTAGGGATATTACTAAACAAGATTTCTTTCTTCTGCCTCTGAAAAATATAGCAACTAAATATGTTTGAGGTATTCCTGTCTCCTGGACACATACTTTCGTTCAGATGGCTTGAGTATGAATAGTGGCTTAGAAACAATTGAGAAGCAAGAGCCTGTCCATTGAGATGGAAGTACCATCACGTAAGCCTCAGTTCTTCATGAAACTCAACCCAAAATATCTGAGGGAAAAGGGCCATCTGCCGTCGTAACACTCTGTACACCACAGACTGCCTTGTGCAATAGTCAAAGAATAAAAAAAAAAAAAAAAAAAGAATTACCTAAATGATTGCATTGCAGCATATCCAGCTTGGTTTAGAGGTACTAGTGGAAGACTCACTATTTCACTATTTCTTCTGCTCCCATGACATATCCGTAAGCATATCCAATGCTATGGCAGGTCTCTGAAAAACTCAATGGTTCATCAGAGAGTAGAGACAGTGAAGTAAAAATATGGGGTCCTTTCATCTTTTTCTGGTAACAAGGAAGATGAAAGCCTTATGTGCTTATGCTGGCTGAGAAAACGTTGTATTAGGATAATAAAAATGAAATATTATCAGAGACTGAGTTTTTGAAGGTGTAGCATTAGAAGAAACTGATGTACTATAACTCAGCAAGTCATCAGTACCAAATGCTTGACACTCTGGAGGATACAGCAATGAAGGGGTCAAACTTGTAATAACATCATGTGATATCCTATTAAAACTGACTCTGTTATTCTAAACTCCAAAGGAATGAAGGCAAAAAATTGTATATGTATCTTTAAAAAAGATAAGTAATCCCAATTGCTTTTCATACAGAAACAGAAACTCTCTAGGAGTGAAATTCAGATCTCTAAAAAGAGTAAAAGAAAAGCATAACACATTTTTTCCTCAATCCAGGAGGAAGGAAATTAGAATTTACTGTAAAAAACCTGCAAATAAAAAGCATTACGGTGAAGGGCTTGATCCACTGATGTCAATGCCAAGATTCCTAATAAATGCCAGAGGGTAAGGATTTCACCCACAGAAACTTCTTCACTTAATAGTACAGTCACTCTGTACTATTGCTGGTGTTGTCAGACCACTACAAGATTAACATCTTTATATCAGAAGATGCAGTCCATGTGAATGAGGAAACAAGAGAAATACACAAAGCTCTTGGGTCATGCAGGCAGTCTCAAAACAATTACTTGTTTTATAAAAAGAGTAACACGAATTAGGATAGAAAAGTGCACAATTTTGTATGCATGTGTGTGCGATGGAAGAGAGAGTGAAAAAAAGAACGTTACTCTTTCCTCAATAAGGATATAGTAATATTAACTCTAACTCTAAACAATTTTAGCTGACATTACAGTAGTACTACAAAGCAGAAGCTGAAAAGCAGATCAGATTTCTTTCCCATGTTGGCCTTACCATTGCACCTAAAGAGACTCCAGAGAAATCATGAAAAGGGATATAAACTGCACAGTCATTTTCTTCTGAGGCAATTTTTAATTTAAAAAAAAATTTAGAACAAAGTCTGTTTCTCTAAATCATTAATAAAAGAATCCCGCCTGTTAGGGCAATCAGCTTTCCTAACTCTAATCCATCTTTACTGCTGTGTTATTACCCTACTGTTTTCCTGTAATTAAAATGTGGCAGGTAGTTTACACACAAGAGGGAGTAATTGTATTGGAAATAACTGTTCATAACCACATTTTAAAAGCTCATTTTTCTTATCAACTTTTAATAAAGAAAGCAAGATAATAATGATATTTAGCATTTGTGCCACCTACAGCAGCATTTTGTCTCTCTAAATTGCTAACACTTCATTCAACAATGCTAAAACATACCTCTTTAGCTATGAATCCAGCCTGCAGCAAAAAAGGAGAAATCTGAACAATTGCAGTCATTTGCTCCTGTTAAATTAAAATAATAAAATATGACTGAACCTCATGCTAAAGGGCACAAAGCTTCAAAAAACCTTGAGCGGTTCTGGAAGGAGAACACAGAGTTTGTATGTGTTGGGAGCACACCAACCTCAGCCTGACCAGGCCAGGAGGGGAACATCCCCCTTCTCTGCATCCTAAGGAAGATGGAATGAGGTGGGTCATTGCCTGCCCATTTCTACATTGCATTTCCTCAGGTGCATGCACAGGTGGCACAAGCAGTCTGCATGGATTCCTCCCGGTTTGGAGGAAGATGTGAAGTTTGGCTCGTAAAGGGTCTCCTGAATACCAGAGTTGCAGAATATTTTCCTTACAAAAACTATTTGCTTTGGATGATTCTTAGAAGAGAGTTCTCCAGGAATTTCAAGCCTTGCAAGCTGATTAGGGGAAAAAAATATTATTTTTCCATTTATTATTGTTTACAGTCTAGTAGAACCTGCCAATATATAGGACTACAGGATGCCATATGCAAACAGCTCTGTCCCAGAGAGCATACAAACCAAAACATGTGGACAGACAGCTATGGATAGAAACACCGGGGAAGGGCAAAGGAAAAGCAAAGGGTCTTCAGTGGTTTGATGGGCAGACAAGTAGGTGGGCATTTGCCATTTAAATGCAGCCACAACAGGACACAGTTCTCATCTCTGCTGTTCAGAGGTCTTCCTGCTGCCTAACAGGCTATAAAAGGGTACTAATGGATAATGCTGTAGACTCCTAACACTGTTTAAAATACCAGGCACTGTATGTTACCCTTGTGGAAAGAGGTCAATGCACTGTCATTGCCTGTTATCTGAGCCTTCTGAGCCTTGTATTGTTTAAAATAAGGATACTGGCTTGCTGTGTTTATGTAAGCACATCTTGGTTGTAATATTCAGAAATTAATACAACAGGAAGCTTTTAAAAATGGTTTAAGATCACCAGTAATAGTTGAAAGAGAGATCCCCAGCACATCGTAGGCATACACATAAAAGATGCATGTGCTTATAGGTATAGTCACAGGCAATCCTACTGCTAAAGAGCTACATCACTGGATGTCAATGCAGGTGGACCATAAAAAGGAAGGTTGCTAAGAGCTCTGGTTCCAGCCTTGTAATTAGATTGGCACATGTGAACCCTTGCAGGGGCTATGCCAGCCTCAGCTGAGCTCTGTGCAGCTCGAGGTTGAGCACTGCACAGCTCGAGGTTGAGCTCTCCACCACGCAGGTGTGACAGCAGGATACAGCCCAAGCCTGTGCTGGACCTGCAGCCTGAGCGGCTGACTCACATACACAGCCCACAGGCATTAGTGCTTTCTCCCCAAACCCACTATGTGCAAACTATGTACTTCTACCAGGCTTGTCCAAGATCTGAATGAAGCGCAGTTCTCTTTACCTATATATCATTGAAAAGTTGAGTGCTGGATGGTGGTTTCTACCTCAATTAGGTTAGGTGACCTTCAGGGTGCATTTGGGTTTCAACCCAATTTAGTGGCTTTGGTTCAGATTCATTCGTGGTTTGGCTTAAAAATCAAAGTAAGGTTTAGAGGTAGCAACCTTCACAGAGCTTCCCGCAGCCCCAGAGCAGCACAGCCCTGATGTAAATGAACATGATAAATGGACCTGGCTATGGGAACCAGCTGTGGGACACACAGATGACATCTGAGGCCCCCTCAAGGTCTGTTTTTCATACAGCCTGTGCCTGATAAAGGCATTTAAAACAAATTGAGGATCAAATGCTACATGAGAAGTGAATGACTGCGCCAGAGGATAGACTAGGCAGTGACCAACGGGCCCCACGCAGACGTGACACTGCTTTGACAGCCTTGCGTAAAAAGCAATAGCCACACATAAATTTGTTTAAGCCTTGAACATTCAGATAAAAGCAAAACCTAGCATGAATTACTGATGCCTTGCTTATTAAAAGTCACAGATTGGAAGCTTATGATTTGATTTTACAGGAGTTGTCTCCTAAAGCATGAGCCAGCGGGGCATGCAGAGGGGAGCAAAAGGGAGGTCAGAGCTTGACGTGGAAGTGGAATGGATGGATGCTGCTACAATCTGCATGAGAAGGTGTTTTTTTTTCGCCTGAGATTATCTCACTTCATCTCCTCCTCCCTTCTCCACTCCCCATTATCAGCATTTAAAACACCCCCGAGTTTTCTTGAGCAGGTTTGCTGTGCTCATTAAAATACTGTGAGCACTTATTGGCTATAATGAGCGCTCATTAAATTCTGGTAAGTGTCAGGACTGTTCTGTGGAGTTGAACAGACCCAGGTTCTGGGAGGAGAGCTCAGGGGTGGGAAGATACTGGAAATACTACATTTTCCACAAGAACAGAACTACAAAGTTCCCCTCCTTTTTTGCTCTGCAAAAAAAAAAGTAACTCAGACCTGTTAAGCAGCAGCTATTGCTTACTGACTACTTGAATCATTCCCTTGCCCCAGAAGGACTCTCAGCCCCTCTTATCAGAACAGGAAAAAATTAAAGATTTTTCCATATTTGCATCTCCTCATTTGAGAATTTTCTTACATTTGTTACTTAGAGATAAAAGTCTGCCTCTAAAAATTCACTTAGCAAAGTGGTTTTCTCAGCCTCAGGGAATGGTGCGGGAGGCATTGTTGAGCAGGATCCAAAGCAGCTGGAGAGGCTGCAGGAGCAGCAGGAGATCAGGAGATGAATGGGTGCATATCAGGGCAAGGATCACATTTTACATGCTCTGTTCTTATATTTTTTTCCAGTTGGCTGTGTCAGAGACACACGCCCTGACTAGCGTGGCCATGCCTATAACCATAAAGCAGGTCCCGCTGCAGGATTCAGTGCTGCTGTCTGTGTTTTTATCACTAAATGCTGTTCATTGCCTACTAACATTAGAAGATATGAATTAACTAAAACCATATACAAATATATTTTACCAGGCGCTAATCCCCAGTGAATCAGAGGGCAAGGGACTATTTAAAGAAACGGTATCAGACAAAAGCTTGAAGATCAGTACATCTTCCAAAAAGCTAGCGTATATCCTAGTTGGGTGGAGAGAGCTGCTGGAAGGGGACATTTCTGTACATATCCCTGGAGATGACCCTTCTGCTGATGGCCTGCAAAATGCAATGGATCAGGAGAGGGCAGTGAGGGAGAACGGAGTAGAGAAGTTCAGCTGGCTTCCCAAGCAACTTCTAGAGAATTGACTGACCCACCACCACCAAATAGCAGAAAGCATGGGACCGACACACCAAAGTTATGTTATTTTAAAGAAATAAAGTTGTATTTCTGAAAAGTGAGAATCTGAAATGCTATTATGTTGTGCTTGGGCTGATGCCGACATCACCACCTGTATGATGAGTCTATGACCAAGTCTTCCATCACCTCAGAAATTTCTGTTTTTCAACTACATTAATCTAAAGACCACAGTTCAGCACAAAATGTGTATCAAAATGGCATCAATTTCACAAGATTAAATAACTGATCTGGTTAAGCTTTAATTGCTTCAGTTTGGCTCGCTCTTCACCCACTCACAGGAGCTTTTTGTGGATTACTGCTTTATAATTGCTTGCTCCCTAAGCACACATGCATTGCAATGTTCTGCACACCTTGACAGCATCCTGGTTAGAGAAAATGAATGCTACATGTTCCCCTGATACAGCATTTTGTCTGCTGGATACAGCAAGTCAGAGATTGTTTACTCAACTTCTCATGGCCCATTAATGACATAATGTTGGACACAGCTGTTCAGGCTTCACAAGACCAAGCAGGGAAAGAAATGCCGGGAGACTTCAAACATGCTGCTCACATCAGAACCTGTCTGGGAAAGTCCTTCAAAGCAGTCTAGAGGAATTTAGTCTTACAGCTCTCTCATGAAGTAAATCCAGGATTAAAGCCTCAAACTTAGTTTATCCTGAAGACTCAGATGATCTTAAAATAACTCCATCTGACCAAGGTGGCAATGATTGCTTTGAAGAAGAAAGGACCAGTCATTTAATTTTCATTCTGCTTTGCCAAATTATCTACTGAAAAACTAGGACCTGCCATATATAAAGGCTCACTAGCCCTGGAAGTGGGGTGTGCCTGGTTCATCATGTCCTGACTTTCAGTGTGTTTGAGCAGGAGAGGTGAAGCTCACCCTGTAAAAAGGAAATTCAAGGTCAAGGCACCCCTTAAGATATCAAAAAGAGTTTGAACAGAGTTCAAGTGATGCATAGAGTGCTCTGGACCCAGAAGGCACCATCTGCCCCAGTGCAATCTACCTCCCAATACAGATACCCAACATTTTTCAAGGAGCTTCGGGAAAGCTAACCCTGGCCAGGGGGTCTGTGTAGCAAAAGAGTGCTGCTGGCAGGACTGATGTGCACAACCACAGCACGAGGATAAAGATATGCTCCACCTAAATACCACACCAAGAGAGCCACCCTGGAAATTTAATTTTTGTTCATGAAGCTTCTGGAACCACATCATTATGGAACAACATGAATTTTCCCTAAGAAAAAGGCAAACCGAGTTGCTCAACTTTCCAGTCATGAAGAAAAGCAGAAAAAATCTAAGAGAAAGGCTCAAACCCATTCCCACACTTCAGTTTGAAATAACATATTTCATTAATTTTAAAACACTTTATAACTGAAAATTGGGGGAGGGTGGTGTATATTGTTTACATGTATATATATATACACACACATAGCAGGTAGGAGGAACATCATTTGCAACACTGAGCTCATTCCTCAGCTTGGCAATACTGCAGACATGTCCAGCAGAAAAAGAGGATCATTGGGCAACTAAAACAACCGGTTATCGAAGCTGTATCTGAAGTCATGTTCAGAGGAAAGATCATCACCCTCCCTCATCTTCCCCAAACCTTTCAGGGTAACCCCTACTTACAATTGTGAAGTTCATAACCTTCAGAATCCAGATGGTCATAGCAAGGTTCACCAGGATTAAAATCATTAGGAGCAGCACAAAGAAATAGAGGCATCTCTTCCTCCAGCCATAAATCCCCACTTTGTATACCTGGGGTCCTTCCGAGGTCTGCATGGTGCTCCGGTGCGCGTACTGTTCCTGAGGCATCTGAAACGATCACAAAGAAATAACCACGTGTATTGAGAGGAAAGAGAAAGCTGATAATAAAAACTGCTTGTGTCTGTGCCTCTTGGAGGGCTTTGTTTCTCCTTTTTCAGAGTTTACCAGTTGGGCAGTTCTCTCTTGATATCTTGGTTCTGCATTACTTTTCTTTCTGCTTACTATATGCAATAACATACCAAAAGAGAATTTTATGTGTTAAATGTATATATATATATTTATAAATACATGTAAGCACACTGTCTAAAGGTATCCTATGGAGATTGCTCTCGAGTGACTCTGTTCACAGCCCCAGGTTTTGCAAGGCAGGCACTCCAGGGCCTCTAAGGATCCTGAGGGGAAAATTTTGCATGCATTTGGTAAAAGCAGTTGAGTTCAGCAGTTTGTTTTGAAGATGTAATATTACTTCTCACAGGCTTTAATTTAAATTAAAAAAAAAAATCTCAAATAAAATAATTCCTTCTAGCCAAAGAAAAAAGGCAAAGGGGAAATGTTTGCCCTTCTCCCTTCCCACACCTCAATCCTTCTTAACAAAGTATACCTGAAGCACAAGGTTCTTCAGCTGCCATATCCCTACCAAATTATCCCCATATATCTAATGCTGGTTTAACAAGGACTCTGATAACCTGGGTGGGCATGACACGTGAGGACAACACTGGGGGCCAAAACTAAGGAAAGAGGGAAGGAAGGAAAGCTGGTGCTGAGGAAAGTAGTGCAGCAGCATCCCCAGGAAGAATTGCTTCACCCTGTGGTGAGCACCATCCCCACTCCTATACCCCAGCACCCAGCTGGCTCCGGGCAGTTGGGGATCTGGCTGCCCCCACCGTGGATGGAAAGAGATGGGTGCTTTTAAACGGCACTGCAACTAGCTGGGACAGGGGTCTGGAAGACAGCCACTGCACAACGGTTGTGTGCGCACCGGGCTGTGATCGCGGAGGCGTGTTGTGCCGCATGAAAGAAAGTATACATGTTCTCACCCTTCACATTCAGGGTGCAGAAACCCACTTTCACAGGCTTCCCCCAGGGAGCAGTCTCTTATGTTTTCAGACTTTTTTGACACACAGACTGAGGATATTGTATCATCTCTAATTACGCATAGTTTGCTGAATGTTTTGCATTTTAGACTCTAGTCAGATAAGAAGCCACCAAACACATTCTTGCACTACCAATTCAACACTGTGGGCTTCCTCCTCAGGGTACCTGGCATCGCCGTTTGTATGCAGTGAATTACAAAATTCATATAACAGGAGGAAACAATGCGAGTTCCTTTCTGTGGCAGTCTGATCCGCAAGGGCAGAATGAGACAATGGTAGAAATTAGATGCTCACTGATAGCAGTTTATGTTTGTTTACTGTTAGTTTCCTGGTTTTTTCCTTACTTTTTGGCTAATAGCTTCATACTCCAGCATCTAATAAAATACAGTGTGCAGTCGGCAGTGGTGCAGAGCCCATTGCAGGCTGATGCAAGGATCTCCACGGCATAACTTTTATTCCAGTAGCATTGCACCAGGGATGAAGTTAACACGTTATCTTTGCTGCTCCGATGCTGAAGCCCACACATCTGAGGCAAGGGCTGCCTGAAGAACGAGTTACTGTTCTTTTTACCTTTCACTGCTCCAGAAGTTGCTAAGACCTGTGTTTTCTAATGCTGCCTGGTGTTGTCACCTGCAGCATAGGGGATCAGCCACCTCTCCCTTCTTCCACGAGCCTTCACCCCTCACTCAGGCTGAAACACAGTCTCAGGTGCTAAATAAATCCATTCAGGTACTAAATTATTTTCAGATCAAAGGCATTGACCTATCTCCTGATCTGGACTTAGCAGCATATTCAGGAAGGCTGTGTTCATCCCAGGCAGGTTGGTATGCTTGCTTTCATCCCAACAGCGATGCAGGACCAGAGAGCGGAGGTGTCCATCTGCCGCCTCCCCTAATGTCAGCAACTCGGTTAATCCCCCACATTCAAAATTCACAACAGTGGCTGGAAACAGGAAGTTTTAAAAAAATAGTAACAAATGAGGCACTTCTTTCATGTTCTTCTCAGGTTTCTGAACCATCACATTTCTAAGAATGTTTTCCCCTATGTTTGAGGGCTTCAGTCCACCAAGGAGAAAAGGCAGGTCAGACTTGTACATCAGCAGGGTGCTGCAAAGGACACCCACAGGAGGAGACTCTGGGCACCAGCACTGCCCATCTGCCATGCTGAGCTCCCTCCTTTCGAACGAAGGTGCTGCCTGTGGTTGCTAAACTAAAACTAGAACAAGGCGAGCCTCAGCCAGCCCATCTACGCCTCCAAGCCCGCCTGCTTTTTCCAGCTTTCTCAGCCGGTCTAAAAAAAGGATCTCGCATCCCCCCCCAACCATGCCTCATTTACAACCTCAGACTACCCCAGCCCCAGCTAACGCCATGAAGATCTGCAATGTCAATTAGTGCAGACAGTCGTAAAATGTCAGGAGGAGCCAACGGCTCACGGCAAGTAAGCCTGTTCTTAATACAGGTTGGCTCAGCCAGTTTAACCAACGTGCATTAAAGGTACATCGCTGAAGAAAGGTGCGTCTGTATTAAAGAGCAGTTTTCAATACTGTAAGTGGGCTCACCATAAATCACTTCTGCTGTTCAGACCAGCTGGGGTATCTATCTCCACATCACAAAACCACTCAAAGCCCAGGCAGACCCATAGCTTTTACCAAGGGGGAGCAAAGCAAGTTGGTTAGAACAGATCCAACCCAGTATTTTTGCTCATAGATGCTAAGTCAGCAACTGTGGAGGGCTTTGCAGCACAGAGCTCATCAGAGAGAGGAGCTGGGTCACCAACAAATACATGCGCTTGGAGAAAAACAGGCCTTTTTATACTGCTACAACCACTCCGATCGGTGCAAAGGGAAAACTTAAACAACAATAAATTACAGAGTTCCCACTACCTGGGGGAAATTATAACCACAACTACTGTACAGTCAAGGACTTTATTGCCTAATATTTTAGCAGGGGATCCTGGAGAGCACATATTAAATGCAGCCTCTCCCTTGGAGAAAGTGAATAAATTGCATTGCTAACCCTCTCAAATCATGGAAGAGGTTTGACCAATAAGAAACAATATGAAGTATCCAGCTCAAAATATCTCTTTATTGCAAAGCTTGTTTATTCTCTTTATCTCTTTCTTGTGCTCTCTTCTTTTTTTCTTTTCTTACAGTCTCTAGGATGGAGAAAATAGCATATCCAGCTGGGGCAAAACTCTGCAGACATCAAAAGAACTTACAGGAACAGAACATAACCACAAAGAGCAACTTGTGTCCATACAGCAGCCTGATTTAGAGAATTTCTTTGGTTCCAATAAAATATTTAGCTCACAGCTGCCCTAACAGAGATAGAGCAACTGAAGTACTACAAACAGGCATGCTGAGCATGACTTAGTAATACAGCATAAATTTATAACAAGAAAATAACATGGGAATCATAGATAGCATGTTCTTTCTATACAAACTCTCACACAGCTACATTTAAAGCTATATATGATTTCTAGCTAGCATTTCCCCCCTGAATTGTGAATACCAAAAGAAAACGTTCATGTCTGTAGTTCTTCAGGAAGAGAAGACAGAATGATGGACAGAGAGTGCTGAGGCATGTTAAACAAATGAGTAGAGTAAGAAGGCCTGCAAGGCAACTACACGAGGAATCAGCTATATCCGCTACGAATACTCTGCTCTGTGTGGGAGGGAAAAGTATGCTAGTCATAATTTACATTTTGGCAACTTCTCCTGACTCTAAAACATTAAAGAGAACTAAGGCACCAGAAAAAAAAAGGTATTGCTGTGAAAGGACATCCAGTGGTTGCATTTGCAAGTTACCCCCCCCACACACACACACCTTTCAGTTACTGAGCTAAGGGGAAAGGATGCTAGTTGCTTAATAGGATTTTTTTTTTCCTTCAAGAAAATATTAGGAACAACTACCTGATTTCGTAATAGTGGTGAAAACATAATACTGAAACAAAGAGAGAAGCACTCCTTCCAAAAGTCAAATCTGAAAGTGTCTGCCTGACCTGAAATGGCTTAAAGACACACGTGCACAGCACTGGACCACCATCAGTGCATGTACAATCCCATTTACAACACAAAAACTGCAGAATGCCAAATCTTTGCAATTTAGCCCCAGACAACACTACCATGACTACAAAAGTATAGCCTGGAACCCGGGTAATTCTCCAAGGAATTCTGGCTGCTGCTGCTGCAAAAAAAATGGGTAATAAGTTTTTGCACAACAGCTGTACACTGAGTCCTTATATATGAACACTGCAAACAGGGCCTGATACAAAATCCAGTCTGTTTAGAAAAGCTATTCATCCTTTTGCTTTAGCATACCTTAGAGATACAGTCCATGACAAGAAAGATTTATCTGTTTTTTTAAGACCACTGGAAGAGTCATGTCACCATGTCCTGTGATCTGCACAGGCTGCTCGCCGAGTACTTCTGGCAAAGAAGCTTCAGCCCTTTCCTTCAGTAAAGCTGAAATCAGGACCAGCTGAACGGTGCCACAAATCAGAACTGGCACTGAGCTTCCAAAAATCACATCAGACCCCACCAGTTATGGCAAATCTTTAATACGTGCCTCTCTCCCGTTCCACCACATCCTTCTGCCCTGGCAGAAAGATTCTCACTCAGGGCACACAACTCAGATTAATGATTCATCAGGCAGAAATGTTTTATATGCACAAGGATGGATAAACACTTTTCCCTTGCAAACACTGGAGCTGTAACATCCCCTGGCCATGCTGGCTTTGTAGATTCAATGAGGGTTATGAACAGGGTGAGGCATAACAAGAGGAATCAATGTTTCTGTGCCACGGGGGTTTCTTTGATCAGTGCTTAAATGATGTATGTTTAGTAATAGAACAATTTTAAGCTGAAAGGGGATGCAGTCTGGGAAGGTGGCTTCTCTCTTATGAGACCACTTGAAATTTGTGTCGAAAATGCCCTAGAGCTCGTCAAAACTGCTCACTAGAGCACAGACCAAAAGCCCCTAAGCCCTGTGCAGCCGACACGGCATCTCTCCTCCCTGCCTACTTGCATATTACTGAGGTGTAACAACTTCATCAGAAAAACGAAGGGCATCTAACCCCAGGCTAACCTGTAGCATGGTGATGGGAACACGTTTCTAGAGATGAGACAGGGGTTCCAATTCCTTTGGGCCTTGAACCTACATCTCCCACATCTGCCTTCTCTTTGTGTCCGTATTATCGACATCCTCTTCTGTTTCTCTTTGTTTTCTGAAACAGAAACCTTTTCTTTTGGGCTGAAATGAGAAAAAAAAAAACCTAAAAAGCCTTTAGAGGTGCTCTCTGCCGTATCACTGGGAGGCAATGTACTTGTATTTACTAGCTGTTATTGCTGTGCAGATTCATCCTCTTTAATTTCTCTGTCTTTTAAGTGCACACTATACAACAGGTTCAAAAGAACAGACATTTCTGGAGCGTGACTGAGAACAAAATTTGGCATGAAGAAGAGTGTTTTGAGCCATCTATCAACAAGACTTTTTGCCTCTCCACTCCCCATAAAACTCTCTCTCAAGCTTGACACCCCCAGGCCCGTTAATCCACCAGTGTTATGACCCAAAATTGATTTATGGCCCTGCACATGGCCCTGCCTGGGTCTCCATAAAAGGATCAGGCTCTGAAAAATGACTTCTCACTGGCAGCTTGGCCAGCAAGGGCTGAGCACTGGGGAACAGCCAGAAGGATGAAATACTTGCTGGGGTAGTTAAATCTCATAGCACTTTTCTCCATGAACTTGGGCTCTTCTACCCCGATAGCTGTGCCAGCATGGTCCCTGCCACTGCCACTGGTGTCCCCAAAGCTGAAATCTTCCCTCTCTGCTTGTCCCTCTGCTTCTGTCAACAGTTCCCATCCCTCCACATGGGGAGCAGTTTTTCCATGAGCTGGGAAGACCATCATCACTCAATGCCCACTTCTCGTGTATCACTGCCATGTGATATATGGCCAGAGAGACAAAAAGTGGAAGGAAACATCCTAAGGAATGTTTTCTTCTTTTCTGACTAGTTTCTATCAGTGGGGTACATCACATGCAGGGTTATTCAAATATCTAGCCTGATTCTGGCAAACATAAGCACATCAACAAGCCTTTCTTGGTCTGCACAGTCCATCGGTGCATCCTCTGCCTGGTCCACCAGGTAATACCTCTTTTCCCATCCCCACCTCTTGTATCTTGAGGAAGTTGGACTCACTCAGCACAGGCAGCTGGGGAAACCTTGGGGATTCATCTCCTGGTAAAGCATCTCTAATCCAGTTCCCTCAATGCTCCAGGCTACCCCCTACCTCTAACATCTTTGGAGCTCATGTAATTTCCCCAGTTGCTAGGGCTGACAGCATTTCGACAATAAACGTGCTTGAGGATAAGGGCACTGCAAAAGCCTCAGCTTATAAACTAGTATCTCTGAGCAGATGGACTGAACGAAAAACTGAACATGGGATTTTTGCTCTGCTCTGTCACTGCTTTGCATTCAAGGAGCACTTACGCTAAAACTCTAAACATATTAGAGTTTGCCAGAACAAAACAAAGTAACAGGCAGCTCCATCTCTGAATAGCATCTCCTAAACCAAAAGTGGTATTTTATTATGATGCTGCAAGAGTCTGTGAGCAATGTGATGTTACTATCGCTTCCCTTCTCTGAGAAGCAGAGAAACACATCTGTTTTCTTATTTATGAGTGTTTCTTCTAACTTTTAGACTTTTTTCCTTGATAGTTACCTTGTCTTGATATTTTTTTCTTCAGAATTAAGGAGAAAATGGAAAGTTAACAAGGAAGAGAAAGTTTCTGCAGTGAGTTCTCTTATGTATCGAGCTAGTCAACGAAGAATGTCTTTCACAAAATGCCCCACAATTTGCTTCGATACATTCACACTGCATGCAAACATCATACCGGCTTTGCTGCATTCACACGCTGGTTCCTTTGCACCACTCAGATAATGTGAAGCAATCATAAGCCTATGTCCATCTGTGCCAAGTTTATAAACACTCTTTCTCACTGGAGTGTCTCAAAGCAGGATGAACAAATACGAGGACTACACTAAAATAGCCAGCAGCAGGTGTGACTGCAGGAGGCTGCGGGAACAGCAAGAGGGGTATAATCAACTGAGCTCGAATTAGAAAGCAAGCTACAGGAGGTGATACTTTGCAGACTTCTGTCCCAACACACTCTCACCCCACAGTACCAAGAAAAGAGATATGGCTTGTAGGAATGTGCAAAGCAGGATCGTAATATGGATTTATACGGCTGGAATCCAACCGGCATGGCACAAGTTGAGAACTGTGGGCTTGAGCATGTGCCAGGATACCCAGAGTACAGTCTCTGCAGTGATCCTGCTCTCACAAGTTAAAACTTGTTCTGCTGCATCTTCCCTCCACATAATGTGCTTACTGTGCTTATCCATTTGTTTGCACAGACACATTTGCTTTCTAGTTTGCTCTTGGGCAGGACCAGGAGAAGGAATATACGTATCAGGGTGTGCTAACAGCTCTCTTATCTCTATGCTTCCAAGATCAAGAGACCCTCCAATTTCACTTTAGATGCATAATACTGTCTGCACATGCACACATGCTTCAGTTCTGTTGGATACAAAGCAAAGCTTGAATACTTGACCTGGGCGGAGCTGCAGAAAGGGCACCTCTGGCAAGAGGAGGCTCAGGAGCATCTGCCAGAGTTAGGGAGGAAACCATCGCCTCCCTCCATCAAATCTAGCCCAGGGTGTTGCAAAGAACCTCCCCTGCCCTGCCTGGACTCACACCCACACACCGGTGTCTCCACTGGGGTCCCATCAAGAGTGGGTATGGCAAACAACCCAGCTGGGCACTTGGGACATTGCATGATCCAGACTGATCCCATACCTGATGAAAAACCTGCACTGCTTGCCTCACCCAGACATGGGGCAGGAGCACCCCTAAAGACAGGTACAGCAGCGCAGCCCTGGCTGCTTCTTGCTAAGACAGATGTATTCCAGTCTCTTTGTCTCTCTGGCTCTACAATGCTGGTGGTCAGATTTGGGAGGTGGGATGCTGTATGATCAGAGGCAGGAACTTGAATTTTTTTCTTTAAAAAAGAGCTTATAACTGGCAGTGAAGAAGATAATAGGCTGACTGGGTGCCTAAATTAGCAGCTACTGAGGAAAGCAATAGAGCTCCAAGTTTGCAGGGTAAGTGGCAGCCTGTGAAGGCTTGAGCAGTCCAGATCATATGAGACCTTCATTTAACACAGCATTATCACTGCAGGTGTATTTTTTGCAAAGCAAACTTTGAGCTTATCAAGCTTTTCACTCTCATCATACTCCTCCCCGTTCCACAGCTCATCTCTGCCCTTCCTCTCACTCCCTTCGCCCCCATCAGCCTCCAGGAAGCTACAGTACATCCGTGTCTCTCAGAGAATGCCCTTCCTGCACCCCAAACCAGCAAAGTCCTCACTTGGCCAGAACCAACCCATTTCAGCTGACCATCACTTTCACAGGACAAAACATACGGTTGCACAGAGAAGATGCTCCCAAACACCTTTCTTTTTTCCCTTCCATCACATAGAAACTGTTTGTATTGGACCAGATAATATTCCCATTAAAGATCCAAATCCGCTGAATCCCACTGTCTCCAGGTAAGGTTTGCTGTCTGCCTGAGCCTGCTGTTATCCTCTGGATACGTACATGCTTCACCAGCATTAGTGGGAGAAAGCTCTGGCCCTGTCGCACACTGGATCTAACACACTTTGGTGGTGAACCTCACCTTGTCACTGAATTTTTTTGGATTGCCAAGATGAATGACTGTTTGAGCCCTGTACATGCAGTCCTGCTGGATGCAGGAAAAGCAAACTGTGGGTCTACTCCCATGAACCAGCCAGAAACACTTAGTGCTGTTCCACTGTATAATTTAATATCCTTAATTCATTCCCTGTTGAAAGATAAAAAAGCAACACCACCATAAAACATGGCTAAAAAGCATTTTCAACACATCAAATAACACTGCTGTGAAAATCCAAGAAAGAGACACTGGCAGAGGCAAGGAAGTTTCTGAAGCTACGCGAGGCGGGCTCCTCCTGACACCTCCATCCGCCTTGACCAGCGCGCCGTACCCTACCTCCCAAACATGAGCCTGCCGTATAAGGTGCTGATATCTCTGCAAAGGCAAGACAAGCTTTAATGCTGCAACTAAAAGGATGAGAGAGCATTGCCTAAATCTGGCAGGCTCCTAAAGAGAGTGCAAGCTTTTCATCATAGATGTTCCTCAAGTTATTTGGGGAAAGAAACACAAATCAGAAGAGAAGTTGCAGACAGGACAAGCCCCTAAATTAATGTTTTTCCCTCTAATCTGCTGTACTTGGTTTCTGACTGTGCTGTCTGTTGCAGTTTGCTCATGCTTTATAAATACAGAAAAAAATATGCAGAGGAATCACAAGGCAATGATTATTACTGAATTACTGCCTCTCTTCACAAGCTAGCTGTACCAGGACTTGCCAAACATCCCCCGGACAAACATACCTTCAACTCATTAAACAACTATAATACAATGTACATATAAATGTATTTATCGTGACTGAATCACATTTTTCATAAAAATCTGTCAGTGACACATGGTACAGAGCCAACCTTTTGGTGGCTTCAGGTTATATACATACTTATTCTCCAAAACGAAGAAGTTGGGAATTATTTGGTTACAGCATTCATGCAGCCAGACACAGCGCAGGAGTCGCTTTGCCGGCAGAATTACTACCAAAGCAAAGTTAGCCAGAAACCACCACCCAGCCTCAAACTACTCCCCATCCCTTCGCAGATATGCCACAACTTCCCATTCTTGACTTTTCTTCTCTAAACAACAGTCTGAAAGCAAGAAGCCTCTCTGCACGGGCACAAAAGAACAGCAAATCTCCCCGGCCGCAGCGAGAAGGAGCGATGCAGCTCTTACCTCTCCCTTGGCGGGCAGATGAAAACTCGGAGGGGTGCTGGAGGCTGGAGGGAAGATGCAGCACAGCTTTCAGAGCAGCACGAGGCCTGGCCTGTGCTCATGAGCTGCCCCTGTCAGATTTTCCAACAGCAGAGTTGCAGCCAAGTCCCTGCCCATGCCTGAAGAATTTCCTGAACAGCATTCCCGTTCTTTCTCTAACTGCTTTGAAACCACACTGTCTGTACTTCAATAAGGCTTTGTCAGGCCAAGTTACAGCTACTGGGCTGGCTCCAGATAGCAATTGAAAACACATGTTTTGCATTAAAAGCCCCCTTTTCCACGCACACATTCAGACACAGACACCGCCGTCCGCACTCAGCCCTGGACCCGGCACGTCTTGCCTTTGCAGCTATAAAGCTAGCCATTTTGGTTAAAAAGAAGAAAAGAATTACGCTGGTGGGTATTTTCTTTGGGGAGAGGAAAAAGGGGGTGGGAGGGATCCCATTCCCCCAGATAACACCTCGCCTTGCCTTTTATGTTTTGCTAGTATCAGTGGGTCATGGGCACCCGGGTTAACAGGCAGCTTTGCCAAACCCCAACAAGCAAGGAAGCACAGGAATTAAAATTTCAGTTCACCACTACTCTCCTCTTACCTTTGCCTCTGTCTCTTCTAAAAACTATGAGAAAATCAAGCATATTTTTAGCATCTCGAGACTCAGTTCAGCACATGAGAACTGTATCCTTATCTTGACACATACTCCTGTATCTGCTTATACTAAAAATAATACAACTATTTTTGAGTACTTTCATCCCTTTCTGCTTTCCAGCTGTCCCAACCCTTAAAAATATTTTAAGCACCTTGCATCTCCTTTTAAAGAGCCTTAACACTGTTCTGGTGTTGGCTTAAGGAAAAGAAATAGAAGATATAATGTTATACCTTTAATCAGAACGGGTCCCAGTTCTTAGTGTCTGTAATCATTTCCAGACAGCACCATGGGTCAAGGCAGCAAACGTGGGCTCTGCAGCTCGCGATGCCCTGTGCCTGGCATGTGCCCGTGAAGCGGAGCTGGAGTAGATGTGGAAACGCACATGGATGTCCCCCTTATTCCACCACGGCTAAGTCCCACCAAAGATGAAACACAGCAGCAGAGTTGTCAAGGTAACAATATAGAAAAGAGACAGTTTAAAGAGAGAGAGAGATATTTTTCCCTCTTAATGTTCCTTTTCAAAACCGTGCACTCCATTTCTATTGGGTTATTCTGTTCTGTGATTTACAGAGGTGCAGTGGCCAGATGAAGTGTTTACAAGAGACAAATGCATCTGGGGACTGGAAATAACAGAGCTTTATGTATGGTCAGATCCAGAGCTCACCAAAGGCAGTAGGAAACCTGTTGCTTTCCACAGGTCGTGCATTAGGTTTGTAGCAAGGGCTTATTTATCCGCAGGAAGGTGGGATCTGCCTTTCACACACTGGCAATGAGATCTCACAAAACCCGCATGGGTTGCCTATATGGAAAGCCTGCAGTACTTCATCCACCCAACCTGTTCTCAGAGCTGCTGTGGTAACACCATGCATGGCTTTCACCTGCACCCTGCCCTCCTACCAAAATGCCCTTTTCTTAACTCCTGCAACGTCCTGCCACACATCAGTCAGCAATATTGCCCACACTCCCTGGCAATGTGCACAGGCTGGATTTTGGCAACCCAAACCAGCACCCCAACTGCACTGACATCAGTGGGGATGTATGCGGAATGATGCTCTTTTACAGAAGACAAGACACTATGAAACCACCTGGTCATTCTGCCTCAGTTTTCAAGACTATAAGCCAAGCAGAAGGCATGCACACGAGCTGCACGCATACAACCACTGGTGATAGCATTTCAGATTTATTTGCACAGCTTGTGAGGAGTCAGTTTGTGCCAGAACAGAAACCACAGACTTTTGGATCACAAATCAGGAGAGCTATCAATGCAGCTAAAAGAGAGTATCCTAAACTGTCTGTAACAGCAATGATAATACTCTTTGGGTTGGCAACCAGCAACGGCTGAAACCAATGGCGCCTAAAACCTTTCGAGTCTCTTAGTATAAATAAACTGAAACAGAAAAATATGAACTGCAGATTCACATAATTAGCTTTTCAGTTATACAGGACAATCAAGCATCTACAGGCATCTGCAGAGCTGTTCACAAGACAATAGTAGTCTTTGCCTTCTGTCTCAAATTTCCCCATGGTCTTTATTCAGCAAACCAGTTACGTATGGTGACAGGCAGTAATTTCAGTGGATCGACGTGTGTTTTGAGTTAAGCACATGCTTCAGTGCTTTGTGGTCCAGCACTTCTTATGGCAGCCTGGCTCCAGCAAGACCAATAGTCAAGTCATTTACCACATGGCAGTACGGTGGTTTGAAATTATTGAGTTCTTTACACAAATATGTTAAATCAGTTGTTTTCAAAATTTTCTTGATGTGTGGACCCCTAAATATTTGCCAAAGGTGGTGCATACCCCTGTAATAATTTCACAGAGAGAGATTTCTACATACCCTACACAAAGCGCGCTCTGGCATTTTTCACAGTTCCCTTGGGAATAGTCCACAGGCCTCCCATACATCTGTGGACCACAGGCTGGAAACTACTGCTGGTGATAACTTAATCCCTTATTAAAAATGTAAATGATCTCTTCTGTTTATGTGCCATACTTTCTATTTTCAGAATATTTATGCGAGCTAGCAGCGTGCTGGCAGGTAGAGACATGGGGAGGTGACAGCATTAATACCGCACTTTTTCCATTGGCATAATTAGTAGGCCAAGTCTATAAATATTTACACTAAATCTGTCAGGCATCACACCAACTTCACTGATAACTTAGGGTGTCTTACTGTAAACTGCATTAATGCCTAACTATTTTGTCATCAAGTAACACGTAAAATGCTCCTTCAAGCTAAGCCCCTTTGACTAGGTTGTTTTTATCTCTTTCTCATTTGGGTACCGGGTTTAAAGATGCTTCAAGCATCAGGACTGTGGCTCAGGGACCATTCTATTTTTCTGTTATTGAGCTATCATTTGTATTAGTGCCAGTGCTACCAAAAATATATGAACCTTGCAAGTGTAAAACTTAAGTTGATGTCGACATAACTATCTGCGTAACTGCTATTATTTCTCAGTACTGGCAGGGTTATGAGGAATGAAAAAACCTACTAGAGCTCTTTGGGAAGATAAAAACAAATTAACTTCCCTCAAAGCTCCAATATCTTTGCAGCTGGAGACTGCAACGTGTAGGGACTTCCACTTTGTGCAGGAGATCCACTCCACCTGGATCCATGAATTTCTACACCAGGAAATACATGAGGCCCACAAAAGGTAGGAAGGAAAGTTCCTTCTCTACCATTTATACCTGTCCTGCATTTTGGCATCCAGCATTTCCTAGAAGCAGCTGAAAATTATTTAGTATTTACTGTTGACTTAGCAATATTCATAGCTAATTCTGTTTAACTGATAATATCTATTTGCATACAAAACAAAACTCGGGATTTTCATGCTGTGTAGATTTCCAGGGACTCTCTCAAACATTCACAAAACCTTCCTAAGAAAATCAGAGCAAAACAAATATGCAGAGAGAATCAGCATTAAATGCAGGTGTGTGTGCACCTGGAGTGGAGGAAGAAGTCAAAAAGAAAATTTTAATAGCTGAATGAGATAATTAAGCAAACCCTTGTTCGAGCTTTCCCTCCAAATGCCTTTTTGTTAATCCATTAAATCTCTTGAAATATCACAATAGAATAAATATAAATGTTCAAATATTTTTAAACTCTCAATTCAAAGAAATCATCTGCCTAATTATTATTTTAAATTGCCCTCAGCCTTAGATTCTTGTAACAGATCTCTCATGTATGCATGTGTAAAGGGAGAAGCCAAGATTCATTTGAGCTCAGTTTCCTTAAATGCAGAATTAAGGTAGCTGATGGATTAGAAAGCTAATTTTGGGTCATGAACACCAAGCCATGGGAAGGCACCTATTGGCATTCCCGATGGATCTGTCCAGCCCTGAGCATCCAGAGAGGATGGAAGGCAATGTAATGAGAAAGGGAGGGGAGGAGGGGGTTCCCCAAATTTGTTTAGCTAATGGCAGTAGTTGAAAGAGAGGAATACTTCACTGGAGGGAGAAAACCCATCCCTCTGTGTGTGTGCATGCAGGGAGTGAAGGTCTGATTGGATGGTAGGGAGCAAAATCCTATTTCAGTGCTGCAGCTGCAAATGAATGAAGGCACACAGGTCATCAGGTAATCACACACAGGACTGAGATGGGCTTGTTGGACAAGTGAAAAAGAAACGGGAGAAAATGAAAAAGCACTTGTGTGCGTGTGTGTGTTCGGCTGTAAGAAGTCTGTTGTGACTGTTCCTGGAGAGCAACTGACTGTGCATGCAACCATGCGCTGGAAGCAGCCAGACCTGCAGCGCCTACATCCTCACCCACTGCTCTAGTTTCTTCAGAGGAGATAAATATGGCTACATTTTAGTAAGGAGCTATAAATATAGGACTGGCTATGAGATGCAAGATCTTCTAATTCTTGGAAACTAAAGCTAAAGAGGGGCAGAGCTAATGCTGCTGTGGCCCTGCTCTCGCAGACAGGCATTCAAGGATGCTCTGAATTTCATGCAGATGAGAAACACCAGTAACAGCAGAGGTGACTCTGAAGTGGAGACCTTGCTTCACACGACACTGAGTTATTTAGATCCGAGTACTAAATTTTGCCCTTTCCTATTCATCTGGAGTTAGCAAACAGTACGATAGCATAAATGTACCAAGGGAAATACCACAAAAAGTCCCAGTTTCAGAGTAATTTTACAGGTGAACTAGGGGATGGGAGGTCAGGGCAGCAGACGGTGTCACTTGCACAAGGCTGAAAACACAACATGAGTTCAGGTGAAGGACTGAGCTTTTATGAGAGGCCAGACCCGGAGAGCTGCTGCTCAAGGTCTAGAGTTCAGAAACATGGGCATCTGTGCTGCTGCTACAAGACAAGGATCAAAGTAGCAAAATGTCATCACCAAAGGCAGAGAACTTCTGCATAGGCTCAGGAGAGCTGTAGAAAAGGGAGGGTAGAGGATGGAAATTGAAGTATCCAGCATGCCAGAACAATAGCAGGCTCATGCTTAATGTTGCACAGGTTGATGTGTAACACCTGCATTAAGAGCAACCTAATCCTAATGGCTATTTTCTCCTTAGGGTCTAAGACCTGCAGACTCCCTGAGCCCACTTGCAGACTGCAGTGCACCTAAACAGTAAGCTCCGTGCCATGCTCTTTTTTCCACAAAAGCTGCAGCAGTGTTCATCTGTCGGCCTAAGAGCCACAGCCAGGACCTCATCCAGCCCCTCCCCTCCGCCACCAACCACTGCTTTGTAATTATTCTGATTATTTCAGTCCTTTGCAGGCTCTTCTCAGAAATAATTTAAGGCCAGCAGAGCTTGTTAATAGGTAAAATGGAAAGTGTTCCTTTTCATTTCTCCAGCAACATTAATGTAATTATCCTGAATCATTCTCAAAACTATGTGGGCTGTAATTTCAAGGCAATATTACTATTACAGAGCCCTGTTCTTCCAGCCAGCATGTGTCATACTCCCCATCCAGAAGTTATTTATCAATAATCAGAAAGGTCTTCATTTACAAACAATAGAGCCTCTTCATTTGCAGCATGACAAGGAAGCAGGATGGGCGTCACCACGCAAAGGTGTGCCACTTCCCTGCCTTCTACCCCTCTGGCATAAGGAATGCAAGAAAGAAAAAATAACCATGAAGAATAATTTCATACAGATATAAGAGCAAATATTCAGTTGGCCAGGCCAATAATTGTTCTTCTATTAAAGTCTTAACGGTATCCAAATTTATTACGCTTATCTGAGCAGCCTCACCCTTCGTTCTTTCAGAAATTAGGTTCAAGGCACATAGCTGCTCTCTAAGCTTCAGTTAGATATATGCCCGAACGCAGACAAATCTTCACCTCAGCCTGCAATAATCCTCTTCTGGGGGAAAAGTTTCAGTTCCTCTGCCAGGTCTATTGTGGTGAGGATTTCTGGAGTACAGATATACCATGGTGCTTACATTTAATGCAGAGCATGGTTGCTGGTCAAGCAGAGCTGTTCAGCAGTCTGTGCTTATCACAGTCTTTCCCTTTGCACTCCTGGCTATTTTTATTCTGTTAAGAAAGAAGCTCTGCTTGTTCTTACACTTAGATACCCTATTATATCCCAAAGTTTAACACCACCTGATGCACCCAAATTTGGCTCTACAGAACAATTTTTGTAGGCAGCACATCTGTATTTTTACAAAGTAATTAGCAGGACTCTTGCAGAACACTAGCAAGGGAGACTGTCAGTCCATGAGCAGCCCTGGACATTGCCAGATGTTTTAATGAGCTGTGGTATGTCATTCTGGACACTAAGACTTTTGCATAATCCTGTAAGCCTCCTGAGATGAGCAACAGTGACCTTCATACATAATATCTGATCCAAAGGAGAACTCTTGCCCTCCTCATCTCATGACAACATAAGCCACTTGCCATCAGGCTAAAACTAGACATAAAAAGAGATATAAAAGTAGATATATCTAGATTAGACTAGATATAGGGAAGAAATCTTTTATGATGAGGGTGCTGAAACACTGGAACAGGTTCCCAGAGAGGTGGTAGATGCCCCATCCCTGGAAACATCAAAGGTCAGGTTGGACAGGGCTCTGAGCAACCTGATCTAGTTGATCTAGCTCATTGCAGGGGGTTGGGCAAGATGATCTTTAAAGGCCCCTTTAACCCAAACTAATCCATGATCCTAAAAGCTGATGTACAACATCCACTCTAGAATAAGAAGCAAGGAGACAGCAGTTCCGGTAATCAAAATGATGAACAATCTTTGGCCAAATTTTGCAAATTATTTCTCTCTGCTTATATTCTGCAAGAGGTGATAAGATACATACTGTTCCTAAAGCAGCTCATGACAATATGCAGATACTTGGAGACACAGCAGAGCAAAGAATGATTATGCTTATATATAAATAAATGCACACATGCACATATATATTTTGAGTTTCAACAGAGAATGAGGGGGAAGGTTTAAAAAGCAAATTGATAGGAACATTAAGCTACACTGAGATTGTGTAGAATGTGTGAGCCAGAGGGAAGGAAAAAAGTTGTAATGGCCTGAGAAATAAATGCATGTTTGTATGTCAGTAATCATGCCTGACCTTTGCCAGAGAACTCAATATGGTAGAGGCATATCTGTGAGGATATTTACTTCAAGGAGCATGAAAAGGCCATTGTGCAAAAATTCCAGACTCAGATTTATCTACAGATATATACCCGAGGGCCTCTCAATCTCAGCATTTCTGCTACAGTTATTGGCAGGATATCGCAAAGGGTAAAAAGCCATTTAATTGGGAAATCCCTTTATCACTGTGACTATTACCTCTCAGTTTCTGAGAGGATCCCTTGTGCTTTCCCATACCTAACCAGTTTCTTGGAGCCTGGGCTAGGGTTTTTTCCTGTGTGTTCAACAGCAGCAGTAAGGGCTACCATGTCTAAGAAAGTTGATGAGAGCATTTGCACTTGGTCTGCTGTCCTCTTCCAAATATTTATCTAATTCAGCAGCTGGTAAGGCTTAGCCCTCACTGAAGTGACAGAGGGCTGCTGCTTCCAAATCTCTGTGTGAGCCAAAGACACATGCTAAGGATGTCTGTAAAAGTGTTTGGTACCATAAGAATATGGAAGAGAGAAACAAATATCCTGTCCCTTCCTCTTCAGAGTGGAGAGTCAACATACAATTTTATTCTCGACAACATCTTTTTATCCTATAACCTTATAATTACAGCCTTGGATTACTTGTGAGCACAGTGACCCCAGCAGCCTCTACCAGCACTATACTGCAGAAATCTTTAGTGCAGAATTGGAGGAATGGAATGATGTTTCTCTTGCAATATTCATTTCTACATGGTAGAAAAATGAGTGGCTCATTGTGAGACTCCTCTAAGTGAGCAAATGTACCCCTACAGTTTGGCAGCAACAGGATCTTTTCTTCATTAGTAGGGCATGGTGAAAACCTTGTCTCATTCATATATTTTGGAGTGAATTTTCATCACTGCTGTGATTAATATTAACGTCATTTCTGCCCTAAATTCTCCATTCTCTCAGGCTAAAAATGCCCTCCTGGTTTTCCTGATATTGTTCAATGAGAATCACAAAGGGAGTGAGGGCAAGGAGAGAAAAGGAGAGAGACGTGCTTTGCATCTTGTATCCAGACTTACTTTTGGGGCAAAGTAGCTGTCAGGAAGGTGAGAGAGCTGTTCCCTCCTAAAATGGGAGGGACTTTACCTGCCCACTTTTCTCCCAAAATGATGACAAAAGTTTATGTGGATGCTTCTCAAAGAGTAGCACAGTTTTCATGTTATCTCTCACTCAGAGATATATTTGCAGTTATAGTTTAATCCTATAAAATCACTAACTGGTAATTTAAAAAAAGCTTATTTGATTTTGTCTTTTTTCCAAGTGCCCATGTGGCTTGTTCTCATCATTCAGACAAGTCCTGTCTCCTGAGTTTCTGTGGGCTAGGGACATACTCAAGCTGGAGTAAACTCTCCCCCACTACGGCAGGAAATATGCAAAGTGAAAAATTAAATCCTTTTCCTACAAAACCTGTTTCCAAATGCAAAGATGACCTAATAAAAGGCTTGGTGTTTTTGTAACACCCTGCATTACAGAAGATCAGCATGAAAGAAATTAACGCAGAGCGTTTACTCTCAGTTTGTAAAAACATATATGTGTATTTAAGTAGAGTGATATTTAAGTTAGAAGTAATGTATTGTTACAGTGGAGTTAGATGTGAATTCTGCAGCAACAGCTCCTATCCGAGAAGGCCAGAGGTTAAGTGTTTCTCAACACGCTGCTAGAGCAAGCGAGCATCTGCCCCCTTGTATGAAGCAGCACTGCGCTGCATTTGCATTAGCGCTGCTGAGCAAAGCCTCCTCCTTTCACTCCTTCAGCTATTTATCATCATCATAGAAAACCGGGAGCAACTTAGCACAGAAGTCTCCATCCCTACTGCCATGCAGAGGTTAAACTGATCTCCTTGCAATGCAACAGCAAAGCCAGTCATTTCTTTTAACCTAAACCACCCAGGTAGTTAGGCTTTAAAGGAGAGTGGTGGGCGAATGCCTGTGTTTGCAGGGGATGCTGCTGGGAGCACGGTCTGGAACCATCCCAGAGTTTTATGGGTTTATCATCCCAACACATAAACTTTCTCCCAGTAGGGCTCCTTTTCACTTACCTGTTTTTATTATTCTACAGCTGGAACTCCATGGCAAATCTCTCAAAGGTTAACAGGCCTGTCCAGAAAGCACAAGAAACAGCCCAGCTACAGTCTATGAATTTTAATGCTCTATATTACAACAACATGCTATTTTTATACCAGATAGCAGTCCACAATCAGCACTATTTTGGGCACTGTGTATGATATGACAGAGGCCAAGGAAAGGTACAATAACAGTTGTAACACAACCCACCCGCAAATAATAACAGAAGACCACCATAAAGATGGAATGGGAGAGAGAGGGGAAATAACAAACTGGGGAGATTCAGAGAAACTCCAGCAAGGGCACCTCCATCTGCTAGCCTTGGAAACCAAGTAAATGTTGTTGTGCTACAGCAGGTCGGCACGCATTTCAGACAGATGGTGATTCCCCATATGAAATTAGTCAATCTTTCTTTGATAGGTTTCAGGAAGCCCCGCTGCTGTCTTCCTAAGAGAAATGACACCTTTACACTGGAAGTTACAGGTTGTTGCAGGCAAAAGGAGAGAAATACACCCACACACTTTCCTCATCCGCTGTACACTCAAGCTGGCTGTGTATTTTGCAACAAGAAATGCTTGCAGGCACTGAAACATCTCTCAGACACATGCTCACTAAACCAACACGTTTTAGAAGCTATTTTAAAAAACCCGAGAAAGCTGGCTACCAGAATACATGTGTTGCATTTCTTCATTCACTACAATGCAGTGAGCAGCAAATCTGTACGTGATGCTTAAGCGTCACACATCTCAGTAAAGGATTTCTAAGCACCTTGACTAATCCTTGACTCTTGGCAAGGAGCAGATGACCACATCAGCCTGTGCAATATCGACACAGCTCTGGTTGGGATCCACGCCTGCACTGCGCTGCTGAAGGTGTAACCGGAGGTTCCTGGGTCCAGCCCCTGCACAAGCAAAGCACTTGAGCACAAGTCGTGTTTCAAGTACTTTCTGTAATAGATGCTTACATGAGCATTTGACATAACTCAAATTATATGCAATTCTATCCACTGACAACTGGACTAACCCATGAATAAAATATTTCAATAAAAACCTGCTTCAGTGACTTCTTTAAACGAGCACCAGAAGCCCATCAGCCTTACACTTTCTCCATCTTTTTATCTACTTTCAAAACTAAGCCAGGTTGCCCATTTGATCTCCTTCCAACCTTAAAGCTGTGAAATTAACGGCCAAACTCTCTAGCTGGACGATGCAGCACAAGATGTGAACAGTCAGTCCAGGCATGAAGGCTGGGACCATGCTTGGAGAGGAAGGGCTGGCAGGTCTGCACCATGATAATGCCTCTTACAAGAGGGCCCAGAGAGAGTTTAGCCCTGTCTATCCTAAATTATTTGCATTTCTCTATAAAGACAAATTTAATGATTCCTTAAATATAAAATTTATCACAATTATGTGCTGGCATTTCTTTATAATTATCTTAAATACTTTACTCTCAAGAAAATGTGCTTGAAAATGCAAGAAAATTATGCTGATAATTTTCTCATAATTAGATAGATTCAATAAAACCTGGTGCTTAGCATGTTTTGCATCTGTATACTCTTTATACAAAATTAATCTCAAAGATATCTCTATCATTTTTTAGTCATTTGCTATCAGGCACATCTGATCTGGCAAGGATGGACTTCATAAACAGATACCTCTTCAGGATTATTTAAAATCATTACTTTACCCACAAAACAGTTCCCTAGCACTCCAGTTTTCCCTTCTGCTACTGTTATGCAAAGCTTGGAGAATTATCGGCTTTGGCTTGTTCTGAGAAGAAACCAATTATGGAATGGGTGATTTTTGTTGGAAGCCTGGTTATTTATGAAGAAAATCAGAAGTCTTGTTTCCATGGTGGGAAGAATATGGGGAAAAAAAAAAAGTAGTAATCTTGCGGCCTGCTGCTCCAAATGTCGTTCAACCAGCATTTAACCAAAATGTTTGCTTGAAACATTAGCTGCTTTTTGAAGCTAAAAGCAAAGATGAGTATGTACATCTCAGCAGAAAAGATGTCTTACCTAGGGAGCACTGATGAGGCCAAAGCTACTGGTAGACTCATAAAACCTATTGCCATGGTTTACCTGTGGATGAAACTTCCATCTCCTGGTTAAGATAAAGAAAATCCCTAGAAGGTGACAAACAATTGCTTGCTTTCCTATGCAAAATGGTCCTTGTGTCATGGAAGTCCTATTAGTTTCCCTGGGAGTGCACAAGATCAGCTAAAAATGCTTATGTGTACTAAAAAAGACAAAAGATATTTATGGAGCTCCTTTCTACTATCTCTCCAGAGCAGTTCAGCAGTTCATGTCTTCAACCCCATATATAAGCACCTCTATTTACTACTCTGAGTATGTGATCTTTTCTCTCTGTGTGAGAAATTTTTCATCTTCCTTCAGAGTACTGTCCCTGTTTCAAAGTCTGAAGAATATAAAATAAATATGGTATTGCATATAAACAATGCATAATATAATAGAGCTTCTAAATTCAGAGTCAGCTGAAGATATCAAGTTTGTTTTCTTTCTCAGTGATTGATACCCTCTAGAAGAAATAATAATTATATGGCACAAGGAGGAGGAAAAAAGGCATGTTGAATGACATAAGCATTTAGTCAAAACATAACTGAAACACTGAGAAAAAAATGCTTTAAAACTGCTTAGACTAAGACAGCATTATTATTTGTAAAATGGATGAAAAATAAAACCCCTCCAATAAGAAAAGGACTTAAGAAATTTGTTATACACTAATGCCATCTACCAGACATCAGTGGAAGTAGCAGAAGAAAAAGTCAAAACAGTGAATACGACAGATTATGTAAGAACTTGTGCACAGCCCCAAGTCTTTTTTTTTAGCAAGTACCGAATTCAAAATCTTGTTGTGTCTTTCCTTGTTTCTCAGAGCAAGGATTTCAGGGCATCCGTGAATGCAATTATTTATCACTTCTAATCAGCAAGGTTGCAGAAAACACTTTTTAATTCCTCTTCCAACACAACTTTGAGGCACAACATATATTTACATGACTTTGAACTATCATTATTCTTCTCCTGCAAGCTGCCACTCTCTTATGCAAGGAAAAAAACCTTATTTTGTGTCAAATTCCACGTTGTCTCAGGGCCTCTTCAACCTGCCTTGACTATCTTGATCAGCGAGTCCAAACTCAGTGAACTTTGCAAGTGGCTACACCGTCAACATAATCACAGCCCTTATCTGTATGCGGAGATCAGTTTCCAAGGATTGCCTGACAACTGTAAAGGGGTTGCTACTTCTCTTCGTGTCCCAAGTGGCCCCAGGTTTATAGCCAGCTCCAAAACACAACTCAAGGTGCCAAACCTTAACAATACAGTTGCTTTTCCAGGAGAAAGATTTCCACCACCACTGAAGATGAGCTCCTTGAGCTGCCTCCCCCTCAAGCTCCTCCTCCTTTCTGTCTTCTTAGACATGCCTTTTGTGCTAAGACAGAAAGTTGAAACAAATTAGCCCCAAAGGCAGCATCAGGAGTGTTTCTGTGTTATTTTAGAGAACCAAGAACATCCGTGTATTCTTACTTTTTGGAAACTGCAGATGGGATAGAAAACTTTTACTGAATCCTGTCATATCAAGACAGCCAACTTGCATGGCCAGTGATGCTTTGACTTTTTTCTCCGTGCCCTTCCCATGGCACTTGCAAGCCCAAGGCAGTCAGGCTGTGAGTCACATTCTGCCTTAGTCTTGCAATTACTAAGACTGTTGCAGTCACTTCTTTGGCTAAATCTTCTACAATTGCTGATCCAACCCTCACTTCATGTCTACCTTCAGATCTTTCCTCAGCTCCTGCTAGGAATGGTCTAGACTTGGTCTGAATTCTTTCCTGCAATCACTAGCTGTTGTCTCAGGGTTCATTTCCTTTTGCAGAGTTCACAGCCTCTTGGAATACTATTCTAATTCTACTTGTGAAAACTTCAGCTCATGCTTTCTGTAGATTTTTGTGGATTCTCCAACACTCACCCTTCACGTGGAAGCAGAAAGCCATGAAATCAGTGGGACTTCACTTGCATGAAATCCTATTTGTGCTGTAGGCTGGGCATAACAAAGGCCAAAATACACAAAAAATGTAGGTATAATTTTACAGCAGATGTCTGTAAGCAGCACAGCACCCTAAAACTTGCGTAACTAAGGCAAGAAACAGTGGCCATGACCCTGTCTTTAGCCTTTACTTTTCAAAACCCAAAGCTAGGTTGTTTCTGCTATCCTTCAACATTCCTTTTGGACATCCACCATAAATAAATAGCAGATGTCTGTTCAGTCTCAAGACAGTGAGAAATAGATGCAGCTGCAAAATCTGCCACTGCTGTGCTATGGACACGGTCTCCATCTGCTGATGCAGACACGTGTATACACAGAAAGTAGGAGACGGACAAAGCAATATCTGAAACCACCAGAGTACGATGTGGACTTGAACCATTTTGAGAGACCAGAGAACATTTCTTTTTCAAAAGGAACGTTATCTATCTATCTATGTGCCTGTTATTTCAGACACAACCTTATTTCTTCCAGTACATAAACTCACCCAAAACTAACAAAATATATTAGACTTTTAGTCCCTAATATCTCTTTAGGAAAATATTCCAGAAACTCTGACAGTTAGAAAGAATCTAATTTTCAAATCAAAGACACCTCTTTGCATCAACTTTACTCTTTTTTTTCCCCCTCAGAAACCCCCCATTGCTTTAAGAAGTATTTACCATATTTACATACCAACTAACAAAAGCACTATCCAGAAATTCTGCCAGTATTTGTCTTTCTGATCTTCCAAAAGGACAGAAACAAGAGCTATTTAGCTGCCACACTTAGTCTGTCTCTACAATGAAAAGGTTCAAATGATGAAGCCGTACTGAATAGCCACTGATGAATAAATTGCAGCAGTGCTAGGAGTTGCTGTTGATTCAAGGTGAGAGGAATTGCACTAGGCTGAAGTTAGTTGGCAATGCACAAAGAGGAATTTCCATGTTGTCAAAAATCTTCTGCTGTGTCTGATTCTGACATTATTTCCTACTGTCTTGTTAAGAAAAAACAAGCCCTCATCACACTCCTCTGGTGCTTCTTTTGCTCCTTGGATGAATATTCTACAAGTGCAAATAAAATGTTCAACAGCAGCAATTTATTTTCTGTCTCTTACAAAAAGAATTGCAGGCAGCCAGGCTTTTGTATCGGGAGCTGGAAGCAAGTGTATTACAGTAAAGCTTCACTGCCAGGTCTGACCCTCTTCTGTCCTTTGTTTTCCGTGAGATAATAGCCACAAGGCACCACAAGTGCCATATTAATATGGTACTGGTTCTCCATATTTTGTCTCATCTCTACACTGTAAGTGCCTGCATGACACCAGCAGGATACAGCCACTCATGGAATTTTGTCATGAAGATCCAAACCCATGTTCCTGAACTGCAGAGAGAATGCATAGGCAATCCCAAACTGGGTAGAGCATCAATACTGGGGAGGAATATCTCATCATTCTTGCAATAGAAGTCTAGGGTTTAAATAGCCCATGTCAGAAGAGCTGAGACATGCCATCACAGAACTTTTATTTCCTATCCATTGGGCTTTTAAGCTTCCAGATTCCCAGAGTAACAGTTACACCTGAGACTGTACACTTTTTTTTTTCCCCCTGCCTCAAAAACTGCAAACACATAGTACAACCATTCTTAAGCCTGTTGACATCTCCTCTCTCTTACAGAACAACATTCACTGCCTCTGTTTTGCCTATCTTTTCTTTCCCAGGATGCTGGCAACACATGGGTTAACAAGACAATTATTTGAAGGAAAGACATTTCCAATAAATCAGCAGATAGTAAAAGGGAAAAAGCACTAGAGTAATTTTTTCTGCTCAAAATTTCATTATGCTCTTGGCTTTGAGCCATTATAAGGTAAATCACCCAAGTCATGTTGCACAGACATTTCTGAAAGGACAGTTATTTAAATCACTTTGTAAGCTACACTCCTTGTTCTGAATGGAGAATCCTGCTTATTTCATATGGCACTTTATGCCCATTTAAAAGTTTTGCAAAGGAGACCTGCAGTCAAAGCTAGAGCTACAACTTGGCTGCAAACAGCACATCATGGCACTGGCCTCAGTGTTGTCCCCAAAGCTCACGTTCTCCTTTCCCTCCTGCACCATCCCAGCAAATGGACATACAGCCCCTCTTCTGTTCCCTTTTGGCAACAGACCTTGAAGTAATGCTGACCAAAGAAGGGATGATTACTTGCATTACCTTGACCTGAGCAACTCTGCTGAGTTGGTGACATTCGCTAAACTCTCTCCCCAAGTTTTTACGTCCATCAGCCTCTGGTATTCACTCACAGTCACTGGCTCAGGGCTCCTCAGCAAACATGGAAAACTGCAAAACTGTCCTGCTTTCACCACTGGGAACACTCCTGGGATGAAACTCCCAGAGCAAGGAAATAGCAACTGCTGGCAAAAAGATTATAGTTTTCACAGTCTTTTCATTCTCTTTCTCTCCCACACCACCAGTGTGATCAAGAGGAGACAGAGCAAGAACAGCGACACAAAAGCAGAATCATCGTGGACAAAGAAGATGGGGGATGAAGAAAAGGCAAATCCCATGGTGCTGCAGGTGGCCTTGAAAGCGCCAGCTTGGCCCTGCACAGACTGTCTTCCAGCCATTTTAACGGCTTCTGACTTCACACAGTGTCATTAATGTTCAATATCTTTCTTTTTACAGCTCACAGCTTTCATCTTAATGTGTTGATTGTTACTCCCCGTCCCCCTGTCCATCCGTCCCCCCCCCCTGCCCAGAAGTCACTGAAAGTGCCTTTACCTTCATGATTTGGAGTCTTGCACAATTTACTGAAATATAGAGCATCAGTTATAAAAACCATACATAAAAGCCAAATGCACTGTAAGAATCTTCAGTTAACACAATAAAAGCATCCTCACACGCACTCCAGCAGAAAGGAATCCCAATTAATGCCTTACACAGAAACGCAAGCTCTTCATGCTTAACCCTCAGATTTGGAGTGGAAGCCCAGCATTTGCTGAGAGTAGCTGCAGCACAGTTTAGACATTTCACTTCTGACTGTTCAAAACAGCATGAAGGCTGCTTGCTTTCACCCTCCATCCATCTACCAGCCTCTCATTTGGGCTAGGTTCAGCACAGCAAGCAGCTACTGCAGGAGACAGAGATTCCTCACCAGTTTCTAAACTAGTTGACAGACATTTCCAGCTGCTTTTCGATGCACGTTCCACTGTCAATCAAAATTACAAGGTATAATTAAGCAGGCAACAGCTAAGCAATGTCTGTCTTCTACCCAAGAACCCAACGAACAGATTAATTTACCAGTGAAATAGAGTAAGATGAGTTCCTCTAAAAAAAACCCCCGGCAAAATCAAGGCACCATCCTTTTTTTTTTTCCTATCTAGCATCAGGTTAAATATTGTATTTTTCTGCAACGCAGAGTTTCAAAAGTTGCCAAGAACTCAAATCTTTCTCTGTTATCCCATATTAATGATCTCAGTTCAACCTGTGAATTCAACTTATGAAGACATCAATGTGTCATTCAGCCTCATGACTGGGATCGCAATATCTTCTACCAGGCAAGTTCCAGTTTGGTGTTCCATGAAAATGGCATTTGCTAACTTGCACTGGGAACCCACCAGCCCTGGTCATGCTGGACATGGACCAGTGCTGCGTCCCACTACCCAGCAACAGCTCCTGGAGCCAAGAAACAGAATTTCCCCCAGGAAATGTCCCAGAAAATTCAATGAGCTTCAGCTCCGTCTTCCTCTCTCAGTGCCCTTGTGTCCCTCCAGCACACTCTCAGTGTGCACCTTCACATAGACATGCAGAAGCATCTTGGGGACCACAGATCTCACCAAAGCACCCACTGTGCTGTATTTCAAAATGGCACCAGATATCAGAAAGATGATGAGATGACACACAAACCATTGTAGGAATGACAGACTCTGCCCCAAGCTGTTGTAGGCTCCTGAGACCTTCCAAACACCTTGCTCTACCTGACATTTCTTTGTGCAGTTTCTGTATCTTCACTGAACTTTAATTAGTTTAACAACTTGCAGGGGACTTTTTAAATAATATTTTATTTAATCAACAGGTTTTTCATTGTAATGTTCAGTTGCAGCAAGAGATCACGCTAAGATAATTAAAAGTATTGGAGCAGCTGAAAACTTAATTAAAACATGTAAAAATTAATTATACCACTCATCATTGATTTTGTCTGAAAAAGCTGATATTGCAAATAGGAAATCAAAAGCAAGGAGGTCATGTAGAGAATCCCTGATGCAAAAGTGATGTATTACAGAAAAAACACGTTCATGTTGGGAGGACCCATTCACTCCAGGTCCATGATCTGGTGCTGAGCTGAATTCCATCCCACATTGTAAAATTGCCAATCAGGCATCAGTAAGGAGGCTGATTAAGGTGAAGGCAGAAGAACAGAGTACATATAATACAACTATTATGTAGACAATTGTATGTGAGATTAGAATCACACGATTAATGAAGTCAGTCTTTTCAGGATCTTTTTCTGCCTCTATACAAATAAAAGGAGTTTAGTAGTGTAACCATAAAATATCATTCCTCAGGCTCTCCAGAAATGTCCGAGATAGGTGCCTGGGTTAGGATAATGCCCCTTGGTGTTGCAAACAGGGATTATAACAGCCCTTAATGGCCATAACTAACTAGGACCCTCCTCACACCTGCATTCAGCCCCCAGTGTAAGGGTGACAAGGGGAGCAGCTGGACATTAACCCTTTCTGCTTTATCCTGGAAAAAATTATGTACTGTCCTCTAACTTAAATAATAATTCTCTCTCCCTCCTGTCAGCTCCTGAGCTTGTTTGTAAAGCATAATTATATACTATTTCAACTTGGAATCAGTAGAACCAGTTAATGCATCCTTTTAATAAAATACCACAGTACAGAAAGGCCAACCTGGTAGTGGCATAAATTTTATCCAGAGCTCTACCATAGACTCCTTTGGGCAAGTCACTTAACTTCTCCAAGCCTAAAGTACAGAATGAAGGAAATACTGTTTTACCACACTCAGCAGAGAGATTATCTAATGCTATCTAATATTTATAAAGCACTTTCAGATCCTCAAGTAAAGACCATAGAAATGTAAAGAAGTACTGACCCAGATAAGGGTTAAGAGCAAAATCTTTTTCCCAGTGACAGCTCTCAAATGACCTTGTAATGTTAGGATTTATTTTCAATGCAAAGGGAGATCTGTCAGGTCTAGGAGCCATGTTTTCCTCTAACTGCAGATGACTTGCTATCAACAGGAAAACAAGTTTAGTCACTGATCCAAATGTCAAGAGCTGCCAAATCAGTGCTTTGATGAAATGTCAGGAATACTAACGTGGTTTCAGGTCTGAACTGATTTAACATTGTGCAGCCAAAATGGAATCTGGTCACACTGCTTTTTTTCCCCAGGAAAATAACAAGTAACCAGCAACATATACATTATATACAGTTCTTCACTTCCTTTGAAGTGAAGCTGAACAAGCTAAAAACACCTCCTCAGCCCATAAATATTTCCATTTCTGTGTTTTAAAGGAGTCTGATCTCCACATGCTGCAACTTCAGGAGTACAAATATCCCATTTAATGAGACAGCTGAAGCATCCAGTGATTTTTTTCCACACCTGCCACTACGCCTTGTGCAGGAAGATACCCTGCAAAGGGAGTCTTCCAGACATAAAGTTGCTTGTAGGAATGAAAAGACAATATTTTACATGATTGAATGTTGAAAGGACAGAAAGCATAAAGCAGGCACATTCAAAAAATTTATTGTATACTTTAAGACTATTTTCTTAGTCAACAACGCCCCACCCTCCAACTAACAGTTGTTTTTCAGATTAATGAAACTAATCCCAAAGGGATGTCTCTTTTGGTTAAAGTAACCAGACGTTTCCAAGAAAAATATTTTAAATATCTGTATGCTATTGTCAGTAAAACTCTGTGGGAAAAGGATGACAATCAAACCCTTGTCATTGCAAGAAAAGTGCTGAAGAATTTCAGTGCTGGGAGAAACTGTAGATGTCTAACATGCTGGGGAACTATAAGAAATTCTGTCCCAGCAATTAAACATAATCTTGTAAAAACCTGGGTAAGAACAATTTGCCACGTTCCCAGTTCCACACTTTATAGTACTAGCTCATCTCACTGACCTCACAGAAAGTATAACTAAACAGAAACAAAAACATCTTCTCTGCTAAGAAAGAACCGTGCTGCACATTCCCTCTCTGCACCCAACGACTGGCAAGAAAACACCTGTAAAGGAGCAGTGCCTGCAGACAGGTACCTGCACAAGCACGGTGCTTCCCCCATTGCACCTGAACAGCGGAGTGGTTTGCTGCGGAGAAGCAGGGATGATATTTCACATGGGAAGCGTGTTGATAAAAGCTAGCTGAGTTGTTGCAAAAATACAACTTTCACAAGTGACACTACCACCCATAAGCTCTAGATGATACCCTGCAATAATCTATACGCGTTATCCTGTACTGACACATACACGAGTGTTTCTAACACAAAGGAGCCTTTATGTGCAAAGTATAATTTTTGTCTCAAGTTTCAGCACATGCTTTAAGCTAATTATCTATCCAGTACTACACACTGAGGAAGTCATACTGTGGTACTTGAAAACCCAAATAATGTCCCATTGCCAGCATGGCAATGATTCATTTCATAATTCAACCTGGACAGCACACTTCCACAGGAGGGAATATAAAAGTATCTCCTGCCAGGAGAGCACTGCCATGTCTTTTATAAATACTACAGAAGTTTCCCAAGCAGGTGGCCATCAAACTCAAATAATTGATCCATGTCAGTTAAACCAGGAAGCTCAATAGTACAGCACATCATTATGGCAGTCAACATAAGAAGAAAGTCCTTGTGGTTTCCCCTGCAGCAAGCAGTTGAAAGGAAACTGAAAAGCTCTGCTATCTTTTCAGCTTTGTACATATTTCCCTTGAAGTCTTCAGGGGAATGGCAAATACTAATAACTCCTGCAACTGGCCCCTCCTCTAAGACTCGCCTGCTTTTCTGAAACATGAGAGCATTATAATATTCTCTTTTTCTGTATTGGAAACAGTTCAATGTGGATAAAAAAAAAAAAGATCCTTGGCAGGTTCAGGTGGTGCTGTTAAATGGCCCATTTCCCAATGTAATGCGCAGTTTTAATGGGTGACTTTCCTCATGGCTGACAATGGCACGCTCCTCTTGGAGGCACCGTGATGGCCATGACAGCGGCGGTTGTAATGAAGGGTACCAATTCATCATCACAGGTAGATTTAGCAATTGCAGCTGAAATCACTACTGCCTCAAACCTACCCGCTAGAGGGGATGGACACCTCGGCAGGGACATCTTGGTGGATGGTGTCACCACTCTTCACAGCCTGACTCCTCCATGCCACGGGAATTGATCCCACTCACAGTGGTCCTCCCTAGTCACACATGGAAATAACTCTCTGGATCTCCTCCACCGCTGCACCCTCTTGGGTCATCTACAGCCTGATTAAGTTGGTTATAATTTTTGCTTAAGCATCCAAGCCTTAAATTTTCAGAGCTATGGCTTCCAATGAACAAGTGAAGTCACTCACTAACTGTGCATTAGGACTTTGAAAAGATAAAAGTGATGTCTGAATCATTGCAAGCACATAAGAAAGCTCTATCAGCCACTATCAGTGAATCGTTTATTGAATTTGCACAGGAAAGTCAGAGGAAATATAGCTATTAAAGCAGTAGCCCACAAAATGTACTGCCTGTAAGGTCTTCCAGTGATACCTGCAGCCACGGGAAATCAAGAAGTTTCCACCAAAACAGTAAGAAGGGCAAAGACTGACACTGCCCATGGTGTGTTGCTCCTTCAGTATGCCTGTGGCCCATGAAAGGTTGCAGACTGCTCCATTAGAGAGACATCACGATAAACTATCATCTACAAAATGTATTTCTTTTCTTATGTTAATCATCTCTGTTCTTAAGGTTTTTTTCACTCATTTAGAAACTCCAGCAGTGACTATACATATAACACTTTCACAGATGCTTATAAAAGTTGTCTCAAAACACTGCAAAAAGTGCAGCGAGCTAGCTAGGGCAGACACTGCTTGCCAGGAAGGAGGAGAAAGGTTAGAGATACTTGTCCCTGCCAAATTTTGTGCCACCAAACACATACCACAGCACTGCCTGAGATATCTAGCTGGAAATTATCTCCAGATGTGCTGACGTTAGCCTAGGGACTACAGTATGAACAAGGCCCCTGTAAAGATCCTTTGCTGCTCACAGCCAGATCCCTGCTGACAGACACTGAAATTTAGGCACTCCTGAAAGCAAAGAGCGAGAGAATCCACTCCATCTCCTCATTCTCTCTGCACATGAGGACTCAAGATGCAATCCCATAAGGTGGCAGGTAAATGTGGAACTCTGCCACAGCCTTTGAAAAACTGTTGGGTGTTAATGGCTACATTTCCAAGGTCCCTGCAGGCCATCTGCAATGCAAGTGGACCCTAAAAGCGCTGGGACTTTTTTTCAGCTGAGAAAGATGCTACAGATGACTTGGACACTGAATCGCTGCTATAACAAGTTTGGGAGCTCTACTGATTTGACTTTAGGGTTTTCTTTCTCCCCCCCAAATTTTAGGCAGTGAAGCACTAGCGACGGTGAGCTCAGACCTAACTTACCAGGGCTCCCACCAGCTGATCCCAGGGCAGCTCTCAGAAGTCAGGCAGAGCTCAGGTGGGTTAAATCACCCTCCAGAGAGTCCTGGTTTCTCCTATCTAAAAGGGAATTTTGGGTTCCTGTGCTCCCACCTAAACCTTCCAGCAAGATGTATAACATTAGATGGAGTGACATCAAGCTTTTATTTTTCAGTTTCCATCTCCATAAAATAGGTATAATAATACTTACTTACTTTCAAAGAGAATTGTAAGGCTTAATTAGATAATTAACATGAAAGTGCCTTTAAAAAGGCTATGTACACACAAAGCACTACTGTATTATTAGTGTAGGCAGGCATGGGGAGCTCTTAGAGATTTTCTAGCAGGTTATTTGTTATTCTGGAAGAAGTCTTTAGCTGCATACAGCAGTAGTATAATTATTATCATCATCAGATTCACTTCCTAAAGTTATTTATGAAACACTGTATTAAAAAGAAAAAAGCATCAAGTTAAGTAGCACTGAGCTGAGTTTCTGTTTTGTTGTATATGATGATTAGGAATGCTGTTAAAATGTTGCTTTGCTGTAGTGAAAATGCTGGTTCCAGAAATTCAGTTATATGTTTGTTACTAGAATCATCATTATTTAGATGTAAGTGGTAGGTATCAGCAATCTCCACACCTTTTTGTTTTTATTTGCATTTCTTTGCAATGGGATTTTTTATGGAGTCTACTGGAATATTAACAAGAACATCCAGAAACTTATCAATTTGAATTGCACTGTTGCACAGCTGATTTTGATGGTACCATACATCCAGGAATTTCTCTATTCTGTGCATTGCATAAATATGGTGTATGTATAAAAAAAATAATAATTGAATTATGACCATGAGTGTGGAAAGCAGGGACTTCCATCAGGGAATAACTATGTTATTCTACCTCCATTAAAAGATACAAATTACAAGTACTCCAGCTCAATGGTAGTACTTGGTATGGGAATAGGCAGGCCAAATTTACTTAAGTCATAAATAAATACTTCTGCAGTCCATAAAATTTCCCTCATGAGCCACGTGAAGAGGATTTCATCCTATAACCTTATTTCTCCGGTTCTTTTTCAACCAACTGTCATGGTAGACTATACTGTCATCAAGTTCATATGAGTTTCATATATCTACCCTCAGCAAATTTCTCTTGACTGGCTCCCATATGAAGTAAAATCAGATACAGTCTTATTGGAGATATGTCTGCACAGCTCAGGACTGGGCTCTGAAACATTGAATCAACTACATTTCTTCAGAAGTTTAAGTACAGCCACACTGCTGGACCCAGCAAGGCTGCTCTTCAATATCTAAGAATCAGGCAAAACCAAGATTGCTCTTCCATTTAAAAAACTTTCTCTAGAGAGTATTTGGTATTGTCTGTACTGTTATGGCATAAGGAATGAAGAAGTCAGTTCTCCCCATCAGCATACAGAGGCTTTCATGTTTACTTCCTATCAACAAGAACAAGAATTAGCTGAACAAATTCTTTTCAGAGTGATGGAATAATAAAATTGCCAGGAATTGTATTCACTACCTTACAGCTTCTAATAGTCCTATAGTTCTATCAGTATTTTTTATTTTGAAGAAATCAGTAAAGCAACATCATATTCCCCAAAGAGAAAATATATATAAAACTTATTTTTAATAATTAATTTAATTTTTAAATCTGTTCATTTTGATCAGTCTCCATGATTCTGGTACAAAACTGGGCAGAAAATGTGTTTCCACCAAACTCTAATTGAGTAGAAAACCCTCCATAAAAGAACAGGAAAGAAATCTAAACAACATCAAATATTTATGTCATGGGAAAACATCAAGAGATCTTTTTTGCGGCTTGTACTGTATATATTTTACATGTAAATTAAGCTGAGTGGTTCCTCTTCATAGCTTCAAGCTGCTGCTAATGCTTCATAGATTTTTCAGGCAGACAAATATTGGTGAAGAGAGTTTTATAACCTTCACGCTGAAGATTTATGATTATACGTGAACTAGAAGTCTAATGCACTGACATGCGGCCTTGGCTCAGTCTCATTACAGAGTAATTTGTACCCCTAGTTTAATTGCTGTTGTTTGAATGTAAATCACACTTCCCTTTCATGCAGCTCTGCCACATTTGATGTTAGAGTGGAACATACCAGATCTGCTGGAGTTTGCATGACTTACGCTAAAACTGTGCAGCTTTGGAAGAAAGTTCGAAAAACCCTGTTTCGCTCTCTTTCCCAATGCAAATTGGCACTGCTTCTTCCCACCCTGGCTCCACTTATAAAAATAAACTGTTTTCTATTTTAAAATGTTTAGACACGCTGCTTCGATTCAGCCCTCGTACTGCTCCTACTTGAACAACAGAGTAACACCGGTACATGACATGAGGTGAATTGCAGTACCTCCAGCAGCTGGCAAATCTCACATCAGCAATTCACTGAGATTTCCAAACAGTATTACGATAAATTAATGCCTGTGATGGAAATTGGCCAATGCAATTAGAACATGGTACTTACACTATGACATTTTCTGTTAGCAAAAAAATGTATGCCAATACCACTAGGTATTGTGCATACAACAAGAGACGATTAATGCAATGGACTGCCACTTACTGAAAACAATGGACTTCAGTATGAGCAGATGGTAAAATCCTGCATTTTTCCTACCTGCTTTCAGCCTCAAATCTCTGGCTGACTACAAAAGCAAACTGCATCAGTTTAAAATATATAACCAGCAAATACTGTAATTAGCAAAACAATCATCCCAGTGGATATTTTCCAAGCTCATGAACTACTGAAAAGTTTAAATGGTTTTCAAAGGGAGTTAAACACAGTCTTAGAGGGCAGGTCCATGGTGGACTAAATACAACTGCTAGCTTAGAAAGCCCTTGCAAACTACAAACTGCCAGAAACTGAGAGCATATGGCCTGGGACGGATCACTTCATCCATCCTGTTTACGGCTCACATGTCAGCATCCACTACCAGTGACAGATGAAGAAGAAACATTTTGTACTTTTCCAGACTGGCGCGATTGTTCTTAACACATTTCATAACTCAGGACCTCCAGGAATAATCCCTCCGTGGGCAGAGCAAGCTAGTGGATATTCCATAGAGTCAAACAGCAGCTGGAATGAGGGACAATGCGCATGGCCAACCCAGCACATCTACATCAAGTGTCTGAGAAGAGATATCTGCCTGTGAGATATTTTGCACCATCCTAATGGGAGAAGAGGGAGAAGACCCTTTAACCTGGACCTGTAAATCCACATTCCTTTATGAGATGTATGCTTGAGGCTCATTAAAGTGCCTAATGGCAAAGTTGTACTTAAGTGCCTTTCTGAATTTGCATGGATTTATCGAAGCAACTCAATAATTTATGGAACTGAAGCCTAAAAGCAAGAGTTTCTCTTGTTTAACCTAAAGGCGTCATTTTTGCCTAGCAGCTGGAGAAGGCTTATCGTCCTTTATAGCTCAGCCACCAGAGAAGGAAAAAGACACATTCTCACTGCGTTATACCTGATAGGTGCATACAATTTCTTTCCTTACAGCTTCAACCAAGTAATGACCTTCACCCGTGTTTGATACAGATAAGTTTGTGAAAAGCTATAAATATGGAGAAGACAGTCATCTTAACAGCCAGCTACGCTGCCTGTCTTCAGCTGGGATTTGTTTCCCTCTTGAGGATTCTTGGTCCATTTGCATTTCCCCATGGTTTTCTCTACATAAACCTACCTCAAACACAAACAGGGCTTGCTGGGTTTCCTCTGGAAGATGCTGCGCTGGGATGGACCATGCCATCAATGCAGTACAACCTCAAAGAATTTTGCAGCAGATGTGGATTGTACTGTGTTTGCTCCAAGATATCCTCAGAAAACAAAGCATTTCAGCAAGGGTTTCCGGCAAGTCTATGGCCAAAATCTGAACTGGGGACAGAAGAGCCTCAAAAAGCAAAAAGTAGAGCCAGGCTTATTTGAATCACAGCTGCAATTCTGAGATGCTACTAAAGGCGACTGATGCCACTGGGCATTTTTCTGCAGCTCTCTTCCTTCTCTAACTGTGTTAAATGCCAGTTAACCCTCAGCATCCAGCCCCAGCTTTCCTGAACATACTCAATGACTGACAAAAGCCAGGGAGGATGACCTGACCTGTTCCCTCTCTGGCACAATACATGCACTTTATGCTGTTTTGCCATCACATTCATACTGCACTATCAAGTTTAGGATAGCAAAACAATCCTGGTGTCTCCACCTGAGGGCATCTCCTGGCACGCTGAGCAGGCTGGGGAGCAGAACCACGTTGTCAAGACGCAGCGCTTGGGGAGCCTCACAGCTCGGACAAGGACAGCACATGATGTCTGAAGGGCAGCTCACTGCAGCACCCCCAAGCATTTCTAACCAATGCTTGCAGTTAGAAGATCGCCCATTTCAGATTTCTGCTGATAAAATGAAATTTGCTGGAGGAAGCTGGAAAAAAGGCAACCTGAACAGTTATAGTTAAGTTGCTGACCTCAGACCTCTGTCAACTTTGTAGTTTTAAGTTCTGTTTCTAAGTGAAGAAGGCTGAACAATTGCATTCAACTACACGACACAACACGGAAAAGAGTAACAGATACCAGCTGAACCGCATCCTCAGTTTGGGGTTCAATAGTGCTACTCTGATCATACTCAGTGAAGATCAAACCCATGGTTTCCTTACCCTACTAGAACTCAAACCGTTAAAGAAGCAGATCACCTTTTATCACAATAGCCTCATTATAACTATACAAATTAATTTTAAATGGAATATGTGTTTACTATGGAATATATATACACACACTCATAAAGCTATTATGTATGGAAATATATTTGAAACTCTTTGGACTATGTTTATTTATTTAGCTCCAACATTTATCTCTTAAAAATGAATAATACATTTGCAGGATACTTATTATTTTAAAAGCAGGGTCAGTGGTGGAAACAGTGTGCTTTGCTTCTGATCAAGAGTAAGCAGCATGGATTGCACCTAATCCGTCCCCAGAGAGTAAATCACTGTTCTGATGTTAAATCCTGCCGATGAGAAGAGCAAAAAAACCACCCAATTTTACATCACCTGCAGTGATAGCTCTCCTAAAACTTTCCAGTTAACTAGTATGTCCAATGTGCCCTATGTTGTCCTACATTCAGTGTAGGCAGTGCCTTAGGACATATGCAACACCACAAGTTACTCTCCTTAGTTACAGTCTCTAAGGCAACTACACTATATCAGAAGGTGACCCTGGACAGCTTTACCCTGCGCGGTGCTTCTCCAATACCAATTATTTGTGCTGAGCAGTTGGAGCACATGCAAGATCCAACACAAGAGGCAGGTGGATGCCCAACAGCAGCAGGGTGAAGAAGGAAGGGGAGCTAAAGAAAGTCTTATTCCATCTGAGTCGGAGGTTCTGGAGGAACTGCGTGCTCAGAAATGCCAGGAAGGGATATGCAGTGACAGCCTTTTTTCTTGGTTTTCCCATCAGGCTATTGCTTCCCTGAAGAACAGCTTTGCAGAGCACCACATCTGCCCCAGACCTCAACTCAAAGAAACACCCCCTTCACCCTGCCAGAACAGCAATTTTGTTGATGTTGCTATTGTTGCATGGGGGAAGTCAGTAAATGAGAGCAGTCTGGAGAATATTCCTGTCTTTGCCTGTTCCAGTTTGGTCAAAATCTTTCAAAGGAACAAAATCCTCATCAGCCTTACAGTCTAAGGACTAACAGCATTCACTTCAACATCACCTCTTTCCTTGTGCACTTGGTCAAGTGGGAAAGGAGAGAAAAATCCTGTATAGGAATCACCACAAACTGCCACCACCTCAAATTTAATGTGGGAAGAGCTGGGAGAAATGGTGGGAATTTTTAATTTTTTAACTATGGATTTTATCTTCCTTTCCAAAACCTCCGTCTTTCCTCTATGGTCTAAGCATCCGTGCAAAGAACAGCCTGAGGGAAGGACTGAAGGCTGGTACTCCAGGAAAATGCTTCACCTTCTTCTTTCTAGCATCAGCACTATCCCATCAGCAGCGTTTCCACCACCAGGTACGTCATCCTGAGTTCAATCAATGCTTAAAACATTTGAAAACAGGACTGTCACAGCCCATGAAATGTACAGATTTAATGTCTTCAGAAGCACAAAAGCACTGTCTCCAGAGCACTTAACATATTGACAAGCCATGTGAAAAGGGAACGCTTTTTCTCCAAGTTGCCAGTTATTTTGGTTCCTCTGAGGAAAGCATCTCTAACGCAGTATCACATCCAGACGGGGCCCCTTGCTGCCTCTATAGTCCCAGATGCTGTGAATCCTCAGTCCTCACTGCATTTTATACCAAAATAATCATACCAATTAATCTAAACTGTGTGGGGAAATTGAAACCGTAGTCAGGGAAGTCTGTTAAATGCATCAGAACATTTTTCAAGGAAGGGTCTATACACAGCAGAGGATTTCACTTCCAAGCTTTTGTTTTAATAATTTGAAAATGGCAAAACCAATCATGCAACCAAGTGGCACTCTCCTTAATTAAGGAAGTCAATTCAGAATCAATAAAAGGGCAATTAATCTGTGGATGTCACTGGCTCTGAATGATTCTCATAGCCCCAAAGAGGTGACCCTGTGACCTCCAACATTTCTCCCAGGGTCTGAAGGTTTTCACACACTGATCTATTATTTTATGACAGACATGCTGTTAGAAAATACACTGATAACTGTCAGGAAACACTGGGGAAGAAGTGAACTGAAAAGCCTATGTCTTTCACAAAATTATTGTAGTTAAACAACTAGTTCTTGCTTTGGATTCTCTTAAAGGCACAAAAGCTCATTGAAGGGAAAAAGGGGATTCAGTGGAGGAGCACGTGTGCTCTCCTGGGGACTGATGACCCAGCTGGTTATCCAGGATCAGAGCTGGAACTAAAAAAAACCCCATGATTTCTGTATTTCCTGACCCCAGCCACTGCGAGTTGCTTTGTCCCTGCCCCAGGGCCAGGCAGTACAAGGGACACTGGTGGTGCCACGCGTTGCAGGACTGACACTGCTGATGGAGCCGTGTGGGAAGGACAGCCACGCAGCCGGTGTCGCTTTGAGCAGCCTTCTCTTCCTAAGGGTTTTCTGACAGGCCTCTGGCAGGCTTTGGAGAGGAGGAGCACACAATTTAGCACAGTCCCTCTGTCCAAGACAGCCTCTTCCTTTCCGTTCTCCATGGAAATGGGGCAGTGCAGGTTTTTCAAACGGAAAAAGGAGAGTATGAAATGGTATAAACCTCTTGGCTCGTTCCCTCTCACACCTGGGCACAGATCACTGTGGCACATGCAGATTTATGTTATCAGTGATACACACAGATTGGCACAAAGAGAAATTACTTGGCTTGTTTAGGGCCAGAGTTTAGCAGCTTGCGAGACATCTCAGTGCTTTGGAAGGTAAATGCAATGAAATTCAACAGAAAAGAAGAGCTGGCTTTGTGGAGCGACTCCCTCCTCAAAAGACAATCCCTTCGACTTCACTGGCACTTCATTACCTATGGAATATGGAGCTACTGGAGCATGTTAAGATATCACACTCTGAGCCCTTGTAAAAGTATTATATTAAAGAATATGTAAAAGCCAGATTCAGGGTAAGCAGAGGTGCAACTAAGCTGCCATCCAGGGGTGACTTAAGAAGCTTATCTGCATTATTCTCTACCACTCTCCACTGACAACTTTAACAGTCACTCTAAGAAACATCTTATTTCCTCCACCATGTCCCATGCATCTGTAGCTAATTCCACATCCAGCAGAGACTTCATTACAGGTGTTTTATCCTGGCCTATACGCTGGGAAGCACAGCTTTGACTGATGTAGCCCCATATCTGAGAACCCTGACTTGATCTGTCTCTTCATTTCTAATCTTTTCCTGGTTCAGGGCTATAGTTCATCTTTTGGTGCCTCCCTTTGCTTCTTCCGTATTACCAATCCCCATCTCATGAATTTTGAGTTAGACATTTCACCTCCTCTGGCAGAAGTTCTCCAGTGTGAGATGACTAACAGACATTAAATTGTTAGTCTTACATTCTCTTTAAAATGTGCTCAGAGCAAATGCTAATAGCAGCACATCTCAAAAGACTCCTACCAGCATTTGTCTTGATCTTTCATTACCCATCTGTCAAAACCCAGGTGACAGTTACGAGTTTAAATCAAAGTTCAGAGGCACCTATTAGTTTCAAAAAACTTCTGCCTCTAAGGCCTACATTTTAAGAAGCTTGGTGGACTTGCCAAGTCCCAGCATTTGAACTGTTGGCAGGAGACTAAGTACATGGGCATTGTACATGGTGAGAATAGCTAGGCAATTTTGCATTTAATAAACACTTGGGAGGAAATAAATCTGCCCCTGGGCAGAGCATCCAAGAAGTTTACTCTGTATCTCCTCAAAATGGCTCATATGGCTCCAACTTGCCAAACCAGGTGTGGTAACATGACAAAAAACAAAACAAAAGAGTGGCACCAGCTAAAAAGCTGGCATCGCCAAAAGTAGCCTGTTTTGAGATGCTGGAGATCATTAATCTGCGCTAATCTGATCGGAGAGGGAGCTACAGACGCACACCTCTGCTTGTGGAGTTCAAGCCACAGTGCAGAACTGAAAATGGAAGTTGTGGTTTGGCGTGAGGGAGGATCATGGAGAAAGACAATCCACAGAAAGCTCTCAATCCTCTTCAGAAACTCTGTCTTCTCTACTGGAGACCCAGGTCTTTGGATCTGACCTATGGTTTTAGGTTTTGACGTATGAATTTAGCTTTCCAGACTGTTTTGAACAGAAATCAGGCTGAACAGAAAATTCAGAACCAAGTAAGAAAACCCTCTCCAAAAGTCTGGCAGACGTTGGTGGAAAAGTGACCTTTGATCAAACCGGCAACTGTCAATCATGAAATCATCAGCCACAGCTTGACACTAAGTTTATTTTGCCAACTGTTTGTATTGCCTGCTGTAGACTATTACTCCCATACCTCTCCAACAGTTGCAGCACATTTTCCGCTTTTTTAAATGGTTTACTTTAATTTAAATGTCACACATCTATTGAAAAGCATGTGGAAACAGACTACTGTCTACATCTTCCTGGTAATTTCTGGATATCGATGAATGCCAGTGAATGCCACGGTGTGTCCTTCAGAAAGGACAGAGTTGGACTGATGCTTTACCAGATACCCTAAAAGTTCACTGGACTAGGCACAACTTACTTTTTCTTATAAGCATAATCTTTACATAAAAATGTTGGCTTTGAATTTCTATTTCTGTTTTCCTATTTTGCAGAAAACTTCTACCTATACAAAACTAAATAAATCATGGTCGTCACATCCCAGCTGTATGTTGAAATGGGTACGGAAAGTAGTTTGCAACACAGCCAAACAGTATGTTCTTGTGCAGAAATCATTTTGCAGCTCCATTATTTGCAATCAACTAGCAATGCTATGCTTCAAGGGTTGATTTTGATACCCTGAATAGAATTGCTGTTTCCACTTCTCTGTCTTGTTACAAGAGACTTGGCAGCTCAGCATGTGCCTTGTTACTAATCCTGTGGTTTCATTCATAACACCTGGAAGTCGCATCAGAGGCAAAGCTGCCAACCTCAGTGAAGTGTGCATATCTATGTCCAGATCAACCCCTCCTCAGCTTAACCTTCATCTTGTCTGCACACTCCAATCGGATTTACAAAACAACCTGGAAGTTTGTTCTAAACAACTGGAAGCATACAAAAAAGCACATGAATCTTAAAGGTACCACTGCGTATATGCAACAGGTCCCTCGGGAATCTGACTCACTTCTTATGCCAGTCTCTGAAATTAGACCTAATTAATCAAGATAAGGCTATAAGCCAAGCAATGCAAATTTTTCAGTGGATGGCAGAATACAAATGCAATAATTCGTTCTGATTATGGTGTTTGATTACTGAGTGTTAGAAAAGGCTCAAATAGAATGTAACTTTTAATTATGCCATTTTATGGCAGTTCATTGCAAAGCCAGAATCTCTTTCAGGGCCGTGCAAATGTTTGCCTCATTCCTGATAAAGCCTGAAATATGTCTCGGTGCCTTCCATAGCCTCTGGGCATAGTCTGTATTCATTCTTGCAGATCTCACTGTTGATTTGCTATATTTTGTTACTGCTACCCTGGCAACCCTATGAAACACAAAGAGCTTATTTCTGTGCCTCTCTTACATGAAAAAAAATGTATTTCGATACTTCTAAATAAACAGCACCTGCTATCTGATGAAAACTCATGCAAGAGTGTTGTCATTATGCAAATTATGGTTGACCAAGAGTTGCAAATAAATGCACCCCAGAAAGACTGCATTTCCTCTGCATACATTACACTGAGCACGACCGCATATTTCTCTCCGGGAAATCCTTGATATAAATATGGTGGCCTAAGGCTGAAGGAATAAGGTGGGATTTGGATACGCTATGGCTATTTGAATATGCCTTATGTGTGTAATTGAGGGCAGAAATACTCCCAGCTGATTTTTTTTTTTTTACTTAAATATTGATTCATTTACATAATCTTTCAAGCCCCACACCAGCAGGCAGCAATGTCCATTTGTGAAGTTCAGACAAACTAAAACCAACTCATATTTCACTATCTCCTATATTCTGCTTAAAAAAAAGAAAAAAAAATAGCACCATCTATCACTGAAGTGGAGCAAAAGCATGAAGTACCCAAGAAATCTCATGTTTGGATTAGTGCGAAAGCCTGCGTTCCTCTGGGCATAACAACAAGAGTATTGTGGTCCTCTGAAATTACAATCAGTTCTCTATTTCCTTACTGGTTGTTCCTTCCCCCACCCAGCACCAGTCCATGGTGAATGCCTGTGTGGGCAAGAGTGTGGGAAGGGGAGGGAAATGCAGGTGGTAGTAGATCCTCCTGAGTTTACATATGGAAAGACAAGGCAAAAAGTCAGAAAATCCACAGAGATGGATGCTATAGTTAGTGTCAGTGGCAGAAACGAAGGAGAGAAGATACATTCAAGAGATCCTGCACAGAAGAGCAGAAGCATTTCACAAAACCTCAGAGATGGGGGAGGAGTGAGAAGTGATACCACTGTTGTGAGTCTGTGGGACACGGGGCTGCAGTGGAGCTGTCAACATTAATGGGAAGAGGAGGAGGCTGGGAGGATTTTGAAGGATAGATCAAGAGTTCGGGGTTTGAGCTGCTGGGCTTCAGTTGTCAACAGGACATCCAGGATCTGCTGAGGAAAGGGGAATGGAAAGAGAGAAATCTATGAATCATCACCTCTGGATGGCAATTAACACCTCCATGCCATGAGCTGCTCTGTCAGCAAGTCTCTCTCCTGCAGCATGGGTGGAGGCTGTTCAACACTTGGCATTTTCTACCCAATTTCCTAGAGGAATTAATGTAATCCATTGTTCACATCCACCTTCTAATTACGCTCACATGGAAATTAAGCATATATAGGTCAGAAGTTTGCCTGGGCTGTCCCAACGAGCCAACCTTGCCTCCAGGTTTTAGTCCACTGGGCCTCAGAGACCAGTTGCCAAAAGAGATAAGATACATACTTAAGAAGCAGTTTTTGGACAGTCACTCCTTGCATGGTAATTAGAAAGAGCCAGTTGATTAGGTCCATGATTAAACTAGCCAGCCTGCCTTTGTGGCTTGCTGGGGCAGCTCTCCTCCCAGAGTAGTCTGAAGCTTATTACTTTATTTAGCATTGATTTGTCAGGACCATACTATGTTATTATCATTTCCAGCATCTGCTTTCATCATTTTCTTGCTTTCTCATCTAAGAATGGCCATGGACTTACAACATTTCAACACTCACATCAAAGAGGAAAAACACAAGACGATTTTTTTTTTTAAATATACATATATATAATATATGTATGTATGTGTGTGTGTATGTGTGTAACTTCCCATCTGACACTGAGATGATTCCTGGGATCACTCCCAGGCAGCTTTCTAGATACAAACCACATCTATTCAGACTGAACCCCTTCATCAGCTTCAGTCCACACAGCTTCATCCAAAGTAGACATGCTTATTACAGGGTTTTGAAGCAGATGTCCCTACATCTCTACCTTTCCAATGGCCAGAACCCCTGAGGCAATCATCATCCACTGGCCATACTGAATCCGTTTGTGCCTAGTGTTTTCTTGGGGCCACTGCAATACAGGAGGACCATGTGTAGTCTCCAATCAGAGCTGCCAGTGAATATATTGCTTTGGGCTGGTTTTGCATTGCACAGCAGGGTCAGGAGAAAAAAGCCACAGTGCCTTGAATCGAACATCTAGTCACCATTTCAGCAATTGCAGGACCTTTATTTTAATGTATGATTGCTCTTACATCTTAAGGGATTCTTGGGCAATTTCACATATCTCCCATTTCAAATTTTTTAAAAGATTTAAATGCCAGAATTTTCTTCTCAGAGCCTGTGAATGGAAATGTGCATCAAGTACCACCAATGCAGTTATAAATTAGGCTTTTATGTCCCCTCCCACTAGGCAAATGGCACTACCTTAAGGTATAATGGAATGTGCAGTTCAAATCCCTACACCTGGCATCCATGATGCCCTCGTTCCCAGGAAAAAGTCTCCCTGCCACATTCTCCAGCACCCAGGGGAGAAGGCTACACCTACTTCCCATCATAACTGCCCTGGGTAGGCTCAGATGAGCTGGATGGGAATGGGCATACTGTATCTCTGAAATACCTTTGCACCTGCCAAGGTGGTACAGACTCTGAGAAAGACCTGTAGAAGGAAATCAGCAGGAGGAACTGTACACAGGGCTTCCAAAATCCTTGAGAAAGCCCCACTGCTAAGATTTCCTCCAGAAATCCTCACTGTAATCACTTTACAACCACACTCGTCCCATGTAAGCTGGACTTGAGGAGGAGCTCAGGCTGCTTCAAGATTTCTTGCTTGTGAAAATGTCACCCTCCTGTTCACAGTCATATGAAATGGGTTGTCTTCCCTCCCCAGTCCTTGCTTTTCTCCCAGGGAAAGCAATGCCTCTGGGGCAGCGCTGGCCATGTTTTTCATGTGATTTCGGTTCTCGGAAACATCTTCCTACAGCCTGGCCAAGGAATACCTCCAGGAAGAACTGCACCTGGACTAGGACATAAAGTTAAGTCAGCTCCTCTGAAGTACAAAACAAGCAAACAACCCCTCAACACACAACTGTGGGTCGTGGGTACAGATTTTAGATTGATGTCAGAATTCAAAGCAAAGCTTAATGGCATTTACTGTTCTGAAGCAAGTCTGTCTTATTATTATTTTTGGTACGTTTCTCAGACTTGTCATTATGTACTTCTGATTTACAGTGTTAATGCCAGGCAACTCAGTTACCTTTATTCATCTCTGCAGGATTACGTGAGAATATTCTTTAGAGAGAGTATCACACTGGGCTAAGGTTAAAAAACAATCAAGACATGTAGCAAGCTCCAAGGTGCCTTCCCGTATCTCTGAAATATAAATGATTCCCTGGCATAAAAGATTCTGAAATACATAGCCATAAAGTCAAAGCTTTGCTAAGCAAATAACAAATACAGGAGGAAGCTCTCCTTCCAAAGGCTCTGAATCACGCCGACAGCTACAGTATGTGTGAAGCTAAAATATTTCCGAAAAAGCCGAAAGTTGTCGATGGAAGGTAGCACACCACTGGCCAGTTCCTAGACTTCGATTATAATTCACACAGAAATACACACTGGAGGGATGGACCTACAGCTTAGAAAAAGTGCAGTATGTGTTATTTGGAGACTTTTATATCCAGGTGTTAAAGACCGAGGGTCTTGCACTCTTCTACCAATGACAGTCAGTAACTAACTGTTAACAGCTAAATACTAACCGGTAACAGAATACCAGATGGTTTGGGAATTTCTTCCTGCCTCCTGAGAGCAAAAACCACCACTGGACATAGTCAGTCAAAACACACAATCTCACTTTGCTTTAAAAAATTAACAACTGAGGAATAATGTCAAGATACATTGACTTAAGTTGGACACTGTCTATGTTTATGAAATCAATACTTGTGTTTTAGGACTCAAAACGAGACCATGAGACTCATTTTTCTTTGACAAAAACATTATTTCTTTTGCCAAAAATGCAAGAAAACAATTTTCAAAAGCCCAGATGGGCAAAGCATCTCCTAAAGATTCAACAAATCTCCCACTGTTCTGTCAGCATACCTAAATGTAACAGGTTCTGGTGTTCAAGATTAGTCTTCCAAATACATCTCCAGCCATGGATCAAACACAGTAATTTGTATTTCTCTGTGCAGATGTGAGTTCCTCCATTCACAAACAAGACCCACATGAGCAGTTACTAGATGAAGGAGAGTGGGTAACTTCAGTTTCTGTGCTCCAAGGAAGCACATTTCCCTGTCTGCCATAAAGGATAAACAGGGAGCACAGAAAATTCCGCCGGTGGGCTACAGTGTAAAACGCCCATGTGTTTAAAAAGGAACCTGCAAGAAGACCAGTGGGGAAAGGCTCAAGGCAGGCAAGGACAGGCATGTTTCTGTCCATCTCAGCTGCATCTCTAGCCAAAGCTGCAGGAAGGAGCAGTCCCTTGGTTGCATTTGTTGTCCCTGGGCTACCAGTTTGCAACCGTGGAGTTTCCAGAATTTCTAAGGGTATAAACAGCCAGCTGCTAGGTGGGGATGAAGCAAAGCAAAAGCAGGCATATTAGGTTTTCTACTTCCATTCACAAGTATAAAGTTCTTGAGCTGTCCCAGTCACAAGAAGTGATGTGCACAGGAATCCAGTGTTCAGGTGTGCACACAGCAGGCACACATCCAGGGGTGGCACCAGGGAAAGCCTCTGAAAAACAGCAATATTCGCCCAACAGGCCATGGTTCAGGCAAGAATCACTAGCACATGGGAGGTGTAAATACACTTCCATACCTTCCCTAAACCACAGCCTCTATTAGTTTAATCTGTGTCACTGCAATTGTCTTTTGTTCTTGTTCTTTCTTTTTTTCTCCCTAGGCATATAAGCTTTCTTGAATGTGAAATACTTGCCAGGAGACATAAAGGAACGATGTCAGAGGCCTGACATATAGCATGAAAAACAATGAGCCAGACTTTTCCTAAATTCTGAAACACAGCCTACAAGGTATGTCCAACAATATTTCTTCTTATTCCAGATTCCAGCAGGAGTTATTGAATTTTTTTATCACAATGAATTTAACTTTTTTTTTAAGAGACCGAGACAGAGTTATATATTGCGTAATTCAAGCTAAAGGTGTATAGTTGTATCTCTGCTAAAGGCATATATATATAAGATTATGCAGATCATTAGTCAGCTAACTTCAAGCACTGGAACATGCTACATGCTGAAATACCCAGCAATCTGTTCTACAGAAGAAGTCATAGTCAGTAGTGATCAACCTGATTTACCTGATAGAACCCTACAAAATTTTCAAAGAAAATGCAGACCACAGGATTGTATTTAAAAATCCTGACAGAAGGCTGTTTTTACTGCTTACTTTCTGTAATCCCCTATAAGTGAGCATAAGCTGCTGGAGGTCCAGGTGCAAGAGGCTGAAAGGCACTTTCAATACCAAACACAGAAAAATGGCACCCTGTCCACATCTCATAGGTAACCATTTATCAAGCCCAGGATAAAAATCTGGCAAGTTTCATATTAAAAGTGCCAGAATGAAATAAGCAATATCCTGAATGCACATGTAAGTGTTTCAGTGCAAAGAAAGAAAAAAAAAAAAAAAAATGAAAAAGAAAAAACCCTGTCCGCAGGACTAGCCCTTATAATCATGTGCAGCCTGAAAAGAATGCGTAAGAACAAATAGACACCAGCATCATTTGTCACCAGCAAGTCTAGTAGCTCTTGGTTATGTTGCACAGAAAATTAATGTTATATATAACTCTAAATTCAAGTTTGCTTTCCTATCTCCTATTTATGACAAAGACAGAGCTTGGGGAAGCAAAGATGAAAATATCCCTTAAAAGTAAGATCCCAGTTCAGCAGAGTACTGAGGCACTGCAAGTTGGCTTGGTATTGTTCAGGCACCCAAACTGCGAGTGAAAACCACCAAGATCTTCAGAATGCAACAGCAGCTTTCTCAAAACAAGTAATCTTACCGTAGATGGATCTTTTCAATTCAATTTTCAAGCAAAGCAATGTTTTGTGATTTAGTCCCACTAAACCTTAACAAAACAGCACAAGGAACGCATCTTTATCTCAACTGTTGGTACAGTCTATCAATATTAAAATAATCTGGCGTGGACTGGCTTGCTAATAAGCCAGCATTTCAGAGATGTTACAAAACAAAACTGTCTTAAATGTGTGATTTGTGGAGGATATAAAACATAAAACCTATGAAGAAAAAAATGCTGTCATTGGCACAGCAAGATTAAAAAAAACAATTACAAGGCTGAGTACATTAAATTAAACTTGGTGCAGTCATTCCTGACAAAAGTCCTACTGTCAGTAATTGCACATATTTGGACTTGTAATTGTTAAAAATATCACACTGCAAGTGTTTGATGCATCTGAGATTCTTCTTCTGAAAAGCCATATAAAATTCCCAGTAGAAATCTCAGGTTTTGTTTTAAGATGAGCTCCTGTAATATTTGATTCTTTGCTGCTTGCTCTTCTACTGTTTAGTGCCTTGGTATCAAAGATCCATTTTGTTGTGAAAATAAACTCCAAATCATTGTTTGCATCTCTTTACGATGAGAGACATAAGAGCCAGACTGATTGAATCCCATTCATCTCCCCAAATTCCTGGTCCTCTAGGGATTCCAGAGCAGCAATGTCAGACTGCAATGGTTTAACAGGGCTGCTGTTGTCTAACTACCATGGCTTTCATTTCCAGTCATCAAAACCCAAATTCAACAAATTTGTCAAGCAAGGACCAGCAGACAAGATCCTTGGTGATGCCTGAATTCTCTCTCAGCAGGTACTACGCTAAATTACACCTAAAATGTATGTTGTGTTAAAGTGCTCCAAAGCAACTGTCATGAAATGACAACCCCAGCAAAGCCATGCACCATCATTTAATTAATCAACCAGCCAGAAACTCAGTTTTACAAAATAAAACAGAATCTAGGAAGTTCTCCTTATGTATTTCAGATCAAGCTTATCTTTCCTGAAATAACAGTACAGATCAACCAGGCCAGGACAAAATGAGAAGGGATGACTGATTATTTAGTTATTAAAAATATTCTTGCTGTTTTATACCCAGTTCACTGGTATTTAAACATTCTTGTCTTGCAGCGTGATCTGCAAACATTTTAATGAATCTACCCAAAAGTTACATGGCCACTGTCATGTTCACAAGCTCATGTTTGCGAGACAAAAACCCATTCGTGTTGCTGTTTCCTAGAGCGAACCTCCTGTCTAAAACACACCTACACGTTGCACAGCAAGCACTTTGGAAAGTCCTGTTTTCTCTCAGGGAAAATACAGTTTAGTAACAGAGTTCTCTACTATACCACCAGTACAGTTTCTCTTTGACACCTGCCATTTCCAAAAACCCTGAGGAACTTGAGCACCCAATTTCTAGGCAAAAGTGACATTCTGGGCACATTATAAAAATTGTATCACAATCCATACATCTGACTTGCATTATTGCAGGTCTATTTATTCTCCCATCAAGCACAGGCTGCTGCTTCTGAGTTTCTCGAGATCAGCAGAGACAAATGTTGGCAGAGGAATGCAACACAGTGGTTCAGGTAGCACCTTGTCTCGTTGATCACAACTCATTCCAAATCCTTTTAAGGAGATAAATTAAAGCACATCTGAAGTTTTCTGAACTCAGGGAAATTATTTGTCTGTCAAATTAAGACTTGGGCTTCTGTATGCTGCTGAACCAGGACACTGCTTTTCACTGTCAAAGTGGCAGGTTGGAAGAAACTAGTCATCACTATATGTCTATGCTATACCTGGAAAAAGTTACTATCCTCACTCAATATCCTCAACAAAACAGTTTTGCCAGACTCCAATACAAATCAGTTTTTCAGGCATGTGAATGGTAGCTGGTGGGATCTCCTGTAACAACACTCCTGTTCCTCTTAAATAGACTGTGGAAATTTTTAATCACTGTTCCTAAAAAATACAGTCCTTAGCGAGCATTTAAAAAGTTGCGCTTTTATGAAATTTCAAAAAAGTGATCCAGAAAAGCTTATCGTATCTCATCTAACTTGACCTTTTTGGTGTCTGCTGAGGTGAGATGTTCCCCATGTAGCATTGCTTACTTGGCTTAGCTTTAAAATCTTATTAAAATCCTTCACAAAGCTAACAAACCTTTTGCCACAGCTGCAGTCCCCACACGGCCCTTCCAGATGCCTTGCTCTGGTTATGTTGCCCTGCTCTGATGAAGTCTGGATGCAGCGGATAGGTCATACCACCAACACATGGACCTTAGTCCAGCAAGCTCTCAACACATCTGCCCCACGTCCTGAGAATCAGGACAGAAAGGGGTAACCACAACTCTGCTACACACCACAAAAACCTCCACGTGCATAAACACTCCCAATTATGACAGGAATGCTAGAAATTATTATTATTTAAGGCTGGCAAGTTGTTTGCCATTACACATTAGGCACCTCCTCTCTTTCTGGAAGGCAGGCTGAAGCGTGGGGCTTGCTGAGGCAGGGCCACCACACCGGGCTGCCAGGCAGCCTGCTCTCTGGTGGCCTCATTAGCTGAGCTCTTGCAAGCGAAGCAGCTGAGCAGCGTCCCAGATTTTCATGCACCAACTCTGACATTTATAAAGTATTTTCAGTCATGACAAGATCAAAAATTCAGCATTCTTTCAAATCTCATAATAACTCTCAAACATTCCCAGCACAAGGCTGGAAACCCCCCACCCCCAAACTGAAAATGATAAAACTCTTACTAGATAAAACTGGAGGAATTATGGTATTGCCCCCCTTCTCCACCCCACTCCAGGCTTCATTTGATTTCTGCAATGTACTTTGCTCTTAGAAAACACTAATCATATTACCTCCTGGACAGGCCTCATTTGCAATCACTGCAGTCCTTCCCATCAGCTCTTCTGCCAGCAACTTACTCAGTCACTTGTGGCTCTCATCTTATTTTGGGCTCTCAACCATCTATCCCTATGATTATATTTAAATGTCAACGTCAGACAACTCCACTTTGCATGTCAGAGCACCATCCTCCATCCAAGCTTAAACAAAATTTGTGTCAGGGCTTGTAGTCTAAATTATTTGTTCCGAGTGTAAAAAGGGACTGCTTTGTTTTATGGATTTTGCCATAAAAACTATTGATCAAAACAAATGTTTTTCATGTGCTTGCACTTAAGAGTTGCTACAAGTGACTGGGGCAGAGGGGAGGGAGGAAAGGTTGAGAATACAGTAGAAAGGAGTCTCCCTTGATCACAGCAAATTGTATAAAAGATACTAGTACAGAAAGACATGTCAGCTGTCGTGTATTCATAGACATAGAATCCTTAAACTGTTCTTCACTCAGAATTATCTATAAGAGACATAATGACATATGGTACTCTCCCTTCCTTGCAACCACACGTTCCTGTTATCTATGGTGTGTTTGGACTCTTCTTGCTGCCTCACATTACAGGATGAACCTGTAGGTGCTACCACTGCACCACCAGCATCAGTAACAACTGAGGGCACCTTGCACTCTCATAACATTATTAATCCAGAAGGACAGCACTGGGTTTCATCTATTTTTTTCTCTGACTTTAGAACCAAGAGCTTGGCCACTACATGTGTTTCAACAAAAGCAGATTGAACACTGAAGGCTGCAGTTGTGCTTGACCAAGCTAGGGCATTACCATCTTGGCTAACAATGTAAGCCACATGGCACATAAGATGGAGGAGGAAATGCTGAAGGCATCAGGTAACCAGTTCCCTGGGAAAGCATCTTTCTAACTTCCAGTGTTAAAGGCTATGTAATTCTTCAGAAATGGAATACTTCTATCCTTTTCAATTTTCTTGGTTGCTATACAAGCGTTAAGTCTTTGCTTTTGCAACCCTAGATGTTCTTTTAATCTATACTAATACCCAGCTTTTCTTAAAGCTGGATAACTTTATGCCCAAGTAACATGCTACAGCCTATCTACTTGCAATATTGTAGAAAAAAAAGACAGTCGAATACTTGAGACGGGCTATGTTTCTTCTGTCTTGTTGTAATAGCTCTATTGATAGCTTCTACCTAGAGTAAGCATGACAGAGTCCCTGAAGTACATGTGAATCAAAGCAAAATAATAATAGGAGCATACACAGGGACAAAAGGAATGACAAATTTTCTGGGTTAGAAGGTATACAGTTTTGTTACTTATTTCTCTAAGGACTTTGTTTTTATTTTCCTTTTGTTGATTCACAGCCCTTTACTTATTTTTTTTTACTTGTTTATTCCAAACATAAACCAGCTATTAAATCCAAGCTGTTCAAAAAAATAAACAATTGAGAACATTTCAACTATAAACAATACTTGCAGAATTACTCTGTGAAAACCATAACTGAAAAGCTAAGAGTGACTCTTCAACACAATGAAATCACAGACAAAATAGGCAGGAAACAATTTAAAAAAAACAATAAACCACACACCACCATTCCAGACCTGCTTAATAGTATTCCAGGGCTTTATAAAAAGTAATGATCATCAACCATGAGAGCAGACTTTTAATTAGCAAACTGATGCATTCTATAGAATGGAGAGTCACGTTACATTGTTTTCAGAGTCTCAGGTGTGTTTATACGACTTACTAAAATTAAATCTTTCATTCAACCTGAGCTGGGCAACCGTATGCAGCATAAAATACAAGTTCTTGTTTACATAGCTAAATTGTGATTAATGTGCACCATATGGAAGCACGGGCCAGCTCCAGTGAACAGTTGTGTCTGTACAGAAACTCGTAATGGGTTTGTAAAACAGGCGACCTGGCACTTGCTAGGGAATGGCAAAAAGGATTAAAACAGAATATCCACCAATGGGTTAGCAACTTTTAAAATAGCAACACTGGCAATCAGAATAAATACAAAATAAAGCTTTAACTAAGCAAAATAATTCTGCAAGTAGCGCTTGTGAATGCAGTAGATAATCAGGACAGGTACTTAGGACACGGGGATTATGTGTGGGTTTTCATTAATAGAAAGAATGCAAGCAATATTTCATCTAGCAAATTGCATAACCAAACTGAAAGATTAAGCTAGCGTGTTAATCTGAATCAGAAATGCACAGGAATGTATAATTAACGCATTGTTCAGGCAGCTCCTGGCATGACACAGAATGCCAGTAAGCAGATCACCAGGCGGTGTAATCTAGCACAGCTCCAGGCTGCTGCCAGAGCTCACAGCACCTGAAAATACTCTCCCTACTGCCCCAAAATAAGGTAGCTGCCATGTTAACACACTCTTACTGGATGTCTTGCCATATAGTTGGTATGGTTCACAGCAAAGGGGAGTTAAAGGTATTCCCTGAGTGCACTAATGCAATTTAACCAATACTGTCCAGATTCTTAGCAGTCCTTGTGCTTTTGCTCCACTTTTGCCTGTGTTGGCCCTGATGCTGGAGCAGATGCAAATTTCTGGACTCCTGCTAAGTCTCACTAATTTGAAATAAATGATGTATAAACATGATTGAAACAGCAGAGCCGCAGACCATAAAATCTTTACCTATGGTGTGTATCACAGAAAGGAGATGAACTCCAGACTAATAGCTCAAAAAGATACTTTTTTTTTTTTTTAATTAGAGTTGTTACAGAAGAGACCCTGAAGTTGTCACTTGCCAGAAAAGTGGAAGCTGGCCTGCCTAACATCACTACACAGGTCTTCCCTGTAACTCTTCTATACAATGCACTCATAGTTTGTATCAATCAGACTTCAAGATTGAACACATCCTACTGCTTTATATGCCTAAAGAAACTATTTCTGGTGGGTTTTTTTTTTTTTTTTTGTGGTTTTGTGTTTGGGGGGTTTCTTTGTTATTTTTTTAATAAAAGAAAAGGATGAAGAACTAAATATTAGGTAACTTTTCTAGCATTTAAAAGCAAAAATTGAAAGTATATTGATCCCAAAAGAAGGGGAAAGTCCATGGTTTGCAGTCCTGAAAAGTTTATAAGGTTTCTAAGAGTCCAGCCCCAGGGCCTGTAAGTGAACTGTGTTGAGTTGGGCCAGATTTGACTTTTTGTAAAACTACAAAAGTTTTGACTTTCCTGTCTCTTTTATAGCACTAATCACAGGTGCAGAGCTGCTGGAAGCTGGATCAAAACCACAGCCACAGTATTTGATACAAGATCACTCAGCTTTTGGAGCTTAAAACCCTACTTGATTGTGACTGAACAGCCACTTGTCCTGCAGAGCATTCAATTTCTGCCAGACTTTGCCAGTTGAAAGAGTGTTACAAACAAACGCACCATTAACAGTTTACTTGTACAACACTTAAAAAACCACCCCAAAACCACCAAGAACAAGAAGCAAGCTCTAACCAATATGCTCAAACAGCTGACATCAATCTTGAATTAATTTGCTTCTGCTTATAAGTCTCAATAAAATCTTTGAAACAGACTAAATTTCTAGAAACTGAAATAGCCTGATGGGGTGATGCCCCTGCCTGATTTTCTGTAGAGTGTCTAAACACTTATTTTCAAGTACTGGTGCCTGTTGAGGAGTGGGGCTAACCCAAGATGTGAGTGCACACCTGGGGAGCACTGACGTCCCCTGCCCGCGTTTGTGACACACACAGCTTAACCCAGTACCTGTTGCAGGTTTGATCATCAGTCAGATGCTCTTCCAAGGGAGCTGAGCCGAGCTGAAACATGAGCCTGACTGACACCTCCTGTCCTCTTACCAAACTTGAGTTTGAATTACTCTTCCTGAACAAAAATGAGACGATCCCCAAGATAGGAGCTCTGTGCAAACGGACTGCTGGATTCTGCTACTCTTTGCCATCTAGCCATAGAGAAATGGATCCAAAAGGGCTCTGGAAATGGAAGTGACCTGGCAGTTAACACAGGAGACACTTATCTGAAGCACATGGGAAGCAGGGGCTTGTAAGAGCCCTTCAAGAGCAGAAACCAGCAAGACCATCTGAACTGCATCAACAACAGACAACTCACACATTTTGTCAGAATGTCCTATTTGAAACCACTCTGCCAATTCCTTACGCCACCGCAAACTATTAGAGCAAAAAACCAAAGCTCTTTCCCTCTAAACGTGAATATTTGGCCAGAAGCTAAACTATGGCACCAATGCCGTGAGATCCCTGGGGAAATGACACTCGGGGTGGGGGCCAGGTGTTGTGTTACCCGAACACATTACCTCAGCGTAGAGACAAAATAACTTCAAAGAGGAATTGCCCCTAGCAGAAGCAGTATTTTCTCATCTGCATTCAGGTCACTACATCAGAAATGGAGGCTGACTTTTTATGGCAAGTCATGGCAAATGGATCAGTGGGAGCTATGGGAGAGACCGCTGCATTCTTGAGCCTTTGCAAATGGTTTCGCTCTGCAGACCATGGATTTGAGCATGACCCTGAGCTCAGAGCAGAGCAAACTGCTCGCTCGGCTGCTGCCATCTCTTCCACAGCCCTTTGGAAAGCGGGCAGGGAACAAACGTATCCAACGTGATTGACCTTTTGGCTGCTGAACCACCTTCTGCCCGGTCCCACAGCTGGTTTCAGGTTCTGCTGCTGAGCAGATTTACCCGACGTGGTGCTCACAGGACTGTACAATAATGAGAGCAAAACAGGCTCTTAATTTCAGGGATGTTTGTATGCTAAGAAGGGCATGAAAGCATAAATCAGGCCAACAGACCTGCAAAAGCCTGCTCTGTATTCCTTCAATTCTTCTTGCCTCATTTTCTGCTCTCGCATATTTTTACCTTCTTTGCCCTGCTCTGTTTGGAAACTCATCTAATTGTCACTTGAGATGACAAATGTCCTTTGCCTCAATGCCCCTTCCTTGGTAACGGATGTTTCCTTTCTGTATCACTCTGCTTGTAGAATTCATTTTCTTAATTAAGTGATGCCTCCATTTATCACTTCCTAATTTTTATTTTACATCTTTCTAGCTCTTTTTTCTTGGCAAATATGCTTAAAAACCACTGCTTGTGCTCTTTATTTTATAAACTGAGGTTTAAACATCATAAATCCTCCCCTTAAAAAAGCACCAACTTCTGGTATCGTGGTTAGCTTTTACCTTAACTTCTTGGTTTTGCTATTTCCCATAAAATATAAACATGCATTCAGTTCAGCTCTAGAAGGAAAATGAAGCATACTCTATTGATCAAAAAGGTCTGAGGCTAAAAAGTGCTATTCTGTCATTGGTTTGACAGCTTATACAACATAAACCAAACATTTGTCCCTGGGATTCCTGCACGTGCTAATTCCATTCAAGAGCTACTTGGTTGCTTTTATGTACAGAATTTCAGTTTGCTGACCTGAAGTTGTCCATGTTAGAGTTAAAGGAAACAAGCAAATATTATGTTTTTCACTGTCTTTTGATCTGTTTGTTCTTTTCGTTATCACTACACCACTGTATTACTTTAGAGTCAACCAAGAAAAACACCTAGTTTTCAGCAATGATTGTGATTTATTTTTTTTACTTTTGTTACCAAAACTGTAACCAAATGTTTCATCCACTATCTGATTTTAAAAGAGGCCAAAGACAGTAATCTGTCTCCCACAGCAAGAATCAGTGACGGTTAAGTCCTCTTAACTGAATAGGAAAAACCAATAATCTAGGGTTCAACAGCATCCACCAAAGTTTTTACACTGCTACCTCCTACAGCCTCTCTCAGCACTGCAAGCCTGTTATAAATAGGGCTTTCTTCTGCAGAAAGAAAACATTTACCTAGAACACAAAAATAATTTGCCTTTTTATTGTTTTAAGTTCCCTTCCCTCTCCCTTTCTTCTCCTCCTCCAATTTTCATCCATCAACACAACAACGGCAGCAAAGCAGGAGAAAGCAAACGCATTTCAGTGGCATGATATTTGGTATAGGGTGAGCAAAATGCCATTTGCATTGATGGTACCTGGGTTTTCTTGGCAATCTCCCATATAAAAGCTAGCCGGGGTCAACACTACTTAACCTACAAACTCAAATGAAACAGAATACATTCAATCCATTAGATTTACAGACTTTATAATAGTTGACATCGCCCGTGTCTCGTGAAATTAAGAGTGATTGTTTTGACTTAAGTCTGAAGAATTAGCAATCCTGACTCTGGGAAAATGACAACAGAAGAAGAAGATGGAGCGTTTCCCCTGCAGAGAGCCAACCCCTCAGGTTCATACCTCTCTGTTTCACAGCACTCAGCTGGGGGCTCCCCTGGAGCTCCTCCAAATCCAGGAGGGTGGGACCACGCACGGCTCATTCGTTGGTCTCCCATGCCACTCCAAGGTGGGGCAGAAATAGATACCCATCCCATGGATGTGGCAATGAGTTAAGACCCATCATGTGGTTCATCTCACTCTACATCTATAATGAAAACATCTGTATTTAGACAAGTTATTTAAATATCCTTTACAGTCAAGGGAGACAAAGAAGCCCTTATAGGATATGAGTCATCTGATCCACTGAGATGAATACCTTAAAATAGAAGTATTGTGCCTAAAGGAAGGATTTATTTCCATCCCTTGATTACGAAGGGGATCTCTGTGAGGAGGTCAAATGTTGAAATCCATAATTTTATGAGATATTTAAATTAATAAAATGAATCCAAGTCGGTGTCCAAGTTGGTCACATATATTAAAAACAATTTAAACTGCTAAATAGCCACAGAACATGAAATAATAATTGGTCTAGTGATTCAACCCACTCAGCTCCCAGCTTTAGTGTATTTGCTAGGGAAAAAAAAAAAGTCATGGTAAAATATGATTCAATACATACTCCTACAGCCTCAGTGTCTGGTGGACCTCTGTGCTAACAGGGTAGGTCACGGTACACCCAAAATGTCACAGCAAATGATCTCATGAGGGAATTACATGGGTCACAGAAGAAAAGAGCCGAGAAAAGAATTTTATACCTGTCACTGCCTGTATAAAAACTTCAGACAGTCAGAGCAGACACTACTACATACCCCAAAAAGACAAGGAAATGAAAGGGAAAGGAGGGAAGAGAAAGCAAAGGGAGACTGTTAGTCTTCTATGAAATACAAGATGATTAAATACTGTCAGGCTTTAATCCCTGCTGACAAGCAGAGCTGCATGAGAGATATGGGTTGATTAATTATAAGGAAAAAAGGCTATGACACAGGCATATGAGGCAGAAATACCAAAATGAGGGATTCATTATTTTTTAATTTATTTATTGTTAAATAAAAGGCATTTGCTAATGAAAGGAGAGTCACTCATCGGGATCTAAAATTTTCAGCCCTACTTCTAAATCCTAATGCAGTCTCCTAGCACATACTGGGGGAAAAAAAGATCTCATGGTTGAATTTGCTTTTCATAACAGAATTGAATTTAGGCCCTGTGTAAGACTTTCTGGTCAATACACTGGGATTTATTACTAGTGGCAGCAAAGGACAACCTTGGAAAGGTTGGTTCAGTGTAGTGCAATGGCAAATGGACCAATGGCCAAAAGGACTGATGTAGGACATCCCTCAGGGCGTGGAGGTGAAAGATTTCAGAGAGGTTTAAAGCGAAGGTTTTGAGAAGCCAAAGTATCAGGAGAGATGCAGTTCAGCAAGTATCAGTAGGGAACAAACAATTGCAATTGTTTTCTCTCTTCTTTCACGTGACTAGATAGTATACAGAGTTTTTCTGGGTTATTTGCTGTACTAAAAGAATTTGATCACAGCATTATATTTTTTGGTGTAGCCCCAGCCCCCCCCAAATATGAAAGCATAGCATACATTTTTTTCTAAAAATAGAAAAAAAAATTAATCAGAAACTTTTCGCTTTGGTCGCAATCCTAAGACACGCGCTCTAGTCATGACAAAAACAGTCTCCTACCGGCTTTCTCACAGGGCTGTGCTCTGTTTGAGGCACCATGTTGTCTGAGATGTGGTTCCTATTTCACCCAGACAAACCTGACGAAACTCAATTTCTTGTTCCAACATCCACAATTGATCTGGCATTTGGAAAGCAGTTTCTGTTGTTTCAGTTGCTAAATAAATGGAGATTTAATTCTAGGCTTCCTGGAAACTAGTCAGCCTATGTCTAGTAAGGCACTGCTAAGGTGAGGTTTTAGTGTGACTTTAGAAAGGTGAGAGAACAGCCAAAATAAAAAAGAAGAGCTTTGTTCATGGTACACTTCCCTGATATCCTAGCAAGGGGAACAGCCCATTTGAAATAATTCATGTTAAAGCTGAAAAGATGTAGAAGACATTCCCATAGTCTGGGGTAAGGGAAACCTGACTGAGACAACATCTGCTACCAGCCCAAATTGGATGGTCCAGCAAACTTCGCCGAATTAAAGCTAAAACGGTCAAGCAATTTTGGCTGCTGAGAGATGTGTTGTAATCAGGCATCTTATCAGGAAGGAATGCATCCTAAAACGAGAGACTGAACAACCTCTATGTTACAGCAGACAAAAAAAAATAATACAGTTTTGAAATCTGAGGAGGAAGAAACAGCTGGGCACGTTCTCACTCCTGATTTTCAAACAGGGGAATTTGTCCTTGCTGCAGACACAGCCACCCATGGCTCCCTGACCTGCGTGAGGGTATGACGATCTGCAGCGTGCATGGCAAGCACAGCCATACGCTTGCATCTGATTTATGTGCAGACAGATTTACAATTTCTCTTTACACCCCAGTGAAGGTGTGTTGCTGTTTGAACGTGCTGTACTTCTGGCCTGCTGAAAAAGACAACCTTTTGGCTCATCACTGTCATCCCAGGGATTTGAACACATCCCAACACTCCCCTTCCTCCCATGACAGTGGGATCAGAGGATCACCCCCCTATATTTAAGGGGCTCTATGGCAGCACCTGTATGAGCTGCTCTACTGAGGATTTAAATTTATTTTAAAATTCTATTTTTTTTTTTTAGCAAGATGCTTGCTTCAACCTAATTTAGCCAGCAGAGATGACCAGGACACCAGGAGGTGAAGAGTTCAAAAGAGATTAGAAATCCGTGTTTTCCTTATCACAGTTTCAGCTTTCCTCACTAAACCACTCAACCTTTTCAGATACCAGTTCCAACATCAAGAAATAAGAGAAGGAAAAGCCAAGAGAAAGAAGATACAAGAGAGGGAACAGAGAGAAGAAAACAGAGACAATCCATTATAGCCCCATAATTTCATCCTGTAAAATTTCAGTCTGCATGCACCACTGATTCAATTACTGTATACAGCTTTACCCTTCAGCAGAACTAGAATTACAGAAAAACCCATTTTTAAAGGTTAGTGAGAGAATTTTTCATTGACAGTGACCTGCTTCAACGGGGACACACAATGTAAGGTAGGAATTGTATTTGCCTTACTCCTCCAAAACAGATATTTAAACCTGTTTTGGGCTGCGAGTGAAGTATGTGTGGTGATCTTAATCTACTCCCCATCGAGAGCAAAGCCAAAGAACAAACTCACTTGATTACCAGGTTCTGTGCAAAATACTGAACCTGGTATTATGAAGCACATTTTCCCCAACAGAGGAGCTGATCCCTACAGCATGTTTAGGAGTTAGAAAATAAGGAGGCACAGCTACTGGGCTGGCAGATCAGAAGGGGCAAGGTTTAACACTCCTAGCATCGGTAACTCCACTCTTCATCTCACGTCGTTGTGCTGTTGCTCTCTGAATCATTTCTCCTAGCATGCTTTCACTGTTATTTTGGCAAATTGTATATACTTAAAGGCAGGTATTCTGACCTATGTAGAGCACACCCAGTGCTGGGTGCCAGAGCAGACTTGACACCAAAGCTGCAGCTCCTCAGTGTTTTCACAAGTGCAGTTTAAACCATTTCCCTAAAGTTGCCCTAAAGCGCTCAAAAACATAAGGCTAAAAGGGCTATTTTGATGAGAAATAAGTGAGGTTACTGCTTAAGTATCATTTTTAATTACCTAAGCAATGGTGTGTTGCCATCACTTGTTAGACAAGGTAGAAACATATTCAAATTTTTTTTTTTCCTCTCAAAACAGAATATTTCTCCAATATGTTTTGTTTATCAAAGCTATAACCACAAGCACACAGAAGTTCATCTGCGGTTTAGATTCTTGAAAACCATCGGATAAATAGTCTCAAATTCAGGAAGAGCGTGTCTATGCCTTGCTGGAGAAGAGCTCTCCAAAGGGAGCAGCAAAAGCATCTACAGTAAATTAGAGGCCATGTGCCTTCACGGAGCCTGGATGCCACTGATGCTGAGAAAAGATGGAATTATTATAACTATTTACATAATCAGCAATACTAAGACAAGATACAGTAAAAGCAGCGAAAGCACTGCTAATTATATTATTCTAAACTTAGTGTTCTCAACCCAACATGGAGTTCTCCAGGGGAATTTTCTTGATTATTCTTTTTAATCAGCTAAATTATAGCCTTCCAAAAAACTCTGGGCAAATGACAGCTTATTCTTCGAGAAGACTGCTGTACAATTGGACTGGTGAAATATCAAGATAATTTCTGTGGAATATATTCCCATTTCCCTTCCTAATTACTGATGGATTAGTTAGTGTCACTGGAATTATAATAATTTGCCTAAGTAGCAGGTTTTTAAATAAAGATGGAAATTGCATTCAGAAGCTCCTCTTCCACACATTATTTATACATACTGAATGTCTGTTTACTCTCCATGCATGAGTGGCTATTTTGTCCCTAAAGATCCAAGATAACATGATAACAAGGATCCTACAAGCACATACACACTTTCATCTTTTCTCACTTGCAAGCATTTCCATTTACAGGATTATCATCATGCTAATGCACATCTGCCAGCTGTCACCCTGCTGCATTCTACACTCGCAGCGGTGCCTCCCTCTCCCCCTGCACATGCACCTGCATGGCACACGCAGGGGGTTGTTGGTTGGTGCCAGTAGTGACTAATCTCCACTCCAACTTCAGAAAAGATAAAAAACCTCCTTCCACCTTCCAACTGCCACGCATGTGGGCTAGTTGGTTGAAGACCACATACCCTCCCATCCCAGCTCTGACCCACAGCAAAACTCTGTCCTTCGTGGAGCTCGTGGCTCCATGCTGACCCCCTGCAGCTCATCAATTCCTCTTGGGGTGATACAACGTGCCATTTCAGCCTTTTTGGGGTATTTTCCTCCTTCCCTCTTTGGCTGTTTTAGTCTCAGCATGGCTTCCAAAAGGCTACAAGCTTTTTTCTTTTTTAGTAATTCATTTGCACAAACAAAACCAGTTAGTACTACGCACAACGAAGCCTTCTGGTACAAGCTAGGCATCGCTAACTTGTCACCGCTACGCTGTTTTTAGCTGGCTGATTGCTTTTCCCCCTTCAAAAATAGATGTAAAGTATTTGGAGAGAGAGGAGGACTTGTTTTCAAACTAAACCAATCTCTTCAAATCTTTGCCATCTGCAGTCTCCCACTGCACCAAAATAAAAAAGCTGTGCTCAGACCGTGTCCAGCAGGCTCCAGAAACCACTGAGTACAGGTTCTGGTGAGAAAGCATCCTCAGTCTCTCTGTCCATCCCCTGTCTCCACCAGCCCTGGACCAGACTGTGAGGCCAAAGTCCTTCAACAACACTAACCCTAATCCTGCTCTGAACTCACTCCTGACAGCCATACCTCCTATATGCTAAGCAGCAAGGTTGAACAGGAAGCATTTGACCAAATGCACAGCCTTGTGAAGCTTTTTCCAGAGTTCTGAAGTGTTGTTTCTCTTTCACATGCATTTTGGCCATTGTAAAAATCTCTTTTTAACCCTCGCAGAAGCATAGAATGACAACTGGAATTTAAAATCAAGCCATTTTCCCTCCTGAGCCACTAAAAGAAGCTCAAGTGTAATGCTCCAGCTCAGCCCAGCATGGTTCATTGAGTCTTAAAACAATGTTGGTGACATGGTTGGGGCTACACAGGAGTTCACATGGCCACCACGTTGGAACCAGGGGAGTCTGCATGTGTAGCACCTGTATCTGCTTGGGAGATTAGGTCAATGACAGATTAATAGTAAAGCCACAAAGGGTAATCAGATGCTAAACTCCTACCAAAAGCAACAGGAAATTGCGTGATGTTTGTTTTGAAAATCTTCCTTATCAATCAGGGGCTATTTTAAGGGACAAGATAGGTTAGAAATATCTCCAATTAAAGGGAAAACTATATTCAGCTATTTGGGAAGAGAGTTTGTACTCCTTAGAAGCTCAGAAAATGAGCTATTTTCACTACTCTTATATTACTTTTTTCTTTTTCTTGGAAATTGGGCCCATTTTGAACAGCAGCAATGCACTGTTCCATAATGAAGCACTTGACACGTGCAATATGAAAAGGACAGCATCACGGCTCCCATTTCACAGGGGGCACAACAGGAGGCAGCAAAGGCTCTGAGGACACCTCTCCTGCAGCTAGAGAGAGGATTACAGCCTGGGAACACAGAGCCCCTATTCCAACTGCAACTATTAAATAATACTCTTTTACATATGTAGGCAGCAAGTACAAAATATTGGCAGGAGCCTTAGCGTGGTAAATGCACAAGCGTGACGGGAAAGCTGAGTAATTGCTTATCTTGTGATATAGAAGCAACAGGGGCACAATTCAGCACAATATTCCAACAAGTTTGGTAAACACACCAGAGACTACTTGATAATAATTTTGCCTGTTTCCAGAAAAAAAAAGACCTTTTGAAGTTTGTGCATGTGATGTCAGATCATTTTTTCAAAGGGGCAACATGACAGCTGTGTTGGAGATAATCAAGAAACCCGGGGGCAATTAGGTTTTAATGCTGTGACAGTGGGGAAGTATATCAACCTCCTCGTTACAGCCACAAGTTTCTTGGCAAAATGTTCTATAATAAGGCACATGGGATATCATCATCTCTTTGCAGAATATTTTCTTCTTCTTTTTTTTTTTTTTGGTTGAAACCATGCAAGGAATTGCTTGCAGATTTGCAGATGTTAATCACAGCTACAGCACCCTATTTCACTTGAAGTAAACATTACAGTTATAACCTGCATTAGGCAGAGGAAAGGAAGTTTTGCAGACATTGCTGCTTTATATAAACTGAAGAACAAATATGACAGCAGGCAGCACTACAGAGAGCACCTTGATTTCTCTGGTACATCCATGCCTGATGTAGGGATGTTCTTCAGTGTCTCTGGTGTGGCCCCTGACTACCTCACATCTGGCAAAGTACTAGGCTTCCCAAGCTCCCAGGTGAGGATGAGGGGGCACCCCTGGAAAGATGGAAAATCCGAAGCACAGAGAAGCCAGCTGAATTATTCACAGAAAATATGTTCCAGAAACAGATACTCAACCTGGGCTCTGTTTTTCCACTCTGTTACTTTCTTCTGTTGGCACACTGCAGTTTCCCGTTTGTTCACAAACATTTATGAGTGTGTCCTCTGTGGAAACTGAACCGTCAACGTCTGCTTGGAGTACTTTCTTCTCCTGATGCAAAGACTGTTGCTTGGGCTGCTACAACATCAAGAATGAAATGGGCTTCACTGTGTCACAGAAATCTCACCTGTAAGTTACTCTCTGAGCCTAAAAGCCTATCTAATAATCAGTCATTAAAAAAAATATGTATTTTCATTATATTCTAGAGCAGTTCATCAAAGCAAAGGTTTGGGGATTCCCACCCTGCCACAGAGTCCTGACGTGCTACTCGTGAGAATGATACAGCTGATGGCAGAACTGCCATCCACCCCCTCCCTGCACCCTGGTGCTCCAGGTGCAAAACGCAGCTGGTCTTACCCTCTTTCTTATGCTTTTGGGAATAACACTCTTACACTTTTCCTTCTGCAGTTCCATAAAAGCTATTTGAATCCTTGATCATTGCTCATAGTAGTCTTGCAGAGAGAGAAAATGGAAGGAGACATGAGTTAGCAGTCAGGGGGATCGTGCCTAAGCAATGTGCTGGGGAACAGGGAGGGGGAGATCACGCCATCCCTTCCCCACTGTGACCCCCCTTCCTCCCCACACCCTCCTGACTGCGTGAGTTCAAAATCAGCTTTAGCAAGTCTACGCTGTGGAATATAAAGCAGAGCAGTATCAGCTTCAGCAAAAGGTCTACAGCACCCAGCAAAGCCCCAAACGCATGGCATCGAGCCAGCATGCCTCACCTGCCAGGGCAAGGACCCCTGGTGGGACATGATGCTCAAACGGCCATCCAACTCCCAGGTCCAGAGCTCCGGCCAGCCCCAATAGCTTCTGGCTCTCTCCCCTTCTCCTTGAAGGCTGTAGGCACCCACAGCAGCACCAAATGCAAACTCCAGCCAGTGCTGTTTCACATGCAGTTTGCACAGGTGTAAACTGACTACTCAAGGCAAAGGAGAATCAGCTTTCTTTAGCAGCCAAAGGTGAAGTGATGCTCTGTTTTCAATTGTACAACCTCCTTTTCTCAAAGCTCCCCATGCCATACGAGTCTGCTGCCCTTTGCCTTCCCTTCCCATGAAGGAGATTATAGATTCCCATACCATAACCTGCACTGCCACAACACAGAAAGCGCTAGGTTTCCAGAAACAGAGAGAAGGGGAGCAAAATAAGGAACTCATGATGTTCTCAGTCTTCTCTCCTAGTTCTGTGCTCAGACTGCATGCCTGATATAGCTTCATTTTATATGCAGGTCACTCAGTCATTCTTCTCACATGTACATCAGGCGCTGCTGGAAAATGTGGCCATTATCCATCAAGTCCTTTGCTTTAGTCAGCTTCCAGCAGAAGAGTAATAGATGCACTTGTGTTGTCACATCATTGTCCAAAATGTCAGGGTAAAAAGCCCTTAACATTAACAACTCCCTAAGGAAATCAGTTCTTAAAAAAACAGAATAGGAAGAAAAAAACATGAGAGGGACAGAAAGATGCAGAGCATCCCTTTTTATCAGGGATGAGTTATGCAGAAAAGTGCCCTGACTAGCTGTATGCCAGCCAGGTACCCATGCTGTGGTTTTATTTCCACTGAAGTTTACATTGCATCTGGATAAAGCAACATGTGCACATATTGTTTTTAATTTCCAGGATCCAGAATTAGAAATAGTCTTCTCTTTGGACATCATACATTAAAAGAGATGTATCAGTTTGAAGAGTGAGTGTAATCTCTTCCCAGGGCACTTGCATTAAGATTCAAACAGCACGGTGAGGTGATAGTATCAGGCAGCACAAATCTTCATAGACAGTGAAAGAAAGGGGGGGGGGGGGGGGGGGAAACAGAAAAGAAAAAGATGAAATCAAAGATGACAAGAAGCAGTAGTCAAAGTTAGGAGGAAGAGGATGTCAGGCACACAAACTAATCAAGGTGGCATGGTGATATTTTCCTGGTGCGGTGAACCTCTGTGATCTGCTTTTAAAGGATTTGCTAAAGTTAAGGGAGAACTAAGCAAAGCTTCAAATCTTTTAAAGCCTAGTAAAATGTAGACATGAACAAAGATATTTCTTTGCTGAGATACAAGGAAGAAAAGCAAAGTGGAATGGGAGGGAAAGAATACCCTGTCCTGAACAGCCTGAAGGTGAATTTTGGTGACCTCTACTCACTAATTCCTAAAAAAACCCTGACCCTGCCGAGGAGCTGTCACCCCTCCTGGCAGGCATATGATATTGATACATATTTTTACATTTGCAGCTGCAAGTACACAACATCAAAACCTCAAATGAGACAGACAAGGTGAAATAAATTTGACAGCGCTTTGCCCACCACGTTTTTGGTGAGTGCTCCTTTTATACAACCCCTCATTACAGCACAGTGAATATGTCCAAGAAAGGTGCTTGTAAGAAATAGGAAATAAAGCTGAAGTTAGACAAGACTGCAGGAATCTGGCTCAGAGATGTGTAACATCACCAGTTCGGTCACCTACACCAGACGCATCCCTTCCCTGTCAAAACTCAAACGTGTGCAGCCTCACCCATACAAACTCTGAGAAGGGACCTTTCGGCTCATGTCCCAGCACGGTGCTCCTTTGGACAGAGGAGACACAGCCACGCTCTCAGCACTCTACCTCCAGTTCTTTAATTGGGCTTGTGTATTACTGATAAGTAACTGATACACAGGAAATGAACGCGAGGCCACCACTGAGTCTGCTTCTGCATACAAATACGGGCAGCTGAATGGGAATCAGCAGCAAACGCTGCAGCCCTGCCATTCCTATGGCATTTCCAGTATGGACGTGCTTAAAATATCTCAGCGTAAAGTGTTTCACTTTGTACAAATGATGCTGGCGTGACTGCTCAATGCCTTGTCAGAGAGGAAACTGCAGAGGGCTGAGGGGGTCAGATAAAACAAAGATAATGTGTTATGCAGACACCACTCTGGATGAATATCTAGAGAAGAGAGAGACTTTAAGGGGCAACAAAATAAGAAATCAAGATAAAGAGGAAAGGCGCACAAAGGCGAGCATACAGCGCTCCACACATTCAGCCTTTAGGGACAATCTTCCTATTTTTTCCCAGGAGTCAAAAAAGGCCCCAAAATTAGTCTCTGTGCACAGCCTAAATTTGCCCTTAGTGCCAACTTTGTGTCTGCATCAAATTCTTCCACAGCCTAAGATGCAACAGTGTAAATAGGCTCATTTTTGTTATATTATCAAATTGTGTTAACTTTCTCGCTGCAGCATTCTCCGAGGCTGGCAACACTGAGACGTGCAGGAAATGTAAATCACTCCCCTTTTGATATGATAACCGTAGCAGTGAATTGCATCCCAGAAATCAGCTCAGGATTATAGCTGAGAACTCACTGAAAGGCACTTAGCTGTGGCGTTGCGCCAGGAGGGTAAACTTCAGCTGGCAGGTCAGTGCAAAGCAGGCTCAGGTCTTGGGAAAGAAGAACAATACGTAACATGCAGCTATCTGCGGCTGCACAGACCTCAAAGCCAACAGCCTCAGGGTCAATATATAATTAAAGGATGCCAACAGGTGTTAAAAACAGTGTGTATTTAAGTATGCAAAATACATGGGAGAGCCATATTAAATATGAATAAGCACCTAGGAAAGCAACAGCCAGCAGGTGGTGGGATAAAATCTACTTGCCAGACAAATACAGATGTATATATAAACAACCACATACAAAAAAATTGCGTTTCCTGCATGGAACTATTTGTGGTAGAGAACATTATAATAATCATTTTAATCATGTATCATTTATTTAAATAAATTTTCAAAGATTCAGCGGATGTTGGAATGCAAATAAAGGTAATCAGAAGGTGAAAATAATTGTTTTTCCAATGTCTTATTTTCATGTGTAAATGCCACTGCTAACAGCTACTAGTGTTAACCCTGGGCCACAACTCCACTGAAATTGGTACTGCATAAACACAAAAATAAAAAGCTGTCTGAACCCTAAGGAATTTGCAGCTCTAACAGAAAAGAGGCAGCAGATGGATATAGACAGAAATAATCAAGAAGTAGTAGTTAACAAGGCAGGAGTTAGTCTCAGCAAACCAAATCCCTGATTGCTGCGAGCCTTGTACAGGCACCACAACAAAGAGGAGTTTTGATCATCGATGCCCCACAACACACGGAGCTCTGCACATCCTTCATCTTTGCCGCTGTGCTCCATCTGTCGCCTCCACACTTGCTGGCAATCGTGTGTCATTCACCCACTATATTTTGTTTTTTAACACAAAAACTCTTTGGGCCAAGGACCGTCATGTATGACCTTGCTCTCCAGCACCAAGCATAGTAGGGCTCAAACTGGTCAGAGACATATAAAACCATTTGTGAACAAAATGGTTCATTAATAATATTGTTTATTAATAGCTACTCCAACAGAGTATGAGCATGCACACACACAAATCTGAAATCCAAATTAACACACAGAAAACCCATGTAAAACAATAGAGGCATTCATCGATATTTGAACAACAGTGTCTTCTGATGGCTTTTATTCAGTCCACACACCTCTTGCTCTAAATCTGAACCATGTAGAGGAAAGGAAAAGTGGCTGGCATGTAATTATCTTGTGAAACTGAGACACACCATCAGTAAATGTATGTACTATGCCCTATGTCAACTAGAACCTTCAGAGGCACCACGCTACATACCACAGTAATAAATCTGCCCAACAGATATCTGGACAGCTATGACAAACAAGGACCATAAAAATATTTAAAACATTTTTGTGGTCAACAGCTCGATGTCCAAGTGAAGAGCAGTGACAAGTGACTTTCGTCAGGGGTCGGTGTTGGAACTGGCACTGTTTAACGTCTTTGTTGAAGACGTGGGCAGTGGGATCGAGTGCACCCTCAGCAAGTTTGCTGGTGACACCGAGCTGTGTGGTGCAGTCAACACACCGGAGTGAACGGATGTGCCATCCAGAGGGACCTGGACAGGTCTGAGAGCTGGGCCTGTGCAAACAGTTCAACAAGGCCAAGTGCAAGGTCCTGCACGTGGGTCAGGGCAATCCCAAGCACAAATACAGGCTGGGTGATGAGTGGATTGAGAACAGCCCTGAGGAGAAGGACTTGGGGGTATTAGTGGATGGGAAACTGACTATGAGCCAGCAATGTGTGCTCGCAGCCCAGAAAGCCAACCGTGTCCTGGGCTGCATCCAGAGAAGTGTGGCCAGCAGGTCGAGGGAGGGGATTCTCCCCCTCTACTCCACGCTCACGAGGCCTGCCCTGCAGTGCTGCGTCCAGCTCTGGGGCCCCCACATAAGGAGGACATGGACCTGCTCGAGCGGATACAGAGAAGGCCACGAAGATGATCAGGGGCTGGAGCACCTCCCCTGTGAGAACAGGCTGAGAGAGTTGGGGTTGTTCAGCCTGGAGAAGAGAAGGCTCTGGGGAGACCTTAGAGTGGCCTCCCAGTACTTAAAGGGGCGACCTTAGAGTGGCCTCCCAGTACTTAAAGGGGCTACAGGAAAGATGAGGAGGGATTCTATCAGGGAGTGTAGGGATAGAATGAGGGGTAATGGTTTTAAACTGAAAGAGGGTAGATTGAGATTAGATATAAGGAAGAAGTTGTTGACTGTGAGGGTGGTGGAACAGGCTGCCTAGAGAAGTTGTGGTTGCCCCCTCCCTGGAAGTGTTCAAGACCAAGTTGAACGGGGCTTTGAGCAACCTGGTCTAGTGGAAGGTGTCCCTGCCCACGGCAGGGAGGTTGGAACTAGATGATCCTTAAGGTCCCTTCCAACCAAAACCATTCTATGACTCTATGATTCTAATCCAGTTTTCCACAACAGAGCTAATATCTGCAGGATACAGCATTCTCGCTGGAAGGTTTTCTTTCAGCACATTTGCCTCAATGACCTCTTATTACTACACCTTTCAGACTAATTTTAAGTCAATAAAGTATGTAATATGTATATCCAAACCTGTCTTTCATGACACAGTAGGTTCTTAAATTATATGCTTAAATGTTACGAGATGGGAAAATAAGACATCAATCCATCCCTTCCTCATGTCCAGCCAGACCTGCACTGCGAGGGAGTGTGGCTCTTCCAGCCTCCACTTCCACACTGTCATCAAAGGGCTAATCGACAAATTTGGCCATTAGAAAATTAGTAGTAAATTCTAAAAGTATTGCTTTTGCAGCACCCCAGCGTAGTCTGTACAGCCAGGTGCGACAGAGAGGTAAGAGAAATCTCAGCACTGAGGTCCCTCCGAAGCCACACTCGTGGCAGCAGAGACCCAACCAGCTGAACAGTTGGCCACTGTGAAGAGTTGTCTCCCTTTCAAAAGCCTATACAGAACACTTTTAACATACTAATGTTTTCAGTGAGGTCTCTATGGAATAAATCTTCAAAACAACTCCACCTGCACAACAACAACAACAAAAAAAATCTGTTGTTGAGCATTTTATATCTTGTACCAGGAACATCATGAACATGTATCTTCATAGGTTGGATTCAGTTCTTCTTAAAGTCTTTGTATTCTTTATGATTATTTTGTGTGTGGGTTTGTTTGTTTGTTTTAATTTGTACATTCTTTTTTTCCCCTTGGACAACTTTGAAAGACAAAAAGCAACCAACAGAAAATACTGCTTAGAGTCAAAGTTCATGGAGACTTCACTCTGTACAGTTAGGTGTGTTCCATATCTATTAATTACATTACTTTTTCAGTAAGATATAGTGAATTGCAAGGTAATAAGGCAGCTCCTACATAATGACATGCACAAAAAAAGTGTTGGCTGCAACCTCCATGCTCAAACGTGCAATGTGACAAATTTTCTAATGCAATTCAAATCTCAAAAGTGGAAAAGAAATAGCATGTAAATGGATCTCTCTTGCTCTTAAATCACTGTTAGCAAATCTGAATCTCTTTAAGCCTGGTAGTTTCAAATCAGGCCTATTTAACTTTCAAAGGTAGGTCAGGTTTTATTGATCACCTCTAATGCTTATAAATGCACTCTTAAAAAAAATGAGAGTAATGAGAGACATAAACACATTGCTCAGTTGCTAAAGGCTCACTGGAAAAATATGTGATAATATTTACAGCCTTGAACCTATGCTGTTCTCAGTGCCATTTCTGTACACACGAGAACACAGATTGCAGGCTTGCCAGTTCATACTGGAAAGGAAAAAAAGAGCCCTATCAGAGTGGAGGTAGATTAGTATTTGTATTTACTAAAAGCACAACTATTAACTTCCAGAATACAGTCACAGGAGCACAAGTCCATTTACTTCTCAGTTATTACTCCTCAACCATTTTTCAGTGCAATATTTTGTGCCTGGATTTCCTATTCACAGTCCATGCCATGCCCTGAATTTTGAACTACTAAGAACTGGTGGCATTATTCCAGTTGCTATAGAAATAAGGCACCTAGAGGTGCTTTTAATCAATCAGAGTTCCTCCATCTACACCTTTCAGAGAAGGACCAGAGAAGAAGCCCGTTTATAATACTGATGAGGTTTTTAAATACACAAGTGCTGACTATTTGAAGAACCTAGATTTTAAAGGAATGAGATGACAAATAAAGGAAATAAATCTATGTGATCTGGCTAAAGGCCAGTGATCCACTTCTCAGCAGAGTAACAAGGGAATGCCTAAATAAAAACAAGTGCAGCACTTTCCACTCGTATGGACAACCACAGACTGAACACATTGCAAGATCTAGATACAGTCTTGATACAGCTTTTTGCTTCCCTACTCTAGCTGTTCATAAAGGATTTCACTTATGAGCCACCTCTCAGAAAAATGAAAAGCATTTTTCCATGCAAAACTAAACATGATTTTCACTTTGTTATTTTTCATGCCATGCTAAAATAAAACCACAATGGATTTTCAATTGATATCTGATATATCACTCCTGTTCCAACCATTAAATACTCATTTTTATGGCCTGAGATTCTAAATACAATATTTACAGACACATAAACACGTAAAAAAACACTGCAGTTAATGTACTAGAACATACACAGGATTTCTGGGTTTTATTCTACTGCAGACTTCTTGCTCAACTCAGACAAGTTCCTTAACCAACTCCTACACCCAGGCTTCCTCCTCTGCCTAATGAACAGGTGAGCTGCATAAATGGATCACTGCCTAGGACATGCTCTGAAGCTACACTGTCAAATAGTTAGAAAAGCTGAAAATAAATAGTATAAATCTCCATCATCAACTTTAGGCAATTATCAAATGTTTATTAGCCTCAAAAGTGAAGGCTAATAAACCTGCTTATTTTAGCAGATAAAGTCAAATTACCTTGATTGAAGTTGGTAAGCGTTCAGAGATGAACAGCTACGGCCTCATTTGCTTTTAGTTATTTTTGATAAAATGTCAGCTCAAAAAACTGAAAGATACTTTCTAGTTATTTAGGTAATGTAAAACTTGGGCAGTTATTTTCCAGGAAACATGGCCTGCCTGACAGGTTTTAAATGAATAAAAGTGATATTATTACAATTATCATTAGAAAAAGATGTCCCTCATCAAAATGTGTCTGGATTTTAATTGACAAGGTCTGGGTTAATGCTATGAAAATGCCAATGAAAGCAAAGCCTGTGGCTCAAACTAATTGTCAGCACTGAGCAACCTCAACCTCTAACCCGCCACAGATTTATCACTCTGTGCACACTGTACTCATGACAAGAAACCTTTGAATTAATCATTAACAACTAGAAATTCCTCCCAGACGGAAAGCGAGCAGAGTGCAGGGCTGGCCACCCCCCTTTCCCTTGCTCCTGAGCCAAGGAGAAGTGCCTGCAAGACTTCCTAATGAGAAAGACTTGTTTTGTTGTTGTTTCACCGCCTCTTCTTTTAAGAGCATTGCAGAGGAAACTTTCAGTGGTCCTAAAAGGAGTAGAGAGACATTAGCCTGAGCAAACTGCAGTGCACATATGGCTGAACATCCTCCTACCTCCCTGGCCATCCTCCCTGATCAGCTCTGGCACAGCCGACAGGAGCATACGGCCTTCATAGAAGAGGGGACAGTGCTACACTATGACCACGCAGGGTCACACATGAACACAAATCCCAGTGCGGAGGCTAAGGGGCTTCCTTATTCCCAGCAATACCCACACAATTGGTCCCCCTTCTCAAGAAAGGCCAGCCCAGCGCACAGCACACTTGGTCTCCAGCACAGCAAACACGTGGTCCTTGCCCAAGGCACAGCAACTGCTACCCAGTGTGCCCAGCCCACTCCTGCTGCCATCATTCATACGGACTCATCCCAGACTGTGGCACCAGTTTCTAGTATACTAGACTATGCAACTGCGCATCCACCTCTTGGGCTGTCCCACCAGTTAATTCAGGGTATGTCCCACCATGGCCACTGGGACTTGTCCAGCTGGAGAGCAGCCCAGTTGAGCTTTTTCTGCAGTGGTGGTCATCAGTACAAGGCAGTGGGCCACGTTGGTACAGAGACCAAGAGGCAGTCAATATCCCAGGAGAGAAGCCATCAGAGAATGGGATGCAAGCACAGGCACAGCATGGTGGTCCTCTGTGTTTTGGTGGCACCCCTGGGACAGCACAACAGTGCAGAGAAGGACTTACAACCTCCCTACTTCAGCAATGAACTCAGTAACACTTGGAAAGGTCCCCTCAGCTGCAGTATCAGTCAGTACCACTTCTGCCACACAATTTCATAAATAAAACACAAAGAGCTCTGTAAAAAACTCCCTGAATTCTCTTAATTTTGTTTATGTTTTCTCTATCCCAGCAGCTGGTGCAGACCTTCCCGAATATTGCTGGACAGAGGAGAGAAACTGAGAGCGTCCAAGTACCTGACAGAGGAATGAGGTCTTCCAGGGTAATGACATGCTCCTAAGCCTCACATTGCCTTTTACAGCCTTTATTCTGAATGCTTTGGTTCTCAGCTTTTCCATCTGCACAGGTTATGGCACCATCACAACACAGCTTGAGTGCACATCAACTTATTGGTCCTCCAGTCCAAGTCTTTACACAACATCTGATGCAAAACTAAAGAGTTCCTCCTCACACAACATTAAGACGGGAAAGCACAACAGCATTGAGAAGAAAGGAAGAGGACAGCCTCCAAGAAGATCAGGGTCCTGTTCCTGAGGTGGGGGAAAGGCATACGGCTACTAATGTCAAAAGGGATCAAGCTTGTCTGGTAAGATAAATGGAGCTACTTACCCCACCTAGTATAGAAAAAAAAAAAAAAAAAATCTCTCTGTTATCAGCTGACTAGACAGGAAAAAACAACAGACAGCATTTGCTGTGGTGAAGGAATAAGACGCTACCTTGCTCAAAGGGTGCAAGTGCCAGCAGGGTCTCAGCTGGTCCCTTCCCAGTTAACTGGGAGGCAAAGACTGATAGGGTGTTAGCCCATCAACAGGAATGCTCTCACCTCATTGTCCTTTTTCTCTCAGAGGTGAAAGGCAGCCCTTTCTCCTTCCATTCACCTCCAGCTACCCCGCCTTTCTAGTTTTTACTGTTTTCTATATATTCACCACAGAAACTACAAGCTGGAAAGTTTCCATTAAACAATGCCAACAAGAAATCTCCATTCACAGCTAACGCTTGGCTGCACACATTCTCTCTTATTTCCAAACGTTTTCACTATGTTTCGGCTTCCCTTCATTAAACATATTCATAATTATTTGCAGCACATCTAAAGAACTCGTACAAGAGGTTTGTGCTTCCAAATACAGTCTTCTGGCTGCAAAAAATCAGCATGACAGCACTAGAATGAGGTTTGTGTCAATCAGGAGGTAGAGCTCAGGAAGAGGAAACTAGAAGCCACACCATCATGATTTGAGTCAGTGACTTCCATCAGGTAGCAATTTGGCCCTTTACAAAACCCTAGGTATTTCTTAGAGCATCACCCTCTCAGTTAACTGTGAAATTAGTCAGCAACTGTGACAATAAATTTCATAATAAAAATGTGCAAAGTGGAGACTTCTGGTACCTTAACTGAAAACTTGAACAGCCTAAAGGATTTTTCTGGTCTAAACAGACACTGTTAATACAGCAAAGTATCTCTGTAACACTTCACACCAGTTACTGTTGTGGCCTTTCAAGGCTGTTTCCATCACACGCTTCAATACCCTTTAGACTAAGCAAAGGCTTCATTGAGGAAACTTACACCAAATGCTCATTCCTTTAGCTCAGCCCCAAATAGTCACTTAAAAAAGTTGTCAGGGCTTCCCAAAATTCTAACTCTTTCAGGCTCTTTTATGCATCCTACAGAGCTATCTAGGGAAGGGCATCTTTGGCACTTAAATTGTGCTGTGCTGGCTCTGCAGTGCCTAACTCAAGTGAGTAGGACCCAGCATGCCTTTATGAGACCAGAATGGCTCTTGAAGCACAGACAGTGTCAGGGCTTCCAGCAATTATTTCTGTGATCCTTAAGACAGGGGTTGTTCACGGACAGAACTGTTCCTTTAGGTAATTACATTCCCAGGGCTACACAGTGCCTGTCAAACTCTCCCCCTTCTACATTACAGGCCAGTTTTTGTGGATCATTATGAAATAAATATGTCATCCTGAAGGATGAAAACATAACAAGCTGTAGCTCATCTGAACCCGAATATTACCAAGTCACCACTATAAAGAAAACCAAAATGTTACTCTCTGACTGCATATGGGACATGGGTGACTTCCCTATCACCCACACAGGCCTTTATCAACTAGGATGCACAATTAAGCTAGCATTTGTCCAATGAAAGGTAAAAATTACTATCTGGGTGGCGTCACCGCTGCAGGCAGAGCAGTAAAGGCTCTAGAGCATCCCCAGTGATCAGTCCCACGTGTGACATTCTCTGCTAAGCTTTGTTCTGGCAACATTCCCACTATTCGAGGAAAGAAATGCAGTATTCTCCTTTTTTTCTGTGAGGCTGGATGTAAAGCTTGGAAAGCAGAACTGCCTTAACTATGTGGCAGGAGGATGGTAGTTCATAATTAATTTTCCACATCAACTGTTGGCCGTCCTCTTCCTCTCTGCTAGGCTGCAAACTGCCAGTGAATACTTATCCAAAGAGCAGACATGCCACAGAGCAAAAAGCATGATTATTATTAGGTAATACTTTATAGTGTGCGCTAGCCAAAAATAAGAGGTGAGTGAGCCTGGGTGCAGTGAGAGCAGTATCATTGCAAAGGCAGCCCTGCTTGAAGCTGCTTATCATGTAAGAGATGCAAAAATATAGGGGATAAAAGAACAGGATGGGGAGAGTGAGACAGGTAGGAGAAGACTGTAAGCCGATACGGAAACGTGTTTTCAGAACAAGGTTTTGAGTCAGGTAATTTCAAAACATCTGCAGCCCAAAGAAACACACACCCTTTTCCACCCAAGTTAGACTCTACCCAAGACATGGCCCATGGGCTGCCAAGCAGCAGCTCTCCAAAGGACAAGGGGCTCCAAACTGCTTTGTCTTCTGACAAAAAGAAGGTGGACTCCATTCAGGGTTAGCATTTTCCACTCCTCAGTCTCCAAATTTCTCAAAGATGGGAGTGCAAAGTAATTACAAGGAGGTTGTAGGTCTCCAGAAGAAAACAAGCCACTACCTTCATCATGCTCTATGAAGCAACACTACAAACATCAGAGTCCAGAAGGCAGAGCCATAGGCTGACAGCCCAGGAACAAGCCCATTTGTATGACTTTGGGCAGACCCATTGACTTCTCAGTACTTCAAGATACTTCAAGAGTACAGGTAGACTATTATATTACTGTTCTGTGATAGGTATCTTAGGAATCTCATGTTAGTTTTGGAGTTTCTTATTTTATTTGAGAAATTCAACTCAGTTCTGCTGCTGATAGCAGCTTTTTAATTCATTTTACACCAAGATATTTGTTATCAGAAATTGTGCTTTGATATGTGTCAGGTTGATGGATTCAGTAAAAGCCCTGTCAGGAGAAGCTGAGTGAACAGGGTTGCAGAAGTGGTGTCATCAAGGGAATTGATACATTAACAGCCAGTCTGCTGATCTTGCAACAAAACATGCAAACATAATAGCCATTTTATTTCCTCACCCTGGAAAAACATTTCAGAGAAACACTAAAGAACATTTGCATAAATGTTACTCATACAAACAAGCTCAGCGTGATCACTGACAAAAAACATATGTAAAAAGCGATCCTGCATGCTGTCCTGTTTTCCTATTTGGTGTGCACAATTCAGTCAAGAAGAATGAAAACTTTAATCAAAATAAATATTTGAATTTAACTTTGGGAATTCAAGCAGACATCCCATGACACTTCAACAGAACTTTTCTTTCAATAATGTAGGACAATTTTATTGACACGATTTCAGACACAGCGAGTAGACCTGCACCCCTCATCGAGTCATTGGAAAGCTGCATTAAGGCCTTCTTTTGACATCCAAACCCACAAGCACATAAAATCAGTATTTGTTTCTGATTTAATAAATGACATCACATAAGAAGCAAGACAGATTTGAAGAGAGAAATAGTAAATATTTATCAAACCACATAATATAGGGAGTGAGAAAAGGACCTGCCCACTGCTCTGCTATGGGTCAAGCAGGGCTTGAACATGCAAGCTCTCTGCTTTACCTGTACCAGACCACCACAGCTGCAACGTTACTCTGCACTGTCCTGTAACACAAAGAGATTTTGTTAACCTGAACTGATTTACAGAAAATTTGGGAATGGTAAAAAACATGATGTTGAGAGTCAACTTTTAAAGAAGAGAAATAATATTACAACCTAAACAATGCAAAGGGAAAAGTTCCAAAGCAATTAATCTTAAAAAGGTGAATTACATTGAGGATTTATGTCCATGTAATGAAGACAATTAATTGCTACGAGATCCATAAAACACATTAAATGAACAAGGTTTTTTCCAATTTTACTTGCAAGATGAAATTTATTAACTATGTTTAATGGCTACTTAAAGTTTTTCTCTTACATATTTATTAAATGTGCTTTTTCAGCAGAACAGATCATTTTACTAACCAGATTCTAATAATCTAAAAAAATGAGCAATTTAAGAAAAAATATTATTCTGCCTGTTATCTACAGATCCATTTAAAATGACTCCTTACACAATAAGATTACCTTCACCACAATCGTATAAATGCTGCTAAAAGGGAATCTGCTTGTCTCACACAAGAAAACAACATTCTGCTGAAAAGATGAAAGAGTTCAGCCAACATTATTTGGACATATGTTGCCATTTCCTGCAGAGATATGGAGCAAATGTGGGTCCTGATGTCATTTGTTGTTACTGTAATCGCTTAATTAAAAACCCCTCTACTTGGGATAGCAGGACACATGGAAGAAACTGGCTTAGATTGGGCCAGTGACCTCAAACAGATCCACATACAAATCTTGTGCTTTGCCCTATGGACTCAGCTGCTCAGCCAAGGCTATCTTCATATCTCCATCTGTGGGTATCAGATGCACCTTTTGCACTTGTGATTGCACACAAATCAGAGATAGGTGTTTAGTGCTTGAAAGTGACCTAGAAGTGACTCCGTTCCTTATTCACCATCTCTAAAATGGGGATAAGTAGCACTTTTGTCTTACAAGGGTGTCATGGGAACATATAAAGTTGATGGTAGTCAATTATTCTGATAAGTTTGCATGAGCCCCCAAGATGAAAAGATAAAAAAGGGTCTCAGCTACTTGACTGAACAAGAGCAGTGTTGCCAACTCTTTAAACTTTAGCACAATCTTCTCAATCTGCAATGTTCTTCCTAAAGATCAAGTTTCCATAAATGCAAGCTTTCCTTATTAAGAATCAAGTTTTTAGATCTGATGGTCACAAAGTAAAATGCAAAAAATATAACCAAAGCCGAACTTAGGTTTTAATGCCTAAATAATTGTTTCGCATAAATCAGTTGTATGGAAAATGCTCTTTGTCCTCTGAAACTGTGAGGTTCTGCAAACCTCTGCACTGATGTACTACTCATGCTGCAGCCTGAGACGTGAATCTTAGACTGAGAGTTGGACTGACTCAGGCGGGAAGGAGGTGGGGAGCTCATCTCACCACCACCCTGTGCGAGGCTGGGTCAGCACCCCAGTCACACCAGCACCCAACCGCTCTGGTGTGGATCTTCACACGCCCTGGGGCACCCTGCGTACCCAGCAAAACATAGACGCTCATTGCAAGGAACATTTACATGCTTTCACCTACAAATCTCACACAGAAACAGGGAATAAACAAATCGCTGTGATTTCTACATTATAATAGTGCAAAATATTTCTCTGCAAATGTCAAGAAGCCCTCTCGATTATGAAATACCTCTCCCACAGTCTCTCCCTTTAGGTATTAAAGTCACAAGGGCAGCAGCTTGGAAATAAACAGAAGTGAAGATGGTAACAAAAGCATGAGCAATGTTTAACAACCTCCACTTCCAGAAACCAGGTGCCACTGGAGCAGACAGACAAACAGAGCAAGCACTGCAGCAGTTTTAATGACGGGAACCTCTCCTCCCTAAGTTTTCTTGAAATACGTGTACAAATTAACAGCTGGTAGAACAGACCTTTCTCAATCCTCGACATTTAATAGTTAAGCACCTAATTTAAGCTATTCCCACCAACTTTTTTCTGCAGTCACTGGAGACAGGCAGTCTCCCTCCAGACCAGCAGAGCTCTGCTGAAGTGTGAGAGTTTGAGCCTACAGTTTCCAGAGGAAACACCACTGGTGCAACCAGATCAAAAGCAGGAGAATGAATGCACACTCACCTGGATGTCTTATGTTTTTTTAGAGACTTTTAAGAAAGTCTTGACCTTTTTATTCTTTTTTTTTTTCCCCCCTCCACTAACACCAAGTGCAGGTGTTATATTGCTGCTGTGCTTTTTCCAACAAGACTATAGTGCTGGTTTAGTCATATAAGAGAAGTCAATACCCATGTGTTAAATGAAAAATGATAGCATCAGCCGATACCATTGTACTGAGATCTGGGAACCAAAGCTTTAAATGTGGGGGGTTTTTTTAATCAGCAGACTTTGCCTTCACAGAAATAACTTGGCCTAGATAAAAGAAGCCATAGAATCAGAGGCTATATTACCCTACATGCTTCTATAAGGACAAGCTTTGTCCACAATACATTCCTTAAGTCCCTGGCCCTCACTGTCTTGTTAAAGGATAGTTGCATATTGCCTTGCTACAGTTACAGCATAACCATGGCAATGTTTGCGTGGATATGAGAACCTCCACACATGCAAAAATTTTAAGTGCTACAAAACAAAGGGGACATACGATTATGCAAGAAACAGGTATTTCTGTTCTTGGCAAAATGAGAATATAAAAAGCACAAAGGAAAGCACAAGACTGTATTACAAATGGGCTACTTCAGTGTCATTTACTTTTTTTTCATCTCTGACCCTCTGAACTGCAGACATTAGTGAAACGCAACAAGTGGGACTCAAAATGCAGATGATTATCACCAAGTATACATCACCAACAGCAAAACAACCATCAACGAGCATTCTGTTCAATAAAGCACTTGATATAAATACGTACCTCCCCAAGCCCAAGACTTTAAAAACACTTCACTCTTGATGAACATTCTCCAAATTCAGGGAGAGCAAAGGTTATTTATGGAGGCAGTACGAGCACGGCACGCATACAGCAATAAACATGAAGGCTGCTAATTTTCTATTTTCCCCATATGTAGATATTCACAAAAAAGCAAAAAGCCAAGAGCAAGGGGAAAATGACATACCTTACCAAACTTGACTGTTGGACACAACCCGTTTCAGAGCAACATTGGTGTGAAGGTAAGTTCCTCAAGCGACCACCAACCACAATTCCTTTCTGAGCGTCCCAGAGGCTCCAGCTCTCCCTTGACCGAGTCCCTGAGGAAGATGCAATGTCCTCCAGTATTTCAGAGCCTCAGCTGCAAAAGATGCTGTTCAGAAAAAGGAAAGAGAAGGTGTGGCGTTAAATTCTAGGGTCAGTTGTTTGGCAGATTCAGAGCAGAACACAAGACAACATCAGATAGGAATAAAATGTCAAGGCAGGACAAAGAGTCTGTGACAATCCATCATGCATGGCACCTCTGGAGGGCAATCTTTGAATTCAAGAACTGTGGTACAAAGCTATTCTTGCTTTACAGTACTTTAATAGTGTTTCTACACCAGGAAATGAATGGTAGCCCGGCTGCTTTTTATTTCAGTCTGGTATTGTAATAAGAAAGTAAGTAATACACTTCTCCATAGGGAATATTTTTATTCATTATGGAATTTATGCAGAATAACAGGACTTTCATATTAAAAGCAGAGACATCACCTCAGTCTTAATACTTTGCACTGTTAAAATGGCTCTCACTCAAGGAATTCAAAGCTGCTAAGGAGGCAATAACGTTAGGACTTTCCAGCTGATGGGAAGCAGTGACTGTCAGCCCAACACAGAGCGATGGGTTCCCAAAGTTCAGCCTCCAAAGCAATTGTCACAGAAAGGTAAATGACCCAGGCTTTTTTAGGAGGGTGGGGGCTCAGCATTGCCATGTTTTCTAGCTCACTCTCACTGCTAGATATGCATGGTGTTTCCAAGAGGTCAGACCCTGGCACTGAACATGGACATGGGGGCCTCACTGTGGACACCCAGGTGAGAAGACAGCAATGGAGATGACCACCTGGCAGCAACAGTGCCAGAAAGAAAAAACCTTAGAGAAGCACTGAGAAATTCAAATGATCATCACCATCATTGCATTAATCATCCCTAATCCCTGCATATGGGAAAACACTTGAAGGACCATCCTCCCTGTACCTGCACAACGTGTGCGAAGTGAGATTGGGCAGAGCAGCACAAAGCAGGCAAGGACCGAGCAAAGGGCAGGATCCGACCTCCCTAGGTCAGATACATACATGCTGGGTGGTTGTGTCCTTAAACCAAGTTCAGAGGTGCTTTTCTAACTTTAAGTCAACACAGCAGCCATGAACATACTCTAACTTTGCCTAGAAATGCAAAAAGAGCAAAGAAAAAGAAAAAAAAAAAAAAAAAGATATACAGACATACTTATTCCTTAGAGGTCTCCTGCACAGGAGAAAGCCTGTGGCAGCTCAAAATACCACAAAATCCCATTACATCTTGTTGTGGTTTAACCCCAGCCAGTAACTAAGCCCCACACAGCCACTCACTCACTCCCCCCACCCAGTGGGATGGGGGAGAGAATCAGAAGAGTAAAAGTGAGAAACCTCGTGGGCTGAGATAAAGACAGTTTAACAGGTAGAGCAAAAGCCGTGCACACAAGCAAAGCAAACCAAGGAATTCATTCACCACTTCCCATCGGCAGGCAGGTGCTCAGCCATTCCCAGGACATCAGGGCTCCATCACATGTAACAGTGACTTGGGAAGACAAATGCCATCACCTTGAATGTCCCCCCTTTTCTTCTTCTTCCCCCAGCTTTATGTGCTGAGCATGACACCATGTGGGCTGGGATATCCCTTGGGTCAGTTGGGGTCAGCTGTCCCGGCTGTGCCCCCTCCCAACTCCCTGTGCACCCTCAGCCCCCTCGCTGGTGGGGTGGGGTGAGAGGCAGAAAAGGCCTTGGCTCTGTGTAAGCACAGCTCAGAAATAACTAAAACATTCCTGTATTATCAACACTGTTTCCAGCACAAATCCAAAACAGACCTCCATAACAGCTACTATGAAACAAACTAACTCTATCCCAGCCAAAACCAGCACACATCTTCACAAAAAATCCTGAACCCATGAACAGGTTACAGCTATCGGGAAGACCCATTAACTTCTGGGCTTGCAAGAAGGAAGATTTCAGTAACCAGTGTGTAAAACTGTTCATACTGAAAGTTAGCATTATACTGCTTTTTTTTTTTTTTTTTTTTTAATAAATATATATAAATATTTTTTTTACCAAAAGTCCACATAGCAAGCATGGTCACACAGATCAGAACAACCAAATATATCCACTTTATTCAGCACAAATTACTTTACTGGACCTTATATAAGGGGTTTATGTTACATACCACACCTAAAGGCTTTACAAGTGAAACAGCTTGTGAGATACCCACAACAGGAGTCAGGACAGCAGAGCCCAGCCCTGCACTTCTTGATAGAGGTTTTATGACCTTCTGCCTCTCTTGAACTCAGACATGAAGGACAAAAGTGGACCTTCACGGTTACTGTCCTCTTCCAGGTTAACCATGAAAAATCAGACTGCCAACTGGAATGGCTACTGAATGACTTACAGGTATAGAAATGGCTGATGCTGCAGTAGTTTGATCTGCAGGTAGCAGCAAGACCTAATTCAACTGCTTTTAAAGGACTTCTATCTCTGGAGACCACAGTTACAATTACTTTTACATTTTTGCTCATAAATTGTAACACAAAATAATCACAAAGAAAATCAGTGCTACATTTTTGTGCATTAACTACAGAATCAGCTGAGTTAAAAGTAGAAGTAACAATAATAGGACTAGATCATCATTGCAAGCTGAGTGTAGCAGCCCGGTCTCAGGTTGGAAAAGATGTATTTTTGAGAGCTCCTATTTAGTACAGCTTGCCAATGCTCATCAGAAGCAAATCTCTTTGGCAAATTGGCATGTTGCCTTAATACGCTGCTATGCATGTGCATAGAACTTCTGTACCATCTGTATTCCGGCACTGCTGGGTGGGTCATAAATTACAGTACAGGTATTCCTAAATTAACATGGTTAAGTGGTATCAGATCAGTCTCCAAGTCACAAAAGCAGGCATATAGATGTTCTCAATCAGAAAAGGCAGACAAGACATTTTTCCAGTAAAAAGAGAGTATTTCCCTTGGAAGAGTCTCAGTCCTTTACTGATAGAAATCATGAATTATACAAAATAACTATATGCTTTAGATGTAACAAATCGGATCAAATATTAAATTTGAAGACACCACTTCTATCTTGAGATGTTCCCAGACCACAAATCAATGAAGGCTGGGAGACTCTCTCACAGGAAGCCTTGCTATGCCTTTGTCCTGCTCTCATACTTTTCTTTAGGCACCAGCTATTGATCACTGTCAGGGTGAGGACAGGAGCCAGCTGGACCCTTATCTGACCCAGCACAGTCATCCTTATATTTTGGTGTCATACTGCTTAAGGTGTAGTTTGGGGCCTTGTGGCTAGATATGACAATATTGGTGGGCATTTGCAACTTTAGCTAGGGCAAAAAGAGGTATCTAGAAGCAAAATGACATATTTTCAAGCAAATATTACAGTAGAGTAGGTATTAGTATTAGTCTGCCTCACCAAAAATTAATTACAACCTACCTAACTGCAATTGAAGAAATTAGTTGGAAATAGAAAAGATTAAATATTTAAAGTCTGGTGACTTAAAAATAATTGAGACCATATCTTAACCGTTGCTTAAATATAAAATTTATTTTATTTTTACTGCTAGTGTGACCATTAAGAAATCAAAACTCCGTATGTGTGCGCATCCACGCAGACATGTACAACACATTGTTGTATGTAACGTGTTCATATATAGCCTCATAACTTTCCTCTTTCTCTGTAACTAAACTTGGGTAAACATGTTTGACTAATATAAAGGAGCTCTACTGGTAGAGCCAGAAGAAAGGCTGTGAAACAGGCAAGGGAAAACACGCTTTTATTGCTAAGTATTTAACAAGGTCAATGTCCTCTGTAAGTGCAGGAAAAAAGATCACAGCAGACTCTGAACACAGCAGGGGATTATACCAATTCATTAGCAGGTATATCTTCTAATTACTGCCTTGGACATCAGTGCCCACACAGCTGAGCAGGCAACAACTGCTGCGTTTTGCCATATCCTCAGGATCGAGCTCACTCTTTTCTGCTGAGCTTCAGGACGGCATAGGTTAATGCAATCCCACCACAGCTGAAAGCAAGGGTATTCAGTTATCTCAAAAGATGCTCCTGACTCACAGCTCAAGTGCTGAGAGAAGCTGGCTTCTACGTTTTATAGGATTTGTTCCTCCGCTCCTGCTGCATCAAGGAAGCTGTAGGATCAACAACTCATCCTGTCAGCTCCATCTCTGGTAAAGATCTCACATTAATTTAGTGTAAAGGTGACACTGGTGAAGAAGGGAATAAAATGAGACTTTGAATCCCTCTTTCCAGAAGGCTAATGGTAAAAAATTGGTAGCACTGCAACTTTGGCACCTTTCCAACTATAACACTTAGAGCATTGCCCACAGCTGTGTCCCAGACATACTTTATCATTCAGGATGGCTCAGTACAAAACATAAATAAAACAGAAGTCGCCAGCACTACTGGCACTCAGCTGTTCTGAGGGTTTTTGTTTTTTTTTTTTCCTTCCTGCCAACAAAACAAATAGTGAAACAGCAGAACTGCAATTCAAGTGATAACATCCATGATTAGGAAATCTGGTGGAGGCTGGTGGTGTGATGGAGTTCCTCAGGAAATTAACTCAATTAAAGAATGCAGGCAATAATAAAATGAAGAATACATTGACTGAGATGCTGCTGAAGATTAGTATTGGGTTTTGTCATCCAAGTGCAAACTAAGGGCATCCAAGAAAAACGAAATAAGAGCAGTGGTTAACCATGCTTGTTGAATGAACTATTCCCATCATAATAGTATTAATGTTACATTATGAGGTTCAAAAGTATGATTAATATCCTACCAGGTTAGAAAATGCTAAGACACTGCACAAGTCTTGCTGTTGTTGCATATGAGTAAGTAATTTCTGAAAATGAAATCCAAGAAATGCAATGGAGATACTTCTAATTTGAAATAAAACATGCCTGCTGAAGAAAGGAGCTTACATTAACAAAGGCTGCTTCTCAAGTTCAAAAGCATTAAGTTGCAGGCTACTGTCTAACTGTCTAGCTGCTAAAACTGCATTATACTATTAAGTTTTTTTATTATTATTACTCCTACTACTGCTACAGTCTGGTTACACTATAAAATAAGATCTCTTGGGCTCCTTAGATTCAGATGTTTACATCTGCCCTTGTACTGAAGCTCTTTCATGAGATTATTGTTTCTTCTGTCAGTTCAATTGAAAGCAATGATAAAGTTACAGCAACGCATATGTCCTTGTCAAATAATGCTTTCAAAGGGTTGGAAGTACATTCCTAAGCAATGCTTAGCTGATTTCCTGGATTTAGGAGAGAATGAATATCAAACAGCTTGCACTTCACTGATCAGATCTTCAAAATAATTGAGTAATGAAATAAACCCAGTTCTTTCAACAAGGAGGGGCTGGTGGGGCAGGTGAAGCTCAAAGGAAGCCTTGGCTGCAGTGACCACGAAATAGTAGAGTTCAAGATCCTTAGGGCAATGAGGAGGGCCAGCAAGCTCGTTACGCTGGACTTCAGGAGAGCAGATTTGGCCTCTTCAGGGATCTGCTTGGCAGAGTACCATGGGATAAAGCCCTGGAGGTAAGAGGGGCCCAAGAAAACTGGTTAATATTCAAGGATCACCTCCTCCAAGCTCATGAGCGATGCATCCCAACAAAGAGGAAGACACGTAAGAACAGCAGGAGGTCTGCATGGATGAACAAGGAGCTCCTGGACAAGTTCAAACACAAAAAGGAAGCCTACAGAGGGTGGAAGCAAGGACAGGTAGCCTGGGAGGAATACAGAGAAAGTGTCTGAGCTGCCAGGGATCAGGTTAGGAAGGCCAAAGCCCTGATAGAATGAAATCTGGCCAGGGACGTCAAGGGCAACAAGAAAAGCTTCTATAGGTACATCAGTGTTAAAAGGAAGTCTAGGGAAAACGCGGGTCCTCTCTGGAAGAAAAAGAGAGACTTGGTCACCTGGGAAATGGAGAAGGCTGAGGTACTCAACATCTTTTTTGCCTCAATCTTCACTGGCAAGGCCTCCAGCCACACCACCCAAGACACAGAAGGCAAAAGTGGGGACTGGGAGAATGAAGAACTGCCCACTGTAGGAGAAGGTCAGAATACAGGAAAGCTGGGGAGGGACTCTTGATCAGGGTTGTAGGGATAGGGCAAGGAGTAACGGTTTTAAACTGAAATAGGGTAGATTTAGATTATATGTAAGAAAGAAATTCTTCACTGTGAGGGTGGTGAGACACTGGCACAGGTTGCCCAGAGAAGCTGTGGCTGCCCCCTCCCTGGAAGAGTTCAAGGCCAGGTTGGACGGGGCTTTGAGCAACCTGGGCTAGTGGAAGGTGTCCCTGCCCATGGCAGGGGGGTGGGACTGGATGATCTTTAAGGTCCTTTCAAACTCAAACCATTCTATGACTCTATGATATCAGAGGCAGCTGTGTGATATAATATTTGCTGATATGACAATATCTAACTGGATTTCCTCTTACTCTAACTTAAAATGATAATCTAACTAGAAAACAATTATGTCACTTCTCTTAGTATCAGTTAAACTGTAAGCCTTACTTTCTCATTGAGTGTGGTGTAACTGGCTCCATTGGGTCTATTCATAGCAAATTTGAAGCATGTACCTCCAGCCCAAAGTGCATTTATCAGCATTAACTTGTTTCCCAGCTCACTAAAAGGCTTCACTTCCAAATTTAGGATGGCAGAGTCCTTAATTCATTGGTAAGGCAAAGTCTGTGCCTTTCTTTTCTGTTATCCTCTTTCTTTATCCCCTTTTTTACTAAGCCAGGGACAGACTTTTTGCAAAAGTTGGGGCAGATTATATCCTTTCCAGCCATCCCTCTTCTCCCTGGGCTTATATAACCGCACATATCTGCCAGGGTGTTACAAGGCTGAGGACTCCACTCTACAACCACAGCACTGCAGAGGTGGGATGTGCTGTGAAAGCCCCACCTGACCCAAGATAAATAAAATTTGTCAATATATGTAACAGTGCAGAATAAAGTATGTTAACCAGGGAAAAACATGATTTTTGGATCCATTCCAAGATAAACTTCTACATGCGCAAATTTAGTGCACTGGGACTCTTCTGGGATGTATTTTCCACATTTTGTAATTCAGGTACATTCCAGGATGAAGAATGCTGTTTATTACTAGAAGGTTCAAATACATTTGGATCTCTTTACCACAGCTGATAGCACATAAGTGGATCGTATTATAGGATCAGGACATGAAAGCAGAAGCTTTTTATAAACATATTATACTTCTCTTTCTCTGTATCAAAGGTATTAGCTTGACCACTATTAACTTTAATCTCATTTGAACTCAGTGCATCTGTGTTTTGCCACCCAAACCTGAATTCTCTGTTTCTCCTTCAGACATGTTTTCACCTCCATTTTGTCTTTTTTAAAATTTTTTTTTTAATTTTACTTTTGTTCAGGGACTCTCCCTTTTGAATCCTTCAGATGAAATTTTCCAACAGTTCTGGCACTGACCTCGCTCTGCTTCACTGGAGTCAGTAAGATTTATTACTGGCCTGCATTAAGACTGGTCAGAAGAAACAACTATTTTTGATGCCCTAATCTGTCACTCTTCAGAGATACTCTGCTTTGTGTTACTGCCATTTCTAACCCATTTTCTTTTGGAAAATGAGTAAGTAAATGCATATCTTCATCAGCTGTTAAATGTCATTGCTAAGCAAACCTTTCGTCCTTTGCTAAAGTTGCTTATCTCTGAAGTTATTTATTTAACTCTAACTTTATTGTTTATCTCTGTGGAACATATTGGGATAAGCTGGTATACCAAATGTTAGAGAAAATACAAGTATATTGTATTCTGTGGCACCTGGAGGACACACGGCTGTCAGTCAGTTGTCAACCCAGAATCTGAGCAGGGTTTTTCATTATAAATTTAGATTATTATTCTCAATGTTTTGATTTAAAAGTCACACATAGTGTCAAACCCTGATGCATTTCCTGAGAGTCTAAAATATGATTCTCCTTTGATGTTTTAAGCCAAGTTTAGTTATATTAGGAAAAACAGTTGGTTTTAGTCACTTTTCAACTCTGAAAAGTTTCACTGTATAAATTAATTGCATCCAATGTGCTGTCATTCTGGAATTCCCACCCGTTGCTGAAGTTTTACACTGTTACAAGTCAGGGGAAAGGTAAGAGTCAACTGAGTCCATAAATGACACACAAAGGCAGCCTCACTCGGTGCACAGATCTGATACGTTAGCCTGAAAAGTATATCAAATTCACCGACACTTGAAAAACACCAACCTAACTTCTGAAATGTAGCTTTTCCTGTGTTGGATCGTATATTTGAAGAAAAATAACCTCAACTTGAGCTGGAAACCAGCATAAAAGCCTGGTAAATCTCTGTAGCCTTTAAGTGCTTTAATTTCAGCCACTAGTACGAAAAGGACAGAGCCAGGAGGATAGAGAGGGGGGCACACAGAGGTCTGGCAGAGCATCAGGGAGGAGGCAATGGTGAACAGATGCCTGCACCAGCTTATGTGGACTGTAAGGGCTGGGTGAGAGCACCAGAGAGCCAAGAAGAGGCCAGAGCAGAAGAACGCCAGAGCTTTCTAGGAGAAATGTCAGAAGTTTTGAGAAAGTTGATGCAAGTTAAAAAGGTTCATAAAGAAACAGGACCACATGCAAGCCCCAGAAGTTGTGCTTTTGGTACACAGCCACCAACACATTTGCAACTGCAAATCAAGATTCCTTTTATGTCTTCTCCCCTCTCCAAGCACACACACCACTCCAGTCTATGCTTTCTGGACCAGGCCATCTAGATTTACACGCTGAACTACAGAAAATCTTCAATAATGGCCACAAAGCAATGAGCAATCCAACATCGATGCAGAAGGCACCCCTGCCTCAGACTCCACATGAGAAAGATCTTGAGTTCACCCATCTAAACACCTCCTGCTGTCTGCTCTCAGAGAGAGGAGTTGAGATAGACTAACAAGTCACCAAACTATCTGAAATACTCTTGTTCACCCATAAAATAAGGCAGTGTCACACTGCTTCAGTCGGTAAAGGCTGGATTCCTTGGCACACTGTAAATCCTAACGAATGGAGCAGAAATACAGCACTCAGCAGGCTGCATGGCAGAGCCAGCCTGAACAGCAAGTATCTGAACTGCCTTCAATCTCATTAGGTGCTCAGTAGTCTCAAAGCAATCTTTCGATTTGTGCTGAAAACCAAAGCAGCTAAAAGTAGACTATCAAATATAAGGGAGTTTAGAATAACCTTGTTACGAAATACGCTGAATTCTCTTCAGACACAGCTCTAGACTGCTGATTCCGTTTGAAGTCCGTGATTAGTAGACCCCAGCCAGAAATATGTCACTAAGCCCAGGCAGAGCTTGGCATGAGATGAAAAGACTCATTTAGCCACCGTCAGCAAAGAAACCTTACAATGCACCTGAACCCTGTCTAAATCCAGACATGGCCAAAGTATAACAATGAAATACAGATGAAAACTATTCATAACAGGGCAGCATTTGAGCCAGAAATTGGCCTTATCACTGATAAAAATTCTCGTCTTCTACAGATGCACATTGATACATAGAGTCAGCAGTGCTTACAAGATAACTGCCTGTGCCATCAGGTGGTTGGATCCTGTCTCTTCCACCCACAGTTCATCATGTCAGTAAGTAATTGTGTTCAGTTTTTGGAAATATGATCCCATAGAAATAATGCATGAGAGTTCAGTGTGTTTTGTCTCTTTTTAAAGTCCTTCTAAAACTGCAAATAATAATATGGTCAAAACTGTACTGTAGTTTTGCATGTATTTAAGTCAGTTAGCACAAATTAATCTCAAGGGTAAATTCTTTTCAATCTGATCACCCTTAAACAATTGGATACTGCAAAAAAGCCTACAGCTATCTATCTGCATAGCACTGCAAACATTTTGAACACCACTAAAATAAAGTTCATTGACCTGAATTTATCTCCGGTGTAACTTCACTGACTTCAGGGGGCTTTTGCCAGTGATAAATTCGCCCACTGGGTTTTGGGACATGAAATGACTATGAAATCACAGCTAGTAGAAATGTCAATGAACAGGTCTGGATGTGCATCAAGAAACTCTTCTGATTACAAATCTGCAAACCTTTGGCAGTTTACAAAACACTGCTCTTAGAAACATTTTTAAGAGCTATATAGACTGGCTCAGCCCATGATAAATTATAATCTGTGAAGGCTGCAAGACTAGAAATGTCTATAGCTCTTGTTTTTCAGTGGTGGTGTTCAGGACTTCTCTGACTAGAGACAAATTTTCAGACTTTAAGTTTTCACGTGTGTGTGAGTATGGGTATGTCTATATGCGCATGTTAGAGTAACTACTGGGTTCTTCCCTTTTCTAATGAAAAGTAGTAGTTTTACAAGTCACAAACTGACACCATTCAAAGAATCTGAAATGCTCTGTGGAATTCCCAACAAAAAAATAGAAAGGCTCAAGTTCATACAGTCTGATGTCTCTAAAGCTTCTAAGTTTCAGACTCCCCTTAATTGTCTCTCACAAACAAATTCAGAAATCTTGATGCAACCTCCTTGAACTCTCGAGCCAACCTTAAGTTACAGCCACATGCTCTGCTCTTCTGGAACAGCTGCTGAAAGGGAAGAATTTCACCAGCTCTGACCTGCATTCAGATTAGAAATAGTTACATATTCCTACTAGCTCATCTGTTCTTATCAGGAAAAGCATCACCGCTCAGACTGCTCACTAAACTTGAAGGATGACATAGGAAGATGGCACATGCACATCACAAAAATATGAAGCAATAAGCAGAGGGGGAAAAACAAATGATCAAATTCTCAGCCTGAAGTTTAAGTTAATGACTACAGCGCAATTTTTATCTTTTCAGATCCATACTGTGCATTGTGGTTTTCCAATCAATCCAACAAGGAGATGGGACAACCACTGTCGAGGGATAACCATTTTACAGTGGCCATTACAATTACACACAGGCAATTATCCCAGTGCCAGAGATTGATGGGTAGTATGCTTTCCCCTTCCTATTTCACTGTGGAAGGACAACAAAAAGTAGTTAAGGGATATATTAATGGTTCTTCAAATAATATACTTGATTATATCTACTGCAGAATATTTTCCTTCATGTTTTTGTAATGACTCTGACCATGAAAAACAAATTTATGCCTACAGTTTGTGTCATTATAAACTCTGCTCATTTGATGTGGAAAACCTACAGTTTAATTGCTTGATTTAGATTTGGCTGGTAAAATGCGTACTGAAACATTACTCTTTTAATTATGTTAATTTATAACTGAAAAGCTAAATTTACAAAGGCAATAACATTAATTATTTACTTGCCCATTAAAGCTGAATATTTATTACCAAGCTAATTGGCTTCATAAGTCTGCCAAAAAATTAAAAATGAGTTTATGAACTGATTTATACAGGAATGTATCTCTCAGCAGGTTGTGTGTGTTTAATGGATTGCTCTGATATACAAGTACATTTCTTTCATTTATAGTCCATTACATATAGTATTTTCAAAAGATTGTATTTTTCTTTCCTTGATAAAGATGCCAGTTGTGACTCAGAGCAAGCTCCTTTACTGTTCCGTACCCAAAACCTTTTATGCAGTGTGATGGACTTTCACTGGTCTGTAATAATTTATGAACATTGCATCTAGCCTGGTCATTTAAATGCTCACTGAATGTAGGACTACACTGGGTTAAATCAACCAAAAAGGGAAACACAGTAGCTCAAAATAATCGAGCTCACAGCCAGAATAGCAGGGCTGTTAAGAAACAACACCTAGGAGTGAGGAGTCTCCATCCTTGCTAGTATTTTGGCTTCATTTCCATATGCAAGATAACTAATATATTCAATATTTATTTATGCATGCATCCTCAAAATAATACAATTAAGTTACTAATGCTTACAGAACAATTTGAGTGTTACCTTAACATATGATGAAAGGCTAATTTTGACTGCCGTCCAGACAGAAATTCTAATTCCATTTGGCAATGTGTTTCAACTCCAGCACAAAGCAGATACCATCTCTTCCTGCTTATGTTTCTTAAATATGTGACTTTCCCAGAGGGCGATAGGATTACTAAAGAGCTGCGGTGGCATGGCCATCAGCATGAGGCAGAAGGGACTGCTGTGATCTTCATTTCTGCTCGTGCTTCTGTGAAAGTTCTCTTTGACTGAGGCCTACTAATAATTAGTCTGCTGAGTGCACAAGATAAATAGAATAAAAGATCCAACCCTGAGACAGTGCTTACAGAGACAGTAGCTGGTATGTTCAATGTTTATTTATGCAGGTGTCCTCAAAACAGGATGATTAGGTCTAGATTACAGACTACACTTCCAACCATGGTGTGACTGTATTGCAAAGGAAGGACAGAAGTGTCCAAGAAAGAGAGGCAGTAGGTCAGTGGATCTGGTATCTCATCCTACATGAGAAGAAATGGGTCAAATCACAGTTCAAAACTTTGCTGCTCTTATTTTTTTTCTGCAACTCCTCTGCTGATGTCTGCAGCTCAGTGGCAGAGCCAGCAACATGGAACGTGTGAACTCCTGTCCGAGGGAAAAATCATGTAGCTTCAGCTATCAATACCTCACAGTGTCCAAGAGGCTGGATTCAGGACATACAGTTAATTTTTTATTATAAAACTGATAAAGGTGGGAGGAAAAAAAAACCACAACCCCAAAACTTCTAATTCAAAGTCTGGGTTTTTTTTGTGTTAGCTCCCATCACAATAAAACAGACCTGAGCCAGGATTACAAGTCCATCCAACATTTGCCTTTTCTAAAACTATGCAGGACATGGATCCTTATGCAGACACGCTAGTATCTCTCAGTGCCAATTTTCTCTGAATACAAAAGAAACACAGCTCAGTATAACGCAGCACTGTATGGGTACAAGACACAGAACTGGCAAGAGCCAGAATTTGTTAAACACCCAAATTCAACCTGTGAATTGAAGACACGCTTTTTTGACAGTTTAATTCAATGTCCCCAGAAAAGACAAGAGGTGATATTTCAGGTGAGGACGTTAAATCAGGTTGAAACTAGAGCCATTCCATATACACATCCAAACCAGCACGGGGGTGGCGTGGCAGGTTGCTGCAGACAGCCCTGCACCTACAAGCTGGACGCGATGCAGGTGAAGGCTGCCGTACCCTCAGTCTTCATGTGCAGATTTCCACATGGCCACTTGCACAATTTCTCTTTATCCTCTTGCAAGAGCATGTGCTTTGCATCCTTACTACAAAGACCTGATCAAAAGACTACTGTCATCACTGCGAGACTCTCCATTAATTTTTCGATTTAAATCAGAATTGCAGAGTTTGTCCTACTGACCATTGTGCTCAGGGTTACAACAAACTTACACACATTAAATAGTCATGGAAGCAACCATGTCTCTTGCTTTGTGTTATCATATATCTAGGAGTTTGGTGCAACACACTTCTCCATGGGCTTCTACTGATAGCCTGAAAAGATCAGAAAGCAATCTATGTGGGAACGTTCACCGAGATACAATGATGCCACTTTTACAGCTTTGCCTCAGAAATGTTTGACTTGTCTAAATCACATCCACAGCTTCTTCCTCCCAACAAAGCATAGCCCAGTGAGAGAATAGCAAGGAATCACTAAGCAGGGCAGAGGAAGAAATTCTTCTACCTTTAAAATTTGTTACTTTAAAGAAAATACAATCAGACCAAAATCAACATCTCAGAAATATTAATTATTCAGAAAGCTATTATGAGTTAAAGTTCATACAAAACTCACTCACTTGTGCAATGCTTCACTGACATTTCAAAATTTTTTGAAAACTTTGTCAGCTATAATTCAAGATATATTTCTTAGAAAAAAAAAATTATTTCAAACTAAAACCTAAGCCTTTTGTTTAAAAAGCCATAGAAGAAATGAATTTTAATGAACTCCAGAAGTCTTGTGCTGTTCCATTTTGGTTTCAGCCCAGTGTTTCCTGAACCTGCCCTCTCCCTCACTATTATTAAGGTATTAATGGTTTGGCACCGACCGGTGCCAACACATGAGACTGTCTGGCATGAAGCAGCAAACCTCACAGATAAAAGACCCAGTATGAGGCAGTGCTGGTAAACAAGGATAATACTGCATGACAGACAACTAGCAGAAGAGAGGATGGCAAACAGAAGATAGTTGTCAAGCATATGGTATTTTTAGCAACAATCAACCAAAATGCCTTAGACATCAATTTCAAGCCACTTAATCCTCTTAATGACATGCTGTGGCATTTGTTTATGATTAGGGCTTCACTTTGTTTTCTGTAGAAGATTCCCCTCAGACTTTCGCATTCAATATGCTTTGTAAATAGTTCTGTGAGTACACTGAGTATTAGGTTAGAGTTTAGTTATCACAGCGCTAAATTATTCCAGCTGAGTCATTATTAATTCTCCTAATTTTACTATCATTCACTATCATTACAACAACGCAGCACCCTATGGATACATTTATTACAGAGCATAAATCCAGTGCTCGTATAAGATGCTGGAATGCCTACTGTGCAACTTTATGCAAAAGCCTGAGGAATATTTAAAAAGAATTATCTTTAAGACAACTTTTTAAAGGCTTACCTCTAGATTCCCATCCTCTGCCCACCTATTACATTTTCATATGATGTTAGATAAGTTTTCTGTATGTGATACTCCACTGCGGTACAGGCTACTGCCCAAGGCAAAACTCTTTCATAGTAAATACACCGGGGAAAGGGATGTACAGAGAGAGCAAAGCAGAGTATACTGCTGTATACAGCAATTTCCATTAAGAGAAAGCATTTATAAAAATAGACATTTAAAAATATCTTAATGCATATTCCCCTCCCCCTTCAGAGAATTTATGCTACTGCATACATCTTTTTTCTAACACAAGCATATGTTTGATTGGGCCTCGATTCAGAAAAGCAATTCATTCTGGGAAGAGCTTTTAGCACCTGCTTAAAACCTGTCATAGAAAAAGTTAAGCAGATGCTTCAGTGTTTTCCTAAATCAGGAGTCTAACTGGATTTATGAGTGCATAAATCCATCCATGTCATGCATTCGTGCATAGAGATTTTGTGTTTTTGGTTTTGTTATCAAGGCAACTCTCTACCCATTTGGACACCTTTAAGTCTGGTAACAAGAGGCCATAACTCTGTGTTAAGCAGCTGCTCTGAAATAGTCCTGAATGTGCCAGTACTGTTCCCTCCAACTTCCCCAGATTACCTCCCTTCTTCAAAAAAGTTGCAGCATTTTCTGAGTACAGTAGACCACAGACTAATACTAGCAGTGTTAGTGCTGGTTTTCTTGCTTCTCTCTCGGGTTGCCTACATCCTTTGTGAACACCATGTCACAGCAGCTTCTGTTTGCCACCCATCAGTTTGGGGATCCACAGTGACATCCCCTGAACTCTTCTGAGTCCCTATACAGCAATTCCTTATTTTGCCTGTGTGCAACCGGTTTTTCTTTCCGATTGTGGTTCATCCACACTTGGAAAATGCACCTTCTGGTCCATCATCCAAGTTACTCATGAAAATTATTAAGCTAGATCCTTCTCACACGCCATGGCCAAAATGTCCAAGGACATACGAGTTAAATATTCGTAAACTGTTCTTAATGATTCTGTTAAAGTCAGGTGCGTAGCCATTAGTAGTTATTGGCCAGTGAATTCCTTGCTACCTGGGAATGTGTACCTCTTCTACCAATCCACAATCAGAAAGTTTGAAAGCTACAAGTTTGAGCTCAGCTTTCTCTCAGATATGAGAACATGGTTCTTAAGTGAGCATCAGACTCCTGGCCAAAGACAAAGTGCTTCTGCTTTCCTCTCTTTTGGATCAGTCACCCAATCAGAGAAGGAAATTAGATTAGCTTGGGCTTAATAAAGCATGTTAGATATTATTTTCTGCCCACAGGTATGTGCAAGTTCAATAATTTGCTCTGTATCTTTTTGAGTATTTACAAACGTCTATATCCCTTGTAACGTCCTCTGTGATGACAGGTACTATGTTTGTCTTCCTCCGGACTTCTGATGATTACCCTATCCTCCATAAGCTTCTGAGAGTTGTCGTAAATAATTCAGTGGGTACATTTCAGAAGGACATGCTGACCCAAATATATCACACTTATCTAAATACTCCTTATCTTGTTCTTGCCTTTGCTCATAACCCCTTGTTACAGGGAACACTATTATAGATCTGACACAATTATTAACCTTTGTGTGAAGAGCAGTGCAAAATAATGGCATTTGGTATTTCTGTCTTCTCTGTCTAGTCCATTTATTTGCTTCCTTTTCTTACTGATGGACTTTTGCCTTCCTCTTACTGCCAGTGCTTTTGCAAGTCGTTTCATAACCCTGTATAGCTGTAACCGATTTTGCCTCTCGGTCCTTCTGATTTTAGCCTGTGTGACTGCACAACCAGTGTTGTTCTTAGCCACACATTTTTGTTTGCTAAGTTTGTACCATGTCACATTAGTGAAAAGCTCCTGGTGTAGCCATGCTAGTTCCTTATGACATTTTTTTAGTAAGACTGATACTAGGTTTAGATGTACTGACTTCAGATGGGGCTTGGCTACAAACTTTGGATGCAGAGGAGCTCTGGAAGCCACAAGATGCCTCCCGTGTGCACTGCTAAAGCACAGATGTGCCCTACTATGCCAATGTCTGCCCTCCCACTGAACAATGCACAGCTGGACTGAATAGTACAGGGGGAAAGGTTGAACCAAAAGCCTCTCAATTTTTCATTCCTTACCCTTCCTCAGCTTATGCAATGATTAGAAGGGACACAACAAATATCCACATTTTCACGCAATTATCCACTGTGTGAATAATCAGAAGGTAGGATGGAGGTCTCCAAGACCGATAGCCCCTACGTCCTCTACACACAGCCAGCAACCTACTCCCACATATTGCTGAACACTAAACTCTTCAGCTATACCAGCTTTATCTAACTCTAGGCTGAATCTTAAGAACCAGTATCAGTTTGCTTGCCAGCTTCCTCAGTCTTAGTAAAATGCATTTTCTCAAATCATCACTGCAATCTCCTTCACAAAAGATTTTCAAATTCAACAAAAATAGTCTAAAAATAACTGCTTTCTCTTCTTGGACTGTAGTCACTGAACAGGGCCAAGAACTAGCAATTTATTTCATGTTCAGCTAAACTGATTGAAATGCTGTAAGTTTCATTGATTAGCAAAGCTTTGGCTTTAAATCTTGAATGGAATTCTGCAGAAACACATAGAGATCATTTAATAAATTTGAGAAGTGGACTGTATGCATACATGAAAAGAATATATACATGCACTAGTGCAGTGTGACTGGGTAAGAGGTTTGAATGTGCCTCATATTTTTTTTTTAATTCTTCAAGCAAAGTACTAAAGAAATGCATCACAAACTGGCAGGACTAAATATCTTCTAGATCATTCTTGGATTTCAGGGGCTAGTTTACTCCTGCCTTACACTTAAGGTACCCACACACATTGTGCAAAACACAGTACCCAACAGGCACTGAGAATCTTGAATTCCTCCCTATAAAGTGCTACAGATGAAAGATGCAGAGAGATGGGACCCTCACCTGGAAGAACTCACAGAGAGACTGGCACTGTCCTGGCAGTGGGAAACGGGCACACGGGGGAAAAAACTAATCAGAGGTCTCGTTTCTTTGCTGTGCTACTCCCCCAAAATTATCTAGTCTTTGTGCATTAGAGCTCCCAGATACCTCAGCTTTATACCACTGCTTTAATTAACAAGTTTGCACCAAGGTATCTTCAATATGAAAGTGTGGGGTTTTCCCCCTCCCAACATTTTGCATCCCAGCTTATGTTCCAAGCAAGCTCAAAAGCTCAATTCCTTTTTTAATTACATTCTGCCCAAACCCAGCCTGCTCAGACACTTCAAAAAGAAGGTACGTGACATACCCTGCACTTCTAGCTATCAATATATTTGTGCCCTAAGCTGTCTTCCTATAGCCCACTGATCAGCGTAAGTTATTTTCCTCAGAGAGCAATACACTTCTAAAAATGTCCCACAACCAATTCCAATCAAAATGCCACCTGCCCTCCACTTACTCTGTCTTCACAGATTCTCCCTTGAATATTCTGGTGGCATCATTTTTTCTTCAATACCTTTTGGATTTTGTACACCTTGGTCACGACCCCTCTTAATCGCTTCTACTCTAATGAATATAAACATAATTTTCTTAACCTCTCCTCCTAGTTTATAACCCTTGAGGCCTTTTGTCATCCTTGTTAAGACTGTATCCATAATTATGGTGTCTAAAAAGATCAAAAGGAGCGAACAAGAAAGTGCCTACTTAATACAAATTGTTACATGAATAACCAACACCACCACCCCCCAGACTCACCCTTCCCATTCCGATGCGGCCACCCAGTGTCAGAGGGCACGTCGGCTGCTGATTTCTGCACATCGCATGGTTTAGCCAGGAGAGCCTTGGAAGCTGCAGGGTGCACCACTCCTCCAAGTGCATAGTGCAATATTCATCTTTCTGGTATTTGTGCTAACTCATTAAAGCTACACATACAGACACATGCACTTGTATTCTCCACAGATAACTGAAGTCACACCTGCCCATGTTATATATCAGACAAACTGCCCTCCATCTGTCCATACACAGGCACACATTCAAGTTCATACATATACACACAGGTGGCAGACTGTTCCCTGCATGTATACACAGCTATGCACCCCCACAGACGTAGGGACGTGTTTAACATTGCTGTTACCAAGGAAAGGGAACACTGACCATAACCTTTTTTAATACAAGAATTACAGATGAAGATAACACACCAACTGGCCTTCCAGTGCTTGCTGTGGTTGGCATTTGTTAGTTGTATAGATCCTTGAATACTCCACTGATAAGCAGTGTAGAAGTCTCCAAGGGATGAACATAAAGTCACAAAAATGCCCAGGGCATGGAAGATAAACACCTTGCAGGGGATATCGCTGTGTCGGATTACTCTATATGATATTTAGAATTTGGAATCTGCCATAGCAGATGAGACAAGTGCTCTGTTTAGGCCAGAAACCTAAATCAGACAGGAGCAAAAGCAGGTGCTTCAGGGAAGGGTTTGAGAAACTCTTGCAAACAGTTATAGAACAACTAAACCACCTGGGCTACTTTCTTCCTTATCTTGATTAACCAGAGAGTTGGCAGATAACCTGAAAAATTTCTCTACCTCTCTCAAGCACCTCCCTTTCAATCCTTACCATTGTAAAGTGAATGGTCTCATTCACATTCATCCCTTTGGACTTCAGCCCTTGAGCTTTTGTCCTTGGTGGCACCGTGCTGCAGTTTGTCCTCCAGCCTCAGCAACCCCACAGCTACTCCCACATCCACAAAATACAAAATCACAAGCTCATGATCAATGTGCTGCTCTTGTAACAGGTTCCATGCAAAATTTGCTCGCACATTAGTGAATCACTTCCAATCTGGTTTGCATAAGCAAATTTAAGGTATTTCATTATGGAAATGCATGCCAAAACATCTTCCCACAGGGCTTCATAGTGTCATGGTATGATGCAGTTATGTAGGGTCGAGACTGCGGTATGTTTTACAGAACACAAGGCTGCCACCCTTTTGTAACAGGGTAATGATCTATGCAAGCATAAATGCATTTATTTGTCCTTGGCATGTTTTGTAACTACGTATTTGCTACTCAGCAGGTATAGCCAGTAGTAACAACCTGCAGGAGGAAACGGTGCTAAAACTCTAGCCCACGCCAAACTTACGACTCTGTTTTTCTTTGCCATTATTATCTATCAGAAGATGGTTACTATGAAACAGTATCTGCATATTTTATCATGCCTACATTTATGCTACAGGAGCAAATCAATGGCTGAAAATAGCTTTGCACTCCTCCAAGAAATCTCACTGCCTTTACAAGATCTTAAGTTGGTAGTTCTTTATCAGCATCTTATTTATCTAGGCAATTCCCGTGCTGCTGAGCTTCATCATTACTAAGGGTGGGCGACACATGCTGCCGTTTAATACTACTGGCCATTGCAAAGAAAATGCAATTCCAGCTTTGAAGAGGGAGGACACTCTGCCATTTGACTGGGTTAGTGCTGCAGGACGTAATGGACATTTACAACACTGCTTTTTAGTGCCAAAATATCAACCCATCAGCATAAACCAGAACAAATCTGCAGTTTCCTTCCTCACAGGCAGACCTTCAGCCTCCAAGCAGCACCTGGTACATGGAGAAGAAGATAAACCAGAAGCCTTTGACACCCAACACCAGCTTTTTCTTTCCTCAAAAAAGTCACCATTACCAAACTCATCAGGCTGTTTTCTGTAGCTCTGAGTGCTCTCACCAAACAGCCTGGCAAGGACGACAAGAAGCCCCAGGAATTAGAGGCTTTTTGGGGCACGCAGCTCCCCACTTCCCTTTTCCAAAGCAGTGAGCCTGAAAACCCATCTTGTGCTTCAGTCCTCACAGCTCTCCTTCAGCTTGTGCTGCAGTCCTCACAGCTTGGCTTCAGCTACACTTTGAAACCCTAACAAAACATTTCCATTACATCTGTTTTGTGGTTCTTCTGTTTTATTTGATTTTTAAACAGATTTTTCAATCCTCTCGGAAAAGGAACAATTTTCTCTTCCCCTCCCACCAACTAACTGCAAATTTTGACGTTAAATCAACTCTTTGTGGACAATTTTGAGTAGCTGCCACATAGCTACTTCTTATTACAATACTCTGGATGAGATTTTCATATTGTTAGGAGCTTAAAATAATGATGAAATTAATATTTCTTCTCCAGATATATGTTTGTATGCTAGCATAAGAGTTCTGCTGGTAATTCTACTCTCTTCCTCTAGGTGCAAGCTACAGGAGCTCATACCTACTCCACATCTATAATCTGGACAACAGCAGCGATAGAGCTCAGACTGGAGAGGACTTTTACTGAACTAGAGCACATCCACTCTTTTTTGGCCTGTAAACTAAGCAAATAAATTCATGAGGTGGTTTTTTTGTTTTGTTTTGGGTTTTTTTTCCCCATTATTTTTGAGCCACAAATAATGGGAAAGAAAGAGTTCCTGGGTGAAACAAGGTAATAACATTCAGTCATGATCAAAACATGCTTTAATTCTTGCCTTTAGGATATAACTGGTTAGAGAGAGTCTACATACAGATGTAACTGGGCAATTACATAACCACTAAGATTTATGAATATTATTAAAAGTCCAGTTGATAGAAGCAAATTGCAAAGTACAGGCTTCTGAATGCAAAGCCATAAAGAAAAGGTAAGAGCTTCTTTAAAACTTGGCTGCTGGTTAAAAAAAGAAAAAAAAAAAAGCTTATTTCCTTTTACTGGTGAAGGTGCTGGCTTGACAGCCCTGAAGAGTGATCTATTTATTCAAAGTAATGCTGGCAGCAATGGTACACATTTCTTCCAATGTGTCCATCTCTGTAACTATTTTCAGTTCCATCAGTAAGCTAAAGGTTAAAGCTATTTATTTAAACCCACACCCACATGCCATTTAAATTGACCCAAATTATTGTCTGAGTTGTAACCTCTCTGTATTAAAGTCCCCTCAGGGGCTGCCTCTTCATTTCAGGCTCAGAAAATTCCTCCCTCGCAGGATAAAAGCAGGGTAAGAAGCATCTCCAAATAGAAATGGAGAAGGAAAGTGGGTAGGAGTTCATCTTCAAAGAAAGACTCTGGGTGTTGTGGATACTGCAGAAAACTTCAGTTTTATTAGATAAATACCTAGAGAGGTTAGCTCCAGTCAAAGATCTCATTGTCACACCCATTTTAAGGATTCCTTAAAAAAAAAAAAAAGAAACACACTACATGTTTTGCCTGCCTTTATGCTGCAGCTGGAATGAAACCCACCAAACCACCCCAAAATGGAAAAGGAAAGGTGGTCCCACACAATTAGCCCGCTATGAAAATAATCCTCTGCAAACAGTCCTCTCTGTGCCAGAGGACCAGGAGGACTGAGGAGGAATGGGAGCCTCTTGCAGTCATGCACCAGTTAACATGAGCAAAGTGCCATCCCAGGAGTGAAATTACTCTCTAGGCTGATAAAAGGCAAAGGGAAAGCAGCATCTGGCCTACAATATTTAGCCTTTTCTACACAGTTTAATGCTGTGTGAAGCATGGTAAAAGCAAAGCTTCCTCAGCCCCAGGAAGACAGCTGGCGATGAAACGCAGCAGGGACACCATATGATGGAAGGTTCCTAATTACAAAATCTCTGTCTTGCCTGTCAGAGCAACTGCACAGTAGTAGAGCGTAGCTCATGGAGGAGTCAGGGAAAATAAAGCAGAGAGAAGACTTGAAATCCATCTCCAGATGCAAAGTTCTTGTAACTCTGAGTACAGCTGCCTCTCAGATCTAGCTCCAGCCCAAAAAGATGTGGTTTAGCAAGGTCAAGATATCCCTGAAGTACAGGGCTTGTCCAACTTTGGCTTCTGATGGGGAGCCAGCCATACAAAGAAATATTCAGCAGAGAATTTCAGCACCGGACCACGGACACCCAATTCCATCAGCGTGAATGATAATCCCTGGACACCAAGATTTGCTCACACCAACACAAAGCACAAAGATGGGGAAAAAACCTCCCAGTAAGCCATGAGATTTGAATTTCATTTGATGTTCGCTGGACTCATTAGAGGAAAAGGAGGACTTCCTCTTCCAACCTATATGGAGTACCTCATTACATACTGATACTGTTAATTGCTATTCCAGTGCCCAGAGGCAAAGACACAGCACACTTTTAACAAGCTGAAAAATATTGTTAAATACATCAGTATTATAGAGACGAAGGCAAACCCTGCCAATACCGTGAAAGCAAGCCTGCAGAGAACCGAGGGAGGTGACTCCATGCTGACGGACAGACTGGTACTGGTAGCCGCTAAAGCTGATTTTAAATCCACTACCTTTATGCCGCACTTCAGTCACCACTGTGACTACACAAACCCTCTGAGTCTCCTAATAGCAGCATCTCACTGAGATCATTGCAGTGACACGAAGGGTCACATGCCAATGAACTTCTAAATCTGGACTTTCCCTCCTCCCCTCTTTGTTGGTCGTTGAAGCTCTGCTATATTAGTGCATCGGCACCATCGGAATTATGAGGGCACCACCATCTGCTGGGAAGGAATCAAGCAGTGATATTTTCAGCTGTACTACCAGCATGTTTCTGCAGTACCGTGAGGGGGAAAAAAAAAAAAAAACCAAACTGGAAAAGCTGGCTGAACTCTACAGTAAATATAATTAAGCTCCTGCTAAACCATACGACTTTTGCTAAATTTGAAGCACAAACAACAGAACTGTTTTATCAGCCTTATGCTGAGTAAGAAAGGAATAAAGAATTAGATTTTTACAATTCAGTATGAGGCAACCCCAGCCCTGCAGCTTCAGCATCATCTGGGCTGTGCACAGGTGGCAGAGCTGGATACCTAATTTTTGAGACAACAGTAGATAGATATTTAAAGCTATTGCTCAAAGGGCAAATTAATGTGTGTAAATGTGTAAATTAATTCATTATCATTTGCTGTATAGCTGATGAAAACCAAGTCAGATGTCACATGCTGTACAAGTTTTGGTGAAATCTGACAAGTGATGCTTTTGGCCAAGAGACAGAAGCACCTAATGCCAGAGGCTTAATTTGTGACCATGCTTCAATCCCAACAAGTGTTTGTGTTTCCTGCAAGAGTAAAGTTTTCATAAACTGAGGGTAAATTTGACTAATCTTGGTTAAAGTTTCAAAGTTAACATGCCTAGAAGAGAGCCTGACAAAACCTTCTGGCAGGAGCTTTGATACATGTTTCTTAATTATGCTAAAGCACTATAAAACCCAAACAGCTCCAACTAAAAGCAATAACAATCAGTGTTACTGGTTTTAGAAGAATAAACAATAATCAGAAAGAACTGTTAAAAAATAGTTACATAATGTACTAGTAAACACAAAAGAAGTCAGTCAGGAAAGTACATAGATTTTCATTTCAAAGAATAAAAATGGTCACAGAAATTCTCAAATAGTAAAACAAGACTGATAAGCATTAACTCTCCACAAAATTAAATTACGATTTAAAAAAAAAAAAAAAAAAGAAAAAAGCAGTAGCAATGAGCCCTGATAGGAAAAAATGACTGAATTAACATATCAAAGGAAGGAGATAGGAGAGTAATCCAGAGGGTAATACAAAAGAAAAGTTTAAGGGACACCTTGGGATAAGTTTTCTTTGAAGTACTGCACTTCCTAAAATAATAGGAGGGTTATCTAAACACGCCCATCATGCATCACAATTATTGTACTACACTTTTACTTACAGAAAATTCATTACATAAGTGGAAAGTAAGTGCTCCTGTGGAACAGGCCTAATTAAGAACCTCTCACTATGTGTGGAATTAGTGTCAGGGTCCCAGAAGCCAAGTCTGTATTTCAGACCCTGGGTATGCACCCAGGCCACACACGACCCTCCAAAGCAGAGCAACCAGATGGTGATTGAAATCTTTATAGCTAGTGTATCTTTTTAAGCTAAAAATTGTTTAACTGTCCTACATCTCATTTCTTTCCCCTCCATCTCCCATTTCCACAGACTGTGCCTGCCTCTGATGTCAGATGCAGCAGCTGCAAGATCATCAAATGTTACATCACGTGCAACTGACAATATTTAATTTTCTTTATATGTTGGAACAAAAAGCCTGCAGGCCATTAAAATAGCATAAACAAGCCCAGAACTGGAGGCCAATTAATCAACCATTGCTTTGCAATCATTTCTGTAGCATGCTGCAGATGCATTTCCTTTGTGGGGACATTGCATTTGTCTGCAATGGAGATGAACCTGGTTTCTTTAGCAATTTACGTCACAATGAATGTTTAAGGAATAATTTAATTATTGAGACGAGTAGAGGAAGTGGCACCAGCTGAAGAGATGTCCAGTTTCTACAAAGCAAGAGACTGCTTGTGGCTGTACAAGACCAAAGGGTTGTGCATGATCTGCAAAGCAAAGCCACACCAAAGAGGTTCCTTTGTTATTTTTTTGACTGTGCTGGAAATGTAGCAATTGTACTGTTTACAAAGAAATATATACACAGTGTATCGCCTGAGGGACTCCTTGGGCAAGGTCTTTGAGAAGGATAATCCTGCTCCCTTTCCTAAGACCATCCATATATTATCACAATGCAGTATGACTTTGGCATGTGCTTTTATTTTTGGAGATTTAAGATCTGGAAATATTTTACCCTATTTAAATCTTTTTTTTTTTTTTTTTTTAACTTTAATGGAGTTAATTTTGCCTCAAGCCACTCTCCTTTCCCAGCCGAGCTCCGTGACTGATGCACCTTGCAGGTGCAGTAGTGCATCCAGGGCGGATGCGCTTGCCTGAGCTGTACTGCATCCGAATGGATAATGCAAAATGAGTAGCAGCAGACACTAATTTCTTAACTTTTTTCTCCGACGTATGTGACAGATGATACAGATATCTCCAGATGACTGATCTACGTCCAATAATCAAATACATGGCAGATAAGATCTTTAGATGAAATTCAGTCTGGAAGTTTAAATGGAAAAGGAAATCAGATAATTAAAACCCTGCCCTTAGTAATACATTTTTTAAAGTGTCAAAATCTATAAAAACCTCAGGCAGAAACATAAAGTGTAGCTGAAAGAGATTAATTGAAAACCAAATTAATATTTTAATTCTGTCAACACGGAAAAAAGTCTCTAAATGAGATGAAGTTCAGAACGAGTACCAAGCGCAGTGATTTATTGCCTTTTCTCCATAATTTAAATTACTGTTTCTTTAATGTTCACTAAATTCCTCCCATAGAGTTTCAGCCTTAGTTTCTCACAAAAAAAGCAGCTTGCACTTCCATTTTTTTCTGTAGCACTTCAGAAAAAATAACATTCAATTGAGAAAAAGCCGGTGGTTTTCCAGCAGCCATGTCAAAAATCAGTTAGGCTGAAGGACCAGAGGTGGAGTAATAAAGTTTTCTTTACCTGTGTGGCTCTGCACTTCCTGTCTAAGCTTGTTTGCCATACAGTCTCCACGAACAATAAGTTTCAAGGAGTGAAACTAAAGATACTGATATACCTGTAATGCAGCACAATGCTTTCAAAGCCAGATCGGCTGGTCAGGGCAGTATTTTAGCTCCACACACTTTAAATGGTTTCTCCAGCTTTTACTTTATAAGATGCTTCCCTTAAACATATCCTCTCAAAAAGCAGTAAAAATAAATATATAAATCACAAGAATTTGGTCAGACAGCTTCAAAGAGTCCTCAGCAATCACTGAACAGTAAGTTGCCAAAATTGCAGTCTTAATTAAATGAAGATTAACTGTGAAATAAACTTAAGTTTAATACAATTAAGTGACATATCATGTTTATACGCATTGATCAAAAGCATGGTTAGCTGCCATGCACAGATCCATATTTAATAATATCATTTTAATATACAGTTGACACTTACCATACAACCACTCTTATTAAATGGGTATGATGATTACCATGGCACTGTCAAGCCTTTCCAGCATTCTGTCATCAAGCAAATCTACAGATGCTATTCCTACCATTAAATATCTACACTTTGATATAATTACACCAGCACATAAAGCACTCTGAATAGCAACACTTCATGGCAAGGGGATAGGAGAGAGTCATGCTTTTAAAATAACACAGCTGTCAGTTGAGACTTCCATGTTTAGGGGTAATCGCAGGAACACAAAACTGCAGCAGGCTGAGTCTGGTCCCTGCAGAGCGGTGATGCACCATCCCAGAACAGCTCCTACATCTCCCAACTACACGACACTCCCAATGACAAATTGCAAATTAGTACCAAGGACCTGTGCCTGAACCAGAAAGGGCCACATGAAGAAAACAGACAGCAGCAGCAGGAAGGAAGAAGTTGGACAAAAATGTCCAGATGATCCCAGAGGGTAGCAGGTCCTATACAGAAAAGGAAAACAAAAAGAAACCTGAAAACAGTTCTTGCTTCTGATCTAGAGAAAAATTTCTGCTTCATCTCAAACCTTGCAAGTAAATTAATTCTCGTTAATCTCTTGGCTGTTTTTACAACAGCGCCTTTGCCAGGCAGCTGAGATTTCCAGTAGAACCAGGAGCGGTTCCAAACACCACATACCATCTTGCCAGGAGCTCTCATTAAAATATTGATGTTTCTAAATAAGGTTAAAGAACAGGGAGAATGGAAATTGTGCATTAATGCGAGCAAACCAGCCATGGTCCCGAGGCACCACAGAATATATGACCAACAAAATGGCAATTCCAGTAGGCACTAAAAGGAATCCAGAGTCTTAACGGCCAGTTATGAGCTTGATTTAGAGCTGGGTTATCTTATTACACAGACAGGTCAAAACCCTCCATCCTCAGTATCATCTGTAGCCTGTTACACATGCCTTTTACAGAAGATTATTTATCCCCATCTTTAAAATAATATACAAATTAATCAACTATTTTGAGTCTTTCATGGGCTTGTCTTTACAAATAGGAAAGCTTTTCTAATATCATGCTTGAGATAAAATTTAGGTTCTTTCTGGTGAAAAAAGTCAGTGCAAGATAATGAAGCATTCCCATACAAAAAAACCCCAATTCTGGTGACTTTAGCAAAGGTTTTATTGAACAGAAGTGTTTCACAGACTCATGCCGTTGTTCTCCATAAAAATAATTTCTATCCCATCTGCAAATCTCAGGTCTTAGCCTCAATGTAACAATTGCATCTGCCACTCTATTAATTTTATTCAGAGATGCAGTGTATTTAGAGAACTACTCAATAATTCAGTATTTTCTCTTAGCCAACATAGAGCATCCCTTTCCAGAAATGATCAACATTGTGGGATTCATTCTGATATGCTTACGCATGCAAAACTGGATTACAAGAATATGGGAATAAGATGAACAAAAATAGCCACTTTGCACTTCCTTAAAGCAAGAATTTAATTTTATCTGTCATTGGCTTGAAAGTTATACTCAAATTAGCTTAAAATTTTAAGAATCCCTTAAGGGCTACATCTCAGCTCATGTTAATTACGTCACCCCACTGAAAGCAACAAATCCATATGGATTTCTACTACCTAGGAACCGCAGGAGCAGGAACTTCAGCAAGAAGTTATCTGAAGGCGGCATTTAAATCTTGTGAGGAAATGAAGCATCTTTCATGTCAAAGTCCCAGAAGAGCAGTACTGGAGCTGTTTGCTCCGCTCAAGCTGTGTGAGAAGAATCAACTGCACATACGTGCTTCTGTCTCTCAGAAACAGGCGAATTGTTGAGTGTGCAAAACGATGGATGGCCCCAGTTAACTAAACTTGAGATCATAACTGGTTAAAGAGTGGGGTCTTCGAGTAATAGCAAAACCAAAGATTAATTTAGGGCTTTATAGAAATCTTCATGTGGCCCATCCTTCAGCTCCTCAATGACCCTTTGTCCCTTCCTTACTAACTTCCAGTCATGTCTCAATTCAGACACTCTTCTTTATTTTGCTCATTCAAATGTTCTCCAAATAGTTGATTTGTTTGGATACTCATATAAATTGTTTCCGCACCTCAAACAGATGCATTATTATGCTGCACACCAGGATTTGAGAAGAAATACCACAGCAGTATCCTGGGACTTGCTAACTAGACAATAACCCACTTCATTTGCAACCAGCCCGCGAGAGCTGTGTGCTTACATGCGTGTCCTGCTGGCTCTGCCAGTCGGCTTCACAGCCGCTCACCGAAGTCAGCGGCTCACATGCCCAGACACTACTGGGCTTTGATCTACCACCCAGCTTAGGCTCACGCTTTATTTTCAGGCTGTGAATTGTTTCAAAGCTTATATTATAGACCTGATATTTAGTATGAATAGTTGTTCTTTCATACTAATTAAAAAAAAAAAAAATCAGCTTGGTTTAGAGTAGGAGAAACATCCCAGCAACCGGATTTTGCATTTGGGATGTGCTCCACTGTGCCCCCCTCAAGCAGCGCTCGGAGTTTGTCTGGCAGCCAGCCCTACCACCTGTATTCCACAGCAGCAGGACAAGCTATTGGTATTCAAAGCATACCCCAGTTAAGACTACCACCATATGCTTACAAAATATCTTGTATTAGATACGAGGACAGCTGTTTCACTACCACCTTATATGACATAAGGTGAGAGCAAAAGGAAATTATAGGGAGGAGGAGAATTAAGAAAACTGAACAGCTCGGCCCAGGCATCAATCATTTGTATTATCCTGCTTGGGCATGGGAAACTTTGTGCAGAAAGCCGGATGCTGCTCTCAAAAAGTGCCTCTGATGCACAGATTTACTTCCAGAGCCTTTAAGGAAAAGTTATTTCTAATTTAAGTCATTAACAATGGTTATTCAGAACTGTCAGGGGAAATACAAAGCACCCTACCACCTCATAAGAATAACGCAGTAATCTGCAAATATTACAGTAATGTGTCACTTTCAATTTTGTTCTAAATAGAGGGAAATAAAAATTAAGTATCATATTAAACACAAATGCTATTTCATTCCAGATTTCTGAAGGGCATTCATTTCAGCGTACAGTGCATCTAGACATCTCATTATTTAAAAAAAAAATAAATAATAATCTGTGAAAGAATATTGATTTTCTTAGTGAAATTTGATCTCACTTTACAGTTTTTCTAACTTCATTAGAAACCTCTTAGTGAAGTGTGAATTGCCAGTCACTATCCTTCTGCAAACTCGACAATAATATCAATCACTGATCCATTAGAAAGAGAAAGGGAAGGCAGGAAAAGTGTCAGTAGCAAAATACCTTTGAGTGTTTAAATTGTTGTTTTCATGTAGTGAGAAATGCTGCCATTGTCGCCTTGTACCATACAGCTAGGTGCAAATAAAATTACAATGTGAATGCACTGGTAAACTGGTAGGTGAAAACTATTACGTGCACAATCTTTGCACAAAGAAAATCTACTCTCCTCAGAATTATTTGTTTAAAAAGACTATTCTATTTATATACAAATATTTACACAGTACTGAAGAGCACTATGTTGATCTCTTGAATGGAATAAATTATATTTTAAAACTAGAACTATTCTACTTGCAACAATTTTCAAGAATATCTATTATAAAAATCTCTCTTCCATTGAGAACATAAAGACTAAAAGACACTTCATTGGGTGTTTATATCCTACTTATGCAATGCAATGGATACCTAAACCAGTACCATAAACCCTTGGAGCTAGCTGGCCTAGAAAAAGCATATTGATATTAAAAAACTATATTGATATTAAAAATATATTTATGATTACAAATATTTTCCTAACCCTAAATTAAGCAGCCTTGAATGACCTTGTATTTACCCATGGGCAGAAACTGTGGATTAACTGCGATTACAGCAGCTTGTTATCCCAGAGCCCACACGTACATGCTTACCCCGGAGTAGCTTAGATTTAAGAGGTGAATCAATAGGGTAGATCTCTAAGATGTCATCCCTAAAGAATAGGAAAAGGTCTTCCTAGATTCAAGCAATATAGTTAATAATATTCCCATGGCACAGATACTAATGTCTCACATATCTTATGTCTGCCAGGGGGGAAAGATCTTTATGTGGCATGGGCAACCATAATCGAGAAATGCCCTGGGGATCAGGCAAGTGCCAGTTATTTCAAGTGAGACTTAGTTATAAAACACCCATTTTTTTCTAAACTAAGGAATTTTTAGCCCACCTTGCTTTTCCTTTCCCTAATGCCTTTTCAATAAAACAGTACTGAAAACACAGTCAACACTTTTCCTTGATCAGAACTCACTTTTTTTTCCAGTCAACCCAATTTCTAACATCCATTTGAAAAACAACTTAAAAATGTTGTGGAGAAAAATGGTAGGTAGAAATACGGAGGGCACATGGGAAGGGGAAGGTCTCATTTAAAATATAACTAATAAAAAGCAACTAACTAGGCTTACATTTAGCAAACATATTTGAAATGCCCCTTTGAATACACCTAGCCTATACTTCACATCCATCTAATGACATTAGGGGACCAGATACACCATCATGAGGCACGATTAAGGCTGGTTATCTTTACCACATTCATTCACTTTAGAGGGGAGGGGGGAGAAAAACAGCTACCCAGGGGGTATTTTCAAAGAAATAAGCAGCTGTCACGTGCATCAGACCATCGCTGGAGGCATTCCCAGGAGAAAGGAGCCACGTGAATTGGATTTACACTGGCTCGCACCGCTGCCCTGAGAGGCTGCGAAGGGGTGAGGAATTCAAACATGAATGTTTTCCTTGCACTGTCCAGTGTAACTCCTCAACACGCCTGGCTAGCGTCACAAAATTGTCTGCTTCAGCACAACACTTGCCAGAAATTATTAACACTCAGATTTCTCACAGAGAAAGATTGGCTCCTCTGCACTACCGAGATGGGTGGTGGAGGAACAAGCAGTCGGCATACTCCCATGCTTTATTTTACCCCAAGATACAGAAACAGGGTAGAGCTGAAGAAGCTGTTTTCTTCTGCATCACTTGCTTTATGCAGGAACAATTTAGGCAAGTGGGAGGAGCAGCAACTTTGACCTTGTCACGTGGGTACAAACTTCCTACATGCAAATTTCTGCTCCTAAATAATAAAAAAGTCACCTTCCACTCCCTTGCTCCACCACCTCACTATCTGAAGAGTCTTACTCTGCCCCATTAATGTAGCATCCATAAGTGCCTCACCATTCTTAACACACTTATTTTCACAAACCCCTGAAAGGTAAAGAATCATGTGAATCATGGTTACTGTCATTTTGCAGATAGCTTTTAATTTCCCAGGCATCTGACCCAAGTCACACACCAATGTCGGGCAGGGCCAGGGGAAGAAATGAGGACTGGTACTGACCTGAGATGTGGCTGTGTCTCCTCACTAATGGTTTTGTCCTCATCAAGAATAACCTGTCCTTTCCCTTAATTCCTCCTGCAGCTTTTCAGCATCTTGAATATTATTTAAAATACTGGTCAATATTATCTACTTACATCTCATTAAATATTTGGGTGTTTAATTGCAGTGAACTTCTGAAAACGGCAGATTCAGAACTGCCCATACTCAACTCTCGCAGACTGAAGTCCAGGTTGCTGTTGGCCTTATACTGATAACCAATGGTAAAACAGAATTAAACAGCAGATCTTCAGCCAATGCATTAGCCAGTCAAAGACAAGGCCAGATCAAGAGTTTCCAAGAAGCACCTTTGTTCCCTGCCCTGCTCAGGTCAGGGGCATAGGGAAGGGGTGATGTTTAATTCCCTTTCTATGTCCATTTGGCTCAAGGTACGATGCTATGAGCAGAGTGTTTCACTTGTCTCCAGTTATCCAGTAAAAGAACTACCATGTGAGCATATGTGGCTTTACCCAGTGTTATCCAGCATCCACCTGTGAAGTTCCCGATGCTCAAAGAAAGAAAATGGGTTATACTAATTTATTTAATGATTAAATATCTTTCTTTAAGAATTAAAATAAGTTATTTGGTATAGGGATATGTGGCAATAAAGAATACAGGAGGAAATCCACAGCTGTTTGGGGCTGGTGGACCACAAGTGCCTATATGCTCCCAGAATTATGTGCTGGTAATGGTCAAGGCAGGCAGGGATGCTGCATACAGAAATGTTTTGGCTAGAAAGCCAAGTTTATGTGAAGAAAGAGAACAGGGGCATGCAACTTTCTCCCCTGCCCACGCATGGCTTCTTCCAGTGCTGGGCACTACTGTGTTTGGAAAGTGAATTCACATACTCCTGGGATACAGCACTTCCATAGTACTGCATACTTCAGGATATCAAGACAACAAAAAAATGATTGAGAACATCAGAATAGTCTGAAAGTCTGTCCCTGGACCAAACAGGTAAAAAATTAAATTAAATTAAGAAAAAGCACATGAAACAAATTGTTGAATGAAGGCCCAGCAATATGTTTAAGTTTCTCCTGAGTCTACCGAAAGGCATAGCCCGCTTGGGCTGAAGTTGGAGAACAAGTAAATGAGCGTTTTGTTGATTTGGTCCTAAAGAGGACTGAAAAGGAAAATAACTATTCCAAACCTGGACATATGCCACTGCTTGTTTAGTTTCACGTTTCTGATGAGGAACAATCAACACTTTTTTTTTTTTTTTTTTTCAAAATTTCCCCCTATTTTTAAAACGATTTTCTAATTTGTTAAAGCACTTTTAAACTACTCTTCATATTTTACAGTGTAGCTTATTTTTCAGTGAATCAAAGCAACACGTAGATCTTCATATTCCCTGGGAGAATAAGCGTAGGCTGCAAAGCAATCCACAGTTTCGCATGCTCCTGAGCCACCCCTCCCTCTCCTCTCTGTCCCAGGCTCCTACTCAGCCTCCCGCCGGCATCACAGTGGATACCAGAATGATCGACTCGTCAAAGCTACCTTGAAACAGTACAGCTAAACATCCAAAACATCTCTGTATAGTTCGTTCTGAGAAGAAAATGCTGCAAATTACAGCTCCTAACTATGCCATTATGTCACTGAAACAACAAAAAAACAGCAATGAGAAACATTTCTTTGAAGAAAATTGGGAACAGATATGATACAATAAGTACCCACTATTATTTGAATTGAAGGAAGCTCATCTTTTTCTACAAGTTCAAGATATTTTTGCATGTTTTCACATGCACAAAACATGTTCAAATCACATGCCTAGCAAGATCTAATGGAAACTCAGAGCTCAATCCTGATGTATTTTACACCTTACGCAGGCAAACACAACAGAGCACTGAAACTCTAATAATCTCAGTTTTTTCAGGCTAGAAGGACAAGCAAAGGGCTAGGTAAGGAAAAAAAGATTTAATGAAACTCAGAACATGCAGGGGTCTTAAGTCACCCAAAGTCAGGACAGAGGGTCAGTCACTGTGCTGCACGGAAAGGCATATGCTTGTGTACTGACCCAGCACACCTCAGCTGGCTTGCTGTGTTAAAAAAAATAAATATTTTGTTGGTTGGTTGGGTGTTTTTTGGGGAAGACTGTGGAGAAATGGAAAGCTCTCATTCATACTATGAACACGAATGTTTTAAAACAGTGTACTTGCCTACTATTCTAGTCACATTCGGGCAAAAGTTTGGTATTATTTCTAGCCAACTCTGAATACGCAGAATACCACACATGCAAAACATCCCACTGCTGTTAGGCCACAGCGTGCTGTTCTGGCCAAACGCTGGGTAATGAGGAAGGGAAACAAAAGACCAACTGCTGTGTTTCTCCCTTAGGAAAGGATAAACTTTAGCTAATTATATACTTTTTTCTGAAATTAAAAGAAATTTAAACCATGCTTGTTTCCTCATAGCTAATACTTATGTTAACAAAGAAGGAAAACAGCTACTAGGATACACCTAGAACTGAAGAACAGGCCGTTCTATACCTTTTGATGGATTACAGCAGTCTTAAACACAATGAATAAAAAAATGTGTGGACACCACCAGTGGAGACATGCTTTAAACACGACTCCACACCGGTTTTTTTCACAATATAATGTTTTACCCAATTAATCATCCCACTCCCATGGGTTTTTCCTCCTTTTTCACCCCTAGGTAGGTCACTGGATGGTGATGCTAATTTGTCAAAGCTCTTGTGCAATTTTCTGCTTATTAAAAAGTGAGGAATCACACTACAATTTCAAAATCTATACCACACGAGGCAACTCCAGTGCCAGGGTCTCAGAGTGACCTCTTTGTGTTGATAGAGGAAAAAATAAGTCTCCTTCAATTGTATTAGAGATTAAAGTCTTTATCCCTTGCTGCACCAGACACTACAGCTTGCTTTCCAGGGGTATTTTGTCTGGGGTTTTGTTCTGTTTTTGAAATACCTACAAGGAACAAAGGAGGAAATAACACACCAGGTTCATTATTTATATCCAATTTCCTTCTGACTTCACACATTTTAATTACATAAAGACGGAAATTCAGCTTTATTTTAAAATAGTATTCAAATGCTTTCAGAAAAGAAAATTCTGTGTTTACGAAGAAAGGATGGAAATTATCAAAGTCATATGTCAGATGAGGAGAATTAGAAAAGAAAGTGCAATTCTTTGCTGTGAAGGATTCAGCCACAAGGGAGAAAAGGAAACTAAACAGTCTCTTCCTTCTAATATATGTTGAAAAAATAATGAGAGAAAGAAAATGTGAACGCTCTAATTTCACATATCCTTTTCAGTTTGTGGGATTTTTGGAAGCTTAAAAAAAAAAAAAAGCTCAACATTTTGACCACTTCAAGTTCCCCAGGAATGCATTTCAGTTGCTAAAAAAGATCATAAACTCAGATGCTTACACATGCAGTGAAGTCAGCTGGACTGCCACGGAACGATGTGTTTCAGCACTTACTAGATCCACCCATAAATCTCCACATGCTCCAAAAGAAGGGCTTCAGACAGAGGCTGCTGGTCACCAGCCCTTCAATAATTCAGTTCTATAAAATAATTTTCTACCACTCACATGGAGTCAGTGGCCAGCCTGGTCTTTGAAATGAGATGGGCAAATTCAGTAGGATGCAGGAGGCTGCAGCCAGCCCCCAAGCACACTGCCAAATGCAAAGGGCAGCTCCTGCACCTGCCCTCTGCCCCTTGCTCCTCTGCAAACTCTGGTCAACACAGGTAGGAGTCTATAAAATAAAATAAAATAAAATAAAAAAAAAAACACAAACAAACAAACAAAAAACACTCACCAACGTAAGAACCAACTCACTCTTTGACAAAGGCAGCTTTTGAAAAGAAAACGCCTGAGGTGGATAAAAGGCTCTTCTCTTCCAGCTAAGTGAAATTTCATCCCTTGAACGATTTTAAAAACAAACCCTCTGAACTGATGACAGAATTTGCAGGGGGAGCCCCGCTCCACTCCAGGGGCTGCTGCTGGCCTGGGGGTCCCAGGTCTCCCAAACACCTGCCTTCTCCTGCAGAGGCCACCTGCTGTCACCCACCCTTCATGTGCACCACAATCTCTGAGACATCAAACTCACATTTAACCAGATACATCTTGTTCTCTGCTGTATATAGCAAGGAGTCTAATCCCTCCAAGATTAAACCGTCAATCAGAGGGACAGTCCTTAGTCCCTGGGGGAGATGCTTTATTATGCAGGGAAATTTCTTACCCAGAAACTTTCAGCAACAACATGTCATCCACTTCCTCTTCCTGTGACTTAAAAATAAACAAACAAACAAAACCAGGTTTGGGTTTTTTCTTCTAGAAGAACGGCAAAGGAGGAGGTGTCAGACTGGTGGAGGCCAGGACTGGATTTCGAGGAAGAGTGGAGAACTGAGAAACAACAGAGCTTCCCACCTGCAGTCAGCTCCAGGTTTCATATTTTCAGGAGAACAGAAACCCTAAATGCAAGAGCCTAAATTACCAAGATACTACATTTTGATGGGAGAGGGGGGCCTGCTCACAGCATGCCCTAGGGAGAAATCAGAAGCCACAAATACAAATCTGCTCAAGGCAGATCGGGTTAAATGGTGCTTGCTAAGAACAGATAAGAAGGTCCTGTCAAGAGGATTAAAATAAAGTAGATGCTCACAATGGAAGGACAGAGGAAAGATCAGAAACCAAGCAGTGTGAAATGGGAGGAAAACAGGAAGAAACCACAAAACACAAAGGACAGTCTGAAAGGTGAGTCCACCCGAAAAACATTGATGAGAAACTGCTGCCCTGATTTATGCCCATTCCATCAAGTCAAAACAAAACCCTAACACACAAACAGAAAAAGTAAAAGCCTTGGGATTTGATCTAGACTTAATATTTAAATTCATGGGGGTGGGAAGGATTTGCCTTTTTTTTTTTGGTTTGTTTTTTTTTTTTTTTAAATCAAGATTACCTGCCCAGCTGAGAGAAAGAATTGCCTTCAAACACAGAAATACCAAATTTTTCAGTCTTAACAATGCTAAAGTGCATTCGGTGTCATGGTATGCTAAATATTACAAATGTTCAAACTGACAGTAGCAGTTTATATGATATTGGATTATACTTCCATCCCTTTAGAAGTTATTAGCCTGCAGTTCAAGTAGTTTGAACCAAGAGCTTAGATCCAAGCCACACCAAACTTACAAACAGTTCAGAAATATATTTTATGCATAATTCTTGTCCTTAACACAACTGAAATCCAAATCCTAATACGATCTGAGAGGGTGAATCACAGCTTCAAGAGTCTTTGTATTACCCAGTATTTTGCCATGCCTCTCACAAGACGGGAATACTAAGTGATCCCCCACACCAGCAGCCATCACATCTTCAAAGGCAAAAGAAACTAAACTGGAAACAAACTGAGAAGAGAAATGAGCTCTTCATTGCAGCTGTGATTAAATGAACCAACTGTCTAACGCTAGGACAAATATTGTACTTCACTGGATTTAACTGCATTTTACCCTGGCAAAGCCGATTATAGAAGCATGAGATAATTTGCAATTATGCACTAAAAACATCACATTTTTCAGATGACATACAAATTTAACAGTGTCCATACACTGACATCTAACACGTGCCATCTACGGATTTCTGGGTTTACCCTAGTGAGCATGCCAGGCTAACTGGACCTATAAACTACATCTACATTCAGAATATCAAAGTTTTTCCAAGTGTTCCTTCTCTTTCCTTCTCCCTACTCAAACTTGCAAAGTGATTCTCAAGGCTGAAAGCTTCAAGCTTGGCAATGAAACACTAGGCTCTGCAACCCATGTTTGTGGGACACTGTTCACATGCCACTTCCAATAAAATACACAAAAGTGGAAGACCTTCAATATTCCCAAAAAATCCCATCACACTCCAACTCCAGGAAATTCTGAAGGACCATTTCATTCATTTAGAAGTTCCCCCATATGTTTCTAAGCTACATGGTAAAGAGAAGCACCTACCTCCTCTTGCACTTCTGATAAATTAATTCCCCAATATGATAGAACCATACAGCAGAATAACCTTCTCCTTGAGGTTTACGTTGTACTTAAGCTTAAATCTGAATTCCTTGGATTTGAAATGTTTCTTTGGTAAAATTATTATATGCCTGTAAAGCTGTGGGAAGGCTGGGAAAAGCTGCACGTAAAAGGCACTCTCAGGCTGAGCTTGGTCAAGCACATGAGTTTTTTCTAGACATTATATATAACACCCACAGCTTCTCTGAAGGCTGAACCTGTCCTTCCCTGTGTTGCTACAGAAAATACAATGTTGGCAACAATGATGATGAGACAAAGTAGGATGAGCCACTGTGTCCAGGGGGACACAGGTCCAGCAGGACACACCTTGCTGCTCCATTCAGCTGCTTCCCACATCACATGAGTCCTTGTCCACAATCCCACATCAACACTGGGACAGACAACGGGTGAAAGGATTCACGGTGAAGCTTCAGTCTCGTTGCTGCATGGTGCTTTGTGCCTTTTCCAGATTTGCATCTCCAACTCTACTCCTTTCTCCCTCCCAAATTTCTCTCTCCTGTTATTTTCCATCACTGATGATGTCACCAAGTTTTCTCATCAGCATGAAATGTTCACTGGAAAGAGTCAAGTTTATTTTGTTCAATGTGTTTTTGCTAGATAAGCATTTGGGGACTGCTATTTGTCTTGCAGAAGTCCTGTTTCCTCTTGATACAGGCCAGCAGCCTGCAAGCCAATTTCTGTAGCGTTCTACTTAATCGTGAGTCTTGTTTCTTCTAGTCAGTCTTCATGATTATAGTCAAGAACTGTCCTGTCCTGATATGCACGCAGTTATACTTTTGTCAGATGTATTTATATTAAAATATTACAGGTCTTTGTTGGGAGCAATTTTATTTTTTCCTCTGCAAGAACTGGGACATATTACATTGCTGGTGGGTGCACAGCAACTCCCCCAGAGTGCAGAAATATTCCCCAAGTGCTTTTTCTGCAGGAACAGAAAGCAGGCTTAAAATCTGCAGTGAATTTTGAACTGAGTACAGGAGCATCACGTATTTTCAGACTTCTCATCCAGATACTAACTGACTGGTGGTGGTGAGAAAATAAGCGTTGCTTGCCAGGTGGTCACGAGGGGATTGGCCTCCTTGAGAAAATACACCCACCAGTGATGGCCACTGCTCCAGATGGACAGATTGCAGCAAAAAACACATCAGCTCACCAACCTGTGTCAAAATTAATTTGTCAAGTGTCTCCCAACAACATCTGTATTTTGAAACACATTACGATAGGATAAAAAGGAGGTTCACTCGCTTAAAGCACCCAGGCCAGGGCCTGGCCATCCCTTTGCTAGAAGTACCTCTCGGTGCTTCACTGTAGTCAAGAAAATCCCCACATATTTAAATTAGTCATCTGATAGAAGTATGCTAGAAGATAGGACAGAGCTTTTAATGCTGGAGAACCACCATTCTGATGAAGCAATTTCCTCTGAATCATATAGTGGCAAGGATGAAAACCCACAGACTTTGCACAAAGAGCAGAGCAGACCAGCATCACCCAGCACAACCCTACTGGCACCTCAGACAGGTGCTGTACCGCAGTGCCTTCGGGAAACACAAACAGTGGGCAGATGCTTTTGCTGCAAAGCTTGCAAGACAGCAGTGAAAGAGAAAGAAAGGAAAATTTATTTTTAGGCTCAAGGCAACCCTCCTCCCTGAGCACTGTGGTTTCTGTTGAGTCAGAGCTGTCATCCACCCTGCAACAAACTTATCTTCACTGTCCATTTTGCGAGTAAGATTCAATCAGGGCTCCCTGGCTCCTCAGGGAACCAGCACTTTAGCGTGAACTGCTTCCACTCAAATGTAATGGAGTGAGATTGCTCATGCCATTATTTTAAATGGTTTGAGGCCACACGGTCCCCAATTTCATTAGCTGCATTTATATACAGACCTTACACTTAATACTGAGGAACCCAGAGACATGTATACATTACATGTCATCTTCCCACCACAAAAAAAGGAAAAAAGAAAAAAGAAAAAAGTAAAAACTAAAGAAATTAAAACACACCCTGATAGCAGCAAATGATCAGTGTCAACTGTAATACCAGTTTAAGCATCTCCATTTGACACATCATCTATGGAAGATATTTCTGCACACATGTATAAATATCATACACTTCAACCAGATGTTTGCATGTGGAAGACGTAGAATGAGTCTCCTCCTATTCTGCTTAGAATTAGAAAAATTACTATCAGTCAGCCCTTGCACACACTGATGCTGTCAGACAGTGTAAAACTGGGAGCCCCAGACTTTAGCTGCGCTCAGTTCATCTAAGTTCAGGTGTTATATTTGAGATAATAAGATAAACTACTGCCAGAGGCTGTGTGGGCACTTAACAGCCTAGTCAGACCTGTGTGCATGCAAGGGTGCCCTCACACAGCAGGACAAGTGGGCTGCGAACACACACAAGGAGCTGCCTTGCTTATCCATTTAAGCCAACCTTGGGCCAGTTTACACTAAGTTGAAACAGGTTTAAAACTGAACTCAGGGGCTGATACGATAGTGCTCCATAATAACTCCAAGAACATATATCTGCATATTGGTCAATACCTCTTGATCTCTCTAGCAACACGCGAGTGAGAGATATGAAAATAATAATACACAGATCCCAAATTGAACAGCATGACAGGACTGAGACATGAAGCACTCTCAAACACAAAACCATGAGCAATTAAACTTTACATGGCTGAACAGGTGTGAGACTAATCAATGCTCATATACATTTTTCCTGGAAGTGCTATAATTTTGTAACAATTTCTTTGTTTACTTTAAGGATAATTATATGATAGACTTCACAGAAGATTACAACAGGCTTATATAGTTAGCTATTCATTTATTAAGTATTATTAGTGTCATTTTGTACTTTTGCAAAACCCACTTGAAAGAATAATAAAGTAATATAATGAAAAAAGAAATAAAATTAATGGAGTTGATTTGTTTTTATGGTTTGTTGTTAATTGCAACATGGATACAGTTAAACAACAGATGCTGTGAGTACTTTTTAGCTACCGGTAATTTTTGTTTTGTTCTGTTTTTCTTACAAAACAGATTTTTCATTTAAGCAGCTGCTGGGTGATTTTCAGCGTGGAAAATTAAAACCTTCTCTATCACCCAACAAAGAAACAGTGATTTGCTGTTAATCCAAAGACGAAAAAAGAACATTTTTATCCAAACACAAGGTATTAGGAAAAGAAAGAGAGTAATCAGCTGGGATGTAAAGTTACCCTGAAAACAATGTCACAGGCAAAACCTATTGCAATAAACAGGCCAAGCACGACAAGACAAATCTGGCTCATCCACCTCAGTAACTGCTTTATGGAGGCAATTTGCTTTATATTCTTCCGTTCTTCACTACAGCACCTCCCCTCAATGTAACAAGAATACTGTAATACTGCATTGAGCAAGGATATGGGAATATTCAGTGGAGTGATCCTGTTTCAAGATTAAGTTTCTGGTTTAAATTGAATCTGTATTTTGCATTAAGAGAAGGTGAAGCCAATTAAACGCTGCTTCACCTGGAAGGGAAGGGCAGGGACCCCTTGGTGTTGGAATCATTTCCCCCACAGGCTCAGCCTAGCTGCAGTGAAGCCAGGTTTCATTCCTGCACGCCTGGAGCTCACTGCAGCCACCTGACACTGGGGCACCAGTCTCAAGACACTGCTGTGGAAGCCCTGCAACCCCGAGGAACCAAGTCCTCCTTTCCAAAGCAGCACTGCTGGGCTCAGGTGACAAAGAACTCCAAAGATCTGAGTTCAATACCCAGAAAAGGGCCATATTTAGTTTTCACAAGACGTGCTCTACCCTGTAAATTTGTCACAATGATAAGGTCTTCATTATTCACAGCTCATTTTGAAAGTCAAAATTCAGATTTTTAGTGCAGTAAAACAGCTTACTTCCATTCAAGGCAAGTCAATAAAAAGACTCCAAGTCTTTACAAACTTTAAACAATTGCATTAGTGATTACTGTTTAAACAATTAAATGTGCTGCAACCAGTACATTAGTCCTCCCCCCCAAAAAAGCCAGAAGAGAAACAGTGTTCAACATACACTGCATCCATAATCATCTCTATGCACTCACTGGACAGGACACCTAGACAAGTAGTTTAGGCTGGACTCTAAGACATACACAGCTAAGGCCAGAGAAGATGAATCCCAGTGAAAGTCGGCAGCAAGATCCACGCTGTATCTCTCACCACTTGGCTGCCAAAAAGGAGGGCATTGCCTAAGATGGCAGGACCCAAATGTCTCCAGACATCTCAAGGACAGAAGCTCCAGGTGTTTGTGGAAGGGCACTGGGAAGCATGAAGGGCCTTTTAGAGGCAAGTAGAGACCATTAGAGTAGCAGGAATGTGTAACACAACCAGAGCGGAAAAAAAGAGAAGCAACTTGGGGTGGGGAGGGGCTTTAAAAGGTGCCACGCAATTATGTCTGTACTATGCTGCTCTGCAAGTATTATAAACAATGAAAAAAGTCAGGACACAACACCTAGGCAGGCCCAGAACAACAGTGATGCGAGACAGAAAGTGCAGGCACTGAGGCCATAAATTTATAGGATGAGAAGAGAAGTCTCCTAAGTACAATATTTACTGCCTACTCAGTATTCTTTTTTATTTTCCTATGTTTGCTTGACCTTGGACACTCCCTGTTTGGTATTCTCTGAGCAGTGCAGAGCTCTCTTTCAGCACCCAGCAAGCCTTAGCCCTTCCAGGCTCACAGGCTAAGATATTTTGCCCTGCCTAACATCAGACACCAAATGTGGGAGCTGCCTTCTCCCCCTAATGCATAAGATAAGGCTGTAATGACAGGCTATAAAGCCCTCCACATACACACAACTGATGAATATTCATTAAAAGTCAACACACAACATTTATATCATTCCAGCCACACAGGGAGGATGAAGTGCCTCCCCCCCAGGTAGTAACATCTCACTTAATTCACGACAGACCACTTTGTACCCTGTTAGATAAAACTCGCAGCTGCTTGCATCCTTTGCATTTCAAGACAGTATTTCTCCTTCATAAACAGCATTCAGAAAGGAGACTGAGGCATACATAGCGACCCTGCTAGCACTGCAAAACGCACTCACCTTTTTCACATGCATACCCAAAGGTATTTTTCCACGAGATAATATTTTTCAGGCTCTTTTGGACTTGGAGAAAAAGGGCTTCAGTGAAATAAAAACATCTCTTGTCTTAAAACAACTGTCAGTTTAGGAAACAACTGACTGAGCAGCAACTGTGTCCTGGGTATGTACATTGTTTTATATGAAGGCACTCCTTAAAAGAGAATCCCAGAAGTCCAATTAGTTTGTGAGCATCTACCTCCTGCTGACCTCTCCTAGCACCATCAGCATACATCCCAGGCTGTTTTTATGCTTTCCAGGATTGCATCTGGGCTAGAAATACCAGATAATTATTTTTAACACAGCAACCGTGAGCATTCCCAGCGTTCCTGGAGTTCTATACATTCATCATATTCAGCAAGGAGAGCCTTCCAGATTAATATAGAGATACTGGAATGGCGATGGAGAGATAAATGGCATGGATTGAGCAAGCTGTAGATTAGGAGGCTTTTAGGCACATTCCTGCTTCATCCTTACATACTGCCCACATCACCTCAACATGCATTTGTACTTAATCATCTGTTGTACACTGCAAAGATAAAGTCATGTGGTCAGATCCTCAACCTTAGTTATACTGAACTGTGCGGATTTACAACAGCTGAGAATCAAGCCCTGAAGCTTTGGAGAGACTCCATTAGCTTTATTTCACCTCCTGGATGAAGACCAAACTCTGCACTCATCAATATGATTCACGTTCTGCTTCACTCCTGAGTTCATGGCCTCTGACCGTTCATGCTGGATGCACGGCAGCTTCCTCCCAGTATGTTCTGGTGGGAACAACCTACTTCCAGAAAACTCTGGCTATATGTTGCTGTGATAGTGTTTGTCTGAAACAGACCCTCCAGCAGATTATGGAGGAAGACTATGATAAAGACCACTGCTACCTGGGGAGGGCCTGTACACCTCATGCCATCCAACTTGCCCTTCAGCTCCTACTAAGAAAGTACCACCATGATGGACGGTAACACAGCTCCCTCATTGCTTCAGGCAATCTGACCTGAAAGTATTAATTAACATAATCTCAGGACCGTTGTATGGGGTCCAAAGCAGACCTGAGTGAAGGTCAGCACGAATGTGCCCAAGCTACCACAGAGAGTGCTAGCCTCAAGAAATACAGAAGAAAACCAGGCTGTATGCAACAACCCAGGAGGTAAGGTTTGTGCAATGCATACCAGACCACACCAGCATGGCCAGGCTCCTGTCCAGTGCACTTGCTGGCAACCCCTGCCTGCTGCCAGGGAATGTGCTGGGGGACACTCCCTGCACACACAGCGTGGCCAGGGAAAGGACAGCACTTACCACCACTCATGGAGGAGAGACACTGGATGTGACTTCATCTGTATCCCCTGTGTGTGCAAGCGACTACAGTGCTCTCTGGAGCCCCTGGAGGAAACCTGTTCTCCTCCTGCCTCCCCTGATCCTTCCTCAAGCCCCACAGGTAGAAACTGGCCACTGGGGTTGAGCCTGGGTCTCCCAACAGACACAAAACCACGTTTCACAGACATTCACACTCTGAGCTCTGAAGTACCAGCTGTAATCAGAATATAAACACATATTACAATTGAAATGTAGACATTCAGCAATTTTCAAAGGTGATCAGACATCCTGATCTGACTCTGAAACCTAGTTTTTACAGTCCCAGTTGCTAGACAACTTGCACCAAGGTGTTCATTTGTCATATGTCTCCTCACTCTGCAATTCTTGAATTGTTAAACGTGAAAGAGAATAGTAATTCAGCATTGTTCCATTGCTTATGAAAGCTATGCAGAAAAAACCATCAAAAATAATCTAGGCCAGTTCATTTGAAGTGCAAATGACTTATGCATGCAATACAAAACGCAACAAGTGTCTTCCAAGCTGTCTCATTTATGATAGCACAAAAGTTGCTGATGGAATGAGAATTCCCAGGTAGTTATCAGGGAATTTTGCATATCATTTGTACTTCATACTGCATTAGCAACTCTCACATCATGTCAGCAGCTTGAAAAAAATAAAACGATGAATTACATCTCTTCCAGTTTTTATTCTGCTTTGACTGAGTAATCTCATCACTTATCTCAAATGATTTTGCATTCAATGCAAAATGCTTTGTTCTTTTCTAAAGGAAAAAGAAACCTAACACTTCCCCTGAATTATCCTGGTTTACCAAGATGAATAGCCAGCCATCAACAGAAGAAATATCTGGTTATCACATCTCCAAGGTACACAAGCTGCACCAGACTATCAGGTATCTCACTATTATCAAAACAGGTAGAACCAAAGATAAGGCTGCTATCTCATCCTTGACCTGTACAAGCTAAAGGAGGAGGAACAACTAACATCCCAAAGGTAAGACAGACACGCTCATATGGATGGATTTTAGGAGTAGAAAGTGATGCCAGTGAGAAAAAACACATTTTTACACTTTTGCTTGAATTCTTGGAAAAAGCCAAGGAAAAAAAACAAACATTCCTCAAATTTTTGGTTATAGTTCATTGCTCTGGCTAGAGCTGCGTTAACACTTTATAGACTTGACACCACAGCTGGCAGCTTCTACAGGTCAGGAAGACCAGGCAGTGAGAAAATATATACTCCTTTGTAAAATTACCTTTTTAACTTTTTATTACCTCCACCCCTGGGCTCTGATTTTTCTATCCCATCAAACACCCCTTTACACAGGTTAGGACACTTGCCCTGCAGCACAACAGCTGCTCCAAACGCTTCCCTGGCTGCAAACAGGAGCCCAGACAGCATCTCCCTAACAAACCCAAGAAGTTGAAGCTGTATAATCACTTATGCACCAGTTTGCCTCCAACAGCGGACAATCAAGGGTTCACTAAGCAAAGGGACCTGTATCTGTGGTATTACACATCAACATCAGTTCTTTCCCCAATATCCCACAAGTTTATTCCCTAGCTTGCCCCACAGCAGCAGTGCAGTTTGAAGTCTGAAAAGGTTTATATCAGCACATGGTACCAACTCAGCATGTGCCAGCGCTGGCTAGAGTCAGGCAGAGGCTTTGCGGATGCTGTGACTGGCAAGAGCCACACGACACTGCCAGCACATCTGAATCCTCATCTGACATTGCAGCTCTGGAGCTGTCCTGAGAGTGCTAAAAGCAGGTCTGAATGCAAGGGACAGTGCTTTGTAATTTGTGCAATTTGCAATTTTGCATCGTTAGGCTTATGTACTCTCATTAGGCTGTGCAGTCTATGCCCCTCATTTCTCCTTTCTTTTAGTATCAGCAGCACTTCACTGAATTTCTGAAATAGTCCTTACTAGATATTTTGTTTCTCTTAAAATAGAATGCGCGGAAAACAAAAACATAACATTTAAATGCCCTTCAGCAATACATCTAAATTACAGTACACATTAATTTTTCACAAAACTTTGTGAAGCAGTTTTATCTTCTCACATCTCACTTCAAGTGACAAGAAGAAAGGATTTAGTGAAAGTACCTACGTAAGGTTTATCTGCAAAAATATGCATTCAAAAAAATTCACTCCAAAAATTGCCCCCCCCCCCTTTTTTTTTTTCTTTTTAAAAGGTTGATATGAAATTGGAATTTTTGAAATATAAGGGGACTTGCATACTGCCTCCAATCACGTGAGCAGAGCAAAAGCCTGATACATACACATTGCATTTCAAATCAGGAGAGGAGCAGGGCAGGGGGCGGAAGAGTCAAGTAACTATTGATAATCCAAAAAGTCACAAGCAAAAAGCCTGCACACAAAAAACATGAAACAAGCAAAAAAACTGATCCTAATTGCTAATGGAACACAGGCAAAGTAAGATCGTTCAAGCAGATTCAATTGCCTTTCCACAAATGATATTTTGAAGCAAGTAAGCAAATCTTGACCAGTGAAGAATCTTAGGAACAGGTTAGACAGCCATCTGTCAAGAATAAAGCAGGACCTGGAAGAACAGGTCCTGTCTTTGGGTGAGAGGATGGACAAACTGACCTCTTCTATCCCTTTTAGCCTCATTTTTTTCTGTGAAATCTGTGACAATTGAAGGAACACACATATGTAACACCTTATCAAATCTTCACATTAGTAACAGGTTGGAGTATAGGATACTAAGAAAACTTGTTCTGAGCCCTATGATACAGCAGGTTCTCTTTCTGAATTTCAGTATATAGCGTATTTCATAGCACAATATAGACCTGGATATGTAGTAGGGGAAGCAAGGTTAATTTTCAAGTCCAAGATTCTTGCAAGCATCCCTTTTCTGTGGGAATTACACTGTTTCCAAGCCAACTGCAGTGATCCGCATACATTAAGCTACAGGGTAAACTGCAAAGCACATCAGGGAAAAGGCTAGTCTGCAAGGTGGGCAGGAGTGGGATAAGGAGAATGGAGAACAGGGTGGGCACACACGCAACAGCAATGAGCAATCTAAACCTAGACAAAATATTTTTAAATTCTGGCATAAAAGAACAATTGTTTTCTGCACTGAGAGTTATTTCTAAATATTTCCTGAAGGTTCTTTTAAAACTTTATTCCATGAAAACCTCAGAAGTTTTAGGTTTAGCAACCATCTACTTAATTCCAGAAAATTGAAAGTGAAAGAAGTGAAATATCTGACTACATCCAGTGCCACAATTTGATGTATCGGAGCTGTGTCAAAGTTAAATATAAATGACCATATTGCTTTACCTAGTCTAAAAACCTACAGGGGATTGTTTCACACACTGAAAAAACATAAAAATAAACTTAGGAAAAAGATGCCATGAGGAAATAGTTTTCCTTTTCCATTCGCTGCACATGCATTTTGACAAAGACAATGTGGTCTAGATGGATAAGAACAATTTTCCATCATTAGGGAAGCCTTAAACAACCCCTGACTGCTTATACCGTCATCTCTTAGGCTCCTACTAAATTGCAGTTATTTGTTCAAAACAAAACGATGAGGCCTGTGATATAATAGAGCAATTTAAGCAGTGAAGAATACAACACCTGTAATTCAATTTCATGGCAGCTGGTTTCACAACATGTTTCTATAACACTGTTATGATATAGGAAACTTCTCTCAGACTGTAGCAATTCTTCTTTAAGTAAGCCAGGCTCTCAAGAGAAGTGGGCTTTAAGTAGACAAATACTATAAACAATAAGCAATACCAGTCCTTTCAGTTCTATCTCCAGTTAGTTGCCGCTCATCTGAGGGTTTATCTTTTAGTTTATATTTCATATTGAGAGGCTGTTGTCAGAAAAGGTAACAGTAAAAGTCACCTAAGATCTCTAACCTTGAGTAAGTTTCCAGGCAGCGGAACATACAAGAGCTTCCCTTCCCATTCATCTTTGCTACAACAGTCACCATATACAAAAAATGCTGTAAATCCCAGGCATATGACCTTCCCAAAAAGTCAAGGAGGGAGCAGGGGGAAGATGGAGATATCAATAATGAGTAGTCAATGCCGGAAGTACAGCAAAAACATTCTCCCAAAAGGAGAAATCTAGCATTAGCTCAAAACCCTGCAGCTGAACTGCATCCAACAGCGAATCTTCCTCATCCTACATGACAAAAGATGAGGCCACTTGCTATCTTGGAGGAAAGTTCTGCAGAGTACAAATTCATGTAGATATCAACATTAAGGTTTGTACAGAGTAATATTGATGTTCTCCTTTGTTCAGTACTGAACCATGCTACCATGTCCACTTCATATATTGAAATTAGGAAGAAACTGTACACCCAGTTAGAGATGTCCTTCCAGGTTTGGTGACTGGAGTAAATACCAAAGTGGTAGTTTCAGAAGTCTTTTGCAATGGTGTAGACTAGGCCTGATGATGAAAAACTTCTTCCCAGTTTTCTCTTGCTCATAGGCCTCCTTTCCCTGCAACAGGGCAAGGATTTGCACAGACATCTGGATAGAAGAATTGTGCCAGGCTGAGATGCCTGCACAATGAAAGTCATCAATGCAGAACAGCCTAGGATTCCCTATGAAGGAGAAGCAGACACTTCTCATGGGCTAGATCTAGTGGAAAAGATCAAGGGCACCCACCTCTAACTTTCATGAAACAGATGTGCAATAGGGACATGTTGTATCTCAATGACTAGGTTGGAGAAATGCCCCTCTACTCAGGATAAGAATATTCCTGCTGATGAAATGTGTATCTGGTTATAAAACACCTGTTCAACCAGCTCTGCCTGAACCCCAAATCAACAGTGCAAGCAAGTGACCTTGAGTCCCATTCTGTGCTGCCCACTCTACCCCCAAAGCAGAAAACCAGTATAACCAGAAATGGGTTAGTTGTGCCTTCCTGCATTTCATGCCTGCTTATATTTATATTTTACGTAATTTTAAACAGAAAAGCTACCGTCTTGAGCATCAACAATCCAGTGCTGACATTCTTCATCAACAACCATTCCACCTGCATTGATATTCCCCATATGAAAGACAAACAGCTAAAAATGCCTGAACTGCTTAAGTGTATTACTATTAAGAACACCATCTGAGAATGGCTCGTCAGTTCTCCCTGCTTAATTTCTACATTGTCAGTCATCAAAACAAGTTGATATGCTGAAAATACAGGAAGATCCCAATTTGTTTGCCCACTTTAGGACAACCTTGAATGAGCTAATTAGAAAGCAAAAATTAAGCACCTCGGTATTTAGATTAGCTACCCACAAGGTAATAATAATTTCTAGGAGTGTATACATAGAAAATAAGAGTTAACTGAACTAATTTCATCCCCCTCTAACCCTTGATTTGGTTGCTTCTACATGCTGCATCTGGTTGCGCATCAAAGCTTCAGTAGAGCTGTTCTTTAAACTCAATAGGAAACTCGTACCTTTTTCATCTGAAGATCCTCAGTCTGTACTCATCAGTGACTCCTTCCCATAGCCCATTAATTAGCTCGGCATGCTACCCGCTATCAGAAACATAAAGAAAACTACAAATGAACAGGACTGTGCACTGCTTCTAACAAAATGAGACTAATACAATTGGCACCTTCCTACGCTGCAGGTGCAAAATACTAAGTAGGGCTAAAACTGAGTCTTTTGGGTAGGAAAATACGATTTCAAAGAGGTAAGACTTTGAAAGTTCCGACAGTGCCCCTGGTGTTTAAACAATTTTGGTAGTAAAATGTGCGTGCTGTTACATTGTCAGAGCACAGCAGTGTGGTGTTCACTGGGAGCTCAGAAGGAAACTGGGGTTGCTCTGTTCTGCTGGGGATGGGGCTTATCACACTCACCCTTACCCACCTACGGGAGAGTCATCTATTCAAAGTGACTGCTGAGGCTTCTTCTGGCGTCAGTGGAGAAAGACCACTATGTCTAGTGTGTGTTTCATTATATCCTGAGACAGAAGTCTAAGGTAAAGGGATTCAATTGCATCTGGAGGTGCCTTTAATTCCAACATCTACAGAGGGAATATAAGAAAAAATGACTAGGCAGCCTTTGTCGGCTAAAGCTAAGCTAAGTTTGGTTTTACTGCAAACACCTCAGTGAACCTAAGCTGGCCATGGATCTCTGTATCTCAAATCTGCAGGTCAAAGGCAGGGATGCCACATCTCCTTTCATGATTCACAATGACCATAGTCAACTTGGATTGAAATATACAAAAGGTACAGTCTTCAACAGTGTATGGCAAATAAAGATTTAAGTAGAGCATCACAATGTTGATGCAATAACAACAAAAACAACGCTCTAGAACTCCTGATGTTGTTTCTGGCAACCAAACCTGTCATGTAAGCACAATGATTTAAAGAAATTCACCAGGCAGTCCCATCATTACTGAGCACTATGACAAAAGCATATCAAAAAGCCAGAATAGAGCAAGGCATTTCTGATCTTGGTTAAGAAAATGGAGCTTCACAGCTTCAGCAACTGATACAGCATTACACAAAATATGTCATTTACTGAATATTTCACCTTTTCAGGACTCTCAATCATTCTGCCAGTTGTGGTGTTAGTTCACTGTCAGGCCTGATGCTGATTAAAAATCCCTATCCCAACCCAATTCCCCTCATTGCACTCCTATGGCATATTTGTCTTTTATAGTGGACCTTGGTGTCAACAGTTAATAGAGTTTATCCCTTCTTCTAGCAGAGTGAAGGACCTGACCTGAATGAAGCAGGAGAATGGAGCTACCTTTTATTTCCACACCAGCCGCTTCAGCTGAAAGAGAGTTTACAGGTGTCAAAAACATCTCGGGCACCCTAAATTTTGAATTTTTGAAAAGGACCTCTCAGGGTTTGGTCCTTCTGTTGTCACATCAGCTTCTCTTTAAAGACAGGTGTGAGACAAAACTCCCTCCCAAGCCCAGCAGACCTCTGCCAGCACTGTCAGAAGGAGGTGGGCAAAGAACAGCATCTCCCACAATTAATTCAGTAGAAGCAGAAAAATATTTACAACTGCTGCCTTGCTGAAGAAAACACAAGCAGAGTTCAGCTCCCACTGAAAACACTAAGAGATGGATCAGGCGTCTACTACACAAGCATGGATTTCAAATGATGAGCTTATACAGGGTTTTTTTGTTCACTTAAAGCATTGCCCCAATTAATAAATTACAAAAGAGATTACTCATCACACAAAGTCTGATCTTAGTGCTATCACTGTTCTTGAGTAAGGTTAAGAAATGGGGGTGTGGAGTGTGCTTGTGGTTTTTGGACTTGGGGTGGGGGTTAAAGGTGGAAGCAATATAATGCAGTTTATTTAGACTGATAATATCAGGGCAGATACTGTTGTAGTGTGCATTTACACAGCATCTACCTGAGTTGGCTTTTCTTTATAAAGCAAACACTTCTCTAGCTATAACAATAACACACAAAACAGACAAAGAGTAGAAAAGGTTTAGCACAACCATTTTATGGATTGGAACTGAGGGCCGGGGAAGTTAAAACACCTGCCCAGGGCTATCCGGTAAGTACATGCTGGAGGTCTACACCAAGAGCAGTCATCCAGAGATCTGCTTCAGTGCACACCTCACAAGGATATCTTCCTTCTTCAGTTCTCTTCTCTTACATATTATGACAACAGCTTGAAAATTAACTCTTTCAATTCTCATACTGAAAGAAATCTCATGCTATATCTACTTTGGGTTTCAGTTCAGGCAATTTCCTTGCACAAAGGATTTTATACCTATTGACTTAATAACTTTTGCAAATGCTTCATTATTATGAACCAACCCTGGCCGGAGAAAATGCCCTATGTATTACATATTCAAATTCATTAGCTCTATCAGCCTTCTCAACCTCTAATGTTTGATTAAGTCTCATCTCCTAAAAACTGATTAAATCTGGTCAACCTCTTTAAATTATTATTCCTCATTGGTCCAGTGGTGCTAAATGTTTCTAAATGTGACAGTAATCTAGTTTTAAACAAACCAGCTGCAGAGTCTATAAAATCATCTCTAGCAAGCTAGTAATCTCTTTGATAAATTCACCAGCAGCAGCGAGTGCAATGCAAGTCATGTACATTAATGCTTGCACCAGCAACAGATGGGCCACGTAGGACTGCAGGAGCCTGGAAACTGCTCAGGCTGCGAATGAGAGCATACACATAAGTATTTCAACAAATTTTGCTCTGTACCCACAAAAGCCCAGAAGACAAGGCTTAAAGGCCAAATGTTAAAAGAAAGGCGGCACATCAGAAATACAGCCATTTGTGATAAGCTACAAAGCCCACCATTCAGCAACCAAAACTTACTGTATGCGTGTCTCAGTTTAAGCTACACCACTTGTAGATGTGCACCTCTAAAAATGTTGGGGTTTTTTTAAATTATTAACTTCTCTCTTCAAAGAGCATGCAAGATCCTAGCTATCTTTTTAACACACAAGAAATTATTCCCCCCATAATCACTCACATGGCAGTGGGAGGAAACTAACACCACCACTGCCTGCAATGCAGTCTATGGATAAAAGACCATCAAGTCTGAAGTTATCTAAGGACCTTGGACCCCAAATTCATTTTTAGAAACACGATCTCTCTTTGACAGGTGAGTTTGCATCCACTTGCACCAAGCTGTTAGCATAAATGGAAGAGCCCCTGCCTCTACTTTCCCTACAGGCAGCACGGTCTCTTTTAGAAAATGCTCTGATCATTTCAGCAAATTAATGAGAACCAGATGGCTTTTTTTCTTTTTGAACCATTGCTCTCTAACTCATACATGGCCACTCACTCTTCTAAGTAGTCCCACAACAAACATCAGAAATACAGAGAAAGCTTTCAGTGCTGGGTTGAGCTAGGGCGATAAGCTGGAGCAAAGTATCTTGAAAAACAGATGTCTTCCACTGGTCAAATTAAGAATCACTTCACAGCAAAGAAAACTCCTGAAATAAAGTGTTCTTTTGCAGATTTAGTCCCAAACACCATTCTTCTTTGACCTATTTGTAACATATACATAAACAAGCATATGCGCAAAGAGAAGGTTTTTTTCCCAGGGGTTTATGCTCCTCAGAAACTGGGGAGTCTTTTGCAAAAAAAATTATTAGCAGGTCACAGGAGATTGCTCTGTGTGTTGCTCAGCTGAGCTTTCTGTCTTCCAAAGGTAAACAGCCTTTTCAGCGACAGCAGTAACACAATGCAGGCAATCAGCAGTCATGTTGAATTGCCATCAAATCACTGATGTTTAGTAAGTTAAAGGCCCTATGCCATCAGCTGTGCTCAGGGCCTGTTTCAACCTAGGGATGTTCCATTACATTTTTTTTTTTTTTTTTCAAAGGATCTTCATTTTTTCAACCTAGAAAATTGCAAGCGATTGCATTCAGCAAGCAAATAATAGAAAACTCATATGTGCTGGAGAATAAGAATGAGCAGCCTAGAAAGCTTCAAGTGAGGACAAGGATCTAGTGATGATAATAGCAGAGAAAAACTTGATATAGACATACGAGGGCAACCTGCTGCACTCAGAACAACTGCAATCGAGAACAGCAGTAGACCCTCTTTGTGAAAACAGTTTATATGACCTATCGCATAACATTCTGGGGGCTAAAGCTGCAGAAGAAACTTTTTTGCCTTGAAACACAGGTTTCCGCTGCAAAAGCCTGACTGCCCATATCTTCTTCCCGCTCAAGTCTCTTGTACCTGCAAGCTCCTCAGCCTGACATGCTTAAGCTCTGAAGCTTTGGAGTCCTCAAGGCTTAAGGATGCAGAAGTGTCCCTGCCCATGGATCTGAAAACCACTGGTTCACCCCTTTATGGTAGGTTTCTCATACATGGAGGCTTTCAGGGTATGCAACAGCATCAGAATCTCATCTAGGACTCACAGACATGCTCTCCACATCTGCATAGCGTGTATTTCTCTTTCATGCTGAAAATGACTGAAAGCAAGCAAATTTACTTATGGAACACTGTAATGAGCATGTTCATAATGTATTTTCTCATAAAATGATGTCTTCCTCTTCTTGACCTCTTTGGCGCACCCAACCTACAGTAATAGAAGTGACATAAAATTTCAGTGGGTTGGTGGATCCGTGAGCCACAGACTTCATGAAGACATTACAAGTTTCGGTCAAACCAAGCACGAAGAGTCAACTGCATCCTCAGCAACATCTCCTGCTGCCACAGGCACTTATGGTGATGTCTCACAACAGGTCTGCAACAGATAAGTGTAAAGCCCCAGGCTTGGATTCCTTATTATAGATGCGCTGCTTTGTTTATTAGCCTATAATTTGTTTATTCTCCTTTTCTAAACTGAAATTCAAAAGGGACTGTCAAGACAGAAAATTCAATCTAAACAGGTTCCCAAAATACACTTATCCTGGGACAGGTCCAGTGGTTATTTGAGGATGGCAGCTGGCACCTGCGGCCTTTGGTGCGGCACTTTCGGACGCTGATGGAAGAGGACAGCTGGCTGGGCTGGCACAAGGTGCCACATTTGATTGATCGAGTGATCCCAGTGTCAACAGAGTCGTAGGCTGTCATTAATGGTCTGTGCTTCCTCCGAGCAGGAGGCACACACCACGTGGCAAAGCACCAGTGCTTGCATGAGTCGGGGTCGCTCCAAGAACAGTATCTGTCTGTGTGCTCTTCCGCTTCCCAAAGACACACAGCTTTAATAAAAGTTGTTATTTTCACATATAAATATGTATGCATATATATTTTTATAGACAAAGGGTGTAGGGCATTGCAGCACACAACTACTGAGAAGGCATTCCCTTTTGCGTGAAAAATTCAGCAATTCTTAAGGATAAACGAGTCATAAAACATTTTCTTCAGGCTATTTAATTCATCAACTAGCTGGACAGCAAATATGCTAGGATGTTAATTTAACAGAATTATTCCCCTCTCAATAAGGTAAATGTTAGATGGAGATCATTAGGCAGGCTGGCAACCCTGTCATCTTCCTTCTGCCAGATAAACCCACAATGCAAAGTAGCTGCTAAAGAGGCTCTGGCAATTTGAAGGGTTATAATCTTCCCTAAGCGGACACTTCTGCTGCCACATTTCCAATATTTTTGGAGCTGGCTTGGGTTTGTTCTTTTACCCCAAAATTTCACTTCTTTATCTTTTAGAATACTGAAGCTATGATTTCAAAAGTCAAGCATCCACATGAAAATCCATCAATACATTCATAAGAGAAAAAAAGCTTCTGCCTAAGTGCTGCTACATATGTCACATCACAGCCAGGTACCCTGTTCTTGATGCGCTATCGAGTTTATTTGACCATCAAGTAAAATAACTTTCACAAATTGTGTTAGTGTTTTTCCCCACAGGAAGTGCTATTACTTATAAGTAGATCTTGACCTTACAAATAAACTGCATCTTGCCTTTGATAGTTTTAAAAATGGGCCAGAGTTTCTGACAGTTGTGTGATTGAAGGGCGCATTCCCCTAGGGGGGGAAAAAAGGGGGGAAAAAAAAAAATCAAAGCAATTCCACAACTGGTTCAGATCTTCAAACTGAAAAATCTTTATGATAAAAATATTTCTTTTTTTTTTCCTGCTGTCAACTCACTGCAATGACACAGGGCAAATGAAAGCCTAAATAGAGGAGAACAAACACTCTAAATTGCAACGAGGAGTGTGTAAAGAGACTCTTGCATGGAGTTCTCCTAAAATGATTTGGCCTACTCCTGGTTGCAGAAAAGTACAAACACATTTTTAATAAGAACCACACGAATTTTGAGGGTTTTTTTCCATAAACTATATAACAAAGCAGAATGATATTGATGTGTTACTCGCCCTACTAACAGAAGATGATAGGTGTTGAAAAGCACTCTAGAATTCCAGGTTGAAAATATGGTAATTCAACCGAATTGGATCTCATTTCTTATGTCTCAGTCCCTTACTTCTCCATGCTTCCCTTTGTCTTCCCTTTTTAAAGTTTGATAAATTCCTACACCAGAGATTAGTTTCCTGGGCATTTGTACAGCACCAGCACCACAGAGCCTCCAGTACCAATACACACCCAGTCATTGTGTGGGAAGGGGGTAAAAGGATAGAGGGTAAATTAAATTTACTCCCTTTTCCTGATATTTTTTTCTCCATTCAAAACTCTGCAGGTTCTCAACTCACTTTCATCACTGTCAGATGCATTTCTAAATGCACATAAAACAACATGACTAACATCTGGATTGTTACTCATCTATATTCTTCCCCAACATTAAGAATTCTTCTATCTAATGTAGCAGAGCTGAAGCCAATATAGCTCCCTTGTGTTTACTTATCTTCATGAAGAAGCTATTGAAGCATCTCAAAACTCTTGCCCCTCTGGGTCCTAAACAGGCTGACACGCATCTCTCCCGTTTCTATTCCATTTTTGTTCAATTGGGCCTGCGTTTTGTTGTTATTGTTTCACTTCTGAGCCTATGACTGTTCAAAGCCTGCCTCTTCCATGTGGATACTGCTTTTGTAGAAAAGATAATAAAATTTATTCAGCAGCTCTTAAAAGTCTCCTCACATAGAAGGCATGTGGGGAAAACAGTGTTTCAAAGCTTTGAAGCTATATACCAAAATATCTGTTTGGGTTTCAGGGAGTTTACAGCCCAGTTCCCAGAGCTCCTATCAGTAGGTTGAAGAATCCTTCAGAGCTCCGGTATAGCTATTTTCAAATGTCTTCCTGCAATCAAACACAGAGGCTTGAGCTTAAACACAAAATGTAATACTCCTTCCCCTCTCCATGTTTTCAGGACTCTTTATCAAATTCTTTCAGCAGTTTTTCCCATAAAACCTATTATGACTTCTCAGCAAGAGAGGTTTGGATTTCTTCAGCATTAAAGATTTCAGTTGGAAAGTTGAGGGCCAACTTGCACGTTAGACAACATATCACACAGCAGCATTTAAACAGACATATTAATCATCAATGTAATCACCCTAATATTTACCTCTTATTGAGAAGATGAACATTTACAAGATATACAAGAAGGTATAATACATACAAAACCACATTAAGAATAGCTGGACCTGATGAGTCCAAAGGTTCATTGAACTAAACATTCTGGACAGTCACAAGTACTGGATAAATATAACAGGACAAATATACCATGATACTTTCCCAAAATAATCCCAGTTTGTGTCCCATGGGCTTCCGGAGCTAGCAGAGGTTGTCTTTGTATGTGAGAACCACCAATGCATTTTCCCACATCCCCATCTTGAACCCCCAGAAACTTTCAGCAATGAGATTATCCTGCATGGAGACTTCCACCACCAGGTTCTGTGTGAAGAATAATCTCCTTCTGTACACTTTGAAGTCACCCGAAGTTTTTATATGATGCTCCCTGATTCTTCTATTATAAAAGACAATAAACAGTACCCCCTATTAGTTTGTGCCATCTCATGATTAGTAAGGCTTCACCATTATCCTCTCACTCTGTCATCTTCTCCGGCTGTTTTTCCATGCTCTGGATTGTTCAGTCATTTCACCCTTTTCTTTAAACTTAAAGCTGCCTGCCAGAGTGGTCCGAAATTTGACTTCTGATTGACAAGAAGAAAGAAATATGCAGCTACACCGTATCTGCAGGACAGCTTCCTTCTTTTAAAGTGATAAATTCTTGAACAGAGGTAGTAGACAGTACAGATTTTTCCAGATCACACCAAAATACCAAAAACTCAATTCACAAGGAACAACTCTGCCACAAGGACTACAATGACACCTCATACCAGCACATCCAGCAGTATTTACCACAATACCGCCCCAAGTTACTTCTACTACATGAGAAATACATTCCCAATTCTCTCCACTGACTTTTTCTTCAAGGAACCTCTAGGATGTAAAAACAAATAAACATGGCTCTCATATTGCTGAGCTTGAAAGTCAGCAGCAGCCACGGCTTCAACAAAACAAAAAGCTGATGACACTCTTTACAAAGACCATGAAACAGAAGTTAAATTTAAAAAGATTCTCAGTTTAGTTGTCCTTTACAGTTTCCTCTAGTTTTTTCTCTTTAGAGCATTAGCAACTCCTGAGAAGAATTTCTCATGCGGGTAATTTCAGTTTTATCTCTGGAGTGGGTGGAAAGGACTAAGAGGATGATCATTGCTGGCCTGACCAAAGGAAGGCTGGGAAGGGGTTTAACTTCTGCTTATGGATACACCAGATAAGTAAACACTCAGGAGGCAAGAGCCTATTTACACTGAAGGACAGTGTTGGCATAAAAACAAGGGGGTGCAAACCAGCTGTGAATAAGTACATGCTAGAAATCAGACGATGAGGTTCTATACCAGTTTTCCAGTGGGAGTAGTGGGGGCAAAAAGTGTTTGTACTTCTAAAATGGAGTTTGATCAGTTAATAAAAGGGCTCATATGATGTGATTGCTTCTGATGGCAGGAAAATGGACCCAATGACCCAGGAGGTCCCTTCCCAGACATATATTCTCCTGGTGAGGGGTCTGCCTGCACAATGAGTAGAAAGAACAGGTAATAGTAGATCCTGTGTGAAATTCTGGTAAATTTTCTGAGTTTTGCCCAGGACTGCAGAAGAGCCAGATTTTTCAGTTCATGTGCACAAGCTGGGCTGCTACAGTTTTAGAAAAGAAAATACCAAGATACTTTTTTCTACACCATATGAAGATAATTGACTCGGCACAGCTAAAAAGCACAGAAATATATTAAAAAAAAAAAAGCTAATGACTTCACAGCCAGGAAACACAGGTCCTTTCAAAATCTGGTTTCCTACTGAAGTGGGAGAAAGAGACAGTAGTCTTCAGCACTAGTCTTCAATAAATACAATTTTGGCCCTTCTACTAACCCTCCTGGAGCCAGGTGCTCAGCAGCCAATCATGGACATTGTTACTGAGTTTCTCTGGAGGAAAATTTAGAATTCTTCAGAAACAGACCATGAGCAATTATCAAAAATGATGGCTTCAAGCAAATCGTATGTGGAGCACACACCCTGCAATGCTTCCAGTCTCCTGCAGAAGCATTTGTCATAGGCACTTCTGGCTGTCTCAGACAAACATCAGCAACAGCAAAGAACATTCACTCATCCACACCAGAGGAAGCAGATGTTAACACAACTTCCCCAGGACTCCAGTCTTCATCCAGAGATGGAATAGGACACTGGGACACAACTCACCATCACATTCATATTAACCCAGCTCTCTTTTGCTTTCTTAACCTAGATAGCTTCTCAATTATATTTTTCCTTTATACTGTGTTATGATGAGTTTACAAAATCTCATCTGTTGAAATCTGCTGAGCAATCACTCAGAAAAGTCCTCATTTTGCAGCCAGCAGATGCTTGGTTTTTGTATCTTCCATCGTCATACAAAAAAAGGCTTTAATGAATAAACATCAATTTAGCTTTAATACAAACACAGCATCATTTTCACAGAGCCAAGATTTCTCTTATAATGTGGACTTATATTCTTAAAGGACTGCATAAATCATCTCAGAAAGACATTCACCTCACTGCTTTTCAAAGGGATTGGAACCCATCAACAGCAAGGTAACTAGCACTGGACATCAGATATTTTTAAGATCAGAACAAACCATTAACTCATTTCATCTGATCATGTCACACAATTCGGTTTCCCCACAGTTACCTCTGTATTAAGCCCATAACTTCAGTCCTACCAAAAGTCTCCCGGAGAGGCATTCTGTCATGATCTGAAAACATCAAAAGGAAAGGTACTATGGACCTGATAGTTTGGTCTTACGTTACATCGTCTTCCATTATCAAGCAAAGTGTTTAACTTTTAATATGTCTCGCCTTAATTTTGAGCTGTTGGTTATTCATATGCCTTTCTCCACTAAATTAAAGGCCTGTTATCTGTCACAGTGATATGCAGAGAAGAGCAAAGACCTGTTCTGCAATTCAGTCTGACAAAGAGAGATAAATTTTCATCATCCAACTAGAGCAGCTTCCAAGGCTGGTGGAAAATCATCATCCTTTTAATTCAGGTATGCCACTTTATACCAGTAGGAAATATGACCCCCGTAGCCTCAGCAGCAGTTTACAATAAGGTGCTAAGGAAAATGTCATTTACGAGAATATTTATTAATAAAATGTAAATTATAATGAAGCTGATGTCTAGCACTTATCTCACATTCCTTTTTCTCACCTATCCAGACTATGTTCACAGTAATGAAACAAAAGTTAATTCTCCTATTTATGCTCTGTTCAAAATTTCTGTGCTTCCTCATACCTGTAGCCAGCTGTATGTGAATGATGGCAAGAAGTTAAAGATAAAATGATTATAAATCAAAACAGTACAGAAGTGTTCTTTGGGATTTTTTTTTAGTCTACAGAACGACAGTCCCATCCCTTTGCTTCATCTCCAGTCATCACAGTTTATAAACTGTGGTCTCTCATAAGCAAAGTGAGTTTTCTCAGTAGAGAAAGCAGACTACTTCTGTTTTAAGGAGAACACATTTACACAATCCTCATGGCTCCTAGGATTCCTCACATCACAGTTTCCTATTTAGAAATCTCCTCCCACATACGCACCCCACCAGGTCGTGTTGGTGGAATGGCTTAAAATTCAGATTAGCTCTTTCTCTATACAGTCCTGCCCTATCCCTTGCACTCTCTGGAATGACACAAAAAAATTCAGGATGGCTATTTAAATTACACAGCACATAAACCACTCCCTAGACATTTTTTTTAAACCAGCCTTCCCATCAGATGCTCTGAGTATTGGAGAAAAGCTGTGAACTTTATCCTTTAAGAGGTGATACAGACAGAGGTTTAACTAACTGTGGGTGCAGCCCATGCAGATAAGGGAGAGCCCAAGTAAGTCTGTGTTTTGGCACTTTAGAAAAAGTTAGAACCATAATACAACTTTGAAATCAAACAGCGGCCTGAGGAAAACCATCCTCATGTCAGGGAAAACAGAAACATTAGGAGAATTCAACACACAGACTCTGGCCAGTACCTTCTGGTCAGTGAGGTCAGTCTTCAGTGCTGTAAGAACAGTCAGCCCTCACCAAGTAGCTGAAGTCAGTGTTTGCAACAACAGTTAAAATTTATCATTAATTATGAAGGAACTCCTCATAACTGTAAGCTTTATAGACCGTACAGCAGCATCTCAGGTTGAATGCCTGAGCAGTTAGAGCCAAGTGTGATATTTCTCTCACTGCTTACGGGATAGGAACCTTATATGCTGCAGTGCAGCAAACAACAGTGTATTAAAGCTGCACACTGCAACAGAAATGAACAATTGCAAAGAGCCTTTGTCAAGCCACGCGGAGTATTTTCTAATACTCTAACTGCGTGTGTGCACAAGCTGACCTGCTTGCATTCCAGCAGGAGTTTTGAGCTGACTTTAAGTCACACACAAGAGTTAAGAGAATGAAGAACTGCACTGGAGTTGTTTTACAAAGGCAGCCAACAGCGAGGCCTTCTTTTGTTAATATAGTCATTATATGAAAAAGATGTCAAATGCTAGCTTTTATACCAGTTGAAACTTCGTCTTGGGGAAAATGCTCTTTGAAAGTCGCAATCACTCCGGCTGCGTTGAAACCAAGCATTTAAACAAGAATCATTTCAATTTCTTTCCTCCCCCCCACCTTCACACAAAGCCCAACTACTTGCTTGCTACAATACAAGGTTTTCACCTCTCCATTTGCTGGCGGATGTCCAGCCCACCTAGTACACACCGTTCTTACCAGACACCCAGACCAGTACTTGGACTTCCATCTGAACCTATTCTTGAAATACCTTCCCTTCCAGACTCCCAGCAAGAATTTGCTGTTCAACACCCAGTTCCCCGCATCTTCTGAAACCCCCTCCCCGAGCCTTCATTCTCCCTCCAGCTCCCAGTAAGGTTACTGCCTCACAAATCACTCCCCTAGACCAATCTTACACAGAGAGCTTTTAATTCTAAGCTCACCTAAAACACTTTGATAACAGAAAAGCATCTAGGTGCGGATTATGTTATACCCCAGTGAAATGCATGGGGAGATACAGCCAGACTACACCAAGCATAACTTATATTTAAGCCAGTGTGACAATCGGAAGCAATAGTGCAATCAGAATCCCCCGTGGTTCCTCCATTAATAAGACACTTTGCCTACAGAGCCTACAGCAGCCATGGAAAATTGCATCAAGGTTTGTATGGCATTTCATATTAGCTGTGGGAGCAATACTGAAGGTCAGAGCAAGAGCACTGCATCTACCTAAAGTTTTACCTATAGCAGTGGAAGACAAAGCCAAGAAGTTAGCCCAGAAAAGTGTAAAGCAAGCTGCAAGAGATGGAAGAAATCTCCTGTGATACTGGAGCAGACTTTAAGCAACATGAGGTGTACACGGCAATAAACCCATAGCCCAAATATCACTCACAGGCATAAGCACTCAGCTCCTCTTTCCTCCCCATTAAATCACACTTCCCTCCCACAGATGAGAGCTGTCGGGAGAGCTCTGTGCCAGCCAGAGAGGAACAGACTGAGATGAGTGGGGAGAGATTAATTGAAAACTGAGAAAGAGGAGGATGCCCAAGATAGCAAGCAGCAGCTCTGCAGGGCAAACAGTGAAGAGAAACTGTTCAAGAATCAGATTTAGAGAATTGGGTGGCAAATGTCTGAAGTCACTGGGGTTGGGACTGCAAACGGATTTCCTAATGAAGGAAGCAATAAGACACTCATTTTTTACCTACACTAGTCTTGCTTCTGGGGAAATTAGTTCCCTTCCCCTGCAGCCTCTGGCTTCCACAACCCTGAAAACTAGAATTTTCTCTGGGCTTCATTTCTCGCCCATAAAATGAGGGTAATGATGCTATGCCTAACTCCTGGTGTCTGTGCAAGCAGTACTTTAACAGTTGTGACAAACTATGCAAATATCACTCACATAAGGACAGAGGATACCAAGACAGTCACAACAAGACTTTCAGGAGGCGGTTCTGGTTTTAGCATCTTCAGAAGAAATTAAGTCATTTGATACTAAGAATGAAGCACCTCTTTCTTTTTTTTTTTCTTCTTCTGACTAAGGAAGTCAAATGACTTCAAATCTGTGCCAACAGAATGGTTGTCATAAGTTAGGAAGAAAATACTTAAATACCCTTAACTGACAAAATTTTCACCGTAATGCTCAAGTATTTTGTTTACCAGCACAGGTCATGAGACACATCAGCTGTGTCAGGTCATGTACCATGAGATGGGTGACAGTGCTAGGTCACAGCAAGCCAAGCGCAGCCCTGCAGGGACTCTTCTACGCAGCAGCCAGACTAGGCTCTGGAGTCAGGCAGAAGCTCACAGGGAGGTTATTCAGTCAGAAACTCCTATACCTCCTGCCACAAGCCCATATTCTGCCTCCTCTCACCCAAAGGCATACACTGGTCCAGCCCAGACAGGACAGGACCTGCTCCGCCCAAGAGATGTGATCTACAGGGAGTGCCAGTCAATGTCACTCCACACGGTGCGACCAGCAACCTTGTCCTCCTGTGCTCGTGATGGACTGCAGCAGCAGGATCGTGGCTTGCACCTGAATTGTCATCCTCATTGCTAGCCCCAATCTTACTTGTCTTTCATTAACTTTATGAATTGTTCCCATCTAGGATTTGCTGAGTTTGGCTTCTCATATTGATAGATGTTGATAAAATATGGTGGTAATATCAATTACTTTCAGAGACTGCAGAGGCACATGAACTCGGAGATTTAGGGAAAAAGGCCTAAAGCAAATGCCTACTGACTCTGGAACTGGTTTTGTCAGCAACTGATATCTTAACTAGTGATATTCAACTCAAAACCAGTCTCCTCTGCAACAACTGAAATCTCTAACATACAAATGACAACATAAACCCTATTCCAATGACAGCGTTACAAGTTCTCCCACCTGCTAGGGTTTTAAAGAAAAGTCTTCACCCCAAACAAATTCTGGTTTTGCTATAGGGGTGCATGTAAAATGTGACAGTTTGATAGTATTGGAAATAGAAGTCACCTAGTTACTTAGTACTTCTGTTAGATAGTTTCTTCCTTTAAGAAAAAATAAAAAAAGACTTGATCATGGATACCATATGTCTAAGAAACAGGAACATGCAACGCCCATTGCCTCTCTGACTGCTTTAAAATGGTTCCTCCAGCCTAACCAGAAGGGTCCTCACACACCATTTGAAACAACTCATATGAGTCTTTACAGGAGATAATTCTCCTCCTTTAAAGAGGGAAGTGAATTAAACTCTGAACTCTAATCATGTTAATAGGCCCGCCTGACACTATAAATCACTGATGTAGCATTTTGTTCGTGCCCATAAATTACTGATACTGTATCCTTCTGCAGAAGATTCCTTCTCCTTAAAAACATATTTAATAGATTTGCACCCACTCTTCTTTTTAAATACACTGGCTCACACTGTCAGCTTTCCTAATGCTCTAGGCACTGATTTCAAGTTTCATAATCAATTATATCATTTTGCTTCGCAGCAGTAATTTGATTACTGCTTTTGGGGTGTGACAGGCATTTGTGAACATTTCTGCCTGTCTGGATCTGAAATTGCTAATCTTCCTTCCTTCCCTCCTCCCCGCAAAACCTGTGCAAAATTGATAAAATAACATCAATAAATCAAGGCACTTGCATTTTCCCTGAAGTGACTATATTTCAGATTTCTTCTCTGAAATACAAACAAGGACATAGTTCATCTAGCTCAACATCATGACCAAAAGGGGTATAAAATGATGATGATGTTTTGTGGCATTTATTGCCAGTTTTGTTAATATGACTGACTGCTTTTCCTGTGCAAGCTGTCTCTTCTCTATCACCCTATCTTTGAAATAATCACCACTACCACCTAACATTTAGTAATAATTTACTACACAACAATTGGTATGGCAGAGCCCACATCAGCAGAAACAAAACTGCAAGAGTCAAGGGAAAAAAAAAATATTAATTCACATTTGTTTCTGACAAGTTCAGAATCCTTGACCAACCTGTATACTACACTGCACTGCTTAAATGTAGTAAATTTTAAAATGTTTAAATGCAGCATCGAAGGAATAAAACAGAAGTTTCTATTTGCTTCCCAACAATTTCAGAAGTTTTAATGAGAACAAGAACAGGAGGCAGGAAAGCTATATATTAATCAAGTTCTAAAACAGGCTGTAGAAAGATGCATGCCCATCCCTGAATCTAGCTGATTTCATCAACCACAGGTTTCTTAAGGATACTTAAATCCACTTACATTTCCACAAACATCTGGAGAGATTTTAAGTGGAATACAGCTGATAGCATCTACAGAGCTTTCTTTCAGGGCAAGTGGTTTTTTCCAAGGTTAAGTCATTGGTTTCTCTCTTCTCTAAACCCACATTAATACAAAGCCTCCCAAAGCCACGCTGGGGGATCATACAAGCATTCTCTTAGCCAGGGTTTAGTAAACCACATTTTCTTCTTTGATTCTTCCCCTCACCCATAATTTTTTGGGGAGGTAAAATACCACATGTGTTACACACATTTAGACAATGGAAGCTTAGAGCAGGTGATCTATAATTCAAAAGAAAGATTTTCGTGAAACTGATAATTCAATAAATTTTTTCTCCTAACTGCTTTTTTAAAGTACCCGATTCAAGATATTTAAAAATAACTTGTGATCCCAGGTTCCACAAAGTATTATTCTCTCCCTTGAGCTATCCCAGAGCAATCCATTTTTTTCCTGTTGTTCAACCACACTTTGACATAAGAAGTTTCATTAAAATTTTATCTGCAAACATGATGCGATGTGCTAATTTACAATTGCACAGCAGAAAGACCGTAAATGAGACAAATGTAAATGGACCAGAACACTGAAAGAATTTTCAACCTTAACTCAACTTTTGAGTTACGACAAAAACAATAGTCCGAACAGATATATTTAACCTTTATGAAGGATTTATCCCATGGGATAAAAACATGTCAAGAGCCTGTTTGGTAGAAGGCACTATTACCATGAGAAACGTCCTTAAATCATGCATTTTTTTATGCACAAGAGTTGTTAATCTCTTCCAGGAGCTACAGCCCAAATGCTCACACAGGTATTTTGAAAAGGGTGAAGCAACAGAATGCAACTGAACACAAAATTTCTTTGAAAAGAGCAATACACATTCCTGGAATGAAGAATTCCTTCTTGTCCATTGTATTCATTCCTTCTCCTTGACATTTGTATTTCTGTCACAAATGATCTGCAATTTCCTTTTCCCCCAATGAAACCTGTGCTAGTAGACAAGTTCATAGCCACCATGAATTACTGAATCGTGCACGTAATCTACTTTTTCTTGCAGGTTATTTTCACATAAATTCCTTTTAACTCAGAAAAAACAAGTGCTTTTACGATGCCACAGCAGCAGCAATCTGCTTTGCTCTTGCAGGTTCCATTTACTGAGCTAATAAAGACATTCATAAATTAAACTCTAAAAGTGATTTTAAACTTGAAATTATCATTCTGACTTAAAGCTACATATATGAAGCTTACATGTTGCTTCTGCTCCCAGATGGATACTCACGGCTGAAGAGAAATAGTAGATCTGACCTGTGTTACAAAGCTGCTGTGAAGACTGCACAGGAGGAACTATAGAAGAGTCACTTCACATTTTGCTGCTCTCTAATACCATCTATTTGTTCATACTCCCTCTCAAACTGAAAAGATTTTACCATTTTTCTTAAGGCCCAAGAGTGAGGAATTAAAAAAAAATAAATATCTCTCAAACAGTGGTTGAATAGACACTATTGCAAAAATTTATATCCCCACATCCCTATTTGCCAGTGTTACAGTTTGTGAAACAGAACAATTCAGTATTTCAAAGGAAGTCGATAACCATCATGAGAGCTCCCATGGGTAACGTTACTTAATCTGCAGTTTTATCTTCCGGAGGAAAAAGGAGACTACAAGGAAAAACTATTTCCATAAACAAGGGACTTAAAAGCCAAAGAGAAAAAAAGTTTTGGGTAAGTGCCAAAATTCAGGCACTTTTGTCTTACAATTACAGTCATCCCCTTTCTCCTCCCAAAGCCAGGGAATACTTCTTTAAAGGTAATGGAAATTGGAGACTTTGGAAAGTGCAGATCTTGGGGAGGGTGATATTGGAAGGGGCCAGTACTAAGGAGGAACTTCTTAATTTCTGTATCAGGCTCCGCAGCTCTATTAAAACAGCAGCAATAACACATTACACACCTTCCAGAGCATCTTCCCCACAACACACCTAAGGTGTGACTTCATCTTTGCAAGAAATGTTAAAGCAGTTTGTTATTCCTCATCCTCCTCTTTCATCAATTTATAGCTTTCAATGGTAACAGACTGCTGAAGAGAGCTACCAACACCGACAGAGAGAGAGTATCTGCTACAGCAGATACACTGCACACAATGACAACATGCAAGGGGATTTGCAGGAGAAAAGAAACAGAAGGAATTCCATACACTTCAGCCTGCAAGGATCAACAAATCCCACAAACAGACTGTAATTACATGAAATTGTTTTGCAAAAGGAAAGATGAGGAAAAGAGGTTACCTGCAATTTTGTAGTTCTCATTGAAATGAAACCTACATTTTGGGGAGAGCAAGGAAAAAGGATGTGACTTATGTCATTTTGGAGGACATGGGGAAAGCAAGAAGGGAAGGAAGGAGGATTCTCTTCTCCAGTTTTGAGAGCAGGCAAGTGGCTCTGCTAAATAAACAAGGTCTTCACAAGTATACAGATAATAATTTAAAACTTTATAAGCAAGATCTGCATTCCACTGGCAGAGCCATAAAGCTCGCCTGGAGACTACACACGATGCTCTAATTGCACTGATCCTTCAGAGCTGACCCATAAAAGCAAGAGCAAAGATTGACAGATGTGATAAAAGTTTCTGACTAGCTTTTTGGGGAACAAGCCACTGATTTATATTTGGAAGCTATTCCAAACTGTTCTGAGAGTCACGCAGAATAAACAGCCATTTGCTCAGCTGCCAACATACCAGCCCAAAAGCTCGATGAGGTGACTTCAGACAGAAACAAAAAGTCCCTGTGTTTCTACCTACTCCATCTTGCACTAATAATTCCCCTCTTCTGGCACAGAGGATCTTGGTGCCAGGGAACAACAATGAATTCACAAGCTCACATCTGCTGCTTTGCTTTGAAATCCTTCCTCACTTTTACAGACTAATGGCAAAGGAAGCCAGAGCCCAGTGCCACATATAGGACCCCACTAACCACGCTGTGGTCACACAGCACAAGCCTGATTACTTGCATTACTCAACAGCTTTACGTTTTGAAGCGCTGCATCCAGTATAGGATACATCACTGATTCAAGATCTGAGTCTCCAGAAATCTCTCTTGGTGGTGCATGTCTGCTGGGATAAGAGGTTTCAAGGTGCCTCTGAATGTTAATCAAGAAAATAGGAAGATAGACCCTTCCTAATCCACAAACATTCTGCTTTTCTCATTGGAAGAGAGATTAAAAGACAAAAGTGTTGCCTGTGTAAAACTGTACAGAAGATCCTAGCAGAAACAGTTTTCAGCCATGGCCATTGCTTCACAGAACCAAGCACCAACGTTTACAGCTGACAGCCCATCCTTCTCCACAGCACTGTTCAGGAGCTCCCTCTGCAACTGAACCACCAATTGTAAGGTCTCCCCTCTGCACCCAGAATTCAGGATCACAAAAGCTTAGTTACCAATAAAATACTACCTGTGAGCTAACACGAGTGTTGTGGCAGAAAACCAAATATAGGGCAATTCTTGTCTTTATTCACACATCCTAGACTGACTGCGGTGATTTCAAACACCTGCCTGCTTTTCTCCGCAATACATACCGTATCATTACCCCAAGAGGCCACTTTGCTCTCCTGCCTCCTTACTCCTGCTTTGTTGATTAAAGTTATACAACAAAGTTATACGGAGAATAATACCTAAGTGGCTCCGCATCCTGCAGCGAAGTTGCTTAAAACATCACTCAATTTTTCTGAAAATTTTCATGCCACTGCAAACAAAAAACAAGTCAGTCATTATACCTCAAACTTGACAGCTTTTTTCAGCATGAAAACCATAAATTAAGTAAAAAAATATTTATTTATTCAAACACATGGGTTCACTTACCACCAAAACACTTTTGACAGTTGCAAAGATGACAGTAACCTGTGATACCTTCTCTGCATCACCCTTGTGGTTGTCTTGTTATTTCAGGAAACCCAAAAGGTACCTCCTGAAAAATCAAATCACTCTGTCCTAATTAGAAGCTTCTGAAGACAAACTTCAATTGGTATGTACACTTCCCACACATTAAATACTAATTCAGAAAGCAGGAAGCCCTTCTCTCCACGTCCTTCAGATGAGAGGTTGCAGACTTTAAAACACCAGATTTAAAACCCAAGCTGAAAACTCTGCTGTTTAATAATGAAACATAGCAGTTGCATTTGAGATGTTAGATTTCCTCTAGTAATAAATAAAGCCCTGACTGCAGCAAGACAGGTTTTGAGAAGCTTGCTCAGAGTCACCGAGTCTTACAGAACAGGATTTTGCCCTCTTGATGCAAGTGTGGAGGTGATAAAAACTTTTTCATCACACAGGTGATATTACAGGAAGGGGGTATAACTGCATTAAAGGCATCACATTCCCTTTCCAGGGATGACACTGTCTTCTAGTCCGGTGATCGAACGCACAGTTTGTGAGCAATCAGGTCAAAATACCTTAAGTAGCATATGTTCCCCATGCTCATCTTTGTTGCTACAGTAATATTAACTGGATTATTTAGCTCTTCTGCAGCAAACCCTCAGCACTTGAAAATACCTCACAACCAAGGTCATTCCAAGTAATGCACGTGCCACCACTGGACAAGCAGAACTGTATGAAGGGGAGATGAGCCCTACAGAGCTTGTTACTCCTCTCTGATCATTTAATGCTGCTCATAACACCAATCCGATCATTTATTACGGATGTAAAATACTCTAATATCCAAGTCTTGCTAGGCAAGGCAGGCACTACCAGAAGCCGATACATAAATATGAGGACCATTAATAACTATTTCCAAAGGCAGTCAGTATTTTAATTTGTAGTGAAAATTTGGTTTCTTTGTACATTTTTCTGAAAAAATAGAACAAGCCTGTCTGTAGTAGGCTAGGAATTAGATACAACCCCATTTGTGCTTCTTATTTACTGATGGGACCTTTGCAGATACCCAGTGATTCAAGATCAACAATTGGACATTATTTCTGCCCATATGCTACCAAAAGCCAAAAAACATTTTGGGATTTTTTGACAGCTTGTGTGATTTGGGCAGGAAAAGCACTGTGCCCTGAAATCAACAACACTCTACCGGTTAAATCATGTAAGCGTACAGTTTCCTAGAAAACACTTGACCTCTCAATTTTCACTTACTTATAGGCTTGTCACTTCCCTTTAAGTCTCACAATGAATGTACCGGCTCATCTCATGAGGACAATTTATTTTTTACCTTCTATACAAGTGCATAATAAGCCAAAGCTAACACGTACTTTTATTTAATTAAACATAATCTACTAGTAACAAAATGTAAGACGTCTTTAAAACAATTTGTATTGCTTCTAGCAGTGTGCAGTTGTAGTAATGAGAATTACTGCATCATCCTGTGCTACTTTCTGACATGGTGTAAATTGGCATAATTCTGCTTAAATCCTGTTGATTTACACCAGCAGGTTTTGTGGCTGGCTGATCCATTTAATTTCAAGCTTTCAAAATGAGACATACAAAATATTTTACCTGCATTGAACTACAGACATAAGACAGACAAGTCCTTCTTTCTCACAGCTAATGTCCACAACACAAGCTCTTTACGCAATGATGTGGCAAAAAATACTGCAACCCTGAACATACAAAAAGGGGAACATACAGTGAAAACAGGCCATGGTTTGAGCTGTCTATGTAGCACTAATATAACATTCACTGTACCACTGTACTCCAGTTTTTGCATCTACACTTCTTCAAAGCAGATGTCAAATAGTAGGGTGTCCAAAGACCAAACCCAGAGGTCTTTGGTCCTCAGAGTTGCTCAGATTAGAAATTTTAAGGTTACAAGATGATTTAATCACTACCCATAGCTACTCACAGATGGAGGTTCTGGCAGTAGAGAGTTTTTCAGCCGTGCTGGCAAAGTAACATCTAGTATTCGGACAGTGAAATTACATTAATTCAGCCTTCAAGTAAGATGCAGGCTTCCTAATTGTTTGGGTTATTAGAGGCTTGGATGGGTTATTAGAGAACATGATAAACTTTCCCTCATTTGGTATTCTTTAAAACCAGACTGGACAACATTTTAAGCATATGTTTGATCCCACGTCTGCAGCAAGTCCCAAGCTCGTGCATGCAATGGTAGGTCAGCTGGCTGGGCGGGACCTTGCAGACAGACCACCTCAAGGCCAGGCCACAGCTCAGTTTGTTGAACTGCATTAACCTTCTATGAACCTAGAGTAGAAGAAGGATAATTTGACTTAATTTATTGAGTGTTAAGTTACTTGAATCCTCTCATATTTGCTGCAGAGTAAGTGTATATATCTTAACAGCTAGCAGGGCATACAATCCTGTAACAACCGTCTGGACACGTTCCACCCAATTAATTTCCTGCCTTTGCTAAGCGACAGGGTTTTGGTGGCACCTTGGTCTCTGTGCTTTCCTGCCTCAGGCAGGCCATGTAAACTCCCATTAAAATGTCTAAGACAGAAAGCATGTTCTATACTTCTGCTGTGAACCAAACTGCACTTTATTCAACTCACTAGAGCATTTCATCCAATGATGGGAGCAAGCCAGTAGAACGCACCATAACTGGAACAGAGGATCTGCGGCTTCAATTTGTATGGAAGAGACATGCAAGCTCAGCAGTGAGCCAAATATCCTATCCTCTGTTTTTAAGAACAGCTCATACAAAATGCTTCCTTAAGAAGCATCAAAAAAAAAAAAAAAAAATCCGTGATGGCAAACCATGGAACAACCAACCATCCCTTTCTCCAAAGTTCTTTCTAGCCCATTAGTTACTGTCTGGTTCGTGTCTTGAAGGATGAAGGGTTATAGACGAAACCTGTTTCCACAAACTGCAGATCTTGCTGGAAGGGCTCTGGATTCATTTAGTTTTATGCCAACTGTTGTGGAAACTTCTAGCAGTATCCTAGCAGCTCCAGGGAAAGTTATTTTGACACATTTGTGCATATGGCATACAACATAGAAAAGTGCTTCAGGAACAACTTGTGCATGCAGAGAAAGTGCAAAACCAGATCCCTAGGATCACTCTTTTGCCTTTAAAAGATAAGGACACCATCATAACTGAGAGTTATTTCCAGCACAGTTAGGCTGCCTTGAATACAGTGGCTTTCAACCTCATTTGAATTGCCTTGTTACACACACTAATTGGCATTAACACCGCAAGATGCCATAATAATGGCATGAGACAAGCCGAAGGTGCAGCCTAGATGCTTCTGTCTTTTAACCTGCACCAAGCAACTGTGCGTGCTTCAACCTGACGTGGCTGCTATGTGAGATGTATCGATTCTGCATTGCCTCGGTCAGGAGGGAGATGTCAGGATGACATCCCGATCCGGATGAAATTACAGGAAGCCAACAACCTTGCAGTGGAGACTGAGGAGCTGTGCTGCAAGTAGGACTTCATACATTTCCCCACTATAGGCTTTTACTGGCTTAGTGAAATTGAAAAAACCCTAAAATGTCTTTCTTCTTCTTTAAGAAAATAGTCTAGAAGGTATGCCTTTTTTCTGATATTCAGTGTGTTGACATACCCCACTTGTATAACACCTGAGGCCAACTTCTGTCATTTAAGCAGCATGACCCCTCATGGTTCCCTCTCCCTGCCTACCAGGCAAGTCTAGCACTAGAGGGTTCCCTTTGGGCACCCAAGCCACGTTTCACAGGAAGTAGTACTTCATTCAGGGCTTTAATCACTAAAAAAAAATTGCTAGTGGAAGTTGAAAAGCAGGAAACCAGGTAAGTTCCTCTCTTAAATGTAATTAACTTGTAATGTTCTACTTTTCACTAGAACAATTACAACAGTAGAACTCAAATTATCATTTCAAGTCCTCTCCTTGTCCTGATGCAAAAGCCTCAGAGCATTCTAGCTGAATGACTGTTGTTTACTCTTTAACTTTTAACTGAGAGGTATGGTCCTGAAATATAATCAATGCTCACTTTTGAAACTCTACAATTTTAATTACCATTTCCAGACACCCTCTATCACAAGTTTTATGTACAATCAATGCTGACCCCATAAAAGGAAAGCACTCTCACATTTTGGAATACAAGAAGTTTGCTCTTTAAAAGGAAAACAATCAATTACTGATCACCTAACCACCTCTGTATGCATATCTATCACTCTTCTGTTATTGCAGATTAGACATTATTATGTCCCAAGAAAGTAAAAATGCTATAAAATTCCACCTCTGATATGTTTAGTATAAGAATTTATTTAGGTTCTTACTTATGGATAATGATAGATGTTATTTTTTTTTAACATCTACCAAAAGCATTGTTCCTTATAAAACAGCTGAGGGGAGGAAAAAAATAATTAAATATTGAAACATCAGAATTTGATCAATATGGTTTGACACTGCTTCCTTCTAAATCATTCTTGATATGTTGATATCTGAATGCATGTTGACAGACAAAGATACCATTGTGTGGGAGTTGTCACGTACTGAAAGAGGACTGTTCATATATGTACTTTGGTTTTAATATGTTGTAGCAGATCATGCCATAAGTAGCTTGTCATTCCCAGATTTTAGGTTTGGGTGTTTCTTTTTGTTTGGTCATGGGTGGGGGTCAACCTGAAATCTTTTCAAAGGCATTTTACTAAGTATCAGCTACCTAAGAGAATTACTGGCTTTAAACAGGCAAGGACAACATTTCCCTTAACAGCACACATAAATAAGAGGCATAAGAAGCCTTGTGACAGACATTTAGAGAAAAAATGTGCCAGGACATCCACGTTCTCTACTATTAGTTCATAAGGGATAGGTTGTTAAAATGCTAAAGAAATGCCTACCTTAAATTTGCATTTAAAATCAATGACATGGCCACGTAGGTGGGCACCCATGCGCTAGGTAAGTTGGTATATTGGGTACACTGATCTCAGTCAACCCCCTGCTGAAATCAATAGCATTTACACTGGCCGCTCAGAAAGGATATTAACTAATGTGTATTTGGGGCTAGAGACTAGAACATCTTCTCCAGAGGACCTAAAAAAATGTACAGGATTGGCTTTCTGCAATCATACACATACACATCTCTGATGGCATGCTAAAGAACACCTTTATTTACATGCAAACCAGAGATTTGCACAAACATGGGTGACTAAACTTAGAAACAGAAAGGATGTATAAGTATATACGTTCTATGGATCACTAAATTGAGCACAGAAGTTGCACAAATCTTATTAATTAAAAATAAAATCAGATCACAAAAGTCAGTGTATTCTTGGAAACAAAAACTACCGCATAGAATAAGATGATGGGGAATTCAGGGTTACAAAAGATAGGAGAGAGCGCTCTGCTTATGCTAAAATCTTCTGACTTAGCTTAGTCAAACAAAAGACTTTTCTACAGACAGTGAATCTTGAGGAATCCAAGTTATTTCCATCTTCACAACTGAAGCTGTAAATACAGACACTGATATTTCCATAGCTAAACAGCTTAGGAATTTAGGAACTTCTGTCTGTCAACAATGCAGACAAAAGTCATCTCGCTTCTCCTGCTGAAGTTATTCAGCATGGCACCTTGAGCTTCTACTAAACTCATTTATTTGCTCATCTCAAAGAAAATCTATCATTACATGCAGGTCAGAAGTAAAGCTGCAAAGTGAGAAGGAAACTACTGTACTACATCCAAGCTGCTGGTCCTCCCAAGTAAATTATGTTTCTTACACCAGGGTAGTCAGTGCAACATCAGTTTAACGCAACACAGCTGTAAGCCAACACCATGAATCTGAAAGGGGATTTGCATACAAATATAGACGATTACACAGGTGGCACTAGACATTAAGGCTACAGAAAAGCTGAATGGAGAAACTGCTGATATGAATGCTGAAAAGATTCAAGATCCGCAACCAAAAAAGAGCTTTCAAACTTTTCTGTAATAAGCGTTCATCTACGGTGCAAGGCATAATCTCCTTCCTCAACACTATGGATGGCAAGTCCTACCTCAGAGGACAACTTCAAAAAGAGAACAGCATTCCTGTATTATAATTTGTCAGTTACTCAAGCAATGCTTTTAAATAAGAGCTTCCATTTGTAAGGCCCCTACAGACATCAGAAATCCAGCATCCTCTTATCAGCTGGATCTTATTCTTTCTAACTGCTGGGACCTGAAGGGTGTAAAGGTCTGTGTGGCATCCATAAAGCCTGTTTCATATTAAATACTTAAATTTCTTTGGAGCTGAAATGGTATCCAGCTGTGTCTGAAGTCACTGCCCATCTCTAGGATGTCAAGTATTGTCCAACTGTAGCAGGAGCAAAAGTAATTCCCCTTCATAGGAGAAAAGAAAGAAGAAAAACAAAAAAGGTATAAGCAAGCTTCCTCCTGGGAAAGAAGTTTAAGAGCGAAGGAGAAGACAGCAGCAGTGTCTTGGGCTGCCTGATCAGCGGGCAGTCACCAGCTCCTACCAGAAAAGGAACAGAGTACTCCTGTAACCACAGCAGCCTGTCTTGGCTGTGCAGTAGTATTTCACCGTTTACCTTCTCCTCTTGCTAATGCAGTGAGCCTTGCATGTTAATCCCTAGAATCCTCCTTATTTAACAAATGCATTAAAGCCTATTGATTTTTAGTGACTATGAAAGGTCAAGTCAAAACAAAGCAGGAACATTTTGTAATGCACGGGCTTGTAAAGGGGAAAAAAAAAATCCTAATGAGAATAAGCAGTTACTGTGCAGATTGAAGAGAAACCTCAGCCAGTCAAGTTCATCTCTCAGTTGCGTGGATGTAAGTGGAGAGTAATTCCACTTGGGCCAGAACTTCAAACAATACTCTCTCTGGCCTTATCCTGAATTTATATTTGTAGACCCATGAGACAAATTTTAATCTCAAAACCTCAGAGATTTTTACTATTTGTTTAAAGACCAAAAGGGGCTTTTCTAATCTTTCAGTATGAACTCCTGTTCAATATAGACTAAAAAAGGCAGCCAAAAACTTCACCAGCCATCTCGCAGGGGAGAGGGGGATGAGAACCGACGCCCTTCCACATACTTGGGGTATAACAGGTCAAAAAGCCACACTACAGGTAACAGGCAGGCAAATGAGAAGGAAACATATGCTTCATTTTAAATACCTGTGAATTTAAATCTTTCATGCAAGGTAATTTTTTGAATAGTCACTTTTTCTTTCTCAAACTTTCCCATCCCACCCAAACCCATCCACAATGAAAAATGATGCTGTGATTAGAGGCATGCTTAATTACTGTTTGGCAATAAAAGTTTATCAACCAACATTTTATCCTAGCCTGTGTATTGTCTTCTTTTTATATAGTCATAAATATGCAAAGCCATTAAGATGGTTATTAATTGCAGCAGAATACAATTAGGTGGCTTTCAGATATAGCAGTCTTTGAAACTGTAATGTGTATTCACTGTTTTTCTAGTGCCTGTCTTCAATTATTTAGCTTTTGGAGGATCTCTGTTATCATGATATAATGAATGTTCTGCTTAAATAGCATCACTATCTAAAAGAAAGGACACTGATCTATTACTAAATTAAGCTCAGCCATATAGTGAGTTGTGCCATTTTATAAAACCTTCACAAAACTGATAACCTGTACAGTCTCACTCTCTGTTCACAGTAGTAGCAAGTCACACAGTCATTTTGGACACAAAGTCATCATCTTTCCCTTCCCCCAAGTCAGTCTTCGTTAATCTTTTCATAGACTTTTTACACCATTGATACTTAATTTCCAAACTAGTATATTTTAAAAGGTTCTGGTCCAACCCTCCCACACACACTCAGTGTGCCTGCAGCAGGGAGAGACCACTTATAAAACTAAGGACATTGCACATTATGAAATACCAAAAATGAAGTTAGCAGTCTGCCTTTTCAGGAGTTACTCCTCTAGAAGGAAAAACTCCTTTCACAGGTCAGCAGCCTGGCTATGCTGATGTTCACTGCACTGACTTTGCTAGCAGCAACTTACAGGGTGGTTTAAGCATCTCACTTCAGTAAATGGTGACAATCTTCATAACGGGCAAGATATTGTTACAGCAGGCTAAAAGCTAATGTCAGTTCTTGCATAAGTGGTAGATTTCACCTCTAAAATGATCATTTGCTTTTGACTGCGTGCCCTTAAATCATTTTATTCTAACCTGACCTTACTCCCATACTGTGCTCCTATACCACATGCCACTGCAGGTGTCAGTGCCCACTCTTCCCTTACAAGCCTATTATGAGAACTGCAATGCTAATTTAGAAACATTTTGTCCAATTATATTGTTTTCTACTTTACTCAACTTGCTAACAGAGAGACAACTCAAGGTGATGAAGAAAGCAAAAACAGTTATAGGGCAACATCGAGGCTGCTGAAGTTATCACCAAACAAGTCAGCACACAGAAGGTGATTGCTCCCAGGAGGTGACTGTAAGAAACACAGTCGCCAGGCATGCATCAAGCCAGCAGCAGCAGCGATGCTCACATATTAGCCTGCACCATTCAGCCAAAGTGACTGCGGGAGACATGAAATGTGGCAAGTGCTCCTAGAAATCTCCTCAAGTCTCTCCTGGGATTTGGCACGGGTTTATTAGTTTCTACTTTGATAACAGTAAAGCAAACTGAAGGCACATCTGGGCAGTGGTAAGCATTGGACTTCAAAGCTTTACAGCGTTAGGGACAGTACGCCTCCCTGCAAGACGCAACTCGTATTTCTTCCAGAAAGCTCAGACTTTTTTCCAGCCTCAGCTGCATACAAATCCAGGCAGCTAACCTACCACTGTTTTTTCCCTCTGTGAAAAACTGAGATGTTCCTAAAATAGTATACCATACTGCAATACTATCCAGCCTTGATACTATAATCCCCTCTAAGCGAGGAGACCCTGGCACATGGTGCTCAGAGCCCACTGACAGCACAGCAGCCACCCACCGAGGTGCATTTTCGGGATGAAGGATTTAAGGAAGTGGGTTTGGGAGCCCCCGTATGTGCACATCAGGAGAGGGGGATCACAGCTGCACTGGTGCGATAGTTCACTCTGGCTTGAGATGTAATTATGCTACTTCTTTGGTGTTCAGTCAAAACAGTGGTCAGATACACTGATACAGACCCACTACCTCATCTGAGACCACGCTTTAGAGTTTTATAACAGTATTTCAAAAACATCATATCCCAGTCCACTTTTCTTATTAATGCTCCTTGCATTATTGAAGAGATTAACAAAGAAGAGAAAGAAATTCATAGTCCTGTCCGCTTTTCCTAAAGGTTTATTTACTCACCTGCCTCTCAGTTAGGAGAAATACCTGTTCCACAGAAACTAGCCTTCAGAAGGGGGAAAGGGACTCATCACGGGCATGTATCCAAGTTTCAAAGGCTAAAGCACAGAGCAAGATTTGGGCTGGGACACCTGTGGCTGCAGAGGCCTGGGTGGGATATGCAGGTCCATGCATGGCCTCTCTGCAGCACCACCACACTGGGGAAGGGCTCACAGGTGATTATTAATTTTTTTTTCTTCCTCTACAGGGACCCAGAAGGGATCCTCAATTTTTATGCATCTGCAGAGGCCAGTCTCAACCACTGTGCACATCTGCATGGCACACCCTCCCTGACCCTCAGGAGGGGTCTCCTTGCTCCTGTAGACCTGTAAAAAACAGCTCAGAGTGAGAAGGAAGAACTTCTTGTGCTCCCTGGCAATGCACAGGAGCTAGAAGTTACCCTCAAAATTGCCCCTTTGCAGTGATAGACAGAGCTCATGAGTAAAATACTGCAGTGGTTCATCTGGTACACCTGCTAGCTGAGCACACCTCAGAATTGCTTAGAAAAAAAACCAAAAAACAATCCATTTTCTGTCTTGTGGGGTTTTTTTTGGCCTGCCCTCAGCAGAAAGCGCATACAAGAAGTATAAACTAAATTTAAAAAAACCCCAAAACTCTAAAAGCTATTCTGGGAAGGAAGAAAAAATTGAGATGACAATCATTCATGCCAGTTACACTGCATAATCTATTTCTAGAAGGTACTCAGTGCTGTGGAAAAGGAGGAGGTGCAAGATGACAGAAAGGCATTGATGCTCCGTTCATATCTGTGAAAGGCTGGGACAGCTGCTGGAGCAGACACCAGCGCTGGCGAGCTGACCTCCTTACTTTGATCTCTTTAACCACTGATTTGCAGCACACACGCAGCAAAGGTGCAGCATCCACCACATTATCCTGCCTCCATGCAACTGCCATGACCTGAGGACAGCCCACGCACAGTGCTCCCAACTCAACAACAGAGGCGATCCACTGCCGGCCAAGGGAGATGTTCTGCTGGCAAACCTCCTCCCACCAGTGCATTTCACAGATCTGCCAGCACTCAGATCCCTACTTGCTTCCAGCATTATCGTAGCAAACTGGATTTCATCCTGCCAAAATGCACAAGAAGAATAGACGCAGTGATTAGCTCACAGGAGATAAGTGTATTAGCAGACGGCATCCCTACTGTAACAACTATTTTTTGCTGTGTAATATCAAGATACCGAATTTACTTCCCAATTTTATTTATAACTTCAAAATTAATACAGCAGTTAACTATAAAATTGACACGTATGTTGTACTAGCAGTCAAGATTTTAATATAAACTTAACACCAAACTCTCAAAATACTTTGAGAAATAAGGATCTATTAGATAACAGGCTAATATTGCTAAAACTTTTCACATTGGCATACGAAAATTTAACACGTTAGGAAAGAATTAAGCTGAAACTGCATGCTTTAATCAAATCTTAGTGACATAATTTTTGCTGAATCAATTTGGAAAATCAGAAAGATTAAAGCTGAGATCCATTAGTAAGATGGCAAGTGAATATAAACATAATTTCTGCAATTTCTGCTGATTCAATTTTAAAAACCTACAAGATTAAAACTAAGACCTACTTATAAGATGGTAAGTGAATACAAACTTATTACTCTTCAGATCACATGGCTTTATTATGAAAATAATCAATGAAAAATCACATTAAAGCTGCTTTTCACATTCATCACATTATTCAGTAAAGAAGACAACAAAATTAAATCCTTCCTGATATGACAATATGAAACAAATATATTTTCCAGATCACAAAAAACTGCATTCCAAGATACTAGTCAAAACGCGGAATCAAACTTGCACTGCAAATCAACGAAGTATTATTAAATTAGCCCCAACTATGGAACAGGAGACTCTGTCCTGTATATTGTCTCTTCTGTATCTCGGCAGGTCTAGATGCTTCTGGGAAATTAGCCAGACTGATTACCGTTACAAGAAATCTTTCCTTTGGCTCTTCAAACCGCTGATGTCAGATCCTTCCAGTTTTAAAAGGATGCATGTTAGATTACAAATAAGAGCACAAGCTGAAGGAATTGCAGCAAAGTAGGAATGAAGGAGAAATAAAGCTCCTATTACTCTTGTAGGAATCCATACAAATTTTTCACTGGGGCAATTAAGTATCTCAGAAGATACAGACCAAGAGTAAGTTGGGTATCTTTCTTCGGGGTCATCAGCAGAAGATGGAAATGGGCCACTGAGGCATCAAGTTCATCTCCACCTGCCCACCAACCACAGCCAACAGTGCAATTAAACCCTAATCAAGACCCAAAACCCCCACGCCACTGCTTCTTCCTCTTTGCCTCGCTGCAGAACAGAAGCCCAAATATTACAGATGTGGGGAGCCTAAACAGCCAGATACAGCTCATCTCTGAAAGATACAACACCTAACAGCCAAGATAAATTAAGGGACATCATCCTCTCTTGGCAAACAAAGGAAAGCAACTTTTCTTCAGGCCCCAGACCAGCCATCAGATCCCCACCTGTGGAGCCCAAAGACTACAGCAGAGCCCCAGTGACCTTCCTAGTGCACAGGGACACGTCCAATTGCTTTCAACTGCAGAAACAGTTTGTGATGAGAGCATATTCTGCCGTTTATAAAGTGTCTGATACTTCCCTCGCTCCCTGCCCTCCAGCCCAAGATTGGGGATTTTATTTTTCTGTGATTCTAATAGCACAGAATTGACACACAGGTTCTGGCTGACAGCCTTGACTGACCTTTTTAAAGGCCTGAAATAGATTTAAACTCAAAGTCCCCGGCAAAGGAAGCCTGGCACACTTCTTTCATGCGACCAAATAGGGTTCAGTCCCAGCGACACTCCCCCACAGACCAGATAGGATGAAAAGGGCAAGTCTCTTAAAATATGGCTCTGACTTTGAAATTCAGATGACAAGGCTTCTGGACATATGGTATTTGACAGCTCTGTAACACAGCAGCTCTGGTCACCCCTTGAAAAATTAATCAAAGTTTCATAAAGACATGCTTTTTCCAATTCTGCCTTCCTAACTTTGCTGAAGGGGTCCGTGGGTTCCAGCAACCAGACCCTTTACAGGGAGAAGATAAATTGAAGCAGACATGGCAACTCCTGCAGCCTGAAGCTACCAAAGTGAGTTTCCCCCCTCCTTTATTATTTTTTAACTATATAATTAAGTAGAATGCATCAAATTCAGCCATGAAGCAAATAGCACTCAGAACATATAGCTGAGTGTAGAATACTTAGTTACAAAAAAAGGCAACTCCTCAGAAAAATAGCACAATGGGTTAGTCAACTTTTTAAAAAGTCAGAAGGGGGGAGGGTTGATAATTCTATGATTTAAATATTATTACCCAAGTTAAACTTGAAAACCCTGCAAATACATTGCCCCATGTAGCAGAGACAAGCAGTGACCAGTACACGTTTCACATGGCAGTACTGTGCCCGTCGGAGCCCCACATGGCACTCCACCTGTGCTCCACTGCTGCAAACGTGCCTTCATTTACTGAACATAAAATATTCAGGGGAACACAAAACATTTAAGTGAATCACTACATTGTGCAGCCCTGTGCAAAACACCTCCAGGGATTTCTCATCTTCTGACTGTCCCTTTAAACCACAGAGGAAGAGGAAGAAGGCCAACAAAGTCTTGGACAGCTGTTGAAATGAGCATGATGTCCTGACCACGATGTACATCTCCAGGCACAGACCGCAGGCGTGGGGCAGTCACCACGGCAGGGATTGCTCCAAGCACCTGCCTCTCTACAACTTTGATAGTAGCAATTATGCTCAGACACGTGGAGAATTAACACAGCTATTTCACAGACCAAGGCATCCTGGAGCTGAACTGGAAAACTACTATGCAATAAAGCAGGCTGTCTGTTTACCTTGAGCCTGACACCTTGCTTTTATTGTGCAATCTTCCACTTTACTAATCCAAATTGAGAGCTGGGGAAGCCCTAAAGCAAACCTGCAAGGAAACCACTTAAAATCCATCACACACCACTAACAGAACAAATTTAATTCCATTTCAGGAAGAGATGAAAAGGGGCAAATATAATGGGAACCTACTGTTTCACACCAGCTTGTGAAACATCCAGCTGTGTCAGGGAGAGAGGACTGTGCAGCTGTGTGGGGTAATTATTGCCACTGTGATACCTGAATAAAACCCATCACATGCAGGATCACACTGGTTTGGCTATCTCTTAGTTTACTGTGTTTTTTAGTCACCCTTAAATAATCACATTATCACTTCAGAGCACAAACCTTAGTTTTTATACCTTAACAGCAATGCCATGTGCAGACTGTACACATGCACCTGGTATCTCGTGTGCTTCCCATCATAAGTGAGGTTATTAGACCAGCCCTTACTCAAGGCTCAGGGCCACAATGAACCAAGTCCTGTACAAATAAGCAAAATAGCTTCTGTCCTGGGCAGCTCCCCATCTCATCAGCTGCTCTTGTCCACATTTATCTTGCTTCAGCAAGGCAAAACCAGTTCCTATTCCCATATCTGTTGCAGCACTGAGCACAACATTGGTACTTAACAGCTCCTCTAACTCATTTTGCCTAATTTGAAATTTCAAATCCACAAAATAGGTCTAAGTTTTGAGCAAGTTTTCCTTTCAGAAAGTTTGGAAATGAGTAGAATCCATTTTAAAAAATGGAGAGAAAAGGCCTAGAGGGGATGGACTGAAAAAAAAAAAAGGCTATAAGAAAGGAGAATCATATGACAAATGTAATTGAATCCAGTCTCTAAGAATGAGTAAAAACCATCCATCAAAAAAGACTGTGTAAGGGTAAAAATGAAGTGTGATAGTCCTGTCACCTTTGGGGCTTCGAGGGATAAGTAAAGTCCTGGATGAGAGATCATAGAAAACAGGGCTGGAAGGGACCTCACGAGGTCATCTAGTCTGTCTCCATGCCCCAAGGCAGGAGCAGCTCTACAGATATCATTCCTGACAGATGTTTTTTCTAACCTAAAGACCCACAATGATGGAGGTGCCACAACCCCCACAAGCAATTTAATGGAGTATTTCATGCTAGAAAGTTTTTGTCACTAAAGTAAATCTCACTTGCTGCAATTTAAGCCCATTATTTCTTGTCTCATCCCCCGTGGAGAAGAAGGGTACTTCCCTTCTCTGTGCAGCAGAACAGTGCAGCAATGGCCTGAGCGACCCAGCCTTGGCACTGTTTTAATTCTTGCCACTGCTGCTCCCATTACTTTTAGTTTGTAATACTGATTTTTGGAAAGGATACTGAATGTAGCATCATGGTAACAGGACAGGAATTTTAACTGACTTGTCCTGTCTACAAATGGTTAATCTTGACAAAGATCCTCTCTTCTCCCTAAAGATGAAGGGAGAATCACAATTCTTCCTCCCATGATCATAGTGCTTGTATTTCTGTGAGGATATTAGGTTATTGTATCCAGCAATTCTCATCTCTCTGAACATTTCCCTTTCAAGCCACAGGGTCTTGCCAGCAGACAATATTCAAACATGAGAGCTAAAAAAAAAAAAGCAGCTGTTCACCATGATTTCAAGTGGCAAGTCTCTAGGTAATGATAGGAAAAAAGCCAAGTACTTCAGTCAACTGAAAGACATTAGCTTGATGCAGATACTGCTAGGCAAATTACTATGGACTGTGTTATATAGGATCTCTTCTTTGACCTGTAATGTTATGGCATTAAGAATGGGTCATGCCGGCTTTTGAGAGCAAGGAGGCAGGAGCTGGTGAAAGATATATTCTCTTAATAAACATGAAATTACAAACCAGTTCTCTCTGGATATTTATACAAGACAGCAACATCAAGAGAATAAAAGCTGTGAGGGTCTTTTTATTTGTTCAGTGGGGGGTTTTTTTGTGCATTCAAATCTAAAGCTGTCACATCTTCAAGCTGTTCTCCCCAAATACATGGACAAACATCTTTTCTATGATGAGAACTCAGATTTTTTGCTTTATCACATCACTCTGACAGCTAAAGTATTTCTAAAAATTGCTAAATATCTTGGAATTCATAACATCAGTGCAAACACTACCAACATGAGACTTCCTAGGAGTATTTCTGACTCACACAGTCCTTTTTTTGCTTATGAATCCAATGACCTGCTCTGTGTCCTAATGCCAATTAAACATCCAAGAAAAGGGAAGAAGGGAGGACATCAAAGTTGTTACACTTCTCTTATGCCTTTCAGCCAAAAGCTTGTCCCCTTTTCTGAGCCTTTTATAGTCTAGGCAGATCTCAACAGCATTACCAGCCAAGGGAGAACACTTGCCTAAGGAGCTGTCTGCCTAAACTCCTCGATTTATTAGAGCCTACAGACATCAGAGAGCAAACGGGTGCAGTCAGCAAAGATGAGCTGCAGAAGAAAATGAAAACATCCATTATACACACACGCCTTGACTGCAGAATTCAAAAATACGCAAAACAGAGCACCCTGATTAATCATTAATTATACCACATACGTCTTAAAAGCTATACATTCACTTTACCAATCTGAAGGTCACATCCAAAATGATACGGTCATCCAATCCCACAGCTTCAAAGCACACAATACCGAGTAGCTCTCCTTCTGGATCAGTTCCTTCCTCTCATCTCTTTACATACATTGCCTTATCATAATTAGGAATACACATTTAGGATAGAAGTTAATGGACCAACATGAAAGAAGTGCCTGGGTCTATAAGCAAGCCAAATGCCAAACTCCTTAGTAAGGAAAAATTCCCATTCAAAGTAATGGGAATACAAAATACTTAAGTTTTGGCCCTTTGGGATAGATTTTTAGAAGAAAGCTGCTTCTATTTCAGTACCAAAGCAAGTAGCCAGACTTTCCAAGTAGTAACTCCACTTACATGCTCACCAGGTGCTAAGCTCTTATGAAAAGTGTAACAAAAAGTGGGTTTAAAATGTGCTGCCATACCTGTGGTGTTTAAAGACTGATCTTGAGTCTTCTGGGGGGAAAAAAAAAAAGGGGGGGGGGGAAGGAGGGAAAAAAAAAAACCCTAACTGAACTCATAGTCTGGTTTCCTTGCTTCAAAGTGGATTTCTTTCACTGATCCAAAAATTAGACTTGCTCTAGCGTTCCACTGTTTCCAGCTAAGAAAAACAGAGAAAATGCAGTTGCCATGAAGACATCTATAGAAGCTCGCATCCCACTCTACTGGAGTATCAAAATTTTAACAGAATATTGACATGCTCAAAAATTAGACGTTATTTTAAAAAAAAAAAAATAAATCACAAGACTCCTGCTATATTCTTGAAGCTCTTTTCAGTCAAGACTCGCATTTGAGTCAATTATGTCTCTTAATTAACAAGTAATCTTTTGAAAATTAACAAAGGAAAGCAATACTAAAGGCTATGGATGTTAACAAAAAGAAACAAGAATGATGTTGTTGGGTTTTTGCTATGCTGGATGAGACATTAGTGTGCCAAAGGCACAAGTAATGGAAATGTACTTCTATATAAATCTCCTTTCTTTGCTTGGCTTATTTTAAAATGACTCCGCTACAGCGTATATTAACCTAGTCATCAACCTTCTTGTAGTCAGCTTTCTTTTTACAGTTTATTAGGAATACAACCACCGTGGAATCACCAAAAGATGGTTAATATCATTGCCCTCTCACTTTGTTAAACTCACAGAAAGTTCATACTAGAAATTGAACAAAACCAAGTTCTGGGAAGCAAATCTTCTGTCCTTGCCATCATATGTTCAAACCTTCTCACTAGATATGATGGATGACACTTTCAGCACAACAGCACCTTGGTTTGCCTTGGCCAGAGGTTACTCCAAACAGTGGACAAGCACCTGCGAACTGGAGCTATTTTCTCCCCTTCTCCTTGCTGAACTGACTTTTAAGGGTGTTTTTTCAGAAGCTGAAGTCCACACAGACTGGTTAAGCTACAATAGATCAGGGGTCAAGTAAGGAACACACTCCATATTTGCTAAAAAATACCTATTACTATCCCTTCCTTATTTTACCCACTTGTCCTAGCTCTTCAAAAAGCTATGCTCAATACTGTGCAAAAATGCAGTTACGCTGCTACACGTGTAAATATTGCACTTCATGTTGGCACATTAAAGTTACATGTTATAACTAGAAAAGATTCTTCTCCCAGAAAAGTATGATTGCATGAATACACAACAACATTCAAAACCAAGAGCTAAAAATCTTGCCCTTGTCTTCCAAACAGTATGTTGTATTCAACATTTTTCTTAATTTTTCTACGCTAGAGCACAGATAGCACTATCCTACTTACTTTACAAGTATATAGGGAAAGTTCAGCATTTAGCAGTGATGAGAAAATTGTTTTAGATCCCTGAGGGAAGGTGCTATAGAAGTGCATCCAACATAGTTACTACTCAATCCAGCTTGCTGGAGCTGAAAGAAAACAAAGTGTTTTCAAAGTCAAAGTGAAAGCCAAGATCTTTTCCTTTTATTTGTGTGTGTATATTTATACACACACATGCACATCCCCCTTAAAACTTTAGGAAGTGAAATCTCTAATGAGAGTGCTGGCCTGTAAGGACAAGGTTAACATAAGGCAAGTTGTGCAAGGTACACAGAAGCATATGCTATATGGAAAAGAATGGTTAAAGCAACTTGCTTGTACTATCATAATTTTTTTTCCTGGGATATGAACAAACCAGAATCAAAGCAATTACATATTTACCTTGAGAAAAAAAAAAAAAAAATTGTGCATAACTCTGAGTTGCCATAATGAACACATCAACTTTACTTTGACCAAGAGAAGATGTGCGTTTTTTTCCTCCAACATATGCACTGGAAAAAAATACTGGTAAAGTTAGAATTCAAAGAAACAAGACTGACTCACACAGCACCTTCCTTAAAAGGGAAAAAAAAAAGAGCCCATGCTGTGTAAATATAGAGAGGTAAACAACTAGGAAGGCTCATTGTAAATTGTACTGTATGCTGGGTGATTTTCATGCTGAGGAGCTTCCAAAGAAGAGAGACTGCAACATGTGCTCTCACCCTCTTTATCTCAGACTTTTGCATAATGCAAATTGCAGAGCAAGGAGCCTCAGTTCTCCCATTTAAATTACGCAGTATTGATATTTTGTCTCCGGAAGTTTGGTACACAGTGTGGAAACTCACTAGTTATACAAAACAAGGCAAAAGAACTGGTTCAGACAAGCAAATTACATATCCGCTCCTCTCTGACCTCCAGCATCTCAGAAAAATTGGGTGGATGAAAGAGCCCCTGGCACTGTTGCCAGCACATCTCCCTGAGCTCCTCAGCCTTGGCTGAATTACAGGGGGCAACTTCACACATGGATGAACTGTTCTTGAACAATCTTTCTAACGTAGTAGATGCAAGTAGGCTTTCCTCCAATACCAGAAATCATGTCCCACATGTTTGTTTTGAATAATATTCCTGCGGACAACCCATTGACATTTCTGGAGGGGAGTTTCTTTCTAATAGTGGTGCAGGGGTCAGTTAAGTCTTGGGGAAAGACGGGTGGGTGGCAAGCCTCCAGCACCAATTTCCAGACCAGACTCTTTGAGATGCAATTCTATAGAAATGTGGGTGCTTTTCTATGGGGTCCCAAAAAGCTGAGGGACCAAAAGACTAATTTATCTCTGGGTCAAAGTTTTAAAATAGAAGATACAAATACTGGCCATAACCATAGATCACTCAAAAATGGGATCACCTTAGCGGAGGAACTTTTGGGCATCTCCACCTACAAAAATTATATTGATGATGGCACTGCGTTGTGACAGCCACAGCCATAAAGGTGAGAAAATAATGACTATGGAAACTCTGGTTCCCACAGGACACTCCTTCAGACACAGGAATGATCCTCGAAGGTGTTTGCCTGTGCTGCCATCATGGCTGTGACTGTCATGCAGGAACATGTTTGCTCCTGCTACAGACATTAACAGCATAGGGAAAGCAACACAAATGTCAATAGTGGCCAGCCCAACATTGACACTGCTGTTCTTTGTGTGGAAACATAAAGCATGAAGAATAAAGCCAGCCTGGGCCTGACTAATTGTCCTACCCCGAAACAAACCAAGGATGAATGCAAGACCTCAAAGTTTGCTGAGCTAGGACCCTTCCAGGCTTCTTGGTTTAAACACTTAAAACATTTCAACACTTAGTGATGCACATTTCCTCAGTGGTAGAAATATAGATAAGCATCTTCATTTTTTACATGAAGCAACTAAGCACATACATTCCCTGGTTTCAGAACAAATTGCATCAGTCTTTATCCCCAGGAATTCAGGAAAGGACAGAACAGATGAGGAGTAAGAGCAAAGGCCATCAAAGGTTAACCTCTGAGATCAGAAGGAATGGCGCCATAGGGGAGCACCTCTGCTCAGTCTCTGAAATCTCAGCACTTTGCACTGAGATTAAGTGCCATATGTACTCAGCAGTACATACAGTGTTACCAAAGTTTTTATTTTTAAATAAATAAAGGCCAGAAAGTACAGATTTCCTTAACTCTCCAGTGGCTTCAATTATGCAGTACTGCATCCACCATGTAAGTAGTATTTTCAGAGCTTTAGCACTTGACATTTTGAGATAAAATGTCATGAATAGAATTTGTGAACCTCTCTCTCTTCCCTTCCCCCCCCTCCGCCTTGAATTTAAATCCTTAAAGGCATCAGACCACTGCTTCAAATGATCTCCTTCCTTTTCTTTCCTCAAATTCAGGACTGAAGACCAGACTGACTTTAATGGCATCTTCACAAACAGTTTGCTCTAAGACTTACTTCAAGAGCTTTTCTTCTCCCGTGCTGCTCACTACTAGGCTAAACAGTATTTCTTCTGCTCATTAAGTCCTGCAGGCAGAATCGCTCTTGCCTATCAGGACTCTGCTGGCTGTTTGCTTCTTCTGCCTTCCCTCTTTCCAACCCAGGACCACAACAGTCTCCTTGAAAGAAATCAGTTCCACATGCTCGAGTCAGAGCATACTGGCCTTCAACATTATGCCAAAGTGCAGAGTCATTAAACTGGTCACTCCAATTTATGGCTTCCCTCGCTTTTATTCTTACTTCCTTATGCTCATCCTCTTCAAATCTATTCTCATTTTCTATGCCCCGAGCAAGAAGTGACAGGCAAATAGAAGGCACAAAAATAAATAACTTTCAGTGAACTTCTAGACTACACTGAATGTGAAGCAGTGACATAAGAAATTATTTTATCAAATTAAGTCAACTAGTACAGGGAGTTTAATGGTATCATAGAATCACAGAATGGTTTGGGTTGGAAGGGACCATAAAGATCATCCAGCTCCAACCCCCCTGCCATGGGCAGGGACACCTTCCACTAGCCCAGGTTGCCCAAAGCCCCATCCAATCTGGTTTTGAACCCTTCCAGGGAGGGGGCAGCCACAGCTTCTCTGGGCAACCTGTGTCAGTGCCTCACTGCCCTCACAGTGAAGAATTTCTTTCTTATATCTAATCTAAATCTACCCTCTTTCAGTTTAAAGTTTAAATATTATCTTACTGGTTTCTCCATTGGCACATGGACTTACCAGTAAAACTGAAAGAGGACAGTCATTAATTCTATCATACTCTTCTGAGAAGACAGCTGTGGCAAACCCACCTCCTGAGAAGTAGATTTTGGATGCATTTTCTCTTCCTGAAGATGGAGAGAACCTTAGTCCCAGCATCCTCTTGCTCTTATCCGATGCAAATATGCTGCTTTCCAATTCCACTCTACAACTCCACTGCTACTTTATTTAGTTTGCCTCTAATTGTACAGCTTTTTCTGAAAGGTCAATTGTTCCTCATCTAGCTGATGGCCTCCCAATAGAGTCTGAGCTGATTATTACCCCCTGCCTACTTATATAAGCTATGGTCAAGATGATGTTTGGCATTATTAAGATGTGATGTCCTGTCAAGGATGCCTTCACAACTGAAGAGCTAATCTGACAGCTCTGAGCTGGGAGAAAAAAAAAGTTGCTTTTCTTCTTCTCCAGTATTTGCCCTGTGCTGTCATGCTGCATGTGGGGGCCATACTGGCATCTGTTATCCATTCCCCCGAAGGAGTCCTTCACAAGAGTGAATCTGTCTGCAAAGAAAACGGGAGTATTTTGAAGATGGTATGTGGAAAGTTGCCATAGGTCTTCCAGAAATCTTTTCTGTAAATCTCATAAGAGCTGACCTGGGGCATACGAAACCACAGCGCTTGTGAAATACAAAGTAATCACACTGAACTCTTTTTCAGCCATTTGCATTTTCAACAATTTCTCTTCAGAGAGATGCCCTGTGCCTACGGGAATATTTGCCTCTATTCGCAGCTGACTTTTAATCTAAGTTGGAATCTGTTAGCTCTTCTTTTATAGTTGACAGTGAAGTTGTGGCTCTGTTAAGATAAGTGTTCTTTTTGTTGCCTCTTGTATAAAATTCCTGGAAGATGTGCCCTCAAACAAATCTCCCAGAATACCAGGGCAGAAATAAAGTAGCGTCACTATTACTGAAAACGCTCAGCAAATCCCACACAGCCCAGGAGAATCTGATGGAAAATGTTAAATAAAGATGTTCAGTATGGCCAGATAAAAGTACTAAACAACCAACAAATGTTGAATTATAAAGCTTGAAATCCAGAAATATCTATTAATCCTTTAGATTTGTTACTCTGATGCCTAGGATTTCATTTTTTTTGTTGTCTGAGTCACAATGTAGGAACTTTTTTAAGATGATGAATTTTAAATACAAAAAAGATCTTAGAACATCTCAAGAAGTAAAAAAAAAGAGAACATTTTCTTTAAGCCAAAAGGCAAGGGTTTGTAGTTTTATTTTTTTTTTTTTTTTTTTTTTTCATTGGGGGGTTTCATAGGATTTGTACTTGAGCTGTTAAGTATTTGAGCTCATAAATACTGTTGAAAATATTAACAACCTCGAAGTTGCTGGCCCCCAGAAGTGATGTAATTAACCACCGAAAGTCTTCACAATACTGTTACAAATTAAATTAGATTGTCACAGAATTCACAGGCAAAGGAGCCAAACCCAAAAAAAGCCAATCTATCCTTTGTAACTGAGATATAATGGAGTACTTGTTTCAATATGAGGATCTTGTTTATTAATAGAGTTAAAGCCTGCTGTTTCATTGAGAGAAATATTTTCAACCCACAAGAACAGAGATATTTCTTCCCATGCTTGTATGTTCAGCTGAAGAGCATCTTACACTGAGAAGCACAAGCAAGAGGCCAAAGACAACTCTTTCTATGGAAGAATGGCAAGGATAAAGAAGAGGCAGGAATTCCCATGGAGATAGCATAATTCAGAGAGGAACCTTTGCTAATCCTAGGGGACCACTAGCTAGGTACGAAAAATGGGGCAGTGGATAACATATTGGCTTCTGCAAGGACCCTTAGCCCTTGCATCAAGCAAGGCTGTGTGAAACGTGAAAAGCAATTTGGAGCATCGCCTAAAAGCCTCCTGTCTTATCACCACTCCAGTCACTACAGTGAAATATTTTTCAAGCATCTCAGCAGCTGAAGGTTAAATACAGATGAAGCGATTACACAATACTGGAAGATGGTTGCTAATAAAGTTATTTTTCATAATAGGGCAGTTTTCACCAAAATGGGAATTAGGGTGAAAATAGCTACCCTAGAAAATACTGGGATCCATAACAGTTTGTCTCCCAACATCACCTGTATCCAAGAAGCAGCTCATTTCAGTGCATGCTAAAAAAAAGACATTGTTAAGCACAAGTGTAACCCTTTCAATTACTCTTCCCACTTCTGTGCTGCAGGATCAGTAGATCTGAAGTGTGTGTAAACAACACTTAAGCCCAGAGCCCCCGGAGGTAGCGTGCTCTCCACTAAATGATCTCACCCAGCAGAAAACATCCTGTATTTGAAGGAAGCTCTTCAAGAATAAAAGAGAATTCAAAGTCAAAAGAAACAAAAGATAAAGAGAATTGGGGTTGCCTGCAAAGTAACAGTAACCCAGCTAAAAGAAATCATACCAAGTCACAGCTAGAAAGCCAATGTAAATTCTGCTTTCAGGAATAAAAATCTTGCTTGCTATTTCCTAGTACTGGGCTGTCCCACCACAAATGGTGAGGATGAGCAAAACCGGTCTGGACTCCTCCACTTGATTTCTGCCATACCTGCTGATGGGAGCTTGGGAAAATTCAACATTTCTAGTAGACACACTGAAAACTGTTCAATTATTCAAAGAGTAAAGTGCTAGATCTGAGTCAAGAAAACAGGATCAGGAGCCAGGTCTCAGTGCTGTGGTTAGCAAAGCACAGAATGGCTACAACCACAGCAGTGCCTGCAGTGTAGGCATTGAGCAAGGCTTCAGAAATCAAAGCATAGCATTTCAAGAGAAACAAATGGGTTTAGGAGCCCAACTCCCCTTGAATGAATTGCATTTCAAAACCCAGCAATGTCTTTTTTGCAGATCTTCATCTCCATCCCCAATATTATAAATTGTACCCAAATACCCACCCTCTTTGCTAAAGCTGTTATCAATCTTAATTCTTTCTCCAGAAATAGACTATCATAAAAAAAACCCACCAAAAAACAGTTGATGAAATTTGTTTAATTAGTTGGTCAGTTTCTTACTGATGTGGTATTCTAAACTTTGTGCAAGAGTTCTTCAAACTACAGCACTTTGAGCATGTAGGTATTAGCAAGAATGTGTCTTTTGTTAGTAGTCTCCCAGTCAGGAAAGTCTGCCCGACTCAAATGATGACTTAGTGTCATGGGAATCTTATTTCTTTTTTGCTGTTTTATAGCCACTCATCTTGAACTGACATTGTACAGCACTCTTCACTGCTGGTGTCAGATGGTATATCAGCATCCAGAGCAGCCTCAGCATCTTCTGGATGAAAAGTTTCTATGATTAACTTTAAAAATGTCAATCGTTCGCCACGTTCAGTATTCAGGCTTGTTCATCAGTTAGTAATAACATTCCTAGCTGACCTGAAAATGTGTTCTGAATAAGTGCTGGGAAAAGGAAAGCTTAAACATTTGACAGCAGTTAGAGATGAAGCAGACTATACTTTTCATTTCTGAAATGAGGATGCAGTGATTTCAGTAGGCTTCTGCAACAGAAAAAGCTACAAGATTATGGAAACAGACCTTTTCTTCTAGTTTTTATGACAACTACAATTCTACATGTCTCAGCTCTGCCCTGCAATTAAAAGGGGAAGATACCAGAAATAGCTGAAGAAGCAAGAGACAAGAAAGGAAAAATAAGCTGATTCCAGCTACTCCTCTCTTTTCCGTGTGTGCCATACACATCTCATTATTAGATTAGAAGCTTCTTCCAGGACCATCTCCATAGGCTTTGAAATTGCCACCATTAAAATACGTCACAGGAGTTATTTTTAAACTGTGGATTGTGTTACAGAGAGAATCTCATTTTTTAAAAAATGTAATGGAGAAAAAACATTCATTAGAAGACTATGACAGCTGAGGGAAAAAAAATATTCATCATATTCGGAGGATATAGAAGAAAAAAAAAAGCTTGGAATGTGTTCTTGCTCTCTCAGCCTGAATACCTCTCTCTTCCTTGACTGGTGTCAAATGTGATCAATCAAATTAATTCTGCACATACTAAAAATTACCTTCTCCAACTCATTCAGCTCTAAAGTCACAGTCTCTCTTCATTCGCACCAAAGTTAGACTACCACCTAAATGAAAGGGAGCTGGTTCGACATGCTGCAACGTAGGTGGATCTCCCAGCAAGTCAACCAATCTGATTTTCAGAGGCATACTAGCGCCTGCAACATCCGTTGGTCATAAAGCCAAAAAGAAACTGATAACAAATCTATAATCCTTGCAGTAGCAGTGCCTGTAGCCGCAGTCCTTTCCCATAGCCCTCTGATCTGCTTTCATTGGTTAGATGGTCTTCAATCACTCCCTTCCCCAGTGGGGACTGCCGCTGAGGGACATCTGTTCGCTTTGTGCTGCTCAACACCCCCACAGTGTTTCAATGCTCTCAACAACAGTTTAAGATGAGAAAATGGCTATCAGGCCAAACTCAGAAGTGAGTGAAACACCAAGCTTGAAAAATCCCCCTGACTGGCAGAGGTAAGTGAGTTCATGTCCTGCTCAGATGCTCAAAAAAAGACAGAGGAAAGGAAAAAAGTTCACATGCAAGAGCAAAAGACAAGACCAATGTTGAACGGGAAGCAAAGATTTCTCCCATGCACAACGAAATAAAAGCCTCATGCATTATTTACAGCCTGTGCAGCTGGGGCCTGGTACACCTCTTCCAGAAAGTAAAAAACCATTCAACATCCTCATAGCTTCAAAACTGCAGAATCACCCCAGGGAAAAGATTCAGGGAAGAGGCTGAGGCATGAGGCAAGTTTACAAGTCAAACAGCACAAGAGCGGTGTTGTGAGTTTTTTTTTTCATTTCATAGGCTGGATACTTATCCTAGGAGATGCTAGACTGACCTGCTCCAAGTTTGAAAATTGTGCTCACTATCTATAATAAACAGATGGGGGGCGGGGGGAAGAGAAATTCTTAGCACAAGTTAGCACAGCCGTGTTTAAAAGAAAGCACATCCACAGTTCAAGTAGATGCAGCATCATTCCATGTCTCAATACTGTCCTGATAAACCGAACCTTTGCAGGACACTCTCTTAGTAGTTTACTAATCCCCACCTGGCCCTGCAAAGGGCACTCTGCAGCTTCTCCACGAACAACCCAAGCAACATTATAAGAACCTGTAAGGGTCAGGAGAAAGCCCTGAGCCAGAGCTCTGGCAGAAATCCAAGCTGGAAGAGACACTGACTATGCACAACGGCAATTGAAGACAGACAGCTTTTCCCCAAAGTGATATTTTAATTCAGAAAGGAACCTTCACTAATCTCAGGAAGGGTTTATTATTATCTGTGTAGCGAATGAGACTGCAGTTGGTCTACATAAAGCATTAGTTTCCTACAGGGCATTTTAGACTTTAAATGATGAAGGACCAGACCTAAACCAGAAGTCTGCTGGAACTCTGCTCTTACCTTTAATTTGATTTAAGCGTGCCAAAAGGGAGGGAATGAAAGTACAGCAATATCAAAAAAGACCTCAGCGGAACGCAGGGTGCAGGAGGGATCCCCTCAGGCTGGGATCTACACGGGAACCTACACCTACACCAAACCTCCTGCCCTCTCTGGGACTGACCCCTGCAGTGGGCTGCTGAACGTATTCCTCCCTGACCAGTGGGCTGGGACACAGGAGACGTAGCAGTTCTACCCTCTCCAAGCAGAAAACACAATATATAGGCAGTGGAGTTGTCCAGCTGAAGAACAGCTGTACGTGCAACATCTCACGGGAAATAAGTGACCTCACCCATTAAAAGCACTTTGCTCTTTGGCTATGATATTTTTCAGTGTGTTCCCACAGTCACCAGCATGAGTGAGTTCTCTAACTGAAGGGAGTTTGGCTTGCCAGCAACCAGCTTTGGGTGAGACCTCTTCTCTGCAACTCCTCCCTTATACTTTATATGAGGAGCAAGCATCTCTTGGTGCATGCCAGGACAAGACAGCACAAGGGAACAAAAATCTTGGTCATGGATGCCAGCATTACAGAAAGAGCAGTAACTGCATTGGAAAAAAAGGTTCCACCATGGACCATAAGTAAGTATAACCAGCAGTGGTCTTCCAGTGCAAAATTTCTAACCTCTCCTAGGCTGAGCCATTAAACACAAGGATGACATCCACACGCACTGACTTCTGAAACCCAGTAACTCACGGGGTTAAAAAGGACTGCAAGCTTGTTATAAAACCAGAGCTGATTCTCCAACATGGCACACATCCCACACCACTTCCCTCCCAGCCCTTCGCTGGAAGATCTACATTACAAAAGAGATTTCCTCCAAAGCTCTACCTGTGATGAGCTTTACTGAAGAAAAGAGGGGAATCTAAAAGAAAGATAAAAGCACAGGGATGTGGGTTAGAAAAGGTCAAAAAAAGCTACCACGTACTGTTACTGGGTTCACAGGAATGTTTCATTAAGTATTTTTCTTCTCTTCCCCATCCTGCACTATAGAAAAAGTATTTTTCCAGAATGCTCAAAGGTACCAATAATCAATTTAAAACATATGAAAAACAGTTAAAATGCATTTTTGAGCTCTGTGCATTTTGGAATGGAAAGCAGAGCACTGTAGAGTAGCCATCATTAGGAAAATGGTCTCTTAAAGAAATTTTCTCACATATGATGAGGACTGTGAAGCCTTTAAGAATCTAAAAATATTTTTATAGAACTTGTCAGGTAGGAAGAGCTAGGTGGGGATTTTACAAAACCTGCTCTTTTAACCCAAAATGTGCGAGCTGTACCTACAGGCTCTTTAGTTATCTAATGTTCTCATCAACAGAACTACAATTAAATCCATACACTGATACCTACTGACTGAAGTGGGGGTGAACTGCAAAAATTGCTCCCCTCCGGGCTGATGATGGCTAACATACAAAAGCTGATTATCTTTCCTAAAGATTACCACTCTGCCTTCAGGGTGTAGAGTTCTCCTTTTTTAGCACTATGCAGTCCACGAGCAGATTCCTCCTATTTCTGACCACTCTTTTTAATGATGGGCCAGAACTGCAGCAACCTTGCTGAGCATTCAACTCTGTTCCCAGTGAAGTTGAGCGAAACTTTGCCAGGATTCAGCCCTCTCTGCTCTGGAGGAGATCCAGCCAGGTGTCTCATCCTCACGCAATCTGCTCAGCTCCACTGACTCATGGAGCAAGCTCGCTCAAAATTTTGCAAAAGAATACACCCAGAGAAATCAGTGGGATTTAGAGCTTCACAGAATCATCGTGAATTTGGAAACAGATTTAAGCAGCAGCTCAGAGTCAAGCTTTCAGCTTGTGACACCTGCGTCATGAACTAGGGTGCCTTCCAGTTAATCATGGACCCGCATCCCTCAGCCAGCCTGCAAATGCTCTGCACAGAAACACCCGCTAACACTGTAGATGTCAAGATCCCCATCGACAGTAGGTCTTGGCATGCCCAAGGGTATTCATCTGGACAACACAGCACAGCACACAAAGCACACCTCCATCCCCTCTTTATTTCTCTCTGCAGATCCATATTACTCAGTCAAGTGTAAATTATTAAGAAAACATAAGAATAAAAATCTAACAATATGAATCCACTCTTTGATAAACAAACTAATAGACAAATGCTGCCAATCTGACATGTCCAGACATTTTTCTTTTAAAAAAAAAAAAATAAAAGTCACAGCTTTCTACTACTTGCATCAGAAACCAGATCAGCAAGCCACAGGAGGATATGGGGCAAGGACATCATAATTCAGAGACTTTCAGTTCAGTCATTAAAATGATAATTTGAAGCACAGAATGAGGTCCAAGCTAAGCATCATGCAGCAGCAGATCCTCTGTATTGTCTCCTATTTTTATCACCAGACTACTTAGCTTCATTACTCAGGAAATGGATGTGATGGATCAGACAGGGATTATTCCTTTCTCTTACTCAGTTGTTAGTTAATTAAAACAAGTTGTTTGAATCCTATTGCAAAATTAGGGTAAGTATGACCTGGTAAGCAACACTGAAATTTGAAGTCACTAGTTCAACCTCACAGACTTCCCCACTGAGCCAATGCCAAAGCAAGCACATCCATAGCCACAAGATTTTGGCACGAAGGGCTGTCCAGGCATCACACCTCAGTCCTGCTCCCTGCTGTCTGGGCTTCCTCAGTTCATCCAACAACAAAAATAGGATCATTACTGAAAACCACTAGTCCTGCAAAAAAGAAAAGGAACACACTCGAACACATCAGAATTTGTGCTGCAGTTTAACAGACTGAAGAAAACTCTCTACAATAAATTGCAAATTTTCTCAGCTGGTGAGGGTTTAGATCAGAACCAAGTCCCAAAAAGGGCATTTTATACTACAGAAAAACTTTTTATAATTCAGATTATACCAAGCCAGATGAATAGGCTCTTGGAAGCAGTAAGACATTACAGAAAAAATAAAAGAAAATGATAGTTAGGAAGGAAATAACATTGGAAGGGGAGGTGCTTTAGTGGCTGAGGACTCTATTGCCAAATACAGCTTTTACTCAAGTTAAAATATCAATGCAAATGGAGCTTTAAGGAAAGAAAAAAAAAAGGACAAAGAAAAAAATCAAAACAACTATCAAGAGCTTAGGTCAAGTGGTTTTCACCAGTTCAGACTTCTCAACATTATTCCTTATTTCTGCGATATTTCCCTTTGCCATTTTGATTTCTCAAATCTATTCATGCTGGGTTTAGATGTGGTAACATTAACTGCATGGGTTATTTCTTCTCTCAGTTTGCAGCTAATAATTTTCTAGACTCAGGAATGGCACAGAAAAAGCATTTTCTTTTAATTTGAAGAACCGTAATGAGGAATGTTTCCACTTGAAACATTTAACCAGTAGTTCAAAAACTAATCCATGTTTTCATTTGTGGAGAATGATACACAAGAAGAAAATACCGTAACATCTAATTTATGCCAGGGAAATTTTCTGAAACATCGAAACATGACGGATACTAAACAGTTAACATTCAAATTACACCAACGATGAGGAGGAGTGCAATGTACTTACTGAAATTAAATGTACCTGCTCTCTGGGTATAAATCCAACACCAGCTATTCCAAGTTCCCTATATTAAATTTTATTCATGAAGTTCAAACTAAGATTATGCTGATAAAATGCCAGACTGCATCTGCACTCCCCGGCAACAATACCAATAATAATTCCTGTTGCTCCTTTGCTAAATTCAGTATCCTTATGTTTTATTGCAGCCGCACCAGACCCTTAACCTAGCCAAGTTTGTGCTGCCAGTTGGCATTACAATCCTTCCAAAAATAAACATACTTGTAGTTCTGCTATATTGGCTCAAAAATGTCCATTTCTCTTCAGCTTATGATCAGTCTGGTTGCTAACACATTGCCGGTTGTCCTAGAGACCCTAAAGTGTACAGACAGGCACAGAATAATTGCCACAACCGGGGGGCCTCCCCCTCCCCTTTTTTAAATGCTCTTTTTGGAGATGTTTCTTCATTGCATCGGTTTAAACAGAGAGTAGATGTGTTTTGGAAAGCCATGTTCTGGCTCAGCAAGCAATTATGAACCCGATAGCAGAATTACCCGGTGAATTTTTCTGCTCTGTATTGTGTAGAAGACAGGGGTGCTTGGATTTAAAAGACATGCTCACTTCCCATCTCATATTTAGGTTTCTGTATACCCTCTCCCACCTAGAGAATATGCAATACTGTGCCCTTGGGCTACTACAGCTCAAATTCTTAACAGTGCTTAGGATCACATTTTTGAAGCGCTACTACCACAAACACCATGTAGTAGCCATCTAAGCCATGTTTCATGTCAAAACATCTTTATTTCCTAAGCACCGAGGCAACTTTGGGTGGCAGAGAGTGTTTGGCTTTATATACTGCTCATTAAACAGATATAGTCAAATGAGGGAGAGCACAGTAGAAAGCACTCCAAATGCACCAACACATTAAATGAAACATTCGTGTTAAATGAAACAAATAACCAAACAAGTGGTGTAGAAAAGAGAAGACCAGGAAAGCATGCAAGAGCCATCATCAAAGGTGTTAAGTGATTAAAATGAGGAGGAAGAATAACCGGTCCCTGTGTGCACCAAGGATAAAGACAAGAATGACTAGTTTAATTTATAACAACGGAGATACAAGTTCACTGATAAAGAAAAGGAATGGTCTGGTCTACTTGATTTGGCATTAAGCACAGACATGCTAAGCCTGACTAAGTCTTCAACACAGTTTTTTTAAGCAAACTTTACTTCCCAGAAGTGTTGACCACTCAGCCTAAGTTTAATGATGATGATTATAATAATAATAGATAGCCACTTATTTTGAACCAACTGTAGGTGCAATTTTACTTCATGTTTTGGCTGAAGATTATGAAATATGCTTCTATATAGGAAATAAATATGGTTTAAAGACAAAATGGATAACCTGCTGCACTCTTCTCTCGGACTTCTCCAGGCAGAAAATCCATTTAAGCCATCCATATCACTGAGGCTTTTAATATTGGCCCTATGGTAGTGACTTGCTCTCGATGGCACAGTAGAACCTCTGTCTGCGCACATGATGCTGCACTGATAGACACACAACCTGAGGAGCAAGCATGCAGCCTAAGAAGGGATTTCTTTCTTCAGGTTTTATGGTATCTGTGTACATTCCAAAATTACTTCCCATTGAACTTTCTTTCTCCCAATACACCTAGTGCCTCTTCTACCCTCTCACGTTCCAAGGCTTCTTTGAGATGAGACATACAATCATTTCTTCTCCTCCCTGCCAAAGTCTTATTGCCCAGACATGACTGCATAAATATGCTCAAATGTAAAGAGGTATGAGATGCTAATGCTTAGCTTGCATGCAACAAAGACGGATTTTTTTTCAGAAAAGACAGCATATGAGATACTAGGCCAGATGTTTCTCCAAACCTACTGCTGTTTGGCTTCAGTCTTACATGAAAGTCGTTTAAAAGGGCCCTCATTTGAAAGAGATAGACATAAGCATAATTAGCTGAGAACCATGAAGTTCATGATTTATTCATCACATATTCCAAGGCAAAAATAATATTGTCCTGAAAGGATACGTAATAGCTAGTGTTATTAATATAGTTATATATAAGTTAATAAAATCCATGAAACCCAAGTGTGCTGAAACATTTGTCTGGATTGGTGGATTGCTTTCTGGGCTTTTAATGATCCACATTTCCAAACGCAGCTTCTTCAAAACAGATTACGGAACAGCAACATCCCTTTAATTTGCAGCAATAGGTAGGTAATATATGATAATACCATAATGCTTCAACTAACATATTTTACTTCTCTTATTTAGTAAGAAAAAGAATGCATATCAAGAACACAAATACCCCATGCATTTGCACCTTTTCCTTCCCCTGTATCCAGTTCCACACCACAGTATCTAGCCCCAAAGAGAAGACCTAGCAACATATTTTGTTGCCATTGTTCTTCCCAGAAACAGATAATGTGTTTTTTATATGGTTACAGAATTCAGTCTTAGTGAGATCCTTAAGTAGTAAAGCACATCTTTAAGTGAAATGATTTATTGGTGACTCCTAGGGACTCGCAACCTAGCGAATAGAGGTTTTATCACTGAAATGCAGACAGTAAAAGGAATTACTCAGAAAAAACTTCTTCTCCCATATCACATGATACTTTTTTTTTTTAAAAAAAAACCCACCAAATTCTTTTATCTGGATTAAGGAGGGGCAGGAAGGTTTAATGCAGCAGCTTTCAAACACAGACATCAGAATGGAAGAACATCTTTCCTTAAGTTCATATTCAGACTTTATACCAAGCCTTTCATATACTTCCTGCACATATTGACCTAACCCATGAATCAACTATTAACCAAGCCATACAAACTATTCAAGTTTTAATGGTATACATTACTTAATGCAGAAAGATCTCAAAGGACAAAAACCTGCCAAAACGTATAGTATTACAAAGACAGACCAAAAATTATTCGGATGAGACAAGCCTAGCTCACAACTACAAATCATACTAGCTTCACAGTCAAAGAACACCTGAGCCATCAGTATTCTTAGTCTTAATCCTCTTAAATTTTTAAAATAAATTATGCTTGATCTAAGTTAATTCAGTCTTTAATTAAGCAATAATCACTGACAAATCACTGCTATATGTAAAGGAATGACCAATGTGCTAGACAATTTGACACGGCATTGTTCAGAACTGGAATTTCCCCACCAATTTCTAAGCCTTTCCTCAAGCAAGAGGTCAGCTTCAAGAAGTCCTCACCAACCATGGAATACCTTGGTAGGGAGCTTCGGGGCAGGGCAAAAGAGTTATTTGGAGTGAAGTCCCAGACATCAGCATTATGAAGTTTCAGTAATGTCTATCACTCGGAACAAGTCAGAAGCTCCTTTGTTGCAGCAACATAGGATAAGCAACATGGTACCTTCTTATAAAGCCTAGATGACATAGGACAACCCCAATTGTATCTAGTTCTTCAGTCCAAACAGGAGTCACAGCCAAAATACCAACATATCCCAGTAGTATTAAAATGTATTCATGAATACAGAAGCGCTCCCATGCTTACTAGGAAAAGCTGAGTTTGAATTGCTGAGCAGCAGTTTCAATTAATAGGTCTATTTTCCCCATCTATGGGCAGAGGATTTGCTTGCTTAACTCTTAATGTTAACAGAGTTGGACCTACAAATCCCTACTCGAGGTGGAATACTGACGTTCCTACTGCTGCACTTTTTGTCGAAGTTAAAGCAGAGCAATTCACATTACTTTAACCTCTGCCCATTTTGCTCACTCTCAGGAGCTTTAAATGCAAACTTTAAAAATGATGAGCATTACCTTGAGAAAAAAATACATTGTTTTGCTTTTTTTTGGGTTTTATTCAACAAGCACAGCCATCCCAACAGACCAATTATAAACTAATTCAAATAAGAAAACAAATCTTAATTTGTATACTTTGGTATAAGTCAAATACAGCTTATAGGTCAAATTTTTGAGATGAAGCCTTTCCATCACAAATAGAACAAATATTCCACTGGTTTCTGTGCTTACTCCTTTACCACCTGTAATGCAAAAAATAAGCTGATCCTTCTGAAATTATGCAACAAGAGATACCACTAAAACCTGGGGAAAAATTAGAGAAAAAAATGAAGTACTGAAGGACTCTGGTCCCAGTTGAACAAGTCAGTGTAGGCAGCTCTCAGGCTGGAATTTCAATTGCGGTCCAGTTCACTCAAGTTCACTATGAGCTCAGTGCCTAATTCTCTGGTACAGACTATAGGCACTAACATACACGTGAACAGTAGAGGCAAAATCCCAAAGGCCAGTTCATCCTCACCAAAAACAGAGTGAGGCAGAACATGTCTAATGAAAGACTGAGGACTCATTTCACTCAGACAAAAAGCAAAGAAGCATGGACAAAAACTGCTGTCAGTGTCATCGCATGGAGAACTTCCCCCGAACATCACCACAATGAGTTGTGGACTCAGTTACTGGGCAAATTAAGAGTCCAAGATAGATCAGAGACAGCGTGCATGGAGATCCATTCTGAAGTCCATCAGCGCTCTGCCTGCAGCGACACAGTGCAACAGGTGCGAGAGGCAGCTGCCTTCCTATTGGGATTAGGAGCGACATGCTGTTCACTTACAGCTTGTCACAACGCTGTCTTGAATATTTGGGACTTCAATTTTTCAAAAAACTTTTCTATGCTAATGACTTCCTACAGATGTTTTGAAATGTTTTAACTGTTCTAGTTTGATTCAGTGAGCCAGTAATACTGTGATTTGAGGTGAACACAGCAAGAGCTGCAGCAGTGAACCCATCCAGGACCTTCCTGGACATTCAGTATCAACAGGAGATGGAGAAGCAAATTCCCATCCTCCCTGGGAGATAGGGGTGCAATGAAATATGGGAACAGTGTACTGGTAGGGCAAGAGTACCTGCCTCTCAAGGAAAAGGGAATTTCCATTCTGAATGAAACCTTGCCATTTTGAACTGACTTTTCAAACCAAGCAAGAAGAAAAGGTCAACATTTCTATGTACCAGAACTTTTTTAATGTTGATTCAGAAGTATTGACATCTCCCTAACAATATCAAAACAATCTCAAACATAAATATGGCACCAAATAATAAATCCAAAAGTCAAAAGGAAGTCAAGCATAAAAGCAACACACAATGTGTAAACATCCCCCTATCAAAACAAGGGCTGAGCATGACGTGCCCACAAAACAGTTAGCTGTCAATGCAGCTGCATTTTCATCTAAGGCTCCCACTTGTTTCTTCTACAATTCCTTCCTCACTCTGCTATTTGTCCATGGCTTGGCATTAGATTTTGTTCTTAATGCAGTGCCTGCTCAGCATTTAAAACCCAACTGTCCTATTACAGAACAGTAATACTGTCCACCCGAATAATTTAAACTTCTTTTTCCAGTTTTGCTATTTTCTTATACAATACATCATTAAAATTGTTATAAAGTTGTTTGAGTTTTTTTATGCAGAGCAAAGGTGGTCAGAGAATATCAGACAGTAAGGAAACTAGTCATCATCCTCCTCCCCATTCCACGTGCGCAATCTTCTTCCTAACGTGATTGACCTACAATGGTTTAAAAAGCAACACAATTTCTCTCTACACGTAATGCAGCTGGGAAGAAATGAGCAGGCTTTCAGGTCCTGCATCCCTTTACCAGACATTTAAGTTGAATATATTTATACTCAATGGCTCTTAATAAAGGGCAATTATGTTAATCAATAAAAAAGCGGTGCAAGACTGAATGGGGTAGGATTAGTGTGAATGAAAGGGAGAACACATGAGATCATTAAGGAAGACTGTGAAGGGCCATGCTGTAGCACACAGGCAACAGTTCATGAAAGCCAAAGCCACTGAGACCAGCAATACCAAGGGAGTTTCTGCCTTTCAGCCACTGTCAGTGACAAAAAGTTCAGCGTGATTTGTCAAGGTGACTTGTGGCCCACCAGGTTTGAGAACTGCAAACAAAGTAAGAAGTTTCTAAAAGGCTCTGAGCCTTTTCTTTATAATGTGCCAAGTACAGCTGATGAAGATACTCACGATGCATTCGAAGTGCAACAGAAACCAAAAGGCCAAACACTGTCAAGTACCACAGAAGACAATATTTTAGACATTTCACATAAAGTTACATTTTTGTTCCCCAAGAAAAACCTTCCAATAGGTCTTACTAAGGATTTGAAATAAGGTAAGGATTTTTTTTCCCTTTGCAAATACAACTCACCTGAAGCTGGGGAAGAAACCAGTCACAAGCTTGACCGCACGTGTTTCAGCACCAATGATCTTTCACACTACATTTACACTATTGCTTTCTTTACATGGACATCATTGCTGTCTGACTTTCTACCTTCTCTCCACACCTCCAGTGGTTAATGAATCAGTCACATGGTGAGATTTTCTGGAAAAGTTAAGTAAGAAATGTTCTGGGTAGAGGAAATAAGTTGTTACAATAACAAGCAATTTACTAGCTGAATGCTACGCATACTGTATCATCTTATTTGTATTTCACAGTTAATCTCCCAGCTCACAAAAGTTTTATCGGATTGGAGGCATGTGCTGTATTCCCCTTTATAAAATTTTACAGTCCCTTGCTATTCTCAGGGCTTGTTTTATAGGCACAATTTGCTGCTTTAATCTCACCCAATTGTCATGTTCTAAATCACGGTGTATAAAAATGTCTTAAAAGGAGAGATGCGCTGAAGGGTAGTACTTAATTACACTTACTGCCTGATTTAAATGTTATCTCTGCTTTGCCAAGTGCCAGCCACAGAGTAACCCAGCAGTGCAAATCTGCATAAACTGATACAAGTTATTATTGGGCTTTTAATAGCAACCCTGTTCTCCTGTGCAGCATTCTGATGAAGGTGTGTTCCTCCTCCTCCTCTCACATTAGCTTGTGAGAAAATTAAGTAAGGAGGTTGGGGAAGCTGGTAATTGGTAGGGTCTTTCTAGTCACTCTTCCCTAACTTACTTATTTTGACCTCCTTGCAGAAATATTTGTCAAGACAATTTCACTGGTCATCTTCACGAGTCTAATGTATCCCAATGAAACTGAACAGCAGTGTGCACAGAGCAAAAAGAAAATCTATTTGTTCGATGGCTTCCTACGCCTTTTGTAGAACTGACACTCCAGAAGAGCTTCTCTTTACACCCTCTCCCCCCAAATCTCAGAAATCAAACAAATGAAAAAACAAATTACAAATACCACCAAAAGTTCAGGCAATTAATGTTTTGGTTTCTGACTTCCTCCTCCCCCACCCAAGCAAGCACATCAAGGGACTCATTTGCCTCTGCACTAACTACACTCGACATGCAATTAAATTCTCTGGCTCAAGGGAGCAGAAATGCCGCTTAGAGTACAACATATCCAAAGATTTTCTTCTTCATGTTCCAATCCCTGCTCCAGCCACATGTCAGACAGATCATCACTGACCACTTTAGCCAGATCACTCTGAACTTGAGGGAAAGCAAGAGAGAGACCTTCTTTGCTTAGATTCATCATATTTAATGATCCAGTGGAGGTAGGATAAGTACTACAACCCTCAGTAATCTTACCTAGCAGCTTTATTTCGGTCCATACCACCAGCGTAAATTCAAGTCACTTTTTTTTGGTTTTGTTCCCTTGAGCGTGCTGTGCTCATGGTTCAACACTGCCAAAGTGTAGAAGGGACTAAAACACACTATTTTGTGCCAAGCACCCAGCAAGCAAATGGGAAAGAACGTCACCAAGTGAATCCCTGATACTCAGCACCTTTCTATTCAAATGAAATTTCTAACTTTGTACGCATTTCAAACAATGTCAAAGCAGTCACAGTTACGCCCTACTACTCCTTACCCATTAAAGTAGCATGGTTCTGATCATGAGACGTTAGCATTGCTGCATGCAAGATAAACTACAACATTGTCCCTTATGGGTATAGGAAATATTTATGTGATACTGTTACCAGTCACAACAGTGCTTACTCTGCCCTTATTTCAGGCTTGGCAAATAAGACTGTTTTAAGCAGTCTTCTGGCTAAAGCCTGGTGTGGGGAATAAAAAGAGGAGGAAGAAACCCAACTCAGAATGATTAGACATTTTTTCACCTGATTTTAAGCATCTTCTAAAGCCCAGTGGTGTGAAACACTAGCCACCCCTCAGCTTCACAGAGAGCTCAAGCGACATAATGTCCTGCACGGCAGAAGCTGAACCCCTCAGCAGAACCTGGCCTGAGAAGAGATGGGTACAGCAGCAGCTTTTCCAGCTCAAGGTCAGCGTAATCCTAGCAAGACCCTGGTAGGATGACTGTGCTCTAAGTAGTTTCCAAAGTCCAGCTAGTGGATCCCTGGCAATGTGCCTTCCTTCATGCAGAACAAGAGAAAGGATATGAGGTAGCAAAAAAGCTACAGTATCAGGAAAATGCTGCTCCCAAGAACCTCATTCACTCATTTTCTCTTAAAATGAAGAGCAATATTTTCCAGACCGCTGGTATCTGAAGCCATGTGAAGAAGTTCATATCTGTCTCAGGGGATCCCATCACACCTCAGCAGTGATTTTAATTAAAATTTTGACGACAAAAGCACGTAGTCCTCTGCAAGTAATTTAGAGAGTTAAAGATGACGTGTAACTCCAAAGTATCTGAGACCCACTGAGCTATAAAACTATAGGCTTAGAAGTAATAAGTTGCCAGCTTCAGTTTGTTTCATGATTATAAAACATTCTCCTATGTAAAGGCTCATTTGAGTGGCCACAGACTAAAATTTCTCTGGAGGCAGATCAACCTTGTCACTTCCAGAAGCAGCCACTCCCTCCAAAAGAGAAGCACATTAGAGGAATGGTGCAGCAAAAACTTCACTTTTTATGGTGGTCATATCACCCGCCTAAGGAAGACCGGCTCCTCTGATGGGTCTTCGCCACACTCCTCTTTCCAACGCACATACCAAGTCTGACAACTCTGGGACATCTTCTGATCTCCAAAGAATTCAGCTTTTTTTTTTTTTTTTAGTAAAGTAATAATATTACAGGATTAATTACTTAGTAAGGTCTCTATAAACTCATCTCTCTTTGAAACACCTACAAAAGCACAAGTGAAATTCCAAAGATAAACAAACAAAAACTCCCTTTTAATTAAGCACTGTGCCTCTCTGTAGGGGGTGGCGGAGTGAGCAGATGCAGGGGGGATTGCCAATTAAGATACAACTTCTTTGATAGGAAGGGCATAGTCATACACAGGAGGAAAAAGGAGAGGAACTCGCCATCCGAGTCATTATTTTAATTGGCTGCTCAGAAAGATTATGCATTCCCCAAATCCAATGCTGCCAAAAAAGTATTACTGATCCAAAATATTAAAGAGCCATCAAAACATGTTCTCAGCTGCCTGTACGGTAACAGTACCATGTTAGTACTGATACTACCTGTGCTCCTCACTCATCCTGTTTGAGAAAGCTGTAACAGAGAGCTAATTTTCAAGGTGAATTAGACAAACAGAACTCTTGGATTTCATTTCCTGCTATTGATCATTATTATTCACTGAACACCAGGCATTCTTAGCAAAAACTTCTTGAAAGGAATGCATGGTATTGCTAGCCTAACTCAAGTTTTTTTAAAAAAGATTAAAAACCATGTGTATAGCTAAAATAAACGCTGGGAAATTGCATGCATCAGGATGCACACAGAAAGCGAACCTGAGGATAGACTGGTCACCTTCTGCATAACTTCCATTGATTTGACATCCAAATATTTTCTGTGTGTTGACCTTTATTTTCTGTGATCCTAATGGTGATGCTGTCATTCTCTCAGCTTCGTTACAGAGCTGAATATTAACTTTCACTTCTGTTTTTATCTGGGTTTAATGGAAATGCAAATGGTTTTTGCATGGCTTGTTCCATGCCTTTGTATCCTTTGGGGAGGGGGAAAAAAGCAGGAAACTGAGAAATGGTTGGTTTGATTTGCAGCTCGCTCAGGAATCTTGATTTTGCCTCCTTATACACTATGTCTTGACAGAACACTGTGCAGGGAGAAAACTCAGGCATGGGAACCTAGAGCTGCTTTATCTGAGCCTTCTTCCCCTGAACAACAGTTCTGTCATCCAGTCCTACCAAAACAAAAAAGCAGATTGGGATTTCACTGTCTCCACTCAAAAATAAATGAATGTGACAGAAAAGGACCCCTTGTCTTTGTGAACAGAAGAAGAGCTCAGTTCAGGAAGGGGATAAGCAGAAATGTATTCCTGTCTTGCTAAGAGAGCCCAGACTGCAGAGGTAAGCTGGGGCAGAGAAACTACTCCCTCCTGGTTCTCTCCAGCTGTTAAGTCAAGAACAGCATCACTACTAAATCTCACAGTTGAGTTGTACCCAGCAAAAACAATTCTGGACTTTGTGGATGGGCAAAAAAAGCCTGTAAAGGTGAACAATGTAGTATCAAAGCACTGTGGGCCGTGAACTGTTTTTTTTAAAACGAAAAAATATGCAATTTGAGAATGGGAAGTGGAAAAGCCACCAACTTGCTGGTTGGAAGATACATCAACAAACATGTTATTTAGAACAGGCAAAGCCTTCCAGGGGCACAGCTCTCCTAAGAGCCACTGTCTCCCTTAATCCTCCCATGAACTACACCCCACTATCCACTCTTCAAAGCATGCTGCTGTACTAATTATAGTCCTCCTCCTCATTTCTACTCCAAATTGATTCATCGCCAAAGTGTATCTTTTATTCTTCCTCCAGTACTTTGCTTTAACTTTTTTTTTCCCCTCTCATTTGTACTCCTCTCCAGTACATTTTTAATTAGTGATCAGAATTCTTGTCAGCTTTCATTTTCGTCTACTCATCTCATGTCAGGGCTCCTTTCCAGGACTTTCATCATGCCACCAACATTTCTGTGGTCCTGGCCCAGTTTAGGTGCATCTTTCCCAAGAGAGAGTCACTACGAATACCAGCAGTATTCCAGTGGTGACATCACCAGTAATATTTCCACTGTCATCACCAAAAAAGCCTCAGCTGATCTGTTATCTACCTCTGACCTTCCACAGCTTCATTTTAGACAGCGCTCACCAACCAGCTGATACATGTCTTACTCCTCTATTGCTTTTAACTGCAGAGCTCCCAGCTTACAGGACAAATCCTTCAGTGCACCTTTTATTACCAACACTTTTTCAAAGCACAAGCAACTGCATAAATCGCTGCCACTACAGATCAAAAAAACCCCAAAAACCCCAAAGCCTTATGAACAAAAGCCCTTTTTTCCTCCCCTCATTAAAAAAAAAAAACAAAACAAAACAAAAAAAACCCAAACACACACAACCAACAGATCTTTCTCCAATTCTTTCTTCTTCTCTCTGGGAAGTGCCTCAATGCCACTGTCAGGACAAAAAAGACAAAAAAATAAGAGCAGCTACTATGAAACCCTCCCTCCACTTGCTTACCCCGTGACAAATGCTCCATTTTTCCCTTTGGGGCTGCTCACAATCACTGACTCCAGGGCACTGGGGAGTTCTTTGGAAAGAGACTCTCCAATGCACAATCAATACTGAATGTCCATCAACCCCAACCCCTCTCCAGCCACAATGGCTGCAGGCAGTGCTGAGGGCCAGACTCCACACTGAAAGCTTCCCCCACCTCTCTCACATTTTCTAGGTACACCACTAGTGCACAGAGCTGGTACAGCACTTATAAAATACACTAAAGCTGGAACAGCTTCATAGTATTACCATACTTGGTTACTATCTAGAACCTGAATAAAATGCCTGGGGGGGGGAAGAAAAAGAATTAAAGATATTTAATTTATGAGTGAAAAGGTGAAGAAGGAACCTAATTACAGCTAATTAATTCCTGCACATGGAAAGTACATTTCCTACTTCGAGGCTCCCTCATCTAGCAGAGTTCCAGTGCTTGGAAATCAAAGCCAGATCCACCAAGGCTCAAAATGGAAACAAGATGTAATTTTTCAATAAAGCAGTAAGTGCTTCTATCTTCAGTTTCCTTAGGTAGATCTTCCACTACTTGAACCCATTATCCATATCACTATCTAATCCTGGATAATTTTCAAATAGAAAAAAAATGTAAAAAAAAAAAAAGAGACAGAGGAAGAGGTAAACAGTGTTTTCAAGGACACAAAAGGCAAGCAGAGAGAAGAGGTGGAGAATCAATTCAATCTAATTCAGGCTAATTTAAACATCCAAGTCAGGAACCTCAATTTCTCACATGCTTAAGAGGAAAGAATCAGGCTCTAAATTCAGATTTTTGAATCACCCTGTGGAAGCTCTAGTGACTGTATGTGGCCTTGATGCTCCCAAATTACATACCTGAATTTGGACGTGATTACAGCTATTGGCCATCTAATTTTCAGTTAATGTTACAGAAAGTTGGATATCTAATACCGCTTTTAATTTTTTGCTTAACTGTAGTGACAACAGGCTGAAGGATTTTCTCATTTTTGGAGAAGGTGATCCCATAACCAAAGTACATGATACTGTCAACCATCTACAAGCTTACAGTCAAAATGTACCATCTGCAGCATGCTGTATTCATATACTTGATATTTCAGTCTCTAAAATAAATATAGCTATAGGAAGAGATGCATCTGTACCATAAACATGGACAAAGGAAACTTCATGCCAACAGGATGTGTGCAAACAAAACCACAGAAGCCGTTTTAATGATATCACCAATGCAAATCATACTGATGACTGGTTTTTGCTGACAGATTTCATAATTCCTTGTTTCTGTCCTTGCATGTCTATCTTTTGAAACAACTCTTCCACTATTACACAACTTAAAAAGCAAGCAAACACCAAACTCTCACCTCTCCCCTGCAAACAAAACCTTGTAAGCATAGCAGTTCTCGAAAACAGTATTAAAGTGACTGAACTTGCACGTAACTCTCACTGGACTTTATCTGGTACTGTATATTCTCAGAAAGCAGAAAATGAAGGTTGGTCTCACATTATCTGCAATAAGACAGACAGTCCTTCATTTTAACAAGGTACCACTGCCAATATCAGCCCTGCTGTGTAAAAACCTGATGCAATGATTTTATTATTTATACAAGTGCAATGAAACCCAGTGAGATCGGATGCGATCAAAGGCACCTTTCAGCAGCTGGCACATGGTGCATATTCATGCAACACCTTTGAGAAGCAGCTTACATCCCACACACCCCACACCAAGGCGGCTACCAGGGTACTGCCCCAGCCCTGCCAACAGCTGGGCAGGGCAACCTGGAACAAGCAAGCACACACACAGCCATTCAGCACTGCACATCTATTTCAAAGGGGGGAAATCAAGTCATTTCAACAATGCGAATAAGGGTTCAGTGATTTCTCCCCAGGGAAACATCTTTCCATCTGCCATCGCAAGACTGATGCAGTGAAGTTGGATGGTTTCTTCACACAGAGATGCCAACATTCTTGGGACCTTCCCCTCTTCCAAGTCACTGCAGCACCAGCAAGGGTCAAGCACCATGAACCAACTGGACAAGCAACCCTACAATCCTGAATTGGGCTCTTTTAAGCTCCATGAATAGAGCAACAGGTCAGTTCTCTTTCCTCTTGGCTTCCACACAGCTCTAGACCTCCTCAGAAGCAGGCAAGTTGCCTACCGTTGCTTCTTTGAAACACGTTTCTAACTGACCTCACTCAAGAATGTGTCACACTTCAGGCCTTATTTCCACCTGGACGTAGTCTTTCCACCCACCAATACAAAGGGCCAATTAAACTAGTGGTCATCTGTATGGGGGATCATGAAGTATAGAACAAGGACAAGCAATTATCTCTGGAATGAAATGGAGTAGATGAACGTTGGCTGGCTGGAGGCATAAAAAGTGTCTGACGATTGCAGGTTCATCTGTATCTTGAGCTCAGTTGAACTTCTTGTGATCCACGATGGCCTGTTGACTTTCTTTCCAGCTGTCTGTCTCTGGGAATTCACTTAAAACAAACCCATGACTCCCTCTAAGGTGCTGAGAAAAAGCAGGAATGCAAACATGGAGAAGCTCAAACCACCTAGTAAGAGGGAGATGCGTGGAGGAAAAAAGAAAGGATCTTTTGTTACCACCAGATTAAGGTATCTGCGATTGGAAAGATGGTCTATGGAGCAGCCACCCATTTGGAGAAAACCTAGGCTTGAATTTCAGGTGCTGTAAGACATGATGAGCAATGCCACTAGGCTGCTTGAGTTGCACCGACAGTCAGTCGGCATAGCGAGGAGTGACCAGAGGCATCTCTCATGGTTTTGTGGGGGACAGCACAAGGACAGCCACACAGACAGCTTGCATTTGGAAACTTGAGTCCTGCCACCAAGAGCAATGTCAAAGAACACGTTAAGTTACTGTCACACTCAGGGCTCTGCCTTCTTGGGACCACATAACTGGAACTATGGAAATTTTGTTTCTTTCAGCTGCCACCGCCCCAAGGTGGCTCACAACTCAGATCACGGCTGTTTCATGAAAGATAAAAGCAGTTCCACTTCTAACTGCAGGTGTGCAATTGAGGCACAGCAAATCCCAGAAATAATGGAAGGAAGAACTACAAAATTAATGGATTACCGTCTAATTTTATGTGGAAGTTATTCACTGACTGGCTGTTTCAAATTTACCACAAGATTTTGAAGCTGTTACATGAGTCACTTAAAAATCTGCTTACTGCCAAAACAGGTAGCCCAGGTCTCATCATTAAGAGGACAGTATGTACTTCTACAACAAGTGCCCCTTTTTAATGCAAGCTCACCATCGTGGACCAGAAAGGAAATTCTTGATGAGCCAAAATTTGAAGACCATGCTGATTTACACCTGATGGTCCTGTAGCCTCTCGACAAGACTTTCCTCACCCTTTGGTGAACAATAAAATTTAGCAAGTAAATGCTTTCTACTGCTACAGCAGAGAGGCTTGAAAGCTCTATTAGCCTTGGCACATAAGGTCACAAGGAACACATACCCACCACGACCTGGTGCTTCAGGAAACACCAACAGTGCAAAACAAAAGGAAGGATTCAGGAATGCCAGCTAGACCCTTCTGAGGTGGGTATTTACGAGGACTGTAGTTTTCTCCTACTGCTTTTCATTACAAGACTTCATATATATATTTCAGATTCTCCTGCTGAGAACACAGATAAGCTTCTAACATTAAATCTTCAATAAAACAGAGTTACAATACAAGGCTAGTGACAAATGCTGGCATCAGAAGCCCGCAGTACTGGCATTCTGTTAGGGTTTTGTAGAGCAATGAACAAAGATGTGGGGAGTAAAATAAAAGTCTCTTCCCAACTTATAAGTTTATTTCTGAAACCTTTAAAATGCAAAACACTCATTAAAGTTCCTATGCTGAGCATGCAGATAGATCTATGTCTTGATACTTCTATATACAAGAATGGCTTACAACTGTAATACAGCATTTGGTTTCAGCCAACATTAATTCTAGTGTTCAACTTATTCCTCACAATAAATACATTAAAGCTTATTACCATTGATAAAGTCTGTCTTGTAAACCTCAGGGCACCGCTTTGAAAATTTTCATGGTGAAATCCAGCAGTGTCATGCAGTGTAACACAATAACACTATAGTGATGTATCAGTGATGCAGATGCATCATTTTAATGATTTCTGATTCTGACCCCACAACTCTGAACAAAGCTATAACATTGCACTTCAGAGTTGGACCACAAAAACCCACCACAATACCCACAAAATATTACCTAAAAACATATCCCACTCCTTTCATTGGCTTTCCACAGTTGAACATTTCATTAAAAAGTCAAATGTTCAAAGACAGACCACTGAGTTTAACTTCAATACAAGAAAAATTGATAGAAAATATAATAAAGAATGGAATGAACAGGTGCATTATACAGCCAGGAAGAATCAGATATTTTGCAGACAGCAGTCATGCACAACAAATCTGTTAGAGTTCCCTGAAGGAGTTAACAAGCACGTGAATAAGGTGACATGGTATGCAGGGATATGCAGGTAGCTGATGCAGTACATGTGGCTCTTCCCAAACTCCAGCAAAGGCTCTCAAAGAATCTTAAGAAGAGCCTTAAAAAAGGTAGGCTATGGTGGGATAGAAAGAAAGGATATATTAAGGATTAAAAAAAATGGCAAAAACTCCCAGAAATAAAGGAAAGAATAACAAATCACTAGTCACAACCATGGGAGGCCATTAACGCATCATCTCAGCATCTGTGCTGAGACCTGTACTAGTCCATATACACATTAATGGTCAGAGAAGGGGGGAGGGAGGTAATGAAGTGCCAAACTTCACTGACAAAACAGAATGATTAAGAGAATGTAAAATTATAACTGATGTGAAAGGTGCAGAAGAGTCTCAAGACACTGATTGGACAGCAAAGTGACAGAGTAAATTAAATGTTAATAAATGTAAAATATTGCACTGAAAAAAAAAGGAGTACAACTGTCCGCATAGACTGACAGGCTCCGAATTAACTGTCCTAATGCAGAAAAGAGATGTAGTCATTACAGACTGCTTTCTAGAAACGTCAGCTCAGCAGCAACCAAGAAAAAGCGAATGATTTCAGAACTTTTCAGGAAAGATATCAAGACTGAAATACAAAATACCATTATAGAACAAAATAAACTCAAGATTTATCTGCATCTTAAAAATGTATATATTTCTGATTATCCCATCTTTGAAAGAAAACACACAAAGACATGCAACTGTGATGGATCAAAAGAGCAAAATTATTTCCAAACAGTGCAAAGCCTTCTGTGTTAAGAATGCATCAGAAGTAGAAATACACTGGGACTCTACAGCTTGAAGAAGTGTCAGATCACCCAGGACTGACACATCTCACAAACAGGATGCCGGGCTATTGTCTGACCACCCGAGTTGTTACTTTCTTGTAAAGTAGAGGACATAAGGACAATTTCTACTTCCTTGTGAAGTGTTAGTAGGATAAACCAGAGCATGTTTAGATAAATTTTATTAATTGGGCTGAGATCTATAAGAGACACTTCTCTCATTTCCATCTGCCCTGGAAGCAAAGATATTAAATAAGTAGTTAACCATTCGGATCACAACGTGCCATAAAATTTTACCTTTGGTCTTATTAGGGTAATAAATGGGAAATATCGTATGAGGCTTGAAATTATGGAGTAGATAACATTCAAGTTGTTTCATAAGCTAGAAAGTAAAAAACCCTCCAGAGCCACCTCTGCCATCTCCCATCCCAAAAGGACACATTCACCTGGACACTGTGTTTTCTAGTTTCATCTGAAAAGCTGCACCTTCTATTTTTTTTCCTCTACAACTGTGAGAAAAAGCAACTTTTGTGTATAAAGACTATACATAAGTAGTACTTAACACAGTGCTGAACAGACAAGGCATCTAAAATACCAGATATTATACACAGGTTGGGTTAGAGCACCCTGAGTCCTTTTCCCCATCTTAAAACCAACCCTTGTTTTCCTGGGACAAGCAATGGATAAGGATGGAGCCAGGCCCCTGAGGCAGCTGCTCTTTCACCATCAGCAGCACATTCACCTTTTTGACCAAGCTTTGCAAGCCATGTTTCCACTGCCACCATGCCTTTTTCACACCACGTTCATGAGTAACTACCAACTGCTGAAGATGTTAAGTTTCGAGAAAACATTTCTGACTTACTTCAGTTCATGAATGTCTCCAGTCTCTCTAATTGCCTCTTCTTCTTTACTAACCAACCAAAATACAGTAGAATGACAAAAGTCCTGACTTACTGTACATGCTGATGCCAAGAACACTCCTACATAAAAACTATTAATTCACTAAATCACATAAGAAACACTTTTGCTATTTACAAAGCTTCCATACTGCATCATTTGTCAAAAGATTTGACTGAATACACTTCCATGGCAGCCAATTAAAAGGAGTCACAGACAAGGTTTTTAGAGCCACCCTGAGAATGGTCTCCACCTCACTTTTAAACCAGTTTTAATTTTCTAAGTTAGACAGCTTCACTTTTCAAGACAGAGCAGAGACTACTAGCAATACACTCATGTACTAAAACTATTTATGGTGTGCCATTTAGATATCAAAACAATAAGACTCCTCAGCTGTACAGATAGACTCAAACACTGACAGAGTAACTCACGCTTTCTAGTTTAATGACATTATGCATTCTGGCTTTGGAAATATGTTGTAATATACTGGGGCGGGAACCAGGGACAAAATGACATGCAGCTCCCACCAACGTAACGAGGGCAAACAGAAAGGTAAAGGTGGTTACTTCCAAAGTTTCTGCTCTTCTCTCAGACAGACTCTGATTTTTACTAAGCCATACTTTCGCATGTACTTTCCCCACAAATACCAGCTCAGCCTCACAGGCACTATCCTGTGTTTCCCTTGACGACCCATTCTTCGTTACAGCAGTAAACCCCCCCCTGCATCAGGAGATGCCTGGGATCCACTGACATGTGTCTGCTGAAGCCCAGAGGAGTGACTGCAGCTCACATGCCCCAAGGTAACATCCAAGTGTCAACAGCAAATACTGATAGTTGTGCAAATATAACACCACAACAATCAGCCTATTTCAGCTGCCTGCAAGTTCCTGAGGGAAAATACTACCTGTTGCCACCATCTCGACTGATGCCCGTACTAGATTAAAAACAAACAAACAGACAACAAACCCAAAACCCAAACACACAACATCACTACCAAAGCAAAAAAACATTAGAAGTCTAACAAATCCACTATGAGGAACTGAAGTGAGAAACCTTAACGAAATAGATGCAGGCCTCTCAGCAGGATGGGCTCTCAGCGGGATGGGCTCTTGAGATAAGGGAGGAGCTGCAACTACTGAGTCCCAAGATAAGGAAAGGGAATTCAAAGAATGCTAAATTGACATGCTGAAGAGACCTAATTGGGTGAAAAGTCATAAGAGGAAGAGGAATCTTCAATCTTCATCCTGAAGACCCCTGCCCAAGACCATCAGGAGACATTGCGCAGGCGCAACGGGGAGGGACTTGGGGCGGGATTTATGATAATGATTTCTCAAAACTAATTGTAATATCTCTCCCTATTCTCGGGATTATCATGAATATGTAAACACTTACGCTATAGAAAGGAGCTGCTTTTCGCTCCAAAGTGTGCACGTTTGTGGAGGAGTGATCCCCCGTGCACCCAGCGCTGAATAAACATACCTTCTTTATAACCTTACTGGTTGTAAAGTCGTGACTCCGCACGTCAGAACAAGATCAGTCCAGAGAGAACAAGCGAGAAGTCATGGCAGTAGGACCATACCAGGGTTAAGTCAAAGTCTGTAAGGGAGCACATCACAAGGTGGTGGCACACTGAAGAGCACTCTCAGTCTAGGACAACACTGAAAGGAGCCCCCACCTCTGCTAGGACATGCTGGCTGTACAACTCATACACCCTGCCTCCCTTCTCCAAACTCTTACCCGAGCCATGGGACCCAAACCTTTTATAAGAGTGCAGTTGAAAATAAGAACAATGGTGAAGTTTAATCGCAACATTTTTCTATTTCTGACTCAACTATAATAACTATAATATCCTCTATGTCAGTAATAAGAAGATTGCTAAATATGATACTTAAAATCATTCACCTCTGACTTCACAAAGCTCTTTCAGGAAATACCTGTTAGCAGAAAACATCTTTTCTGTAACACTCAGGAATTAGTGTGCTGGTCCTTTTTGTCTAAACCAATAAATAAAATGCCCACCTTCAAAATTATTTTCCAAGTGTGAAATTAAAGCATGTAACAGCATATAACATCAGCCTGCATAAGGGTCCATGCCATAACTGTCGAAGACATACCAATCTGAGCAGAGGAATTTAGAAGTGCCTGTTGCTCAGCAGCCGAAGAGCTCTGCTGCTGAAGTCAGACAGAAAGAAGGGGAGCAAAGACAACAGGAAAAAAGAACATCCAACAGAGCTGTTTTACAGACAATTCAACCAATACATCAAATCTTTTATTCACACCTTCAAAAATCATCATCTGTTAGTAATTAATTACTGCAGGCCTGACTCCATTCCCAGTATTTTCACTGACACCAGTGGTAGTAGGATTGGCCTCTTCCCTATTAGCTAACTCAAACCTGTAACTTGGCTCTTGAATATCTCATTCAGATCTAATATCTCCTTTTAAGTATCCATTTCTGGCAGAGCGTAAAATAATCAACCTATCATCAAAGCGCTGCGGTTTCATCGTTACCCCCCCCCCCCCCAAAATTAATCATGTTTCAGTACATGCAAGGCAAGCCTTTTGTAGCACACTGTTAAGCAGGAACAGATAAAAGTGGATTTCCCAGTGCCTATACTGAAACAGTAATATAGCTAACGATTTTCTACAAAATGCTAGTGCAAGCTCTGTGAACAAAACTGCAAAATAATTCAGCTATTCAGGACCAATGTGTAAGCAGAAAACTGCTTACTGAAACAAAATTAAAAGTAGTCAGGTTAAATAAGGTAAATTCTTGCTGCAAAGTTTATTTTGGATTCACTTTGAGAAGTCGTGTATACTAAAAGATGAAATTTGAAAGTTGGAATATCTGTAAATTTGATAATGCAACACTGCTAAAATTCAGGGTTAATGTTTTACCCGAGCGTGACAGTAACAACAGTGAATTTTATCCTCCTTCAGACAGATAGTATAAGGTAGAAAATCCATTTACATCCCATTTATATCCATAAAAAAAGTTGCAAGAAGAGCAAGGCTGCCCATGCTGACACTCCAAAAAAAGTTTATGCTTTCTGCATAAACAATTTTGTAATTCACACATATATATATAGAGAGAGAGATTTACAGGTTATTTAAGTTGTGGAAAGAGTCTCATACCCCGTGCCATGGCTATGCATTTCATACACATACTTGGACAACTCTCAGTATAGCTCAAGCTTCACTCCCCAACTCTGCTCTTCAGATCTCACACTTGCAACAGTCTAAAAGTCAGAATAAAAGCCAGGGGTTGCTGCAACGCAGTTTTGAAAGACTTCAAAAAGTTACTGGAGCACGACAAGCTGCACAAGATTCTTCTATAAGAAGTCAGGCTAGCAGCAGTCCAATAGCTCAAACCAGCTCTCATTTAATTAGCTATTTGCTATGTATAAGAGAGGCTGTAGGAAGTGCCCAGTGCTGCATCCTCATTTGTGCTTTGCTGTGATCCATACAGCAGCAATTCAGTCCTGAGTGAAACAGAGCTCATTATCCAGCAGAGATGAACTCTCCTCAGGAGAGAGGTGTTTCTCCTGCTGTTAATAGCATCAGCTGGATGCAATCACCCCCATAGCCTGCTCCCAGCAGAGCACAGCTGATACATGGAGGCAATACAGGCAGTTTGTGCACGGGGAAGGACCCAGCAGAGCCGGGCTGGAAGCAAGGGTGGACATTGGTCTCTAACAGGAATGGAAACACAGACCCTTCATTACCGGTTTGCAGGGAAAATAAGAATTTGAAAGTAAACTCAGGGCTGGCTCTGGTTTGAATTTGTTTTTACAAGCCAGCACAGAAGATGGGAGAGCTGTCCCTGGGAGGCCGACTACCCTCTCTGGCTCACAGTCACCTCCAAATGATGCTCTTTTTGCTTTCTGAGTAGCACATTCCACATTTGCCAGTTGGGCACATTTCCCTGTCTAAAAGAGGGTTAAGACCCTATCGTCATCCTCAGCAGACTCTCATGCTTTAAAAGAACACTTCCATTTATTTAGAAAATGCCCAGTGCAGAGTCAGGTGATGCCCTTTGATCAAGCAGAGGAGAGCGTTTGGAGCTCCACTCCACTGAAACTCATCACATTACCAGACCAAGTAGCTTCATCTGCTCTACCTACTAAAAGCCTCAGTAAATGGCACCTCATTGATTTAAGCGGTGTAAGAGCACTAACACTCGCTGCTCTGAAGAACACAGCCCTGAAGCTGACCATGTCACCCACTGAGCCGGTGGCAGATGGGGTAGGAGCCGGGTCTCCACAACACTGCCTTATTCAATCCAATTGCAGGAACTTCCCTTTTTTTTTCCCCTTCGTGCTTATCTTGCTTTTATCTGGCAGCATTTTAACAGCTGTTTTCTGATCACATTAAACTGACATCCCTAACAAAAAACAAATGTCTAATTCTCCTGGGTTTCCACACAGAATGCTACAGGGGAGCAAATCTCTACTGAACCATACTGTCTATTTGCCTGAGCACAAATTTTACTCTTTAACCAAATACCTTTCTCATCATCAAAAAATATCAAATGAAAAAAAAAACGCCAGTGACAATCTTTTGCTCAAACTTTCCCCTCAAAAAAATAGCAAGCCAGCCCTCCAGCTAGTGGCACAACTGGCAGAGTGCCGGGGAAGTCAATGGAGCCACACTGATTTACGACACTTAAAGATCTGGCTTGGAGATGAGTCATGTGGATTACTTGCTGCTTGAATTTCAACTAATTCAAAGGGTTTGGTTTTGGTTTCTTTGTTTTATCTCTAGATGTGCTGTAAATCTTCAGTCACTAAGGGCCAACTCCAACATTTCTTTCTAAATATTCAGAAAGGCTCCTTAATATTTAGGGAGCACTTGGATTTACGAGATTTTTCAGGCGTGCTGTTTCTTGGATTTGGACACATCTTTTCCATCACAGCCACCTACTCTGCCATCTGAAATAGTCCATTAACCTACAGATTGAGGCAGCTACTTTTGATCAAGGGGCGGGGGGGGGGGGGGGGGGAAATCACAGTTTAGCTCTGAGCTTTAAAACAAGGGAAGACCAAAAAAAATTCAAACAGGGAGGGAGGCTTTGGGACTCCTTTCCCCACCGTCAGTCAGAGCGATGGTTTTGGGTGCCTCGTGCAATACGGTCTGTTCTCCCTCTGCTGAGCAATCCAAGCACTACAGAGAATAACGGAGCTGCCTTGCAGCAGAGGTCCTTCAGTCGTGTCAGTATTGCAAGGGAACAAACTTTATGTCTGAGGCTAACACCAGCAAAAAAGGAAAAACAGCCATGGCGATCTGCTCAGCCCCGCGCTCCCACCTCACCCGCAGAGATAAGCCCCAAGCCAGGCCATAGCTGCCAACCCCCACGGCTTAACTGGGGGCTGCGTGCAGGTCTGCAGAGCAGTAACTAGGCTGGTGCAAGCACCTGCTCGTGTGTCGAAACCAGTACATGAGCTGGTGGCCAAAGACACCTATAGACCAAACAAACCTCCAGAGAGGGCAGGAAAGATTTTAACTAAACGGTTAGCCCTGGCTGCCACATTTCCAAAGAAGAAATGAGCCTGTCATTGCTCATGTGCCTTCCATACAAGGAATGACTAAAACCACCATACCAACTTTTGAGGTGCTGGGGTGATCCTAGCAGACCTTGGCTTATCCCAGCAGTGGACAACATCTCCCTGGATGTGGTCCCAGCACTGCTCTTCTGCATTCGTGGTAGCTCTCCAACACCCAACCTGACAAACCCTTGGGGCAGAAAGGGGCAATAATACAAATATTACCATAACCCAATACTACCAGCTTACCACTTTACAATTCATAAGATTCGGGGAGCTTTCTGTGCAGCACTGGATTCCTAAAACCATCGTGAAATTCGAAAACAAAAATAATAAAACCCCAGTGTCCATATCAGGTTCTCTGGCTAAACTGAGTGGCAATGCTGAGATTTTACAAAGTTTTCACCTCCATGAGGAACCAGTATCGTCCCTTGCTAAGCAGAGGAGCACCCATCTTCAGTGAAAAGTAAGATTCCCCTTCTTTTCAAAGGCTTCAAGGTCTTTTCCAACCTAGATGATTCTGTGATTCTGCAAAAAAAAAGACAACCCTAAAACCACCCAACAACACATCCATTTTCACTGCCTCTACTCAAATTCAACAGAACAGCAGCTAAAAATATGTCAATAGGATCCTTTTGAATCATTTCAAAATGAGTCAGATACAAGCCACATCCAGGTGAGCTATTACTGAACGCAGCTGATCGAGGCAGAGAGGAAGAAAGCACAGAATTCACGGGGAAAATGCACAGATACACCAGTCATACCAGCCTTTGATCAGTGGGCTGGGAAAAACATTCTTTTGTTTCTTTTCAATATTTAGCCCCAAACTGAAAAAAATACCAGCTTTCCCATAGGATCCATCTTAAACCCAAGGAGGAGGGGGAACATAAAAAGTAGTTAAGATATAAGATTTTTCAAGGTTATTTAAAGAGACACTGCAAAGTTCTTTACTGTGTTTAGTAACCTACTGTCCCAAAAAAGTTAACAGTATGATTTCAAACTACTCCAGGCATATTCAGCAAAAATCTCTTATTAAAATCAATGAGACACAAGCTGTTAGCTGGAAAGCTGCAGTAGAAATGCAGAAAGCTCCTATGCTTTCACTCCACATCCAAAAATTCAAACATTTTCAGTTGCCTCATAAATCAAAGTTTGTCATTAAGCTACACCTAAAGTGCTATCTCACCAAAACCTCTGGAAAAATGTCAAGGTAGCTGTTAGTTATTTTTCTGACAATCACTCAGGAAACATTTCCCGGGCGAGGAACCGCGGGCTGGTGCAGATCCTGCCTCCGTTACTGTTCTGGGAGCCGACAGTATTGAGGCGTATCTGCTGGTGGCCAGAGACAAATGGACTCCGGGGGTGACTGTGTCAGCTTTTAGACCAAGATACTCTCCCCTGCAAGCACACCTAAGGGACTCAACGTAAACTGATAACAGAGCCTGGGATTCTCACAAATGAAATAAAAACAGGAGTAGACAACGGAGAAAGTTAATTTTTCACCTAGAGAACTGCAGTGTTAGAAGACTGCCCTGGAGGTTTTAATCAATGCAAGTGAATCTTTTATATTTTTCTCCAGTATTCCCAAAATAAGTCAATAAGATGCCAGCACTTTCTCAGCATAGAGTGACCACTTCCCAGCAAGCTTGAACTCAAGTCTTTATCAAAAGAACTAAAGAAATGCATTATGATTTCAAATAAAAATAGCAAGCAAGGAAACAGAAGCAGCAGGATAACCTTACAAGGCATACTAGGTTTTCAGAAAAACTTTACTTCTTTTATTCTTAAGGACGATTAGAAGCAAGCGAAGACTAGTCTAAACAGACATTGCTGGTGCACAAAAATACCTGCAGCTACCCTGGCCCTTAAGAACAGCAAAACATTTGAAAAAATGCACATGACCACCAGACACTATCTAAAGGCATTTCCAGATCCAGAACCTCCTCTCCCGTGAGGGAAACACACCTACTTGTCCATCTGCTTCATCACAGACGATATAAAGTTCCGTATGCATTCAAGCAACTTCTATTGCACCCACCCACCTAATAAGCCATCACCTTGAGGATCCGTGCACATGTATTGTGTCCACACATGTCACCTTAAACAATGAGCAACAGACCACATTATATAACACACTTCTATATAACTGTGAATACCTGGATAAATGGCCCTGCCTGTCTGAAGGTTTGCATACAGACCCTCTCTCTTGGCCAAACAAAATGTAGGCAAGGAGCTTGCTCAAATCATGAGTCAATTTACAATCCCACCCTCAGCTGGAGCCTGGATAATCTGTTTCTCTCAGCTTTTTTTTTTTTTAAAAAAAAAGTCTCTCCATAATATCCTCTTTTTAATACTCAATTTGAATGCACAAAACAAAAGAGCTGTCACTTCTTAAGTTTTAAAAGCTTTAAGCAAAATTAGCTATTCTAAGTTACCTGCAAACGCAGAGAGGTGCAAACGAAAAACATCAGGGGCATACAATCCATGATTCTTCAAAGCGTTAGAAGTTTCCAGAAGGCACTGTAAGGATAGAGTCAACATCCTCAGTGCGCTCCAACTCAAGAATTTCAAGGACTTCAAGGGGCAAAGACAAAGGTAATTTTTCAGTGGCACCTAGAATACTGCAACAGCTGTACCTATGCTAATCAAAGGGCTTAGAAGCAAAGTTCATGCCCTGTATTACTGAGAGGTGATGCTCTCAAAAGAGCTTTTACTACAAGAAGTCTTGTCTGCCTTGTTTCAAGATGACGACTCTTATTTATATTATCAGTATAATTTTTTCCTCAAACTGGCATATAGCTCTTGCTCGAGGGGGAAATAAAAATAGTTTGAAATACAAAAGTGGATTCTCAACAGATATACATCAACATGAAAAGTCAATGGAATTATGTTAATTTATGCCAAATGAAACATAACCAAGATTTCTCTCCTTTGAGATGAAGCTGGGACGATTATGATCATTTATAGCAGATGCTGCTACTCATAGCACAGGGCACGAGAGCTCGTTCCCGTGCCTATGTAATGTCACAGTGCAGATACATCTGTTCGCAGGAGGAGGACTCAGTTCAGCACACTAACGTGGTAACGTCACCGGCTGACCTATTCTGCCCAGCACACAACTGAGAGTTGTTCATTTTTCTTTTCAATGAGGCACTATGCAAGTGTTGATTTAATGGTTCATTTATCAACCCCTCTGAATATTAAGCAATTCATTTTGACTTAATTTGGACAATTCCATTTCACCCATCCTTTCTCCCCTTGAAAAATGTGAATTGCTGTCCAGGGAGAGCCTGTATTAAAAGTTGACTTGACAGGAAGAACTTGGATACATGGGCTTTGTACCCTTTCACAGTCTGCTACATATTTCTATCTGACTTTTTTTTTTTTTTTGCCTTTTACATATTATACCTGAAATTCATAAATGCTAAAGCAAAGACACTTCAATGAACACTCTTAATGCCGCAGACCAAAATGCATCTTCTGCAGTATTAGCTACTCCCCGAGAAGACCACCAGAAAATTAAGTGCATTGTCAATACAACCAACAAGCCCGTGAAATTCTGTAATACTTCGGGAAAGGCACTTCTCATTGAAAATCCATTAGTTTTCTTACAAAGTTTTTCTTACTGGATACATTTTCCCAACAGGGAAAAAAAAAAAAAAAAAAAAAATGCAGGAAACCCTTCAGCTCTGGCCTCTCGTGTAACAGCATCTCAAACCCGAAGTTTGCGGCTCGCAGCGCTCCCCCAGCGAGGCGCCCGCCCCGCTCCGCAGCCGGGGCTCCGCTCGGCGCGGTCCCGCGCGGCCGCCCACGACCCGCCCGCGGCACCGACCCACGGCAGCGCCTCGGCGGGAGCCACCCGGGGCCGGAGCCGCCTCCCCCGGCCCCGGAGCCGCCGCACCTGTTGGTCGCCCCCCGCCCCGCTCCGGTACCCACCCGTGTAACCCAGGCGCATCCCTCACCCAGCCGGGCGCTCCCCGCAGCTTTTTTTCCGATTGGGCCAGATTTCCGCCCGTTTTCACCTGCTGCTCCCGAGGTGCTGAATGCCCCCCCCCCCCCCCCCCCGCAGCACCCGTTTAACATTCAGCCCGGCAGCTCCGTCCTGCCGCCCACCCCGAGCCCCGGCGGGTCACTTCTAAAAGTCCCTTCCCCACGGCTGCGACCGGGCGGCCACGGGAGCCTCGCCACCGCCCCACGCCCCGCCAAGACCCCCCACATCCCCCCGCAGAGCCCGGCCGAGCCTCCCGGGGAGCCGCGCAGCATCCTCCCGCGGCCAGCTGCCACTTTTCTCTCCGGGAACGCAAACACGGAGCCACCGCGCTGCGAGGGAGCGATGCGCGGGAGGGGGGGGGGGGGGCGCATCGCCAACCGTAGCCGGGGCGGCCGCGGTTGGGCTGGTGGCGGGGGGGGGGGTCCCGAACGGCCGCGGGTCCCCGCGAAGGGCAGCTCCGTCCAGACCCCGCAACTCCGCCCGGTCCGAGAGCGGGGCTGGGCAGGGCAGGAGCCGGCCGGGCACCCCCCGCCGCGCTCGGCCCGTCGCGGCACTCACCTGGGCGGCGGGGCGGGCTCGGGGCGAGGCGGGCTCGGCCCCTCAGGAGATCATACCGGCGGGGCCGCCGCGGCCGGGGGCGGGAGCGCGGGGCCGGCGGCGGAGCGGCTCCTCCGGCAGCGGGGGCGCGGCGCTGCCTCACGCCGCGGCGCAGAGCCGCGCCGCCTCCGACACGCGGCCGCGGCGCCCCGGCCCCGGCGGGGGGGGTGGGGGGGAGAAGGCGGGGGGGGGGGCGGGCCCGGACCCGGCTGTGCCCGCCCCGCCCGCGCCTCCGCCGGTACCGGCCGCCCGGCCCCGCCGCGGGGCGCCGCACCCACCGCACCGGCACCACACGGCGGGAGCGCCTCTGCTCTCTCAAATGCCTTTTTTTTTCTCTCTTCCTTTTTCCCTCCCTTTTATTTATTTTTTCCTTTCACCCCACTTTTCTCCTTTTTCCCCCTTTTCACACCACTTTTCTCCCGTTTCCTCATTTCTCCTCCTCTTCTCGCCGTTCTTGTCTCTCCCATTTTCCCATCCCTCTTTTTCCTGCCCCTCTTTTCCCCACCACCTCCCCCATTTTCCCCCACATTTCTTCTCCCTTCCTCTTTTTAAAAATTTTTTGTCTTCTCCTCTTTTTCCCCAACCCTCTCCCTACCAAAGCCTTTTAGTGAAGGAGACTGGCCAGCAGCCAAGCAGCCTCTCTCCAAGGAGATAGCATCATGGAATGGTTTTGGTTGGAAGGGACATTAAACATAGTTCCAACCCCCCTGTCATGGGCAGGGACACCTTCCACTAGCCCAGGTTGCCCAAAGCCCCCTCCAACCTGGCCTTGAACCTTTCCAGTGAGGGGGCAGCCACAGCTTCTCTGAGCAGCCTGTGCCAGTGTCTCACCACCCTCACAGTCAACAACTTCTTCCTTATATCTAATCTCAATCTACCCTCTTTCAGTTTAAAACCATTACCCCTCATCCTATCCCTACATTCCCTGATAGAATCCCTCCTCATCTTTCCTGTAGCCCCTTTAAGTACTGGAAGGCTGATCTAAGGTCTCCCTGGAGCCTTCTCTTCTCCAGGCTGAACACCCCCAACTCTCTCAGCCTGTTCTCACAGGGGAGGTGCTCCAGCCCCTGATCATCTTCGTGGCCTCCTCTGGACCCGCTCGAGCAGGTCCATGTCCTTCTGATGTTGGGGGCCCCAGAGCTGGACGCAGCACTGCAGGGGGGGGTCTCACAAGAGCAGACCAGAGGGGAGAATCCCCTCCCTCGACCTGCTGGCCACACTTCTCTGGATGCAGCCCAGGACACGGTTGGCTTTCTGGGCTGCGAGCGCACATTGCTGGCTCATAGTCAGTTTCCCATCCACTAATACCCCCAAGTCCTTCTCCTCAGGGCTGTTCTCAATCCACTCATTGCCCAGCCTGTATTTGTGCTTGGGATTGCCCTGACCCACGTGCAGGACCTTGCACTTGGCCTTGTTGAACTTCATGAGGTTTGCACTGATCCACCTCTCAGGCCTGTCCAGGTCCCTCTGGATGACATCCCTTCCCTCCAGCATATTGACCGATGGCCAGGGGCTGGAAGAAGTGGGTGGCCTGGGGGGGAACAGGCTGCAGCAGCCACCATGTGCAGCATACACCCCCACATATCCCCCCCCAGGACCTGACTGGACCCAACACAGGCATGGCTGGCACAGGAGGGCACTTTCAGGGCCATCCTTCCCTGCTGCGCTTGGGAGGGTTAAGATAAGCCAGTGCAGTGTTTCCAAAGGATCCAGCAAAAGTCAGGGAAGCAAGGTTTATTGTTCATTTAAACCCAGGCAGACCACCCTGCTTCTGGCTGCCCTGGAATACCCTCAACATCCCAGCAATTAGGTCTAGCTGGTCCCCGAGTGGCCAACCTGCAAAGCATCACCAGGGCAGCAGGCCCTCAGCTACCCAGCCGGTGGTACAAAGGCTTCAGTAGCAACAGGGCTCATTTCCCCTTTGAGTTTCATGTGTTGGAGATGGGATCAGTGAAAATGGTTTTTTCTACCTTAAAAAGTTGCTTGTTTTGCCATTATATGCAAATGCTTTTGTTTTACCAGATGGCAATGAATGCTTTCCTGCCATGTTTTATTCTGGAGCTAAGGATCAGGGTAGGAAATTGAAAGAGTTTGCAATAAACTCAGTAGCTACTGACTGCTGGTTGCCAGGACAAGTTATTCTTGTATTCATGGAGAACTTGTCCACCACATGCCCGCTTGCTGCTCTTCCCTCCTCTCTGTGAGTCCAGGCCCCTCGCTTCCCTTAAAATTCCAATGAAGTGCCAGGTTTTGGTTCATCAGAGGTCTGTAAAAGCAGTACCCAACTAAATGACATTAATCAGAAGGTACAGCTGAAAAACAAAAACTAAGGTGAAGATGTTATCCTGTTTCAGATCTCCTTCCCTCTCTCCAGGTTAAGGACTTGGGGTTTTTCTTTTCTGGGGAAGAGGAATGATTACTGATAAACCCTGGAACAACTTAAACAGGAGTATGGATACACAAATCAGAGGGACTGCTTCTGTCAATTTGATTGAGTAGTTACTACTAGACTATAAAGTTAATCATTGGCAGAATAGAAATTTAATTCTTACAAAAGTTTATCAAGAGTTGGTTGGGGTCTTTTACTTTGTGACTCACTGAGTTGCTACTGTGCCACTGAACCTCACTGTCACTAAAACAGCACCAGACAAACTTAAATTAAGTATAAAAAAACCTGATTAACTAGGAAGAAGTTTCTTTTTTCCATCACCCAGTTTGAAGGCCTAGTGAGGTTGTTTTCTTGCTCATCTAAAACCTTGCAAACGACAGTGAGTGCTTTTGAACAGTGCATGGAAAGGTCCTGCCCTACACACACCCCCCTTCTACATGTTGTAGGTTATATGGAAAATTGCTGTGTTCATCTCATCTCCACTACAAAACAAGGTGAAAGAAGTGAAGAAATTTGACAGACCAAAAGAAAATAAAAGCACATCAGCAAAACTGGGAAGTATCAAGCACCATAAATTTCATTAAGTCAGGCCAGCAACAAATCTGACCTATGGCTCTTCATTTTCTTTTTGTTATTCTTTTAATTTTTAATACTTTTCTGCTGCAAATTCATGTCAGTTGCTGTCCTTCGTTTGCACTGATTTGCACTGTGCACTGGATCCAGTTGGCCAGCAATGGCAGGGAATGCTAATTCCATTCAGTTACTGGAAAAAAGCAATAAAAGCAAATATGCTTCCCTAAGGCCCCAGCCCAGAGTGATGAAAAATCCAGACCAACCAACATATTTTGTTTAAATCTGTCTTAAGTATCATCTCTTTTCCCACAGAAAAATAAAAGTAGGAAAAGAGTATACTAGGCAAACTGAAATATAAATGATGGACCCTTCCCAGCACTAATAATTGCATCCCAAATATATCCCCAAGCTGGGGAAAGAGTGACAGTCTCCACCCCAGAACTGGGCAAGCCCTAATCACATTTCAGATGTGCCATGAACACGCAAATGCTGTACGGCCATAGCTAAGATTATTTAAAGTTATGGGGTCAGTGACAGCAGCAGCTGCTGCTCCTGACCTCAAGGGAATCACTGTTCTGGTTAATGCAAACTCTTGTCGTCCCATTTCTCACTGGGATGTACTGGGATGTGAGCTGTTCTTCGTGCTGGTGCAATGGGTTCCCAGTGCTGTACTGACCACGGGCAGGACTGTGATGCAGGAGCAGAGGAAAAGGCAGCGCGGGCAAAGATAAAGTAACTTTTCCTTTTAGAGATGACTCTACTTATTTTCCCTGCCTTTAGAAATGAACAGCTGCTGCTCAGGTTTGCCAGCACCCAGCACTCAAAAACTGTGAGTGAGAGACTCAGAAATAGGATGATTGTCTGTAAAACAGTCTGATGTTGGGGGAAAAAAAAAAAAAAAGCCTCTTTTTATTTGGCTTGTGATTACTAAGTCTGCAGGGATCCTTTTTTTTACAAGGTTTTTCCTTAGTTCGTGAGGAGCAGAGATCCACTCTTTTTTTTTCCTAATGAATGCTGGGATTCTAACGTAATCAACCAATTCCAGGAGCTGAGGCTTCAAGATAAAAAAAAAAAAAAAAGTATACCATGTCACAAAGCTCACAATGCAATCTCATTGCATTGGCATTGGCAGCAGTTCACTTGGCTCTGGAAATAATAAAGTGGGAGACTGAAATGACAAACAAACGGGAGATCCAAACCGAAGTACCACCAGGGAATGCAAAGCAGATGGCCAGCTAAAGGAGACTAGCCCAAAGAATCGCTATACTCTTTGCAGGAAGATTACTGACAGCAACCACGGTGGTGGCCTCCTTCCTATGAGCTTGCCTGGCATGGTTTGCATCTTGATGTCCTTGTCTTGAATTAAGAGGAGTAAACCAGCTACAGAGTTCTCTCAGTTGCAAATCATTTGTGCACCCTCATAGCAAATAGGGAGGCTCAAGAGCATTAGAGACCCCATGCAAGGGTCAGGAACAACTCTACATTTCTATGCCAACTTGGGCCTACGTTGCTTTAACTGGTCATTTAGCTATCACAAAGAAAACTTCGGTGTGTGCTTTCAGGAAGAATGTATTCAGCATGCTTCTATTAAAATGTCTGCTGTGTTTCAATATGCCATAATATTATTTTGTCAAGAGAATTTATTTAAAAGTTGCAAAATTAAGTCTGTGCTAAACAGGAGCTGGCACAATGGAAATTAGATTTTGGGACTCCCCATAAATATGCAAGTGTGAGCATATGAAATCACATGTAGCAATTCATTTTCAGAAAGAGGAAAAAATCCTAAATTACATTGTCTTCTGTCATATCCAGTTTGCTCAGCAGAGGAAAACACATGAATATCAACTGTGACCATGTGAACTAAGCAGTGTGGTAAAATGCCCTGCAGAGCTCCAACGGGACTGATCCTTTCTGCTTACCCTAATCAATACATTAGTTTACTGGAGAATAAAACAATTATGGAGCAGGTTTCAGACCGCCAACCCCAGCAGATTCTCTGTGTTGCCAAATAGGATTTCTCTTTAGTTTATGCCCATCTCTAGCACTTAGCAAAACTGACCCATCTTCTTGTGCTTCTAAGCATACAGCCATTTTCTTCAATTTTCACTCTTTTTACCAGTCTAGAAATGCAGTGTTTAACACTGACTAGAACCTACATGCTCTCCTCTGTGGCCATTCACAGGGATCAGGATTTTGAACTTTGGACTCAGTAGGAAAAGTTTTTCCACAAGCACCTGGAGCTAAATCCTCCCCACCATATTTGTGGGTCTTGCTCCATTACCTGCTGGTTTGAAATAAGCAGGATTTAATCATTTGGGGATGACAGTGAATTACAGCCCCTCATGAAGTGATACAGCACTCCCATTCCCCTCTCCCAGCCCGTCTGCTCACAGGCTGGTGCATCACTGGAACACAGCCAGGCAGCCATAGAAATGCATTGAGTGAATAAGGTCTTCCTTCCCTATCAGCCAATAAAGATAATTACACAGGCCAGCGTATATTAATTTGGGTTCAGTCCTTTTCCCACTCAAATTAACGTTGGTTTTGCCATTGACGCTGATGTTAGCAGAAGCTGGCCCAACATCAGGGAGCTAAAATTGGATTGTTTCTGCCATGTGCTGATCTCCCCTTTTCCCCGCACCAGTCAGGGAGTTACTGGCCCAGCTGGGAATCAGTACTAATTCCAGGAACAGCCCAGGTATCCAAGGCACGCCGCTCCTGGGCTCTCAACACCTACTGCTGAAGCTCAGGCAGCGGGAGCCCCACGATGATCAAAGTGGCAGCACCTCCACCCCCGCAGCACCGCAGCCCAGCCCCCGGGCGCGCTCGCCCCTCTGGAACTCATTTGCCAAAACCAGCGCTAAACGAGGACGGAGAAGGAGACACGCACAGAAAATCCTTATCCAGCGGGGCTCGGAGGCAGGGGACGGCAGCTCTCCGGGAGCGTGCCCACGTGTGTGCATGTGGGTGTGCAACACGCACTGCTGTCCTCAGAGATTCCCCGTGCAGGGCTGTCGGATTTTTGTCCCATTTCCACAACGCAGAAGCTGCTTGTTATCAATAGCAGTGATGCCACTCGAAAAATCAGAGGAAATCCATCACAGCCTGTGAGGTTATTCTGGTGTAACGAGCAGCCCCTGTATCTCATTTTTCAGAAGTGAGACTCAGCCCTTATGTCTCCATTTCTGTGCTGCGCAGAGCCATGTTGGTGGTGGCTCAGTGCAAGGCTTGTGGGGCTTTTCTGCAGTCCAACAACTCGCGATCTCCCTGCATACATGCAGATGTGGATGCAGGGGGATACACGCACATACATACATATATAATTACCTTCCATAGTTTTCCTCTGAAACAGTATTTTTTCTTTCAGGCAATAATCTGCTTTTCAGTGTGTCTGAGTATCCAGATATATGGACATTTACCAGCAAGGCTAAGAAGTCTCCTCAGCCACACTTCCACGGAGCGCATGTAGCACCCTGATTTGTACCTATCTTGGAAATACAAATAGTTCCTCTCTTTTCATATTCTGCTGCTACAATAACTTTGCAGACAACTTTGCTTCCTGGACTTGTATCGTGGTGGGTGTAACTACCAGCAATAGCTTGCCTGCTACTCGGAGCAGAGTCACATGCTGTGATTGCTCATATGCTGTTCAGATTCTCTAACAACTGAGAGAGAGGAAAAAAAAGAGAGAGGGAAAAAAAAAGGCAACTATTTCTAAATGAGACACATTCCTCTGTTGTCTCTGCCTTGGCTGCGAATTCTCTCTGTTACGCTGATTTCCTTTAAGTGGTCAATCCCCACCCTGTTTCCACAAACACGGAAAGCAACTGTTTATAATTCCAAACTCTCAGTCTTGTGCCAGATAACATTTGCCAATCAACTGCTAAGGCAAGCTTCCCACAGGAAAAAAAAAAAAAAAAAAGAGCACGAAAAAAAAAAGGAATGACGGATTAAACAGATCAGCTCTGATTCTTACCTTCAGAAGCAGACTTCATTCAAAGCCCACAAATACTTTTACTTTGCTGGAAGTCTCTGAACTATTTTTAGCTTCCCTCAGGGATGCCATATAGGGAGAGCAGCCCCCTCCCTATCATTACTAATCTGCCTAACATAACAGCAGGACACCTGCTGCTAGTGAGTCATGTTTTGTGTGAAGCCAATGGTATATATATAGGCAAAACGTAAAGACGCTTGCTTATTTTCCTCCATACCCCATGTGTTGTTTGTGTCTTCCTGTTACTCTAAGCACATCAAATCAGTTCAAAGAAGACACAAGACAGCATAAAGAAGACAAATACCCAGGAAAATTCATGTTCTCTTCAGACCAGAAGCTCTAGAGAGGTATAGCAGAATTATGCTCGTTTATATTTGTGGCATGTGTATCTGTGTGTACACATATATCTGCACCTTTACACATGCACAGAGTGATTGTGCTCTTGCAAGCTCCAGCTCTGGTACGTGGAAACTAGTGTTTTCACTGAAAACATGAATGGAAATCCAATGATTGTAAATCTAAAGCTCCATCCTGAACCTGTCTTCCCTACTCACACACAGTAAGAAAGAACAAGCATGGAAAGGGGCATATGTAAGGGAAACTCAGGTTTATAACCTGCTAGCATAGAAAAGAGAAACCTACCACATGTTCCTCATATAAGCTTCCAGATAGGAGTCAGAAGTAGCTTAGTAGTTGTACAGCAGCTGTTAAATCAGCTGTATTCCCCTTTGTTTGCTTCACAGCCATTACTTGCAGTGACAAACATATCTATAGAACAACCCTTTGGTCTGTGCTAGGAGCCTGATTTACCTCTCCCCTCCAAGCCATGCATTTCATTGTTACGGGCTGTGCTTCTAAACTTTTGAGAGCTGCAGTAAACAGCTGCTAGGTTTGCCTTTGTGATCTCTGGAAGATCTCTCTTTTATTCCTTTTCTGTCTCTCTCTCCTTTTTTACTACTTTTTTTCTCCAAAATGTGAATTTTTGGTTATTTCTGTCTTTGAAGAAACGCATCATCCTGGCCTTGGGCAATACCTGCATTTGTGATGGATACTGGTGCTCACCCTTCTTAACCTCAGCTCACCCTACTGTCCTTAAATTCTACAACATAGTCACTGTTTTTAAAGACAATGGTAAAATGTCCACTAACACTGGTGGAAATAGGATGAACACTTACAGGGGATGCTAAAACAGCTCACAATAACCTTAATGGTCATGGCCAGAATCAACATTAGGCACTGCAACGCATGAAGCCATACCCTGACTGATCTAACCACATAAACTTGTGTCTTGCCCCCATAGAAAAACACCTAAAGCATTCAATAGATAATGAAAAACTTCCTGTAGGTTTATAAAAGCATCATATTGAATGTATTGCAGGAGAATGATCTTAACATATATATATAAAAGATACCTCTGTTCCCAGAGAACTCTGTAGATTTTCAAACGTATTTCTTTGGAGCCTTGCTTTTTGTTTTTCACCCCCACCCCATTTCCTTCTCCTGTTGAACTAGATGAGAGATGGTAGAAACTAAGAAACTCTCCCAACCTGGCTGGTTCTCCTTCTCCAAGAGGGGCTGGACTAGGCAGCAGCAAATGGCCAAATTTTCCTTCTTTGAGCAGCTTAGGGACATGTGCTGCATAAAACCCCTCGAAAGATGAATGAAACTCCTAAAAAATTGCAGTTACTTATGTTCTAGGCTCTCTGAACACCATTCAGAAACATATTTCAAGCCCAGTAATTTAAAACAACCCCTGGGAAATCAACACCTCACCACTTAAAATGACCATCTGCCAAATCCTGAATGTATGGGGGAAAGGCAACATGCCCCAAATATCAACCCTGGGTCTTCTCCACCAAATAAACGTATAAAAAAAAGAAAGCCATGGGTCCTTCCCCTTCTATATCCATCTGCTTCTCCAGGTTCTGCTGTAACAGAAGCAGCAGGATTTCAGGCAGACAGAGCCTGAAGAATTTGCAGTTTTCAGCAGGAGCGTGTCAGTGACCCACACGCTCTGCAGTCCTCTATTCCCCCCTAGTGACCAGCGCACACTGAGGGTATTGAATCAGCTGTAGCCTTCGAGATCAGCAGAGCTGCTGCATCTCTTAAGCACCAGCAGTAGATCTGGCTTTGTGCTTCAGGAGTCCTGCTGTCCTCTCCAGTGACAAAAACCCACTCAAAACCCCCTCTTCGCTCTCCCCTCTGCAACAGGGAGAGTTACAAACTGAGCACGAGGGTCGGTTCTCCACTGCCATTCCTCCGATAGCCTGAGCGTGCCGTTGACATATTAACTAACACAGCGCCTTTATATGTCTGCTAAACAAAAAAGTAGAAGCAGAAGGGGAAAAAAAAACCAAACCCCTCATCATGTCTGCCTTGAATCCCAATTAGAAAAGAATTGTTTGCCTTAATTCTAAATGTATTTAGAATATGGAGCATATATTTCCAAAGAATGTTTTGTATTTACAGCGTGTCTGTCTGGTTATACTGCTGCAATGTAATTGTTTTCCTGCTGAGAATTATAGCAGTCAAGTTACTCTGGGTACGATTACAGCTAATTATAGTTTCACTTTGGAATTTAAAGGCTCCCCTGCAACACTCCCTCCTTCCCACTTAGAGGCACTGGCCTTGGAGCATGTTGTGACTGCTGCCCATAATTGTAGTAACTGAGGTCCCTAAGGTCGTTGCCAGCTATGTGACATGTGGATACATTTGAGGTTTAGTTGCTAGAAATGGGTAAATCATTATGGTAACAGTATGAGGGGAAATCTATAAAGAATACCCTAGACTGAGGTCGGAGCAGAGGCAATCTAAGCCAAAACTTTGCTAGGTCTGCACGTGGCAGGAGCTCGACTGCAAGAAGGCAGCAACCCCCCCCTGGCAAGGCTTTGGGAGCAACAGCACTGCAGGATTTGTACCCAAATTGGGGATTTTTGACAAAGAGCAGTTATGTTCAGGGTGGTTAACAGCTGAAGAACGGGGAGATGCTCACTCCTGTGCACAGACTCGGCATGAGGTGACTGCTTTAATGTCAGAAACAGAGCCCAACAGCATGGGTGAGACAGCAGACACAGCTGGGCCAAGCCGTGGTGAATTCATCCACCGCTCCCTAATGGGAAACACTTCTTGATGTTTTTCTTAACTGTAATTGTTCCTTTAGCCTCTAAATCTTTAAAGCTTGATGCTGGAATCAGGTTTGCATCATAAATCTCTTCCTTCTATCATAGCTTTGCCTGTCACTGCTGATACTCGCGAGCAGAGAGCTGAGCCCCGGCTGTGCTGGAGCAGCCCAAGACAGCTTCACCATTAGTTCAGCACAAACCGTGTTGATGGCAGTGAGGCAATTCAGGCACCTGAAGAAACCCTGCCAAGCCTCTGCAGCCGGACGGGGCAGAGCGCGCCCGGGCAGCCCCCTCACTCTCCCTGCCCCAGATGGTGCAGCTACGGGAACAAATGTACTCCATTGCTGGGCGGCACTGTGTGTTTCAAAACAAAATGTCAATGAGCTTTCCAGATTAAAACATTAAAAATGTATGAGCAACAACTGTCGCACGCGAGGAAGCTAATAACACTGGTAGGGTTTTTCCTTTCGAAATCAGGTAAAATGATTTTTAATATCAGTGTGTTCATATGCAGTTATAGTTTCATCAAACTGAAGGCCAGAAAGACTCATTAGATCTCAATTTGACCTTATAACAAACCATTGTATTTTATCCAGCTATTTCTAATCAAACAGAGCTATAAGTCCTAAGAAATTCAATAGTGGAGAAAAGCAGCAAGCCTTACTCTAGAGCCATCAAAAAGCAGAGAAACCTCTTTTTTTCCTTCTTGATAATTTGCTCTAATGACTAAAATCACCTCCCAGATAAAAAAAACAAACCCAAAAAACTCTCACCAAAACTCACACCTCATTTAATGATACCTGGTTCAGCTTTCAGATATGGGCTCTTCCCCTTTTCTCTCCTTTTAGGATAGAGTATTTTCTTGTCAGAAACAGACTCATGCACAAAAAAAATCACCTCAGACCTTTATTCGGTCAATGAAACACACAGAGCCTTTCAGGCCTCCTATTGAAAAACATCTCCTCACACCCTCAAATAATTTTAGCCATTCTTTCCTACCCATTCTCCAACTTTTTCATATCCTTTCAAAGTTTCAACACAGTACTTTGCTATTTGAGACCTGGCTTTAGGGATGCTGCACATTAAAGCAAAACTACCTCTTTTCCTGTTATTTACTAGTCCCTTGTTTATATATTTAAAGGCCACATAAATTCCTTTTGTCAGGTCATCACAGGGGGATCGATGTGCAGAGGCTTTTTGGAGCACTGCTCCCTTCATCCCATGAGCATTACCTGCGCTCCTGAGTGCAGGGCTGTGCCCCAGCACAGACCAACACCTAGTTTGACGGATTCCTCATACTCTTTACCAAAAGATTCAGCTTTGCCAAAATTTTTCATCTAGTGTTTTGCTACAGACCATTGATACAAACAATGGAGAGCTTTGGTACTTACATTTAACCCAGAAACCACAGGTCCATTCAGTCCTGATTCTCCATTGACAGCTACTTGTTGAGCTCTGTCAGGCACTTCATAATCCATTTAATGTATATTCTAATGTTACTGAATAGTGCTAATGTTTAATCAGCACGCTATTCAGTGCCAAGTCAAACACCTTACAAAAGTCTAAATGCACCAAATTTATACAATCGTTTTTGTCAACCAGACATGTAATATAATCAGAGAGTGAAAATTACATTTCTTTGATAAAGTTTGCCATAAAACCATGCCGTTTAGACTACTTACTAATTTACTTTTGCATCAGCTTTTGAATTATTTAACCCAAAATGATTACGAACTAACTAGCCTGCTTGAGTCTTAGGAAGTACTTCCTCATAACAACCTTCTCTCTGATATAGGCACATTTCATACAACCGGGTGAGCATCAGCTCATTCACATGGCAGCTCTTCACCTTCAGGGAGACTGGACCGGATTTTCTCCCTTTGGAATGTTTCACAGGTAAACTGGCCTCAGGTGACCAGATGCCTAACGCAGGGACACAGTACCCTCTTCGTCTCAGTACCCCTTCACATCTGCCCTGCTTACAATGCCTCACTAGCACTCATAATAGCACTCATAAGACAAACAAAACCAAAAATCTTCTGTATAATTTTCTTTGCAAAAGCTCAGAAACAACTTCACCAAAAGGGAAAAAATGTGACTTGGGGCATTTCTGCATGCACCTGGCAGCACACAGCTGTTGCTGCACATGAACTTGTGATTTAGGGCTCCAGATATATCTGCTCGTTAGCTACATTAGTACAAAGCTAGAGCTTTGTACTCTTTGTACTTTTACAGGCAGAAGGATGGACATGTTTAGGAAGGGATCCAACTGCCAAGAGGATCTTTATGCCTGGTTTCTATATAAGGTCCAACCACAAAACCAAAAATTTCTTTGTACCAAAATCCACTTCTTGTTCAGACCAGGTTATTTGAAGGAGCCTAAAGGTACCTGTGAACCTCATTCCCTTTGCCCATTCCCCACCCTACTCCTTTAAACAAGTTCATTTTGTCCTGCCAGAACTGCTGTTGCCTACCTCATCAAATAATAACGAAACCTTACAGAATTCAGTGGAGACCTGCATGTTTTGCACATAAAGACACAATGGCTTCTCAGCGCTCCTGCTGTTATTCAGAAATCATGCAAAATGAAGCTGAGGCAGGGAGCAAAGCAAGGTACCAAACTGAAGCCTTCATATTTCACAAGCATACCTCATTTGCTCTGCTGTCAGTAACTCAAAACCCCAATGAAAAGAGGAGGGGGGAAAAAAAGAAGACATAAAAGAAAAGGAGTAATTATATGCAAGCCACTAGACTTATCACTTAGCTTTTGGCAAAATATTGACTCATGAATGATCTTTGTCAAATCTCGTAAAAAACCAGCCTCCAGGTGATGAATCTTGCCACAGGCATTAAATGGGGTGCTGCTGGAAAAGGAAAAGAAGGGAAATGGAAAAGAAGGCTTAATTTTAATTAAATAAACTACCTGTGTCTGCATTTGGTCACAGCTCTCATAATTTGGAAAAGGAGGATGCTTGAGGGCTTGATTTTTGTTTGTTTCAAATATTCATGGCACTTTAAATGTCTTCTGTGCTGGGCTTGATGGACCTGATGGTAAATGGCTACACTAGCTCTGGTGTTCCCTGCAGTGAACAGCCCCAGCAGCAGCACAGTCAGCTCCTGAGAACACTCGGCCAAAACCAAAGATCGGAGCAGAAAACTCATAGTGAAGGCTCTGCTGGAACCCCTCGTACACAGAGCTGAGCGCACTTATTGATTCCAGGAGGGAGATGGATGAATGTGCAGCATGTCTGTATCAGCAATCCAGACTTTTTGGACTTTAGTTTTGCGTGCTGACATTTCACTGTGACCTGGGGTTTTCACACAGGCTTTAACCCAACTACTGAAGCTAGGAAGGACAGGACTACAAACAAGGGGTAAGCAGTGGGAAGGAAGAAGAAGAAAGAATTTGTTATCTAGAGCACTAATTTATCATTCCCAGACAGTACGGCAGGATAAAGAATAGTCTCACGGATAAAGAATTGATTTGAGACTGGGAGAAACAGGTCTGTCCCAACCTTGGCTGCGGGCTTCCTTACAGATCTTGGACCTGCCAAATAGAGACATAAAATGGAAAACAATACTCCTTGCCCCAGATGTGGTCAGAGTGGTGGTCCATACCATACTGACAAGCTCTACTGCAAAGTCCCAGTTAAAATCCCAAGGAAGAAATTTGCATTATATAAAGTAACCTGGATTCTTCATCATTAAAAAAGTGCCATAAGCAATGCTGAGATATTCCACACACAGTCTGCCATTTCCACTTTCACTCGAATCACTAATCAACATTAATTCAACATTAACTTAGGACTCAATTTCTTCACCCAATTCATGTTGGCATCAGGCAATCCACCCAATAGTGTCTCCATCAGACTCCTTTTTCTGAAAGTGATTTTTAAAAATCACTTTAAGTGATTTAAGAATACTCCTAAATGTCAGCTGCAGTCAGGAGAAGATAGTTATTGGTCTGGTTTTAGAGAGAAATTTTGGCTCAGTTTCTTCTTCCTACCCTGCTCATCACTGATGTATTTTTAAATGAATCCTAAAATACACACCAGGAAACTCTATTAAATAAAAATCATGAATGGCATGCAGACTGTGCTATTACTGTGCGTAAGAAGATAACAAGACTCAAGAGACTGCCCTTTACATTCTGCTGCTCTCACTAACTACAGAGCTGGCCCAGCGTATTCACATGTTCCATGAAGAAGGGAGAGTGACTTGAGTCCTAAACAATACGCCTGGAAAGAGGCTGGAGGAATAAGAGATCAGAGAGATAATCGGGATGCCATGAGCTGCAGCTCTCAGTGTTCTCAATTAACTAAGTGATTGGACATGCACAATCAGAGATCCCTACATCGTTTGTAGGTTATCAGCGATATTGGACATCAGATGGAATGGTGCTGGACTCCCCCTGCCAACAAACTGGAGGAAAGAATTAGAATTCTGAAAGCTTTTTTAAAGCCAGACTCTCACCTCAAGACACAATAAAAGAAAAGCTTTTAGATCATTCCTGGCAGAGGAGTTGGAAAGCTGCCATGCTCAGAGTAACTATGGTAATCCATATCAGGTTGCAGAAATCATCTTTAGCATACAGTCTTTTAAACCCTCCAAGAAGCTTTCTTCCTAATCTACTTAAAAATAAAAAATAAAGGGTGTTTCAAGGTCAAACAGTACCAATAATGAGATCAAAGACACTGAATGGGAAACAGGTCAAGGGTACATGTCCCTGAGCACCAACCGCTGTCTCTGCAAGGAAAGAGAGCTCTGAATCAAGAGGCAGGAGCTGGGTGGGGGATGGACGCTCCTGTCTTGTGCTCTGCATTGCCATGTGAGCTTGATCATCTATCATCTGCAACAAAGACTACACAATTAAGATGCACTGCAGAAAACCTATGCTTAATTGCTTTGATGCTTAGGTGATTGAGAGCTGAATACATTAGTGTGTCAAAATTACTGAAACAAAGGCCTTGATTCTGATCTCTTCTGTGTTGGTGCGAGTGGTGCCCAGAGTTCAACTTCGTAGGCATCTGAGGATTGCTGGAGCTTATTTAGGTAGTCAGGCTCAGCACTCAGTAACACTCCAAATCTATTTAAATATTTGGGGTTGCAGTATTCCTGGTCTAAAGGAATTTGATTCTGTTGTTCACTTAGGCACAATTAGGAGCATAAAAAAACCAAATTCCATTATTTTAAAATTAGTTCAAAATTGAACCCCGTTACTTAAATACCCACGTACATGTAGTCCAGACTTTTGCCCTGCTTCACCCTGTTCTGTGTGCGTAGCAGCCTACAATATCATCTGTTCACCTTCATGAGTATTCCTCAAGTATTTGAGGGATCCCTGCACCTCTCAGGACACCTTTGAAATTAAAGGCAAATGAGTATCATTTGGAGATGGACCCAAAAAAGATCAAGAAGACCAAATGTGGCACAGAGGCATTTGAGGGAAAAGGCAACATATGACCAATAAAAAGTCCTATATATTGAAATCCCAAACGGCTGTACTGTAAGGAAGACATATCAGACATCCTCGAGCCTCTGCTGCTTTACTTTGCTGCCTGCTGAGCCAGACACCAGCTTTCCCTCCGCGCAAACATGGGAACATCTCTGATGAGTCCAACACAATGTCAAAACTGAAAACTGTTCCACATCAATCTTACACTAAAGGGCCAAAATCCAAGAGATCAGGCGTCTATCACTGAGTGCATGTTCACACACATTCTTCTTTTTTTTGATACTTCAACTGAATTTTCCTTAGTTATGGGGCTGGTTTTTCCTTATATGCAAAATGATCGTGCTTGCATGCACAAAGCAGCTGAATGCTTAACTGGCTGGTCTGTTCATATGAATACAATACAGGGCAAACATCTGTGGTTTTGGGGAAAAAATAAATAGATGTCCAAAAAAAGCACGTAGGCAAAAAGCCTTAATAATGACAGACACAGCTCTGGAGATGCTTTGAAAGTCAGGGCTAAAATACCAATTTCTCTCGTTCTGTGTTGCAGTGACAAGATGCTGAATTGCTATGATTTCAGTAGTCCATACCTTATTTTATTATGTTTGATCTAACAGTGCTATGCATATTTCTTTGGTATGTGTTAACCATTATACTTATTACACATTAAGGTGGTTTTAGGTCTTATCATTTGTCTGTAATTTGGTATTAGAATTTAGATCATTCAGGTGCAGTAGCTGGGGGAATCCCTAACCTGCAATTTAGAAATGAAAAAAATAATTTTCTGCAATCAGAGTCTCCCAGAAGAGGATCTTTTTATGGGACTGCAGAGTTACAGGTGAAAGACTCTCAGTTATGTCCTCCAAACAGGTCTGAAAAAGTTACTGGCAGCACTCAGGATATAGCAGGGACCAATAATTTGAAGCTCAAGATGTGCACAATGGCATTTTTTCCCTCTCTTCTCTATCTCTGCTACAATCTCACGCTGTTTTCAGGATCACCACTGCAGTCCCTAACGCTCAGTTTTGTGTGCTGTGTCTCTGTGCCTGCTGCCTCAACAAGGGGTGTTGAGTAGGGCCATGACAAGGGAGACAGCAGGAGCATGAACTGGGGCGCATTTTTTGTGGCTGACCTCCCACGTGGCAGAGAGCAATGTCAAGCTCAGCCATGGGTGCCCTGAGAGAGGTTTTCACTCTCAATTGCAGTGCCCACTTTGGTCTCCTTTCTTCCAGGATCAGCTGCTACTTGGTACAAAGCAGCAAGTGGAACCAGTTTCAAACTGATATTTGCAAATATTTAATTTGCACATGCAAAATGGTGCTAGGCTTTGGGTCATCTGCCCTTTACATTTTTGCCTTCTCCTTGGACACAGCTATTGACACAGGAAGAAGTAGGGTATGCAGTAACTCATTCAATAAGAAAAATCTAATAAATCTAGTTCATAAATCAAGCCTGCAATGAAGGCAGATCATTTCTCTTCAGCTATTTGCATAGCACCCTGCTGTCCTACCTGCCTGGTTTTTAGTTTAGGGAGAATATTCACAACCAGTCATCCAGTGCACATATGTTGATTTTAAGACACTGAATTATATCTTTAGAGGAGGTGCTGGCATTTATGTATCTTTTGTAAATATTCCAGAGGATTATTTATTAGATTCAACACTTTTTTTTTTTTTTTTTCTTGAGAGAAACCATCTAGACAGATCATAGTGAACTTCAAGATACGTGGATACAAAAAAGAAAACTTATAGCTCTCTTTTGGCAGGTAAAACCAGCAATGATGAGTGATAAATCCTCCCATTTGTTTGACAAGTGCTGTTTCACTGAGAAAAGCCTAACAAGACTTTTACATCATACTCATTAGCTTTTTCCAGAGCATCTCAATGCTCTTTGCACATGAAATGGCCACACAGATCCTACTGAACAACCCAGAGTGGGTTTTGCTTGTCCTTCTCTCTACAGAAGCAGGTCTGGAGCCAGTAGTGCCTCTTTCATTAGTTGGTGTTATCTGCCCCCTTTACCACATCCTCTTCCCCTTACCATATACCACGTTCCACAATCCAAGAAGATGTCTCATCTTCAGCAGGAGGAGATGACACCAGCCCAAGAACCACGAGAAAATTCATTACCCAATGAGGTGCCATACTCATCAACTGCAATCAAAGAGGCAGCAGGTGAGATCAGGAGAGAAGCAAACCAGTATGTGGTCAAAAGTCCACATCTGCTACTGCTTCCACTAGCTGTAGGGCTCCGAGGTGGCACATTTCTCATCACCTCTGTTCAGCAGAGGGGGAGCTGTCAGGTCTGAGAGCTGCTGTGACCTGTGCCAAAGAGCAGGCAAGAGTGAAAATAAAGATGGTGATTGCACCTGTGAGTGTGGGTCGGAGTCGCCTTGTATTACAGTCACCAACTCTGCTGCAGCACCCCTAGCCATGGAGCAGCAGCACATCCAGTGTCTGCTGCCAGCAAGCCACATTCCCATGGACCTTTCCCTTAAATGAACTTTGCTTATTTTTGTCATATGAACGTCCTTTAGCACACACGCTGGTGGGACATGCTTGCTAAGGCAGCTCTGCTGGTGACTCTGAGCAGACTACTTGCAAGAAGACGTGTGTACCCTCTGTGAGCACTTTGGGACACTGCTGTACCGTAGTGCAGTGCCTGGCTTCCCCAAATATTCCTGTGGCCTCCTCCAGTCCAGTCTCCCTCTGAGGAAGAGGGCAATACAGGCAGGAGTGCAGCTATACAGAGCTCCTCTGCGAGAAGGCAAGTAGAAGCACTTCCATTCTTCCCTCAAGCAGTCCCTTGTACACACCCCCACAAAAAAAGGCATGCATGGAATGTCAGTGAGTGTTTAATTAATAAGTTATTATATAATTACTCTGCTAAAATGAGCATCCTTTGAAGAAATAACATCTAGGGAGTAAAAGCATGAACGAGACTCTAACTGTCATCTTTATGGATGTCTGCTGTTGGGATATGGCTCCTTCAGCTGTGATGGAAGGAGCTTATAAGTCTGGGAAAGAGATATAGGAGCTGTTGCACACACTTCTTGTATGCACATTTTCCACCTGGAAAATGTCTGTGAAGATACGGTCTGCTACACTGTGTCTCTGGCACAGGAGGGAGAAACAGATGGAGAGATCATCTAAAACCTTTTGTTCTCCATAGTTAATAACCTGGAGCTCTTCTAATATCCAACATGTCTAGGTTGGCTTCATCTCCATGTGCATGCTCTTCAGAGGAAAACCAACTACATTCACCGGTTGGCTAATACGAAAATGTGTGACTGGTTTACAAAGAGAAACAGATAATCTCTTAAAACCGTTGTGTCCTTTACGAAATGCTGTTTACAACAGATCTGTCATGAACATCAGTAACTCACCAAGTCGTCTTAGCACAACATGACATTTTAGCACCAGCAAAATTGGGAATAAAACCACATTTTGACACAAGTTTAGAAATCAGAAAAACTTTTCTTTTATTTTTTTTAAAACTCAAACACGTTGATCTGTTCTAGTGGAAGACTGCAGTGCTTCTGAACAAGGACTTTTTAGCATATCGTCTTATTCTGAAAACATAGCATTGGGCTTATTTGGAATTAAACAAAATTTTGAAATTGTTCTTTTACCATGAAAGAAATAGCTATTTCAGTCCAGCTAACCAACAATACAATATTGCTGGTGGAAGAAATTTCCTTCCTAGCCCCTGCAGAGTTTGTTGTACACTCTGAAATACATGATTTTGCTATCCTTAATTTACCATGCAAAGCTACAAATAGCAGTGGCCATAAAATTATCCATCCATTGTTAAAATACAGCTGGAATACACACCCTCCTTTGACAGTGGATTCCAGAGGAGGACATCACACTGCGTGAAGAATCACAGTCTTATTCCAATCCACAAAGAGCGGGTATCGCCGACTGACAGGAGGCAACCAGAGCATCTCCCCAGCCTTTACCAAAATGTACCCTTCAACAACTGAAACAAAAGTCTTTAGATCCTACAAAGTCCTTGTCTGATGTTGGAGCCCGTGGCTTAGACTCTGAAGCAAAATTAAAAAATTTTACCTTTCACCATTACGAGTTGCTATGGGAAGCCAACGTTTTTCATTCAATCTACAGCTCTCAATTTCCTGTTTATAAGTCACCTGCTTTCTATGACTTAGAGGGAACACAGATTTTTCTTGGGACACCAGGACTCAAGGGAATTACCTGTAGTTAAACATCTGATTAATGGCTCATTAAGAATCAGCAACAGTGTTTATTCAGTCCCTGTCTGAGTGTGGTTTTGCAATTATGTGCTTTTGAGACTGCAGGTGTGTGAAATATTCATAACCGAAAAGGAAATATGATGGAAGTGCAGTTTACATTTACTCAAGGGCTAGCTGTTCTGGATTATAAATATAAAACAGAAAAGCAAAAGTGCAATTATTACTCTGGCCAGGGAGTACCCAGACACTCACTAGACTCTTTACAAACATATTAAACACTACATTTCTGTCTCAAATAATTTATTCTAAGTGGCAGAGCCTTCTATCCCCCTCATGCCACCTCTGGTACATGCTACAACTAGACACAAGGCTTACTTGTAAAAGCAACATTCATCATCGGATGAATTACTCATGTAGTAACCACGGCACCCCAAAGGGTCTGTGCTTCTCTGGGGGCACATCAGAGAAAGAGAGAGACTGACAGCGCTTGGCTGGACCTGTCTGCTGGGTTTCTGGTCATATATTAAAATCACAGTATTGGGGCTTTAATTCTGTATAACGGTGAATTATTCATTACTCTCATCCCTTAGCTGAGCCCAGAAGGACATAGGGTTTGGCGACTCTCTCTTGCATATGACATGCTTCTGACATTTGCTCCATCAACTCCAGAGCAGGTGCAAACATTGGGCAGATGCAACTTTTGACCACATGCCCAGCCAGCTAGCAACAGGTTACCAGTAATTTTAAAATATGCAACCGTAATGCTCTAGTTTTGAAGATGAAACAAGGACTGGAGAGAAGGAGGAGGGATGGGAGGTTGGTACCTGAACAAATGTTGTGACTCAAGAAGAGTTTCCACATTGACTTCAGGTGGGGAGTCTTCTGAAACAGTTAACTTTTCCTCGCTGCATCTGCTGCTCTAAACATCAAGCCTTCCCAAAAGCTGCTTCCTTTTTCTAATTTATTTTATGCTGTTGTTTTTTAAAAGGGTCGTTTCAGAATTCCTCTGGGTCCTGTATATGCCATGCTACCACCTTGCAGAGGCTCTCAGTGGTACTGTACAACTAAATATTAGTCACAGGAGAATGGGAATGGATAGCCAGGCAGAAACAAATCTAAAAGCAGTGAACCATCAAATGTGAGGAATGCAGGAGGAAGCTGACAGATGAAGGACTGTACAGAGTCCCTAAATCCAAAGTGCATTTCTGAAAGGGCACTTTCTTTCAAGAGGAGTATTTCTAATAGTCTCTCTCCACTGCAAAAGGGAAGAACTTATCTGTTTGCCATTGCTGATTGCCTAATGTAAAGTCCTTTATATTAGCCTAAAAGAATGCAGACAAGTGCTTCCAGATGGTGGAAGGCAGCATGCAGGGTGGCCATGGCCAGGCAATGCCTGGTGTCTGCTCCCCGACTTGCTGCAGATACAGTGCAGATCTGGTGGGTACAGCCTGGCCCTGGAGGCTCCCCCTGCCCGAAGGCAGCAGTTGGATCTCTCCTCACTTTGCTTTCTCTTCCCCAGGCTGAAAAAACCCACAAGTGTGCTTCCTTCTCTTGTCTTGTGGATAGGAGTAGCCCGAGAGAGACTCTATGGATGGGCATCTACAGCATGAGACAAGAGCTCCAGATGTTTGGAGGGGGACAGAGGAACTCCCAGGCAGTGACCATACTGAAGACCCCACAACTCTGGGCTGAATCCTACTATGATTTTTAGAAAGATGCCCAAACCCATTTAAAAAATGTATTTAATGTTGGGAAATCCACCATGGTCTGTGGTAAGCTGTTCCAGTGTTGATTACTAAAACCATTGCCCTTTTTTCTATTCTGAGTGTTTCTCACTCCAGTTGCTAGGCTCAGATCATGCCATGACGTCCTCCATGACATTCAAGGTTCCTCTGCTGCCAGAAGTCTTCCTCAATGTTAGTACTTGTAAGATCCCTCCCAACTCCTTTTGGAGAAGCTAATGAGATGGAGCCACTTTCAGTCTGTAAGCCAGGACATACAGAATCATAGGATGGTTTGGGTTGGAAGGGACCTTAAAGATCATCTAGTTCCAACCTTCCACTAGACCAGGTTGCTCAAAGCCTCATCCAGTCTAGCCTTGAACACTTCAGGGAGGTGGCATCCACAGATTCTAGACTTCTAGAGCTCAAGCCATTCTTGTAATAATTTTTTTTTCAGAAGCATTTCTAAATTTGTCACGTAGTGTCACAAAAATGGTGTGTCTTCATTTCTCTGTATAGTGATAGTATCTGCATGAACTCATTCTTCCCCAGTTCACACATTCAAGGTTTCTATTTAATTTCTCAGCCACTGCAGCCATTCACATTGAGGTGTTTATAATTTCAAAAATACAGTCACCTTAGCCAGTAAGCATGACCTATTTTCTTGGTTCCCAGACCTCATATTTTCTGTGTTTTTCAAATGAGTCTGATTGCTCATTGGATCCAGATCACTATGAAGAACTGATTTATTATTTACTAATCTGCTTGTTTTTCTGTCATCTGTAATTTTTGTCATTAGTATTTGGATATTTTCTTCTAGATCATCGATAATGATGCTCTACGACACTGAATCAAAAATAGATTGCGGGGCAGCTGAAGAGAAGCAGCCACACTGAATGTTGGTTCCCTGCTCCCAATTACTGTAACGCAGCTAAAATATCTGTAAAGGTGAAGGCCATTTTGAAGGCCCATTTAAAAAACTTTTGGAAAGCCTCCAAAATAGAAGAAGGGAGACTTCTGCACCATTGCCAAGAAAAACAAAGCTTGAATCTGTTGGTTTGTTTGCTTGTTTGTTCGTACAGCCTTTTTTTCATGAGAAAATACTTTTTAACTACATCAAGGATTTAAAGTCCTGAAGGATAAGGACATAACAGAGAAGTCATCACATTATTGCCTTGTTAACTCTTTCCTATTGCTGGCATACATGCAAAAGTCTGAGAGAAAATTCTCCTTGTTAAAATGTCTCTCATCCTTTCAGATTTGAGGAGAGCCACCATTTATTCTCAGCTGTCATTTCTAGCAAAATAGAGAAAGTCTGGGAAAAAAAATCCCCTCGCAACCTTCCATCTTATTCTCTTTTTGAAGCTGGCTGTTTGATAAGTTCCAGCAATATGAAGTTTCAAAAAGCCAACTGTTTCCTTTAAGTTTGAACTATAATAGTTTCCTATTATAATTTGAATACTGGTCAGGCTTTTTAATCTACTGCAGAAAGACATTCAAGGATGTGCCAAATGTTAAATGTTAGCTTTATTTATTGTAGTATTGTCAGTTCTATCTTTTTTTTTTTTTTTTTTTTTTGGTAAAATACATGAATACACAATGGTAGTCCCCAACTGATAGAGCTTCCACCAAGCAGCAACCCAATAAGTGGGTTTAGGGCACTGAGTTAGTGACAAAAATAGCAAGCCACTTGCATTTCTTAACCAGTCTTGCACTACGAATGTCTTCTGCCACCTGGCCAGGATATTTGTGATGTACTTCTAGGAAAGACAAGCTTTGAAACAGCTTCAGAAGAAGATAAGGCTGAAAGAAGGATGTGTTCATGCGTGTGCTTGCAAGTATTTTATTTTTGTGGGGCCCAAAAGCAAGCACAGAGAACCAAGCTGTGACCACTCTCAGGGAAACCACATATTTAACTGTAGGTGTGTACTTGTACCCAACTAAATCAGGACTCCTGGTGGCTTGTCTCTCTAACTCTCATTTTTACCACGGGGACTTGTTGAGTTGCTCAGCCATTTGCGGTTCTCTTGTTGGTAGACACCTTCTTAATACATAAGATCTTTCTAAGATTGATATAGAGAAGGTCATATGCTTTTCCTGAGTTGTGTGATCAATGCTATTCAAAAGTTTAAAAATTATATAGCAAACGACAATAATTGTCAAGGTTTAGGTGTATGTCTAGTGAATTCATTGCTACCTTTAAGAGTCAATTTGCCATACCTCTGATGGAGTAAGACAGTCTTGTAAACAAAAGAGACCGTAAGAATATAAAAGGAAAAGAGAATGAGGCTTTTGTCCTCATTGTCACGTAAAATATCTCTCTCTTCCCCTGGTGTAGGAATACTTATCAATACTATATTTGAATCCTACCTATTAAATAGCGGAAAATAGAATCATTTCACTGAACTAAAACCCGTTTCTAAAAGAGGTTCAGTCTGAGAATTCACTAATAGCATCATTAAAATTAGAGTCCAGTTCCCAGGCTCTAGCCTGTAGTCCCACAGGGCAAGGACAATACTGCGCTCAGTGTCATCCAAGTCGGTGAAGCCTCATCTGCTCCACAGCCAGGGGAATCTGTCCTCGGGAAGTCCTTCTCCATTTCTTTCATCTAAAAGCCTTAGCCAGGAATCTGAAGTCTCTTCATTGTCACAACGTACAGAGCAGGCCTGCCCTTCATTTCAGGGTTTCAAACCAAAAAAACGCAACTGGTGCTCTAATTAGCAGCTCTGCTGACTTCTTCTGGACTGTGAAGGATTGAGGAGTCACAGCCAACCTTTGATTTAAAATCAAGAGGGTTACAGTCTGGCCTTCCTTTGAGAAACTGTGATTTCCGCACTCCAGTACTCATTAGGAAGGAAGCTTTTACTGCCATACATATGCTTTATTAAAAGCCTGAACTTTTTAATAGATGAGAAGTTACACCCAGATGTTCAATTTCATGCCTTCTTTCTCCATGCCCACTGGAGATCCGTGGGGATGGGGCAGCAATGCCTCTGCTGCACCATTTCTCCAGTTCACTGTGAGGAGGTTTGATGCAGAGAAAAACCAATGCTGTGATGGTTACTTTGCTGGTTATATAAGGGCTTGGGGTTGGGTTTTTTTGACTTCTCTGTTACCAAGGTTTTTCAAAAATCCACAATAGGCCCAATTTAGCCTGACCCTACACTGAGTGCCTTGCAGCGTCTGTGAGAGCAATTAAGAAGCACTATTCCCAAAGCTGTCTTCTCCTCAATTATGTCAGCAAACAAAGAGGCGTGACTGTGTAAGACCCTCTCTATTAAACAAGCCAGGCCTACTTATTTTCGCTTTGATCAGGGGAATGAAGTCATCAGGGAACAAGGAAGGCAAAGCAGCATGTTCTCTCTTGGACTTCTGAAGTTTACAAACAAAAAAGAGAGAAAGAAAATAATGATGATGTGCAACTTGAAGCTTGACCTGTCCTTTCCGCAGAGCACAAGCAACAACAAGCACCGTGCAGGACAGTGGGGCCTCAGGTTCCTGGGACTGGAAACTGGTCAGCCATTATAGTTAGCATAACAAAAAATCAAAGAGAAATTTCCACTGGGAATTTATCTTTCGAAATCCCTCCTTTTTCAGAGGAGCTCGTAACAGGATGATCTATTTTTTGTATCTCTTTCTGTTTCAGATGTGGCAAGAGATACCATTAATTGCTGTGCCTTTACCTCATCACTTAAGAAACTACATAAAAGCCAAGGCATTTTGATACCTTGAACTGCATTATTCTTTTTATTGGTATAAATGTATATTTAGTCTGCTAAATATAAAATGACAATATGTTTCAAAAACTAACAATATACTCTTTTCTTTCTCTCAAATTTCAGTAATTGCTACTTTGGGTTAGTTTTTTTTGGTTGGGCTTTTTTGGGCAAAGGTTTTTGGCTGAGCTTTTGTGCAGAGACAGAATAAATGTGGTCCTACATCACAGATCCCCCATCACCCCTGCAGTCTCTGCTAGAAAAGCCAACTTTGCATTTCACAGCTAATGAAACATTCAACAGTGTCTGGGCAGGGAGGGTTACTATCAAGCTCTCCCTACTGGGAGGTATATCATAGTGCTTCTTAAATCAGAAATACAGCATCTGTATTAACTATTTTGACATCACTCTTAAAACATACTTGGTCTTGCATGTAACAGCCTGGAAGACAAGAGCTATTCTAGCTCCTCAGGGTCCCTAGGAAGCAGTCTCAGGAGTTACAGTAACTCCAGCAAAGCTGCACCACATGGAAAACCTGCACGTATCAGTTGGCAAACTTCTCAGCAATGTCTCTAGGATGAACGAACAGGGGACTTGTTCAGGGGCTTATTTTTTTAAACATAGATTTAATATTTGCAAAAGCAGTGGTTGCACCACAACGGGAACAGAAGCCGCTTCCTTATCTGCAGACCTATGTGTTGGTGCGTGCAGAGGTACTGACGACTGGGGAGACAGCAAGCTGGCATTACAGCTCTTTATGTAAAAACTTGCCCGACCATTACTTCATTTTAATCTCCTATTTATTACTGGTTGCATCTGCTTATAAATTAGGACAGTAAGCTGTCTGGAGCTCTTAATGGCACATTTGACTGCTGCTTTGAAAGATCATCTGTACAGTCAACAAAATAATATTAATGGGTCATTACACTGGTAAAGCAAACCACGGAATGATAACAGCAGTAGCATGAAAAGGATGGTGATAATGAACTCTTGGAACTTCTCCAGTGCCTGGTAGCCAAACACTTTCCAAAGGAATCCAGAATCTTTCACCCCATTTTACACCTGGGGAAACTGAGAAAAGGAGCAATATCTGGATTGTCAAATAGTAACACAGGCAGATGTTTGAAGCTCAGAAAGTGAAATTGATATTTGTCATAAGCCATATTCTAGAATTTTTAATTTATCATCACCTTCTCTTTTTGAGTCTGAGACTCTGCCAGCTTCTCTGAAGGAGGAGGAAAGGCTGTAGTTGCCCATTGCATCACCCCCATTTGCTAGTTTGTGCCCGTAGTCTTTCAGCTCTCTAGAAGTATCCTTCATCCCTAGAAGAGCTCATTTCCTAAAGACTTGCTGTGTATGCTGATGACTTTTTTTAGGGCTTGCCTGGATGGAGATATGTGGGAAAATTAATCCAAAAATCCTCTGTGAACTTGCTCAGAATCAAAGTAGCCTCAAGTGATTTAATCTAAGTTAATGAAGGCCTGACTGAGCCTATCTGCACAAAGCTTTCGGTGTCATTTGAATCATCAACTTGATCATATCCTTTATTTCGGATTAACAGCATTATAGACAAACCCTCTCAAAATAAAGGAGAAACTCCAGAAGGACAACAGGGTGTGGGTTACTATCAATAAGCATTTTCATAGCAACTATGCTACAAAAGTCAAATCTTATAGTCCAGATCAGGGAAGACAAGAGGAGTCTGCATCAGAGACTCATGAATAAAGAAATCAAAACCACAGAAGTTGCTCTGGGTCCTTACTTCTGAGGAAGAACAGAAGAGGGAGTGGCTTGATGCAGACACTGTATTAGCATAGGGAACCTGTACTGGGACAGAGTGCTGAGGGGAGAGGAGATGCAGATGTGGGGAGATGCACAGCAGTTAGAAAATTAGACTTCCAGTAAAGTCACCTACCAGATTTGTCACCACTCTTATGGTCAAGTGCAAACTTTGTGACATGTGGTTGAGCTCCTAGAACTCCAGGATCACTGTGATGCAGCATGCAAATGGGTTACGTGTACTTCCGACCATCAGATCTGTGACTGCCATTGATTTGAGGAGGCTGCACTTGCAAACATCTGTTTGAGAACTGCTTTTTGAGCAATTATTCGGGATCCTCAGCTTTCACTGAAAGACATCTCTGACCCTTGTGGCTGGAGAGAAGCACCTGAAAGCGTAACTCCCTAGGGACCAAAATTAAGACAAATAAACTCAGATTTCACCCTTTTCTTTTGAATTTTTCTCAATTTCTCATGCGTTTCAGACCAGTCTCAACATGGTTATTCAGGACACAGTTCTCCCCTCCTGGTGTGGGAGGAGGGGTCCAGTAGAACATTCCCAGGAGAGAGCCCCGTCTCCTGGGGACCTTCCTCTCCCAGAAGGAGGTGACTGAGCCTGCAGCAGCCGTACTTCAAACACTAAAAGCTAGGTTTTTCTGCTAATCTGCTCCATTTAAACAGAAGCGGCACAGTCAGTGCTGGAAACAGACCAATGCCTTGGAGAAATACTGCAGTTTCTCCCAGCTTTGGAACCTAGGCATCATTTCTGATCTGCCCTGTATGCTCTCACTAGATCAATGTATCATCACACCAGTTCCCTCTGCTGAAACAGGGTCATCCTTCTCCCCGCACAGCGAAACATCTCACCCAGGCTCTCATCATCTTATACCACAGATCAACTCTAATTTTCTTTTCTTTAACACAGAAAACTGTCATTTTGCCCTGCTTGTATCCTCTGAGAACATCACTGTAAAGACAATTTTCTTAGCTTCATTTCAGAGTATGTCCTTCCCTTCTACATAGCCCACCTCTCACCTCCCTTCAGCAGCCGCATCAAATCTAAGCTGCTTGGTTTGTATTTTCAAAGTGCTTCACAACTTATATCTGACCTACCCATAATTTTTCCCTGAATTTAAAGAGATCAGCTCTCACCTTCATTCAGTCCCAGTGCTACATGGAAGCAGCCCCAAATCCTTCCCCTAGACTCCTCAATACAGCTAACTAACATGAAACAGCAATTCTTCCCTTCTGTGCCACAGACTGTGGCAGATGGCACCACCCTGTTTATTAGAGGATAATCCTTTTTTAAAGGAAGATAAGGAAAAAGAAATACACAGAAAGTTTAATGAAGACTTTGAAATGGAGTTCCCGAATCTTTTCACAGACTGGAAGTCATCCCTGGGGTCACCAAGTGCAGTCCCTGCTATCATATGCTCTGCATCATAGTATCACTCCATAAACTTACTGAGCTCTGGCTTAAAACTAGTTGGGGTTTTGTTCATTGCCATTCCTACCAAAAAGCTGTTCCAGCCTCCCTGTCCTAACAGCTAGAAAACTTCTTTTGATATCCAGTGGGAGTTTATTCATGTCCCTTCATTCTTATGATAGCACTGTTCTCCAGTGCTAGCCCTTTTTCCTAATGTTTTTTCACATAGTAACCATAACCCTGCTAAGCCTTCATTTTGTTATGATCAACAAGCCACACTCTTTTAGCCTCCTCTTGTAAATCAGGCTCTCCATTCTCCTGATCTCCGTAACATGCCCATCTGCATACACCCCTGTTTTAATTCACATTTTTTGAGCACAGATATTCTACAAATGAATGTGTCAAGCAAGGATGTTAACAGCTCCCTATCTATACAGCTGATACTTTTCCTGCTGTAGCCTATATGAACCAAACCAAACCATCTATGCCCTTTTCACAACTCATCACGACAGTGGGCATAAAAATTTTGTCTAAAAATTGTGATTCTGTAGAGCTGATGCCAGACTAAAAGGCCTGTACACACCGGTCTCCCTATTTCTCTCCCTTTCTTAAATACAGATACTGTGTTTGCTGTTCTTCAGTCACACAGTGCCACCCTTGAGTTGATAGATTTATTAAAAACTCTTACTACCAGATTTGCAATTTCACACATCAATTCTTCCAGAACTTTAGGACCAAAAGTTTCCATTCCACACTCTGCCCCAAATATTTTTTTGTGGTTTGGAAAACTTTAAGCTTTTATTCCACTTATGGTGAGCCAAACTCTGTTCTCACATGCTCCTTACCATTGGCCACTGCACTTTTACCCCTGTACAAACTGGTTACCTTGAGTTTCTGTGCACACACATTGAGATACAGTCCTCGATATGGTGAGTGATGATTCTATGCCTACAGTGAAAGTATGATATTGGATTTGTGCTGAAATGTTAAGAAACTCATAGGATATATTGAGCATTTCAGAAACTTCGTAGGGGTATTAAGAAGAACAAGTATGTTTTAAAAACCTCTCTGTAATGCTTGAGGTGGAATAAGCACATATATCGACTGGGCCATTAAAACAAAATCTCTCCCAGGATTTGAGTGCATTTCTGCAATAAAGAGAAGAGAACAATGCTTGTGGCAATGACAGCCTCAGTAATTGCCTGGGGACCTCATGAGAAACTGAAGCCCAAAAGATGAAGGAAAGAGGGAATACCACAACAAAAAAGGTGAAAACAAATATTGCAAGGCACCTGAACAGCTATTTCACTGCCACAGAAAAAAATGCCATGTGCTTTCTTTAGGAACAGCATCCTAATACTCTTGCTTTCAATGAAATCAATCGAGAGCACTTGAAGAGTCCATTAGCATCACAGTCAGCTGCTGTGCTATGGATCTGCTTTCTGATATCCATGGAAGCACTCAAATTCTCCTAGTACAGCCCCCTCTAAGTCTGTCTGACACAGAAATGGGCCCCACAGCTAAAGCACTTCAAGCTCCCTCCAGATAAGGCTTAACTCAAAGCTCTGTAGCTGGTGAAATCATTCAGCTGCAGGGCCCGAGAAGAGCAGGACATCCGCTGCATGTCTTGGCGAAAGTCCTGAGAGGCAGCTGGTGTTCACAGGAGCACAAGCAGACACAAGGAAGGGGCAGTGGAGGATGAAGCATTTAAAATGCAAGTGATGTGAGCAGGTGGGGTACCAAGAGAATCGATTAAGCTGCTTCTTCCTATTTCACCCTGGGCAAATCACTCCCTAAATTAACACCCAGCCCATCTAGGTGCAAAAGAGATTACATCTTTTCCCTCCCTCCCCCTTGAAGCATAAATACTTGAAGCTGGAGTCGCGGGGACCAAACAAGTCCAAGTACCAGGCAGACGGAGCAAGCTGTCCGGCCCTGGACCAGGACTGGCATGCTGCTGCTAAGCAACGCGCAGGCACAACCCGCAGCCCTGTGTTGGAAAACCAATCAAGGCAGCATCTCGCTCCCCTTACATTAAATGTCAGTTTACAAATGGAAGCGACAGATCACAAACCATATCCCTCTGTAACAGTGTGGTCTCATCCTGAACCCATCTCCCCACGCCCGGCTTGTGCAAGCTGATTCTGCGTGCCCTGGAAGCACACCTCTGCTAAATCACTCCCCAAGTCTCCAAAGTATAGTTGTGTTTTACAGTCGCTGTCAAACCAAAACGTTTCATGTTAATTTCTTACAACCTACTTCACTGTCTGCTTCGCCTTTATTTGATATTTATTCCCCTGTCAAACATGCATTTATTTGTTGACATTTTTATTAAATTAGACTGCAATAAATCTGTCTGCATTTATGTTTATATCCCTTCATGTTCAAGCATGCAAAGGACCCCAAAGTTAGGTGCATACATGGCCAAACGCTCATAAGCATTTCACAGGGGGTAAATAAAGTCAAAGTACTGGTAATCAAAAATGATAATGACCCAGCGTGGCTGGGCTGGAAGGGGACCACTGGAAGCAAAGTTTCTGTTGAAGTGGGCAATCTTCTCTCTCCTGAGCAGAAGAGAGGATTCTGGGAACAGCCCCACTTCTAGACTGTGAAAATTCAATTTTTTTTATTTCCTTGTAGACAGGATAAAGAATTTCTTGAGCACTAGTATCAGCAGAGTTTTTTTCAGAGTAAAAAATAGCTTTTAAATGGTTGCACATTGCAAAACATTGCCGTAAGATACAATATCAATGAAATTCCAGCATGCAGTTAGTGGTCAAATGCTACTCAGCTCTTAACAGAGAATTAAAAAAATTCCTTAGCTTACCAAGCACTGGGTAAATACATTTGTGCATGGGAAAAGTGAGGCATAGACCGTTGTGATCTGCCTGATGTCACCCATCAAGCTGTCACCAGTCAGGAATAAAGATCAGACCAGCTAAATGCCATCTGGAAAAACCTGAGGGACCAGATCAGCTGTCTCACATTTGTGTCATTTGAAGCTTCTTCACGAAAATTCTATATAAAAGAGTATTTTTGTGTAGTATCTTTATATCATAGCTGCAGTAGGGAGAAGAAGTTAAAAATTCACAACATGCAAGGTCACTCAAGGTTGAGGATTTTCCTCAGCTCTTTCTTGCTGTCCCTTGTTGTATCGGTCACGCCTGATATTATGCAGCACACGTGCCCTGCAATTCATAAGCGTAACGGTGGCATGCTAAAGAGGGTCCTCATGCCTTATTTCTCCCTCCATGCCATTCACACTGAACTTGATAAAAGGAATGCAGAGAAATTCAGAGCAGCTCCTCCAACTTCAGAGGACTCTGAACAGAGGAAATTTTTGCTAAATTACAATGTCTCGAACTTGGCAACAGCACACTGATTATGTCTCATTGTGACTGTGATGTCCTTGGCGATGGAGCTGGGAGACCACAAAGTGAATATAATGCTCCTATATGTGACTCTAATGACTGATGATGCTCTGCTGTGGGTAGCAATTTTGAAATAACCGGGAATGACGACAAAGAATATTGCCTTTGTCTTTTTGCTTCAGAAGAACTTTACGTGTAACTAAGGATTACAGCACAGTATTGCCAGCTACACACGCTGCTAATAGGGAAATTTGCAGCCCCATCAAGTAGTTTGTGCTAATCTGCCCTATATGTAGTCCTGCAGGTAGGCTGAGTGCACAAATGGGGGAAAGGTGAGTGCTCACTGCTGGGCAGGACGTTCTCACATGCAGGATGAAATCTCAGGACACGGGGACAGCCAACAAGTGCTGCAGATCACACAATCAAATCAATAAATTAAATGTAGCATTTTTAAATTGGGTGCCAGATGCTTTCCTCATTCCGGTTACTTCATGTCATTCTCATAGCTCAGAGGAACTGTCACACTGAATAAAACAAGTGCTGATCCCGCAGAGGGATGAATTGAATGCTTCGGTGACATGCAGCGAATGCAGTTATGCTGTCTTCAAGACCTGACCTAGTATCGCTGTTTGCCAACCCTTTGTGCCACACAGAAGGGCCAATGTGCTCAGGAGTATCTTGTATTTCGTGACACTACTCAGAGTTAGCATATGCACAGGGGACACACAAAGAGTGTCCCACATTAGACAGGGATGATGGAGTTTCACTCCTTCCTTAACTATCACCTGACAGAGCATGAAGGACTTTGGTACAGACAAATGCCGTCGTCAGATGAATGGAAAACACCGTGTGTCAGCAATCATCATGTGGATGGGAGAGGTGAAGAATAACTCGCAGAGGAAATCGCAGAGAGAGGCTGAATGCAGATCCCCCCACTGACATCTTCTGCAGAAAGCTCCAGATCTCCTCTGAGCCTCACCCTCCCATGCCCATGCCAGCCCACCACGAGGAGCCCTGCAGACCTGAGCCCTCACTCCCAGTTTGCAGATCCAGCCTGGCTGTGGGACTGCTGAGCGCTGCAGGAGGTGGCTCCAAGCACACTGACCGTTACACACGAGCTGACTATTTTGATTTTTACACACTGTCTGAACAAGCTAATTTAAACTTGTGCAGGTCAGTCTCCAGAGATCAAAGACTGACATAAGAGGGGCACAGAAATCTATTTCTGATCTGCCAGAACAGCAAGTCCTGAAATGTGCAAGTGCTGCACTTGCAGTGCATTACTGTTTGCCTTAGAATGATGGGAAAATAGGAAAAGAAGAAATCGGTTAACTTCAAGATAACACAGCTGATTTGGAGAAGTGCCACCATGAAGCCTTTGCTTTGATAGTCATTCGGAATTCTGAAGATATTGGACTGAGCAAATTTTGGTTTAACCCATCCTGAAGGATTTAAAAGTCAAGATATTGTTCTGAAAATGAGCTCTTCGCTCAAACCCCCATGCAGACTTGATTACCATGGTGGCCTTTCTGTTCTGGCAGTCATGGTTTATTTATCTTCTCCCCTCCCATCACTGCAGGTGCCAATGGAGAACAGAAATGTAATGACAGGCCTGAGTAAATAAATCCCTGTGAAAGTCTTTCCCTATGAAGACAGCAAGTCAGTGCCCACAGCATCTAATCTCCTTCTGCTTGTGAACTCACAGAGAAAATGATGCAGAGAAAGTGATGTTTTCCTGACACGTCAGGAACAAATTTAGGTGGGGTACAGAAATCTGTGTTGTGTTCCATCCAACAACAAGCTAGAGAGTCTAATTGAATGAGAAGAGACTGATCACACCTTAAGGCTGTTCCAATAAGCTACTAAGAGGGCAAACAAGTGGTTTTCTGTGCACCAAAAGTCTGCCTTTTTGCTCCTGCCTTACATTGTTCCTTCTAAATGGAAACCGTTTTGAAGCTCAGTTTGTGTGCCCTCAACACATTTCATAGTATTGCAGCTTTCTGAGCAAAATTCATTCCTTGCATGGGGTGAAGGCCATGCCCAGGACCTGTTTCCACCTCAGGCTAGAGGGTTGGGTTTTTCACAACTTTAAATGGTGATAAGAGCTCTGGTGGTCAGGCTATGAAGAATCTAGTGGAAGCAATTTGAAATGTTAGGGTTCACAGCAGTCTGCTCTCCCCAGAACAATCAGAGGCAAACACGTGCCTGCATTTCAGTGGCTTCGGTGTAGAGGGGCATATCCATGCGAGGCCATCGTCAGCCACAGCTTCAGCCGAAGCACTGAACTTCGTGCTGAAGCAGCTGCGTGGCTCTGGCTCCTGGGCTGCAGCCGAGAGGACAGATCTTTGCTAGCCCCATCACTCGACCCCATCTCTCCATGCTCTAAGCCTCCTGCTGCCCCCTCAGCACACAGACAATTTGCATTCATTGTGTTCGCTGCTTCTGCAGGATTTCTTGGCCAGGATCTTTTGAGAGAGAGGTTTAGCAGTGGTGCAAAGAGTGAGCTGGGCATTGTCGTAACTCCAGAGGCGCTGGGTGCCTCCCAACCCCCAACTGCAACCTCCCACCTGCAGAAGAAGAGCCAGGACACGCAGCACCATGTGGCTGGTGGGAGTCCCTGTGTGCTTGTGCATGCAGACCATCACACGGGAAAGCCCAGCCACACGGATGATTTTTTTGCATGGCAATTTGCATCTACCAAAGTGAACGGCTGTCCCTGCTTCTCCTTCCTCAGGCCTGCTTTTGTGTTTCAAATGAGCGGTTTTTACCTTCTTTCCTGCAGCTGAACATTGCTTTTCCTCAGGAACACTGGGGAACAATTAGAGCAATGAGAAAATGGTAAAAATAACACAAACCCAGCATATTTCTCATGACACTGACAGTCAGAATGCTGTTTAGTATGGAAGAGAGCAGAAACATTAACACGTTTAATAACCAAACAGGTGAGCATGATCTGTACTTTAAACCACTAGCAACCATGCTCTCTTTGTTAGAAATATTTCAGAAAGCCAGAATACCTCCATGGCCATGTGAACACACTTAACAGTGCTCAGTAATTTGACACTTGGGATGACAATCACTGTATTTTTTATGCTGTTTCATTTGTGGCAGTACTGCAGTACGAAAACATTCAAAGACTGCTAGGTTAAAATATGTGTTTTCCCAGTGGTAATTAGTACAAGAAAATGAGGCTAAACATATTAGTTTGAGTTGGCTTTTTCATTCTCTTCCTGTAGTTTTATACTTCCAGTCGCAATAATTGTAGCCCTTATGAACAATTATGTAAAATTATGTAAAATGCAATATGATCAAGGTATTAGACTATTATTATCCCAGCTGCAAATGCATGAATCATTACTACAGAGTACCTAAAACCCCCAGAATTTTCTATCAGTTTGAGTTTAGGGGATGTTTTTGTCTTCTGGATGTTCATGACAATTAAATCATACCTTGATATGGTATGATTTTTCCTATAAAAGGAAAAAAATCAGCATAGTTACTATGAGTCCTCCTTAGTAAACAGAAGAGTGGTTTTCATGAGTTGTCCTTGTTTTGCCACTTAATTAGTTGATTGGCTTCTTACTTAGCTGGAGAGTCCTTTCTGAAGCAGATATCTAGGCAAGATTAGGATGTATGTGTGAGGTGTCTTTGGGGATCAGCCTCATGGGGAGAAAAGATTTGGCAGACTGAAAGAGGGCTTGGCTTGATGTTTATTGAGTCACCTGTTGAATGCATGACAGTTACAGATAGATCACAAATGTCAGAAGGATCCTGAAGAGCTTTAGATCCGAATGAAGAAAGGAATTTCCCTCTCTGCTTGAGCCTGTTGCTTGCTTCCTGGGGTGCAGTGATGCATGTTTTCTCTCAGGCATAAAAAATAGGAAAATTTTAAAAAATATTTGTGTGTGTGTGTGTATAAAACCCCCATATTTTAAAAATGGTTCTCCTTTTTTGAAAAGGTCAACAAACATTATATTAATGCAAAGCTACATCCTAGTCCTGCAACCTGACCTTAAAATCAACGGGACTGTAGACAGATGAGTCTCAGCATCACCAGTCAGATCCCAGGATGTGCATTAATTTCCCTCTGTGCTGAAAGATAACTATTCCAACTGATTTTGAAGGAGTTAAACTAGCACAATGGGGGAAAGAACATTATGACCTGTTTCTTTCCTATCTATTTCCTATGGATGTGTATGGTGATTTGAATGTAAGACAAAACTCTGGAGATTGCTCAGGAAATTCTCACATAATTCAGACTCTCCTAAATCTTACAAGAACCATGAAGATCATATTACAGTGTTACAAAAAATAATAGAACCTTGAAATTAGGGGGAAGAGTCACAGAAAAATGTGGCTGAGCCAGGTTCTATGGAAATTACATACTGTTGGCTTTTTTCCCTGAAAAAAGGAGGAAACAGAACAGAGATAAAGCACTAACAAATATGTGAAGAAGAGGCTAGTGTACTAAAAACTGAATAACCACTACGGATTGGTCAAAAGAATAAGACAATTATTTATATAGGGGTCCCGAATAGAGAAATTCTTGACTTGGATGGTAAAGCTAGTGGACTGGATTTATCTTTCACCCCATTGCTCCTAGAGCCCATCCCTCTTCTGCCTCCTAAACCTACCTGCAGTAAAATGTACTGATTTGCTGACACCACTCATTGCCATCCAACACTTGTGTTGCAAAAACTGGACAATTACTTCATTTAAGAAGAAGAAACCGGACCCAAGACAACAACAAATGAAGTGGCAAAAAGGGAAGTGAGACAATGATTCGTCAAGGAAAGGACACCACAAATGTTCCCCTTCTCTAGTTCAAAATACAACAGTAACTCCCTAACAGGTTGTTATGGAGAGCTGCGGCTTTTAAGAAAATCGCAGGGAAAAAACTAATACATTCACAGAATCAGGCGCCGATGCAGAGTCTTTCAATGACAGACATAGGCACTGACAGCAGGACCCAAATAATTCTTTAATCTAAAGGGAGAGCACTCAGTATCTACATTTGGAGCAGAAAGCCATCTCCTGTTTTAGGTTATTGCCTGCGGGGAACAGCGATATGGCTGCTTTGTATCTGGAGCCTGGCTGCAGATGCCCAAGTTTGCAGTAATTATGTAACTGGCAAAGCCAAGCCTGTTAAACTTTAGATCAGCATTAATAAATGCAAGCAAAAGCTATCTACCTAACTGTCTGGAAAAAACTGTGTCCCCCATTTGCAAGAATGAGACAATATTAATTGTCTCTCAATAGCATGAGGTTGTTGTTCAAGAGCCTTGTTGTGCTTTATTTTTTCTTGAAAAGGAGCAAAAACAAAAATAAAGAAGTGTGTGCAGGGGGAGAAGTGAATATAACTAGAAGTGAAATGCTAATGTTATTTCATTAAATGATTTGTGGAGAATGAGATAAGAGATCAACATTCTCAAAGAATAATTTCTTTAAATACCTTGTGCTCAAGATTCCCCTCTAGGCAACTTTTCATCTTTCTTCATTAAAAAAATAGCATTAAATTTTATTAAAGAGTCCCAATTAAGCTGGTAACTTGCTTCAAAGAGCATCCAGGCTTAGGGGGATATGTTAAACGTTAACAGCAATGGGAAGATTCACCCGTAAAGCTGATTTTAAAAACAGCATCTTTCTAACTGGTACAATTTGGCTTGCACACCCTTAAGGCATTCTCCCAAACCTAACTGATGCTTATTTTGGGAAGCAGCACATAAATGCTTGGATTTAAGGTCAAGTAGATGGCAAAGTTGGCTGTAACAAATGCAAACTTTCTTGATAGCTTTGGAAGATGGCAAAGGACAATTTCATTTTTCTAAAATGAGCATTTTTCTTAGATCTTAAATTGCTCTGATTCAAGGGTGGCATCAGACACACCTGAAGCAAACCCTGTGAATTTAGCTTTAATGACATCTACCCTGACAAGCTGCATACCTTGCCTTCTTGTTTAAGTGCAATTGGCAATAAACACATCAGCTCAAAAATATACCCTCAATCTTGAATGGAGACAGATCAGAGGAAAAAAGATGTCAACCCCACCTGCCTTAATTCTCATGGTCAAAACCAATAGGAAAGCGGACACATCATGTTGTTTTCAGAGTAATACTCAGAATATGAAGTTAGGAAAAAAAAAAAAAAAAGACAGATGTTACCAATGGCCCTCGTAGTCCGGTGCATGGGAAAGGGGCTACGTGGGTGCAGGGTGCTCCTGAGCACACCAGCAACTCCTGGGGGAGGCGAGAAGCTATCTGGTGGCAGGGTCAAAGCTGCAGTACACCTAACGCTGACAAGGGTTGAAAGCTGCCTTCAGATCCTTAATGGCATGAACTGACTGCATTGCCAAATACTCTTTTGCTGATGCCTGCCTGTGGTCAAGGGATGACTGACACTCCATCTTCATCACTTTATGTTCTGGGGAGGAAGAACAAGTTATAAAGACAAATATTGTAAAACCATTCAGAGGATATAGTAAGCTCCAGTCTGAACTCTATGGAAAACATGAGAGAAAAAATGGAAGAGGAAAATTCAGAGAAAACCACTTGTTATGAATCTTGCACAGTGACAACAGATAAATAGGACAGGGAGAAAAAACTGCAGTGCTCCCAGGTCCTTGCTGATCTCAGGGGAAAAAGAGGATGGGAACAGAAGTGAAGGACAGGTATTCCATTTGAGAAAACCACCTTAAATCCAGACTTCTCCTACCCTGTGGAAAACCACACTCTGTTGTTCCTGTGGCAGATCTTCTCTCTGAACAATGCTGCACAATGAGACTATTTATGCAGCCATACAAATGTCACATTCATATTTAGACATTGATATAGTCCTTTGCTTTACATTCACATCCTGCATTTCCTTCACTTCTAATCGAATGCTAATTTCACATTCATTCTTCATAGCCAGATTTAGACAAGGCACCCAGTGGTGCATACTTAGGCGGGGGTTATTATTATTATTTATTTTTTATCAGAGTATGTCATTCCCAGGTAAAGGATGTGCTGCCTGAAATGTAATTATGTATGCTGGATAATGCCTGCATTGACTGGGAGGCATATAAGTCAATTGCATATTGTATTGTGTATTATTTTATATTTATTATTTGCTGTCAAAGTGTTTTTGAAAACCAATGCTTATGAGCTGTGTGTACTTTATCATAAATATGGGGTCTTGTGGAGAAGGTACAGGGATCAGGATAAATTTAATTTGACAATTCTGTCAGAGGTAACCTCCATTTCTTTCCAATCTGCCACTTGCAACAAACAAGCCAAACTGGTGCTGAATGCAGAGGAAAAAGACTTGGAGGGACTCAGTAGTAAATATTACATTGGGAAGATACAGGAAGGCTTGTTTCACGAGGTCAGTAAGGTACACAGCAAGACTACATTTTCCTAAGAAAATGATTAATAGCACCCTTGAGATGATGCCTCCACTTTTTCAGCTCTTTTTTTCCTGTTTAATTCCTCTTATAGGAGTCAGGTTTAAAATGATACCTTTCTCCCTCTTTCAATGAGACAACACATCTCACAAGGGAAAAATCAGTTCTAAGTGGGAATCATGTATATTGCAACATTTATATACAATAATTCTCCCCTCCTCTCCATTGTACACATCTCCATCAGTAATAAATAATGGAGCCATTTTTCAGTGGGCTCAGTGTGACAGCAGCTCTACTTACTCTGTCCCAAGGCTGACTGAACAATTTTACCTCATCACAGGCAACAGAAGACTGCTGGAAAGTTTTTATCAGTCCAGTATGTAGAGGGGGCTTAGAAGTGGAAGGACAGCAGAACATGGTTCTCTGGAAGTGGTCTGAAATGTTTTACCACTGCAATTGCGATCGATGTCATGGCTTTTCACAGTATGTTACTTCTTTTCCCTGTGATATGCATTCTCACTCCTCTCACTGAGAGCTGGCACTGCCATCTGAGTGACTCTGGGCTGTGTCAGAGCCCCTGTGCTGAGCCTGATGGATCTGAGCTGATTGGTAACCATGGAGGACTTGCTTCTTCAGCTTCACTTCCTCGCCCTTCCATGCCTACACATGTAGGTTTTTTGAATGGAAAAAAAATTGGAACTGATATTTAAAAATCAGCTGCCATGAGCACACACATTGTCAATTGAGAGGCAGGAAGATCTTATGTGACTGGGACCAAAAAAGCCCAGGAACACCCTTTCATCTTCTCCTTCTGCAAAATTGTTCACGCTACAGGTCATCCATCCTGGTTCAGTGCACAGAGACTGACAGGGACCAGGACATACCCTGTGTGATAGCACAGCTTCTGACAGTGGGTGTCTGGAGGAAAAAGCAAGTATATTTTATGTTCTATCTTCCCCTCTGTATTTGTTTCATTATCCTATAAACCTTCACAGGGAATAATCAAAAGAGGTTCACTGGCTGCACAGCAAGTATGCTGAGGTCAAACCTGCTTGAACTTACAACTTTACCTTAACTATCGTATGAAGACAACACATCGACCTGCTCTCCAAGTTGATTTGATAAATCTTGAACACAGTTGTTAACCACACTCCTTATTCCAGCTTATCTTTCACCAAAAATAGACCATAGTTGCTTGGCTGTTTATCATAGTGTTGGCATGGTGTCGCCTTGAAACTTCAAACTCCCCCTGTCCAGAGGCATGACAATTAATAAGCATCAGAACGATATCTTTATAGATAAAGTAGGGTTTTTCCAAAAAGAAGAGCCTTTCCAAGCAGAAAAAGAAAAAAAAGCTTATGCTTATTTTGCACAGATCTCTTCCCACCACTTGCTTGCTATATCCCATGTTTTAGGTGATGTTTTTATTGAATGATCAGGACTCCATTCCCAGAGTCATGAACATTAATTATAAATTATCTCCGTTTCTCATTTCTAGGGACCCCTGCACTAAAACCAAGTTGACTCCCAGAAATCCTTCAAAGATTTTCTCTGTAAAAGAGAGGAAAAGGGAATTTAAGAATTAAAAATCAGTCACTGTTTCCAGCCACAATAATAGAAATCCTTTTAATGCTCCCAGGAGATTTAACAACAAGAAAAAATCACTTTTGTGAAGGACATCGTGACAGAAGAAACTGTAAATTATGTGGACCTTCAGTGCCCAGGGAATGAAACATAATATTAAAGAAGTAGGCATCTACCTCACATGGTGGAATGTGCTTTATATTTATCAGCTTCTGGCTTTTTGTTGGCCTCAAAGGATGAACCCATCATTAACCTCAGGCAGTATCTTTTAATTCACCTGAGGTCCAGACATGGCTCCTGCATGCTTTCATGATGATCCTTAGCAAGACCTATTCTAGAAAGCAAAGCCATGATGAGATGCAATGTTTCTGCCTAAAGGCCACTTGGGAGCTGGATGGGAAAGCAAAGCAGGTGGCAGAGTGTCAGTAATGCTCCAAAGCCTGAAGAAAACCTCACAACAGAAGCATCACCTTTCACGCTAGTCCCCTCCCTCCACAACACCTCCAGTTTTCTAATGGGCATTTTCCTTACTGTAATCTTATTTTGCTATCTGCATAGTGATGAAAACACAGGTCCAGATTTGCGTTTGTTTTTTTAAGTGATATCTATAATTGACTTCTGGAGCACAACAGTGTTCACTGGGTGAATTGATTTAAAATTGCTATAATAATACTGCAAAATTCCTTTATTAGTGCTGGAGTACATCAAGGAGAATCAGTTAGATTGCCATCTAGGATAATAAATACTTATAGGCAAGTGCAAGCAGCCCACAAAAAGCAGCAATTTTACAACTGCTATCCTCTTTCATTCTGTTTCTCCAACAGCCACTAGCCCATCATCACCATAAATTAGATGGTACCTATAGGAGCCATCTGAAGGGATCTGTTTTTCATATCTATTGTATGTGAAGAACATGAGGGAGTGAAAAGATGAGATGAAACAGTAACACCAGTAAAGTGAACTGAGCTGGTAATCCTCATTACATGCTGATGTTGGGAAGAAGGGATTAATTCTCCTTCTGTTTACATCAGCGTAAATTCAGAATCACTCCAGTGACTCAGGGACCAAGTCTGCATGCAGAGCTGAATGGTCAAGCCTTAAAATCCCATTCACAGGACCCAATCCAAGAGATCCTTCCAAAGGATCCCTGGCCATTTTTGCACTGACTTCTGAGGGATTCGAAGCGGACCCATTTTCTCACCAAGCAGAAGGAACAAGGATTAGACACCTCACACGATGTGTATGCAGGCAGTCATGCCTGGCTGATCTGCTGAGATCCGCTCACAGACGAGTTAAAAACAAAACATTCATTCCCTGAAGTCTGCATGCCACAGTCACTGTATGAAACAATAAACAAAGCTGACACCAGGAAAAAGTTATTATTATAGCCTTTCTCATGCTTTAATTTTTCTCTTCTAGATGAAATATTTCAAGGATATTTTAGTGAATCTTTTCCATGAGAATTAAGGCCAGGCTTAGCTGTGTTATTTCAACTGCCCTGGTTGGTCCAGACTGTTTGCAGAGCTATCACAGAGGCAGTCCAAGCCACTGTGTTTCTCTGAGCTTCCAAATTAAAATACAACATATCACACACAACTAAATTACATATCCCATACTCAGATCATACACAACTGAAAAAAAAATCACTCGTTAGTATAATTAACACGACTGTAGTCAGCAAATTTCAGATTCACTGATGATTCAAACCTCAAACAAAGGATTTTCAGAAATATATAAATCCCATGGGATCCATTTGCTCCTAGAATTCAGGGTTTATCGATACCTATCACATCCCTGGTAAGTAAACTGTGTCAGGTACATACACTGCAGCGATAATTGGTGGGAGTATGCCGGTCTGTCTGAGGGGGGCTACCCTACCTCATTCACTAAAGGAGGCTTATTGCTATAGCAACAACTGCATCCTATGATTTGCCTGCTACTAACACTCACAGAAAATATTCTGAAATGATCCATGCAAAAAACAACTGTTACCTTGACCTGGTGCGATTAATGTGTTCACATCTGAACTATTTCTGCCACAGGTTAAGTGGCAGATTTCAGCTGACTCACGTGCAAAAAGAAGACGTCCTACCGTGCTTCAGATTAAGGAGGGGAACACTTGTTTTGAGCTCCTACTATCCTCTGTGCCATGCCTGAACTTTCCCACTGCAAGAAATAGGAAACAGTGACAGCTTGGACTGGTTCATGGGAGAGACCACTCAGACAGTAGAAGGAGCAGGGCTTTTCGACTCAGGGCTTGATCATGGAGCACAGCCATCCCTTCCTGACATTACTTCTGCCTTAGCATTTCCTTGCCCAGGATTTAGAAGTCACAGTGACAAAATGTGACCCTTCTGTTAGGAAGGGATGGGTGATTTCATAGAAGCATTTGCTGCTCTCCTACTCAAAATTAAAAAAAAAAAAAAAAAACCCACAACATTGACACTGTCCAAATTATCAGTAGCCTGGTCCCAGCGTGTGAGGTGACCCTGAGCAGGGTTGCTCACTTTAAGCACTGCATTCCCCAGTTTTGATATTTGTGTTACCATGCAGAAGGCGTCCAAACAGAAAAGGAGCCTGAAGCCAGATATTAAGGTGTACCATAAAAGTGTTTTTCAAAGGATCTTAAGGAAAAAAAATGAAGATCCTTCTGCCTCTTTACTCTCTCCCATGTGGTGTCCCAGTGCAAGATATGAGAAAGTAAAGCTTGGAAGAAGAGATTGGCCAGGACTGGGCATTCCAGCTTGGGATGGTGTATTCCCTTCCTCCCCTCCCAGGAGAGAGGGAATAGACCCCTTACAATGCAGAGTAACAAAATTTCACTTTATTTTTAAGCTTACCTGTAAGTTAAGAAAGGAAGGAAGGTAGGGTAGCTTGTTTAGGAGCAACATTGAGAAGAAAGATCTGTGCTACAGAAGACATTTTATCTTTTTACAATTTTCTCCTGATCTTGCAGATGTCTCTTTTAAAGTACTTCCTTTTCATGTCTCCTCTTGTCTGTTGACAACTGAGTTGAATGAACCAGCCAACAACTACTTATTCTACTTCTAAAGGAGTGATGATAATGAAATTTAAGGAGCGAAAGAAGCCAGCATGGCCAATTCTGGCCTAAGAAGACGACCAGGAAAGCTCTTTTAAAAGCAGCATGTAATGGGGAATGTGGCAGTATCCTGATGATCCCATGGAAATGTCCCATATATTACCTCTTATTCCACATCTCCAGCATCAGAGCACTCAAGGAATAATGTCCCTGTCTCAGATGAGAAACTCAGTGTTTCCCCACTGGAGTTTGTGTATTTCTGAGAATTTACATTTGAGGCAACTACCATGAGTGAGGATAAAAGCAACAGTAGTGTCTCTGTGAAGGGATTCACAACCAAACTATACAAACTGTTTCTGAATAAAGAACTGTCTTTACCCTCCCACTAAAAGGCTTTTTACTAACTGAGCATCTTTCAAATTCCGTTTAAAAACAGAATTGTAACTTCAGCACAGAAATTAAAAATGTCTTACAGACTTGCTTTCCTTCCATACAAATAAATGTTCAGCAAGAGAAGCAACTTCATGTACTAGTCTGAAAGTTGTCAACTGCTTCAAGAAATTCCTCCTTGCACCACTGCTATTTAAAACAGCATGACACCAATTTGTGATATGAATGATCTATTGCAGGGAATCTGATCCGGTGCCTCATAAAGGCAAATGCATCACTCTGACCCATCTGTTCTATGGACATAATCTTAATTGCAAACATAGGGTCACATCCCAATAAATCAGCAATGCTGCAGTGAAGGTGCCTACGTTTACGCCAGCTGAACATTTACCCAATACTGCCTACAATCATTGCTTAGCGGAATTTAGGGACAAAAAGAACAAGGAAATTGCTATCAACCCCTTCTTCCTTAGAGTGACTCATTATATTTATTGAACTAGCACTCTGCATGGGCAAAATCCAGGTCGTATTTCTATAAAAAACAAAACTTCCATAGACCTGAACTTCACCCCATACATATGGTGTAAGACAGCAAAGATGCTTGGGGTGAATGATGGGCTGCATAAACGCAAAGGAGAAATATGTACCAAGTCACAGAAGAAATGCCATAGGCTCCGTCCCAGGCTTGCAGAGCCGAGTGTGCAGAATCTAAGCATCTTTAATTTCAAAATAAAGGTAAATGATTAGAAAGGATAGAAAGGAGAAAGCATCTCCATGTTTCCCTCTTCCCCAAATGGCACAGACACAGATGATCTCATTAGCTCATCTGTGTAATTTACACTTCTAATATGGCTGGGGAATAAAACAAATATTCAGAAATAAGCAAAAGGACAGGGATAGAAGAAGGGGAAACCTCACAGCCCTCTCTCATCTAAGCTCCTTCTTTCCTTGCCAAATGTTATATTCCCTTCCTGGGAACCCCTCCAAGTTTGCGTCTCCAGATGCCACATTGCAGCAGGCTGCCTGGAATCCCTCCTACCCGCCTCCACATCACTCACGCTGAACAGGCAGGGCAAACACAGGGTGGAGAGAACGTTTTATCCTTATTTATTTCCAGATGGAAAATCAAGCCATGGAAATAGCCAACAAAGAAAAAAAAGGAAAGAAAGAAACCTTAACCATCTTGAAAACAGACTCTTCCTTGGCAAAAAAAGGGAAATACAAGTCACAGGTTGAAATTTGGAAGAACTGACACCTGAGCTGTGTTTTCTTCCGTTAACCTAGGGTTCTGGTAGGTGACTTACAGTCAAAAGAAGATCAGTATGGGCATAAGGGAAACCCCCAATGAGAGCAGATGTAAACACAATGATCAAAAGCATGTGCAACTGAAATCCAATGAGATTCACTCTTAACTGACTATTCGGACATCCTAGCTACCTGTCGGCATTCACTTGAGCCAGGTCCATGTAACTGTAGGCTCCTGTAAGGGCACCTATCTTAAATACATAACTTCAGGTGAAGGAATTTCCTACTGGATGTACCTGCCAGTTTATGGCAGAGGTCTAAGAGCTGGTGCCTAATGTATGAGTGGGTGAAGTTAAATGAGGTGAACCCCTCTCCTCCCCAGGACAAGAGCTAAACCATCAGTACATCACTCTCCACCTCTCTCTTTTCCTAATCTATGGAGGAAACCTAGAGTGACTCTTGCTTAGTTTGGCGCCCAAACTTAGGTAGGCTGGAGCTGAGCCTAGGAGCTGGTGGCTTCCTGGAAGCAAAGTAATGGGCTCCACAGTTACCAAGGAAACATGTTGATCTGTTTGACTGAAACATGCAACCAGACCTAATTAGAGAAGTGAACTGGTGTAACATGAGGCTTTCTCAATTCACAGCCTCCATTCATCCTCTTCCTACATATCTCCAAAGACCACTGTTATCCGATCTATGTCTCCCTACCTAATTTTCATTTTAAAATGTGCTTTAATGACTGCAAGTAGGTCTGCAGTCCAGAAATAGACGTCTCAAAGCGCAGAGGGCATTATGTTCCCATCCACCTCACAGGGCAGGCTGGAGAAGAATCCAGACCCAAATTACCTGAATATTAAAAGAGAACCCTATGTAGGATTTCATTCTAGTCCCCTTTTGGATGCTATTTTACAACACCCAGACGGCCTTCAGTCCCAGTAAGAAACATTCTTATACCCGATTCTCTTCATCCCTCTCTATTTTTCTCTCCCCTCTCCTTCCCTTGCATGAAGAATGGCTGGTAAAAATTTATTGTGGGTGGGATTTTGAGGCACGCATTCCATTAAATTTAATGGGAACTGAGCATCTAAATCCCTTAGGCAGCTTGAAAATTTCAGCCTCTATTACTAATGCTCTTCTCATTATAACAAGATTTGTACATGACAGCTCGAGAGCCCTGACTCTGCTGTTAGTGATGTGGTTCTGTACTGAGCTGCTCACAGCACCCGGTGTAGGCTGCCTTGCTCACACACAGCTCATCTTGTCACAAGCTCTGCAGCTAACACGAGACCAGAAAGCAGCCTGTAATTTCATTATGATTGGTGAACTTTCTTGTAGGGGGTTTTCCATGAGAGAAAGATAATGTCAAATAAATCTGCCTTTGTTGTGATTATTTAAGAACCATTTAATTTTAATTGTAATCATCTACTTTGATGTGCAGTGTGCAGTAGGATGGACGTGGCTGTGTTGCACAGCTGCATCATGATAGCAAAAGGAAGAGTTTTTCAAGGGGCATTGTAGACTTTGCTGGGCTGTCAGAATTGCCAGATTCCACCACATTAAATTTTTCATCAGCGTTCTGCTTAATTTACTGAAATTATAATTTATCAAGAGGGCATGACTGGAAAGAGAATGGCTTTTTAACATTTCCTGCACATCCTGCAGGTCTTCATCGGTAAGGTGTTTAACCACGTTGGTGTTAATCACACCTGACAGGAACCATTCTCATTCTCGTCAGAGATTCTCCTGTCCCTTTTCATGTCACTCTGGCCCAACTGTGCTGTGGAATAAAGGGGCTAGAAAACCTCCAGGAAACCTGGAGAAAAGCAAAAAGTGGTTGGACACTCATGACAAAACCTTACCTTCTTGGACATGCAGTGGGAAGGATGGGACTCTTGGAAAAGCATACTTTCTCCATAATAAACTAGGGTTGCTCAGCACTTTGTTTTTTGCTACCATTGTTCTTCTAGGGTATCATATGTACCTATCTCCTTCCCACAGGATGCTATGTGTGACTGGGCTCTGAACTCCAACCATCAGATCTGTAAGGATACACTGGTGCCTCCTCTTACTTGAAGGTTAAAATCTCAGAGAAATCAGTGGAAGTTTAGACACTTAAAACCCTTAGGATATCTGAGCCCATATTCACAGTGTGAAGGACAGATTTTATAATTGACTTTTTTTTTTCTTTCTCTACCCATTACTGCTACAAACCGAGATTGGAGCCAGGGACTTCAGGAGTCTCTTTGTGCTGTTATGAATTCATTGGAATAAATTGGATCAGGACCTTTGGCCGTGTTCCTGTCTATTGGCGGTGGTCACAACAAAGGGCTGGGTGTGTGATTTGCTGGATTTTATGCACTGCTTTGATACCAGCTTAATTCCCCTTGCCCAGATACTCAGTGCACAACCCTTCATTGCTTTCCTCACGGCTTGTGCAGTTTTAATAGTTCTTCCCATAATTCAGGAATTAGGAAATAGCACCCTTGCACCAGCTGCTATGGAGAAAAACTCATAAATTTAAACAAACCTGGATTAGGTTGTTTAACATGAGTTAAACTTTGCTTTTTTAGCAAGAGTGAGCTCAAAAAACTATAAAATTCCTGCTTACATCTTTTACTTTAACTAGACAGATGATTATTTTTATCTGCAGCTACCATACAACATTTATTTAGGCAAAACCATCCATGGACTTCAGATGGGAGTTTTGTCTCCAATAAACAACAAAATGGCTCTCCAGCTACATTAATATTAGACTGTCACTAGTTAGATAAGGCTGATAAATTGGCACTTCTATACCAGCAAGAGACAATCTCTGGCTGGCACTGTTTCGTTTAAAAAGCAGGAACTAGTCTTCATCAGGAAATATATGAGCAGTGGATTGGGGGAAAGGAGCCCAGAGAAAGTGGTAAGGTTAAAGGCAAGGAAGGCAAGTGAAGATGTTAAAGAACATTCAGGTGCATGTTCAGGCAGAACAAGATGTTCTGAGTGTGTAAAATTCTGGAATTCTCTACTAGTATACTGCAGAGAGGCATTTTAGGGGAGTTAAGCAAGGTCAAATGAATCTACAGCTAGGTATTTCCACTGGTCCCAAGATCCACACAGTATCTTAGGACAGCCCAAATCTTCTGTGTGCAAAACTCTCCCTTAGGGTTGTGTCTGGGAACACAGCAGCAGGTCATCTGAAGCATCTTTCTGTACAAAAGCCCTTTTTGTTTTTAGCAGCTTGAGGGAAAGTCAAAATCTTCTCCATGATGTGTACATGGCTTCACAGATTGCATGACAAAATTCCAAGTAATTAAAGAGCTGATAAAAGTGGTGTTAAAAGAGCCAGTATCTCTTCAGGACACTTTAGATAAGCTGATCATTGCATCTTCAGAACAATGATGTCTTCTTTGAAGACAGAGATGAAAAACAAGACGAGTTGCTGTTATATCTGATACGATATGAACAGAAATCTGTACGATGTTATTAGAGATACGAATGATACCGGAGTTGTGGTTACAGGAACTGTAGCAGGAAGGCTTTAATGTTCCAGATGGAAATTGGAAAACAAATGCTACTTATTACAGTGGACCTTGAACACATGATTGTGGTTATCAACACATTTCTTTGCTGCATGGACTCTGAGTAAACAAGATGGCTTTAGGGGAGCAATAAATTCAGATAGGAAACCTACTTATAACAAGTATTTTTGTTATGAGTGAATCAACATGAGTCTATTTTCTTCAAATTAAAAGAAAATTTAAAGAAAAGGTCTGTAAGTAATGTTTTTCCAAAAGGGAAAATGGAAAATTTAAGAGTACTATTTAGTGGAATTATGTGAAATGAAATGCTTAGTGACCAAACTGCAGAATTACTGAATGTCTTTAAGTAATAGATTCAGCCACCACCTGGAAATGATACATGAAATAATAATTCTCTTCTTTCCCAGCACTGGGTACAACACTGACAGATTTGCCTGAGCATATGATGAAAGTTTACAGGCCAAAGAGAAAATGTCCAACAGAGAACCACAAGAATAACCAAAGTTCTCAAAAAGCATGAGAAAAGCATGAGAATAAGCCTCAAGGGGCTTAAATAAAAGCAAAGGAGATTTTAGATAGAGATTAAGGAAAACTCTCTCGCATGAAACTAGTGAAATGCTGGGTTAAACTCTTAGGTGATAGAAATCCCCATGCAGTAAGTTTTGAAGAACAGATCAGACAGACAGCCACTAGGAACAGTTAATTACATGTTCACCTCCTCTGAGGCAAAAAGATGGATTAGATGATCTCCCAAAGTCCCTTCCACTCTTATAATTCCTATTTCGTCTATGTAGCATCTCCTGCTTTTTCAGTCCTTTAATAAAGCAGAAGAAGGAGACAGTGCAAGGGAGTATTTCAGATGCTTAGCCAGTAGGATGAAGCTCACAGCAAACAGAGCGAACTGAAGACTGAAGTCCAGAAAATTAGCTTATGACTAAGATCTTGGGCAGGAGGAGAGAGAATATACATTGCATCCTGTCCTGACTGTCCTTAACATTTTCCCTGAGCTGGATCACTCTTGGCCCATCTTTGTGAAAAGGAGTTCACAGCCCACAGGCAACTCGGAGTTGATTTCAACTGCAATACAAATAAAACACTCCCATGTTTCAGGTTTTTTTATCCTTCTGCTCTTTACATTTTTTCCTGATTTTTAAAGCCTGATATTTTCTCTGTTGTATTCCATACAAGCGTCACTCCTCGTGAAAACAGGAAGAAAAAATATAGAGCAGTTGGTATAATCTACTTTCTTAAAATTAGTAATTACCATGGCGAGTATAGTGCACTTCCAAGGCAGTCTCTGGTGTTACTAGACTAATTCATTCACATCATGCTATTATTGGGCATTAAATCTCTGTTTCTCAGGCTGTTTGTTAAAAATAAAGTGCTTCAGCATAAAAGGGAGTGAAACAACTGGGATGATTCAGCCCGCTCAGCGTGCTATATATTCCTTTTCTGCTCCATCAGTACCTCTGAATTGTAGTTCCCAAAGCAACCAAGCCTTAGTCTTCAACCCCAAAACTTACATCTGCCAGGGAACAGGATAAGAAGAGCTTTACGCCAATTTGTGTAATCGGTAATCTTTACACCGATTTGTGTACTCCGTAATCCTTATTCCACAGCTGTCTGTTTCCACAAGAGGGCAGAGGGTGAAGTTTGCGGTGTGTTGACTCCTACCGTGTTATATATGACTGCACAGCAACTGTTTGCCATAAAGTGGCATCAGCCATGTATTATTCCCCTATATCACCACAGTATTCTTCACCTACAGTGTTATGATGATATACAATGTGTCGGATCACATCTCTGGCTGATGTGCTGTATATTGTAGCCCCCAGCCTCGTGCTTGCAATACTGCTCTGTGCTATTTGACTCTCTGCAGCCTGAACTGAGGTTCAGACTGCCCGGAACGGAACTACCAGGCAGTGAAATACTTGCTAGAGTTTTGTACAGTCATCAGTTCCCCTCTCTCTGCCCCACAGCTACTAGTACTTGCAACAAGATATGAGCTAATGGCTGGATTTTATTATGCAATGCTTTCTTATTTGTTCCCCTAAAATAAATAAAAATAAAATGTAAGCAATCCTATTTTCAGCAAGAGAAAAAGCTGCTGTCATGCTGGTATGGTGTATAATGGAATACAGTAGCACTGTATTTCATTATGATTCAGTGTGTTTTCATGTTAGTTGCCAAGGATTCAACAGCTTAACATGAATTCTAAAATAAGATTAGTATTCCAAATAAAATACTTTTGAAAAACGTGTATTTCCCATTTCATTCTAATGAGCTTCAGTAAATGCACAGTACCGCTTGTGGGTATAATTTGAATTCCGGAGGGACACAGCTAAATACAGCCATCTGGGACCAGTGTCATATCTGGGCACAGCTGCACATTTCCTCAGCTTTCAGCTTTTATGGGACTTTCCAGGACAAGAGTTTGCACATGGTGCTCCTTCTCACATAAGCAGTGGTGTAAAATGGGGTAATGTTCCTCCACAAACTGCTCAGGTAACACAGAGTAGGAAGGAACCATGTATCCAAGTTTCACTGTAACCACTCAATCTAGTAGGTTTTAAATAGTCTTTAAAAAATCAACAGATCTATCTTCTTCCACACTCTGCAACAGTGACCACTCCATCATCCAAACATCACCAGCAGCTCCAACACTGCTCTTACCTCATTCATCTGAATTAGTGCAGCAACTGATCAGGCCCACATCATTTTCCTTTTTCTACCTTGAGATTTATCTTATTAGTCGATCGTCCTCTTGGGTCAGTGAGGCTGGAAACAGCCAAGAAACTGGGCTTGGACACAAGTGAAAATTCAGTATTCAACAGAGCAAGTTCCTCTGGTCCTTCATAGAAATGTAAACACACTGTATTTCAGCAATGCAGATAAGAAAATGACATGGCACAAACCCACTGCTAAGAAAAAAAAAATATGAAAAAAAGGAATAAACTGTAGTACAGGATCTCTTGTGGTCCAAGCTTAAGGCTACATCTACCTCCAGACTGTGGACAGGTGAGGAGGGACCTGAACCAGCATCCTCGCAGGCAGGCTGCAGCAGCACAGCCCAGGAGGGAGCCTCGTGTCCTGCCAGGAGGTCTGTGCCTCACTGGAGGAGCTTCTCAGCAGGAGGAACTGCCCCCCACGGACCCCACGTGCTGCAGTGGGCACTGCCCCGCCAGCCTTCCTACGCACAACCAGCAGCTTCCAAAATCCTCCCACTTTCCTGCAAGCACCTCCTGGTGCCTGTGTTAACACCGTGATGGTTTAGCTCCATTACACCACAGGGTCTGGGGGCAGCAGGGTCTGCGAGACACTGAGCATACACGCACACTAGATGCAGGTATCTGCTAAAGGTTGAGCCCTGTCCCCTCTCCAGGAGAGATGGAGACAGCTGATCCCAGTGGGAATCACCCCCCGTGTAGTGTAGCCACACACACTAACAAGTCCTCAAGCCTGTTCTCTGATCATCTCCTTTTAGCTTTGTTGGTGGTCCTTTGTCTTGGGACTACGCTGGAGCTGAGGCATGGCAACAAGAGCAGTCACACAAAGGGTGAAACTTCTCATTTACCCCTGCTCCAAGCCCAGCCGCGATGGTCTCCTCTATGCAGGGTCAGGGCTTCCCACAAGCACCAAAGCAACCACAAGAATAAACAGGCTCTGAAGTTTGTGCGAAAAAGTTGTCCTTCGCATGGCATGGCAGTGTTAGCACCTGCAGGTCTCACCTCTCCTCCAGAGCTCTGCAATGTCACTTCTTTCTTGAACAGTAAGAAGAACCTTTCAAAATTCAGCCCACAGTGGGACCACCCATGGTAAGAAAAATGACTAATGCCCAGAGTTATGAAGTAGCCATGACTTTCTGACAACCTTACTCCCAGAGGACCCTTTTTGTATTCCTCTACTGTTTTCTTTTTCTCTCCTCATTTATTAAGACTGTATAAAATGCTTACTGAGTGGACTTCAGGTCCAAAGCTGAAGGATGATGTATTTCTAGCTAACAGCTTTTTAAAAGAACCAGCTATAAAAGAGGTGGTAGCATTAAGCAGCAAGATAGCTCTGTAATTAGTGGGAGTCATATGGGAACAGAAGACTGATATACTGGGGCCAGGAAAATGCTGGAAAGACATCAAGTGAGGAAGACAATATGCAAAGGAAAAGGAGAAGTAGCACGGATGCTGGTGGGTGAAGAAAAAGGATCTGGAGAGACCTCAGTGATGTGTAATATCTAGAAACCAAAGCGAAGGATGATGGTGTTGCTGTCTGTGATGGCATGTCTGTCCAGTGAGGGAGAAGAGAAAGGGCCAGACCAGCCGTGACTCCTGGAAATGGGGCACATCCATAAACCAACAGGCATCTCTAGTGCCCTCCCATAATTCAGTTAGTCACTCAATCGCTTACAGGAGAGTACAATAAATTGAAGTGCCTTATCACTGAGCTTATGATAGAGCAGAAAATATTGCGACATTAATTCCATTAGCTACTTCAACCACTGGAATGAGAAATCCAGGCAATGCTTTGTCACTGGTGTGGCGTTCCCGGACTGTGACAAGCTGAGGTGTTAACTCAAGGAAGCTTCAGTGGGGAACTTAAGAGTGACTGTTACAGAGATAAGAAAACATAAATTCACAAGTCTGAGTCCTGGTATAAATAAGAACAGGATTTTGAACTGTATATTTTGACAGAGGAAACAGAACCCATGACATCGCCACGGCTCTCCACACTCACTGACAGTCTTCTGGCTAGACAGAACACAAGCATTTCCCTAAGCTTCACAAAAAAAATATCTGCCCCAAACATTACTTCACATTTGTAACTGTATTAGACTTATATAGGGTAAGAAAAACAGCCTGGCCACAATCAGTAATTATAGCAGACTGATCTCGTTTGGCTCTCTGGCCGCACTACACAATGGGCGATGTTTAATTAGAATTAAGTTGACTCATCCTACAATACTGAAAAACAAATTAGAAACTTGTCTAGATTACTGTAGATATGCACCCAGACATGAGATAATTAGGCTGCTGTAAGGCACCCTGCCACGTGTTTCAGACTGTTCTGCCACTCATCCCTCATCACCCAAGGACGCGCAGACATAAATACTGAGATTCACATCCCCTTTAAAATGGCCTTATGAAAGGTGTTGTACACACAGTGTGAAAAAAAGCAGGTGCACACAAGTTCTTGGTATGAGAAGTTATTAAAATAAATGCTGAGAGAGAAAATAAATGTGTTTTATAAGACGGCATCATATTTTAACACAGCAATTTATTAACTGAGCCTGCAGAACAGATCTGATTGATCCAATGACAGGGTGTCAATACTCTGTTATTTTGTGCGGTAATAATTATGTTTCCCTCTGCTTTAGCCTACATTGCACTTAATGGAAGCGTACAGATTCTGGGCAAAAGTGAGTTCAGATTACTCTGATTTTTACTTTCTGGTCATTTTAAAATGTTTTCCTACAGTGAATTTGCTTGTTGAAGAACACTGACTTGCACAGCTAGAAGTATTTTCTCAAAACAGGCTTCTTTCAGAAACTGAAATGGTTCACTGTTATAAATTGGTATCTAATGTCTTCAGGGTGTTTATAACTACAAAGCCTAGACCTAATCTGTCTTTTTACAGATTTTTTTCAAGTTAAGCATTAAAAAGAATTAACCAGAAACTTGACAATACTTATCAGTTTTCACTCTTTTTTTTTTTTTCTGAGGAGTTGTCAGAAAAATAAAACATTTTCATTCCTGTTATTTTTCTCATTAATATTACAAAATATATATATCTGAAATAAACCACAAAAGTTCTATCCTCTCTTTTTAGTTTTGGTGGAAGATAGAACTTTTAACCACGTCTGGGGAAGCAAACTGTCTTGTTCAAGGTAAGACATGGACAGAAAGAGGAAGACAAGAAGGAGAGCTTTTATCATATTGTAAGTTTTACTTGTCCATTCTTTAGTCTCCCACATTTTCCACAGACTTCTTGAACTAATTAATCAATAACATAATTTATCCTTGGCATAACTTTATTGGCATTACATCAGAGATTGTATTCAGCCTAACTGTGCAATGAAAAGATGCACATTAATTGCCTTAGATTTGGGATGAGAAAGACATACTCTTATTACACTGATAAACTTTTATTATACTAATATATGCCCCAACTTCTTTTCTTCCCAGAACAACTATAATATAAGCACTCATTCCAAAGCTGTCACCTCTCATTTGGAGAGGTGTGTTCCAAAGTATTTCATTTCTATGGTCATTAAAATTAAAAGGTATTTTTCCAGTTGACTATATCAGAATGTGAGGCAGAACTTTCAACCTGGACATGGCCAGGATGCCATTCTCTCTCTTCTGTCTAACCTTCACTGTTCTACAGGTAAATGTGGTGTTCTCTCTCTCTTCCACTAAATTTTATAATGATGTACTATAGCACCGAAGAGCTGGAATGCTGCACACCAAAACTGGCTTCTGGAAATATTCTTTTAAATGTTTTGAGATAGAATGTCTTATTCAAGGAAAAGATATTTCAGTATTTTACTTCATATGGAAACATTTTCTTTTAGCAGGAACAAGCAAAACTCTCTAGTTTCCGTTATCATGTAAGCCATTACCAAGGTTCAACTCTGGAGCATAATTACTGGTATATGAGCTGTGGTACCTGTTGTTTTGCAGATGTACACCAGCCCCTCGCAGATTTTATGGGCTGTTATTCTGAATCAAAACCCAGGGACACATGAAGATGGAAAGCCTCCAAGTCCATCTTCAGTTTAAATAGGAATCTGTTCTGAACATTTGTTCACCTGCTGGTATAGTACCAAGTTTTCAGAGTTTTGTGGAAATTTTAACTAAAACCTTTTAATCTAGCTATTTTGTACTTGTACAGAACAGTTCCTCTACCAAAACTGCTTTGGCCACTGCACTCAAACTCGAACCTTGAGAAACAGTGTAAACAGCATCTTTGCTGCTCTGTCTTCAGCTGTGGTTAGGAATGGGGAAGAAATCAGTAATTCCTGGAGCTGGATAAGATTCAGTGCTCTGCTCCTTTACACCCGCTCCCAAAAGAGTTATAGTGAGTGTCCGAGCCTGCCTTGTTTTATTGCTCAGCTGGGGTCCAGAGAGGTGTTTTTAAAACAGTGCTGCTTCCACCTTCTCCTTAGACCGTGCTAACATGAGTCTTTTGAAGACAGAGTCTTTGTTGCCTTTCCTCTTAGCTTTCTCTGTATATCGGTTTCTGCACCTGCTGCTAAGGCCTCCCTTGTTCTTTTGCTGGAGAATTCTTGACTTTGCAGTGTAAGAAAAACAACCTGCTACGAAGGACACCGAAGAAATCTGCAGTGCTTTTTTGGTGCTTTAGTAGGTATAGCTGACCTAGATATCACAAACAGCAGGAGGAGAAAAATGCAAATACCTCTCCCTCTATATAAAATTATTCAACACAACAGAAAACTAAGGGATCTGGAAGGTGAGGGATGATTTATAAGGGAAGATGTGGGAATATTCTCTTTCCACTTTCCCAGCTGTGGATTTCTGATGTGCACAGCTGTGTCCTCATTTTCACTGTTTGAACTACTGTCTCCACAGCACAAGTCCCCTGACTTCATTTTCCTCCTAAAATCTTTGCTTCAGCTGGCTGTTTCTTATTAAGCTTCCCCCAGAGATATATGTATTTTTAAGATACTAAAATAAAGAAAGGAAACCTAAAAGAGGCCATGTATCTGTGCACAGGCATGTGTGTGTGGCAAAGCCTGTCTCAAAAATAGTCTTTCCTTCCATCTTTGTTTTTTAATGTTTTCATGGGGAAAAAAAAAAACAAAACCACCTTTCCTGTTTCAGAGGCCTATAGCTCTGAACAAATGTTGCAATTATGCTTCTCAAAAGCAGATAAGCGACAGGTGAAAAAATTAAACTCACTTAGGCAAGGCAGGTTCAAAATATCTGTAATGAACTGAAATTGCTTCAGTGAGTCCCCCTTTTGGTTTGAAAGCCCAGAAATCATGATCTTTTGAGTTTTTCCTGCGTTTTTTCAATGCATTGTAATTAAGTTCCAATTTGTGACGTCTCTCAAGTTAGCTAGATTTTTCACTTACACGTCTGCTAAAAGGATGTAGCCAGTGCTGTACAGTTGGTCAGCAAGACAGATCATTCACAGCTTTGCATCACTGGTACTAGTCAGCTGGGAGCATAGAAACAAATCTCAGGAATAAGCGGGATACTCTGGATGCCTCTCCAGAGGCCAGCACCAATACATCTAGCACAGGATCAAATCTTTGCAATACTTTTAAGTGGTTCAAGCTCATGCACCAAAGAACACTTTTATTTCAGGGCCACTGCTGGAACAATTACAACAGCTCCAAGCAAGTATTTCAGTCATCCTCATCCAACACCAGCTCTGCAGGAGCTATTTCGAGTCTGTACAGACAGCGTGACCAGCCGGGTATCCCAGTGTGGTACCACTGTGCCCCAACCAATGGTGCTGAGGATGCAGAGAAGGTCCCTCTACTTTTCCTGTGACTCCCCTTCAAAAGCAACCCCAGAGGGGCCAAGACGTTACTGTGCAAAACCTGTGAGACCTTTAAACAGGGGGTGCTATGTGAAGGCAGAGTATATATTGCTAAACAACAGCCAGAGGATAGGTCTTGCTCTGATAAAGGAAGAAAAGCAGTTGCCGCTGAGCCTGTACCAGTTCCTTCCCTGATCCTTTTTATTGCAAGTCACTAAGAATAAACATGGTGAAGCAGTATAAAATAGCCTTTAATTATCTCTCAAGCACTTCCATTATGCAATTTAGCTAAGGCACTGTGATTCTGCCCATTTTGCTTTCCCATAGTCTATTACCCATGAGTCCAGAGAGCTTTTCTTTCAGCCTGCCCTCCATCCCCTCTCCCCCTTCCCTTTTATTTCCTCTAGAATAAAAATTCTGAGGACTGTGACTATGCAGGACCTCTGGAAGCTGAACTCCCAGGAGTTCAAGGCAACACTGCATCCCTTCAAGTCCAGCACTGACAAATTTTAAGCTCTATTAATGGGTCAAGTGACTGATAAGCTCAGTTTACCATCCCAGCAGACAGGTTTGTGCCCTAAGCTAACATCACAGGCAAAGCCATCATTCAACTCCCAGGCTCTACTTCCACCTGTGAACTGAGATACACTGTCATAGTTGTTCCAGCAGGAAAAGTTTGACACAGAGGACTGACTTCAATCAAAGTTTTTACATCCCTCATATAAAATATTAAGTATTTCAAACAAACCCATATATTTATAAACTTAATTAGCCCACAACAGTATCCCATAACATCAACTTGTAAAAGTTTTAAAGTTAACTACAGATGATACATATTTGATGCAAACCATTGTAACTTGATAATAAAAAGATTAGTTATGGAGCTATAAAAATGTTATGTCAGGTTTTTACAGCTGATCATTAATATTGTAAAATGTAGTTATGTTTTTATGCTTTGTTGGCTGACAAAAACAAACAGAAACTGAAGGAGACCATGAATATTCTTTAATCTCTATTAATGGGTCTTAAATTGACCCATTCAGAGAAACATCTTCTTAAAGGCTATAAAATACTCCTGCAGTCTGCAGTACTCTGTATAAATAGGTTAGTAATCAGCAGAGACCTCGAAGTCAAAATGTACTATCTCCTTTGGGTATGTAGTTGCTACGGTTCAAAAGAAAATAAGATCTGACATCAGGAGCAAAAGAAAGATCTTTTGTTTATTTATCGTAATAAATTTAGAACGGCTTTCAACAATCAGAAGTAAAGCGCACCAAGCTCACTGGGTGGAGGTTTGCACTGGTGTGGAGGTTGGATAGATAGGTATAACATTTACTAAACAGCACAGGAAATGTAAACAGACAGGAAACCACTGGAAATTATTACTTTTTTAAGGTTGTGTGGACATACTGACAGGCATTGGGATTTGCACACACAGGAGCCCTCAGGAAATCCAAATTAGCTTTTGAAATTGATCCCTTTAATGTATTGACCAGAATTGTAGCCAGTTTTAAGTTCTGACTAGGAATGGCTGTACAGGAATTCATCTTATTCTCTTTGGAGGTGCGTTACACCAGATTTCTTCAAAGCCACTCACAACTGTGAACTGGAAAACCCACATGGAGCTTTACTGGTTGTAGTTAATTCACAGGTGTAACTATTTTGGACAAAATCGGAGCATCTCCGTGTAGCCAAGGGCTCATCAGCATGTTGTGGTTCTTCCCATGCTGCCCACCCTGGCCTCTCTTCCCTTTTGCTACTGCCTGTCTAACTTGCATTTGACTTTTCCTGGTGTATCCATCGGAAACTTATGAAGCCCCCAAGCCTACGATCTGCATTTTTCTGCACTATTAATAACAATGTGCTGAAGCAATGAAAGACCTATTGATGCCCTAATGGATTGAGAGAAAAAGGAAAGTGATTTTTTTTAAAGCTGCATTTTGAATCAGCTCATTACACATATTGTTTACTTTATTTTGCACTGCATGACATCAGCGTTCTCTATTTGCTATTCATTGGAGGTTTAAACATCCAAATGGATCCTGCTTCCAAGCCTATGGTCCAAGTTGTGATTTGGTTAAGCAAGATTGGCCAGATTTTCTCCTGGAAAAAATCCATTCAAAATCAGGAAAATTATTCATCCCAACAGATAATTTGGCTTGGAAATTATATTTTCTTTTAAAGGAATTTAGCAGAGGCCTGTGCAAATCCAAGCAGATTTCCACTGACTATGAGAATTTTCATATAAAATCAAAATAAAACCTGTATTTTTCCCCAAAGGCTCCTCATTTTCATTTGCATCAAACCCCTGAAGATATTTGTTACATGTAATCTAGTTAACGGTTATTTTTCTACTCTTTTCTTTGGCAGGTTGGTTTTTTTTTTTACCCCCTGAAGAAGTCTAATACTGGAAAATTGACAGAGGCAGGCCTGCACAAATGACATTTTTCTTCATTATTTTATCCTGTCCAGCTTAGAAACAGGATTCTAGAAGTCAGAGAAAGACCCATTTAAGGGTGGGGAGCCTGTACCAAGTGTGCAACTGGGATGGGTTGGAGAGGGGATGGATCGTGGACAGCACTGACACAGGCAGACTCGTTGGAAGGCATGACCTGGTGCCGGTGTCCAGCTACAGCATATCTGCAGAGCTCTCGGGGAGAACGATGAGGGAAAGTACAGAATTTAATAACTTGGAAAGTCTTTGTATTAAGCAGGGATAGGAGCAGGGTATTGTGGAATCAAACCCTGAAGCAGTGTCAGGAAGTTGTTATACTCAAAGAAAATCCTTCCAATCTCTTAAGTCAGAAGATCCTCTGGTTTATTTTACCCTTTGATTTAGAGCTAGTTCAAGGTTTCAGATGGAGGAAATTGTGGGGACTGGATTAAGTACCATGCTTGGCTTTTCCTCTTAAACCATGAGCATTAGATGGTCAACACAGGAATGTTTTCTAGTCAGAGTTATCTGCGGATTCAAAATGATGGTAATTGGTGAGTCTAAACTGTTGATAACAAATAAACATTTACTTTGAGCAAAAAACTAAAAAGCCTTTATCTCGAGAAGTCCAGGAATAGAGCCAGAGCCACATGGCTTAATAGATTTCACAAGTCAGCCCCATCAGGGAATGAGAAGTTATTATACCTGAATTATCACACTAAGAGATCCTGCTGTAATCTCTACTAGAAAAACCTCACCAAACCAGAGAACGGTTAATGTACGTTCAGTACCGGGGACCGCAAACACCTACCTCTGTGCATGATATACGTAATAGGAGAAGCCCAGCCTGCAATTTGTGTCACAGAAGGGAAAAATCATCTTCTTGCAGTCACCATCCTGTCATGTGCATTCCAAGCGCTGAACACGAAAGGACTGAAGTCCTCCATTCCTGCTGCCACCATCAGCTGACATTTGTCACATATAAGATCTGAAGACAGAAGATCCAAAACGCAGGTGAGTTCCAGAGGACTGCAAGCATCAGGACAAGGTTACAAAGTAGGAATGAATTCGTGAGGCACGGTCAGAAGATGCACTGATAAATGCCAAGACTGGCTGTACACGTGATGAGCATCGCATACATGAACACACAAGTCTGTTGTAATTCAGAAAAAAAAAAATCAATAACCTTAAGCTTACACCCTGCTTTATCTGTCTTTACTGTTAGGGGTGTATGATATAAATACAACTGCACAAGAGAAAAACTGCAACATATATGACAATGAATGATTATTGGACATTCCACAAAACATATCCTAATGGCAGTAATAAGATCACTTTGTATCTTGCTCTGATGCCTACACCAGTCTGTGTGCAGTAGATCTCCATCTGAAGCTAAGGGGGTTACCCAGAATAGCACGCCTAAACTAGAAACTTAAATATTTCCATTTCTCATACGGCTGCACTTAAGAGAAAAGCTCTGATAGTTCATATTTCATGTCCCTGCTGCCTTTTCTTTTTTTCCAGCTTTCATGTTTTTTGAGATAAGTATTTTTTGTCACTCTCCTTAGAATGAATTACATGTGGTAAATATAGTCAGTGTACTCTGATCTTGGCTTGAAGAAAGCTTCCTGGCCTGGTTAAAATAAAATAAATAAATAAATAAAAAACAAAAACAAACCCAAAACTTTTAAAAAGCTCACACTTTAAGATTTAAGGTGAATATAAACAGCAGGCTGGCTCCTAGTCTTGAGCTTTATTGCAGTGCAGACATGGCTGAAATTATCTTTAGAAATGAGATTTTGGATCCTGAAATCCTTTACAAAATGTTACTTCCTTGACTGTGCACAGTATCTCTGCTACACTGATGGAGACATTTTAAATCTGTGTGAAGAAACAGAGCTGTCCGGGAAGCTGAGGCTGGTTCACTTTGGGGCTAATCAGGGAAGGAGGAGGCTGGGAGCTGTGTGCTCAGGGCATCCCAGAAGTTAAGTCCTAAAAACACTTTGTGTTTGCAAATGAGATGTTTACAAACAATAATGAAAATTTGTGATGTTTACTCGCCTCCCTTTGCAGAGGAGGCGGCTCAGGCGCGGGAGGGCTGTCATTTCTGATTACCCAGGAAGGACCTGCAGAAGCTCCAGCTTCTCTGCACCTGCTCTAACCACCTCGGCCAGGCTGCAGACAGTCTAACACGAGCAAATAAAAGGATGTATCTGTTTCCTTCATTCCTGGCACTGTACAAAAGGAGCAGCACTGGTTTTCTGTATTCCTCCGACTACACCAATGGGAAATACCATCATAAATCTTTTCAAGCTCAGTCTTTGTTAACTGCTGTCCCTTTAACACAGAATTTCTGCAGCATTTAGTTTCACCTTTTCATAGGCTGCTTTATTTTAATGCTAATTAGCTTCACTGAGGTATAAATCTCCCTCCCTCCAACTTGTTTTGTTTTGTTTTCCAAGACACCACTCTTCTCTTCCCTTGGATTTTTATAAAGCACAAAATCATCTGCATGAAAATACTTCCAGTATTTCACTGGAAAAAAGTTATTTACCATTGTACCCAAGAGTGACAGTGGTTTCTTATTCTCAAAACACAGGCATGAAACACCCTTGAGTCTGCCTCCGCCACAGCAGAACATATGCCACTTTTAATCAAACTAACTGCTTCTCTGTTTATTAATCTAAACTCCCAAACCAATCTAGGGATAAGAGGGAGGAAAATAAAAAAAATGACACAAAATCTTGACAACAAGTCTGCTGTCTCATCTAATAAAATTGCAGTAAACTGCCCAATCAAAAGTGTCTGGAATAAAGCAATCACTCCAGATTCAGTGGGGAAGATGACCTTTGTCTACTGCCTCCGAAAGATGACTGGTGACACTGGCTCTATGGCTCTCTGAAGATGGAAGTGGCTCCTTTCAGAATTTGTTTCACACTCTTATTTCTACCTCTTGGCTCACAAAGCTGCTTTCAGCAGCTTCTTTTAAAGCTGCTTCTTAATTCTACTTGCAGCTGAAGGTAGATGAGTTGTCAGAGGCAAAACCAGCACTTTGAGGAGCCTTAGGAGGGGCTGTACAGAGCACATGGGAGAAACCTGCTGAAAATCAGCCAAGATTCTTGTTCAGATATTACGCGCAGTTCCAGAGTCTCCACTGCAATTCATGTGCCTGTATTAAAGACATGGGCTTGAGTTTGCAAAATGTCTGCAATTTGTGTACTTTCAACAAACTCCCTTATGTCCTTTCCAAGCTTCAACCAGGACCACATTCTCCAAGCGTAGGGTGGAAAACATGGTGAGACTTTACAATGTGCTAAAATTGTGATTGATCTTCCCTCTCACTGTCCCTTAGGTTCCCGCAATGATTCAGGATGTTATAGGCTGAGGCATTAACAGCTGTAAGTGTTCATTAAAAGCACTGGGCTCCATGCTGGAACCAACATAAGGGAACAGCGTGTAGCACCACATCAACACCTATTTAGTTTTACAGTCCTATCAGACCTACCCAGTACAATGGTGTATCTCAGCAGAATGAACTGAAATGTCTCATTGAGTTAATGCTTATCTCCAAGCTCTGAGCTCACCTTTCAAGAAACACCATTCAGCCAACAGAGCCAGGCTGCTCTGCATGCAAGCGCACTCTGTTATTCAACATGTCACTTTAGAGAGGTTGCACACAGCTGGTTACATGTAGGCAGCTGCCAGGAAAACTTCACTGTTGAAGAGAAGGATTTGCAGTGGCCCCAGAATTGGGGGCAGAGGGAGAATAAAGTGCCCTGGGAATCCCTTGCAAAGCATGAGAGGTCTTCCAGCCCCAGACAGCAAGGTATTGAAGTGACAGGCAGACACATCCCTGCGTTTTGCAGTTCGTGAGCAGTAAGAAATTACAATGATTAACAAGGACATTGGAGCTGTTCATAAGGTGAAGTCACACCCTCGGACAGTGAGAAATTATCGTGATTAGCTAGTCAGAATGATTAAAATTTCACAGGGTGAACTGAGATCCATGGACAGGGAGATGTAATGATTAAGTGGGTCATGTCCACCACCTCATCAGGGGGAGGCTCCGATTCACGGGCAGCAAGGTGGTTATTAACATGGCGACATCAATAGTTATTAACCTGGCTGCATCAGCGTTGTTCATAGAATGAACTTCACTTCACAGGGGGGGACAGGGAGAAAACGATTAACAAAATAACTTAGCAGTGCTCTCAGGGTGAATTAAGATGTATGGACAGAAACAGGATTAATGCAAATACATCCACATTGACCGCAATGTGACCAGACCCACAGGCAGAAAACTAAGATTAACACAGTTTTATCATGTCAACTTGCTAGATGGCTCCTCGTTAGGAGGGCTTGGGCAGTGACTGTGCCTCCAGAATTCAAGGTTAAATGTTACCAACTTGGCAACCCGTGAAATCAAGCCAAAAAGGGAAGCAATTATCTAGTCTAGACAGACCCTCACATCTGCATGAATGTTTTCATGTCTGATGGCAGTGCCAAATACATCAATTAGTTTTCAGAGAAGCAACATTAGAAACCATGTCATCTGTTTGGTCTCCAGTGCAAGATGTTGCATGGCTTATGGGTTTTCACAAAGGGTTAATGAAACTCAAGGTTCAAGACAAATTTTGGTACTTTGCAAGTTTCCTATGTTAGCATAGAGGCAACAAGAGCCGCATATACACAGTCTCTACACTCCCATATGGTACAGTATGGCATAAAAGGTCCAGTAGCTATAAAGGCAGCACCAGGCACACAAAATCCACATTCAGCTACTGATAAAACCAATTAAACTGATAACCTTGCAGGCTAAACCGCACTTTTCACAGGACAGATAAAGCAACATAATTGATTACCACCTAGTTGTGTTCTGCAGCTTAGAGATACTGCCACAGCTGGGATTTTGGAGGAGGAGGAGTGGAAACAGTCACTTTCCCTGTGACTGCAATACTTCCCTTTCTTGGGGAACCTTGGGTCTGTGACCCAGTTTCTGAAAAGCTGAGGTCCAGTTCAGACCAGCCAATACCAATATGACTGGACAACTGTCCAGTTTATGTGACATTTCTCTGAGCCCTTGGGCTTAAGAAATTTGAAGATGCATTTTAAATGCTTTGGTAATGTCAGAAACAGCAAGGCAGAGAGCAAGAGCTACTACTAAATACCCAGAAAGAGATTTTCCTGGACAATGTCTTTTGGCCACTGTGACTACTAGTCAAACTCTTGTTTCAGTCTTTCATCCAACTGTACACCAAACTGCTTCTTAAAGCTTGCAAATGGCCTACCTACCCTTAGTTAAGAATAGAGGGCAATGATCTCAGAGGTGGAAAACTATTACACACTCCTATTTTGAGGCCAGAAGGAAAGCTTAGAAAACAAAGTCAGCAGGGGATTGAAGTGTCAGGAAAAGCTGTCTCCTTTGGGTTGGGTACAATGCAATTCTGTGTACAAACAGCTAGCTAATTATTTCTTACCGCATATCAGCTAAGGCTGACCTGATTAAAATCGTAAATCAGCCAATGCCTCTGTTTTTATGCTGCAAGAATCCATGTCTGTGTTTGCATATTAATTAAGATATGCTAAGTAATCAAAAACGTTTGCTAGGAAAAAGAAAATATATTGTAACCCAAGAGAAGCAAACAGGGGAGTGTCGTACACCAACTTTTCAAGAAACTTTCTCTGTTTACACTGTACCTTTTGAAATTATAACCAGTTTCCAACCACCTGTGATTTTCTTCCATCAGGTTTTAAGGGAAAATGCCCCTGTCATTTGTATCCCACGACTTGTTTCCACTTGGTGGGAAAATAGCATGAAAGCTGCTGTCAGGCTAGAAAGCTGCATAACTTTATAAGCTTCAGCATATTTTTTGGCTGTTCTTCCCCATGTGCTGTGCAATATCAGATTAATGTCACTGTTCAGTAAAGCTTAGAGTATCGATGTTGAAACGTTAAAGCTATTTCATCAATACCAGGTTTGGAGAGAGGTCATTTATGGTCATTAGAATAGAAGAGCATTTATTCTGGACATCAGAGAAATCCCCATGGGTCCTAGAGATCATGCTGCAATCCCCATAATGCCATTAATATAATGGCCTCTTTCTTCTTTATTAGGATTTTACGGCTAAGTAGGATGTAAGGAAAACTATCAAGTCAGTGGAGTCCAGCACCCTACAGTCACTCTTGTCACAGAGTCCATATGCTGTTCTCTGCTGGTTTTCCTGTGTGAGAAACAACGTTCATTAACTGATATCGCTGAGCCTTTTCTCTTAGCAGCTACAGGATGCTACGGGGCTAATATCTCCAGCAGGATGCTAAAAAACCCTGCCCCAGTTACAGTGTACAAGGCAGCTGCAAATGCCCTACTTTATTTTATCCTCACGTTATGCTAATTCAACAAGGAGCACTTCAGGTTTGGGGCATTTTTTCCCCATATTGTTCCAAGTCAGAGCTCAGAAGGCTGAAGCTGGAATCGTGTCTCCACCAGAGCTGTGCTTGCAGCCCTGTCACAAGCCATGAAAATATTTCTCACCAGGAATTCAGAAGCATCTTCTACCAACCCAGAGGGATGGGGTGAAAAATCTGCTGCCACCCATACCCTGAACGTGAACACTTCGGTGTCCCACTTTTTTTGCCTCAGTTTTACATCAATTCAGACATCACTAGACCTGCAACCTCTTGGCTTCTTTCTTCTTCTCTGCCTTCCACAGCAACAGGTGAAGTTACAGTGTCAACTAAGCCAGTCAGCTGGGTTGTGCTCCAGGCCCATTCATGCCCAGAGTGATTTATGCAAAATGTTCTGCTAATTTAGGCAGGAGGCATATATGCTGCATCTGTCTGTCTGCAAGCAAGCAAGGGGAGTTTCTACATTTGGATGATGTTGCTACAAAAGCAACACCACAAAGACAGATGGGTTGAGCCAACAGCGAGTATCTAATCCCAAAAAGCAATGATTTCCCAAATAAAAGACAAGCACCCAGCCTCTCTATGGAATAACCTGCCGAGACTCGGCTGGCTGTCCTCGCAGCACACAGTTGTTGTGATAACACTGTTCTGCAGGGCAATTTTGGACTAATGACATTGGTCCTGCACAGGGTGAGGCTCTTTGTTTAGCAATGGGCTTGATTCTGCCAGGAGATCTCAGATAGAAAAAGGTCCGTGAAGATCAAAAGAAATAAATTTCAGGTTTGGAATACAGACATTTCACTTATTACAAAAGGCCCAACTCTCTGGTACAACATTGCAATCAGTTTCTTATAAGACAAGTCCAAACCAAAGGACTTCAAAAGAAATACCATTGTCTGCTATGTACAGACATAAAATTAGCACCTTGAAGAGACCTTTACTCATAAAATAAAAGCGTTTAAATCTTGTAAATTCCTTAATGCTTTTCCCCCTAGCATGGGTCCCTAAATTGCCCTGCTGAGAGCACTATTTCTATTCTTCAATTCCTGCCTTTAAAAGTTTCACTAAGGCAAGCAGGGAACAGACCTGTTCCAAACAACCCAATAAAAATGGCAGATAAAATATCACACACACTCCTGTAGCAAGTTAAGAAACCTGCAATCTGTTCAAGGACGTTTTGTGCACGGGAAGAAAAAAAAAAAAAAAAAAAAAGAAGAGAGATAGAGAAAGAAAAAGAGAGAGGCTAAATTCATCAGTTAATTATTCACTGTGAATTATTTACTCAGATGCAGTTAATTAAGAATCACTTCTAACATGACCATTTTTCTGTCCCTTACCCCTGAAAATTAAGCTATATTTGAAATCTTCCCAAAGGCACAATTCTGAGGAGGGTGCTGGAGGACCTAAGCCCCACAGCTGGTGTTTCTCTCTGGCCAGATGTGAGCCAGCTCTGGGGTAAAAACAGAACAACTACAATAGCATAGCAAGGGGGCTGAGCTAAGGTAGTTAGACACCCAAACGCAGGCACAAACCTGGATACAGTCCTGCCCAAGTGAATCTTACCCTGGCAAGGGTTAGAGCTGGCTTATACCTCAGCAGGTTGGACCTTAGGCAGGGAGATACAGTTACACCTGAATCTGCTGGGTTAAAGGTACCCCAAGTTTCTTAGAAGAAACGACTTGTTATACCTGGTGCATAAGACCTCGGGCAGCTATTCCTTGTTTAGAGCTGTGAATTGCTCTTGCAGTACAAATAAACTACAGCCGCAGCAGTCGACAGCCCAGACTAAAGGCAATCGTACCAAATTTTTGCATGCTTTAATGAGAAGCCTGTAGTTACTCCACACCCGTGGTTTATATCACTTTCCTTAGTCTACTCCTTGAAAACATTTTGCATGGCCTCTTGCTTAATTTTAAGCAACTACCCGACCCCAGCATTTTTCTCACTGGGAAGACAAAGCCAGAAAAACTTGTGAGCAAGGATAATCCTTCATGGGAAAAGATCAGATTTTTCTGGGGTGCTTTTCACATAGCGAGAGTTGGAAAACACCTGTGTGCCCTGCAAGCACCGCAGCAGCACAGGGACTGTGCTCACAGGCATTGATCCAGCTGTGCACAGAGCCGGGGGAATGTACCTACACAGCCATGTGAGAGCAAGACCTCTTCCGGGGCATAATTTTGCTGTCTTTGCCTACACTTTCAATGCGCAGTAATTTAACTTCCCAGTAGGAATGATATTTGCAGAATGTGATAAGATGGCATCATTTCTAAATTATGGATTGTTGCTTCTGCCAAGTTTTCTCCTCCTTATGTTTTTCTACCATGTGTTTCTCATGCAGTGACTCTACTTTATCAGTTGGAGAACAACGTTGTAAGGTTTCTTTCAAAGCTTCTCCACAGAAAGGAAACACATTATTTTATGAAGTTATCCTGAATATATTATTCTAAGCTGAGCATGTCTCATAGCTGCAGTACGGATCCTATTGATCTCCGTCTTTCCCAGGTTGATAACATACACCACAGATTTCACATACGTGAAAAAGAGCACAGTTCTTAAATCTTTGGAGCAAGATCCAAAAGCCCCCATCCCTCTATTAAAAAGAGAACAGCAATTTATTCTGATTTAGCTAGGGAGTGGATGCCTTTGGTCTTATTCAGAAGCCAGAAGCTCACTGCAAATGTGGTGAGTGATAAGCTATGTGGCCTGTATTTTGCATCTGGTGAGAATAGATGAACATCATAATCCCTTCAAGAATTAAAAAAATATATTTAAGAATATAAAGTTACATTTTTTTTCTAACATTTTGCATTTTGGTTTCACCAGTCACTGAAGAAGGGTGTATACTCAGTATCTGAACTAGCTTTAAGACATCCAAAAAACAACTTTCCTTGAACATTTCTCCTTGGTGGCCATCCAGTATGTCACTTTGGTACATCTGCTTGTGCCTGTCAGCCACAAATAATCTTGGTTGGCAGATTAACTGAATAATGTACATTGCAATCAAATTTTCATAATTCCTCGTTTATGCTGTAATTTATATAAATGTTGTATGACTCCCTGGGACTTTCAGTATGGATTTTGGATTGTAATGGTCACAACAGTACAAACTGACAAAGCCAAAAATTATTATGGATTTTGCAATCTGATTTCAGTGACTGTTTTAGATAAATATTTACTTCCTGGATGTCATTCCATTAGTAAAGCTTGAGCACTGAAACATTTACAGAAAACAAACACAAAAGAATGACAATGACAGCTGAATTAAAATCGACCACTGATTTCAAACAAATATGAAACGATGTTTTCTACTGCTGGAGCTTATGCTGCTCTAATATGGAGTTGTGGCTCTTTGTAGATGTGTCACACACACACATATTAACACAGGGTCAAGCTGAGAATCTAATTCCTAACATAATTTATATTCATGCATAATCTTTACAAAATGTTTGCTTTTCTCATCTTTTTTAAAGACAAGAGGCCTGAAGAAATTACTTATGTCTGGTAAAAATAGTTTGTCTCAGTGGGGACGATGTTAATCGCTAGATAGCATAATGCCTTTCATAACTTTCAAATTAAATATTAAGCATTTTAACAACATATTGGCTATTCTGTCACAACCACCCTACTGTAGGTCATAGTAGGGCATCTGTCTTCAAATATTGCATGCTGTTTATTGCTGATCATCCTCTAAAAGACTGATTACTGCATTAAACTTCAACACAAAACTACTGGTATTGCAGTACAATCTACACAGCTGGAGAAATTAATCTTTTCTGGTTTATGATGAAGGGAAACTAAGAGCTACAGCAGGGCCATAAAGAGACTTAGTGGTGGACAATGCAAAACAGCCAGCATTTTCCTGTTTTGCTTTTGCTTCCACCTAAATCTGCTAGTGCTAAATTCATACACTGTTCAGTCTTTTTTCCCAAGGTTCCCTTCGTGGCATGCAAAATACACAGGAAAGCTGAGCTGTCTTAATAGGTGGCTTCTCTTGGTTGTTTGCTACTCTCTTGCAGCTCCTATTTTATCCCCATCATTATACTATCTAAGCACCAAATGACAACACACAAAATAACAGAAATTTGATCATACATAGTTATTGCATACTGTCACAGTGCTAAACAGCCCGATGCAAAGATGAATAAACGTCGTGAAGCTGCTCATGCTAAGGTTTATGATTTATCATTACAACAGGTGTTGTTAAACATTGTCCTTTTCCTGCAGGCTTCCATTTAAGGAATGAAATCCTGAAGCAGAGACAGTCCGTACAGTTTCAAGTCTGATGCAACTGCCAGCCAGAATTTGCAAAGTGATGGGCCATATCTGATATGAAACTTTCTTCTACTTAAAAACTCCCTTATTTGAGGAAAACACCTAAATATTCACATACTCACATACTACTTGGGGGTTTTCTTGGCAATTATTACTGATCTGCACCTGCTGCATTTTTTGACATGGTCACTGCACTAATGGTACTTATTCCTTCAAATTAGCAACAGCTACTCTACTGGACTCAAACTTGATTCTGGTCTAAGCAACTCATCCTTTCTTCATACTTTCTGCATATTTCTACCTGAGATGATACACAAACACTATATATTTACCAAGGGCTACTCCTGAAGGCCTTTAAAACCATGCTGAATGTAAGCAGCAGTCCATGTCAGTAAGTATTACGCACATCAAACACTCTTGGAGCAAAAGAAAAATAAAATATTCTTTACCAACTTCACGCCTGTATTCCATGACTGTGATACAAGGAAGCATAAATCTACCAGAGCCACAGGAGATCTTGCTCAACTTTCTTTTATTTAGATTACTAACGATAACATTAAGTAGGCAAATTACTTTGATTCCCCTAAGAAATTGTAATAAATAATGTGTATTAGGAATAAAAACACTAACTGCCAAAATTTACTAGGACTATTTTGTGGGAATAAATGGCTCTATCTTATTGCCTTAAAAATAAAAGCACAAACTGTTAAACGTCTGAAGTTTCTGTGGCATGAGATCTAATAGTAATGAAGAATGAAAAATGTTTTCTCTGCTGGCTATGCACTAGGCACAAATCTAAGAAATGGTGCTTATGTCTTGAAGGAGTGTTAAAGCATGTTTTCTTTTACTCATGTGCTTACAGAATGCTTAAATGCTTACAGAAGCAGACAGTAAGTATTGTCCAGTGCAAAAAGGCAACATGTAAATTTTCTCCGCATCTTACTTTCTTGCAGAACCTCAGTCCTGAACACCATCCATCTTTTCTATTCCAATCCCATCTCACCACGCTTTTTTAAGAACACACCTTTGGTCTGTCTGGAATAAATTCATGTACTCTGAACCTGGTTTCCCACTTTCCTCTTGCCTGACTGCAATGTTCGGGGGCTGCCTGGTGCTGAGGGGTGATCGCTGGAGAGACAGATGGCCTATGAGCTGGGCCTGAGCTGGTTTTGCATCCACCATTTGCAAGTGAGAAGACTCTGGTGGAAAAGGTTCTTGAAGGACACTTCAGAAACTTGTTCACATCCCTTTCTCCTCCCAGGCAAGCTACCGCCCACAGCCCAACAGTGGGCGAACTCCCAGTACCTTTTCCATCAGCCGTGGAGGCAGACTTCAAGAGCTGGAGGTGCTTATGGCCAGTTGGCAATTAATTTGAAACAGATCCTGTAAATCTGTTGTTTTAAAGTTTGGTAGCTAATTTGCATCCAGAGGCTATAATATCCCTGATCACAGTATTGTGACAGTTTCCTCTTAAAATCCCTGAAGCTTTAATTGAAAATAATCAGCAGTGGAAGTTGTTCTAACAGTCCACATTCACTGACGTAAACAAACACAAGACTTGAAAGCTGTGAATGCTTCTGTTTGCATCTGTGGCTCTTTCACCAAAAGGCATGTTGTTGATTTCATTTATTCCAAACACAGCATAAATGAATGCTTAATTTGGAAGCCTATAAATAATGAGCATGCTCAATTACAGCAGCAGCATCTAGAAGCAGGCTTGCAATGATGTTCCTGAGTCACTAATGCTATTAAGAATTTCTATATGCTAAGCCCCAGACATACACACTCAGAAGTTCACGTGTAAGTGTGTTCAGGACAGCCCCCACTGTAGTTCAGGCACTAATAGCTCTCAACAGCACAAAGCCCCTTATGAATTATCCTCATTACTACAATAATCCTTCACTGGTTCACAGCAGTGGTGTTAAACACAAGGTGAATTTAGTGCAATAGGAAGTGGCAAAGGAAGAACAGTGTCTGTACCAATTTTCTCATACCTGCCAAAACATGGTGAAGATCTGGCAGGTATATGGTTAATTTAAAACATTTTGCATGACCAATAACAGCAAAAGATGCAGAGCTTGTTACCACTGTCCTGAGTGACAGGCACCTGAAACACACTCCTTTCCTGATGTTTTTCACAGGAAGAGACAAGGGGTTCTAGTAAACTCTCTGAGACAGGCAGGCACATACCTGAGATAAGATTCACGCCCTTTTCTCTTTTCAATCTCTCTGGACCAGTGGGATGACAGAATGTCACATACAGAAACCGAGAAGCCCTGATGTATAGGGCAGGACCAACGTGCACCTCTAAGCTCATGATCTCTTTCTGACTTCTACCAGATTCACCTTTCCTCATTGCAAAATTGCACAATTAGATATGACTCTTCAGCAGAGATGAATATACCACCAGCTCGTTTTCCTATGCTCTGATATCTACCAAAATGCTTGGAAGTTGACCTCATGCTACTGAGCTTGACTGATCACTTCTTCACCCAGGCCAGTGGCTGACATCTCTCTCATCAAAAGGAGACTAGCACTGGAGAGAGGAATGAGACGTACTCCCAGCAAGCTACAACAGCATCAGCTGTCTCCAAATTCAACTGCAATCAGTCAAGTAAGTTCTCAAAAAGTACTTTACTGTTAACTCAGCCATGTTGAGGAGGAGACAGGCACAGGGAATGGGACTGCAGCAGAGCTCAGCATCTTGAAAGGTGCAGATTCCTTCATTGTTGATACTTGACTTGGTTCAGTAAGAGGCTTCTACTGAGAAACTTTGGGGATTTTCGAGGGAACTGTCACAGTGCTGTGAGCAGGGGTATTATCTGTGCACACTGAGGTAAGAGATGGAGGACAAAGAGATCCATCCTGTGCTCTAACAGGTCCTTTTCTCCTGCAGGTGTAATTTCCACAACACCATTTACATTTTCTAAATTTAATCTACAAACACACTTCCATTTAATAGGCCAGCAGTGTTTTTTCCCTCCTCTTGCCATAAGCCTAGCCTTAGGCCAGCTACTGCAGACAGGGCAGCTGTCATGTTTCAGACAGCTCTCCGGCTATCTTTGCTTCCAAGAGATTGGCAATAGCGTGGGGGAGACGCTGCTAAGACTGTCCCCTTTTCTTCCCCGTGCCCTTACTCTCAAAAGCAGGTCAGCCAGCATTTCTGCCAAAGACTTAATTGTACTTTCTCGGTATTGGATGCATTTCAGGCCCCGAGGTATCTCCACTGCTTGTTACACTGATTAATGCTAAACACAAATGCTTTGCTGCTTAGTTGCCTTTCCCTCATCCCTTGACCTCTCTCCATTTTCACCTATTGTAATGAGGCACTAAATGGATATTTACTTGAATTTCTGATTTTTAAAGTTATCCAAGCTACTTCTTAACACACAGATCATCAGCAGTTAAGAATTATTTTAGGAAGGACATAAAAATGCTTCCTTTTTCTCCTCTGGACACACACAATCACCTCCTGCTGCTCAGAGACCCACAGTATAGGAAGTGCCAGGTGGCACCCAGGCCTTGAACAAAAGACACCCAGTTTCTTTAAGGAGATAAAACTAATGAGTTCCCCTTGACATTTGAGGAGGGGAAGACCATCATAGGGATGTGCCAGAGGAAAGGAGAAAGCTACGAAGCACAACAGGCCTGTGATCTGCCTTAGCATACCTAAATAAATAAATATATATAAAAAAATACCTGCAAGGGATTTCCTCTCCCAGCCTGGTACAGCTTACATATCCTTGCATGAGCTGAAGGACAGAGATTAAAATCCTTCTTTGTGATACCTTATCCTTTTCGGCTGAGCATCTTTGCATGTCAAGACATAGTGGGTAAAGACTGGAAAAAGTCAAATTTGTTTTCTGGGGGAGATAGGAAGGCAGATAGAGAAATAAAAGGGAGGAGAGGTGAGACCAAGGAGTTGAATGAGACCCTTCTTCTCCCAGGATTGTCCAAGGGTGGGCAAGCAGTGGGGAGGAAACACGGAGAGTGCGATTCCAAAAGTCAAAGGGAATGACTGGGAATGACTGACGACCCTTCAGAACTGGAGCAATCACCGTAGACAGGGCTGTCATATTTTATCTGTGCACAGACTTTTAATTTTGGAAGATCTCTTGTTTTTAAAGGCATTCCAAAACAGCACCTCACTGACCTTGGAGCTCGCTTACAGGGAGGTCTCTCAAAGCACCTCTAGAAAAAACCAAAACCTCATTTTTTTGTAGGTTTGTGATATTGCCATATCAGAAAGGTGAGTATGGTGTAATACTTAATGGTTACAGGTTTTCAAGCAGTCTTTCAATTAAAATTTAATAGGACATTTATAGTCTCTAATATTAAATTAATGAAATGGCTTCAAATGTAAATCCTGGATGGTAAAAATTCCTCAACATTTATGTCTCTGGATCTGCTAGCCAAAATGCAGTGAAAATATTTTTAATCATCTGTACAGCTTGTTGCTTATTTAAGAAATAAAGAATAATTTTTAAAATTCAAGGGCATTTGTAACAGAAATTTACAGAGCTGTAGCAGATAGTTTCTTCATGTTTAAGGAAGAGTGTAAACTGTGTTTAGTTTCACTAGATTTCCAAATTCCTTAGACTAAGTTCTGACACCAGATCTCCTTTCTGTAGTAAGGATCGATCACTGACCCCAAAAGTTACAGTCTGAGGACAATGAAACTCAAAAGCGATTTGGGAAATTCCTACACAGTCCCAGTAACCCGACAGTGCACCTGAGAAGGGGTTTTGCAATGCTTGGGGGTGGGAAAGAAAAGCCATGCACACACACTTAACGTAAAAGCCTCGAGCTAACAGGGTGTTTCTCTGCATGTATCCAGTATGCACAAATAAATGAGACAAAAGATTAATATGGATCTTGGAAATTTCTGCATAGGTGAGGCTGTATTTGATCCAATAAGCTGAATGCTAAGGCCTAACATCCCATCAGTATTAAAAACAATAACGAAATTCCCCTTCACTGGTTTTCCTTTGGTGTCCACAGCATGTAAGCAGGACCCAACTTACTTATCAGTATTAAAGACAACAGAGGAAAATTGCAATTCCAGGAGGAAAATGTGTGGTGCCATTCTTCAGCTGTGAACTGAGCGCTCATAACTTTCATTGCCAACAACCCATAAAACTTGCTGTCAAGCACTCAGTGTCCAGAAGGCATAAGAAGTGTCAAGGAATGCTTTATGCTGTTGCTAACACACTACAAAAGGCTTGATCACTAGATTAAACTAGAGAACAGGCTGGCACTCTCTGGGAAGAAATTTGGATGAGACTGTAATGGTAGCGAGAAGAAGGGCTTTGATTTGTGTAAAATAGGATGGATTAAAAAGGGTGTCCACAGGCTGCGGTTCTCACAATCAACGGATCCAGACAGACAGATGGACTGAGCAGGAGCTGCGACTGATTGCTTCCAGACAGTTGCCTGATGGAGGGGCTCTGGCTGTCAAAAATAGAGATAACAAAGGTCATGTTTCCCAGCACTCTGTTCCAGCCTTGTCCCTCAAATAGATGCAGAGGGTTGAAGCACTTTTCCTTGCTGATCTATGATTTGAACAGCCTCAGGACAATTTTAGCTTGCGCTTGGGTGTCCGTAAACCCAAGAAACTGTAAGGGCAGACAGAAATTGCTGGAGGATGCAGGTGTGCTTTTCCTACAATTGTGTCCTTTGTTTCTTCTGTATCTGGGAAGAAGGGAGAATGTGTAGCCCTGCACCACCCAGTGCTTCCACTTGGCCTGAGGAAATCTTAGCAGTGTGTCACCTTCACATTACAGGCATGGCATCAAAGATCTGCAATGCAATGAAGAATAAGGCCTTCAGCCGGAAAGGACGTGTCCCTGGGCAAGTCAGCTAGGATGGAGCACATACACAGGGGAGGTATTTTAAGAGAAGTGGTAAAATGAGGACAGAATAACTGGGACAATGTCGGCAGCATTCAAAAGCTCCAGGGAGAGATGAGAGAATCCTTCTGATGAAACAAGAACCTTAAAACATGAACAAAACAAAATGATCCATCTTCGGAGGCTACAAACATCTTTAGTTTCTCAGATCTGGTTAGAACCAAAAAACCACCAAGCTAGAACCAAAAAGTGTTGCACAACTTTCAGGAAATATTACCTTGATGTATCCAGAATAGATAAAAGAAACCCAATTAAACTTGAAAAATCTGAAACTCTCAGATAAAATATTTTTGAATGCTAAATGGAATTTGTGAAGCTCCATTGCCTCAACCTCCACTAATAAGCTGCTCAATAAACTTCATGAAAACATATTTTATGTACTGATAGCATCTCAAAGTATGAAAGGTTTTGCAGTTGTTCAGCCATCAGTTACCAGCTGGATTATGGTCCACTAATGCTGTTAGATTTCTGCAAGACATAAGGCAGCTTTTCAACCATTTGTTATTTTAATGATGAGGAATCTCACCATAAGCCTTGTTAAAACTTCATTTAATCCATTACAAAAGAAACAAAGACATTTAGAAGTGAACATAAAAAAAAAATCTCAATCTATCAGAACAGAAATTATAGGGTCTAGGGAAGCTTTTAAGGAGCATCCATGGAATAAAATGACCCTGCTAATTAAAGAACTGTATCTTTTCACGTTTGACATTTAGGGACTGTCTTCAACAGGGACTGAACTACTCTGCATGATACCACTTGTAATGACAAAGAGAAAAAGGGAGAACCTTTACAAAGTCACAACCAAATCACTCCATCTATTCCAAATAACACCCGAACATTTGCAAGGATGTTTTTTACTGAGTTTTCTTCCAAAAATGTCTCAAAGGGAACAGAGGGTGCAACCTCCCTGCCCCTAGATCATGGGGAAATTTGTCCTTGCAGAGATAACCTCTTTGGTTCAGTAGTAGTCCTAGGAGAGAACACAGTGAGAGGTAAATGTGCTTCCAAAACTTGCCTGTTCTGCTAGGAGAGGTGGGATGTGAGATCAGTTCAATGAATTTCATCATGTACAGGCCATGAACCTCTGACTGACTAATTTTTGCTAAGCCTAGGAATACGACATTTGAGGCAAGCAGGTGATAGCTGTGCTCCTTTGCCACTGCGCTCTTAATTCACAAAGTACTCTTTCAGATCAAGAGACATTGCCGTGGGGTCCTCTACAGTGAAGCAATCATGCCTTGGACTCCCTGGTCCTTCTTTAGCATGTCCCATTCCAGATCTGCTGTGTTGCCTCCTATACACTGAGTAAAAACACACAGTGGCTAGAATAATCTTTTTTTATAATCTCCAGAAAGCATCCGATGCATTATATTACCTGAATGAACATTTATTTTACGGCTAATACATTAGAGGTAGAAAGTGGCCATTTCTGAGTGCACAAAAAAACGCATTTTCCGAAGGACTGAACACTAACTTCAGCCCTCCAATTACCCTTACAATTCTATACCTGCAGAGCAACACGCCAAAAATTTGCAATCAGTAGTTCAACAAACAAGTCTAGATTTGCGCTTACAGGTGCATGTCAAATGTTTATCCTAAAAAAGCGAGGCTGCTTACTGAAAAACACACTGGAATGATGTAATCTCATTTCTCCAAGATTTGCTGGAGCAGCAATGTCATTGACAGCACAGCTTTTCATATTCCTAAGGGAAGGACATGCTATTCCAACTCCTGTGATTACTACCTCCTTCATCAGCTCTAATAAAGTTCCCAATTGCTATTGTAAGAGTTAGGCAAAGCTCCCCTTGAGAGTTTTTTTCCTTCAAGAATTTCCCCAGAATTAAGCTTATTGGCCAAGCCAGCCACTAAACCTAGAGAAAGTTGAGGACAATCTGTCAGATCTTGATCCCATTTAAATTAATGATAAGGAAGAGGTCATGATCTATCATATCTATCTGCTTTCTTCTCTTTGTTTAAGGGAGATGGAAAACATTAGCTAAAGTTAGATCTTGAAGTTTCTACTACCAAGAAATTATAAATAAATAAATGTGTTTTTCATTTTGAATACAGCACATGAAATGTTAAATAACCCGATTCTATGTATAAAAAGAAACTGCTGCTTTGGGTTCTTCTGCAATGTTTGATGTAAACTATCCTCCAGCTCCCACTCTCCCATACCAAACCAGAACTTTACCAGATGTCCAGCTGTTTTGAAACCTTCTGCCTTCAGTTTGGTTTCCTAAAGAAACAAGACTTGTGCAAACATGCTGTTTGTCTGTCTCCTTCCAGTAACTTCTGACACAAGCTTCATAAGTTGCTTCTCAAATAATTACTTTTTAAAGTTCCTTTCCCCCAAGCTTGTAAAATATTAACATTTGAAATCATTTTACATAATATCGCTCTTTCAAGAAACTGCTGAAATGGTAAATTAAGTGCCATCTAGACTGGCTAAGGAGTTTTTGATAAGAGAGTGATTTTGAATGAAAAAATGGATACTTAATACAAAGTCAATTAAAAATGGAATTATAAAATATCTAGATGAGAATCATATAATGCATATCAGCACATAGTCTATAAAGGAAAATCAAGCCTGAAATTCTTCCAAAGGGTCAGCAAAGTCTCAAAAAACAACTTTACCAAAAACTTTTACTTTTTTAAAGCTTTTCCTGAAGCTTTTCATAAGACTACATTAATGAAACTATGCAGTCATGGACTCAGAAGCAGGAATGAGTTCTGAATCTTAACTAAGATTCTAATTTCTTAACTAAGGCACAAGATTTAAGAAATGGCCATTTTCCATTGTAGCATAATATTAATAGTTGTTCCAGTCTCCTATAATAAGATTGACTAGATACAATTTCTAGAATACATGATTTTACAGATCAGATTCTGCTCTTTCCTTACCATAATAAAGGGAAATAATTTTTAAGGAACTAAATCTGTTTACTCCCAAAGTAGTCAAGAATAAATTTAATCCAGAGAGTCCAGCAGGAGATTAAGCAAGACAGGTTGAAAGTTAGAAGCTCTTGTGAAACCATACATCACTTCACTATGACAGAGCACTCTAGGTGACTGAAGAATCGTGTGCATATATGTAATTATTTTCTCTGAAACCATCAAAATCCATCTCAAAAAGCAGTTGAGGTTAGTAATAACTGACCGTTTTCCTTTCACAAAAAATGCATACTGTGTTCTTAAAGAATCTCATTGTTAAAGTCAATTAAGCATGTCCAAAGATGCCCACCAACGCAGACCACCCGCTAGGAACTGGAGAGGGATAAAAGCACGCAGTTCCTCTCTGTTGCTTAACTGATCTCCAAATGTCAAACTGAGCCCTTGTTCTTCCAGCTGATGGGAAGAAAAATGGTCTAAACTAATTTTCATTTAAATTTCTTAATGCACTGCACCAGTTGTTTGTCACATCCTGACACGCTGTCATGTTGTTTTACAACATGATGTACTGTAACATGATATGAAGTGAACATATTTCATTCAGAGAAATGCACTAATGCCTTTAGACTCTTGAGGAATAGACAAGTAGTTGCATTATTTCTTAGCACCTGATCTAGATTTATTAGAACAGGTGGAAACATAGACCAAACTACCTACATTGCTTTCAAACCATTCTGGAAAGCATCACCGTGTTCACCTTATGCACTCTAGAGTACAGCACGCTCATACCCATCCCACCGCATGCAAAAAGCGCTCAGCTATGCCAACTCTTTGCAATGTAGAGTCAATTTCTGTTTAGAAGAATCAAAAAACAAATGCGCCTGAAGACTTTGTAAAGTTTCTAACTCCTTTTTCTTCCTGGAACATGAGGTTTATTTTACTTGCTCAAGACCATTTATTCATATGTAGTGGAAGGAGTTACTCGTATTTATGATGACAGTAGTATATTATACTGTGAAGCTGTCATATTTCATTAAAAGAAACTTCAAGAGAAGTCCCTAAACTTCAAGAGAAGGAGCCCATATTTTCCAAGAATCCTCCAACAAATCCTTGAAGTCCAGGTGAAACTTTACAGTTGATCTATCTACAATCTGTATGATGACCAGAAGGGGCTGCCCTGTCTCTCTCACTGCTCACTCTCAGTAACAGCTCCTACCCTTCACTTCTCCAGGGTTAGCTGCACACTGCATTCGTTCAGTTTGCTGCTCTGATTAAAAGCTAAACTTTTTTTGCAGGGCTCATTTTTAGTTAGATCAATGAACAGATACAACTGACTGTGAAACTGCACTAATGTTAAAGCTATAGGAAAATGGGGAGGAAATACATGGTTGGCAGCATAGGAAGTAAGGAGGACTACACTTCATTGCTGTCTGCTGCAGAAACTGAAATTCAGAAACATGAGGCTGACAATACAAATATTTTATCCCCAAGTATTACCAAGGGAATATAAGTGCATTGTGCGCCTTGTCTTCAACTTTAAAGAGTGAGTTTGTGAACGATAGTTCAAATTTCAGTCAATCGTTATTGTAGCCTTTTCCAATTTCTATGATCCAATAACTGGACACATCTCTCAATCAGTGCTGTTAAGCAGAAAGCTGACAGGTATTGAAAGAATACTCTTTTACTCTTGCCACAAATAATATTTAAGACTCACAAACAGGACTCTTAAAATACCCACTGAGGTTTGACCATAGTCTGAGAAAAGCCACAGTATGAACAACACTCCTTAATTTGTACTGCCCACAACAGGGTTTCCCACTTAATCTCAGAAGATTAATTACATAACAGTTAATTGATTAACTAGATCAGTTTCACGTGGTCCAGGGGATCTCTGAATCTTTAACATTCACAGTTTCACTGAAGTAGACCACAACTTCCAGCTAGATACCAAAAATATTTGCTTCAACGACCACCCCCAGCCCTGCTAATAGCAACATTTATGAATGTGGCCAGTCAGTGGAAAGCTTCTTGAAGTGCTAGATAAAACACCCCATCACTCTCCTGTTCCTAAAATCATTACAGTAATGCAAAACAAGTGGATTAATTGTGCTGATTGATATGACACAATATAACTTTATATCTTGGAAACAATTTCAAGCAATACTGAAAGTGATACTCCCCATGACTAATGAGCCACCGTCTAATCAGTACACCCTGCTGGGCTGGAGATCAGCAGGAAATGCTAAAGGAGGAACTCTAAAGGCAAGAGAAGAGGTCTTCTAAATTAACTTCACAGAGAAGCTAAAGGAGTAAGACTCAGGAGGTCCCTTTGCAAGACAGGAGGAATTTCACAGTCAAGATTCGCACCAGTGCGGTGGTGTAAAAAGAGGTGAAATACGACAAAACTTCACCAGCAGAACACATTTAACTTTCATTCACACAAATAACGCTAGAAGTGGGCTCTGGAGGGAGCACAAAGCAATGTCATGCTCCAAACCAATCCTCTAAGCATACACCCTATGCATTAACATTCATTCAGCCACACACCTGCCACGTGCTTACTGAGCTATAGAGTCAAGCCCTATACTGTGACCTTTCAGACCAGTGTCTTACTGGGGCTGTCTGAAAAGCGTAACAGCATAACCAGAAAAGTTAACTGTGTCTCGAGACACAAACGGAAGAATAACTCTGTCTCCGTCTCAGCTGCTCTCTCCCACAGTTGTCCCTTCCAATACAGAAAGGCAGATTTCTTTGGCTGAAAGCACTTGACGGAGTTGCCAGCCACCCCGACCGTGCAGACTACTAGTTTAGTGACATATTCTTGCCATCACCTGCAGAAATGCCCTGTTTCCCCAGCAGCAGCTGCAGGATTTGACTATAGCTGACAGTAGACTGTAACATCTATGGACTTGTGCAGAGCATCTGCACGCCTAAGGACTTCTGCCATGTGTCAGTGCCGCTCATGTTAAGAGATCCATTAGGAGTGCAATGATCTAAAGAAAGGTCAGCTGTCACAACTAATGCCAGAAGTGTCACCTTTGCTTAAAAGGATTTTGCACCAAACTCCCTAGCTAACTAGATGGCACCGATATCCTTGTCTTAAAGCCAAAGACATGTCACATTAGGCTGGCACACATGTACGGATGTCATTTGCTGTAGTAACATCAGTGCTAAACCTTTTTCAAATGGGCCTTATCAAAGTCCAGTGGCAGCATCACCACCCCTGGCACTTCTGGGAAGCGTTCGGACTTCTTTGGTCTCGCATCAGAGCTGTGTTGACAGAGATCCCTGCAGCTGAACCAGCAAAGCACTACAGGAGGTATTTTCTAAGTTTCTAGATAGAAAACAAGAAATCTTACTTCTCTGGCTCTCCCATAAGAAACAATAGATCTGCCCACACAGGACAGAGGAACAAGATGCAATAAGCATAGCGAAATAAATCAGAAATAACTGCAAAAAAGTTAGCTGAGTTACAGCACAGAAAACAGGATTAGAGGCAAGGCAGAATCACCACAGTGGAATTACTGTTCTGGTGAACGGGCTTGAATGCATAAGGCAGTCAAACTCAGTCTGAAGCTTGCTTCTCTGGGACTATGACTCCACTGAAAACTGTTCTGAGGTTTTGAAAGCGCTAATGCAGAATTGATCCATTCTCAGCTGACAGAGCCAAGGTGTTAATGACGAGACATGACTACTGTGTTAAACCTGCAGGGTCAAATTCCAGCTTGACTGCTATCAGTGCAAAAACTGTGACTGTCCTCAGCGAGGCAGCTATGACTTGATTGTTAACTGTCCTAACCTTTTATATGATGCATGGTATAAAAGTTTTCATGTTTCATAATCACTGTGCAACTGTCTGCTACTCTAAAATCCTGGTATTTTTGAATACCTGACAAGCAATAACTAGCTTCAGGAGAGGTGAAGTTATTGTTTGTGCCTAGTCACTGCTTTCTTTGGATTATTTAGGCAGTAACACTTGCATGAGCTGACGTTGCTCATCTGTTCGAGTAACGGAGAAAATAAGACTTAAATAAGCTATTCTAAACCACAATAGTGGATTGCTAAGTAGCTAAGGAATGATGACATACCACTTTTATATTTTCAGTCCTTTGAATTAATTCTGTAAATTATAGAAATAAATTCCAGATCTGGGTGCCTTGTCAGAATGGACTGCATCTGTATCAAACTGTGCTGTTTTGTAACAGGGATTGAATATGGTTTGATCTTGTCAAAGTAGGTTTTATTATGGTGCTCTCCAGACAAATGACCTCAATGCACTTGAGAGAGAGATGGCATTAATGGTGATCATCACCCAATTGCTGGCTGAATGACACTAGAAGTCGGATTTTCTTTACAGGAGCATTGAAGTGGGAAGCTGACCCTTCTATCAGTGATGACATGCAGCAAAAGTTAAAAAAAAAAATATTTTGTGATTCTCAGGCACAAGGAAGAACACGCGTTGTGCCAAAACTGAAAGCCTGTTCGGTATAAGGGTACAAAACCAGAAGTTAATGGAGGGAGCAGAAGAAAAGGACACTTGTTATTTTGCAGGTATCTGGAAAACTCCACGCTGGTTTTCAAGACTGTTCCACAGCCTCTTTAGCCCTGGTTTTCCTCTTTTGTTATCCATGATGAAGGTAAATTGCAGTTCAGGGTGATTATATCTAATAGGAAACATGTAAGTAATTAAGGAGTTTGGGCCTTAAGCCCTGATTTGATGGCTTTGAGACTAAATTCTGTAGTCTCTTGCCCCCAGACACCAGAAAAGAAGTCTAAGTCTTGGTGCACACCAAGAAAGAAAGTGAATGACCACACCTTCCCCAGAAGCAATGGGCTGAGGTGCAGGAAAAGAAACTCCATACAATTTTATCCCTACAGAAATAACTATTTTGGCCAGAAACTTTGTACTTTGTGCTCAAAACTATGCATTTAGACAGTATATTCTAGCAAAGCTGGACAGCCCAAGTAAAACCAGTTTGCTTGTTTCTGCTAAGCTTAGGGACAGAAGTTTCACTGCTCTGAGAGAGACCATGTCTGTCAAAGTGAAGGTAAAAAAAATTCCTCAAACCTAAAGAAAATAAACATACAAGTGGAAAGTTTTGTGGTTCTAAATTTTTGGCTGTTTTCCTACCACCGGAGGGGGAAAGTTTAAAAACAAACAAACAAAAAAACCCACCTATCTTTACAATTTTATGTAGTCACTTTTATTCACCACTAAACTCATTCAATATCAACCTCTTCCACACACAGCTCTTCTCTATCAAAAAAATTACAGTGCAGCTGCTCAGAAGTGGTGGTATTTGATGATTTTTGCTACTGAAAATACCTATTTCATGAAACAACCCAAAAAGCATTCTGTGAAAGGTGGCAATTCTTATTGAATTCTGTAATGCTTTTTCAAAAGGCAAATTTCAGTGGCAGAAATCAATGTTTCTGAAGGTGGATCATTAAGGACCAGAAAATGTACACTTCTATTCATAAATGATCTGGAAAAAGAGATGAATAGTGAAAAGAAAGTTTGCAGGTGATACAAAATCATTCAAGATAATCAAATCTAAAGTGGACCATGAACTACTGCATAAGGAACTTGCAGTACTAAGCAACTGGATGATAAAATGGTAGATGAATCCAGTTTTGCTGAAGAAAGAATTGCATGCTAGGAAAAATAACTATACGTGCAAATCAACAGTCTCTACATTAGCTACTGCCATTCAGTGTATGGATGCTGGAGCCTTTGGTTAGTTCCCAGTGAAAATCAGATCAATCCTCAACACTAATCAAAATGACTAGTAAAACATCAGGAATTATTAGGAAAGGTTTAAAGAAAAAAATGCAAGCTATCATTAATGGTGGTTTAGGACAAGGTCTTGCACATGGGTCCAGGCAATCCCAAATACAGGCTGGGCAATGAGTGGGTTGAGAGCAGCCCTGTGCAGAAGAATTTGGGGGTATTAGTGGATGGAAAACTGACTGTGAGCACTTGCAGCCCAGAAAGCCAACTGTATGCTGGACTGCACTGGGAGAAGTGTGGCCAGCAGGTCGAGGGAAGGGATTCTCCCCCTCTACTCCACTCTCATAAGACCCCCCCCTGCAGTGCTGTGTCCAGTTCTGGGGGCACCAACAACAGAAGGACACAGACCGGCTTGAGTGGGTTCAGAGGAGGCCACAAAGATGATCAGGGGCTGGAGCACCTCCCCTGTGAGGACAGGCTGAGAGAGTTGGGCGGGTTCAGCTGGAGAAGAGAAGGCTCTGGGGATACCTTAGAGTGGCCTCCCAGTACTTAAAGGGATACTTTATCAGGGGGTGAAGGAATAGGATGTGGGGTAATGGTTTTAAACTGAAAGAGGGTAGATTTAGATTAGATATAAGGAAGAAATTCTTCATTGTGTGGGTGGTGAGGCACTGGCAGAGGTTGCCCAGAAAGGTTGTGGCTGCCCCCTCCCTGGAAGGGTTCAAGGCCAGGTTGGATGGGGTTGTGAGCAACCTGGTCTGTCCATGGCATGGGGTTGGAGCTACATGGTCTTTAAGGTCCCTTCCAACCCAAACCATTCTATGATTAATGCACCTGGGTGAGACAAAAGAGGACAAATTATTTCCAAATTGTCATGGAGGAGAAGTCTAGCAGAACCAATAAATACAGTGATCTAAAAGCTTGGGTCCTAGGCAGCAGAAGATGGGAGGAGTATTGCTCTACACATGCCCTGCTTCCTATATCCCTTTCATAAGCAACCATTCTTATTATTCTCTTCACTGCTGGGGAGAGGATCTGCGGCTACATGGACCCTTCCCTCTTACATATGTCCAATGCCACAGAACGAGAGAAACCTCAAAATGTGTCAGCAAAATGTGGAAAACCTGTTCAAAGCCGTCAAAGCAGCTTGTTCTGAATGGAGTGGAAGGTGCTGGTGCTTGGCACTTCTGAAATAAAACCATCACGTCTCCATTGCTACCAAAACATGTTTTGTTGGAGGGGTGGGACAGGAGCAGTTTGCCTTTTCAGCTCTTCAGAGCTATACATTCAAACATGTTTGAGGTTACTGGAAGTGGAAAACCAAATTTCATTCTTGATTGACTTTTTCAGTAGATGGAAATGCTCATTTAATTGTTTTTTAGTATTTGACCTTTCTATTTCATTTGGTTATCTTCATGATGATGAAATAGCATTCATGATATTCACACAGGGTAACTGTTGAAGGCTAGAGCATGAATGCTGATTTTTCTACAATGTTCTGCTGCTGTGGACACCCTAGGAATGAAATCAGATTGAAAAAGAGCCTCAGCTTTAAGTGCTTCTGAGAGATTAATTAAATTTAGTTTCCTTGTAGCCCATTATTACTCAGGGAACAGGGGGTGTCTGTACAGAGCATCTATGGAAATCCATCTTTTGGGCCATGCCAGAGCTGCTGAAGCTGAACACAAAAGGGAAAACCCTCAAAATAATAATTTCCTTAGGAAATGTTATCAAATCTTTCAAGTTACATGAAGATTATCAACTCTCCCAGCAACATGACAGTTTCATGAATATCCTCGTGGGACAGGGTGCTAAGGGCAGAACACTGTCACTGCCAGTAACGATGGGACTGCAGCCAGGTCCTCCACACTCTGCCCAACAACTTAAGGCAGTGTTTTTGCCTGGTCTCACACATCAACTTCACACATGTGGCTAACACCCTGTCTGTCTTTGCCTACTGCCTGAGTTTACAGATCATTCTGGGTACCACTGAAGGATGAAGGACATGTCCTCCCTTGAACCTGGGAGGATTTCAGCCCGAAAAATACCAAATATTTTGCTTTACGTAAAAAAGCTCCCACTCTGTAATAGGAAGCATTTGACAGCAACCACGTGTACTAAAAAAGACGCCACTTTTAACAACTAATTTGCAACAGATGCAGATTCTCACAAAGGTTCTCCATTTTGCAGGCAGCAGCATCACTCAGCAATCTGTTATTAGGAGGCAGTTACACAGCACTGAAAAGAACCATCACCCCATCTGGCCATGTGGGTCTGCATGTCCCTGATGTGACCCTGGTTTATCCCATGGTCCAAAGATTTCCTTCATGACTATTAGCTTTAGAGACCTTACATCAAAAACAAATTTGGCCCATGTAGCATAGGTCAGCAGCCTGAAAAGAAAAAGGCAGAACACCAGCCACTCCAGTCTGATTTGGGATAAGAGTATCCTCACTGGTTATCTGGCAGCTTCTGGTACCCCACAGGGATGGAATTTTAAGTCCTAAAGATCTTGTGCCATTTTTTAGGTTTTCCTGCAGCCTTTTGTGAAGAAATCAGCTTGATTTCAAAGGAAACGATCCTCTTTGCTGCCTCTGCCCACAGAGAGGACAAAAAACAGGTTGCAGTCATTTGGCACCTTCAGTACCCCTTTGTGCAAAAGGTCAAAAGGTGTGGCCCTCAGAGGTGGGCCTCTGAACCACTTGCTGGGCTGAATAGTGCTCCCAATCGAGTAATATCAAGCACAGTGTCTGGACCTCCATGCAAACTCTCAGATCATTGCCTGGAACAGTTACAGTATATAGTCACCGCCTGTCCAATTACTGCACCTGATGCTGTTGCTCGCTCACAGTATGCAACAGGGTGGAGGTCCCTCCTCAGGCACACACCATGGCAAGATCAAGCCTTCCCACTCACCTTTGTCTCTTGAAATGGCAAAGCTCTGGGATTTTTTAAACAAAACTTGCAGAGTGGTTTGGCCCCATTATGCAAGGAGGAGGCATAAGAGAAAAAAGAGGGAGAGGCAGAGTTCCTTAGGGATCAACATGTTCAATGATCCCTTCAAACCATCACAAACCTCATTTACTAAGCCCCATAGGCTTCATTAATTTTTTTTGTCAAAATATTTGCCTTTACAAATTCACCCAGGACTACATCATTCTGCATTCCAGCCAGCCAGAATGCTAGCGGGACACTGAGCAACTGCTGAGATTTTACTGGCACCCACTTTTAAGCAGTGACCTTCGGTCAGTAGCTCTGCTCTGTTCCTGTGAATAACTGCCATATAGTAACTGATTTAACCTACTAAGGTTAAATTTCCCCAGTTCCTTTTTTCTCAGCTACTTAGCAAATCAATTCTTTTTGAGAGACCTCAGTTCATACACAAGAGGATAACAATTATGTGCTGCTGTGGTTTGGCAGAATGGAGTCAGGCACAGTTGGGGTAGAAAATTATTTTCTGCACTTTCAAAAAATCAGAGAGAATTAAGCGAGAGAAATCCAGCAGAAAGGGATATTTTATATAGATACACACACCTATGAACCACTCCTGGTTTGTATCATCTACAAACTTGCTGAGGGTGCAGTCTGTCCCATCATCCCAATCAATAATGGAGATGTTAAGCAGCACTGGCCCCAGTGTCTGCCCCTGGGGTGCATAGCTAGTGACTGGCCTCCAACTGGACTTTGTGCTGCTGATCACAACTGTTCAAGCTGGGCAGTTCAGCCAGTTTTCCATCCACCTCCCTGTCCACACTTCATCAGTCTGTCAATTAGAATGTCAGGGGAGACAGTGTTGAAAGCTTGTTAGCATCTAGATAAACAACATCCACTGACTTCATTGTTTCATCATAGAAGGCTATCAGGTCAACCAGACATGACCTCCCCTTTGTAAATCCATACTGACTACTCCCAAATCACCATTTGCTTAAATGCACCCTAATGTCATCTTCCTCCAGCAAGGATAAGTCTTTCTTTCTCCAGACTTTCCCACTGGTCCCAGGGGCCTGGGATTCCTGAGGGTAAATCTTATGAGCAAAGACCAAGGTGAAGATGACACTGAGAATCTCAGCCTTTCCCATGTGCTTTGTCACCAGGTCTCTAGATGGATGTATTTCTCTTTGACTAAGAACAAGCAGCAAAACATTGCTGCAATGGTTCAGGAATGCATTTGTCTTCTTGCAGCCATCAGGATAACTTCAGTGTTGCTATGAACTCTATGTGGACAGAACACCCTTGTACACAAACCACTGCAAACTCAGAGCCTCAGTGCGCATCTTCTTGTACTGAAGAGAACATCTAGGAAAGCCTGCAGCTTTGAAACTTGACAAGGACATGCTAACTGCTTGGGTGGGCTGGAGTCCCTTGTCTAATCCAACTGGAATAGACAAGAAGGGCATCTGAACTGCATGCTTCCCTTCTTTGAGAATGACAAAAGTATGCCACAAAAGGCATTTTATTTTGTACTCATTTTCTCCTCATTTTGTCCTAAAATGGTGTGGAGGCTACACAGGAAGAGAAACAAAGGGAGGACAAAGTCAGGTTTCACATTCAGCTACTTCTCCTTTACGGAGGCGGCAGTTCCACAGTTTTCATCAGACTCACTCTCAATTTATGCCAGAGTAACAGAGCAGTGTGGGAAACTCTTTGGATAGAAGTTACTTCTGGGTCCATGTAAAGCAGCTCCCCTGAGCACAAGCAGCTGTAAAACATGATACGCCATGCTGAGCCCTCAGGTTTCCCCTGGAGTCCCACCAGCATCTCTGACACTTGGCATGACTGAGAGAGAAAGCAGTGAAACACAGCTGGCACAGAGAGACACAGGGATTCCCTCTGCGTTTGGGAGTCTGAGGGGAGTACGGTACCAGCTGAAGGGTTAGGTAGTTCCCTTGCCATACATAAATGACGTTATCTGGCACTGAGAAGGTGCATGGCACAGGCAAGTGGTGCTCTGGTGGTCTCCAGCCTCTGGAGCTGCTCTTACATGAACTGTTTCTGCTGGAGCAACACAGATCAAAGCAAAGTGACAGAAAACTGTACCATCTTCTCTCACAAGAAGACTTTTGCGTCTCTTTCCCCAAATTTGGCAAAGATGCAGGAAATTCATAGGTATTAAGTTTCTTCAAATTTTATGGAAAAAAGGCATCTTGCTACTGGAATGAGATGCAGAGGCTCAGCGGAGAGATGAGGCTGGCATCAGTGTTGCAGCCCTCAGGCAGCTTGTTGCTCAATGCACCCCTGTTTTTTTGTATGTATTCACACAGTACCAGAAATTAAACACAAAGGGGTGGAAGATATGTTTTAGTTGTACTAGAGAACTGTTAACGAAGTTCTTAAGTACAAAAAAATCCTGCCATCTTCTGATACTTTCTACCCTATTCTCTTCTATATGCATCCCCTCTCCCCAGCACACTTATCTAATCAATCCTGATCTGTCAGTCTAGTGCACATAATTTTGTCTTCAGGGTGCATTCCTATCAGTAAGACATCAGAGGCTCATATATAGAGAAAACAAACTGATAGTTGCCATGTGTTTCAAAAACCATCCCCTCACACACTTCTTCAAAAGCCCAAGATACTAAAATGCACAAAAAATTGATAGAGTACGAAAAATCAACTCTAATATGTTTGACTCATCTGTTGATTTTAATTGAATGGTCTGTATCTTCAGGCAATTTCATTATTCTCCCAAGAGCTGGGTAGCTAAATGAAAGACAAACCTCGTTAACCTCCGACCATGAAAATCAATAATTTTCAATAAAATTTAGGCTAATTTGTTTCCAGAGGATCTCACATCTTGACTCTAGTATCATGTGCTCCAGAGCTAATCAGCTATAGGATATATTTTTCCAGATTGTTTTTGCCAACTTAGCTACAAAGCCTTTCATTTTACCTAAAACTACAGGAATCCTTGCACGTATGAAAGACAGCTGCTCTCAAGATCATGTGGTGCTATGAGCAAACAGTATCCCACTTGCCCTGTATTCATAGCTACTCTAGAGTGACAGTGCAAACACTTCAAAGAGTGCTACTCTTATTTTTAGTTCTGTTTAGGGTCATCGATTCTTCTTCAACCACAGAATTGATTTCTACAAGTTCATGTTACACACTGTATCTCACTAAATTCTGCAGCCACTGAATGCAAAAGCACACTCCTATTTTAAATAAAAACGCCAACCTTTCCATCACAACCCTGGAAAAAGCTGAATATGGGCTTGTTTCTGTGGATGCACCAAAAGCAAAGGGTGAAACAAATGCTTAATATTTCTCCTAGGTTACCTTCTATCAACAGCAAACAACAGCAGCTGTGGTACTCTGCTAATGAAGTGCTTAAGCTATTAGATTCCTCCAAGTAGCAGGGAGAGGATACTTGTATAGATCCCTTCTATACAAGAGGAAATCCATTCCTTACCTCAGCAAAGTTTAAAATACAGAAATTTCAGACCAGAAGTTGGTGTTCTGCAGAAAGAGCAAATCTAACACTGGAGCATGACAAATATTGATAAGTCAAGCAGATCAGTGAAAGGAAGCATCAAGCAGTCCCCCCAAATACAATGCACAAATCCCCACTGGAATTTAACCAAGGTTACGGGAACAACACCAGTTTACAACAGAGCTATCACCACAAATACAAAAATCGACCTTTGTAATTCCTGGGCTGGATTGGACACTAGATTACAAGGCTTTGGAAACAACATTTATGAAGAAAATATTAGCAGTAAGAACATTTCCAGGTCACTGGGGAACAAGACCCTCCAATGGCTCTCTTTGAGAAGGGAGCGCCTGGAAATTTGTCAAGCACATCAAGAAAAGGGAATGATTGGGAAGAAAAAAAAAATACTCAGTGGAACATAGTAGCAGCTCTCAGAGAATACATTGTGCATGTGCATAGACAGTCTAGGAGACTGGATGACAAGATTTGCAGACATTGGCAGGTCTGAAAGCAGTAAACCCGAAATGCTTCACATGGGATACCTCCACACCACATGGTCACACGTAGAGCCACAGCATCCCCAAAGCAATGCCTCCTCTGGACGTGCTACAACCTTTGCAAAGGGACTGAAGGAGTTAAAGAACCAAATAGAAAATTCAGTTCCACAAGGAGAAATTTTAATGGAAATGACAACATTGATAGCATTTAGGTTTTGCTCCTCTCTAAGTAAAAACTCCCACCACCATTCAGGAGCGCTCTTGTAGGCCAAGGCAGCCAGCCCCAGCCTTCCTCCTCTGATGCAAGATCAGTTCTTCACCACTTCAGCCTTGGCACAGAGCTCAGGGCAAGGCACTGAATGGGATAATGTGGCAAAGGAGACATCTTGCCACAGAAACTGGACCAGAATGCCAATTTCCATTAAAATTCATTTCGTATCAGCCAGCTTTTACCGCACAGCTGCTTTATCTCCACTGAATTCCTTCTGCCAAAGAAGTCCTTCACCTAACTTACACCCCTGTTTAAGTGAGACACTTCCTTGGGTTAATCAGCCCAGTAAGAATAGTTCTTTTGCTGACTTTGAGAACCTTGGTGGAAGAAAAACAAATAAATTAAATTAAAGGTCAGGGAAAGTTTCAGCCACCTTACAGCAAATTCCTCCAAACACAGCTAGGCATTTTGCAGAACCTTAATGAGAAACAATCAGCTCGCTACTCTGACAGCTCCGTTTAGGGAGTAAAACACTGACTATCATGTAGCTTGGTAATGTAGACAGCAAAAGCTACATGATGAGATCCCACTTCTGGTGACTCAGCACAAGAGACTCAGGAAAGTGCACAGCTTGCAGAACAGCAGGGAAACCACACCCCAGCTCAATTTTCTAAAAGTTATTAAAAAAGCTGACAATAGATCCCTCTTCTCACTGCTTTCAAGTGAAAGTCATCAAAAAAGTTAGATTACACATGCTAAAAAATTATGATAAAGGAGTAACCGACAGGGAAGGATCACTGATCTTCCATAGCAAAGAATAAATATTTATCATTATGCAGAAGAAAGCAATGAACTCTTAGAACTAAAATCAAATACAATTGACCACTGTTCAATATCAGATAAGAAAAATCAAAGATATTAGACATAAGATTTTTCTACTGGTAGATGAAAAATTCAAATAAAAGTTCAGTTGGATTTGCCATCAGGAATCTGAATTCCACAAATGAAAAGGCTGCATCTTTCAAGAAAGGATAAGAATGCTTATCAAAAATATGCTATGCATAAAAAAAAAATTACCAGTATTTTTGTCCTGGATTTCTTGTTCCTTTTCCAAAAGAGCACAGCACATGGAGTCACCCAAAGGACAACAGGTTCTTGTTTCTTTCTAGATACTATGAATACCAGTAATTGCATTCCAGCTTCCCACTAATTTTTCATCTGAGAGGCTTCCCACTTTTCAGATTTGAAATGAAAATGCTCTCAACAGCAGGCAGTGCAGCATATTGAACACCCACATCAAGTCAGATCAAACCAACTGACCTCACATCATTTTCCCAAACGCTCGTGATGTTTTCATCGCACTGTCCCCAGTAGGATTTTTACTGCAAGATTCATAATAACTGACTGAAATCTTTGGCAGTGGAGCAGTGATTGCACAGCAATTACTCTACAAATATTATCCATAAATGCTCCATATTACAGGAAGCACTTCACTTATGCTGTGGTTGAGAAACTCAGGCGATATCAAATAATTTTCCCCACTGACAGCTATATCTGCTGCTTAGCAGAAAACAGCTTTCAGTCTGGAAAGTAGAGGTGGTTGTCTACCTGATCACTGTAAATCAAGCAGATCTCTGGTTTTTCTTCCAAAACTTTTTCTCAAGAGACCCTATGGGCAAAGTGAATTATTGAGAAGTCAGTCTAGAGATTGCAGCAGGAACACTATCACCTGAATATCTGGGATCTATGTTCAGCTGCATACCAAGGGATACAAATGTTAGCATAATATATTAATGTTTGTAAAACTATTTGACAAGCTATATCCATCTAAGCAGTAGCGTTACACTCAATTTTGGAGAAGTCAGGTCAAACCACAATGTTGAGCAGCAATGAAAATAATCATGTTAGTTTAGCCTGATCTAGTGCAGTGAGTACTTGAGTGTGCATAGTCAAGGTTTACTCGATAGCCAACGTCACATGCTCACACGAGACCCCTTTTCAAAGGCTGGTATGTATCATTCACCTGCTTTTTAAAGATCTCAAATTGAGCACACATCCTGCACATGCTTATACACACACTCTAAAATTGATTGTCCATTTATAAATCCTCTGCTGAAACTCTTTTTCCAAATAAATTGTAAAAACCTGTGTAGTCTAAAGCAGTAACCAGAGAACTATCTTATTTAAATAGGCATCACAGGCCAGATTTTACTAAGAAATGCAGCTAAAACCAGGAATTTCAAAGTACTAATCACCCAATGAGCAAAGAATTTTTTCTTTTAAAGTCATATCCATTTTGTAATAATTTGGACCCACTGAAAGTAATTTTTCTTGCTCCTTAGGCAAACTGATATATTGCTCATACAGACCATGATCACTCCTGCGTAACCAGCCAGCAGATACACCCAAAGGCTTGGCAGGGATGCTGCGCGTGAACACAAACCTGGCCAACCATATTGCCATCCCGTAGGCACTGGGAGCTTATTCAGACCTTTCTTTTCCATGCTGCTGTACAAATTTAAATTGGAGCTTTCAGAAACAGATTTACCAGTACAAAACCCTTACCAAACCAAATATTCCTGAGAGTGCTCATCACCAACTAAGGCTTTTGCAGATAATTTCTGCCCTCACTTTTATACACAGAGACAAGAGGTGCCAAGTCTTGCAAAGTTGAACTTGGACAGTCAAACACCAGAAACTTCCAGACATATCCCTGCAAAGGCTCTGAGTTTAAGGTGTGTGAAACAAACCTTCGTTTAGCAGTATCTTGGCATGACCCTTACCAAGTTCATTAGAAACTAAGCATGGCACACTTGGGTATCTCCTTAAATACCCTAAACATTTCCCAATGAGGGAAACAGATTTCTTATCTTCTGAGCTTTAAAATGTCCTATTTAAAATTTGCTTGCTTTATTTGTTTATTTATTTTAAGATTACAGGAGCAGCTCACACAGACTTTCCATGTGCCTTAGATGCTTTTTTTGTATTAGGAGAGCTGTCAAAAGTTATAGTTTAAAAATTATAGTAGCTCCATGCAAATTGTACTAATAAAGGAATTAATCTCTTTGCTTCCCATATCGTCTTGGAAAACTGGCTGGTTTAGTGCTGCTTGTTTTATTATTGTGACATTGGTGAAGATGATTTAAGGAGCTAAATATGCACCTGTGGCTACGTAGCAAAATACAGCAAAGTTGTGTGTTAGTGTCAGCATGGCTCAGTAGCAGCCCTTCCAAGATTAGCTTCATTTAATTTTAAAGAACAAAGCAGCTGGGCATTCATTTTATGACACCAGTCTTCCTACTTGCAAAGAATCTACTCTGCTTACTGTCAGCTTACTAGCTTTAAAAAAAATTATGCATAAAAATTTGTGATTGTGTATAGGAAAAAGAGCCCTAAATATAATTCTTCATATTTCATCAATTTCTAAAATGCAGGAGGGCTGTTTTTGCAACAGGGCAGCAACTCAGGAAAGTACTAAACATGTGCTCAAAGTGTAATCCCTTCCAGTACAGTAATTAAGGTGTTTAAGTGATTTGTTCAATGGGGGTGGACATCCAATTAGAACACAAGTGTACAAATCATGGGAGTTGTGATTTTCAATTGAAAATAAAATCAACAACAAGGGATTTTTCCTTCTAAACTTCACATAAAAATACAAATTTATTAGATCTCGTTTAAAGTTATTGAAGACTATCAAGAGAACATTATTCCAGCATTGATTCAAAACCATGGGGTGCACTATCAGCATAGTTAAAATGAAAGTATCTTGAGCTATTTTCCTTTCCTGCTTCCATATTATTGTCTAATTGTTCAGAATGTCTGTTTGTTACAGAGGCAAAGTAATTAAGCACAGCACGTTGCAACAAGGGGGATCATAAAGACAGAGTTGGCTACATTAGCAACACAGATATCAGCATAGGAAAACATTAAGGAAAGGATCAGAATTGTAATTGAAAATAATTGGATGATCCAGTTCATTTGGCTGACATCAGGACCATTTGCGCACTTCAGTGCTCTTTAGCCCTGGATGCTCCCTGTTCACCTGTGCTCTTAAAATGGATCTTTTCAAGGAGCAATGTTAAAGATCTGCTTGCAGTATCTATGGCTTGTCAGAAGGCCTTCACATTATCATTCAGTGTGAATGATAAGCAGTCTGATATTTAGGTTGCTACCTACAAAAGAACGGGTCAGACTAAAAGTATATAAAATACAGAAGATTCCTACGAAGCCAAATCCAACATCCCTTGAAATGAGTGCAGGTATTATTTCCCTTCCCGCTACCAGACACGGACAGAGATATCTCCAGGGAGAGCTACTCTCCTTAAAAGGTTTAGGACAGTTACCTATTTAAAAGAAAGAATATGTGACTCCATGTATTTTTTTGTTAACAATTGTGCTGAGGTCTGTTTGGGAAGCTTAAACAGAAAAACTTTATCACCGTCTCTTAGAAACCCAAGCACCTCAGATATCTCCAGCTCTCAGCAAGTTGCGACTGCACAAGTCTCTTATTTTTGTAGGTCACAACTTGGCAAAATCAAAACTTACCACTCAGCAAAACCCAAATTTGCAAGTCAGCAATATGGAAACAGCCAAGTCACAACTTCTGAAATTACTGAGTCGTACAGCCTCCAAAAGAGCCTATCACTTCCTAATGATCATCTCACAAAACTTGTATCTTCACAAAGAAAGAGATGTACCTGTTTGCAGAAAAGCCTTCACAATTATGGAAAAATGGAGCTCCATCACTCTCAAACTAGTATCACCAGTCAGAGCCCTGGGAAATGTGCAAGTAAAATGCAAATTAAAAGAATTGTACACACGGGATATTTAGAGAGCTATGCAAGTCTCTTCAGCAATGCAAATAATTGTGTCCATAATTGACATTTTTAGTCAAAATATAACAAAAGGCCAATGAGACAAGAGCAGGTGTGAAATTACTATTCTGGGACTAAATCAGGATGATAGCATCAACTCAGGGAGTACCAGGGGAAAAGGTAAATAGGAAGGGAAAAAAGAAAAGGCAAAGAAAATTTCCAATTGAGTTTTCTTTACAGCCTGGACTTGTGCTCCACAGAACCTGCACAAGAGCTCTTTGACGGTCTTTTAGATTGAGATGACAACTTGAGGGCTTTTGGGTGACCAGGTTTGAAAACTGAACCTGGCATCCCTTGTTCTAACACGTCAGCACATCTGCCCCCAGATGATGCTGTTCCTGCTGCTCACCAGCCCTGCTCACGCAGGGGTGCTCCCTGCCAGCACGCGTACCGCAGCACAGGACGCACAGGAGAGATCGTTAGTGGAGGCCCTTGAGCAGTTAAGTCACAGTTGCTGACCTTTCCAAAGTCAGCTTATCAATCTGCAGCACTCTCCTAAAATCACAAGTACCATTTATTGCTAAATAATTTACGTAGTTTCTGAGTAAACTAACTGTGCAGTTTATATTTATAAAATGAACTCTCCCACATGGACAGTTTTAACACCCCTCTGGGATCTCTTCAAACCGACAGCCTTCTACAGTCATGCAAAGGTTAAAATAAGGTTAAGGCAGAGCATTTGCATTCAATGAAACACTACACTGACTTAAATGCCTTTGCCTGAAATTATGCATCAGCCATGAGAGTGGCAGCCTTCTCTAACTGGTGTAGAAGTAGGCTGGGGCCAGCAGGCTCCTGACTTTAAATCTGAGCTCCATCAGGCCTTTCTGAGTCCTTGTTCTACCTTGAAAGCAATTGGAGATGCTCCCTTCAAGTGAGACAACATGAACTCCCCTCTGTCCTGGGTGGAAAAAGCATATCCTGCTCCATTTTAACAATCCTGAAGGCAGGACTGACCCACTAGGGACCAGAGCTGCTGAGACCTGCTGTCAGCTGGCAGGGAGAGGAATCATAAAGCTCTTCAGCAGGAGTTTTAATGTCTTCTGTAGATTTTATTAGGCGACAGGGAAGGTTAGATAGGGCAGGGCACGGGGCCAAGAGGCATGAGGGGATTTAGAGCCGGGCAGTGGAGAGGAGCTGGAAGGAGCAGGGGCAGAGGAGGTGGCTGCAGGTGACAGCAGGGACACAGACACCCCTCAGTGAACCGAGTCCCGCTGCCTGCGCATGACTACAGCGCTGAGCAATAGGTACTGCAGCTCTCCACACCAGGACAGTGCTGCAGTAACAGCAGCTCTGCAACAGCCCTAGGGGGAAGGACCAGGGGTCCCTGTTATGGCTGTGCTCCAGCTACAAGGTGAGCCACATTGCACTGCTCTCCAGGCATTAAGAGTCCATACGACTGACCTCCAGGTTCAGCAAACTCCCAGGCACGAGATCAGAGTCCAACCACAAAAAGAAGGATTCAAGATCAGGGTTCATACCCTGTCCACGCTGTAAACCCAATGCGACCCTGGACAAGTCACGTAAGTTTCCCATATATCACAAGCCATACCACCAAACAAGTCCTATTTCAGCAGGGACTGGTGGGGAAAAAAAAAAAAAAAAAAAAAAAAAAGATGAAGGTTTTGCTTAGCAGTTTCCTGAGGAATCACTTATTCAGACATGCAGAAGACTGACAGGCTACTACACTTATTGGTTCTTCATTTTGTCACTGAATTATTTCTGATAACACAGCAACACACATGGCTGCTCCCAACTTGGGACCTCTAAGCTTGGAGCTCACGCCAGCTGCAAAGTACCACCTCAGAGCTGTGGATGTGAGACTCTTGATCTGATGAGATGAGCTCAGCACCATCTCCACAGAGATAACTGACTCAAAAACCCATGGAAGTATTAAATGTTTCTTTTGTCTACTGGTAAATCAAGCATTTGCTTTACAAAAACACCCTGAAGTTTAAGGAACATAACATAGACTTTTGAAGTTTTCTAGCTTAGTTCTAACTTCTTTCCTAAAAAAAGTTCCAGAAGTGCAAAGCCTTTGACACTGTCCCACATGACATCCTTGTCTCTAAATTGGAGAGACATGGGTTTGATGGATGGACCACTTGGTGGATAAGGAAATGGCTGGATGGTCACACTCAGAGTTGTGGTCAACGGCTTGATGTCCAAGTGGAGAGCAGTGACGGGTGGCATTCCTCAGGGGTCAGTACTGGGCTGGCGTTGTTTAACATCTTTGTTGGAGATGTGGACGTTGAGATCGAGTGCACCCTCAGCAAGTTTGCCAGCGACACTGAGCTGTGTGATGTGGTTGACATGCTGGAGGGAAGGGATGTCATCCAGAGGGACCTGGACAGGCCTGAGAGGTGGGCTTGTGCAAACCTTATGAAGTTCAACAAGGACAAATGCAAGGTCCTGCACATGGATCGGGGCAATCCCAAGCACAAATACAGGCTGGGCAATGAGTGGATTGAGAGCAGCCCTGAGGAGAAGGACTTGGGGGTATTAGTGGATGGAAAACTGACTATGAGCCAGCAATGTGTGCTCGCAGCCCAGAATGCCAACTGTGTCCTGGGCTGCATCCAGAGAAGTGTGGCCAGCAGGTCGAGGGAGGGGATTCTCCCCCTCTACTCTGCTCTTGTGAGACCCCCCCCTGCAGTGCTGTGTCCAGCTCTGGGGGCACCAGCATCAGAAGGACACGGACCTGCTCAAGTGGGTCCAGAGGAGACCACGAAGATGATCAGGGGCTGGAGCACCTCCCCTGTGAGGGCAGGCTGAGAGAGTTAGGGGTGTTCAGCCTGGAGAAGACAAGGTTCCAGGGAGACCTTAGAGCAGCCTTCCAGTACTTAAAGGGACTACAGGAAAGGTGGGGAGGGACTCTTTATCAGGGGGTGTAGGGATAGGATGAGGGGTAAGGGTTTTAAACTGAAAGAGAATAGACTGAGATTAGATATAAGGAAGAAGTTGATGACTGCATGGGTGGTGAGGCACTGGCACAGGTTGCCCAGAGAAGCTGTGGTTGCCCCCTCCCTAGATGTGTTCAAGGCCAGGTTGGACAGGGCTGTGAGCAACCTGGGCTAGTGGAAGGTGTCCCTGTGCCCATGGCAGGGGGGTTGGAACTGGATGATCTTTAAGGTCCTTTCCAAACCAAACCATTCTATGATTCTATGATTTTTTAAAGTTTCTGATATTTGGTGAGGAATCCAATTACTGCTTAGCATTTTGTTGTTGTTGTTGCTACTTCATAAATGTAAGTTCTGTTGAGCTTCAGACAGATGACACATCCCCAGGCTCTGGCTGCGTTATCTATCAGGCATAATGCAGTTTGTTTTTTAATTTTTTCTTACAGCTTATCCTTTTTTTCAGTCCTAAGAGGCAAGCAGATATGCAGGACTCCTTCATTTTAACCTTTCTTTCTTTGAGACAGAATTTTAAAAATATTCTTAAAAATATTTTTATATTAATAACTGGATTTTTTAATACTATAACAACAGAACTAAGCTTACTGCAATCCTCACCTCTCCTTTCATCTCAACCAAGACATGATTACTACAGATGGCATAGTCAAACCTCTTAACTTTGCATGAATACAGAAAACCATCTCTTTTCCTGGGCTCTACCGATGTGGAGTGATAGCATGGGATCTTGAGATCGGTAGCAACTACTTGGGTCTTCCAGTTCATCTTTCTGTCGCCGTGGGATTGTTCCTTATTATTCATTTTTCAGTGTCTTGTCTTGTCTAGCTTTAAATGTGCCAGACACTGAACTACTGCCACTTGCCCAGGGAGACCATATCATAACACAATACATCTCACTGTCAGAAGTTTGGCTGATACCTGAAACAAGTCTTCCTTTGTTTCATTACATTACTCTCCCTTATACTTTCTACCTGTAAATAAATCTTTCCTCTCTGAAGCTCATATTTTGTAGGTATTTCTAAGACCTTCTGCACTGTTTCCCACCACTTAATCATTCTTTACTTGGGTACCACACTGTACAACCTTAATTTTTCTGTGTAATTACTTTTATTTGTGCTTATAACTACTTTGTTCTCCTCTGAGCTCTTTATCAGGAATATGCTAACAAACATGGAGGTAGATGTCTGAAATTAGTTGCTCTCCACATAACAGTGCCTTACTGGTAGAGTGCGGTAAAACTTAAAAAGCAGTAAGAATTCAGAATAAAGGGAGTTAAGGAATTTATTTTTAATATAAAAGGACAGTGGTCTTTTTATTAGAAGACTTTGATTCAAAATTTCTTGGAAACGTATCAGTTTAGGCAAGCCCTTAAGTAAGAAAGATTTCCCATGTCTGGTACAGAGTCTGTGGTCAAGGCAAAGTTAATCACCCTGAAGTGGCCACAAGCTGGTTTTCCACATATAAAAACCTGCCTCAGATCAGAACTCCACTTAAATGAGATATGACATTTACACCACCTCACCAAAAATACGTATCTATCTTCTAATGGGATTTTTTATTTACTTGATATAAATAAGTATTCCCTGATCCAGCTGAGGGATGTAACCTAGCCCAACACACTGTCTAGCCAAGGGGATTTGAATTAATTTCTCTGTTCTGGATCAAGTAGACCCACAGCCTGGACCCAAATGTCAGATGAGCAACTTCACTAACTGGACTCTTGGCTAGTCTGGGGTGAGACTTGATACACAACCAAAAGGTGCAACTTAACATCAGTAAGACTGAGCACAAAACTCTGGCATCAGAGAGAGCCCCTGCTGCTCGGGGCTGGCTGTGTCTGGAGTTGTGTGAATAATGGTATGGGGAGACATTACTCCTAAAGCAGAAGTTAATAGATTGCTACTCTAAAGAGCCTGTAGTGCTGTTGTCTCCCCAAAAGCTGTTGGAATTAAGATTTCAAGACATTTTGGATAACAACATCAACAAATTCTTCCTGAGGGCCTATTTTTGTTCGATTCAACCACTACAGGTCATGAGTGTTTCCTTAAGAGGAAGCCTGCAATTAGTAAAAATAACCCCAAATCCCTTGCTTATTTATTTTTTGGTTTTAGCTGACCAAGGTGCAGACATGATAACATATGCCTTCAGAGACTAATTGCCAAAAATAGCAAGTAAACTGAATATTTAAGAACACTCTATAAGCCATTGGCAAATACTTTAAGATAATAAACCCTGAAAAGCCAGAATTAGATCATAAGTTCCCCCGTCCTCAAGCAAAACTGCTGAAATCTCCACTAATAATTCAGCAATATCTTCATTGAATCCTATTGCTCGCAAAATTAGTGTATTTTCCAAAGAATAGGATTTTTTTTTCTTTGCTTTATTTTTTTCACTCTCTTGACTTCAGTTCAGGTGATAGCCCACACCACCACAGCTACTTTAGCTACATTAGCTCACTCATGTAGTGTCACCTCCTGTTACTACCAGGCAGTGGAAAAAAAAAAAACAAACCAAAACAACATGACATGATGTAATACTACAGGGTCCTGCTGAATGTCATGCAAGTTATCAGAGGATCGTGGTGCCAGGCTTTAAAGGGAAGAAAGGAGATCTATTTGTGAATGTAATTAGTGAGGATCATGCCTTAAACATCTCAGAAGTTTATCCTTCAACAGTTCCCAAGAAATCAGACTCTTCATTATCTGTGTGAAACTTCTATGGTCTTCATTCTTCCCACCTTCCATATTTTAGTTTTTACTCTGACCAAATCAAATACTTTTTTCCTACTTTCACCCAGATCCATCATCCTCTAAAAGGCTAAACAGCCTTTTAGTCTGATGGGTATTTTGTACCACGATCATCAGGCCAAAATGACACCACCTATTTTATAGGTACAAAGCTGTAACTGAGAGCCAGGTAATGTTTGTGGGTGGAGATAACATAACTTTTAAGACCAGCTCATACAGTTGTAAGTTACACACACACTCTTCTTCAGACTAAGCAAGTGAAAAGCAATTTGTCAGACTAGAGATATTGATCAGACCAAAAGAAAGAAGGTAGTTGGGTAACTGAGGAGTAGGGGCAAGATGTTAGCATGGGAAGAGATGTCTCCCAATGAAAGGGAGTGATAGGTAATTTATCATCTATGGAACATGGAGAGATTAGTGGAGCAAAGGAGAGAAGTCGTAACTGATGGGTGCTCACCTCCTTCCCTTCGAACTATTTTGGCTTTTATGCAAAAGTTCCATCCTGTCACTTCACCATGTTCATCTTCTTGCCAACCACAACTAAAACGTTCATTTGTATAACAAACAAATGAGCAGAAAATAGAAGTAGCTAGCACTCCAACTAATGACAAAACTGACTGGTACCTACTCCTACCACACACATCAGGGTTTTAAATTAAATAGCTCTCACATCACTGATGAAGGTGATAGTAACTGAAATGCTACTTTTTTAGGTCTTCTATATTCTCATTTCATAACCCAGCTGCTGAGATCAGATGTTATCTAGTGATAATATCAGCTTTGTCAGAACAATACTAAATGTTCATTTTTCCAGTATAGCACTCCACTTGCCACTTTGGACAGAAAAAGGGTTGTCAGTGGCTAAAATATACAGCAGACATCCCTGCCCTGTCCTTGCTTGCACTTGTGTGCATCTCATATTCATTCAAGTGTTATTCCAGATCACTGGCAGTCACACCAGTGTGTGAGCCAGCTGCTGCCCCAGGGTTGTGTGATGCAGGTATTTGAAAGACTTCTGCAGACTGAAGGTTGGACCAGCAAGCCCTCAGACTGCAGTATGCCGCCCCATGCAATAATACAAATTTGAAATAGTAAGCACCCTCTAATGAATGAGTCAAAGTTGAATCATTTAAATGCTTGTACCCTATTACAAATATAGAAATACCCACCAATGCCTCATAAAAGTTTACATATAAAGGATACAACATCCTATGGTTTCAAATAGAGCAATAGACATCTTGCAAAATTTAAAAAAAAATTTAAAAAATATTAAAATGCTCTCTACATTTTTCTGGCTACTCCAGAATTCCTATGTTAAATATCTCAACAACAATGATGTTAGAAGTAGCTAAGATTTCTGAAGACAAATGGTGATTTTGGGTGCCTGACAGGAGTCCCTGAAAGAGGTGAATGACTTTCATGTGATGCAGTTCCCTCCTCTCTGCAATTTGAGTCTATTAAGCAAAGCACCTCGGGTCACCAATCACCCTTCAAAATCCTGGCTGTTCATCACCACAGCACACATTTCCATAGAGAAAAAACTTTAGCATCAAAAATATGTAAATAGGCCCAATAAATTTGGTCCTAGGATTTGTTTTTTAAAGTCAAAAAACTAACTATTACTGCCAGCCTCTTTGCAGGGGCTATAAGAAATGATCATTTTCCCTTGTAATGGTTCTGACATAAAGTGTGTATTGAAAACTGCATACTCTTCATATCCATCCAGCTGTGTTGAGCAATAAACATGATAATTATGCAGATAAGGCTTAAATAAATTCCTATACCTAAGGGCAGCTGAATGCTTTTTTAAGCAAAACAATAATTAACCCTCCATAGGGCTGAATGAGCACAGACCTTTGCTCCTTCCCAAGGTGGGAAACCTGCATCCTGGCACCTCCCAGGCATCTGTCATAGACATAAATGGGTCAGCGTACTTCAGAGAAAACAGCTGCAGGGCTGTTACTTGTGAGGTTCCAAGAAAGGTCAAGAACAACAAGATCTACTAGTTTCTATATCTTGACACTGGGATTTGAGGTGTATTTCAGACAAATGTCAAAGGAATTGAAGGTAAATGGAGAGAAGAGCATAAAACACCAGTGGATTGCTCACTGAAAAACAAAGAGGAGGTATGAGCTTGGCAGTAAACAAAGATCCTTGCAGTAAACTGAGAAGCTCAAGGGCTCAGAAGTATGATCAAGCTATTGCAGCGTAATGAGTTACCACACATTGGTTGATCCACAGTAACTGCTCATATGCATACTCTTAGCTCACAACAAAGATGAAGATGATGTGTTTATCTTAACCTCTTTCATTAGACTGAGGCTAATACATTTTACTTTGGATCTGTGACGAGCCAAGCATCTATATGAACTGCTACTGCTTGAAGAAGCCTGTGAACCATGCTGATAGCGTCTCTGACAGGATAAGCAAGGCCAGCTTCCCATCTTCTTACAGGGCCAGTCAGCAGCCTATTGCAATGCCTTTGTGGCTGTCCTCACCATCGTATGTGACTACTTCAGTTATAAAATCTTCCAATATAGAGACAGCATGGTCATACAGATGTTATTTTACAGAGTGCTAAATTAAATGGTTTGCCAGACTGCTCCATAGCAAATGATGGTAATAAATCCTACATGCATATACTTCCCCTTCTTTCTTCATCCTTCTTGGACATTTTTTGGCCTGAGACTGAATATCAAAAGGAGTCCAAAATCATCTCAAACCACATAGCTTCTTGCTTTAAAGCCAGCATAAAAAACACGGGAATTGTCATACTGCTTTACGTGCACTTGAGGTCTAACACAGTACCTGTCAGCCATCAGCTGCAGGGGTGTGGAGAAAAGGTCTAAAGTGATCCTTCCATGGTGAGGAACTGGGAGGAGTTACAAGTCTCAGATTTCTCTGCATCACTGTGCTTACCAGTCAGTGCATTTTTCTTCCATAATGTTTCCCAATGGCTTTTAGAAGTCATCTAAACTTTTTATCCCCACCAAATCACATTGCAACAAACTCCACGGTTCAGTTATGCACTATGCGGAAATAATGCTTCTTCTGAGTTTTAACCTGCTGTGAGATTCAGATGTTCCCTAATTCCCTTATTGCAAAAAACAGTGAATAATCATCCTTTTACATTGCTTCCCCACACACGGCTTTACAGCTGGCTGCTGCAGCACTGCCCCACCGCAGCTTTGCCTAGAGAGACAGTGCTGGTGACAAGTGACAGATGGTAGGAGCTCTAAGCTGGGTCTGCTCTTGAATCTCTGAGAATATGGAGCTGTGGTTCACATTTAACAAACCTCCATGATCAGTCCTGTGGGAGGTGCAAGAATTTCTCTCTGCTCTATGAGAAGAAAAAGAAAAAAAAAAAAAAAGACAGACCTGGGTGTCCCTGTGATTCACCCATGGCAACTCTACTGCGATCTGCTGATCTCATAAAAATGAGATCAAAAGTTTGTAATACCCCTGATGGTGCTGAGCAGAGAAGGCCAGAGACTTGACCAGACCCTCTCTCTGCATTTTAGAGGCTTACCTATAAAGTTGAAGCATAGGTGTAATCATCTTAGACTCCAGAGGGGCACATTGAAAACTGTATGGAAAGTTTCCTGCTCCCCATTACATTCACCAACTCTTTCAAAAGCCTGTTTCTGCAGACCCCCCGTTCAATTCATCTGTTCAAAGAAGAAAGGACATCTCTGAAGCCATGTCACCGCATAAGGACCCCAGATCCCAGGGGAGGCTGGAAACCCAGCACAGCCTCCTTTGAGAAGCCTAGGCACAATTATGATTTCTGCAGAGGGCTAGCTGTTCTGAAGTGTGCTGTGCTGAGACGAGGAGTGAAATACCCTTGAAATCCATTTTTCAGAGCCTGATGGTTCTGCCTCAGCCTGCAGGGATGAATCAGACATCCCAGCAGGCTCCTGGGGGCACGAAGGGAGAAGTGCCTCAGGTAGTCCATGTGCAAGTCAGTCTATACCTGTAACCATCTGCAAAAGAAATGCTTAGTACTAGTGTCATCTTTACAGCTATTCTGGTTTTTCTCTTAGACAGGTGTCCTGAGGCTTGCTGCTTCTCCCCAGCTGGGTCTCTGAGGTTTCATGTACTTTCTTCTCTTACATACTAGACTATAGAATTTAGACTTCAGCCTGAGAGAAAACTGAGGTATCCCAAAAAAAACATTGGCATCCTTTTGTCAGCTCCCCAACAAGCAAAGAAGAGCATTTCCCTTGCATGGACCCTTGCATATTCCCTACACCCTCATGGAAATATCTTTAGCAGGAATAGGACACTGTGGAATTCATCAAAAGCAGAGCTGAGACAACTCTACAAACTGTTAAAAAAAGCACCACCCAAACCCTTCCTCCAGGACTCATTTCAGCAGAAAAAGGAAAGAATGAATGAAAGAATAACTTCAGGTAGAAGAACTCAGACTAGAGAACATACTATCAAGGTCTCACCTCCTGCTGCATTGGGATCTACCAATGCCTAACTCTGGCAAGTAGTATGTTGAGTTAATCCCCACACCTGGAAACTGCTAACTGATATAAACCAGAAGCTCAGCCAATGGCCAGAAATTCCCATCTTTTTTCTGTAGACTCACTGGTTTCCTGCATCTCTCTTTGGGTTTCAATCCCCTGCTACAGGGCATCCTTTCTGCTCTCACTGTCCCGTACAATTCCACAGCACTCAGACAGACAACTTGCTGCCAAAGCACATTACTTAGCAATTTTCTGCATTAAGCTACCCTGTGCTCATCTCTCTGGACTCAGGCCATCCTCCAATGTCTCCCAGCAGCTTTGAGTCATATGCTCCCACCATCTGACCCCCTGGACTCCTCTCCTCCACTAGAGAGGCAGGTTAAGCCTGAAGCCAAGTGGAGTTGAACTCCAGCCCTTTCAAAGAGCTTCCATTGCCCAGCAACAGATGGTAGAGTGCAACTTCTAACCAGCAGGAAAATGATGTTTTCCTCTCACCAACTGGAATATCAATAAAAATCTGTATGTATTTTCCAATTCTAGTATGAAAGCTGATTCCATTTCTCAGTTCACAGCTTCAGCCTTTGTAATACCACCTGAACAACCGAACCCTAAGTAATATCACTCAGTTTCCCTTTTGGTGCCTCAGAGGAAGGGATAGCAAGGACCATGCTGGGTGACCTTGCGATGAATTCAAAATTCCTACTTAGGGAGGTGGGTGTTACTGCTTGTTATCTTCATCATAGTAATAATGAAATCACTGTTGCAACATGAGGAATAAAAACTTTTGACTACTGATACAAAGAACTAAGTTTTCAGTAAGGAAATAGAATCTATTACAAGAATATTCTCTTCAGGGATGTTGATTTGGAATTTTTTACTTCTAGTCATGATCACTCCTACATTCTCAGAAAAACAACCATGCTCAACCTATACTCTGCAAGTCACAGGCAGGTACCATCCAATCCAGTGGTTAATTATGGCTGTTTGCTATTTTTAAGGCTTTTTATAAAAAATAAAAAATGTGCACACCTTTGTAATTGTAATACAATGGTAGGAACTGGTTTTGTATCAGACCTGTGTTTTGCAGCGTCGGCCTTCAGCCCACATTCACAATCCCCACTGTATTACAGCCACTTCCAGAGCAGCTTTGGGAGTCCGTGGTACTGTGTTCATTATACATTTAAAAATAACTTCTACTCTCTAAAGTAGAAGCCAGAAGCTACTGTAACTTAGCAACATGACAAAGTGCCAACAGTAGCAAAAGAAACCCCGAAGACCCACCTGCTCCCTTGTTGCTCTTATTTATTTGCCAAAAGTTTGTTATTTACTGATAAGCAAAGCAAACAATGCATTACCACAACACGTATGTTCCACATTTACCAACCAATTTGATTGTTGACAAAGAAGTTCATAAGCAAACAAGAAATTAATAAAGCCCTGAATACACAAGCGAAAGTTGATAAGATCAGTAATATCGCCTCTCAACCAAGTTAATATAACCAACTTGCTAATTGCATGAGAAATACTGAGAAGTAAAAGAAAGCCATTTGCTTTGAAGAAACTTAATTCCCTGTAATCAAATTTGAGTATGGCGATAGCACTCTAAACATTTCCTTTTATGTGGTATCAAAACATATGACCCGTTTTCTTCTGATTATTTATTTGATCTGCAAAAATATACGATGGCTTATTCAGAGGTGCGTCTAAAGTCCACAAGAACAGGAAATCAGTGATAAAAATGCGAAGGAGCCAGAGATTTTTGCACACCAAATCTTTTTTTGTACATTAATTAATAATTACGCCTCAGATTTTTTTCAAGTAAGCTATTTCTCCTGCTGACTCTTGCATTTTAGGCTATGGGAAGCTGCATCTTCATTCTCAGGGGCAAAATTTTTAAAAAATATGAACCCAAAGATAGACCTCTTAAATGAGATTTTATTTTTCCCGATTTCTAAGTGAGAACTACTATAAGCTTATGTTAAAAAAAAATTAAAAATGCTAGACAGATATTAAAGCACAGAATTGGAAGCTGAATTTTTGGCTCCTTTATTTCTTTTCTTACTTTTCTTTTTTGTAAAACTTTCCCTTAAAAAAATGCCAATCTTGTACACAATTCCACCTACCAACCAAGAGGCCATACAAGGCTGAAAAAGCAATCAAAGCTTTGGTAAGTGATAAATTGTCTTTTACACTGGTAATTAGGTTGGAGACAGCACTGACTTATTTCTCAAAAGACCACAACAAATGACCAGTAAATGGCAGAGGCTTCTATAAAAAGGCTTCTGCTTCAGAAGTGGAAGGCTCTTCCACCTTATGCTCTCTTTAACAAATCTACCCGTATGTGTGCCATAATTGCACACGATGATGGTTATAGCCCTGGCACATATTTTTCAGAGCCTTTCACAGAAAGGCTCACATTTCTCAGCTCTGGGCTGCCACATTTGGATGGCACCAGCACAGCAAGGGATCTGGGAGGCAGAGCTACAGACGCCACCAGCATGTGGGACCCTCGTCTGGCACAGATCTGATGGTTTTGGCTGCCAGCCTGCTCTTCTTGCTCTGAATATCCCAAAGCAGGGGAGAGATTAATTAGAGCAGCCCAGAGGCTACCTAGATCAGCGCACAACCTAGAAAGCAGACACCGTCCCTTTCCCATTTGGGTCTTGGACTTAGTAATACTAAAGAATCTGTCTTAGGTCTGGAAATCAAATCAATCTTGCACGTACTTGGAGACAACGCCTTTCACAAACGTTTTGCTTTGTTGAATAATGCACAATAACTCTACATGAGTTAATTCGGGTATCACAGGACCTCAATCAAGTTCTGTGGCATTCTCAGCCTCCCCTTGAAGCAAAACATAATGGGCAGTGCTGGGTCTACATGCTGTCTGTCACAGCACAGGATCAAACACCTTTTAAGACCAGCTCCTACACAATGAACACTGCAAGGTACGATGGGTTCCTTTATCTCCAGCCTAACAGGCATCTTAATCTGAGCTGTGCTGACAGTGGTCTCAAGGCAGGCATTTAGAAAAATCTCACCATTATCTTTCAGTCATTCACTCTGTTTTGGCATGAGCAAATCCAGCTGCTTCTGAAAGACAGAAGGAAGAGGGAAGCAACAGCATCAGTGGCTCAGCCTTCCCACGGGGAACCAGGAGGCCCTCTGCTGCCTCCAATCAGTTTGCATCCCTTCCCTTTGATCTCAGCCAAGTCATGCAGATTTCCTTGTTCCTGAGCTGATGACCTTATTAGAAAACTAGAAAATGATGTGGAAATGAGCTGTAGCCCTATGAGGATCTCTGAATGTGCAGCACCTTCCTTGTCCTCCTGACGTTATCCAGCAACAACAAACCTTGTTGATCTCTAAACAGAGCAATCTCCATACCCTTTCAGAGAGAAAGAACGCTACAGCAGCTAGGAAAGTAATTAACAGCAAAACATCTTTCCTCAGACTTTTCCGTGCGTGGCCTTATCTTCTTTCAGTCCTTATGTTACTCCTCCTGAGAAGCAAACAGTAACCCTTGCTTAGAGCTCAAGTGACCAGACTGATGGAAGTTCCAAAAAAATTCTTGCCTCTATGAGTTATTGCTAACTTTCCCCCCTCAAAACATAACCCTTGTATACCACAGAAGTGCTTATATATATATGCTGTGTAGCCGCAGGCTAGTCATTTAACCTCTCAGAAGAGGTTAAAAAACTCAAGTTTAAAAAAAACTACTCAAGAAGTTAAATGACTAGCCTGCGGCTACACAGAAAAGGTGAGTACCAGAGGTGCATCTTCTACCAGAAGCTTGCCGACACAGAAAACTGATTTTTAATAATTAAAACATGTAAATATGATTCATGAATCCACTGCTTCATGACATGGAAACACAACCAGTCATTAGTTAAAATAACCCATGTTCTTCCTATGCACACAGAAACACACAGTCTCATACACAGATTATGCTGCAGTTTTCTTTTTCTAGTTTTACATTTTTTCCCCCTCCTGTTAGAACACCTTAATACATGCAGCAAAAAGGACCTTAAACCTCCAGCAGAGAAGACACCTTTATCTTGCCTTAATTTGTACTGCTTGTATCAGAATAGTATTTCTAAGATTTAGATGAGGAGATATAAATGTAATCTCTCTGGAGTTAAGCTAAGCTACCTGTGGGCCTGATCTTCTCATGGTTTGCCTGAGGAAAACAAATCTTTCATCCTTATCTATGTATTTCTTTGTTAATTAAAATGCATGGACTACTTTAAACACTGTTTACCCAAGGGGCCTTCAGCAGTGCTCTTTCACCATTAAAAATAAATAAATAAAAATACCAGCAGTGGAAGGTTTTAAAGATGCCACATACAAAAGCCACTCATTAATATTCCTGAAGAGTAATATCATCAAAGCAGGATATTAACACTACAGGTCTATCTGTACAAAACAATTGTCAATCTAAACACATGACAACGAGTGAAATCAGAAGCAGTTAGAGATAGACACAGAGAATGTACTTAGATCTTGTCGGCTGTTGCGGAGAGCTAAGTAATTCTATGTCACAATTTGCATTTTTCCCTGGGTATTCCCAACAGTATGCAGAAAACGCTGTAGCAGCGAGACAAAATTATCCAAAGCAAACTGGGAAAGTTTGCAGTGCTGCTAGTGATGATTCTGTTATATTCTAAATTCAGTTAGAAAGGTAGGCAGCTAAAATAGCAGCACCTTGCTGATGAGGCAAATCTTTCCCAGGCTGAAGGATAAAACAGTATTTCTGAAGTCTGTTCATGCAAGAGATTTTACAAAGCCTGACAACAACGAACCAGTACAATAAGTTCTCCTAACATCCTTTGCTTTTGAAGGCCTCATATCAGTCCAGAAACTAATTATGGGTGTGGACCAGCAATTAGAAACAAATGAGTAATCAGATCTTTCTGATTTTCTGTTTATCAACCAGATTGCCTGCACGGTGTTTTAAGATAATATATTCTACTCAGTGTTTGCAATAGATTAGGGCCATGCATGCGTTAATTCAGTACAGCTAACAAGCAGGAAATTATGAAGCCCAGGAACTCACATGCTTGCAGTATCAGCAACTCTGTAAAATGGTGAATGCTATGAAAAAGTCAGCTTTTGCCACAGGTTGCCCTTCATTATTCTTACTTTTACCTTTACACCCATTTTACTGATCGGCAGATTGAGACAGCAACAGGTTCCTTAATCAAGGCTACGCAGCACATCAGCAGAAAGGTACAGACTAGAAAGTTGCATTCCTGCTATTTTCTCCTGGGCTTTTCCCTATAAAAAGCAGCCCTCCCACTTCTTTTAGCAGACAGCATTTTTAGCAGACTTGCTTTGCAGTCAACCAGTTAGGAACTCTTCCCTGTTAAGCAACCTTCAGAGATGGATAAGCTTGAAAATAAGATGATGGCTAATTCTGAAGGGTCTGTATTTAAGTCAGAAAAACAGAGCGTAATTATTTCTGAAATAATTTCTGAAGATGAGATTCCTCTGGGATAGCTACCCTCTACATGTGTGGCTCTAAAATGTGTGATATCCTTATTACGATCTATCACCTTTATTACACTGTGGTGCCCTTGTGCCTAGCACTCACATACTCTTTCTCTCAGACACTGAACAAACCCATCTCAGAAAGTCAAGTGCTGCCCCCAGACCTTCTGTTCATGAGTGCTACACAAACTGAGAGAATATGTCCATATTTTAATACCCTGCCTCTGTCATGTCATGATTTCCTTCTGAAAGGAAAGCAACCTTGGGATACTGCAAACTGAGAGCAAACCAACCAACAACAGAAAACTTCTGCCTGGACAGAGGGGATTTTGAAAAGCTAGAATCAAAATCATTTTATGTGCAAGTAACAGAAGAGCAGATATCTGATAGGGCTTGACACTTAAAAAATGGAATCCATTTTTGCAGCCAGAATTAACTGACAGCATATATGCAACCACTTCAGCTGTTTACCAAGTGACTGGTGCATACAAATCAAGGGTGTTCAATGTCTAAATGCTAATGTCTTCATAGACTATGCAAGCACAAATTTGCACCTACAAGAACTGGAAGGCACTTCCTTTAAACTTTAACAAATGTGGCTGAGCGAAAGGAAAGAGAGAAAGGCAACATGAATATTTCAGGGTGTGCATCTTGAAAGCCTCGGTGCAGCTGCACTGCTCCAATTAAATTCAATAGGAGCCTCACATCTAAAACCCTGAGCAATGCTTTGAAAAGTCTAGGGGTTTGATGTCAGAATATGACTTTCAGAGTCAATTGCTTTTGTTCAGCAGAAGCCTTCATAGAAGAATGAAGCAGCCTCTCCTCCTGCAGGAAGAGAAGGCTGAAGAGAGCAGGAAGTGGGGAAGGAAGGTCAGAGTAGATATTTGCATAAAGATTTGTCCAGCACACTAAGGGGCCACACTGACGTTGTTTCTAATGGAAGTGATTCAAGAGGTCAGGCTTTGGCTTTTCCATTATCCAACATCAGAGATTGTTCAGAAACAATTTCCATTTTCTTTGAACCAGCAAAGCCCAGTTGGATGAAGGAAGCTCCTGGATGAAAGGATCATCCATTGATCCAATTCTAATCAGCACAATGATAATTCTGTCACCTCTAGCAGGCTGGTTGTTTGAATAAACAATTTGGTTCATCTTTTGGAAGCACTCAGAAAGCCCAGATGTCTTTGGACATGCATGTTTACTGCTTCACTGTGGATCAAGGGTGTGCTTATCTCCACTTGCTGGGCTTTGGTTCCCATCACAGACTGTGCTTGGAGCCCTCCATTTTAATTCGAGATAAAATTAAACTGGAAGATGCACTCCAGGAGCTCACCTCCTGCCCTCCAGCAAATAGTGGGCAGCAGAGCAGTCAGAAGTAAATCTTTACCTGAAGAAAATCCTCTGAAACATATGTAGAGTGGGGCCTGGACCTTCAGCACCATTTTCCTCTACAGATGTGTTCCTGTTCAGATGTATTACGTTAATGTGGGCATAGCTTTCATGGCCTCTTGAGCATGGTCACACACGTCCATAGTCTGAAAGAGTTTATACTAAAAAGCATTGTAGATGCTAGAAAATCATCTTACTTTCACACATGACAAGTTAGAGTCTACTGATGACTGTGCTGATTTTAAAAAGTCCAATTATAAAAGACCATTTAAACTAAACCGTTTCTAGTAGGAATCACATAAACTGGCATATTCCTCTCAACCTCAGATGTGATGAGCAACAACTTTTTGTTTCAATATTTTTGCTCTGAAGATGTTTTCTCTTCCTATCATTTTTAGTAATTTATATTATTTCATGACATGTCTGTAGCATTGTATCTACATATCATTATTTCAAGTTGTCATGTCACATTCCACAAGACAACTGCTGCCATGTCAAATCATCATGGAGCAGAGCAGAGCAGTCGCTTTTCTTTATCATTAAGGGCAGCTGCTACTCTGTACAAATTGAAACATCAATATATGCAGAAGGGTTCCAGGCTACTGAAAACAGTTGCTCCTGAAATTAGTACACCAAATGCTTATCTTTCTTTTCTTGTTCAAACCTGTATCACTTCAACACAAACAGGAGGCATTTTGTTCAAAGAAACAAAGTGAAGGGGTTTCAAATATCCAGAGTCTGTTTTATGATTGTCTAAACAGATGAAAAGAATGAGAGAAAGTAATATTTTTAGATACCTTTTGTATCTAAAAGTACATGCAGAGATCACAGAACTATTAAATGTTGTCAGAGAGGAAGCCTTTGACATATCTGGAAATTTAAGCTTGCATCATTTGCATCCCACTCCAGTGCTTTATCCAGAAACCATTCATTCTGGCACAGCAATGAACTAGATGAAGTAAAAAGAGGAAAAGAGAGAAGTCAGTAAGATTCCATACACTGGAGTAATTGTTCATATTTCCATTTTTTCCTTGCCAGTTGCTGGAGTGGAGTTGAAGAAAAGAGGATTCAGAAAATAAATGTCTTCATAGATACTGTCAAAAGGGTCATAAATTCCAATTCCCTTAGAAACCTTAGTCTTGGGGCCCTAATTCAGATGGAAATATAGATGAGATTGATGCTTGGGAAAAGAAAAAAAGGAGGATTTCTGCTGAGAAGAAATCCTCGCATACGTGCGGGCAGTTTCCAGTTTCTTTTGGAAGTTAAAGATGGCCAGATAAAACGTCTTGCCCTCGCTGATATGATTGCTTATGTTGTCCATCAGAGTCTAGGAGAATTTGCAGATACCAAACATTGTAGATTATTCCCCTTTCACCTTCTGAGTGAATAAAGATGTCAGAAGAGATCAAACACATTACATTATGCTGTAGAGGTAATGCAGTGGCTAAGAGTCACTGTGCAAAATAAGCAGTGCAGGAACTGCGTGAAGCATCATGTGCTGGGTACAAGTCCCATTCAACAGGGATGTGCTTCAGCGTACGCACAACTTCTCCCAAAGTATTACAGGCTTCAGTGTGGCTGAAGGATGGAAGAAGGACTGTAATACCCTCTATGCATATCCCATTCAAATGCTGAGCAATAGCAGCATCTGTAACTGGAAGACAAGACATACCAAAAGCGCAGAAAAAAATTAAGAAAAACCTGAAACTGCTTTTGTTTACAGGAGCAATCAGGCTAGGAATACATAGCTTAAGTTTACCTTCGTTTTCCTACTTTTTCCATGCCAAAAGTATGCAAAGAATAGATAGGGAAAAATCAAGTTTATGGCCACGGTCTCCTACCAAGAGCTTCTCAAAAGAATTCAAGTTTAGTTTTATATTAAGTGCACTGCAGTACTTTGATCACAAGTTCACAAGGGCATGGAGGTAGTTTGCATCTAAAATAAACAAGCAAACAATGCAGAAGGAAACTCATGAAAAGAGGAATTTGGAATAAAAAAAAAAAAACAGAGTCATCAGACAGTAGAAAAGCATCTTTCACAAATAGCTTGACCTCCCCCTTTTTCTTCTCCCATTCCAAGTTCAAAATGTGGGCCAAACACCATCAGAGTAACAGATGCAAATACTTTGTAAGACATTCCTCTTGAACACCTGCAGGGGAAAAAAAGGAATCTGCACCTTTCCTCTCCAAAAAGGATTCAACCCCAGCACTCCAAAGGAGCCGGTCACCCAGAGCAGGCATTGCCCCTTGTCAGGGGTCTCTGGATGCCAGCTCTCCTCTGCCCAGAGGCTGGGACAAAACAGCAGCACCCAGCATGGGTGCTGCCATTCTCAAATGGGGACACATGCCAACCTCTTTGGGCCCTAAAACTACTGGAAGATATTTTAGGAACATCAGCAACATTACCAGGAGTATCCTCTGCTAGAAAAAATTCAACAGCTACATGGGCTGGGTAGCAAGAGAGATGACACCACTTCAGCCTTTTTTTTTTTGATTGGACTAGAAAAACACTGATTAAAAGTCAGCCTTACGCATCCGCTTAAGGTAACCTGCTTTTGCACTTTCTTTCTCAGCAGACAGCAACTCTACCTTTGAAGATAACCATTCATGCATAAAATTACTAATAGAGACCATCTATCTGACAAATGTCTGTTCCTTAATAATTTATATCACTTGATCTGTTTTCAAAGGTTAGCCTTACATTAAAATTACAGTTCTGAATAGGTCAGCCTGTTACTTAAAGATAAATTACCCCACCTCTTCACGTTATAGTGTTGTGCTTTGATAATGACAGGCTTTTTATTCCCATGCTTTCCTCTCCCTTCTCAGGAGCAGCATAGCAGAGCAGTAGCACGACATACCTTGCCCGTGCTTCCCTGTAGTCCCGTTTTGATTCTTTTTGACTAAGGTAGTCTAAACATCTCCAGCTTACAATCTTTTACCTGCTTTTAGTAGAGACTTAGAAAACTCCAGGATGAGAAGTTGAATCAATGATGCATGATAGGACTATGCTAAACTCTAAGCTTTGTCATGCTGTGTGTGAACTAGAATGCTGCATAACCAATACCATTAAATTCATTGTAATTAAAGGATAATTTCTGCTCTCCTCTAGATAGATAAAGCAATAAAATGACAATGTTTAAAGAGGAAATGCCAGTGTAATGTTCATGCATTTAACAACTACCCAGGAGATATGCATTGTAAATATACTTATAACAGAGAAGTTCCTACTGTTTTATGTACGGAAGCATTTTGTGGTGGTAATTTCATACCACTGAAGTAGTCTGGAAAGTTACTGGACCACAGAAGACTTACTTTCTCTTTTTTTTTTTTTTAAACAGTTGGTATAGGTATTTTCCTATGATTGTGAAGAACTGCCAGGTTATAACAGTTTGTCACATATGTTATTACAAATGCATCTCTGAATTACTGAGGATGAAAAGCTCTTCTTAGGCAACATAGACATCTGCACACCAGATTAGTGCACCAGTCTGTTAGCTCTGCAGCGGCAGGATGAAAGGAAAAAGCAATGCTTGGAGTCTGTGGACTTTCTGTATTAGCTGCACAAGTACAGGTCTCCAGAAGCAGCGTCCAGCACTGAGAGCCATGAGAGCAGCGACATCCCTCCCAGCACAGAGCTGCTTTCAAGTATGATATTGTCTGAGGAAAGGACAGAGTCCCATCCTGCACAGAGACCATCCAGACAGGGAAACTGAGACAGAAAGCAGTCACTCTGGGAAACTGCCAAGTCTTATGTAGCATGAAGAAATCCTGAGGGATTTCCCTAAATTGTTCTCCTGACACAATAGCTCAAGTGGAATAACTAGCCTTTGCTTTGCAGATAAAAATGAAGTAAGAATCTGCATGACCACTTGGAAACACAGACTCAGAGGTCCACTGTGTCTCTTGTGAAGCCAATGCAATTAATGAAATTGTCTCTATTGTTTCTGGCCAGAGTTAATCAGAAGAAGCTTAGAAATAATACATGCACTTCAAATACGTTTTCCTGAGGCCTCTTCTGAAGTAAATGCATGCATGGATAGAACCTATGTATATGAAGAGTAGGAAGTCAGCAACTACAACACAGATAATACAAAAACAAGCATTCCCACCATCAGGTTCCAGGCACAATTATCAGCGGTTACCCAGAGGCAAATTATTCACAATGATTGGTGATGCACAAATCAGTTCTACATAAAGAGACCAACCAACTCCAGCTACAGAGGTTCAGAATCACTTCTGTAGGTGCTGGCTAGTTGAGAAGAACCCAGTCCACGTATATGAACAGCCATCAGGGTCTCAGGAGCTTTTGTAGGCGTAGCCTATTTAATGTGCATAATGCAATGTGGGATTTTTAGAAAATTTTGACACTGCTGTGTGTGATAACAAGACAACTCAGTCTGCCCTTTACCTACACAGGTAGGAGAAAGCGCTGACTTTCTCTTCTGGCAGCATTTGGCTCCTGCGTGACTGTGCACGCGGCAGGAGCTGTGCAGCTCTCACTTTGAGTGTTGCATGACTCTGGGTGCACCCAGTATCCCAGGAACAAAGTGCTTCATGTTTCACAGACAGCAAACACAGATAAGGCAGAGCTACAGATCTGTTGTTTTGGACCCTGGGCAGCAAATGATTCACAAAGAAATAAAGCAGGCTTCAGATAGCCCTAGGGAGACTACCGAAGGCAGACCAAGAGAAAGAATGGAGAACACATGTATTCCATTTTTTTTTTAGCTAACTAGATATGAAAGGCTGCAAAAATAGGTATATCCCATTGCCAGTCAGCACATCAGCTCTTCCATGTATCCACAAAGACAAAAAAGGAGGAACCCAAAGCCTCTGTTTACTGTAGAGGGTCTACCCCAATGTGAGGGGTTCAGAAAAGGTGTAGGACACTGCAGCCCACCAGGCAGGACTGCACTAGTACAGGAGATACTTTTAATCCATTAGCAAATTTGAAGTATCATATTCAGTCCACCCATTATTATTTCTGAGTAGATGGTTGTGACATCTAATCCTTTCAAGGCTTGTAAAGCATGGAAAACCCTATATTGTATCATGTCTTCACCACAAGCCAGGCTGAGACAAAGGAAGAAAATGTTTTAAACTAATTGATGAGGATTACTCCAGATCACCTTCCCCAGCAGTAAACTAATTCCATAAGTACAGCCCTTTCAGCAAACTGTGACCAGTACCTCCACCTTTCATAATCCTGCATTTAGTCCCCTTCTTATCATGGAAGGAAAGAGTAGCTACAGTAAAAAAAAAAAAAAAAAACAAAAAAACACAAAAAACCCACCAAACCCAAACCAACATATCATAAAAACATCTCTAGCACATGCTCTAGGTTGTCCTTGCTATTACATTTTAGTAAGAGCTGGACAAAACAAAGCCTGATGTCTGCAATCCTCCCAGTCCAGGTGAAGTCCCACTTCTCAGCCAACAATCCCATATTTCCTGGATCTAAAGCCTGTTCCGATTCTCCCAGCTTGAGGCCTCGTTGGCCTTTCCTTTGCTGTGGTTCTTGCTGTGCAATTATCCACATTTGCTCACTTGTTCTGTGATCATCCAGAGGCCACACAGTAGGATCATTGTTGCTTTAACATGCACCAAATCCAATCAGTTCTAGTGCTGTAGATGGCAGGGCAGGCTCTCATTTCTTTGTCACCCTCTCAAATGCCAAGGCACCAAGATGCCAGTGCTGTCTGAATGCACACAGAGCCAATTACATTAGCCTTCTGCCAACCTGAGGCCTTGTCTGTTCCCAGGAATTAATTTTTGTTTTGCTGCAATGCACAACCAAAGTTTTACGTTTCTTGGCCGATTTATTACAATTGGTCTTTCTGCAATGCATTTGGTCTTCTTTGTAATTATCTCTCAGATTTTGTGGTTCTAGGAACTGCTCTGTGCTCTCCTCTGCTTCTCCAGTTCCCTCACTTTGATGCAGAGGCAAATAACAACTTCTCCACCCCATCCCCTCCTGTATGCATAAACTGAGTAAATTGAAGCAATCACCACAGTGCTCAGTGCTTGGATAGTTTGGCATGGAGGGTGGGAGACAAACTGACAGGCTGGAAAGTGTGCAGCTAAGTTAGTTTCTTCACTTTGGGAAGTTTATTTGCAACAGCTTTCATTTGATCAAATCGCCTCTACTTGGTTCGTCTGTCCATTTTCGGTTCATCATCTCAAGTAACTGAGCAGCCCAGCACTGTTCTGGTTCTGCAAAGCAATTAGGAAAACAATCGTACAAGGCATTTTCCCACAGAGCTTGCCAGGTTGCTGCCCGAGTGCCTCCGCATGGGTAATCTTCTCTGAGATGTGGGACCCATCTGAAGGATGGCCAGAAGTCACCATGAGAGGAAGCAATTCACTGAACTCTTCCATTCAGGTCTATTAGCATCTAGATCTACTTTCTGTCAAAAGTGGTGGGAACAGCATTAAGACATCAGCCCTGCTGGGAGACATGTAGAAAGGATGAATTTGTAGAGTTTAAAGAAGGAAGGGAAAAGATTTCAGGAGGCTTCTATTGAGGCCGACAGTTGGGGTAGGCTGCCTCAGGGCTGCGAGTTAAGGATCTGTGAGAACCAAGCTCCCATTAGTTCACAGGTTAGCAATCCCTTTTTCTTTCCCTACAGAAGACAAAAATCTGGATGACTTCTGAGGTGAACCTCAGCAGGACCTCCCTGGTAGACAGCAGGGCCAGCACAGGACAACTGCCCTGCAGACAAGTTTGTGAAATCTGGTTTCCCTGAAATTTCACCAAAAGATGATGGACTGAACCATGCAAAACCCTGATGCTGGCCCAGTTTTACCAAGAACAGATTTTGTTGCCTCTGGTACAGAAGGGTTATTGCCTACATTATTTAAGTCAAGATATATAGAGTACCAAAAATGCTCTGAGGGACTTCCAGGCATTAAATTTAATTAAGCATAAGCTACAGATGTGCAGGGTATTTTGGCTATACCTATTCCTCTTCTTGATCCTTTTCTTAACCTTAGAACAAACCTCTTAGTTACCTGCCACCCAAGAAGTCATGCTGCAAGCTCATTGATCATAAAAATTATTTTATCTGTGGCAATTGGAGTTGCAGATCTAACTCCATTAAGTCTGTAGTTACCCGAAGCAGTTTCACAGAGAACTGTATGGCCCTCACAGGCAGGTGATTGTCAAAGCCTTCAAACAAGAATCAGTGTGCATCATGCCACATAGCTTTTATTTCCTGGTACGCTTCATTTCACAGCAGCACGTCACATACAAGTTGTTGGGGAAAGGGCCATGTTCACATTCGGGATCTGTTTGTTTCTCCAAGGATGTTTTGATGCAACTGTCTCAGCCATTTCACCTATAACTGGCCCCCTTTCCACAGATGACCAGTCATCCAAAACACCACAGAGATTTTAAGCCTCCTTGATCTAAGGAAGGCAGATGAAAAAAGACATGATGCAGGCAAATGTCACATTTGTGTCACTGACTGAAACACTGCTGCCAGGATACATTATTCAGTATCTAACAGACCTACTGATACAACCCTGAGCTGAACTCTCCTCAGAAGATCAGCCATCCATGGCTTTCCCACAGCAGGTGGAGAGATTTACTGTCATAACTCTGGGGTAGGAGAAAGGAATACGTACCCCTGCGTGTCCACACAGCCCATGGAAGTGCATTATACTACAAGTAACATGTCCGCTTTTTGCTTCATGAAGAATTCTCCATAGCAATTCTCTGTAGTGCTCTAACAGCATAGATAAGGGAGCCCTGACTCCAGGCACTGAAACAAACTAAGGTGGCCTCCTACTCTGCTTGAAAGTCTATGCTATGTGTCAATGGAAAACACTAGAGCACATAATTTCTTTTCTCATAAACATGTTATTACTGGTAAAATACTTGATATGAACAAGGAGAGAGCAGAAGCAACACTAGCAGCTCACACCTTCAACCCTGGTCTTCAGGTCATCACATGGAGTTGGAGAGAGTACCAGGGCAGCAGCTGTTACCCAAACAACCCTTCTCTGCACTCTGAATCTGCAAGTACAGACGCAGCAGGATGCCATCATCTCCCGTCACGTGCACGCCCTCATCTCCCATCTGATCGAGAGAAAAGATACTGGCAGGTTCTGGTCAGGTTTTGCCCTCCTTATTCCTCTTAACTGGCTTTGTGCTAGAATCCATTTTGGAAGTAATGGGAAGGAAAATTGAGTTAGACCTTTTTTAAGGGTTTGCTAATGAATTTATTCATGAAAGACTTCAATGTCTGAGTTTTCCATCAAACACCAGCACAGGCTTTGTTAACCAATATTCACCTATGACTTTTACTAGAAAAGCCAAGATGCTACTTTCTTGTTGCTTCAGTACCTTTTTACACATCTTAGCCATGTACTGCCCCTAGAGAGTATCAGACCATCTCCCCCATTAATTAGATCAGCAACACTGAAGACCCTGGCATAGCTTATATAAATCCTAAACATCTCATGCTTCAAGACATCTGCTTTACAACTGCAAGACACAATAGGCCAAAAGCCAAAGTTCTCCATTCCACCATGGTTTTCAAGAATATCTAGAGATACAGAAATATCCACTGCTGTTTGCTCATTTTGAAAGTTAATTTAAAAACTGTGCTCCAACCAATCTGTATTTGGCCTAAGAAAATTCTTCCAAAACAGACCAGTAACTCTGGGGAAGGCAGGCCACGTGATCTTTGGGGACTGCAAATTCAACCACTGTGTCATGGTGAGGCCAAAAGACAAGAATCAGGTCATAAAGGCACAGAAAGCCATACAACAGGCATGGGGCTTCAGAGGTCAGAGCCTGCATCCCTTTTACATCTCTCAGAGTTACAGCTGGAGCTCCAACTACACAAAAAGCTGTATTACCAGATCCTCAGCCCAAATACTGCTGGGTCTTCTCTGGCCACATTGCAGGGGAAAGCAATTTTGTTTTTTGTTGTTTGTGTGTTGCATCTGTCCCATTACAAAGAAAGGGTGCTGGCCAGGCATGGCCCAGAGATGCTTCTGTTCCCAGCTAGACAGCCTAGCTCAGACCATAAGACCACCAAAAAGAAAGCATAAAGCACGCTATTTAAGTACTATGATTGTACAACTGTGGTGTGTTGACCCTGGCTGGACACCAGGTGCCCATCAAAGCCACTCTATCACTCACTCTCCTCAACTGGACAGGGTAGAGAAAATGTAATGAAGGGCTTGTGGGTCAAGATAAGAACAGTGAGATCGCTCACAGTTACTGTCTCAGGTAAAATAGACGTGACTTGGGAAAAAAATTAATTTATTACCAATCAAATCAGAGTAAGATAATGAGAAATAAAACCAAATCTTAAAAACACCTTTCCCACACCCCTCCTTTCTTTTCAGGCTTAACTTTACTCCGAATTTTCTCTATCTCCTCCCTCTCAGTGGCTCAGGGGGGCAGGGGATGGGAGTTGTGGTCAGTTCATCACACCTTGTCTCTGCCACTCCTTCCTCTTCAAGGGCAGGACTCATCACACTCTTCCCCTGCACCAGCGTGGGGTCCCCCCTGCCAGAGACAGTCCTTCACGAACTTCTCCAACCTGAGTCCTTCCCACGGGCTGCAGCTCTTCACACACTGCAGCATGGGTCCCTCAGGAACAGACTCATCCAGCATGGGTCCCCACGGGGTCACAAGTCCTGCCAGGAGCCTGCTCCAGCATGGGCTTCCCATGGGGTCACAGCCTCCTTCAGGCACATCCACCCGCTCCAACGTGGGGTCCCCCACGGGCTGCAGGTGGGTCTCTGCTCCTCCGTTAACCTCCCTGGGTGCAGGGCACAGCTGCCGCACCACGGGCTGCACCACGGGCTGCAGGGGAACCTCTGCTCCAGCGCCTGGAGCACCTCCTCCCCTCCTTCTTCACTGACCTGGGTGTCCACAGAGTTGTTTTTCTCACATATTCTCACTCCTCTCTCCAGCTGCAGTTACACAGAGATTTTTTTTCCCCCCTTCTTAACTCTGTTATCCCAGAGGCGCTACCACCATTGCCGATGGGCTCAGCCTTGGCCAGCGGTGGGTCCACCTTGGAGCCGGCTGGCGTTGGCTCCACTGGACATAGGGGAAGCTTCTAGCAGCTTCTCACAGAAGCCACCCCTGTAGCCCCCCTGCTACCAAAACCTTGTCACGCAAACCCAATACAAAAACAAAAAGCAAAGAAAACCAAATCAGACTTCTGTGGCTGAGGGATTAGTGCTGAGCATCTCTGCAGAAGGCTCTCCTAAGGAGGGATTTGTCTCACCCAGAGTCCCCTGTGCCTTGCTGGAAATGGATGTGTCAGCAGAAGTCCCCTGGTGCTCCACACTGCCCAGCTCAGCACAGTGCTCATTCATTACTTAGGCTTCACACAATCATATGCTTGTTTTAAAGCCCATAAAGTTGTTCCTGGGAGTTGGACAGTGGAAGTTATGATCCCTGATACCATAACAACAACATGATGTGGAAATCAGAGAGAAGTCACCTCCCTTGTCTTGTTTAAGGGAGGCAGGAAAAGAGGTGCCCTCCTCACAACACTCCTCAGCAAAACCCTGAGTACTGGTACCACTGCTGTGTTCAATCCACATACCCTGCCTACACAGGAGTGATGAGCAATGCAAGGAGCAGCTGCAGCACACAAGAGCACTTAGGGGAGAGTCCCACATGAGCTCTCCACCATCTAATGATGGCTTCTGAGATTTGGGGATTTCGCATCCTGTCACCTGGAGGAGATTCAGACACAGGGTACCCCAGCAGCTGTGAGAACCAGGGAAGCCAGAGATGGAAAATTAAGTGGAAACTCGTCTTCCCCTTGCAGCATTCTAAAGGTTACAGAGGTAGCAGGAGGTTATGTCTGCAATTCTGATCAGCAGAGCTGTCTGCCAATCAAAACACAGAGACAGAGACAGACACAGCCTTTCTAAGTTACCTTTCCCACCCTCCTACTTACCCACTGTGTGATCAGAATAGATCGTATGACATATGCAGATGATTAATGATGGCAGTAATTAAGAAGGTGGCTGATTTTCACATGTAAAGTCTTTGCTGCTGCCCTCTAGACCTCAGCTTCTCCTGCAGTCAAGGTAACTCCTTATGATCCCTGCATCAGTGATTTATCTTTCTATCACTGAATGCATCAGATGCCTCCCCCAGATGCCTGGGGACTGCAGCCCTCCATCCTAATCAAGAACTTGCAGGGCAGATAAGGTGCTCAGACTTAACTCTTAAGTTGTTGCAAAAATTGTTTGGTACAGGGGGCAGAAACATCAGTGCAGGCTGAAGCAAGATGAACTTCCACAAAGCTTTTGTTTAAAGGATGGATAGAATATTCTAAATATTTAAGGTTTTGGACAATCCAAACCATCATCTTTAAGCAGATTTTTTTTTTATTATCTCATTTTAATTATCTTTAATTATCTTAAACACTTTTTGTTCAATCTTTTAAATTAAAAGATGATACTTCAAGAAGTATCCAACATTTACGCTAATCTTCTTAGAAATAAAACAAATTTCAGAAAGTTGTTGAAACCAAAAGAGAAGTCACGTAGTAGTCCAGATGGTTGCAAAGTCCAGAGGAATAGGGCGAGCAACAGGGAATGGCAGGAGGTCCATGGAGAGTAAGTGGGACAGCGCTTGCTGCCCTAGAGCCCTTCAGATGGATTCTGCTGGACTGTCCTCACACTCTTCCCGGCAACTTGTCCATGACCAATGGCAAAACCAAACCCGTTGCCAAGCAACGACCTAATGCCTCAAAGTCATCCAAGACTGAGAAAAGGCTGGATTGGACACAATATCACATAGAACGTAGGACACAGACATAACAACGTGATGTGAAAGATGTAAAAAGACAAATTTGAAAGCTTTGGCAATCTTTCCTCCATCAGGCAAACAAACAGGTATTGGCATCTACGTCTGCTCAGGCTTTACCTGGTGAATAATTGATGCATTTCCATGTGTTTTTATTCAAAAGTGACTTTGAAGTTCCAATCTCCAATATTTCCTGATATTCTTAAGGATTAGAAGTTGATAATGGGGACTTATAATCAACAAAGAGTCCACATTAACAGAGACTTGGAAAAAAGAAAAAGTAAGCAAGAAAAAGAAAGAGTGAAAGAAAAAACAAAAGGGAACAACTGTTACAGGAACCATACAGACATTTCCTTCACACTGAGCTGTCAGTAAGTAAAAACATATTGTGGCAGGCTGTAGTTTACCTATGCTTGTGTGCAGGCATCGGAGGCTCAGTGGGACTAATTATGAAAATATGATTATAATGGATTAGTAATTCTGTCAATCAGAGACATGCATCTGGTAACAAAAAAGCAATGGGTAAAAATGCCACAGGACAGGAGAATTTAATGCTGTGGGTTACTACCAAATGCATGTCTCATGAGAGAAAAAACATTTGAGTTATGGTGGGGGAGAATTGCTGGGATTGTATATTAATAAGAAAACATGTATCAGATCTGTGGCTCAGAAAAGCATTAAACACAGCTGCAAAGCCATTTTTACTCTTTCTCACTAAAGATGGCTTTGACTTACTTGGGTACGATTTCAAGCTGCACTAAGAGTTTGCAGGTAGAATTAGCAAACATCAGCATTAGATGGGCCTGCTCAATCAAAGGAAAGAGTGACATCTCAACCACCAAGGACATTTCATTTATCTTTGAAATCACATTCTAGAATCAAAGAACAAGAAAACCTAGGAAAAACACTGTGATTTTTGGTAAAAAACATGGTTTTAAAATTGAAAAAGAAGAATGTGGCTTTGAATCTGTTTCCTTAATGGGGATCCTTCCCTTTTCTCCCTCACCCATGTCTGGTTTGCTATTTAGGAGCCTGAAGGAGAGCTGGACTATGGTCAGGATGTCTTGGGGAGGGCAGCTGAGGAGCTATCCCCCCATCTCCTTTTCTGTATAAAAACACCATAAAATAATTTATTCTGTAAAACAATGTGAAGCTTGTAAATAACTGCAAGCATTTTGAACTTCATTCTCTGCTTTACAGCTCTGCCAATATGCGCCCTAGCAACTTGGCCAACTCTTGGCATATTAATATGTTTTATTACAATTTTTATTCCTTGTTTGCTCGGGGGGGTTGAGGCAGCTCCTGTGTTTATGGGCCAGTCTGGAAAGCGCATGTTCCTCCAGAGGAAGCAGCAATCTCCTGGCTCAGCCTCTGCAAGCTGAGGGGAGCCAAATGCAGCTGGGATCAGATCCGTCTGCAGCTCCCTGGGAGGCTTGGGAGCACTGTCATCTGGAAAATTAGGATGCTGCAGCTTCCCTGGCTTTCTCCTTCACAGCAGGGATGGTAGAAGTGGAGGGGGCCGGGGGACTAAGGAGGACCAGCTTGTCAGTCTACAGCGCTAGATAACTGCCAAAGGAATGTTGCTGGCCTGACGATAAAAATATCATCTCTTTCTTACAGCTGATATAAAACCAGCCAATTAAAGTCCTTCTCCTAATCCCAGATGGTTGCCTCAGGTATTGGCACCAAAGCTGAAGGATGAACAAATTGTACAGAAAAAAGGACTGGAAACATTGACCATAGAGCAGAGTTGTGACAAGACACTGAAACAGATCAAATGAAGACAAAAATATCTGTATTCTTGGCCTTTCCTTTGACCTGTCGTCGGTGCCTCTTCTTTGCAGATGCTTCAGGCTAAGTCTCGGAGGCACTGTACCACTAACTGGTGGGACAGAAAAGGAAAACACAAACACTAAACTGAAACACAGAGAATAACTCAGAATAGTTTTGTACTCAGAGGAAAGGAAGAAGAGGAAATATCCAGGCCCTCTCTTCTGCTATCGCCTTGTTTTTCCTCAAGTACAAGTGCTTTTTGTTCATTGTAATTGCTCTGAAATTATTCCAGTCTAAGACTGGGCTCAGATCTTGGGTATAAGCCTGCCAGCAGCACCTCTGCTAAGGTGGAGCACAAGAGAGAGGAAAGAAAGGAGGCAAGCTAACGTGAACAGTCATCAGCTAAATACATAATAAGAAGTGCATGTTCAAATGGAAGACCAGTTTATGGAAGACCAGCTTAATTTTGAATATAATTTCTATCCTACAGCCTAGTGGATAGAAAGACAGACTTTATACTCGTAAAAGGCACAGTACAAAAGCCAGCAAAATCAGAAAACTTGTCTGACCCACAAAGATGTGCTCCTGGCCCCAACCTAAACCACTGACAAGCAGAGAGTGCCATCAGGAAAAGAAAAAGATAAGAAAGCAATAAAAAAATAAATCCCAAACAGGTGAGAATAAAATCCATCTGGGTGGCCTGGGACTTCTCTCCCTCTTCAGCCAAGGGACTGAGAGCAACTTTGCCCCATTGTTTGCACAACAAAAAGCTGATCAAGTGATGCAGAGGGTTCCCTGCAACAACCTCACTGAAAACCTATTTGAAAGCAAAGACTGCAGAGAAAGAAAAGGAACTGAGGCACAGTGAGATGAACCCTGAGTGCATGGTCTTCTCCTTGCTGTGAATATGTTATTTCACCACTTTGTGTTACAAAAATCCCACTGCTTCAGCAGCAACAGACTGAGCATCAGCTCAACAGCTTCCTTGTGAGTTCCTTCCCAACTGGCACAAACGAAGGGATTTTCAAAAGCAAGAATACACAGAACTTTAGCATCCATGGTTTTGAACAGATTTTGGGGGTATCTGTTCCAATTTGGGCTTGTTATGTAAAAGTGGGTGAGCTGTAAGCATGGGTGTGCTGTTGTTCTTCTAGACTAACTTCCTTCCACAAACAAGTTTCTCCCTGCTGAGCATTTTCAGAACATACTACTTATTATTTCTCCTTAAATGAGCAGCTAAGGACCCCTATGTGACCCATACTGTGATTACACGGAATTTCCTTGAACTTTTGTTTCAGATTAAGTAATTCGAAACCACAATTTTTCCACAGAAGTGAAAAGAAAAAATAATTATACATTCAGCTCTGAGACATCACTGTTGTTCAGTGGACAAGCCAACAAAAGGGGCCATATAAGTAAGAATAAGCTGTGGCAAAACACATTAAATATGACTGTTTGGTAAAATGCCATCACTCTGACAAGGGCATTTTGGACGACACTGCCAGCTGAATCCACTTCACGCATGGTGCCCTCAGTCTATTCTACGACAAACTTTCAAGAACCCTCACTAGCTTTTTGAAGTCGTGGTGGTGTGTTTGTCATAGCCATGCTGTCCCTGGGTTTGCTCAATGTGCATTTACACTGTCACCAAGTCACAACCTGTCAATAGCTCAGGATTGATTTGATTTTCAGGATCACATGTTTTGCTGCAACTCACCTAAATAGACCCAATAAAGTAATTTGGACTTGAAACAGCCTGTGTTGCTGAGTTGTTATAACTATTGAACAAGTCATTCTTAAGACAGCAACTTTACAGTTGATTTTAATAACCTGTATAGTTTAAAGTCTTGGCATTTTTGTGCACCATGCAATTTTACCAAATACAAGCAGAGAAGGCAATTTAGTCCAGGTGGGAGCTGATGGGGCAGGCCCATGAAAGGAACAGAATGATGTTCTTGGTTAGCAATCCTCCTCTTTAGGAGGTGCAGGGACATCCTAAATGGATAACTAAGGGCTAATCTTCGATATTGGGATCACTTTGATCAAGATGCACCACCATAGGGTCTAAATTTTAGACAGCAAAGTTTAAAACTATTAGTTTTCATGACACTTTCAAATAAGAGGATTCTCAACACCTCAGCTTTCCTCTCTCCACTGGCAATACGCCTGTGTGCACTTTGCATTGGATTATTTAGCCAAATCCAGGACTCCAGAAATGATGGAGCAGCAAGATGTAAATAGGACTGATCTTGATAATATCACATATTTCATTGTCTTGCTGAAAATATAAATTCAGTATATTACTTGCACAAACCCTCTCATGTGTCTAACGAGACTATTTTCATGTACTCAGTGGCAGGCACAAGTGAGCTGTGATTGAAGAAGCCAATTTTGGGAAGGACATTGAAGATTAATCAACAGGTGTTCTCCCTCCATGGACACGTTCTCTGCTGAAAGGCACAAGCCCACCTGGAGACCTGCTGCACCACAAAATCCCTGCAGCTATTGAGAAATGCAAGCCAGAGGCCAGCTGATTAGAAAGATACTACAGCAGAGTTGATTTTGGGTCTACATCTTACATTTCTTACATTTAAAACCAAGCTTTAAAGGGAAACAGTCAGACAACAGAAAACAGGCATGAGCACACAATTGCATAGCAATGGACACCAGCACTGCTGTAGAGCTGGGGTTGAGCTCTGCCAGCTCCCATGGAACACTCACCAGATGTGCTCCAAAACTGCAGGGCACAGGCCTCAGCTGTGGGCCAGCACCTCCATCAGATCTGAAATCCAGACTGGGAACATGATGCTGCATCCCAGGGTTTGACCAGGTAAGGCTAACACTTGCCATCCCCACAGAGGATTCTTCAATGAGTCCCAAAGCTGTCATCTCAAATTTTTTTTGGCATCTGCTTCTGTAGCAGCATTCACCATGAGTCCAATTTACCAGGCACAAGAAGGAAAACGTACCTAAGAGCAACAGAGCTTGTCCAGCAAGTGCTGGACTTCTAAAGGGCTCCACTATATCAGGAATGTTGCTGTTCCTAACTACACTGATGGTCCAACCACTTCCATGTTTTTTAGGAAACTGCAGTCTCAAGAACATTTTCTCTGAATTTCTTAAAGACAAATGACAACAACAAAAAAGAAATATTCTAATGCAGAGACAACATGGGAAATATTACAAAGAAAATCACCGGAAATCAATAACTAAACCCTAACCTCTCACCATGCATTTTTCTAAAAGTATGTCACCATACTTTTACTATTTCCCTATGTATCACATTTCCTTATCTCAGCAAACTGGAGCTTTGCTGATATTTCATTACCCCTGTGAACACAGCTATTGCTATATAAATAACAACAATACTGTTTCTCAAGGACAAATAAATGTATTTTGATCATATCTGAAAGGGAAGGGAGAGGAAAATAATCTTTGGTCTGAGATAAAGCAAAGAAAATAACATAAAAGAAAGGTGCATAATCAGCTAATATACGAGCAAATGAAAGATATTTTATTACAGAAATGGCTTTCCTTTCTTGAAGAAGAGTTTGTGTGCCCAAATCAGTCTGTTTTTCCAGTGCTATGCAGTCTACTCAAACCTATCCCTTCCTCTGTAACCTCTAGTAGCATCTACCACATTCAGAGGGTTGCTAACATTTACCTTCCTACTGTGTTGTTTTCAGATTGCAGCACTCCCCATTAAAAGGTAAGGTTTCCAATTGCTTATATTCATAAGACTAATTTTCATTAGATAGTATCTTTCATATCCTCTACCTACTTCCTGTGTAACTGACTCCTACAAAGCTTATGGGGACTGTTTGGTTCAAACACCAATTTTGCCAAGGTCAGAGACCTCCTATGCTCAGCAGTGCTGGACACTGATTATTTTTCATCCCCTCCCCTCCCACTAGAAATAAAAAACAGGTAAAAACTATTCTCTCTCTCATTTTTTTAAACAGTTTCATTCAGCTAGACCTCTGCTACCACCTTTCGAATTATGGCAACTGCTGGTAATTGAGTGGAAGAGTTTATGACTCCAGTTGAGAGCAATAGTCCCTTATTTACAGGGCTACAGATTCTACTATATCCCTACACACCATGAGCAGTGCTCTGTGCTTCCCTTTTTCCTAGGAAAATGGGACCACTCACAGACTAAAGGAGAACCCATCATAAGATGCATGGCAGGCTTTGCCTGCAGTTTGTCAAGGCAAAGTAAGAAAAAGATTTTATTGGTATCATTTTATTTCCAGTTAAGTTCCATAACATCAATCTCTGGGAAGTTCCAGCAGCTGATGTCTGCATTCACAGGCTAATGCAGTGAGTGGGCATAGCTTGAAATAGATAGCTGTAAAAAGAGATGGCAGCAATGCAGATTGGACTGAATAAGAAAATTATACCCTGAATCATATGACTGTAAAAACAGCAAAGACAGTGAGTAAAACAGACATCTCTGCTTAAACCATGGTTTGTAAATATCATGGAACCAGGTAGAGTGACAGCACAGCACTGGATAAGCAGCAGCCTTCCTTCTAGGAACTTGTTATATGCTTTTATAACTTAATTTGTACTCAGAGAAAACATAAGCTCCAAACTATAAAAAAATGCTTATGTATGCAAAGCTCTGTAACTGTATGTAAAAATTCTAAACTTAAATTTTTATAGATGACTCTGGGGTTTTGAAGTCATGTAAAAAAAAAAAAAAAATCAGGTTTTTTCAAGTCTCCAGGTACAATTTACTATGCATTCCACAAATTCACTCACTCAGTTCAAATTGGACCTCAATCTTTTTGCTTTGTGGATACAGAACAGGATCCAAACCTGCTGCAAGTTTCAATGTACCATCCCTGCTGAGTAGGCATCACTACAAAGCACTGATAACTCAACCTTTCCCTTTAAACATGAAACAGAGTTTTGAGTCAGGACCTGTGGGCTTTTTAATAGTTTAGATCCCATTTTAGCTGCTGCCTAAAGCATAATGCCTGGAGCATAAACGAGAGGGCAAAAATCTAAGTCAAAGGTATTCTGCTAACTCTAATTGCATTTATATTTCAACCAACTCAAATCAAAACACAGGGAATTTGAAATAAAAGCTATGATTCCCAGGACACCCCTTGGCCCAAAAAGGAGATGGAGTAGGCAGACTGTGCCTGCTGCTGCCGTGGGGCTGAGTGGGACCATAAGTGAGGCTGCACATGAGATGTGTTTGACCTTTGAAGTAATTCCCTCCTCATGAAAGACAAGAATTGGCTTAATAACCACAAAAAGTGCACTTCCAAATAGATAACGACCACTTTCAGGAGCAGAACTGAGACACAGCCACGTAACTTACAGCAAGGATGGTTTGGGTGGGTCAAGAATGAAGAAAATTCACCCATAAAACCATATGTTGTTCTGCTTTCTTTTCCGCAAGCCCTTTCCCATCCAAAAGGGCTCGGTGGCTTGGTGCCCCACTCCAAATGTGGTTTGAGCTAAGCTCTAGCCTGACCCCAGTCTTCATCCATGCTCAGCAGGACTCTCCAGAAGGATCCCAGCTCAGAAGGTCCCCAGGTCCCCACCCGTAACCCTTCTCCTTGTGCAAAATCCCCACAAAGCCAAGGATGTGCAGCTCCCAGTGGAGGTGGGGAGGAGAGCACACTGGATTTGGGATGAAGGTAGTGCAGATGAGGGCACAGCTTCACACCTAGCCCTGCACTGGCTGTCTTTAACTGGCTTTCTTTGCTCCATCTCGTCCCCAGGATATACACTCCTTTCTCATTCAAAGCTCTCCATCACCACCAGACCTGCGCAGTACGGGCTGAGAAAGCGCATCAGGAAGGGACTGTACATGCACTGCAAAAGACAACAAACTGCCTGCATGTGTCACACGTGGCATCCCAGGAAGAAAGAAAGTTCTTGGCTTACGTATAGATATGCCCCTTCCTAACAGTGGGAGAGGCGAGTTACGATCACATAATTCCTGGTTCTTAGGGAATCCCAGTCCAGGATGCCCATCTACCCTGACTGAGGCACAAGTCACAGGTAGCCAACAGGCAGGTGTCAGCAACTTTAGATATCATCTTTGAGAGCTTGCTCCGTGCAGTCCTTAAACAGGGCTATTTTAGTTCAGTCCCTTAAGTTTTTGCTTTTTAGCCCTTATTCCATTAAGCAGCTGTCTCTGTTTTAACAGAAATGACAGTTTTCAAACTTTTTCAAACGGTTCAATTTTTTAACCTCCTCCTGATTATACTGACCACCACTGGTTTTATTTATTTCTCTAATATCTCTCCAGTACTGTAGCATGCAGAAATACAAACTTTACTTCACCTCTTTCCACGGTACCATATAAATCTCTCTCAAAAAATCATTGCACCATCTGAACAGATTCTTTAAAAATTTCAGTTAAAGGAATGATTCTGAAGTTTCTTTTAATATTGGAAACACCATTTGACGTCTGTCTTTTTTAGCGGTAAGAGGTTTTCACAAGCACCTGGCAGAAGATACACCAGCGAACATCTGTACTCAAAACACAGCAAACGTTGATAGTGCCATTGACTTTGTGTATATAGCTGTACTGATAGCAAGTGTAGAATATAATGGAATAAATGCCACTTGCTGCATTTTTATATGCCGATCAATACATGTATTTTTGTCAACAAGACAGAAAGGGTCTCCACCTTTGGTGCTGCACCTGGTATAAGCCATCTAGACAGGCAGAAAGACATGCTGGGAGGTAACTGAGGTTGAGACTAGGATGTTCCCACTGTGCTGGCACAGCTGCTTTGCCTTTCCAGCTAAAAAAAAAAACAAACAACCAACAACAAAAAAAAACCCACAAAAAACCAAAAAACAAAAACCAAATCAACCTTCTGACAGCTTGCAAAAGCTGGGCTAAGATCTTTCTAGGGCAAAGACCAACTGTTATTGCCCAGCATATAGCTCCTTTCAAAACACTTTCACAAAACCCTAGGTCCATCTCCAAGTTCTGCTGCTGTTAACAACGGTAACTTCAAGTGTTACAACTGCCCAGCTGTTCATGACAGGTTAGGAAAGAAAAAAAAAAAAAAAGATGGAAAGTATTTCTTAGCCCCTGTGATACACATTTGTCTTAAAGCTGGGAAAAGTCAATTCCCTGTGGCTGCTGACAAATTCCAAGTTTATCAATGTATTTTCTCTTGCAATATTTAGCAGGATGAATTTTTAAGAACAGAAAACTCTCCTTACAAAATGAGTCTACCCCTAATGACTGACAGCTTGCAGAGGTGAGCAGAGGGCAATCTTTTACTACTGAAATTTTAACATTCCTTCAGGGGATTCACAACAAATTGTTTTCCAGGTCAATTCAGGCCCCCAATCTGTCTAATTCATAAAGAGTCCCATCTCTAACAGATGACTGCATTAAAGTTACCTTGCTAATCAGGTCAGAGGAGGCAAAATAATCCCTTTAAAACTTACCACCACCAAAACCACAACACAAATCTGCCTGGAGCTTCTAAACAACCTCAAGGAAGAAAATGCCCAGAGAGTATCAGAATAAAAATATTCTGAGAAACTTTGGAGTATTATAGAGCAAAACTACACTTCCCTTCTCCCCACAGGGAAAGACTTGCCATAGCATCAGTTTGCAATGGGACCTGTCTTTCATATGAAAACCATACAAAAGAATAGCTAAATGACCACTGGATGTCTCTAATAATTTGCTTTTAGGTAGACAGTAGCTTGCAGCAATTTCCCTTTTCTTGGGGAAATGAGGAAGAGGAAAAGCAGGAAAACAGAAAAGAAAGAGCAGATATGTTGGTTCACTTGACATTTATTCCAACTAGTCATAATGCAGAGGCACCCACATCCTCCACTGCTGCTTTAACAGCTGCAAATAGATAGATCCGTGGAAATTTTCAAATGTACAAGCCCAGCTGCCTACAGTCATCACAGAGTACAAAGCACTCAGCATGCACCCTGCTTCTGTCCTGTTAAAGCAAATGTGCATCTTGAAATAACAGATCAGCCTCTAAGAAAATAAATGCACACATGTCCTTAACACAAGTTTTTTGCTTTTATACCAGTTCCAAAAAATTGTGTCACATCGTGTCCGGGATAAAACTGGGCATATAATCTGTGGACAGATAGGTTTTGCACAAACAACATGACAAATAAATAGTTATATACAAAGGCAACAGCGCTCTGAGGTTTTACAAGACAAGTAACCCAAAGTTGTAAACACTTCTGAAAAATAATTAGCTCATCAGTTTGCTTGTGTCCCTGCATCTTTTCACAAGTCTTCAATAAAATGAAGTAACCTCACCTCAAGCTACTTTTGGTTTTCTAGCACTCCAAGAAACCTTTTTGCATTTGTTAATATTTATATTGCTGCATTGAGTAGCAGCTCCATTATGGAGCTGGGCTCCACTGAGCTGGCTGGCCTCCATGCGGATACCCATGAAAGAAACAGCCTGTGCTTAAAGTGCTGGTGATCTTGATTTATTTACAGCTATTTTCTATGGCCAGAAGGGGAAACAATTGTCTGAGCTGAATGCATGGTCAGCAAGCAGCAACTCTTAGTCACATTAAGATGTTTCTACTCCTCAGCTAAATGTTGAAAGGGCATGTTTAAAAGGAGGCTGTGAAAGTTGCTGCTGAAACCATAGACCAGGAGATGTTAAATAAGGTGCCAAAGGTGACATCAAGCTCTCAGGAATGAGGGATCCATCAGCTCTGCAGCTGAAGCAAACACATCCTGCTTCCAGAGGGGTGTTCCTGCACAGCCCGGTTACTGAGGTAAGAGCTCACAAACCCTGGACACTGGATGCATGTGTACTCCTCTTCTACTCAAGCCAGACCAACCACCAGCCGCAAAATGTTTTTTTACAGACTAAACAGCCATAGAAGACATCATTAAATGTCACTCCATTAACAAACTTAATTTTGGTCACTCTGTTGCAATAGATCTTTATTCCATTGAGCTCAGTGTACTCTACCCACCCCTAGAATGAAGAGCATGTGATAATGTTTAGTAGAGCAGCCATTGATCTACATTTTTGGCACTGCTCTGGAGGACTGAGCAGCAGAGATCACAGTTGTACATACACAGTGGTTTCCTAAAACCTCCAGCACAGCCAGTTGCAGTTGGTTTTGTGGGATTTGGCTGAGTTAACTCTTATTTGCTGTCCCTACTGTTCACATTCCTGGCTTCTAAAACTGCTGTTGTAAGCAACCAAAGAAGCAGCAGTGTCCAAGTGATAACTAGCCTTCATCTGCTATCTTCTCTCTGCAATGGCATTACACAGTAAAGCCTCAGGCATGTAAATATAACGCTGTTAAGTCAGAGACACTCCTTCATTGGCTGTAAACAAGGATTACCAAATCTCAGATGGAAGGATCAGACTCTGCTTTTTTAGTCTATGTGTGAGAGTCAAATAGATGTATGAACAAATGAAGAAGCAAACCAACTGGGATGATGTTAGGCAGGTGAGTCATCCAACCAACAGCCCTTTATCAAGGCAGAAGACCTCTGTGTAAAATGAATTCCCTTCTGGATTATTGCCTCCCAAAGCAATAATATAAATCCACCTAACATTTAAGCAGAGGGATATTGGATTTGACAGATCAACAACGATCATGTTTGTCTACAGAGTTATAAGGTCACTACTGAAGACCCAGCTGAGAAAAGCAGGTGCATGTGGAAAGGGGCCAGATATCACAGGGTAGCTAAAGAAGATTAACCTTTGAAAAAAATCAAAAGATATTAAGAAATCATCAAAGCAGAAGCAGTCCCATAGGAACCAGCAGTTAGTTCACTTTTCATTGCTAATAAGAGACGCAGTAAAAGCCTGCATCATTCTGCAGTTGTTTGTTGGGGTTTGGTTTTGTGGATTATTTTTTTCTCAACACAAAGATAACTGACAGATCACACAGTCCAAACACCATGAAGCAGACACCATACAGAATAAACCTTCCTTTGAAGCAGAAAACAAGCAAATGTTCCAGGTTCAAAGACCTCCAAAACCGACTTTCCAATCCCACCCACTGCCAAGCAGTTCCAGACATGTCCAATGCAACTTCCTACAGTGATACTGGCATCTGTCTGGAGACATGTTACTGACACAGACCCAAAAGAATTTTATTTCCAGAGAAAATTCATCCAGTGAGATAAACTACAGCTGAACGCGCATGAATTCAATTCTTGGTATCAATGGCAATGGGGTAGCATCTGTCCTTGGATGATGTTTTGTGCCGCCACATTCATGGGTTGGGAGCTGGAGTGTAATACGGTTCACTGTGTTTAGTATGCTCCTATCACAAGACTTTTCCTTTCTAGATGTAATCAAACTGAAGAAAACATCTTCTTTCAGAAAACAGAGAACAGAAACTAACCTGCTAACTTATTTTTTATTCAATTCAACTTACTTTCTGTTTGTACAAGTCTTCGTGGGTCAAGATTAATGTACTACACATACTGCATGAGCATTTACTGATATCACAAAATTGACGCTAATATGCTACATCTCTCCCTCTCACTGCTGCACAGAATACCTAAGCCACTTAAAGCAAAGAGCAGCTCATATTTAGAGATTACCTCTGGAAAAGTGCCAAACCAAGTATCCTAACAGGGGAAGAGGATCAAAAGACTTCTCTCCTGGCTCACTCAAGCCTTGCTCCACAACCACTCATTTTCCAGCTTCCCCCACTGGTGCAGTCAACAGCCAACTCAAAAAAAAACTCACAAGGCAGTTTGAACATGGATGCCTTTGCACCTAAGAGCATCTCTCAAAATAATCGGCTCTACAGTGCAGAAAAACCTTTCTCCCCTGAGCCAACTAAAGTATGATTGTCATCTCTTCACTGGAGAACACTACCCTAACATTGCAACATGACCTGCTAGGTACACAGGCCCTGCGTTGAGACAGTCAGACAGGTTGCTGGACGGCACAGCCCTTCCTCCTGACTGCAGGGCAGCTGGTTCATAGCTAAGGACGCTGCTTGGACCTTGCCTCAAGAGTGTCCCCCATAGACTGACCCATGCTGGATGCAGAATCAGGCTGCAGTGACACATCAGACAGAATTCACAACCCATGTCCTCCAACACCAAAACAATTGTCAGCCCAAGTCGTCCCTCAAAAGGAGGTTTTTAAGCCTGCTGGATTTCAGAGGTCTACAGAAATCTGATACACAAAGCAAATAAGTTTATACAGAATATTCGTCTTTGCATTTAAAATACTGATCTTATAAACAATATATATGAGTGCTCTCAGCTAGTATATAGCTACAGAGTACACTAACTGTACAGTAACACTGCATATGGATGATCTGCAATAAATAACACCCTTCTCAAAAGGGCACAGGAAGCTATTTGACAAGCAAGACAAGACCTAGAACTGAACGGCCCTTCAGGATGAAGCACCACAATGTGAGGGTGAAGAACACAACAGAGCTGGTAAAACAGGTGAGGACATGTCCAGTTGAGCCACTTGAGTTGGGTTCCTGGGCTCTCAAAAAACTGGTGGCTTCAATATCGTAAGGGAAAAAAAGTATGTACATATGCACACACACATATACACAGTTGCTCATCTTACTACTTAAAAACACCTCTCACAAACAGTGCAGCAACAAGAGACCATCTGTTGGAGTGACCAGACACAGGAGTCAACTCCACAATGCAAGCTGGCAATCACATCAGAAGAATCAAATTATCAACAGGGCACTAGCAGTGTAGGAAAGAAAAAGGAAAACAGATTTCACCCCATTTACCAAAGCCCAAACTAGTGACAAATAGGGAGAGGAAGAGAGTCCAGCTCCTGCACTGTTAAATCCATTTGGTAGAATCCTCCAGTAGGCACTTTTCACCTAGGACAGTCTCAGGTAAATCCCAGGCTAGAGTTTCATTCCTCTCTCTAGCAGCCCCCAAGAGGTTTATCTGTTTATCAGTCGCTAATTAATTCTTCCGACATGATTAATTTAAATTCATTCACATAGTTGGGGGTATAATTTTTGCCTGTGGAGTATTATATTGTCTTCTGAATTCCATATTAACAGGTTATGTGGCTACAGTAGATATGTGTATTTTTAACCTTCCTTTGGGGGACAAGGGGAATATAGCAGCAGGAGCATATAGACTGGGAATATAATTTTGGTCATTTTTTGAAAAACAAGTTGTTGGTCCCCAGGTTAATAACATGGACTGATGAAATCTGCTACCAGTGCAAGTAATTTCTAAAAATAAAAAATGGTCATGGTAAGAAGCAGAAATGGTCTCAGAACACAGATGTAGGAGACAGCTGATTTCACCATATCCAAGCTGGATACTTGAAATTATCATCAGACCTTAAAACTGTGCTGAAAAACTCCACAACTGCTGTAAGGACCTCCAGCCTTCAAAACCACTCGTTGTCTACTGTGATAGAGAGAAACACTGTGGAAGCTTTCATTGTGGACTGTCATCACTAGTGTACTTGCAACAACAGAAAAGAAAAATGTGCTAAGACCAAACATCTCCATGTCCCCACACAGTGTTTCCTATGCCCCCATGTACAGCACATTGCCCTGCTTTTTATAGGGGCAACAGACATGGGCAAAGTTGTGAGTACTGCAAATGCTATAAACACAAGAAAATGGCCCATTTCCTCTGCTGTTTTTGCAGCACTCCAGGTTTGGAGGAGATCATTCTCTGAGCTGCAGCTCTGCCATCACAGTGGTCTGCTGCAGTGGCTAATCCCAAATACCGTTAGCATCACTCAGCGCCTTACAAGCCTCACGCAAACATTGCTTCACCTTCTCAGAGACAGGTAACTGCAGGACCTCCGGCACCAAGTTGAAAAAATTAATTATCTAGCACCATGGAGACCCAGGAGTAAAGCTCAGGAAATTCCTGCGTCACTGACTGCTGTTCAGACTCTTTTTTTTCCTCCTCCAGCCTTGAAGGACTGAATTAAGAACGGCAGCAGCAGCCACAGCTCTCTCAAATGACGGTCTACAAAAACCAGGAGAAGACATTAAGTAGGCAAGCAAGGATTAATTATCCTCATTTGGGGAGACTTTCTTAATCCTGAGAAGAGGTAGCAGAGCTGCACAAAGAATCAGACAAAAGTATCGAAATGCAATACTAAGGGATAAGAGCACCTCTTACCTGCAAACTCAGCCCATTCCAACATGATTTCACTGAACTGTTTTCTACTTCAATCCTGCTTTCCTCCTCTCTTCAGTCATGTTCCTTTTATACTGTGTTGGCTGCCTTCTTTTTTTATTTATTGTACTTCATCGCCATTATGATTTTTCTTGGCAAAGTTTTTTGACGATTGCAGCAATCTCACATCTCTCCTGACCTGCTGCTAGGAATTGATGGACAGCAGTGCTCATTATTTTACAGGTGCCCTCCATTTGGAGAAGCTGCACCATTTACAAGTCAAGGGAGAGCGTGGTGGTGGCAAAGGAATTTTTCTATCTGAGCCAGAAGCTGTTACTAAAGTTTTCGATATTTAATCCATGCACTCTGTGAGACAAGATCAGGAGTGATCTCCTTATACACATGCCTAAATCCATGCAAAAACATTAGATCGTGGTGTCTGTTAGTACAAGCAGATGTAGGTCCCTCACGCCCATGATTTCTGCTCCAGAATCATTTCTGAGCATATCAGACAACCACTGCAATCGGGTTACAGCAGTGGTGAATTTAAGTCTACAGTCTTACACCTGGGATGAATCTAGCCCAATTGGCTGCATTTCCAAAGAGATTTTGAGCCACTTTCTCAAGCTCTGAGCTTTACTCTTTACATCTGTATGTATTTGCTCATGCCCCTGTATTTCATGCTTCCGTTCCTGCAAAAACCTGCATTTCAGAGAACAAGCTGCACCCATGTACACAAACCGGGGAGCACGGCCACTGTTACAGAGCCTGGCAGAGCAGGAACCTGGGCACAAATCACAACAGAAAGGACCACAGAGGCGTGCAGCACTGGGATAACATTGTTCCCACAACGCTGTAGGATTTCACAAATGGATTCAGTATATTTTAGAGCTGGAAGCAAATCACCAATGAAAAGACCAGTCAGACTTATTTCACCAGTAGGCTGGCATCTGCCACAGCAACAAAGGTAAAGAGAGAAATAAAGATCCTCAGGGACCTGGGAGACTAAACAAAATAGTGAGGTATTTGCTTTGGAGCCTGAAAATTTTATGATACAGTATTTGCTTAAATGAGCAGGTTGAGAGTAAAATACAACATAGTACCTTCATGCACGTATAGCAGGGGCTTTCAGGAAACTCCCATCTGCATTCAGATAGCCGCAAGTAGAAGGAGCCCTGGCAGATAATTTTAGAATAAAAAGGGTAAATAAAGAGGAATCCAGCTGCACTGTACAAAGGAGCACAGTGAGATACCCATTAGAGGGTATGGCTCTCCCTCTAGACAGAAGCAAAACATATGTCATGCACTAATATTTCAGAACCAGTTCTTACTAACCACACTGTTAGGGTATTAAGTGTACATTTCTGTGTCACAGCAGAAACAGAGACAAATAGGAGTATGGTAATAGTTCAGTGTGTTGTTCCAAGCTTAAAAGTCACTTACAGTAGAATGAAACCTATTCAGTGTTTATTTTCCACAGGTTCAAGTCAACAGTCCTAAGCAGATGGCTGCCTTTAGCATAAAATGAACACCTGAGGAGGGAAGGGGAAGCAAGTAACTCCAACTGGCCATCTGTTTCTTAATTCTAAAGCAAAGGGCACAAAGAACTTTGAGGCACTACCAACTATATCCGTGCTGTGCCATACCCACCCAATTACTCAATTGTCAGCATCAGTTAATTCCCCTGTTGTTGTGATGTGATGCTTTCCCACGCAATGCCTGAGAGCCATAACTGATTGTGCCATGTGTCAGCACAAGCTTCTCCAGAGAAAGTGTTCCCCCAAGCCAAAATACTTCATTTACAAATCACACCTGAGCAAAAGTTGATAGGAAAAGCTGGCTCCATCTGTAGTTACAGTATCCCTTTGGCTTCAGCAGGACCTAAGCAAGTACTTAAATGCTTCACAAACCAGACCCTTGGAGCAACATGTACGCTTCTTTCAAACAAACATATGTATTAACCTTGCTCCAGACAGTAAATGTTTATACATTACCAGTTATTTATGAAAGTTTTTGCTCTGCATAATTTACAAAGGACAAAACAAAACTATCTACTTCCAAGACACAGACAGTTGCTCTTCCTTTTAAAATACTAATTTCTCCTTTGGTAGGGAATCACACATGACTTCATATATGGGTGCCGTGTCCTCAAGCACCAGAGCCTACTACAGCCTAAAACTACAGCTTTAGAAAAACAAATAATCATTTGGAAAGTTTCCTGCATTGGCGTTTGTTTCTTAAAAAGAAATATATGAAACAGAGCAATGCTGATCTCCCACCTGATGGTTCGTGTTTCCTCTACACTCAAGCTAACCAATTTTGCTGAAAATCTTTTGGCACTTAGTTTTTTGACCATGCAAACTCCAATTACTACACCAAAAGGGTAAGACTGTGAAGAACCTAGATTAACAATTTGACTCTCTTTCCTAACATCATAATGTTGATTTTTAGGGAGGTTTAAATGGCCTATAACTTAATGAGACCCCTGTATGTTATGCCTATACAGTTTTACCTGAACAATTTCACCTCTTGCAAAAGCACAGGCTTGAAATGAGATGTCCATGTCATCAAGACACCGCTGCAACTCCTGCAGCTGGACTTGTATGGGGGAACCTGGCCTCCATACCTGCCTGGAGGTTTGCCTACAAGAAGAGGTTGTTCTGCTTTAACTCTTCCAGTAGAATTACACCTGCCCTCTGATATAATTACATCAGCTTAACAGCATAAATGTGAATGCAATTTTACTAGCATAAAGGTTTTTTATAGTGGCATAAATGTTCCTGTATAGGAATAGAAATGAATAAGACTAGTGAAAGTTCCTTCTTATCCATCTAATTGCCTTCATGCTACAGACAGCATCAGTGTAGCTTGTTTGGTTTTAGAAAGACTTTTAATAAATATTAGGCCTAAATATGGATGCAAAATGAAAGTATCCATGCCAGACAATTTTATATGGCTTCAACAGAAGAAAAAGATTTGTAAATATATGGTCTGAAAATGTCTGTAAATAAGATATGCAATCTGTTCACAATAGGTGTTAAAAAGCCAGTGAAACTCAGTTGGCAAGAAATTATGGCATTGAGTGAGACTAATGAAAGAACAAGGAAAAGGAGCAATTTTTAAATTTCTTAAGTAAATAAAATGCTGAGAATAAAAACCTTACAACTAAAAAAGTAAAATAAAAATAACATAAATTTCAATTATTTAAAAGAGAGGTTATCCCAGGTAGCCTGAAAAATACCAGGTGCTAATTTGTAACAAGTGGAGACACATATTGTGTATGTGAAATTCATGAAAATGTGACAGAAGGGATCAAACATGCAACAATTCGAATGACAGAGATTCCCTTGTTCAACTCTCCACAGTCCTGTTGTCATCGCCTATCTGACAAGAAGATCAGAAAGGAAGACAATGGTGACCTAAGGGGGCCTTTTTTTGCCTCCTGTCAAGGTGAATGTTCCTCAGAGAATCCATCAAGACATTAAATTCATCTTTAATCTCCTGGAAAAAAAATAAAATTGGCAAGAAGTAAAACAAACAAACAAGTTAACATTCAACTAAGTCATTTCTCCTCTTCTCCAGCAAAGACCCTGTTGTCCATGGATTATTTAAGTTAACTGACAGATAGTTTTATCAAAGACTTGTCTACAGGAAAAGAAAAGAATAATGCAACTTTAAATGCTGTTAACTGCAAGAAGGTCATAAAGATTTATGGTTTACCCTCCTGTAAATACCATTCTTTATAACTGATCCCCAGGAGGTTTACTGAATGCTCAATAACCTTTCTCTGGTGGATGCAAGCAAAATCATCAGCACCATCTCGAAACCCAGTTTATTCAGCAAGCCAAGAGCACTGCGCCTGCAAATTGACCTCAACAGTGTCGTTCCTTCTCTCCCCGCTTCTGCAAGTTGGTAGTAATGAAGATGCTGTTGTGATGGAGAATCCTCACAGTCAAGGTTGAACTTTAAATGTAGTTGGAAAGAGTTCTCTGAGCCAAATGTCACTGAGCTGGCCTTGTGGGCCCAGCACGGAAGATGAAGTGTGTACCCTGGGCTCTGCAGGATTACTGCTGGAGAAACTCTTTCACCTTCAGCTAAAAGAAAAACTAAATGTTTGCACTGAACTAGGCAGTGACTTGGCAAATGGAAATGGAAGCCACATCTGCTATTAAATCATTTGCAGTTTTCTCAACTTCTGTGTCACCAGGGATCCCATTACTAGAAAAAGCCGGTACGCAAGTGGAAAAATGTTCGAGGCAAGTCAAATTTCTAGATATGTTAGCAGAAGCCTGCTTAGAAGAGCCTGACAAACTGGTCAAAAATTCTGTGTGCAGTGGATACAAGAAAAATTAGGACAGTGTACAAGACAAATGACCTTTTTCATCAGCCATGAGAGCTTTGTAACCCTGTGCAGTCCCAGACACCACCACGATTGCCCAGCCCCAGATCTCCAATGATGGCAAATCTCTTCTCCAAAGATGCATCCTGGTATTTTTATGAAACTACCTGTGGTGCAACAAGCCTCTGGGAAAACAGGGCATGTTCTGGCACAACACACAGCACAACAAAAGTGTTATTTGGCACAGCAATGGGCGGTTCTCAAGCTCAGCAGTTTTAGCATTGCAACAAGAACTGGCAAGCTCCGTGGCCAATGCACACACAAGCGTGCCCACAGCCTGGATCACCTGAAGAGCTGCTGCCTGCACAGCAGTCCAAACTCTGGACAGTCTGTGGTCTCCCTGCTTAGAGAGATGCTCGAGGGAGACCTGGCCCCATTAGCTGGGATCTCCAATTTAAACTTTATTTAAAACTGTACCAGGCTGGCTGCTGGGTACAATTCTACATCTCTATTAAGTTTCATTAATGCAAGAAACATGGGATAATGTTGCCTCTCTTCTTGTCCCATGCAATCCCTCCTCATGACTTAATCTCACCCTGCAGCAGGCATCCATGCAAAGGGGAGCTGTACAGAGAGCACAAGCCTCTTGGCAGAGGATCACAATCTCTCTTCTCCCACACTCTCCTTTTCTTGCATGAAAAGAAAAAGTATTGGCACGGCTGACAGACAACGAGGATATCATGTGAACGTCTGGCTCTCGCAGGCATTTGCAGCCAGCGTTCAGCCTTATCTCCCTCTGTGTAGTAAGACTGACTTGCACAAACTTCTGGGAGGAGCTTGATAGTGTACAAGTGAGCTTTAAATCTCTGACCTAGCTAATCTGTACTAGGGGTTTTTCTGCCCCTTCCTCCAGATTTATAATTTTCAATGAGATTTGGGAAAAGGCAGAAATTATGGTCCTACCCACACTATTTAAATACCTCCATACTTTCACAGCAGTTTTAAGCAGAAAGTTGAGAGCAGATCCCATCCCTGGACCTAAACTGTCCCAATGTTGAAAATTACTCTGATCTGGGGTTACAGCTGTTACCCACTTAATAGAAGTCTTATGCCTCACAAAGTTCCCAAGACAGATGCAAATAGATCCAAAGCTTTAGGGGGTCTGGTGTACTGGTTTCTAACCCATCACTAACTTAGAGCAAAATTAAATCCCGCCTGTAAGCATCCATCTGTTATTTCCAGTCACCCAGCACTAAATAGAATATTTAAGGAGTGATTTATGATTCCATTTATTTTACATACCTCAAAATGGAGTATGCAAATAGCTAAATATTTTAAACTAACCAGTGAGCAGTTCCCAAGCGTCTGAAAACATCTGCATCTCCCTCACCCACACACAAGAGATTCCAAGTTTTTAAGCAAGAAAATTAGGTTTTAAATTATTCTATTTTCAGATAAATTATGTCTTGAAGGAGATAACTTGGCCTTTGCAAAAAAACCCAGCTCCCCTGGGTCACTCTTGGAAAGGCTGGCAGAAAAGTTCTTCTTCCACCCACCCTCCAAAAAACACTAAATGGCACAGATAACAAAATAATAAAAAGGTCAAAGTTGTTTGAAGTTTAGTCAAACTTAAATACCTTCTATGATAAGCAGTGGCCCTGGGGAGTGGGGATACCACTGACCTTTTGCAACACAAGAGTCAATAAGCAGCACCTAATATCAGGGGAGATATTACAAAGGTCTCCAAACATGAAAATATGTACATACGCTAATCAGCCTGCACATTTGCTCACACTTGTTTATTATTTCCACTGATCTCTCCACCACAGGATGAGGGAAAATCCCTAGTGTTGCTAATGATCTAGTTCATGCACTGAATAAGTCAATCTAGATCAGGGCAGCAAAGATTAATGGAGTCTTTGCTGTGGGAGTTTTGCTTCTGTTCATAGGAGGTATTAAAAACATTCTCAGCAGTGACTTCATATAAATAAATTTATTCCTATCATCCTGAGCTGAGGTGACAAAAAAAAAAAAAAAAAATAATTCCTTGTTTGATTCACACCCATGACAAAGGAAGCAAAGAAGCCTACAAAACCTCTTTCTTTGCCAATTACGAATACTTACAGTGGGATCTTCTAATGAAAGAAAAATGTTTCTTCCTTTGAGGATCCTTGGGGATTGTATTCTTATTTCTGTTTTCCCAAGAAGGAGTACACTGGAAGGTCAGTGGAGAACCAGAGGATCTGTGTTCTTTCAGCTGGCAGAAAAGGTCAGAGCAGTACATAAATGCCTACTCTGATGGACTCCAGGCAGTAATAAGGAAGGCCATAAGAAGACCTATAAATAACCAGTATATTTGCCCTTTCTTGGCATATTTCCTGGAATAAGGTGTTGAAAGCACTCCCAAAGACTTGATGGAAAGGAGTGCATCAGAGCAGCAAGCAGTGCTGCTCCCCTCTTGTGGCATCATGCACAGAAGGACACTTCAACTGTCACAGACTCCCAAAGTCTCCGTTTTCATGCTGTGATCACATAGCTGGACTCCCTGGGTCCTGTCACTCCAGCTGACCCTGGAGTTCACCAGGACCCTTTGCACAACCCAACACCCAGGCTTTGGGGAGCCCTGTCTCCTTATGGCTTTGACCAGATTTTACATCGTCCAAGCAACTGCTGCACCCTCTTGCTGGGTCCCAGGAGGGAGTTATGAAACACAACATCATGGGTGAAGCCTTTTAAAAGTTACAATATAAAGCATCAGACTCTCCTGCCTCTGTTGGCTATAATTTCTTAGGTTTTTTTTAATTCCTGAAGATGTGAGCAACATCAGAGCAGCCTGTTGCTTGAGAGGTTTTGTTAGCTTCAAAGGTTTGACTTCATCCAGAAAGTACCAGTTAAGTCTCCCCTAATGCAGCAGCACTACCTCCAAATACCATAATCATGTGCCTAGCCCTATATGTTGCAACCTGGTAGGTAAACAACAAATCCCTATAGCAAAGCGTGCCGGGGCTCTCCAGGCTTCACTCTTTTCTTGTGATCTGCACTGTATTCCAGTGCCACAGCAGAGTTGTTCTCTTGCAGAGGAGTCGCAGCATGTGCTGAGATTACTTGATCTCAAGTCAAGAGCACCAGCACTGAAACACAGTGAGCTGATGTGCTTTGTTATGCCTAGTATCACATCTGCAGAGGACATGATTTGAGAGAAGGATGCTCTGCCTATCTCTGCTATGTAGCCTGAGATGATCAACAAAACTCGAGGAAAAAATTATTAGTTCCATGTTTTAAAAAAAAAAAAAATACAAGACTTTTGTTTAGGAAGCAGGCAAGGATAGAAAAGTAAGCATATGGAGAGAGTGTGACTTGCTTTCTTCCTCTTGTGTTGCAGCTTTCCTGAACTCCAGGGAAATGAAAGGAGCCACTTTGCATTCTACCATGGTCGGGACTTCACAAAGCTAAATTATATCACTCAGCTACACTGGTTGTTACTAAAGAAAGATGATAAACAAATAACATCCTGAGAGAGCTCAGGAATAAAGAGGCCGGTGCTATTGTTCAGAGAGATGGAACAGAAAACGTGAGAGAGGCAACAGGGAGAGAAGCTATTATTCTGTACAAACCCAGTGAATGCTTAAAAAAAAATAGCTCTTGCATTTGCTCGAACAGTTTGTCCAGTGCCAACACACCAGGTTTCAGAGGGTCAGTTCTGATCTTCATGAAATGCAGCAAATTGTAACCATTTGTATAGATTTGTATAGGGTAATAACCTCATCTTTAATGCTACCAGCAAGTCAACGACAGATACAGTGTAGCTTTCTATGGACTGTGTTTGGCTTGCACCACTCCGTAGATGCTACCAGTTAGAAAGGAGGAAAGTACAGCAGAAGACTGTGTTTCGGTTTGAATCAAGCCTGTCAGTGTTAAACAGGAAATCTGGGTCTGGGGTGGATTCTCAGGATAGCCATCTGGAGCACACATCTGGAGAGAAGTTAACCAGTGGCTGCATGCCACTATAATCATTCCTCCCTCAAGTACTGCAAATGGAGCATCAAAGCAGAAAGCAGGTGGTTCTTCCAGGAGGTAAATGAACCACAGAGAAGGGTCAGAAAGTGTGACACACATTTGATGAGGGTTTTTTTTTTTCTGCTCATAAAAATTGTCAGAACAAATTACCCATTGGATGTTATACCAGGTTACTACATGCCCAACATCTCCATGCTTGTTGGTTTGCAGAGAGTGGAAGTTCAGTGAAAAGTTTCCTCAAACAGGCATTAGCTTAGACAGTATAAACCAGGATTTAGTTTGTCACATGAGTACAGATCTACTGTACTCCAATATTGAGAGAATTCATCTCATCTCATGGACATTACTACTAATTTGGGGACAGCAAATCTGGGAACTTGTGAAATCTCTCAAGGACTTCAAAAGTTTTCTCATTCTGCATCAATGTAACCCTAAAACCCCCGATATAAAAGGAGAACACCCACATGGGACACAAGCAATGCGAGTTAAGCTCCTGCTCTGAGCCTCCTTCACGCCCATGAGTGCCTGCTGGTTGCTGCCTGTTGCTGGGAGGGCTCCACCTGTCCCATGGCAGTGATCTCACATTGAATAAAAGATGTTAATGCAGAGCAGGAGCTTGAACTGCACCTGTAGCAAGCAAGAGCTCTAATGCAGAAGCAAGCTGCTGTTGTTGAGTAGGTCTAGTCAAAACCTTGGTCAAAAAGAGATTAGAACCGAGAAACTTTTTCCTCAAGAAAACTGTGGAAGTTCTGTGAATGCTGATGCAATATCTCTGAAAAGACTTTTTTTTTTTTTTTCCTTCTCTCAAAAAATGCTGGTAACATAAAATGAAATGTTTTCTTGAGAATTTGCAGATGGAGCCTCAACACTTGAAAAGAACCATTCACTCATGAATCTCAATGTCCAAACTTCACCTACATCTGAAGTCAAGCATTATCTATACTTCTTCAGCACCATACACACGGCGAAGTTGGAAAAAAGGTGCAGACCCAGACAGAGAATCCCAAAGCTTACAGCTCTGGCCAGAACACCCACTACATATATATAAAGACATCACGGACAGCATGGATATTTCTTCAGGGTTTCCCAGACCTCTTTGGCCTGGTGTGTTGCACTTGTCCCAGGCCTTCTCAGAGGAGGTGACACCCCTGCCTGCCTTGGCAAGCAAGCCAAAGAAGAAGGCTCCTTCTCTCATCTCCTGCCCCAGAAGATGAAACTTTAAGAGCCTCTCTCAAATATTATTCTTGTTATAGTATCTGGATCCAAGGTACAGGAAGAAAGACAAGTATTACTATTTAGGAACTATGAAAAGATTGAATTGGTCTAGAGTTCATCCTGTATGAACAATGACTTGAAAAAATCAGTGCTGTGAAGATTCTGACAGGTTGGTGACCTTTCAGCTTATACTGTAAGTGATTTCAGTCTTGGGAGTTTGCTCCTCACAAAAGCTCCTGTCTGTATTCTGTACTGAGACAAACTGCAGCTTTAACTATTCTGCTGGCCCAACATTTACAGAAACTACTACTGGACATGGACAGAATATATAAACCAAAGTGGCAGCCAGAAACTCTGAATTTGTAATGGGAACATTCCCTTGGCGGCACACAGGAATCAGAAAGAGGTGGTCCACGGCCATAGATCTTTTTGTAGTACATATTAAAAACGCAGCTGTGGAATTTTGGGGATTCACAATGAGATAGGAAGTTTCTTCTTTATCAGTTCAGCCCTGGCCTGGACCAAGAGAGTTCAGAAAGTTGCTACCATTTCATGCTTAATGCAAAAGAAGGCGAAGCCTCCACATGTTTCTCAGAAGACAGTCTGCACACAACTTTGGAAATAAAACCAGCAAGTCTGCACCCAACAGCAACATCAGGAACATTCACATCCAAGCAGGGGAGCCACGGGGGACTGACCAGCTCTCTCGTGCCTATCTACTCCCCTACAGAAGAAACACTGATGCACTTTCCTGGCAGGCACACAGTGACTCCTTATCTATGGACTGACAACGCTGAGTTTTGTGTCTGCCCAAGGCCAGACCGATTCCTGCTCCAACAAGGCTGCAGAAAGGCAGCTGGCTATTTTTGTGCTATACTGCAACCATCTCCTGCCCAAGTGGTTTAGGTGGAACTTGCAATAACTGCTGCATTTGGGGTCATCTTTCACTTTTAGCCTAGGACCAATTCCCTGGGTATTTTTAGAGGGTCTTTCACATAGCTTGCTGTGCAAGTCAATGCTTATATTAAAGGAGTACTCATTGTCCAGCAAATAGAAGAGAAAGTAGAGAATGACAGCTCAAATCTTTCACTTGCAGTGAGATCTGCACTACTGTAACCAGGCATTTGGGTTAATTTATCTCATACTGGGTCACTTGCATTAACCTAGGTTAAGTATAATACTAGTGACTGTGTTTTCAGGTCTTTGAATTTGGGTTTTCTTTTCATTTTCTCCTGTTTCTTTAAACCCACTTTAAAAAGAGGTTATTATTCTGAAATTGCTTTTAAGAATTTATATGTAAAAGGGATTAAGAGAGGCAGGTCTCCTGCCCACACTGCGATTCACTGAGCCCACACAAACACAAATAATGAGTAAAGCAGGCGCTACCAGACACGCTGGCTGGGCAGAGCTCCCAGAGAGGCCCTGGCCACACACTTGCAGAAGCCAGCAGAGGTAGGAAACAGTTCCTGCCACAGTATCTCCACTGTGTCTAAATTCTGTTCAAGCCCTTTTTTTTTTTTTTTTTTTTTTCTCCTTCTTTTCCTCCTCTCCCCCTCTCAGCAGACGAGAGCAACAGAGGAACCTCCAGTTACCGGACATAGATCAATCAGCCTCTAAACTACCAGCCTGCTCCGACAGCAAGGCCATTTGATGCTTGAGTATATGACATCAACCCTCACACTCCAAAAATCATATACCTGGATCTCACCAGACATGTCCTTTCCTACATAGCTCCAGTAAGACTGAGAAATTCCACTTATGTCAACTGCATGATCAGGTCTACAGAACGTGCTGATCACAGGCAACACTTCTTGGTCACATCTGACCAATTGCACATGTGTTTTACCTGCCACCTGTTCTTGTATTTTCACATTTTTTTCCTGAACAAGACACAAGATCATTAAACTCATATCTCATTTGGGTTACCAGGCCTGTTTTGAAAACCCAGCCACTTCAGGGAGTTGGATAAATAGGAGGCAAGTTTCACAGAAATACTGGTCTTGTAATATTTACACAAGGTCATACAGAGAACCAAATTCAGCTCTCACTTCTGAGAGTTAAACTCAACTCTCCAGAGTCCTTTTCTCCTAGCCACTAAACCAACTTTTCTTTTCCTGAAATTCTCCTCTTTCAAAAGCAGTTCCCTAAGGCATCTGCTACAACACATAAAGCATCCTGACAAACACCATCAATTTAATTCGTATTAATGGTAATGAAAGTTAAATAATAGATGTTGCCCACAGTATTTGCACATCTGTAAGTTCTGCCACATTGCTTGGAAAAAAAAAAAAAAATCCCTGCATTTCTTATGCAGAAGAGATGGACAATTAGCTCTTTAAAACAAAAGTCTCTCTTCATTAACTGGAGACCGAGCCATTTGTTGCCATTTATCTAGCGTGATTCTCTAGAGCAGAATAATGAATGTATCAGAATACAGGCTGCTCGTGCCCAGCCACGTACCTGCATGGCCCGGCAGACTCACAGCACGATGGTTGGTATTGCAGGCAGATCTGCCAACAGCTCCCAGGGGCTGGACCCATGGAAGGCAGCCTCCCTTCCCCTGCCAAGCAACACAACCACGCTTCACACACCTCCGTGTGTTTTATGATACCTCCTGCTGCGCGTTATGCTGACAGGCCAGAGGAAGCCAGTACAAAATGTTCCCTGCCCTGTGCCTAGCAGATGGCAGGACTGGCAATTATACAGCCAAGACCCAGCCAACACAGCACTGAGCATCGCACTGTGCATCCACAGTGCTGAGGTGCTCTGGGGAGGACCAAAGACAGCACGACAGCCTAATACCAACACCACAGTCTACCAGGCACCTTGAAACCCATTGGCACAGCCTAGAAAACAAGTCAGGTCTGCCATTGGGTGCTGGATTTGAGAGAGAAGGGGCCAGCCCTTGGGAGAGACATGTTAACTTGGTGCTCCCCTCCAGCAACAGCCCCTGAGCAGAAAGCAAAGCGACCCAGCCTGACTTGTCAGCACTGGCTGGAAGGCAGCTGCTACCATGAGAGTTGAGAAAGTTTGTCTTCTTGTACAGGGGGAAAGCAGTTGGTTGTGGAAGGTAGAAAAATAAGCTTCCAGTGCTGCAGTTCTCCCTTCTCTTGTTTGATCCTGGATTTCAGGCTTTTGCAGGTGGCTACCTGGACGGACACAGTATTAAGACCACAGAACTGCACAACACATTTTCCACTTTCCAGAGACTGGCCATTGAGTGAAGCGCCAATGCCAATTCATCACTACAGAGTTGCTCAAATCCTCTCCTTTCTGCTGCCAGCTGGGGCTGAGTGCTCTGGGTAAAATGCCAGCAGTCGAAAGGTTAATAGCAATGGGACTGCAATTCAAGCTTGCGAAGATAAATGAAGGTAGAGTGCAAGGAAAAGAAGGGAGGGAGGATCCTTGTTGTGATCTCATGGCAGTCTTTTTCTTCTATCATCATCATCTAAAAAGCACGCTTATCGAATTCACTCTCCAGCAGGCCCATTGGAGAGAGAGCAGAAGACAAAATGTCCCTGAAACTCACCCAGTCTTGGGAAAAGCAGCACCATGTCTATTGCTGTAACACATGAGCAGCCCCAAATACATCCTTAGCTGAGACCCGTAGCACTGAAAAACTTGCTGGAAAAACTTAACAACTCATTGCATGCTAGAGACCATATACATCATCTTGGTGCTGGATACAGGAAAATATACCACTGTGGACTCAATACAGATTTCAGTGACTCACTCGCAGAGGTGCAGAGACACGGCTTACTGCTCTAGAGCAGGGAGGGCTCAGGCTGCATCCAGAGACTTCAAAATCCTGAAACCAGCCTTGATGCTTCCCATATCTAACGTGGGCATGAGCTACTCTGAGTAACCTCAAAGCTACAAGCACAAGGAGATGCTGCAGGACTTGCTCACAACAGCTAACTGGGATATTTTAATACAAACTCAACAGGCAGTTTAACACACACACACACACACACACACACACCCAAACAATCACAACCCTCACTCAAGTTGCTGACATTCAAGGAGTTATTTTTCACTCCTGTTTTTATTTAATCATTTCACAGCTGATGTTCACATTTATCTAAAACAAAACAATTTTAATTTTGATAAACTCCTGTGACTGAGCTCAGCACTCAAAACTGGCAGTGAAGAATAAGAGGGAAACAGGAGAAAAATGCAATGCCAAAAAGAACAAGAAGGATGATCTTTTAATGTAATACTTGCAAAATTCAGAAAGCTTTTAACATATGTATTTTTCTGGGGGAAAAAAAAATATTTTATTGAAAATTAACATGTAATGAAGAATTATGATCAATTGTGTTTCGGTTATGAGAGAATAAAGCTAGAAGTAATGTATTTAGACCCCCATCACTCAAGATCCTACTATCTGAACTGCAATTCAACAAAACATTTAAGAGAATAATATGAACCACATGACCGATTCTATTAATTTCAAGCCAGGATTTTCTTTTTCTTCTATCTGTTTCTCATTTTTAAAAGTAGCAACAGGTTTATGCTGGGGGGAGGGGAATATAGCCCAAGCTTAGCAAATAAATTATACAAGCAGATCTGACTCTCCACGTACTTACAATTAAGGATGCAGTTCTTGGATACTGATGGCAAACATTTTAAAAAACAAATATGTGAAACTTAATTTTTTTATTTGTAAGTAATGATAAATTACAACACTAAATGAATTATTTATGGTATCCTAGGTATAAGAAATCAACTTTGTTGCTTCACTGATTTCAAAACCAGTCCTGCACTCTATATCCTATAGAAAACATTTCTTCCCACAGTCCCCGCAGAAGATTTATATATCAAGTTTCTCATTTTCCTGCAGCAAACAAATTCTGAAATGAAATTTATTTTTAAACCATATTTCTCATCTCTAACAGGAAAGTTGAGGTAACACCAGAATGGCATTTTGGAATATAAGCAGTTTTTAAGACAAAAGATTTAAATAAAAAAAAAAAAAAAAAAAAAGAGCAGTGAGCCTATAAAGAGTTCTGCACAGCTCAGTCACAAATGTTATTGCATACCACAAACCAACTAAAAATGTTCTTTTCTTCCATTCTTCCTGTCATTTCTTCTCAAAAAATTTTCATATACCACCTCACAAGCATCCATTTGCATTATTTATAATAGTAACTTGTAACCACAAATGAGGGCACATAGTTCATTTATATTTCACAGCATTAAGAGGGGTATTATAACTGGAAACAGTAAATAGGAAATATAATAGCATTCAGCTTTTTCACGCCCTGTGAACTAACAGGTATTGAAACTTTGTGAAAGTCTAAGTAAATGAGAAACTTTTTCTGTTAGGACGGATTTGAAGCGTGATGAAAACATGAGTTACACAAAACAAAAAGAATTGGAAAAGGATGCATGCACCGAGCACATCAATTCTATTTAAATATCCCCCAACAAACTAATTTTAAAAAAATTTACATAACTTTCTCTGTGAAACTCCAAATTGAAGTGCTTGAACTCCAGCCTAAGCTAAGAAGTTCCAGCCCCCCTATAATGGCAAAAACCCTGCAGAAAATAACCATCTCTGCTTGAAGTCAGAGAGGGATGTCGGAGCTCAGGATTGGGCTGGATCAAGCCCACCTTTGATAAAGTGAATAGCTGCAAAATTCAGTTTATAAGTACTCCCACTCTATTAAAAAGTTTTAGAGAAAATGCTGGCCCCAAATCCTGCACACAGCTCCCATGAATACCGATAGACTCCTGTTTACACAAGGTTAACTATAATAAGTATCAGCGTTTCATCTTTGAGTAGACAACATTTGACAGTCCAAGGGCTGAGGAGATCCAGCCAGATACAAAACTATTGAATTCCATCTACTTCAAATTTCTGTCTACTTTTAGGAAGGGTCAAGGAACTGAAACTTTATAGCTGAGAAGCAAGAGAAAGCATTAGTTTCCTGGCATGTTTTATTTCCTGAAACTGCAGAACACATGCTATCAGAGACTGCATCAGGAAGCTCAAATCAGCCAAACTGACCAGAGTCAGTGACGTGCAGATACCACAGCAACATCTGCCCAGCCCAGAGAGAACTGGTTTCTCAAAGGCTTAGAAGGCATATGGGCAACAGAACATTTAGCAATCACCAACTTCTTGTGAAGATCTCTAGGGAAATAGAGAAGCAGGCTGTGAAAAGCCAATAGTCTTCAGGAAAGTCCTGAAGAACTGAACTCATGAGACTATGGCTCCCGTGTATGTATTTGTGCACAGTACGACAGTGAAACAAAAAAAAACATATCAGGAGGTACCAAGAGGACACTAAAGAGTCATAAGAAATTACTCCAAAAAGTCACCCCATCTAGCTTGGTACAGATGGTTTTGCTGGGATTAAAAACTGCCATATCACAAACCAAGTTTTATCATAAAAATAAGCATAAATGGGGAGGCTCTGTAGAAACTGGTTGTTTCTGGTTTTCACAAGGCCATCACAGCACCTGGGAAAAAGCAGCAAAAATCTATACCACTGGTACGAAATGCACCAAAAGCATCACCAAAGCAAAGTTTTGCAATGATGCCAAATTTCAGCAAATCTCCTAGGACATGAGTGCCTAATTCCCAGCTATCACTTCAAAAGGCTCAGACTAAACTTGGATGCACTGCAGATATCAAGGACAAAAAAAAAAACCTGTAAGACAACTTTGGGAGCAATTAACCTAAGGAGTATGTTGGGACATGCAGCAGAGACAGCAGTGAGGGTGCAGAAGAGGAGAGCAGAATTGTCTCTGCTCCATCAGAGATACCACAGGCCACTGCTAGGACACAAAGCTAGCCCAGGAAAGGGACAGGACTGCTGCCCTTCAGAAACACTTCTGTCCCTTCCATAACATATGGGCAAAGAAAAGAGGTACTGATGGAAGCATGGCAGTGGGGCTAACTCAAAGAACTGAGTCACGCTTCTGCCTGGCTTTAGCATTTGGGGCTGACCACTTCAATTCTTCATGGCTGGATTTACTCATTGTGTTGGTTACCCAACAGCACCATAGCAGACAGACACAGTCTCCATCAGTCCTACTCCCAAGTCCAGTCTCATCACAAAGCTTTTCTGATCTCAATGCAAATGGGCTCTTGCCTACTTGCATTGCTAGAAACCAAGCAAAGAAAATATTCATGGTAGTGCTATAGCTCTGAAGACCTCTGTGCCAAAGAAGAGAAGCTCACTTATTTCAGAGCCATTTGTATGCAGATGCTTTTTCTGATTTGCTTTTGAAGCGCGGATCCTGAATTCAGTATTCCTATTGCAGGGGAAGCATAAAGCAACTGCAAAAAGAGGGAATGCAGCTGACCACAGCAATACAACAATTATACTGCAAGAAGAGATCAGAGGAAATGCATATAACACTGCAATGTTAACACGGCAATTACTCCTGAAATCCAAGCCCCAGCAAAAAACATTGGTTCCTTTAAGCAAGTATTGAAGATGTCAACATTCATTGCACTTCATATTTCTCTTTTTGCACTTATTTTCCAATGTATTAAAGGAAGGCATGTGAAGATGTTACACTTCATTTCAAGCATCCTTGATCTTTACTTCACTGTTTGTCTCATTTGTTCCAAAAGCCGTTTCTGGTTTCCCCAAGACAGTCACATCACGTGGGAGAAAGCAACAAAAAGCAGGGAAAGGACTAAAGGCTTTACACTGATTTCCAGGGTAGTCTCTCTGCTACACAAGCTGCAGTTACAATATACAATACAGTTTATTCTCAGGAGGGGTAACCCACACTTCTGTGATTAAGCCTGAAACAGCTTTAGATTCCTGTAAAGCTTACAGCCTAAACCCGTGGCTGACAAGGGGTGTCTAAACTCTTTTCTGTGGACTACCTGCTTTGGAAACACAAAATACTGAAAACCCACACAGCACTGGAAACCTTGTTATTACAGTTTTTCCTAAAGATCAAGAATGACCAACTCCAAGAGCTCATGAATAGGCCAGAAAATCAGGAGGTTAAAGTCATGGTGTTTTGTATGTATTTTTAAAACAACAAAGAAATACATGCAATGTTCTTTTTATTCCCTGTTGTTTGAATCTTAAGGACCACATCATAACACTTTGCTCTCGAAATGCCTTTTTTTTTTTTTCCTTTGCAAAGGAACAGTCTTGTATAATCATAGTACTCTCAAACATTACCAAATACCCCAAGACATTTGATAAAATCACAAGTGTTAGCAACAGTGATTACATGCCATTTCATCCTGCCTCCCTGATTTTTTTGCCTTTCATCCATTAGATGTCAAGTATATTAGGTATCGCACAACTACAACATCTGCTAAATCAATCCAGATGCCTATTTTCAAAGTGGCCACACTAAATCCCCCCTATGAGGAAGAATTGGAGAACATAGCACTTTGAGCAGTACTCCTCATTTTCCTGCCGTCTCCAACCTTGCCTCTCTGCCCAGCCTTGTCTATAGGATATCTTTGCACAGAGCAACTCAGGGATGGAAAGGATTGCAAAAATGGCACAGGCTCTATGCTTCTGTACTCTCCTAATCCTATCTTGGGTGACTGGGACCTGTCCTTTTCCAGATGACTAGTGAAGTCTGAAGGCTGCTCTCTCATTTGCGCTGCAACAGCCCAAAGCTGCAGCCAAGGATTAAGCCTTGTATTAGCTGTACTTGTTAGCTGCTTTTTTCCCTTTCACCGTATCTTTTTTGCCCCGTTTCATCTGTAGGAGGGAAAAATAATATTCACAAAAGCTAATATTTAACTCTGACACCTGGGAGACACTTGGGGGTGACTTACACCATCATTTGGGCCAAATTGCATCTGCAATGCAGGTAACAACAGTTGTACCATCTGGCCCACAATACGCACACTAGCATATAAACATTGATATAATCAAAAATAATTATAAGCTGAAGTTTTCAAAGCCAACTAGCAGTGTCTGGAAATGCTCATTAAAAATAAATTCTGGGGTTCCTCTCTGCAGCACAGGTTTCTCAAGATGTAAATCCTATCACTGAAGGCTTAACAGGACTTACAGAAGACTAGGATGTTTTCAAGAGATGTGCATGTGAAAAAGCCCTAACAAGCAACACATCAGCTTCCCAACAAGCCGGGGAAACAGTACTCCCAGCTACGTCCAAGCACAGGTGAGCTACCCCAACTCTTCTCTAACTGCAGATCACAAACAGCAGCCTGAACACACACTGCTCCCAGTCCCCAGAAAAACTTGCAAAACTATACAAACCATGAAATCCAATATCATCTCTCCAGAGCCACCATCACAGTGCAGAGCAACAGTCAGCATGGATCAGAGCAGGGCTTTGAAAAGTTATAGTGAGCACAAGGCAACAGTTTCTGTAACCTATGCTGGGGCTGCCTATTCACAGCTGAAGTGCTAAGAGCTGAGCATTGTCATTAGAAGAGGGGAAAGGGGCCTGATTGTTTCTTTCTTTGCGTGCCACAGTATAAAAACTGCCTTTCCAGACAGCGGAGGCTGTGAGGATGGCTCCCTGGGTTCCCCTAAAGGTACTGGTCTTCAGCACCTGCTTTTAAATCGATTCTGTGCATGACTTTGTCATGCAAAATCCTTCCCTCACATCCTTCATTCATTCCTCTCTGGTTTCTCTGTCCCCACAGACTGCACTGATGCTTCCTGCAGCCAAGAAAGAGGTGATGGGCTGACCAAAGCATTTCTCATGTTGGTTAGAGAACAGCTGCTTAAAAGCCAGAGCTAGGTGACACTGTCCCAGGAGTTCAGCTTCCTTCCTCTAGTATTCCCAACTGATGCCCAGCTGAGGTTTGAAACAGGCTGGAGACTTGTTTTTAGCAATGCAGAAACACAGGACTGTGCCAAGCCTCCTCCTCTCCTCCCTTCAGGCGAGGACATCAGTGGCAAGTGCTTGTACCATGGTGGTTACCTAATTCTACCAACCCATTTATTTGACTCCCAGAACCAGGACAAAGTAGGCTGGCTTGGCAAATCTCAGAGCAGGGGGAAGTCTGGTGGCTTCAAATTATCCAGAAGTAGCTGGAGGTGCTCAGTTTGCCCACACACCTTGTGCAAAAGCCAACACTGAATCAGTTTTCCCACAAGAGGCAACCCCTGCCTTCAGCACTGCCCCACAGGCATTGCCAGCATCCCTGACGGCCAGAGCTCAGCTAGCAATGTAAGCCCTGGGCCTCTCTCCCTTCAATACCTAACCAAGATCCAAACCAAGGAGAGAAAGCTCACCCCAAAGCTGCCTAGCTAGAGCCTGGCAGATTACTGTGTTTGCCTCCTGAGTCTTTCATGCTCCACTCATCTCTACTTGTTAACAGGATGACCTCGCACCTACCTCCACTTCTTGCAGATACTGGAAAGGGCTGGCTGTGACCCATTACTAGAAAAAAAATGGCCCCAATTTATTCCAAGACAAGAAGCATAGATCTGCCCTGCTGTCAGTTTTTCTATTTGGTGTAACTGGCAGTTGGAGTAGAAGTTGTACAAAGAAGGCCAAGTCGTAAATAGTTTTCTAGTGATTTACTGGAAAACCCATGAGCCAAATTCATCCATGTGGAGAGTTAAAAAAACAAGGCACCTATTGACTCAACTATATATTGGCAGACTGATGCAAAGCACTGAGCTTTCTCTCTAACAGCCTGAGAGAGTGCTGTTATGAGACGCTAGCCACTGCACTAGTCTCCTTCCTCCCAACCTTTCCTAGTCTAGAGTATGCTGTGCACAGCCTGTCAGGACAGAGCAGACATAAACTTGAACTCTGTTTCTAAGATGCACCTGACATTTTTTCTCTTCAAAACTTTAAGAAAGTTTTTCTTTTCAATTTTATCAGCACACACCAAGAGTAGATGCAAGATAAGCAGAGTAAAGAATAAACAAATTGAAATCTTGCAGAGTACCAGAGAATACATCTAACCCTGGGTTCAACTGTAAGAAGTATCTAGAGGGTCAAATTTGTTACTGCCTCATACCCAGTGGAGTAGGCGACAGAGACATGCCTCGGTGCCAAGTGGATGTGAAATGCTGCCAGATCAGATGCAAAGACATATTTTGAGCCTGCCTGGCATTGTTATGAATGATAAACCAAGGTGCAAAAAAGTGTAAAAATCAGGCTCTGGGAGCCTTCTTTAGATGCACAAAGAATTCACCAGGAGGGAAAAGGTTTAAAACTTTAAGCACAGAGCTCCTGGGAATGTAGTTGTTTTGTCTATAGAAGAAGAGAGCTGTCAGAAGCTAATATGTTTTCAATTTGTGAAATCCATGCTATTGGAGCAATCCTCACTGGGTACCTTTTATTTACTTCTTCCTTGGCAAAGTCCAATTACTGAGATGCTCCATGAGTGATGCTCCTGGCCATCCCAGGTGACAGCCAGCTCTGCTGGTGAAAGCAGCAGCTTTTGGGGCTTTTGTGGATGGATCCATTTTATCCTTCTATGTTTGTCCAAAGAAAAGAAAAGCACTAAATGTCCTGGGAGAAATCATGCTTAAGTAACCTTTCTACATAGAAAAACTGCAACAGAGCTATTATCTAGAAACACTTCCTTAACAATGCACCCACAAACAACATTGAGATTGCTAATGTGCCCCAGGATGGCTCATGCTCCAAGTGCAGTCTCCTAGGTTTTCCAGGAGATTCCAGCTCCTTCCCTTTCTCATCTTTCTCTTTTCTCATACAGCAGAAATGACTGACACAAAAAGGGAGACCTGCCTCACTCAAAGTTGCACAGAGCATTAGTGATTTGGCACCAAGAAGCACAGCAGCTCCTTGACCCCATGGCAATTGTCAGGCTACTTCAGCATTAACATCTTCGTTTTGTAATTTGAGTTGTTCAGAAAAATGACTCTAAGTAAATAAATTCTCTGCCTTCCCCAACTACTGAGCTGACTCCCTTCCTTCCCAGCACCTTGTTTTGTTCACAGCTCATCCTGCCAGCAGAGACGTGTTCAGAAACAGAATCAAGTCTCCACGGCTCTGGCGACGCACATAATTCACAGCTGCTGAGCAGAAACTTCTCCTGCCACAGCTTCTCTGATCTCAGCGAGGTCATGTCAGCCGCGTGTCTGCAAACCGTTTAACATGGGGCTTGCTAGCACAGAGCATCAGTACTTGTCCCAGCATGACCTAGGTCACACCTACAAGTTCTCCCTGGCCTTAGGTCTCTGCTGAAGAAGAGGTGCACAGGGGTCATGCTAAGTGCATTAGTCAGCTGGGGGGAACTGAAGAGCCCCTGCCCTGCTACAATGAGGAAGAGGAAGAAAAGGATGAGGTCCCTGGGAGGACTGAAACTGACTGCCAAGCTCCAACATCAACCTTGGGATTGCAGGGACCAATCTGACCTCCGCTGCAGCCCTGAGCATTGACCTACTTTGCAGACAGGCCTACAAAAGCCAAACTTTACATAAGAAACCCTGGCAGCTCCTCATGTCCCAAAACTGAAGTGCCTGTGCAAGTCTCAGCAAAACAGTGGGATGGGTAGAGCTGTCTGAGTGTCACTTTTTCCTTCACTCTTGGCAGACCTGGAGATCTGCTCTGCAGAGGAGGTTCAAGCAGATGTAAAGGAATCCCAGCGCACAAGAGAACACAATCCCAGGCCACAGCAGATGCTAAGGGCACGTCCTCTTCATTTAAGAAGAAAGGCTAATGCTGAGAGAGTTTAAAGAAACTTGTGGTTTAAAGTGTCTGTTGTCTACTAGACACAGCTGCTCTGGCCCAAAGATCAATTGGCTGAAATGCTCCTCCCCTCCCTGACAAGAGAAAGTACAAATGAAGGGGAGCATTTGGTCTTCAGCTCATCATCCCTTCCTACCTGCCCCAAATCCCCTTTTCTAGAGAAAACCATCTTTATCAATTCGCTCTAGTCAAAGCTGTATTAAAAACACACACACACACAACATCTGGTGCCTTTTCTGAGCACTTACACTTCAGAAGGATGCTTTCTGAGAAACCACAACGTTGGCTTTATTCCCAGCTATCACTCTTTTATCCCCTTTTTACTTTCAGTAGTCCTGTCATATATACAGGATTGTTTCATCTCTAGATGCAAGGAGAGCTGCATGCTAACATGGACCAGCAAGAAACAAGGGTGAGAAAAAAATAAATAAATACTCCTGAAAGGAAAGAGAGGCATGATGAACTCCAGTATACCTTAGAGTTTTAAAAATGAACTGTGGTTGAACCCAAAAATTTGATTTTCCCAGAAACAGTGTGGTGTATCAAAGAATACTACTCAAAGCCACGTTCATTCAGCACAAACCCATTTCTGTTACAGCAGCTCAATGGGAAAGGTCCTCCCCACACAGCTCTCGGAAACCTCCAATTTGGACACAGGCAAGAGCTGGTGGATGCTTCTAACCCACCTTTCTGAACAGCTACCACCATCACTCCTGCTCTCCAGAGCTCACTGCTAATTTTTCCCCACCACTGTCACATCCCTTTCTCAGCTGTTTTAGTGAGAAGGATCCTGGTGAGGTGAGCATAGGAAATGCAATTGCGTGACTCCGATCCTGTCCCCTTTAACACCTGCGCACGTGCAGCTCACGTCTATTGAACTCCCCATGGAGATACAGGGTATTACTCAATAACTTCTGCTTACCCGTTTGATGAAAACATGAACAAGATCATTTCAGATGCTATTTGATGCAAGTGAAATTTGAATCCAAAGAGGCAAATATTTACACTTAAACTTCTCTTTTGAGGACTATCTCCTGCTGTTTAAGGGCAGAGAGGACATGACCTATAAATCTATGGGAAATGAGTCCATATGACAAAGCACATCTTGCAGCCAATGAGACTTCATTTCAAGGCACTATTTGAGGCCAGGTTTTGCTGTGGTGTGCATTCAGAGTTAGTAGCTTATTTTGGAGATCGTTCCACTGACATAAAACACGTAAACTAAGGACCGAACAACAGATTGCATCTTCAAATCTAAAATATGTCTACATATTTAAACATACATATTTTAAATGCCTCTCATTTCAGTGAGTCTAGTGAAGAAAAGAGAGCACAGCAAAAGCCCTGAAATCCTTTACTAGTGTTTGCAACAAGCTCAGTTTGAGCACCAGCAGTTCAAACTTCATCAACTGGAAATGCCAGGGTGATTGCAGCTGCTCCAGGGCAGTCAACCACTGCATTGGCTTGGTGGACCAGAGATGACACAGCATCGTACCATTCCCAACTCCCACTCATCCTTGCCATTAAAAGGAGCTAGTGCTATTTCTGTTGGAACTGCATTTAGAAATCCTAAACTGCTGGCTATATTATGTTGGCAACTGCACAAGCATTATTAGTTTGGTTATTACCTGCTACCTGGAAGCTAGCGGGACTATCACCCACTGACCAGGGGACGAGGATGGACCAGTGCTGCCAAAGTTCATTCCAGCACCAGGCACAAGCCACATCCAAAAGCTTCAACCTGCTTTTCACATTCTCACCATACACATGCAGCAATCCATTTACTTCGGGAAAAAAATTAGTGTTTGTTATCAAACCCATAATTAGCTCATTCTTCTAATACTATTTAGTGGAAGGAAGACAGTACTTTAGCTCTAAAAAAACTTTTAGTGTTTTAATATTTAAAAGTTTTGATATTTTTGCTGCATGGGTTGATGGGAAAGCCATTAACAATTCTGCATACACCTTATTAGAAAGGCTGCCCACATCCCAGCTCAGACAGAGCGTAGCCTGATAAAAAGGCTTAATACATAAATACTTGTTTGTGTTTGGAAAGTTCTTGGAGCTTAGCCAAACATTCAGTGTGCGAAGGAAATACAGAGAGACAAGGGCCTGCTTTTAAAGCAATGCTTGTCTGCAGCTCTGTATTATCCTGAGTGACATTTTGTCCAAGTACAGTAATAACACACATCCTTGCCTGCTGCTGAAAGCAAAAGCCAGATTTTAATACCCGATGGAAACGTTCTTGCTTTTGGGAGCATCCAGACCTGGGAAAAAACATTCGGCTTATAAAAATTCTGATTTCTTCACATATAAACGAGCCAGTTTCCAACAACAAAAGCCTCTCAGATAGCATGTGTAATCTCCAAGCTGCTGCCATGACAGCTTTTAGCAACACCTATAACTTATACAGGGATGTTTTGCCACAGATTGCAAGGAGGCAGAGCACTTATTGCTCCAACTGACAAACTGTGAGCCTGGAAGTACAGAGCAGGGCAGTCACTTTTACCATCCAGCAGGTCAGGACCAGGAAGACCTCCAGCCTCCCAAGCCCCAGCAGACCCGAGGCACAGGGTTACAGCTGAGCCACCTGCAAGGTGACCGCTCTCATCCTGAACCAGGGACAAACCATAAGCACATGGTTTACATGTGTTTGGCTTTTACTGAAGTCAGTGAGATGCAAGGACAGGAGGAAGGCTTGACTGACCTGCTGAGCTAAGTTCACACGCACATCTAAAAAACATACCAGGAAATATGGCATCTATTTTTAAATCCTGCTTCATTTTCCTCTCTGGTCAAAGGATACTAGAGCTTAGGGATGGGTCAAGGGATAAGCCAGCAAGAGACAAGTCTCAGGAGAAACCCAGAGCTGGAATTAGTTATCAGTCAGAGCCCTGCCATCAATAAACTCCCAGAAAGTGAGGATTTTCTCCCTAGGGTGATAGGCAGGTGTTTCTGGCAAGTGACAGCAAGTTCACTGCTTCCCATTGTAAAAAAGTTACCCTAAAAAAACATGCTTATGTCTGCCTGAGTAGTTGTATGTATGAAAGGCAAGACTATGGTAAATGCTTCCTATTACAAATAGCCTCTTTCAATATCATGGATAAGAGTGCTACATTCATTGCTTTTGAGGTCCAGAGCACTGCTTGATGAATCTGACCCTGAGGAGCAGCTCCAGGCTGACCTCTTCCATTTAACGGGTCTGAATTTCCTGAAGGGCTCTCCCTAGAGTATGGTGGGAGAGTGATGGAGCGGAGAACAACAGGTCTGTAAAACCAGGAGTGGAAAGGTAGGGAGAAGGCAACTACTCCCAACTTAATAAATGAGTGTGAGGGGTGGAATTTGATGACATGATCAGGCAGCATGTCTAACACAAATTAAATAAAGTGCTTTTTTACATAGATAATTTATGGAACTCCTTGACTCAAGTTATTGCACAAGACAAAGGTTTTTTAAAGAATTTAGTAAGAGACTAGACAAAGCCGTGAAGACTTAGCACCTGAGGGTATGGCTTGAAAGCCTCTGAAGCCGCAATTGCCAAAAACTGGAAAGGTTTATCCGAGACAGGATCAATGTCTATTTACTTCTCATGCCTTTTTCTACGCATCTGCCACTAGACAGGCTTTGTCTGACCAGGTGATGGCTACTTCCAGATTAGCAGTGAGCAGGGGCAGAGGACAGTGTGGAGGGAAGATTGCAGTTGACCCTTCACGTGCAGTACTAGCCTCCAGACAGCAGGACCACCAACCCATTTTCTCCCAGATCACTGCTGAGGATCTTTCTTTGCTTTTCAAAGAGAGGGTCTTTAATTTTGCCTGCCACGGAGTCACTTCCCCATGTGTACATGCCCAAAGGCCAGTCCCATAGTGGCTCATAACATGACTAGCAGACAGGTCTAGCTGTCCTCCAGTGGTTTTCATACCACTGCTTAGATTATCCTTATTAAGTGAAAGAAGATATTTTAAGGTCTTTTTCTCTTCTCATTAGAGCCTCTGTCACAGGAATTACTTGTCACCACAGGTTTAATCTTCCACAGAGTCCAGCTTTCACGTGTTTGCATTCATGAGATGAGGGACAGAACATGAGGAGGAAATTGGACCAAATTAACCTGCTCCCATGACAATCCACAATAATAACAAAAGTGGAAAATGGCAGAGAATTAAACTGTTCTTGACAAAAACTGTAATGACCTCCAAGAATGCCTCTAAAGTAACTGTCCAAGTAATAGTTTCCAAGTGAAATTTCAAGGGTACGCTATGCAAACTCCCCTTGCAGAATTTCAAGCTACCAGTTAACAAGCCTGAAAAAAGAATGAATGAGAGGAAAAGGTAATCAATACTATAATTAGCAACATGGTAATCTGAAACAGGCTGATTTGGTTAAATAAGGACAGGCAGATTGGATCAGGAAAACCTCTAAAGTGAAGAAAAGAGTTTAAATTAGATTTGGTTTTAGCACTGGGAAAGAAAACACTTTAAAAGAAGTTGTACAACAGGGTGCCTTGCTCCATTTCAAACTCAAAATAATAATTGAGTGGAAAAAACACTCAAACAAAAAAAAAACAACAAGCAAATCAAACTGATTTTAGATAGGATATCCTTAACTAGTCAATCCCTCAATAGTCAGGGCAGAATTAGAACAAAAGGCCATCTGAGGCTGGGCCAATCTTCTGAATAAAAAGGATGTCCAAAATAAAAATATTTCTGCTGAGCGAAGAACAGAGGCTGTCTGCTGCATTTTCCCTTTTAAAGCTGAGTGAGGTAGCCAGTGCTATGTTTTCCAGGGATTAATAAAGGAGACAGAAAAAAACCCTTGTTATTGTCCTTGTAACAATGGCTGTGTCACTATCTAAATGCTACTGTTCAGAATCAATATTTCTTGCCATCATGTCAAAGACGAAATTCTAGAGGTTGTCCCTGAATCATAAAAAGAGACTGAAGTGTCATCTTCAGGATAATGCTGTGTTCTGACACACCAGCCACAGGCCACATCTAGGTGACATAAAAGCACCCTGGCCATATCAATGCACAACTGATCACATCCAGGAACAGTAGAAATATAAGTTATTCCTTCAAATAAAACCAAGTAGTGATACAGCGTTGTCATAATACACCTCCTTAATCTAGTCAAACTCTACAAGAAGAAAGAAAGTAATCCTTAGAGGATTTCCACTAAGTAGAAACAATAATATATTACCTAAGGGCTTAATACCACTATACTGACAAAAACCTCTGAAATGTAGTGAGACTGAGACTCCCAAATTCCAGTTTAGTACAGTGAGAAATTCATGGGGGAATCATCTGTCCAACTTCAAATACCTGTAACATGAATATTTACATATGAAAATTCATTTAGACTCCATGCATGAAGAGCTAGGTACTTCTGGAGGGAAATCCCTTTCATTCCATTACTGATGGATAGACCAAAGCAGCATTGCAGATGAGTAATGCCAAAGATAAATCCCATTTCTCCTGTCTAAAAAACCCTAGAAACTAGTTTTGTGGCCAAGATATAGAGTTGTCTTCAAAATTTGTATAAAACAGAAAACTAAGAAAGCCTCGGTACCAATTTAAAAAAATACAGCATTGAGTTAGTCACCAAGTCACTCTTGTCACACAGAGCAAACCAAATTCTTGTTTCAGAAAATATCCTCCAACGTCATAAGTGAGCCCAAGGGCATATTGGCCAAACTTCTGTTTCTTTCTTTAGATACATCTCAGTCCCCCACATGGACAATTAATCTCTGTTTTAGGAATCAGTCTACAGAGCACAGTTGCAGTCAAAGCTATCATTGCCAAGTGAAAGCAGTGGGTAGATGACTTTGTGTTAGATCCCTGGTTTTAAACTGTTCCTTTGATAAAAGTTGGCTTTGAGGCAAAAAAAATAACTTGGTATGAAGACACACAAGCAAGCAACGGTCTGAAAGGCACTTGAATCTTGGTGTTAACGTCCCAAGACAAACCCTTGGACCAAAATCAGGTCAGATAATACCACAAAATAAAGGAAAGGGAGAGGCACAAAATGCAGTTAAGTCTTAGAAATTGTTTAACTTGTCAGTGGATGAGTTCAGTATCTGTTTCTACGCTCCTCCCAATTTGTTGAAGCTGATTTTGGTAAGAGTGCAAGGGAGAAAAGCCCCGCAATTTAAATAGACCTTTCTGACTGTCAGTTAGATTGATTACAGTTTTCTGCAAACAATACATTTTTAAATAGTTCTTTATAGAGTTTATTTTATTCCCAACATTTTCCCTACTATAAAAACCTCATAACAAATGCAATCACATTTCTATTCACTGCTTCTCCAAAGTCTTCCTCCCTCCCTTTTCTCTGGCCACCTGTTAGCTCTTTCTTCTCTAAATTTAACTCCCTTAGCTTTGTTTGGTAACCTTTTCCTCATGCCCTCATTATCTGAATTTTGCTCCTGCTGTGGTAAAGCTGATGGGGGGCTGGATCTATTTTGGAAAGGAGCAGGGGAGGAGCTAATGAATCAGTCCATCAGTAGAGGTTTATTTATGGATGTTTTTCCTTAAAAATAAATAAATAAAATTTTAAAACCAAGGTCCTCTACCACCTTTTACAAAAGTTCACAGCATAAAGATAACATTGGAGTGTATTTGAATATTTCAAAATATGTCTCATTTCTGGTTATCTATTACTTTGCCTGAGTAGTAAAAAGGCACTGGATAGTCCTTTACAGCTGTGAAAGGTAAATAAAGCATATTGGAATTGTGACTCATTTGTTCAACACTTGCTCAGTGTTAACACAGTGACCGTGGAGAAACCGTGGGCAGCACAGAGGCACAGTCCCATGGTTGCCCGAGGCCTCTGCATCTAGCAGGTAACACAGTGACATCCTCAGCTGGCTGCTGCTGCTGCTTACCCCCCATCTCTAACTTGGTGGTGGCTTATTCAGCAGTAATTCCCCTCTTATCTGCCACAACACGGTATTTGGGCAACTGCCTCCTTGAGAATGCAGGTAACTCCCTCTTCCTATTCCATCCCACCGACCACCAAGGTTCCTCACTGATCCTTGGCCAAGGTAGATCTGAATGCTGACTTAAGAGTCTCTCCATGAACTGGTGATGGTATCCAGCCACCCCTCAGCCGGCACATGTATGGAAATATATTGTTCAGAGAAAAAAGGGAGGACTTACAGAATAAAAGGCAGGGAAGCGAGGACAAGGCACGTCTAACTGGAGACCTTGGTCATGGGTCACTTCCCAAAAAGGATAACAAATAGAGTAAATCCACACCACTGAGCAAAGAATACATTGCTCTAAATATTGCGGTTTGTCTTCCATTTCACTCACAGCACTGTTCCCCAAACTTTGCTGCATAAACTGCAGCTCTCTGTTGGAGTATCCCATTGACCCATTACACACAAAAACCACCCCAAAACCCTTTAGAGATGGAGAGAAGCTCCAGGCATAGTCCGATTCAGCCATCTTGGCCATCCAGGATGCAGGAGAGAAACTGTTAGGTAGCACGATCCCAGCGGAATGAATAATTGCTGCCTTTCCGCATGTCATGTTCAGCGTATCCTGTTCAGCCAGCCCTGCCCAACGCACTCTTCTGCAAACTTCTTGACTGCCCCAATAAATCTAACCTTGAGCTGGTACAATTTCAAGACTCTATGGAAACAGGCTGATGCACATAAAAACCACACAGCTAGTGCACAGTGAGGTTACTAAATGAATGAATTTGGATGCAAGTAGGAAAATAAAAGCTATATTTCACCTACAGAGAGAGCTTGGAAAGCCTTGCTCCCACAAAGCATATACTGATTTTGAAAATATAGTGAGCTTGTGTTGGGACACAGAGGGGAGATATTTTTAAAATGCCAAAGTTGCTGGCATAGCACCAGGCGTTGGTTTAATTTCATTCTCATACTTGCTCAGAGCCAAAATGAGTCATCTTCCCCATGAAATACAAATCTGTACACAACGCTAGCTGTTAATTACCTTTCCTGTCTCCATTAAAGAGCGAAGTGACAGTTTCAACCTCTCCCTGGGCGAGCATTGTGTTCTCTCGCTGTCTCCAATCCTCGCCAACAAATCTGCTGCTACAACTCAAGTGGCACTTGAGATATTCAGTCTAGCATTTCAACAACAGTATAATAACTGATAATTTGACAACAAGAAGCCATCTTTAGAAAACTCAAGCCACTTGTAACCTCAGTAGAAACAAATAGAGGTATTTCTTCACCAGGCCTGCCCACAGAGCAGCTCATTTGGCCCCGGCCAGCACCGATCCCTCCAAGGCTGGAGCAGTCATCTCCAACACATTGCTGGTTTAGCACATTGGCTCCATCAAATCAGGGGTTTGTCCTTCATTTATTTACATGGCTATACTATTATGTACATAACATTTTGAGAATAACAGGACTCAAAGGAGATGATATCTGGCTACGAAGTGATTGCTCTGGGCATTCCCAGCCAGAGTACCACCCCCTCCAGCTCTGAGGAGGTCACCTCTACAGCTACGCTGTCACCTCAGTGACCAGGATCCTTCTACCCCTCATATCTCCCAACTCCGTTGACATCAGCTAGTCCACCAAAATATCCCAAGTTGCTCAAGTGCCTTTTTACCTTTGCACAGTGCCTTAACTGGAAGGAATGCAAGTGTTATAGCAGCTGCCACCAATAAACAGTCAAAAAACCTGAACCTTCCATATTCCAAAAATTACAGTGGCTTTAGACATGACAAGCAAAAACTTAGTTCTGCTTGTTCTCTAGGCTTTCAGTTATATGGGAAACTCTCCAATTATGCTGTCAAGACTTCTTGTGTAAACATAACGGGCAGAAAAAAAAAATTTCCATACAAAGTAACTCATTTTTGAAACATCCTTTTGAAGAGCTTCATGTATAAAGTGAAATAACATAAGATTTAGAATATAATCATAAGGAAAAAAAAAAATCAGGTAACACTGAAGTTGCTACTCATTTACAGTTGTAGCAGAAATTCATTCTTATGCAAAAATGAATCAAGATCCATACAAGACTTAGCCCACTAAGCCTTTGGGATTCAAATAGATTAGCGTACTCATGCTGAGCCTTCCCAGAAGGGCAAACCTCACTTTTGTGTGTACTGCAGCGGTTAAAGAAACAAAAATCTGCAGGAACTGAAAACATTGGAATTTGAACGCCTTCAAAGGCAGCAGGGAAAAAAGTAATACCCACTTCTATTTCTGTTCATAAGTGCAGTGTTTTACCCAGCCAGAACAACCTTCACCCAAAACCTCAGAGCAACTTGCTAACCCTAATCAGGTCTCACTGGCCACCTCTACATTAGAGAACACAGCTAATGCGTCTTTAATACTTTGTGTCACTACAGGAGAAGATTGATGTGTTCACAGCAAGGTTTTGGATCATTTTCTTGTACCATGCCATGGGTTATTCTCTTAGTTCAAGCTGAAGGCCACTTTAACAAACTAATTTATTTTTTTTCTTAAACCAGCTGCACCTGATTTATTTACTTATTCATCTGAATAAGTAAATACAAACATCAGGGTTGATATCTTTATAGCGTCTTTCTCACTCAAGAACCAGGGACTCATTATATCACTACTATGACAAGCCCTTTTTGTTGTGAATTTATTACTTCATCATAGTATGTTGAGTATTGAGTAGAACAGCACCAACTCAAACCAGTTCATTACTCATCTACTTTGTGGTTTATGGGGGAAAGCTCTGAAATTATTAAAAATACATACACAAGAGGACTAGCATAATTTCTCAGAAGCAGGGAAATTTCCAGTTACCACCCGTATCTTATCTGAGAAACTAAAGAGTACAAGAAAATACTAAAGGAAATTCTTGATCATTAGAGTAATTTCACAAAGGTATCTAAAGAACAATGCAGAAGACTGAATTTCAGGCTTGCAAGGTTAATCACAGAAAATTCATCTACATGACACAGACTACCTAGTTTACTACTGCCGTTTTTTTTTTTTTTTCCATAAAATAGTTTAAAGTTAGTTATTCATTTCATTGAACTTTTCACAGGGTTGTTCATCACATTTTACCATTGTGGCGAGTGACTAATGACCTTGAAAAAAAAAAAGTAGCCATATGAGCATTAGCAGAATAATATATACTCCAGATTAAGGAGGGAATGTTCAGCTTTTGCTCAGTGAAGTATGCAGCTTGCTCGACAAAGAATGATTTATAGGGAAAGCAATAGGAAAGCTCATGATGTTTTGGAGATAGAGAGTAGGCATAAGCAAAGCTGCGGCTCACTGCAAGCAGAATCCTAGCCAGCCACCATGGAAATACTAATATACTTTTGTGCTTGAGCTCACCTAGCCTGTACCTATCTTATTTAATTCCTTGAATTCAGGGCCATCATGAATAACAGGCTCTGTTGCATTTTATTCTCACAGACTGGGGAAAAAATGGAAACAGAGTCACAGCTAAACGGGGTAAGACTAGGATCTACTATTTTCCTTTCAAACAAAGGAGGAATTATTCCATAGTGAGTAGCTGAAGGTGCAAGATGCATTGCTACAGACTCCCAGTGGTATGGCCTGTTCATGGACAGCTAGCTCGTAACTCTCACTGGTTAGGACTTTTTCCCCTGAAACTTGAGTTGTCTCTCAATCTCTTTAAAAACCTTAATGCTGCTAATACTAGCTATATAATTCCAGGTATTCTTATTCAGATAAAAAACAACATGCCCTTGCTGAAACCTTTGGTATGTGTGAGGGGCTTCGTACTGATGAGCTCCAACAGATATGAGAGCTGTGTGCAAAAAAAAAAAAAAAAAAGAAAAAAAAAACACAACAACAACAAACACAAAAAGAAATGGTAGAAGGGTCCTTTTTTCACTCTGTCAAGCCTCATCCCGGTCATGCTTTAATGAAATTTAAGTGCTGCCCAATTTGGTTCTTTATGCAGCCGCAGCAGATGACAACATTTTACAAAACCTCAGGCAGTTGAAAGCGCCCAAGCACTTGTCCCAGATAGACCCTGGTCAGGAGAACCCAATGGCTGGAAGCAGGAGGTCAGAAAAAACAAACAGATAAAGAAAAAAAACATAGGATCTTTAAGGATGCCTCTTTTCATCCTGTTTCTATTCAGAGAGCTCATGACTTCAATATAGGAGCAAGAACTATTTTTTCTTTTAATTTTACAAGATTTCATAGGTAGATTAAAGTTTCTCTGTAATTACTCTCTCTGCATTTGATCTGGCTTATTTCTTTTAATATCAATAGAGTTAAAAGAGGATGCATGTCAATTATCTTAATGGACTTGGGGTTTCCCACTTCTACTTTTTACAAGAGCAATCAGTTAAAAGATAAAAGCTAACACCACTGTTCTGACATTAGAATTTTACATCTACTTAGCAATCCTAGCAGTTATTTCAGTTGCAAGCTAGCCAATAGCCAGACTCCTGCTTTTTGGTTGCAATCAAAAAACTGCCAAATGCAAAAGGTGTTTTTCCAGGTAAAAGTGTTTTGATGGATGAATGCGTAACTGTTGCACCCTGAAATGCCTTTGGAAACATAAGACACTGTGCCGAGAGTTTGGCCACATATAGATTACTGAGCTGGAAAATTATTTCGGACCTAAAGTATCTGTACTTCAATTTTATGGGTAATTAAACCTAATGTGTTGCCATTCAGAAAGCAATTAAGTCCAGTATCTAGAATGCGGTGTCCCCTTCCAGTGAATGATGAGGAGGAAGCAACAGGATTCACTGTGCTGATTGATCATTTCTGGGAACCCCCTTTGCAACCTTAGGTCCTCTCCTAAAACAGGAATCGGGCAAAATGTGGAGGTGGAGCAAGAGAATGTCCCTTTGGCTACACCTTGCACATGTTATCAACTGCACATCTGGGGTAGGTGCATTAGCTGACTCAGGGAGAACCTGGAAAGGAGATTTCCCTAGCAGACATCTTTATCTGGATATTGTTGTACTAAGGAGACAGGAATGGCAAAAGGTAAGACAGACGAGGGCTGCAGCAATGATTTCTAATCTTTGTGAACTTCACGTCAAACACACTGGGCACCCTGGAGGTCTTTTCACTTTTTCTGTTGGCAGAAGACACCAATTCAATCTGGTTAACGGCATCAAATCCATCAACAGAGGTAACACAAGCATTGCAAAATCACCTTGGCCAAGAGCCGTGCTTAGCATGAGGCTCTTAATTCTTAAACACCAGAAAATACCCAACCCTGAGCAACATACCATTCCTGACATCATGGGGAGCAGCTCCCAGGCCATGCCTACAGCCCTAGATGGACATGAACCAAAACGGCCACAGTCCATGACTGGATGCCCCTGGAGCCCCCACGCATCCTGTGCAACCCATCTGCAGGGATGCAGCAGGAGCTGTGGTGTCCACTCCAAGCAGAGGCGTTGCTTTGGCCTCCCTCAGCCCCATACATTGTTCATGACCTGCAGTTCTCGGCCATTTGAAGGCTTGTGCTTGGTTCAGACGATCAAGAAAGGTGGCATGAAGTAACCCAATAGCTCAAAACACAAAGGTCAGCTGCCACCAAGGTCAGTGAAAGCTCTGATTTGAGATCTTCTGAAAAAAAAGAGGCAGGCTTATGTCAGAGTACCCATTAATACCACAATATTTGTTTTAAATTCTATTATTAAATTTAATAACACTGGTGCACTGGGACATAATTGTGATCAAAAGGTTCGCCCAAGGTTAGAAAGAAAGTTGGTTGCAAAGTCACAAAACCAATCTAATCTCTTGCTATGCAGTCCTACACTTTTGCAGGAAGATAATTGTTACTAAAGCTCACCAGTGGGTAGTAGCCATGAATAAAAACTTAATAATTGAGAGTGCATATAATGCCTATTTTTTCAGTGTAACTATGGAACAGGGAAGGAGATCGGTAGGGAAAAAGTAAAATAAACTTACCAAACAATACCTCCATGAACATTGCATCAAATTACATCTCAGAGATGCTATTACAATCATATTGACCTAAGCCAAAGCATTGGTCTTTTTGATAGGAAAAGTCAGCACCAAGCAGAGATTTCTTAAAACATTTTTCTCTTCCTCTGTTGTGTTTTTTTTTTATATTATTATTATTTGAATGCATCAGCTTGCTGCTTCTTTCATGACTGGGCAGCTTAGTGATAAGCCAGAGTATTACAAATGTTTTCTCCATCTTTGAGAGCAATGTGTAATATCATTAGATTTCCACAGTTTGCTTTGGCAGTGATATGTTCAACAGACAAGCCGGTCTCCCTGTTGTAGAGATGGGACCAGCTCTGAGTAAGCAAGATAGAAGAGGAGCATTAGCGGAAACCTATTATCTCTGTTCAATTTTTCCAAAGAGTAACCAAGGCTTCTTCTACGACAGAGAATAAATGAAAACATTTATCGTCTGATAAAAATTAGTAAGCTGCTCTAACACCTGTCCACACTGGCACGTTTTCTTGCCAATTACAGTGCAATAAGGTGGCTTCAGGTGATGAGCTGCAAGCAGCGGTGACAGCCTCAGAACCACCACTCCCACCACCTGAGAAGCTGGTTTGGAGATCACAGGGGTGAAGCTAAGAACTCTGGCACCACTACTGAAAGGATTCATCTAATTGGTGTACAGCTCACGTTTCTGCAAACAAAAACAAAAGAAACCTAGTCCTGTTCCTCTGCCGGCCTACATACTCACCTCCTCCTTTTGAGCTGGCAATTACCACACCACCACTGCTCAAGCTGCTTTTGGGCCACCAGTTGCTGCGCTGTAATGGCCACATATTCAACATAACATCACCCCTTCCTGGATGCTTCCAGAAGATGAACTTTCTCAAGGTGCCAGGCTTGCAGTCTGTTGTATTGCCTGGCTAGTTTTACACCCTGGGCCATCCATGAGAACACTGACAACATATGAGGTCTGCTAATAGGTCGTATTTCTGCATCAGATCCTCCCAAGCTGCTTCACAGGCTGGCAGTGATGTGTGACACATCAGGGATTTCCCAATTTGTTGACTGACACAGGTTTGCTCTCACCTTCCTGGAAAATCAGTCCCAGGAGTTGAAAGTCAGATTTTCACTCACTACTTCAATGACTCTGTTCAGCATGTGCTGGTTAATGACGGTGTGTAATAATCAATAAACAGCTCTTGGCTTTCAGCTGATGGCGCATTACTGCCAGAGAGGAAGGGGAAGGTGAGCCGTGCAGCTTCTGCTAGCTGGGGAAGGCACTCTCCATGCATATACAACCCCTAACAGCCTCACACAGTTGTCCTGCTGATGTTGTTACCACTTTCCTAACCCTCTGCTGTCAGCATATTGCTGTATTCTGGAACCAAAAGCCTGACAGTCGCAGTGCCCCCAGTGTTTAATGGTATGCAAACAGGCAGCGTTTTGGTGATTTCCAAAAACTACATCCCAGCATAGAAGTTGCAACAAGGGTGATGGAGGCAGGTTATCCCAGAAAGGTTTTTTTCAAAACCTGAAGCCCACGTGAATTTGAATCAGGACCAAGTTGGAGTCTGTGGCAGGACAACATTGCCTCACGCAATATGGGTCTGCAGCACTCGTACTGCAAGAAAGCACCAGAGTTCAAGGGTTGCTCTCTGCTTCCTGCCAACCTCATTTGACTTGTTAATACCAAGTGTTAAGAATGAAGGAGAAATGTTTTTTGGTAAAAGCAGGAAACATGCATCAAAATAAAGCACTCTCCCAGCTGAACAAGATAACAAAGGAAACGGCCTAAGATTTCATCACACTCTTATTATCCCATTTCATACCAGCACCCGATACCAAAAGACATCTATCCAAACTGTCAGACTTCTTTTCATTATGCAGAGGGACAGATGATACATGCTGATGCCTTGAAGCACTTTGAGGTTGTAAGGACAGAAGCCAAAGGGCAATTAAGTGTTTCTTGCATGAGATCAGCCAAGTGCTTAAATCCCTTTGCCTCATAACTTCCACATAACTCCCACTTGATTCAAACAAGGTAGCAGGGACACATTGGATACCAAGTTCTAAGTAAAAAAAAAAAAAAAAGAACCTTCCAGGCTTTAACTCCTCAAGATAGATCATCACTCACTACCTACATAATCCATTTGATCAAGTTTGATTCTGCACATGGTTACTTTTATCAGCAGTGCTCCAGAGATGGTATGAGCACCCAGCAGCGAAGCCATCTGAAATAAGTTCCCAACATCAAGGACAGACAGGCAGAGCCTGCACCTCCTTTGCACGATTGAAATGAGATCTGCCCAGACACGGTGCCATCACACCATGCTCCAAGGGGTAGGTTTAGGCTCTGAAACAGGTAGAATTCTGCAAAGTCAACAAGTAATAGTCCCCTTCAGGTCAGTAAGCAGCACTTATCTCCCTGCAGCGTCAGCCAGGGTGAACAGCAGATACTGAATTCAGCCAAGCTGGCGCGTGTGCTTTGTGCGGTGCTCATGCACTGATGATCCATCATTCATAAGCTGGTTTTGTGCTGAGAAGTTCTCAGGGGATCTTCTGCCTATTGCCAGACCTGCAATGCACTGTGACTGTTGTGCCGGGTCCTGACGGCACCAGCTGGGTGACATGCCCTATTGTAGCTGTCACATCTGCTTTGAGGACCTGCCACTTGTGATGCAGCTTGATCAGACACAGACTGAGGCATTTGCTTTTGGAAACTGCAGACTTCATGCCTCAATGGAGAAAGAGCCCAAGAAAGAGGAGGAAAGCAGCTGGGGTGGCGCAGATCGGTTTTATTTTACACCCTTGCCCATTAAGAGCAGGTCCAGCCACCACTAAGACTGACAAACTGCCTCCTTGTTAAGAACCAGGTCAAGGAGCAGTCGGGTCTGCAAACCCACACGGAGGCCAGACTCTCTGCCTGGGTGAAACCACAGCATAAGGTCTTTGCTGCAGGGTGCGGCTTTGAGAGAGGCAAACGCCAGTCCAAGGTTGTTACTTGTTTGCTTTGGACTCCACATATTTTTCATCTCTTACTGAGGATGCTTGATCTTACTTGAAAAGCAAGACCATGCTTGAATTCACCCTTCTGTTATTATAACCTAAATTGTCAATATTCAGCATGTCGGTGGGCAGAGCTTTTTGTTTCCTTGGTTTGTAAAAACGCACCACTGAAGTCCCTGTACAGCATTGCAGCTTCTGACAAGCTTTGTGGAGCAGATGATGTGATGCAACTGGAGAAGCTGAGAGGACACAGAGGATTCCCATACTGTTTGCTCTCACACAGTAGGGACAATCACAGCAACTCAGTACCTTAAATAAAATGAATTTCACACTTCAGGTCAGCGCGGAGTGAATGGCTGCTCCCATCTTCCTCCTGCCAGTGCAGTGAACCTGGGACAAAGATGCATTGCTGAGATACACCAAGGTAAGGGGAACTTTTGTTTCAGTTCCTGCTAAAAAAATCAGCAGAAGTAGCCTGGGAATGCCACAGAATAAGGCCAACACTTTCTGCATTTCTTTTCCCATCAGGAAAAATAAAAATACCAAACACCAACCAAACAAAACGACAACCCAGCTCAAATACCTCTCAACATTTCCTCTCTTGCTATGGCTTCTTCTCCAAACTAGATTCAGCACATGGCATTAAACCCATTTCAGAGCAGCTAAGTGCAATACAAACCATTAACCTGAAGGTGAGAAAAGCCATAGCCCATTCCAATGGGCTATTAGGTGCCCTGTGCTGAACACTTCAACAGCGATTAAAGTGTTACATTATTGAACATCACTTCTCCTACAAGAGTTATGCCATGTCATGTTTCTTTAAAATACCAGAGAAAGCCATACCAAAAAAAAGGCAGACTGTAGCCATGGAGAGGAATACAGTCAAATAGACACCAGGGAAGAACCAAAGCAAGCAACAAGCCACCTTTCTCATCACTACTTCTTCATTAGATTTCTTAGCCATTTGTAGATGTGGTTCTCCAGTCTACCCCACCACCACTGGTTTGGTTTTTTTGATGAAGTGAAGAATTCAGAAGAAATATTAAGTCTGTTGGGTTTTAAAAAAAAAAAAAAAAAAAAAAATGTATAGCAAGAACTGAACTGCTCTCAGTTCAGATGGCACATACAGGGACCAGCCCCTACTCTGTATCTGCCCGTTGACAAGGGGGAGCCTGGTACACTTTATTGACTAGGATCCTTTCACACTGTGGAATATCCCAAGCCTTTGCTGCAGCTAGAATAGTCTTATTTGTATCCCCAGGACACAGGATTAATCGTTTTTAGGGTTCAGGATTCCAGACTCAGCTCATGAGAACCACCACAGGGTCCACGTGCAGATGGGCCATGTCCTGATGCACTGGTTATGGTGGATTTGAACATGGTAGGAATTTCCTGCAATGAAAGAGCAGTTGCAAGCCTTGATTTTTTAAAGGGAATAAAGTGACTGTAACAGGGCTCTGCAGACAGTGCTCCATAGAAAAGCCACTCTCCAGGGGGCTGCTTGTCTCCCAGCTTTCTTCCACCAGCAGAAATCCCTGCTAGCAGAGCTTCCATCTGAGGAAGACTTCTGAAAGATAGAAATGGGTCATCTTCCCTCCCAAACACTCAGGCCTTTCCTGCCCTGGATAACCACTTAAAAGCATTAGGTGACAAAGGTTTTGTTGCCAAGCACTGCAGAAGGTCCAAGGGACTTGTCTTCTGGCACCTCTGCCGGTAAATGAATGAGTGGCATAACAACATGACAAGGGATTTAAAAAATTCTTTCCAGACACTGCCTGGGGGTGCTTTTGCTATGATACGCAGGCTGGGAGCGCTGCTGCTTATGAGCTGCCACCTTCCCACATTTCCTTGTTTTACAAGAAATTGATTTCTCTGGTTAGTGAATCTTTAATGTTACAAAAGGAAGGGAGACTGTAGTAGTGCTGGAACACTCTTCTTGGACACCATGATGAAGACGACTGCCAATGGTTGAGTGTTCACGTTGTTCCTGGACCTGCCTTTGCGTGACCAGTCACTCAGATCAGGAAAAAAAAAAAAAAATTAAAAAAAAATCACTTTCAGCAGGAATAGACAGTGTGAAGGTTTTGGTTATGAACATTTCATGCTGGGAAATGCTAGGAGAGGAAATGAAGTCAGAGGGGATGGACAAGACAGGTCATCTGGGCAGGATGGGACAGGCAGGTCCTGGTCTCTTCCCTCCCAGCTGTTTGAAACATGGCAACACTTTCCTCAAGAACATGTAGGAGCCCTTTAGTGACAGCCCACAGCACGTTTCAACCTCCACCAGCTGAAGCTACATTATCAATGGCTGTCTCCTCACTTCCAGTACCTGCCACTGTAAATCACACCCCAGAGCAATGCTTAAGAGAAGGCATCTAAATCACAAAATAAAACAGGTCAGAGCTGCAATTATGATCAGTGAAGCAGGCATCAGTATGTTGTGCATAATTAAAAATGACTGTAGGACTTCTCTATAAATATCAGCCAGAAAAGTGTCTCTTTGTGTGTGGGCATAAAAATGAGATGCAGAAAACAGCCTGCTCTGATGTGACAACATGACCTTGGAACAACTTTGTTGCCTCCACACCAGAGTTATTACACTGTTGAAATGTCTGATTGTGTCCCTCTTGCCATCGGCAGCAACCAAGCCTTTGCAGCAATAAACGTGTAACGACTAACAGTTCAATAAAGATCCAGAGATAGACTAATTTTGCAGTGACTGCTGCTCCTTGAAGTTCTCTAAAGCTGCATTTCCAAGAGCAAAAGCTCTTGTTTTCTCCTTTAAAAGTCTGAACTCAGCTTGGAGATGAAATCCACTCAAGATGATAAATGGATACCATGCAAAGCTTGTCTTACACACGTCTTTAAATATTTTACTTACTGCTCATCAATCTTCCCCATCTATGCAGCATTCTCAACTACTTTGCAGTAAGAAAGCCAATTCCTTCGGGGAATTTGGGAAGGAAAACACATTCCCACTCTTCTCAACACTATGATGACAGTAAATATGGAGATGTTAAATCAAGAGTGGTGATAAAGCAGAGAGCTGCTCCAGATCACTGTGTTATTGCCAGGCAGAACTGTAGGGCACGGGCTGGCCCTCGCTGGTCCCGCAGGTAATGGGCAAATCCACATGGCACAATCTGGATCTTGTGAATCCCAGTATTTGCACAGTTTCATTGGAAAGAAGTCAGAGCCAGCGAATCAAGTCTGAAATGCTATGGGCAAGCTCCATTACAAAACTTAACTGATGAATAACATCACTATTAATGGGCAACACAAAAGGAGTATTTCTATTACCAGAGACAACCCAAAGGTTTGGCAAGTGACAACATGCACAGTATGTTTTTATTCAAAGCTATTTCAAAACACAAATACTTCAATCGATAATCACTCATCTCCCATTCAATAACCCAGTAATCCCCTTTTGTCCAGCATAATGCCTAGACATATTTTTATTGACCCAGTAGTAAACTCATAGGACGTACCATTCTTTGACTACTAATGACCGGGTATATTTCTCCCTGCAGTCAAGTATTTATCAGGCAGAAGGCAAATATGTGATTCATTGACTCATAATACATTACAGATAAATAATAATGAAAGACCTATGCATCATTCTTGTCAATGCACTGAGATTTGCTGAATGCACAAAGGTTACGGGGAAGAAAAAAAAAATAATCAGAAGCGTTAATCTGCAAGAACGGGGAATAGATATTGAGGCATAAACTTACTAGGGGGCTACAGGGACCCTGCCACCAAGACCAAAATATTAGCACTAGCCAATACACAGCCTGGTCTTGCGTCCAGAAATGTAGTGTCACCGCATACTCCAAATGAAATGCTCCAAACTACCCCACAACCCGAGGTGTGGTTGCAAAATATATATTGAGGAGGAAAAAATTAGGGGATTTAAGGAATTCAAGGAAATTTCTGTGGATCTTTCACAAGCTGAATGAGGAATAGAGTATTGAATAAATTAATCCATATAAATGTTTTTCTTTATGAAATATTAATATGCTGGCCAGCTTTCAAAATCCACAAATTAAACAAAATAAAAGCCTGCAATGAACTGAACTGGAACACTGTGAAAAATAGAAAAAAAAAATAAGGAGGAAACAGTTGTTATTCTCAAATCACTCAAATATAGATCTTCCTTATAAAGAATAATGGTGTATCCAAAACGGTCATCTCCTTAAAATAAGCTATATAAAGCACTAAAAGGAGAAGCACATAATCCATGACATTGTTGCAGCATTGTCAGGTCACCATTTTCTTTTTAAGGTGTTATACTGCTTGAGCTTCTGTTGGGAATTCTCCCTAATAAATTCCCTTTTTATGTCGCTTTTCAAGACTGTCATTTAAAGTATGCTACAAAAAGATTCGGAGATCTTCTGGAACAACTACATGGAGCTGGCAATCCTCATCAGAGAGAAGCACAGCAGCTCCCTGTCAGATGCCCCACTTGAACAATAACTAGTTTTGGTGCATGACAGAAGTCAGGGAGTCTAACGAGCCCTCTGGATGCTAATGCACTCCAGGTTCAGCTCCTCTAGTGCTCTGGGAAACCCATGGGGTGACTGGGAGAGCCCCTCCCAGCAAGTAGGATTTGGACAAACCAGGGAGACAGAAGGACTTCAGCTGTTGCAGTGGAAAGTGTTGATGGGGCACAGTTATCTCTAAGAGTTTGTCCCCTATAGAGGAAAGGATCCCTCTTAAACCATTCCTGCTGCCTTAAGTTTAGACCTGAAGGAAACCTATTCTGTAGCAAAGCAGATAGGGCATATTCTGTTAGCTTAAGGGCTTAATGCTACAGTGTTTGAACTTGTTCTTCTCAGATATATATACATATAGGTTATGTATGTGTGTAGATATGTCCATATATACATCCACACGCACATGTACACATCTCACGTACCTTGACTCCGCTTCACAAGCCTGGTTATATATGTGCTCTTGGCCTTCGTTCAGGTCAGCACCGGATGCTCCTCCCTCACACGCACCCACACGCACAGAGCAGGCAGCCAGTTCTAGCACAACATACGTGCAGCATTTCAACCCCCCTCATGATGGGAGCAGAGATAGATCACAGGGAACAACTAATGTAAGTTTGCAAAATACTAGGCCAATGCCATTATAACCTAACACTGTGCTAAATAAAGTGGAAGAAATGTTCTTAAGTCTCAGCCTCCACAAGGCACGATTTCCAGAGAGCCGACTGGTACAGCTCACGCAGCAGGCTGGCTGAGCCCGGCTGTCTAACAGCGCTGCCTGTGTTTTACCAGGTCACCTATCTCCTGTTGCTCAGACTCAGAGGAAAAATGAGATCTGTCTGCTCATACATTCTTCTGTCAAAGCCTGTTAACTCCCCATCTGCCCTCCTCCGTATCCCTCACCCTTGCAGGAGACAAACTCCATTCAAGGCAACAAAGAAAGCTCATTTCCTTTGAACTTATTTACAAGTTTTACCATTAAACTTGCCCACATTATGCAAGCAGCTTGCAATCTTCCCTAATTCTCTGACTTTAATTATATAATTGAACAACCTAAAAACTCATTTTTTCCAGGAAACATTAAACATTACCATCTTAATGAAATTCTTAATGAAACGGTCCTCTCTGCATGCAAATGACTGGCACTGGATTTGCTTATCACACTGATAGACAAAAGGACAAATGCCCTTCCTTTTGTCACTCATCAAGAGTGACAGCCCTTTCTAGATGACACTCCTCCTAGATGGATGGATAACGTGGACAGAATCACGGACAGGAGGAAGACGTAACAGGGAAGGGTGAGTAAGCGGCCAGGAAAGATCAAGAAGTGTGAATAAACCCACAACAGATCCACAGTCAATGCCCTTAAGCTCAGCTAAATTCAGAGGGGCTCTACTTCAGCTGAGCTTTAACACCTGGGAAGTGAAGAGCCATAGCTGGGGCTGGATGGATGAGACAGCCAGTGGTCTCAGAAGGGGTCCTGTTGCAGCCATGCACTGTGCTGCTGCCCAGAGTAGGGAAAAAATACTGGGCATTCTAGATACTTGACTTCTATAAACTCTTTCAAGATATGTGGCTCACTTTTGCCACCTCAAACATCCTCCTTGTGACCGATGCCTTTATCTCAGGCAGTCTCTTTGCCCCAGGCCCCCCTGCTGCAGACACGTCCTCAGCAACAGCCCCATGCTGGGAGCCCTTGTTCTCCCTCAGATGACCGGACACATGCCCATCACGGTCTCGAAGCACAGAGGGATGTTGGCATAGCACAGAGGGATGTTGGCATACCAAGCAGCTGTACTGCAGGGACCCAAGATGTCTGCAAGAGTGAAGACTCCAGGACAAACTGTAAGAGAGCAGGGGGAAGACAGAAACCAGTACTAAACTTCTAACGTATCTCCCATCACCCCTCTCACCTCACCAGTCCTCTCTACTGTACCAGCTGTGTGGGAGAGGAGCATCCATCCCCTACCAATAGTATGGAGGTGACCTCTCTGGTCCCATGTCCTCTTTTGGTGTCCTCCAGTGACACAGCTGCTGCTGCTGCTCTCCACAGCAGACCTCTGAGACACCAGCCTGGCCATCACTCCAAACACAATACCAGATTTAATTTACATGCTGCGGTACTGTTGTCCTACTACAAAGCCCATTCTGCTCCCTTTGAGTGTTTTCTTAGGCAGCTGATTCCTTGTGCAGCACCAAGCTCTGCCCAATTGAAGAAATTTTTGTCACGAATATTTCAGGTGCATCCATTCCTTCACTGTCACTTAGTGACCTCTAGTTCTTGTTTTTGATACCAGTTCAAAGACACAAGGAACACCTTTCATTTTTATTCCCATCAAAAACACGTGTAGTTCAAAGACATGACCTTGGTGTCTGTGCTTCTGCAAACACCACCAGCCTCAGTTCTACACCAAAACCCATGCCACCAAATGAGTTTGCTCAAGTCACTTCTAAATCTAATGCTTTCTAAATCTAATTCCCACAGATCAAGAGCAGAATAGTTTTATTCAATAAGCATTAATTAGTTATTTTTTTCTCCACTCTCCTGCTTCACTGCACTTTTAGTGTCCTATCCCTTTAGCCCACAGATACTCTTCACCATGTTGCAGCTCCCAGATTCTCCTGATTATTTATTGACAATAAAACTCAAGCCCCAGATGTCTTCCCCTGATTTACACTCAGATCTGAAATTATGTGGTACATGGTCACAGTAAACTTTAAAATAAACAGAAATAGTTGGGGTTATTAATTTAGAGGGAAAGAAGGAAAAGCTGAAGAGGTGTCAGTGTCCTGACACCACCCTAACCAGAAGATCGTGGGGGGAGGGGGGTGGAACTGCAAATAATTTGAACAATTTGCAAGGCTTAAAGATCCAGTAGCACTTTGGAGGTGGGGGTCCAAAATGGGGGACCCTGTGTGGTCTCTGCTAATGGCATTCTGCTGCCTCAGATTCTTACTACTGTCAGCTGAATGTCTGACATTTTTTAAGACATGAGGGTAAAATGGTCGCTTCCATTTCAAGGCTAAAATATATAAATTTTTTAAGTCAGCTACAAATATTTGACAAGCTAATTGCTTGGTAGCATTAGCAGATAGAAGAATTAATGTCACTTAGGTCATATGTCTAATGTGGGTGAATTTCTTATGCTGCTTTGAAGCAAAAGGTTGGGGAGTCTTGCTTTGACAAGTTCCCCCCACCAGTCTTGACTTCTCAGCTAAAAACATCTTCTGAGCTCTCCCCACATTTGCAAATAGGTTCTGTTTTCTAGCTCCCCATCTTTCCTTAAGTTATTACTCCCCCAGCTACAGCCCTACCCAGCGTTGCACCAGGACATTAGCTGTGTTGGTAACAGAAATCGTTTTTTAAAAATCTGGTAGGCAAAGAGGTTCTTGATACTGTGTTGGCTTACAGTCCTAACCAACAACAGGAATATCCTAACTCACAATTAACACAGTCTTAGTGCTCAAACAGTCCAAATGAAACCAATTGATATATTTGCCCAGCAGAGTAAGAAAACATCCACAAAGCACAAGGGATCAAAATGTGGCCCGCAAGGCCCAAATCAACTCATTAAAAAAATAAATGGGAGTAATTCCATGGGCCTCAGTGGGAATTCAATCCAGTGTACAGCTTATAAAGCACTTTCACCAACTGCCTTTCATTTGAGGCTCTCTACAGGAGAGGTGCATCATTATTTGCTGTAACCCCAGAACCTTCCCCTGTTCTGGTTTGTTTTTCACTATATGATTCATTCCACTCTCTCAGCGTATTCCCTAGTTGGGCGTTTTTGTCCTTGGCATTGTTTTCTGTCCTTTGCATCCTGCGTGCTGTATTCCTCAGCAATTATTTATAGAAGGGACTTATCCACCCCCAGATCCGTGCCCCCAGTTGTATGTCAGTACAGCTCCAGCTGTTTGTCTCCCAGGAATTCGATCACCTTTCTGCTCACGGACTGCAGCTTGACATACGCAACAGCTCATCCTCTCTGCAGAAGCAGAGCTCCATCCTCCCAGATAGAAGATTTCCATTTAGCCTCCATGACAGCCATTTCCACATGGACGTATGAACTCTAAATGGGTAAAAGTGGGGTCCTCAGAACCTACTTTTTAGTCTGTTAAACCTAGCACAACATTGAAATCCCACCTTACTCTAATATAAAATTTGGCTCTTTATTCATCCCAGCAGAAAGCCTTATTATTTCCAGCACAGTAGCATTTGTGATGACAAAAAAGAAGCTCAAATTGCTCAAAATCACACATGTTTGAACACACCAACCTGAACACAGGGACAGACTCAGTCCCACTTTGCTACACAGACTGTGGTTTGTTCTTCTGCCCTGTCTGATTTTCTCGATTACCTCTTCCTTTCCCTTTTCCCTCTATGCTTCTTTATTTGTAAAGGAAGGAACCATTTTTGCCTTGCTCAGTGGAAAGTCTGCAGTGACAGGGTGAAGGGAACCCTTTAGCAATGGGAAGGGGAGGACAGCCACGTGCCTTCAAGATGCACCACAAGTGCTGACTCTGCTCCTGAAAGCCAGGAACAGCCCCCCGATCACGCTCTGTAGCTTTGACCAAGAAGGATGCCCTTTCCGAAGAAGGCATATTGATGAGAAGCGACCATCCCATCGCCACCCCCCTTGGCAAGAGGTCACTGCAAAACTTCCTCTCCTCTCACTCACATCCGTCTCGTTGATTCTGCAGAAATTCTGCAGATTACAGCAGAGCATCTGTATTAATCCGGCTAATGAGAACGTAATGTTTCATTGCTGACTTCCACAGTCACTTAAATCTATCCTTATCTAATTAATTTTGCAAAGCAAAAAGTGACTGGCCAAATAAACTCCACCACAGCTTGACAGCCAGTAAAATTATATGAGTTAATGTTTGTTCAGAAAACAGACCAAGAAAGTGCAAAGGGGGGCAAAGAGGAAAGGATGAATAAACTACTCAATACATGATTGACTTCTGGGCAGCCATGGCACGCTTTGGCATTGCTTTTCAGTTAACAAGGACAGGCGCCTGCGTGGGCTGGCACAGCAGTTTGAGCCCAGGTTTGAGCACAAGCACCCAGACCTTGACCACTGGTGTTAGAGGAGTGACTCGGTCACAGCAGTAAGTTTCCTGTCCCTTGGAAAACCAGCGACCAGCTGCAGAGGCAACACAGGTATAGCCACCGGCACCCACTGCTACCCACACACAGGGGCACATGAAGACATGGTAGAGGTTTGCTAGAATTACATTTTCAGTAATTTACTTGCAAAGCCTTGAGCTGGAGCAAAAAAAAAAAAATGCAATCTTTCTATTTCCAAAGAAATATTTTGCATGCCTTGTCCACACAAAAGCCAGCAAATTGCCAGTCCTACCTTTTCTCATTTAGAGAGGCAGCACGTCCGAAAGCACTCAGAAGTCAGTGAAGGGAACAGACTTCATTAAAGGGGTAATTAACAAAGCTATTCCCCAAAACTTTGCCCTGAGCCTGGGATGGGTAAGGCAGGTGGTTGTGCAATTGCCTATTTCATAAGGTACCACTGCGGGCTTTAAGCAAGAAGCAAAAGGATAACACATTAGGTTCTCAATCCAGCGAGTCTTACTTGGATAAAATGAACTTTTGTTTTAGCAAGGAATGCAGGTTGACATCTGAAAAGGCCAAAAAAACCCGCAGCTGACCCACTGTAGCTCTGTAGAAGTGTTACCCCTATCATCCTGCTACCGAAAGGCACAGAGGCTTACAAGTGACAAACTGAATATAGCTGAGCTACACAGACCTGAGGCAGCCACAGCCCATCTTGGGGAAACAAAATTAAACAACATTAGCAATGACCCATTTCCTCACTCGTCAGGGACCGGAGGAGCTAATCTGGCACTGGGAGGAAACATGCTGGGGGTTTTCCCACACGGAGAGATTGCTCACTGCCAACGCACACGCTTCCACTAATCCACCTCGCCCCAAAATGGTTGGGCATTTCTGTTTAAAGAAGTGGGAATTAAAAGAAGGAAGCCTGAAATCCAACTGACTTGAAATTAAACTGGCAGGGAAAGCAAGCTGCTGAGAAAGAGCAGCTTGCTCTGGAAAGAGATGCAGAGCTGCTGTGGGTCAGGGGCAGTTGTACAGGGGGTGTAGCAGTTACACCCCAACACGGGGGTATGCTCATTTCTGGTTTGTGAGTTTGGGGGGTTTTTAAGTGAAAAATGAATTCCCTCCCTGTTCACCTCTAAGGGAACGAGCTTAAACATAACTTTAGCCATACAGACAGATCTTTCACTTGTGTTGTGGGCAAATGTTTTCACTTAAATAATCTAAACTGCAGTGACAGCGGCTTCAAGTGTTTGCTATCATCCTCTCCCCCTCACTCCCCCTGCCACACTTTTGCTTGCCTTGCCTAAATCTACAGCCATTTGTATCCTATTTGCTACCAGTTACATTTGCCCACATTTTCCCTTAAAAAACAGAAGCCAGCTCCTCAGCCAATGCTGACTGGCAGAGATCTTTGACTGTAATCAAAGCAATACTCATTTATTCCAGCTGAGGATCTGACCCCAGGACTTCCAGTGCTTGAGCTGTAATAGAAGTAGAATCAGATCAGGTCATTACATGTTTGGGAGATGTCCAAGACACTTTCAGGTGCTACAGAAAGCAGTGCCAGTAATTCTGCAGTTCATAAGGTTTTTTCCCTTCTCTGAATCAAACGGGGGTGATCAGTACAGTGGGTATGGTGCACAGGGATCTTATCCAGAAAGCTTACTCTTTTAATTAACATTCATGCCAAGATCCACCATAAGGTTTAGTTGTAAGGTTAGGAGTCCAGGGACACACACCAGTCCATTTTACAATTCAAGGCTTATTTGCATTCAGGTTTTTTGTTTTCAGTCCAAAAAGCAAGAGAGACCCTGTAAGTCAGACAGTCTGGTGTGGTACTGCTGCATAGGCCAAGACCTTTAGTATGTGTCACTTTTGGCAAACAGAGCTATCTCCAGATCCAAATTTGGACAATTAAGTTAAATTTGAAAGGAAGTTAAAACTACCCAAAAAAATCCAACCAAAGCAAACCACAGACACAAGAGAGAGGACACATTTCACATCCAAGCATCCAAAGAAAGGTGGAGTTTTCATTCTCCCTTTCTTCCTTCAGATTGCACAATTTTATCATGTTTTTTTCCCATTTCTCTGTAGGAAAGACTGCCCAAGACAAGATGAAGAAAGGACACCAGACACTACCTGATCATATCTTGAACAACCACATTTCCAACAAGAACATGTAGCAATTACATTCAAGACCCTGAAGGACTGCCTTCCTTGATATACATGGTCCAGTCTGTCGTAGACTATTCTACAGTATCTTTGGGGTTTGCCCAGGGTAGAACTTATGGGGATAATAATTATAGTCTTCCCCAAACAGAGTTATGTCTGGCTATGGGACACTGGATGTTCTGCCTAACCCCATCTACACAGAAGTCTGAAAACCCTCCCTGCAACATTAAAACACTTACAACTGCCACTTCAACTCTACTTGACTACTCTCACTAGAACAGGCCACTACTATTTGCTTAATAATTTGTTTGCAAGACAAACAAAGAGCAGCGCAAGATGACAGTAACACAGAAAACAGCCTCAAACCGGAGAACTGTACAATATGTAAGTGCATACACGTACCCGCAAAAAGTCTGACCCAGCAGACACTGGCCGCAGTTTTTCCTTACAGGAGGAGAATTCAGCCAAAACCTGACAAATATAATTAACAGGTGAGGAAAGACATGTCCAAGAACAAACCCGTTTATTTGTATAGTTATTTTGCCATTAAGATGATGTATTCTGGCATAACTTGCCATACCCACCATTTCTGCCCCTCTCTTCAGTGCCTCTGCAAGTCTCCCTGCTAGACCAGGAATAGGAACACAGCTCTTTTTCTGAGCAATCTCATTTCTTTCTTTGTTTGTCTATTGCTACTAATGTCTTGGGTTAACTAATTGAATTCATGTTGCTTAATTGAAACATGTTAAGAGCAGTGCCTGTTTCTAATGCAGCAGGAGGGGAAAAAACCCAAAACAATGAGTTTCAGAGCTGTCTGCATTTGTTGGCAGTATTTTTTTTTTCCTAACCTTGATGTAGAATAGGATGTTCAGAACAATATTATAGAGACTATTTGAATTTCTACCTAAGAACAAGAGAGAAGATATTCCTTTTGTACAACAACATTTCTGTAAATTTTGTTTAGCTTGCGTGGGATACAGTTAATTACAGTAATTTATCAAACTGGCACAAGGTAGTATTCACACACAAAGTTTTTCCTGCAGTCAGAATCCTTAGTTTTATATGAGACTGGTTTGTGCTAATTGAATTTTCACTTGGGTAGATAAAATCTTTAACAACTCTGGAATAACTAAATGCTCTTTGTTCAATGATGTGGATCAGAATGATTTACAGCACCTTTCACATAATCATGCTAATTTTGCTTTCATATGATTAATTAAAACAATATGTTCGTTCTTCGTAAAATAGAATTAGAGCACCCAAGGAGACAGGTTTTATTGCAAACTTCTTTTTTCTGGTAATAAAAGCAATTTTCACGCACCATCTTTTTGGAAAAGTTAAGTAAACACGCTTAAGTGGGCAAGAAAACTGCAGCTGGGGTCAGATCCTTTCATGGTGAGGTTTAGCCGATTGCACCAAAGATGGTTTAGCCCTAGTGCTGTGAAGCAGAGCACAGCCAGCATGAAGTTGGCCTGCACATCCGAAAAGCAGAAGTCCCTTCCCACTGCCATAGTTTCCCATAGACAGGCTCTCTCTCATCACATCCAGAACCAAGCTGAAGGACATACCTCTAACAAAACAAAAACTCAAATGCTAAATTGGATAATGCCTGTGGTCCAAGCTCTGGATTCAGCACAAATCTTTCAGCACCATTCAAGCACACCTAAAAGGATTAGATTATCTGACTGTGGTGGTCATGCTGAGTCTGATCAACAAGTTGAAAAAAAATAAGGCAGACTTAAATGGCCTTTGAGAAATCGTCTGGTAAAGCAAAGCTTATGTGCTGACTCCTTGGCTCACCACTCAACTGTGGGAATGCAAAGCACCACGGAGCCCTGCAGCTATTGATGGGTACACGGGTCACCTCGGCTCTCCTACGCCAGGTGGCTTTTGGTGCAATACTGGTATTTCAACAAGCTCAGAACATCACACATTGTTAGCAGCATTAAAGCGACACACCTCATCACATTGGTGCTGGGTAATAGAAAAGAAAGCAAAAGGGAAAAACAACAGTAAAGAAAAAGTTCTGTGAAACCATGGAACATGTTTTCTATGATCGATCTCACCACAGCACCATGACTCTACTCCTTTGATCAGAGGCTGTGCAGGCACCACTGTATTAAAATTCACTAAAGAAGAATGCAAGTGACTTTCGGGTCTCATCAAGAATGCAAGGAAGCAGGGAGGAATCATCTTCTGCCACCCATATTCAGCAACTTCCCAGGCACAAGGCTTACCCGCTCTTGGTTAAGTGACTACTGAGAGCCACCGGTGAATCTTACGTGGGTGCAGTGACTGATGGTATGAACAAACGACAAATTTTAACAGGCAAAGACCTGAAACCATCTAGTTGCAGATGATCAAGTTCAACACAGGTTAATTCACCCAGAAAAGAAACCATGCTGAGCCAGTGTCAGGCAAGAGCAGCACACCACGCTATTTTACAGCCTTTAAAGCAAGCAAAGGGTTTCTGCCTGGTGCTGTAACCTCACAGGCAGACACATCACAAGCTCCTTGCACTTTCCTAACAGACATAAAAAACAGAATGTAATTTGGGGTCTGTGGCAAGTTCTATGGCATTTAAGTAAGAATTGGGATTTAAGCAAGAAATTCAAGCAGCAACAGGGACGTATTAAGTGCCTGTGTGCACTCAGTTATCACTGCCCTGGGTGGTCTGGGAACTCCCCAGCTAATCTCTACCTAGAGGCAATGGACCACTTCACAACAAAGCCATTGACTACTACAAGAGTGGGAATTTTGGACAGTGCTGGAGACCACAGAATGATCTGGGTTGGAAGGGACCTTTAAAGATCATCTAGTCCAACCCCTCTGCTGTGGGCAGGGACACCTTTTGATAGACGTGCCCCCAGGCAGCTCCTGCTGTGCACAGATCAACTGATGGACACCACTCTTCACCTCAGATGCACAGATTAACCCCCTGGGTGGAGAGCCTGGCAGTCCCCAGCAGTTTCTGCTGCTGAAGTGACCAAATTGTACACAGGTAACTAAACTGTCAGTAGAAACTGTTCCTGCAGATACAGAAGTGGTCTCTTAGGACCCATGCAGAGCATGCGAGTGAACTTGACAGGGCTTTGCTCTGTGTGTTGGGTACCAAAAAATAAACTGTTTTATAGTTATTTTTTATTGTTCCTTCCAGTTTTTATTATTGTGCCTTGGCAGGGTTATTTAGATCTCCTTAAGGTAAATACTGATGAAATACCCCAGATAATGACACCTGTTATGAGAAAGTGGTGAAGTGGATCCCATGGGGGGCTCTGGAGGAGAGGCAGGTGCTCTGGCTGGCAGCAAAAAGTGAAGAGGGATCCTCAAGAGATGCTCTAATAGCACCAAAGGGGTAATTGTGCAACCTGATGCATGAGAATGTAGATTCACAACCATCATTACCATTACTGGCAATCATGTGGATGGCTAAACTCCCCACATAGAGCACTGAATATTTACCTCCAAGCGCTCCCTCCTGTCTTATTTCACTTCAAGCCTAGATCGAGGTGCTGGACAGGAAAGGTTAACCCAACTCAAAGTTTCAAATGCACTAAGGTCATGGTGTCACATCTCTGACTACAGGCCTGGATTTAAGACTTTCTCTAATGCATGAAACAGTGAAGGAAAGCCTATAGTGTTGGGTTTCTTTTAGTTTAACCACGTAAAATATTCGAAACAAGCAAAGTTTATTTTTGTCCATCACCCAAAGATCTCAAGTCACTTTGCCTGAAGTATCCATGTGTACCAGCAAAAAGAAATCCCTCAACTGTCAAATGTCAGGGAAAAATAGATTCAGGTGGCATGGTTTCTTAAAGGAGATATTTTAATCAGAAAGAGTATAATCCATTCCAGACAGAAAACCAATGCAAAACCTAGAGTCACCCAATTACACCCAACTTTGAGGACTTGCAAGCTGCATAGGATTCCCTACAATAAAGGAGAATTCCAGCTTCTTTTTAAATAATTCTCTGGTAATGGTCAGTTTATTGTGCACAACCTCCAATAACATTAAGAGGTTGAGGGTTTCTACCCTGACCTGAAGCATACCTGTGTTCAGATGCAAAGTACACTGTAAGAGTGAACAGCTACAGCTTTTCTGCTTGGACCTATCTTGCTCATTGGCACTGTCAGAGACAGGCAAAAGAAAGGGAACCCAGGGAAATACAGCAGAACCCTATGGCAGTCCAAGAAACACAAGTCCTAGAGTTGGTTAATGACAAGGAGTTACTGTGCCATTCCTCCAAGTAGATACAAACAAGGTGAACTGCCCAGCAAAAACAGAAAGTCAGGTAGGGCTACACATACATCTATCTAATCCTTGGAGCTCAAATATCAAGAAATACTATCGTGACAGAAAGCATTTCAAGAAGGTAACCCACCAACCACACCATACAGAGAAACCTGCATAGAGATATAAATATAAGGAGAGTGAAGATCAGTCAAAGCAGTCACTTGGGGGTGTGGGGGGGCAGGAATCAACACTGGACAGATTGAAACAGAATATAACTAGTACTTGAACCTGACATCAATGCTAAAATATAGCTGCAAGTGCTAGATAGAAAACAAAACGCCTTCTGGAAAGCAATTGTGAAAAATTTAGGTATCAAATACAGACAGTCCATCAGCAAGTAAAGGAACTCAATAAATCAATCAAGTTTAGGACAAGCTGCTTATAGCTGGAACAAGCACATCCACTGGTGCAAGGAAACATGAGCACTCCTAAAGAGCCTAGAGAAGGCATCTTCTCAGGAAGGCAGTGCAGTTGATATGGATACTAAAGTGGAAATATTTAAACACAGTTCTGATTCCTATAAAAGGGTGAGATGCAGAACAAGCCAGCAAAAAAAAATAAAAGGAAAAGATTTGCATACATGCATTTCTGTACCTATCAAAAAGTCTCCAAGGATGACTGTACAGGGTCTCTCTAACAAAATAAGTAGTAAACTCAGGGATACTTTAGCTGGAAGAGAACCTCTCAGCACTAGAGTAAGTTTGACAATTGCAGGGAGCATGGCCTCCCCTTATTCTAGTAATCTGTGGGCTAAAATATTTATATTGATTGTAAATAATTAGAGAATATCTTTTAGCTATACCTACACCTGTCAGACTGTCACTGTTTTGCAGAAAGACAGATACCCTACTGGAGTCAACAAAGTATCCATGATTGTGTTTTAAAGCCATATTTGAGTTCTAGAGTGAACAAACTTTTAAAAACAAACAAGCACACCTCATGTGTATGGCTTTTCCAGGAGTTCTGGCAAACAAGTGGTTAAAGCCCAAGGCACGTGCAAGCCTGCACTATCTGTAACTACAGTAGCAGTCACACTGGTTTTGATGGAACAGCCATGAGCTTTATGGAAAGTGCATTTATTTTGTTGTATTAGGCACAGAAGACAGTGTCTTCTCAGGAACTGGTTAGAGACCCTGCAGTAAAACAGCTTTTGTGTGATTAAAAGACAATCACTATACTCTCTGCTGCAACTATCTCCACATCTCAGCTTGCTTTCTCCAGCAGACAGAAGGGTATATGGTTATTTAAAAAATTTCTACCACTACAAATAACTCATTGTGCACACAGTTGTCTCCAGGGCAGAGGATGAGCAAAACAGCAAACTGCATGTGACAGGTCACTTAATGCATTTCATGGCGATGCTTAGGGCTGTAGTCAAACTATCTACTATCAGACTCTAATTTAGGTGTCATGACTACTTCTCTTCAGTGGCTGATGAGCGAGTTGTTGTCTAGGAGCCTTGGCCAGTTCCTGGTCTTAACCTCTCCGTGCTCTCTGGAGCTCACGTGATACAGCTGCTGTGGCAGGTAAAGGCAGCTGCCCTTTGATTATGCCTCATCTATGCTATTGTTCTGAGGGCACAATAAAAACTTCCTCTAGAAAAGCATGGAGAGAACAGGCTGCTTCTAGCTAAGGGTGGTCTGGACACTGCTGGTGGTCAAAGAGCGTCATCGGTCTGTCTGTCCTCTGGCCGCCTCCACCACAGTCCCGCTGGAGCCAGAGCGGGCTGCGGGCTGCACACCACTGCCACCTCCTCCAGTGATTGGCATTTTCTGCTACTGTAAAATTAATTTGATGACTGAATTAAACTAATAATTGCTTCATTTCCAAATATGGTCTCCGGGTGCACTTGACTTAGAACATGCTTCTCTTGGGAGGTACCAGGGAGATCTAGTTGTATTACTTATGGAATCTGGGCTAGTTTAATTAAATTTTGATGGGAAGTGTGCGATTTTGCAGACAGTAGCTGTCTGTTTCTTCTGTAGTCAGGGCCACACACAGTTGCTGATATCTTTCCACTTTCCCCTGTGATGTAAGAGATGATAAAGGGCCCAATTAATAAAGTCACCTTTAAAAGGGAGACCTTCTGTTAATGGGAGAACCAGAAGTGATTCACCATTTGGCAGAATTCTGGTTTCCTTATTCCTATCCTATCAACCGCTCACCCACTCACAATATGCCTCCTGAAAACAACTGAACGCTGAGAAAGTCCATATGTCCACACTTTCACAAAGTCTTTCAAAGCAAGGTAACGATTACAAGCATAATTAAAGGTGACATCCTGAAATTGTGCCATTTTCCTCTTTCACTGAGCATTACCTCTAGTTCCACATGCTCACATCAGAGCTCACCAGCCCCTGACCACTAACACTGACAGCAGCAACAGGGCATTTGCATCCTGCATCAAGAACCTGGGAACTTGAGTGCTGACAATGCAGAAATAATACCAGAGTACATAATAATAAATAGTTGTTTCAAAAGTAATCCTGTGCTGTGCAGACAATTAAATTCAATTTTCCACTCAGTGTGTCACAGACCTCCAACCAGGAGCATCTCACTTGCTTCCTGCAGTTCAACCAACATCCAGACTGGCCTTGAAGTCATTGCTAGGGCTTTTAGCAAGCTCCCCAGGGAAGGCTGCTCCTCTTTTCTCTCTGCCTTCAACTCCTTACAGAAGAGGACACATATTTTGTTTCTTGCCCTCTGTCTTGGCTACCCAGATCCTTTTTTGCTGCAGGTCAAACCACTGCTCACTGTAGGTACACAGAGAATCCAGTACTGCAAAATAAATGGAGGCTCTGATTTCACATGGGATGAGATACCAATGTGACACAAGCAAAATGAAATTGAGCCAGTCAGCATTTAATGATTAGTCAGCATGCTGAAGCAAGGTGAAGAGTATCATCTCATCCCCACAGCTCACAAGAAATCCTGACAGGCACTTCAGTCCACAGAGCATGAAACACAATGGTAGAGATGTATCTTGGGGCTTGGGATTTACTCTCAAGAGCAAAGAGGTTGAGTTCTGCTGAACCATGCCTAGCTTTAAACAGCATGGAGAATAAGTAGAATCACCTTGGCTGCTTTTTTCAGAAAAAGTGCATCAGATCTAAGTCACTCTGAGGAAACCTCCTCAGAGAAAATTAGCCAGAGGAGGAGGAAGAAGTTAGGAAGTGAAGGTGGAATGGTTCTGCAAAAAATGAAGAGTTAAGAAAGAGCTCCCCAGAGCTTTGATTCATCCTAGAGATGAATGAAATGGTGGATTCTGGTGCCACTGTGAGATGCTGAGTGATTTTAACCCCACTGTTAATGTGGGTCATTTTCTATTATAACTGATAAGACTATCATTCCCATTTAAATCTACTCTACAGATACCAAACCAAGATTTATAAGGGATAACCTCAAACTCTCTCAAAGCACTGAATGGAGGAGCAGACACAAAGGGAACAGCACACAGAGCACCATGCCCAAGTCTGGCCTTGGAAACTCAGGGATCCTCTCCTGAGGCACCAGGGAAGTCTGTCATGGTCTGCCAGGGACTACGTGCACAAAAGCAGAGGGAGTTCAGGATATCTCCATGGGTTCTGGTGCCTTCACAGCAGAGTATCTCACCATGAAATCCCGCCAGTAACAGATGATTTTTGCACATAGTGCTCTCCTATTTATTACAGGATCACAGAACCATAGAATAGTTTGTGTTGGAAGGGACCTTTAAAGGTCAACTAGCCCACCCACGTCCCCTTCAGAGTCTTGAGATAAGTGTTCATTCTGGACATTCATTTCTATTAATGAGGCTCAGGACCAGAAAATTCAAAACCAGAAGAATGAAAACACACCCAGCAGCATTCATGCGCATTGACAACAGCCAGCCTGGTATCTCGCAACTCCCCTTGGGACACAGGAGGGTTCGAAGGAGAAAAGCTTGATTCGGCACTGCTGACATTATAAGGCCTCTAGTACAATATTAAATTAGAGGTTTGGTACTCCCTCTAGGACCACATACTGTTATTTGTAATACAGTTGAGCTGCACTTAAAATGAGGACTTGTGAAAGGAATAGACTACCATAAAAAGAATTAATTTTCTGTACTCCAGATCAGAGCTGCGGCACTGAAGTGAGTCCTTTGGAAATGAATAACCGAAAAGCAATAAACCTATTAAAAGAATAAACTTTTACTGCACCAAAAGGGTGAAATAGTGACCTGTCACATGAATGGCTCAGTTAAATGAACACATTTTCTGTTTCGCAAATCAAAGTACATTTCCTAGGGAAATGGATCTTTTTTGAACAAATGCTTCTTTTAGGATTAGGCATGTTGGAACTGCAGCTTGACTTTACAACATGGCTGTGCATTAAGCACATTTTTACTAGAGCAAAGAAGTTATGGATGTAGTTTGTCAGCAAAAAATTAAAAGAGGATGATCAGAATAGTTTGGCATTAAAGACCGAGAGAGACTATTCTGCATGCAAAATGCTCTGGAGCTGCAGCTTTCAGTCCGTGGCGGAGTGATCATGTCCAGTGCCCTGTGTGTTGGGTGGAGGCACAGACCCCGTTTAAAGACAAGTGCTCCATTTCCCAGTGACTCTGTTGCTCTCGTCTGTTCTTTGCCAGTGACAGCGACAGAGTTTGCACCTATGGTAGGTTGCAGCAAGGGCACGTCCAGTTTATTTAAACCTCTGTCCCCTCTTCCCCAAGTTTCACAGCAGGAACTGACCACCTTCAGCTTCTGTCATAGGGACCTCCATCGGGTTACACAGGTCCTGTGCATCAGCTGTTCATCCATTCAGTATTCTCAGCCCCTCTGCTCCAAAAGTACATATACTTAGATAGAAGTCCTAGGGTTTGATGACAAAAAACCATTTGGCTTTCCTCCCAGCCTCATACAGACGGGTCAGATATTCATGATCCACCTATGCAGATGAAGGTAGGAAGCTCAGGCCTTTAAAAACAAACAAATCAGACATTTCTAGGAGCTGCAGTCTTCAGAAAGACATCGGACAAGGACTCAAAATGAAAATGGCAGAACCAGCAATGGTTACATGTACCCAAAACACCCCCATGGTGGTGAGAGGGAAATCTGCCTCACCCACAGCCCCCACAAATAATCATCCACTCCCTCCATTCTTCCATAATAACAAGGTTTTATTTACCTAAAAAAAAAAAAAAAATATGTATTCAGATTTTGATGAGCTCTTGCTGCTTTTTAATCTGTCATTTAGGGAGTTGCTCTTGCAGGGAGTACGTGACACTGAGTGAGAGGCAGCAGTGCCTGACAAAACCTGACTTGCCTATTTTTATGGTGGCTGTGCTTGAGCATCCATCAGGTGCGCTGCTCACACAGCCCAGCCAGACACTACTTTCTGGCAAGTTTGGCAGACATCACAGCACTGTCTCTCACTTAGACTGAGCGTTTTTTCTTCTCTTACTACCCAGATGAAGGAGAAACCCGAGGAGACAGTTGTCCTTCCTCCTCACACCACTTTTGCACTTCACAGTTGTAGCATTGCTGAGCTCTACAAAGTCTCCATCTTTTTCTTGCTCTGAATGTGGTAAGGCACAACATTTTTCATTCCACCTTTAATAACATGAAAACTGGCATTTAATTTTTAATGTTAGCTTAAAACCCAGGTGGTTGCTAGGCTTTACACATCAGCAAAATCAATCTCCTTTTGGGTCATTTAGAGAGTTCAAGAGCCTGACACTACTGCCTGCAAGTAATCCCTTCCTCCCTCGCTTCCCTCCTCTCTCAAACACCCTTTCAATTTTGCTGGACTAAAGGCAGGGGTAAGGTCAGACAACCAGCAGGGCTCCTGCGGTACTGCAGGGGCCATAAACCAACAGGAATTAAAGCAGGATATATATGCCAGGTTATCAAGCCCATTTCCTGGCCAGCTCAGTTTAGTGGCCCACGACACATTCCCTTGTGCTTTATCTCTTGAACAGAGCTTGCTACTATTCATTTCTGGTCACTAGGACTTTGCAGCTCTTAGGATGACCTCAGACTGGTTTGATCCTACCTGCAAAGGCTGCCTTGCTTAAGGAAAAAAAATCAGCGTATAAAGGAATAGATAAGAACATATTCCTGCAGAGATGGGTCCCTGAGGTTTTAGGGTTTCATGCACTACCAGCAAGTTCATTGCACTTATGAGATGTGTCCATACCATCAGTGTTTTAAAACCTACATTACAGAACAGACTGCTTTTTCTTCTCTTTGGATTTTCTAAAGGGAAAGATCAAGAGACTGGAATGGAAGAGCGGGGGGAAAGCCACAAACAGGACCAGTTCCAAGAATATCAGTTACTTGTCAGCTCTGTAAAAAAGCTGTTAATTTATAGAGAAGTGTGCAGGTTCTTTCAGAGCCATACGTCAAAGCTTTCTCACCATGATACCTGGCTTTATTTGGCCTTCATAGTATGGACCAAATTGGATTTCTCTGGTTCTGGATAAACCGCACAAGGGTGATGTACACTGTGATTTATTGCTGTAAGTGCTTAAAATGCCTCCCACTAAATTTGTTGTGACCTTATCACACTATTAAAACCTGAAGTAAATAAGTGCCCTGAGTAAAGGTTAACAACACACCAAATAAAACAAACAGCAAACAGAGGGGATAGGACCTACTGGCTCACATCGCTGGCACGCTCCAGGGAATAAAATTGCTGCATGTTCTGGCAGAACAAGGGAAGACCCCAGAGGATGCAGAGCCATACAGAGATGTCAGAGACAAGGAATGGGGTTCAACTCCCCCGACTAGCCCGCAACCCTGCAGCCCACTGAGCACAACAGCTTTGTGAGGACGTTTTCACCTCCCTGGATAAGGTCCCATAATGAACAGCAGCCCTCTACCTCCAGCCCAGGCTGGGTAAGGACAGCAGCACAGGGGTTCACAGGGCTCCCTCTGCACAGCAAGCCTGCATTTAGGATCAAAGCCCAAAACCCACTGAAGAGTACCCTTTACAAAAGCATTAAGGATTACACGTACTGCCAGGAGGTGAGCAACTAGCAGCCTTTGAGATGGACCCAAAAGAGACTGTACGACTTACTTGCCTGCATTAGCCAGATCCCCCTTCCCACAGGGCGAGATGCTCCCCGCTTCCAGCCCACGATACTCAAAGCAGAGAGCCCAGGCAGGTTTGTGAAAACTCAGGTACCACGGAGATCTCTTCCCCTTCTTCTCAAACAAGACCCCCAAGATAGAGGTTCCCCATCTCCACACCCTCCTCTAGCTAGCTAGACCGCTTACACAGCAGAGGTGAGAGGGCAGAGCTGCCCGTTTCTGGAGCAGACTTAAACCATCAGAAAACAAATCAATAACACATCAAAGTTATTGTTGTCCCCCTTCTCAGTGCACCATCTAGTACCCCTCTCTAGACAGAGTAGTAACTTCTTAAGCAATAGCTCTGCTGCCACAAGAAGATCCTTTAGAGAAAGAAACTTTACACTGTGGTCTGAAGATCAAGTCATCAGGAACAAATCTAGCCCAGAGTTTTAAATAAGGGCTGAGTATTTTCCCTATAATAATTGTTTTAGGTTGATTTCTAAAAGACCATGCCTTCTACTGACTCTCACAAAGATTTTTTCAGATTTTCAGATATCTGAATAATATTAGTATCAGGAAATAGATAAGCCCTTGGAGAAACATGAACAATGTGAACAAATGCAGACAGTGACCCAGACAAAGAAAAAGTATCATTTAAACCACTGATTTAAACAAATTCCTTGCTGTTTTTAGACAGAGATAGTCTTATCTCCAGGTGCTCATCGTTACAGCCAGTGATAACAATAAAGCTTTGTGCAACTCAGAGCAACACGACACACCTTCCCAACATCAGAACTTGCTCAAATGAAAAGCAAAATTTAGGAGGGGAAAAGAAGGGGGGCATTTTTCATTCAAGATCCTCCAAAAAGAGAGTTTGAAGCCCTCAAGGCAAAAGGAAAAAAAACAATTCCTGAATAAAAGCTAAAGCAAGTTTTATTAGTTTGGCCTCTGCATTCAGCCCAATTAGAAAAGTTTTTTTGTTCCAAAGTAAATATTCATTTCACATTTCAGGGAAGCGTAAAGTTCTGAAAGTTTCTCCCTAAATATTAAACTGTTTGAATATAAAATTTACTACTCCAAACCACATTTTCTTCTGATATATCAGCAAAGGCAAGTCAGGTCATTAGAATCTCCTTCCCTATTCCACCAGCAGTTGTAATAATAAATTCATTATTTTCATAATTGCTCCACTATAATTTAGTAATAGATTTGCATTAATTTCAAAAGTCTTACTATGAGGCATTACCCAAACAAAATAAGAAACAATTAAAAGTAAATTAATCTAAAATCCTACTTACGAAGCATTACCCAAACAAAATAAGTAATACGTAGCATGAAATTTATCTAACACCTTATTAAAAATGATGACTTACAGGCCAAAAAGAATATTTTACTTAAAAGCATACAATATAATTGACTTTTTCTGCTGTATTTGTGAAGTGAGAGCAGATAGCCAGTCACAGTGCCAAAACAGAGGGATGCAGAGCAGCCCCAGAGGCGTCACCTCACAAGGCTGTTCCCAGAGCCCAGCAGCAGCCCACCCAGACCCCCTCCTCTCACCCAGCCAGTCTCACCCTCTCAAATATTTTCCTCTATGAATTCAGGGATGTTATTACAGCAGTCACTCACTTTTACCAGGACTCCTTGGGAAGCTTCTTTGCAGGCTCCTACTACCTTCAAGCCTCAGAGTTAAGAACTTCTTCTTCCCTCGCTGCAGGGAAGCACCACAGCTGGTGTCGTCTCCCTGCCAGCCCCAGCAGGTAATCACAGCCTCACCTGTGCAGCCTCCCGCCCCCGCAGAGCCCGTTACCTCCACGCTGAGGGGCAGCTGTGGGGGGAGCTTTGAGCCCCTCATCACAAACACCTTTTCACCTGGTTTGACTTGGGTCCTGCTTACTCAGAACCAGACGGCTTTTAAACAACACGCACCTGATGCACCTGTCTGCTTTGTCGAGTGTTCGTGCACTTTCCTTGCAGAAATCACAGCAGATTACTATTTGTTCCATAAGGCTTCTTTGCGGCACCATCTACTATCTTGAATCATAAACTGCTTCATTGTTTGCTGCTTCGGGGAGAGTGTAACGAAGTCCTGACTTGGACCGCTCTTCCATCCATTAGGTTGTAGCCACTTCTAAATTAAAACCCTCGTAAGTTTTTGTTTTAATCATGTGTTGAACTGTTCTTGCTGGAGAGATACATTTTCTCCACAGCAATGGAACCTGTCGTATTAATGCAAAACAGCCTTTTGTGTAACAAATACCTGGTAACCCTAACAGGTTTCTCTAGTATGTCTCAATAACTAGGTCATATACAGCATTAAGAAAAATGCTACGGGTCAGATTCCCATCTGCCATGCCCCACAAGGGGAACTAACAGCATCACTTTACATAAGTAACTTGATCTCAGCAGCCAGTTTTACATTTGAGAATGTATGTCCATGTTCAGAAACATATTAAAGCAAACACTTAACTCCACCCCTGTCAGTTACCTCCTGTCTCTGCCTTCCTGAAATGAGTCATTAACTGCATTTCGTCTGTTCAGTTCCAAAATCCTCAAATTCAGCTGCAAAAATGGAACCCCTTTGATCTCAGATTGCAGCTAATTCATAATTGATAACCCAGTGTGGAAGGAAGGGAAAAGCTTCGTCCCCATTAGTCGTTCCACTTAATATGTTCTGGTGCTTCAATTATGCAAAACCCAACTCTCAGGGTCTGACTGCCTTCCAAAATGTGAGTCAGTGGGGGAAAGAGGAAAAACCCAGATCAAATTATTCCAGCTGTAAATCTTTGTAATAGCATAGATGTCACGAGAGTGATATCCAACACTGAACAATTCTGTTTGTTTTCCGAGCTGTTGCTTTGTAGAATTCCCAAGGCATCCCTTAACGACTTCAGAGAGCTCAGCAGAGGAGGACTCACTTAGATTTTTTTGGTCAGGTCATTAGGCTGTGAGCTGTAATGACCCTTTTTGGCCCAAGGCACTAAAAGCCTTGGAGTAATATATGACCTGGTAAGTGAGGAAGCGAGATGGAATAATTAACACAAGTCATTTTGCTTTTTATTTTTTTTTTAGAAGAGAAACTGTCACATCTTTCTGAAGATTTGAATTATAAATGTTAAGAATACGAGCACTGTGAAAAAAAACCAGTAACGTGCAGACATCACTGGGCCAAGGCATGTTTTTCTACTGGGAGACTCTGACAGAAGCAGGACTACGCAGCAGGGAACTCAGCTAAAGCTAAAATGCCTACATCTCCTCATATGAATAAGCAGCAATCAAAAATATGTATATGACTGTACCTGCGTTCTGTCACCCAGCAGGTTGTTGAGCTTAAAGAATGATTTGACTTACATTTCTTTTAGACAAAACCATACAACCACGCAGCAAACTCCCAGGAATCAGGGTGAAATTAAAGACTGCAATTGCACAGGTGCTGTTCAAACAAGAACTGATTTTAAGTATAGGACATCCCACTGAAATCAGGTGTATCACCTGTTCAGGACATTTTGGTTCTATAGTTCTCCAGAATTTACCCACATTTAGTTTGATTTTCTACTTGGCTTGTGTCAAGTGACTGAGAGTCTTCATGCTCTAGGAAGATGTGAACCCCTGTTGAAAGTTTTCCTGGAGTAGGACCAGGATAAAGTCTCTTTTCTGGAGGTCATCACAGCTTTTCCTTTTTCAGGTGCTTACAGGATCTCTGCTCTACCTGTCACTGATTTTCTATAAACTTCATTCTCTTCCACACTTGTTCTCATCTGTCAAACTTGGTCAAAAGGTCCCGACACTGATGGGAAGTCTGGGAGATACAGAGTGCAAAGGCATAAGCTTTCTTTCTGTCGTAAACTGTACTAAAGAAAAACACAAAAATTTTGCAACAGAAATTCACATCCTCTCTTTTCTGTTATGTACAGCGAGTTTCCCATAGTGACAGAGTAAAGTCAAAAGCTTAGAGCAAATGGAGGAAACATCTTCACATTGCATTTATTGCCAGAATATGTCAAAGCCATCACATAAACCTCCTTGTATTTTCTGGTCCATTTTAAGGGCTAAGCTATTAACCTCTTACAAGGCTAAATCTATTGAGTTCTCTAGGCTTCCCTTGCTCTGTTCCTACTTCCCTGCAAAAACCTTTTCAGTACTTAGAAATTGTGGGCTAGACCATGTTCTTTATAAGCAAACAGATGCTACCTGTCCTCACAGACCCTCCCCTTTTCCCTCCTCCCTTTGTCATGTGCTGCAACGCACCCGCTGTTACTTTTGCCCTCCTGGCATTCTTATTCCCCTGCAAATTTCCCCTTATTTCTCAAGAGAAAAATATGCCTCAGCCTGACAGAAGTTGATGAGAGCTGTCAGCTTGCTTCCTTGGGCAGTGCAGACCCTTTCCCACACCCCAGGGTAAGTGCTGTCCTTCAGGTGACAAGGGTTCATAGCTCTGGCAGACTTTGGGAATCCTGTCTCGCAGCCACTGATCCAGGGCCAGTTCTTGCCTTACATTTCGCCTCTCCTGCTTTGCTGCATGTTCTCCTGTTGTTTTTATTTTTCACAGACACCTGGCAAAACAACCCTGCACCTCACAGACATTTTAATAATTCATATTCAACTTCAGTTACTGCAAGTTTAATAAACAGTACTTATTAGAATGCAATCATTTCTTCTTAAAGCGGGCAGTTTTTAGGAATGAAATCACAATAATTACCTCTAAGAATATGTATGAATAACAAACATTCAGTCCTCCTGGTTTTGTTGTTTCATTCATTTGCATGAAAACCTTCCCCACTGTTCCCCTTGCCTTTGTTTCAGCAGAGACTTTGCTTTTAATTGGACTGAATATTCAGCTGGGTTCAAACCCAAATTTGTATGTAAAAAAGCTATACATAGCAACCAGCTCATCCTGGAATCCATTAAAAATAACAAGAGGGATTGAAATGAGATTATTTCGAGAGCTCTCTTATATTCATAGGAAAACAGATTTATTGCACTTGCAGAGCAGCTCTCCCAGGTAAGGGAGATGCAGGTGATAACATTGAGTCCTCCTGGTTTTTCCTCTTGTCCACAAAGTGGAACCATGCGAATTTCCAAGCTAATTTCATACCTGAAAAACAGCTTGCCATGCACTGATAGCCTGCTATCCACTTCTACACTGAAACCATTTTTACTTTAAGCACAGTGACATACCCACACTATCCATTTCTGCAGCCTCCTTCCTTCAGCCCTCCCTCAGGATGCTTTGCAGGCCCCCATGAAATTCAGCTTAGTGCTAAACGGAAGCAGTGGAGAATACAGTAGCCTGCACAAAACTAAAATAAACCAGATGTTGTTAAGTGGCAACTACAATAAACACACCTACAAGAGCCGGGAAAGCACGTTGAAAAGCTGACTTCAATCTCCAGAGAAGGTGAGCCCAGTGGCCTCAGCATCATGCTGCAACAGGGGGGTGACCACGTCCCTGTCACCCACCCTAGCAAGCACAGCCATCCTCTCAAGGGGCTCCAATGAAATTCGGGCTCACCGCATAAAAAGCGGCATGTTGCCTGAAGAGCAGACTACAGTGCCAAACTGCAGCCTGCCACCTCAGCTGCCACCCCTCCAGGAGGATGGTGGCTGTATTTTCATTCCAGTGGAGGCTTTTTATTATTTCTCTCACTTAAAAAACCGCTATTTTCATAAAGAGCATCTTTCCCGCACTCCCACTCACAGCAAGTAAATGAAAAAGTGCTCCAGAGACTTTAGGTTTCTCCTTCTAGCACTTGACAGGGCAAGTTTTGAAGGAAGGAAAAGAAAGCCCACTTTAACAAGACAATGAATTGGTTTTGAGGACGTGCGTTGTGGAACTGTTTAATGGAAGAGAACACAGGGGGAGGACAATTTTGACTTTCTCAGCAGGGAAAAATAATACCTTTATAAGTCAGAGGTACACACCCTGAGGTTGTGGCTGAATTTTTGAAGGGCAAGTCCTCCACTAAGACTCACCTTGCTGGTTGCCCTACAGTGACCTCATACAGGCCTTGAAGTCATCATCTCCAAAGGCACAGGCTGAGATGCATGTCCTCTGAGATATTCTGCCTTCCTGGGGAGGACGTACACTTAACTCCAGGGCTACAAACAGAGGTCAGGGTGACACAGCAGCATGTTCTCCTGTGTCAGGTAAAGTGTGGCCTTTCAAGTTCCTCTTCAAAATAGAACATCTTCGTCTGGACCAGCGGCACACACGGCTCCAGCTTAGATTACTGGTGAAAGGTCTGTGCTTAGAGAGGCCATGATCAGAGGCCAAGTGAAACGGGATAAATTTGTAGTGGTTTTGAGAGCATGTTTTACTGACTGTCATGCACCCTTGAGCGTTGAAAGTCTGTTGATCCCAAAAGGTTCAGGCCACTAAACAGAAGTCACAAGAGCCAAGGTAGTTTTCTTTGAAGTCTTGCTTCTAGTTGCTTACAACTTCCAGCTCCCACTCTAAATGAGCTGAAGCTTGGCTCTCCGTAGATAAAAGTCTTAGATTTGCACTATACCAAAAGAGCTCCCAGAGCACTGAATAATTCCTCTACACCACACAGATTCCTGTAAGAGTTAATCACTGTAAAGCACAGACGGGTCTTTTGGTGAAAGGCACTAAAGAAGTCAAGTCCCATTTTTTTCTTACAGATTCCACATCTCAAGTTTGTTTGTGCATTGTTTTTTGTGGGTTTTCTTTTGTTTTTTAAGAGTGAACTGAAATGAACATTAGTGTGGCTCAGTTCTGCACTAGACCTGGTATAAATTAACAGAGCTCTGACCCACATTCCTGATTCACACCTTCTCGCCAACCCAAGAATGGATGTTTGGTGGTAAAACACAACCAAGATGACTATAGTTAACTATACAAGTCTTGGCTTCAACAAGGTTAAGGACTTATCAATTTACCCTCATTTTGATAGTCCTCATTCCAAAACTAGATGAGAAAAGAGGTTTTTATTTCAGTATCATAGAGTTTGTCCATTCTCCATCTGAACTCAAAAACATTTTATCAGATCCTGTGACTTGTGTCTTCTGCCAATTCATTTTGCTGGTGCACTGGCATAGAAGCATGCTGGGCAAACACAAAAAAAACAACCAAAAAATAATGACCGTGTTTGGATCTAGCCTAGTTTGGGAATCCCTGGGATGCAGGGGAATTTGAACTGGCTACCCAGTTCCAGCTGTGTAAAAGCACCCTGGCTTCTTTTTAAGCTTATTTATGTACAGATCAAACAGACAGACTTCCAAGTGCTTTCATTTAACTTTGATGCCAAACTTTGATGTCTTACCATTTACAGTAATCATTTTTATGTGCATTTAATATTATTTTTTTAGTCCAAAACACTACACATAAAAAGACCAACTTCATTTGAAATATGCAGCATTTTTGCTATTTGAAAACTCTGCATTTTTAATTTGTTTCTTATCAGCAGAGTACTTCTGGGGCAAAGAGATCATCAAGTTTTTAATGCCTTTCAGTTGATTTAAATTAATATTTTATGTTTGTATTCAAAAGAGCTGGCTAATAGAAGGGTGCTGACATTTTTTCACACTCTTTCTCTGGCATGTGCTATATGCAAAGTAATGGAATAAAGCACCAAACATTTGAGAAATAACCATGATGAGTACTCAAAAGGTGACATTTCCACACAGTTGAATCCACTTGGATCGTTACTCAAAAGCCCTGTGCCCAAGCTGGGGAGGAAAGGTACCCCAACCTCTCAAGACTAAGATTTAGATGATAATATATCAACCCTCTGCTTTAGATGCAAATAGCTACCTTTGCGTGCTTGAAAGCCCTGTCCCCCCAAAACAACAAAGTAGGGGAGCGTATTTTCCCCTAGCTCTGTATTTCTGACAAGCTCTTTTCTAAGAACATAGAAAACCACAGATAAGAGTGAAGCTTTTAATGAAAAAGGGGCCTGAATGATTTCTATTGCGTTTAATAACCACTTCATCACTGTCACTAGATGAAAGTGCTATATTGGATTCCATAGCTGACAACAGTGGTGAGATAGAGGATAGCCTTCAATTAGGCAGCTATACCCCTCTCCTTTTAAAACTGATGGAGAAAGACAGTATCTGAAGTTACCTTTTCACTGCTGAACACTCTAGCTAGCTTTAATCTAGGTAGTTCAGAGGCTGGTAGCAATCTAGTACCAGCAGGATGGAGCTCGGTTTGTATTCATCATTGCATTTATCAGAATTAAGGTCAGAGTGATGCCATGCTCATATTGCCCAGAAATCTTCCAAGATTCTGTTAAGAAGACAGTACGAGATGACTGCTAAGGAAGCTGGGGATCATTTCCAGTAGGCATCTGCTACCCAGAAACTGAGTTAACTTAGTACAACTTAAACGCTCAGATTTAACCTACCGGATTCACTAAACATAGGGATGAACCCTGGGCTTTCAAAACCAAAATCAGCTTTTTAAATTGGGATTCCTGCCATTGTTACTCCTGTTTAGAGCATGACTAACCTTCAGCTCACTGAATCAAGAACATACCTTCAAGCAGGAAGAATTACCACTCTGTTCCTGACAGAACCACATATTGTACCAAACATTTTCTTTCTTTGTGTTTGCGTATATACACTGTCATAACCCTAAACTTCCCCATGGGCCTGACTACTCTGAGAACTTAATGGGCACATAAACTTTTTTTTATGCTCCTCAGTTGAAACTACTGGAGTCAACCTTGACCAGCTGTGCAAACAAGTCAGCAGGAGGTCACCACCCACTTATGCCAAGTCCTCACTGAGCATCTCACAAGGAGAATTTTAGCAATGCTTTGGAAGCATTAACTCTTCTACCACTTTGGTTAACAGGAAGCAGTGGAATGGCTGAGAGAGGAGTCAGCGGAGATGCAAGCTCTCAGACTATCCTGCTACAGCTATCACAGTCACAGACAGAATCTACAAATAAAGTCTGGAAAGGGAGGGAACAGAGGAGGAATGTAATTACATAGTCAAGTCCCACACAGCACAGGCTACTGTGGTGTTAGCACAGCATTTTTACAGAAAGAAACCATTTATGTCATTATCCAAGAGGGTAGAGTACAGGGGAGAAAGTTTTCCTCTCTAGGGCAGATGAAGGAGGAGGAGAATACTGAGAAGCAATCATTAGTAAAATAATTGGCTGCCTGCTTTGCACAGTTGCCACAAAATGTTTACACTGTCAGTGCCATGAATGTGTTGGCTTGCCAAAGTCACAGCTGTGCCAAGGAACTGTCTGCTGCTGGGGCTGCTGTTGCATTTCACCTTGTAGGTATATGATGCACCCCCGGTCATCACTCCTATTCCCCTGCTATCCCAGGAACCATATCGGGGAAATTCATTATTAGCCTCCTTCTGAAACCTAGAATTTTGGCCCCCATGATTGCTACCAGGACAAATATAACATCTGAAATCTACTTTTGAGAAATGAAGATACTATGTTGTCTGATAAAGGATCTGAATTATGTAATTTTTTTTAAAGTAGTAATAGGTTGGAAGCTTCTGTGTCAGAGAACAAGTTCCTACTGTAGATAGAAAAAAACGTTTATGTCTTACATTCAGGGACAGTGATACTGAATTTATTGTAGTGTGCTGGAGTGGGGTAGAAGTGCCACTTCATGGAATTATTTTTATTTGCTTTTCCCCCTCATTTTCCAACTAACTCTAACAAAACACACCTTAAAGAAGGAAGGATGTCTTTGTTTTGTATCAAAGATGGATATCGAAAAGAACTCCTAAGAGACCCAAAAGTGGTTAACTGAACACAGACAGTCATTGCAAAAACTGCATCAGCGAGAAATCATATTAACGAAGGGTATGGTCTAGGAAGGGAAGACCACAAACTAACTTATTCATGTACTTAAAGTGTAAAGAAAGCCTCTAAGAGCACAATCCTGAAAGATGCTGCAGGCTCCCTGCAAATTACTGCTGCTCTCAGTTCCGATGATGTTAAGCATACTCAGCACACTGCAGGATTTACCTCTAATGGCTATCTGATCCAAAAGCCAAACTGTTAAATGAATAAATCCCTGCATGCTAGATCACGACATGAGAAGATTGCCTGCACTGCTGCAAGATTAAGATTATCAAGTGAATAAATCTAGCATGTGATAGATAAAACAAATACCCATTAAAAATATAAATCTCTCAACACTAGGAAAAGAAATGCATTCCCAGCACAGACTCTGAAAGCTTTCAACAAGACAGCATATCTAGCATGAGAACTGATGAACAGTAATTGCTTTCCAAGCATTCATCCCCACAAAAGTAGTGAGCACAGACCCCCTAAAGAGACAGATAATAAGAGCAAAAGAAAAATGAAGATTATCTTTGAAACACCTAGGACTTGATAAGAACAGGTGGGAATCTCTGCTTTGAAGTGTGACATACTAAAGACAAACCCAGACCTTTCTAGCTACTTAGCCAATAGTTTAGTTGGTATTGCCTTGAACTCAGACAGGAATTTTCACTGACTTTTGTAAGTAAGAGAGGTGTAACTGCACCACGCTTCTGACCCTTATTCTTGACTCCAGTCAGCCTGAGGTAAATCAAAGTTCCACATCATTCTGTCCCTTCCCTTCACTGATTTTGGAAATCACCTCCTCCTGCTAAGGGCACCACAGTTCCAGTCGTTTCACACTCAAATTTCTCCAGATAAGTCTCGGTCAAGAAGGTGCCATTTTTCTTCCCACATCCAACTGTCTGCAACCACATTTCTACATTTACCTAAGGCCCTGGGTACACTCAGGATGAAACTAAGCAACAGTGTTATCTAAGAGGTTGCTACTAACAGGGATCTCTGGTGGGTTCCCCAATTCACATGGACAGGGCAGGCAAAACATAGCTAAAGCATATGCATAGATATCTATCATAATTATTCCATTCTTTCTATCATAATTCACTATCATAATTCTTCCACTACTATAATATAAGCTCTATGTAGAAGTCATCTCTGGTGACTGAGTATTTCCAGCTCAAGATTTGGTATCTCCAGCTTGTCTTTTTCTCGCAAGAAACACATTACAGGCTCCAACTCAGGACACCTCTGCCACAGCACAGACCATTGCTTCAGCCTGGACTCTGAGCTGACAGAATACGAACCCATCCAGGCAACCTTCAGCCACAATATTAACCCGTGTAAAACCCTGAGCCCAGTCCTGCTGGGAGGATGCTGGCTGCTAACTCAGGACTGCCTTCCCCTGCCTGTACAGGCAGGTTCTCCTTCAGACCATTTGCGTTCATACTCACTGAACTAGCGACACATTTCAGGCCTGAAAGAAACAGAAAATGACTTTTTAAGCCAGTGGAGAGAACAAGAACCATCAGGAACAGCTGAAAGCTCAAGCTATGTAAGTTATGATCCAGCACATTGACAAAAGGCATTTAGTTGCTGGAAGGAGAACTACAAGGCAGATGTGCCACCTCCATTCTGCACCACAGCAGGGTTCAGCTACCTCCCATTTCTGGTGAAAACTTCTGTCTTCTGATTTGCAGCCCTTTTAAGAATTTTCCAGTACTCCTTGCTGTACTGGAATGATTTGGGGAATTCAAATTCCAGAAGAGAGAGGGTAGCAGGACAAGGCTCATTATTAATGATTTAATCGGCCATTTGTGGGGGTTTCTGAGTTTGTGCCAACTCTATCTTCAGAGTTTTAGGACACACACTGTGTGAGGAGAAGTAGGACTTCTGTGCGCTCTCTCAAGCTGTTCCATTACACCTGATTTATAGCATGACACTACTTGTTCTAGTCCATAACCTTGAGCTTGTAAACTACATAGGGGAAAATTTACTAACTACCAAGTTCATCTTAATGCTCTATTAGGAATTTTCAGTGGGGAAAAAAGGCAAGGAATTGGGGGCATCTAGAAGAGCTCATTTTGAACAGCAATCCTGTTATAGCCTAGAGCAGCACACCTCACAGTCTGCTCTGTTTTCATTTAAAGTTTTAATTTACATGGCCAGCATACAGTAAGGACCTATGTTTGTCTTCCTCTGAAGGAGATGATCAATGGGAGAGATGTAGACACATTTCACTGCTTCTTAGCTGCATACATTGATGGCGTTTACCACAGTAGCCTGTAGCAATGCCTTTACTCCACTCTTAGCTAGCCTACGAGTTTCACTAATAACAGAAGCCAGAAAACTGTTTTGCAACTCTTCTATTAGGAAAGAAAATTATCATCCACATAACAGAACAATTTCCTAGTAGTAAAGTAGTCCTCATTAGGGGATACAGAAAAGCAGTGAGAGCTGGAACACAGGCACCACAGGTACTTACTGCAATTCCAATGAACAACCTAAAAAGGACCTGGGACTTGCATGAACATCAGGCTGAATGGGAGCCAAGAACACGCCCACATCACAGATACAGCAGACTGCATACCTGGCTCCATTAAAACCATGGCCAGATGACCAGAGGAAGTACTCAGAATCACAGAATCATTCAGGTTGGAAAAGACCCTTGGGATCATCGAGTCCAACCATCAGCCCTACTCTACAAGTTCTCCCCTACACCACATCCCCCAACATCTCATCCAAACGACCCTTAAACACATCCAGGGATGGTGACTCCACCACCTCCCTGGGCAGCCTATTCCACTTTCTGACCACTCTTTCTCTAAAAATTTTTTTCGTAATATGCAGTCCAGTCTGAACCTCCCCTGTTGCAGTTTAAAGCCATTCCCTCTTGTTCTATCGCTAATTACCTATGAGAAGAGACCAGCACCAACCTCTACAATGTCCTTTCAGGTAGTTGTAGAGAGTGATGAGGTCTCCCCTCAGCCTTCTCCTCCTCACACTAAACAGTCCCAGCTCCTTCAATCACTCCTCACAGGATTTGTTCTCCAGGCCCTTCACCAGCTTCGCTGCCCTCCTCTGCACTCACTCCAGCACGTCGGTATCTCTCTTGTGTTGAGGTGCCTAAAACTGGACACAACACTCAAGGTGTGGCCTCACCAGTGCAGAGCACAGGGGGACTATCACCTCCCTACTTCTGCTGGTCGTACTATTTCTAATACAAGCCAGGATGCCATTGGCTTTCTTGGCCTCCCTCTCATCAGTGCTGGTGAAGCTGTAACTGGAACACTTAGTCTAGTTTTAGGTCCCCACTGCAACAGAGATGGGGAAGTGAGGGTACAGCACAAGAGCTGGAGAACTAGATTTATGAGGAGAGGTTGAAGCTAGGCTTGTTCATTCTGCCTGAAAGGTGGTTAAGCAGGATGATCTGATAGCAACAGAAGAGTTAGTGTGGTAGCCAACCACCTCTCGGTAGCACCAGGTGACAGAACAAAGGACAAGGACAACAGAGCACAGCTTGGGAGGCTTTGCAAGAAGTTTCACAGGGAGAGTAGGTAGCACTAGCACAGGCTACCAGAGAGATGGCTGGATTTCCAGTATTGTTAGACAGAGACACAGGTGACTTGATGCAGTGTTGACAATGGTCCCAACTCCAAGCTAATTTAAAATAAAGATATCATATGAATACAAATATGGTTTAAGCCTCCATTTCATTATTTTTGGAGGAAAGAAAAAGGGAGTGAATCTAGGTTCATATATGACAAATTCATTTTACCACACAAAACTTGATGGCTGCACTACTGTGCAATACACAGAAGTAGCACCCACAGATGCCATAGTTTTTCAGATGCTCTGACCCAGGCTTCCTCTTCAGTTTCAAGAATGCTCTGTTCAAGTGAATTACATAGACTTTCAGATTAATTTCCTCAGCTAATACTCTGAGGTAGATGCCTAATTTGTGCAATGTAAAGTTACACTCTCCTTGGCTCTTTCTCTTCAGTGGCAGCCTGCCCTCTGTATTAACGTACAACTTCCTTGAAACAAGAAGAGTGTTGATGTTATATAGCAAATACAAAATTAGCTCTGCATTTGCTGACTACTCCCAAGAGATCTCTTGTTCCTTACTTCTGCCTAAGTACTCAAAAGTCAGTTCCTGAAACTCTCCTCCTTTCAAGTTATTTTCCCTAGGTAAGGCTCTAGCAAACAGTAACTTGTGTGATTATTATTGCTATTACAGTCTCTTATTTTGTTTAATTAGTAACTATTTTAAATTACATGGCTGAAATGCAGCTTAGATAGATGCCATTCAGCAATAAAGGCTTGTTCTTTGAAAAGCTAGAAATAGGGGCATTTTCAGCAGGACTATAACTCATATGGTGAAGAATGTCACACTGTTTCTATAGTTCATTGAGGATATTAGGAGTAACCTTGTTTCTATCTAAAGGAGAATTCTAGTTGCAAATGACTTTCCAGCATCCCAGCAGTGGATTTTCATGGGGACTGGCAGAAAGCAAAGTGATTCCTATTGTTCCTTCACTCCAGTGACTGAAGGATTTCCCAAGCAACTCCGCAATGTGAAGGTGGCAGTACCTTATACACCCCTCGTTTGTGCAAACGGGGGTAATCAGAAGATTTGTGCTGCATGCCCTTGGTGTAGCCAAGTTCATGCCAGGTACAGCAACACAGCTGAAGCACTGGGTAGAACCTGGTACCACCCGAGCCCTAACACGGTCCACCCACCTCACAACAGCAGTTTCCAGCACAGACGTGACCAGAATCAGAGGTCCCTAACTCATAACTGTTCAGTCATTGTCTATCACTCACATTTATCTTCCATGTTTTTAAAGAGGAAGAGGCTGATGATCACTTGATATAACTATATTCATGAGTCTTTCTTTACCTTTGATGAGCTACCCTCTCAATAACTGCCCAGGAGTTTTAACAAGGAAAAAAAACCAAACCAAATCCACACATCCAAAAAGACTTCAGGCTGTCTGACAAAAGAAAGTACTTTGACTTTCTCACTGGATACTTTAAAATGTTTATGAACAAGCCCAACAGCAGGTTTTTAAGTTTTCCTCAATCACATCTCACATTGCAGAGCACAGCTCACAGTTCTGCTCTCCTCAGATTTCCCTGAAGCCTTACTACACCTTCACGCATACTTGCTCCTTCCCCAGTTTCTGTAACATCAGCACATACACACACAAGTGGTGAGTTTACAGTGCCCCCAGACGTTACTAATAAAATTAGCATCAAGTAGAGGCCTAGGTGCCTCCCTCCCTTCTGGTGATGGCTCATTTAAGAATGTTCTTTTATTGGAGGTCACAGTAATAAATGATGATCTTCTGCTAAAGACTTGTTGCAGTTAGCATGAAGTTTCCTGTCTGAAACCATATAAAATACCTAACTGAAGGGTAGATGTACTAATTACCAAGAAAGCACAGTAGAATCAAAAATCCCAACTTTTATTTATATATAGAACTTGACAGCATGGAGCTTTATATCTTACTGAATTTTAAAAAGGTTCAGGCAGGTTCCCATACCAATGTTTTGATGCACCTATCACAGAAACCACTTCAGACACTCTCACTGTCCTACCAGTGAAGAGCAGGGATCAGGCAGGGACCAAGCCAGTCCAAGCCCCTTGTCTCACCAATTCTCCCACTGTTGTACAGTTACAGACACGGCTGTCGCGGTTCTTTTGCCAACACCATAAGGATCCACTATGGGTTACACACCTTTAAGGCAGCGGAAAAGTGTACTAAGGAATAAGAGGAATGCTGAAAAGCATGTCAAAAAAAGAGCCTTCCCACTTACGGCTTTAAGAAAGAAAACAAGAATGACATGCAACAATCTTGCTTTTTGACTGAAAAATTTTAAAAGCCCAGGTCTGTCTGTTTAAAGAGTGCCAGGGCCACCTGCTGCATCATAAAGAAGCTGGAAAAGACATCAGGCACATTCTCACTTCTCTCCACACCTGCAGATTCATAACTAGAGCAATGATATCTATAAGGATACAGCCTTGTCTGGAGGTCCTGAAGGCATCTGATGCAAAATCTACACCACACAGGAGAAACAGGTACTGGAATAAAATATCTAGAAGCCAGGTTTTATATGCTTACATGACAAGTGATTAAGCTTGGATTATCTTGCGATTCCTTAAGTCTTCTCCCAGATCACTGACCCCCAGAAAGATTAAGTCATTCAAGTTTGCTATAACTTGTAAGAGATTCAGTACGACAAAAAAAGAGTTTAATGGCAGCTGGCAGAGCAAAGCACAGCTGTTTATCATAGCACACCAGAAACAGTTCTTCAAACACGTCAGGGACTATAGAGTTTTACCAGGAACACACCTTTCAGACACAAGTTACTAAATCGTGGCTTTAAAGCAAGTAATGCCTCTGTAAGTGCACTGCAGAAAAACAGACTGCAAGTAAGCACCCATTAATGGTATTGAGCTATGCATGTACTCATGTAACTTCACAATCCCCTAACACTCTCTCTAACATCATGAGACCTTTTCTTTGGTAGCCAAAAGAAAAAGCTGTATGCCACCTTCATTAAGACAAGAAAGATAATTTGTTTCCTTATAGGAACTGTCCCTTTGCCATCATTCAAGTACTGATCAAAAGTAAACACATGCAAGAAAGGCTACTACTAGCTGGTGTGGTAAAAACACCCAAATGAGGTAAGCAATCTATCTCCCATTCTAATGTTCCCAGAATGAAAAAGAAAGTTGTAAATATCAGACATTTGCATAAACAACCAACTACTCATTCTCTTTTTATGCTGATCTTTGGACATATGAGTTGAAAATCTGACTAGGTGAAATGAGATTCCCCCTATTGACCTCAGTCTTTTTCTCTTCAAAGAAGTCATGATAAAAATGGGATCGTTTTCAGAGAACTGAAAGCCTGATTTGTATATGCAACAAGCCATTCGATATTAAACCCACAGAGCATTTTACTCGCCTCAAGATTACAAAAGCAATTTCTTTCCAGACAGTACAGAATAATTAGTTCACTCTTCACCAAGACAAGCTTTTCTCCATATTGTGCCTGTTACCCATACTGAGTTTCCACAGAGAACAGCCTGAACTCCATGCACATATCAGACTATTAATGTCATGGTCAGAATCAAGAACAGAGTTCCAAGATGCCGTAAGTTTTCACTGCCACCCTCTGACAAACTAAACATTGCCACCTACTGACTCTGTCAAAACTTGAACTTTAAATTATTTTTTTCATTCCCCACTCCCAGACACAGTGCCCAAGATGTACAACAGAGGCTGTAAGGAAAGAGCATTACAGCCTAGATAAAGAAACGATAAATTGGTGCCTGATAACCTCAACTATTATTGTTGGGTTTTTTCCACTGTTATAGCTACTTTAAGATGTCAAATTTTAGTCCAAGTCTTGATCTTGCAATGTGACTGTCAAGCATGTATTTTTACAATAAAAGACCCAACCATACATAACAGACAGCTGTGTGAATTTGAGGGCAACCACAGTTCCTTACAAGCTTTATAATGGCAGCGTATGTTCTAGATTTGATAGTCCAGAGCTTGAATGATGTGGTCCAAGTAACTCAGAAAAAGTAACATCTTTTGCTGCTTTTCCAAGATTTTTCCATACCTAGGGCTTGACAAATAAGAAAAACCTACGATCATTCTTGCATCATCCAGCTCCAGCAGCACCAAAGATATAACTAAAACATTATTTTAATTATTCTTTTATATAATTACATTGTCAAACAAGAAACATCTATGTAGTCACAAAAGTTTGTCACAGTGTATTAACAAGGGTTCTACTTCGCAGCTGCTGCACGTATTCTTTTGCTTGGTCAAAACCAGTCCTTGGTGGCTCTGGAGGAGGAGGAGGACCTTCCACCAACTTCACAAAGTAATGGCACCTGACGATTTTCATGATGCCAAACATGCCTTTGCCATGGTAACGAATCCGCTTCTCATAGCGGCCTCTGCCCGTCACTGACTCAGCTGAAGGAAAAAGGTAGGGAGGGGAGAGAAGACTATTCAGTCAAGAATAAACCACTACACATCTGCAACTGAAACACTGTCTTGCCAGTGTATTTTTCATGACTGCATATGAAGAGTTAATTCTACTTGGGATTCTCTCCATCTTTCTTCTATTACATTTAGCAGATTACTGCTGTAGAGGAACCTGTGAGTTGAATTAACACTCTTCAGGAACACCAAAAAGGTGCATTTAGAAAGCATGCACGCAAAGATAAATATGTAGTAAAGGACAAATCCAAAGGAAGCTACACTGAGCACTTACTGGATTATATAGCTCTTCTGAAGGTGGTATTAATTCCACTGCTTTTCAGCAGTTTGTCTCATGAATTCCTGTAGGAGTCTTACAGACTTCATTTTCCTCCTTTCTCCCTTTATTGTACTCATCATAGGTATTTTCATTATCTACACATCCAGTCCTGCACTAGCAGATAAACCTTCTTATGGCAGAGGCCTGGAAGGCTCCAAAGAATTCTAATCAAATCTGCTCTACAATCCAGGTTACTTTAAGCTTATGGGGTCAGCTTAATAAAAGTTATACCATATTTGGCAAAACGGGAATTTTTTCTTTGGGCCTAAAACCAACTATAAGTAAATATTTCTCTAACATTTTTCTAGGCAAAAAAGTGCTGTGGTTATTACAATCTTATTCTGTAATCATCTATAACAAAGCCTTTTTGTTAAGAAGTTTACTGTAAATATTAATTTACTTTTACACTGTTTCTTACAGAAGTTTAGACTCCAAAAAAAATCAAAGCTAGTAGTACTAGTCACGGAGAAAGCTTCCAGCATCTGTGTTCAGTGGCAATATTAAAAAGCAATAACAATTTGCTTCTTGTGTCTAGTCTTTCATAATCATGTCAAGCATCTTCCTCTTCAGGACTTTCCGTTCAAATAGGGAGCAGAAATTCCACTTTCAGATGAAAGCATCTTAAAAACAATGCATGTAGCAGATGCCAGAAGAACATTAGTCAGACACCAATGATAACAAACTGATGGTTGAAGGCTCAACAACCACACTAACTTCAGTTGTGCTGCAAGTCGGAAGCGTGTGCCTTTCATGTTTCAGTAAAGATAAACTCACTAGAAACTATCCTCTATTCATTTCTGCTGACCTGAAGCAACAAAACCTTATTAAGGATAAAACTTTTTTGCAGGATAGGATGACATTTTTCTGCACTAAGAAAAAAGAATGTACCTATATGTAAATTTGATTTGAATTCCACGTTGTGATTTCGTACTGCCATTTCCTGTGCTTCTAACAGAACCTGTAACAAAAGGAAAAGAAATTCCTACTCAGTATTTCCATTTAAGCAGTGCTATGTCTTATCTCTAGAGAACACAGAAGAAATTGCAAGTGTTACTTAGTTACAGAAAAAGTATTCTATAGAGATCAAAATTATGTAAAAGATGTTTGTCTTTTAACAAGTATGTTCTTTGCATACAGACTGAAAAGCTTTATTTCATTTTTTGGAATGGAGTGGAAAAGATGGTTCCCACCAGCATTTGTCAGCCTTCCATCCATGGACTTTTGTCTAAATAGACACCAGAGTTGAAACCAGTTCTAAGGTGGGCAAAATTAACTTAGGCTATTCAATATTTACAGTTAATACAGGATACTTCTTTGTCATTATTATGCCAGAAATCAATGCTCTGGCCAAGAAAATGAGTAATGTGAGACTCCTAACAACGACAGTGTATGGAAAACTTTCATGCCTTTACAGAACTCAGTCCTTTCCCTGACGATACCCTTCATCTCTTACAATGTTAAGAACCAAAGCACATAGATGTAGCAGCTGTTAGTGACAAGGATTCTGCATTATTTATCACAGACTTAACACCAAGCATTGTTAGACAGGGGACGCACATTTAACTTGTAATGATAATAAATTACAACAGCCAGCACAAGTGACCTCTGCATACTCATAAGTCACCACATTACATGACTGCTACAAAAATATGTTGTTTGAATGTGCTCCCAACAGGCTCAATAGAAACATGGAAAACACAGAAATAGAAACATCCCCAAACTTCTGGTGATAGGTATTGATTTTAAAGTTTTCTTGCAACTAGGAGTGTTAAAGAATACTACTACATACCTCTTTGATCACCTTTGCTCCCTTTTTATCACTAAATTCCAACTGAGCAAGAGCCTGATCAATGGACATTCCTTTTATCTGCAATCAAAGTGTTCAAGTTAACTTCTGCAATTACAAATATGTCTCTTCTCTTATTCAGAAGCCAATATTTAAATTATTTTGCCATTATGCATAGCAAATCAAAAGACTTTAGTTTCCTTAATTACATTCTTCAATGTAGTATCTTACATATAGAACTTCTGAGCTAAATATTGAATAAATCTTGATAAAACATTCAGTACAATTATTAATATTGAATTATTATTAATACAATTATTACAGCGCATTACTATCCTTCAAACTTCCCCTTGCCATCTACTATTAGACAGAAACCAACACAAAAATTCTTCCACAGTGCATAATCTTCATGTGATCCTGGGTACACATTTAAGAGCATACTAGGATAAAAGTAGCTAAACCAAACTACAAACAACTGCTCGCCTGCACAGATGCATGCTTTTCCCCAGGACTCTATTATGCTGATTAGACTGTGATTGAACTAGGTTATTAAGGCAAATACAGCAACTAAATTTTACATTCTACAAATACAGTGCAAAGTACTTTTTGCTTACCAGTTTTGCCAGATACCACATCTTATCTTTGCTATATTTTATTTCCCTCCGACAGTGATATATTTCCTAGGTGCAAAAAAAGTTAGAGGATCAGTAATTTTGCTGTGAAAACAAGAATAGAGCATACACATCTGCTCCACAATCTATTTTCTTACTAGGAATAAAGTATGACTCCCCCTCCTATACCATGAACATACCAAATCAGGCATACCTTTAACATTTGAAACTGAAAGCATTAAAAAAAGCAGCTAGTATACAGAAAATTTTAATATAATCTTACAAGAATTAGTTTATAAACAGAAGTCCCTGAAAAGGATAATATTTTTCATTATCTTTTCCCTTCCTCCTCCCCACCTTTTGAAGCAACCTGACAAGCCCATTCAGTCTTAAAAATACTACTCTGCTGTCAAGTCAACTTACTGGGATAACAACTAAACGATGTTACCAGTATGAACTTAATTAGTTCTTCAGAAGTAAAGAGGGTTTCAAGTTTGATTGGCATGAAGAGCTGTCTCCAAAAATCCATTTAACATTATTACTGTACCAATAAAGACCAAAACTAGCTAGTAAACTTTAATATCTATATAAATTTGAAAGAGAGGGCATTCTTTATGAACAGCTAAAAAACTGATTTAATAAGTGAGTTGGTCGATAACTCCATTTTCACATACACTGTGCGAGTCAGCACAGTACACAGCATGTATTTCTACGTCATAGGCCATAAGGTTCACAGAAGCAATAAATGCTCGCAGCCCACAAAAGCACATGTCCAAAACCCCTAATTCTTTTGCGATGCAAATACTTTACTTTGCTGAGCAGTGTGCCTAACAGACACCTTAACACATTAATTTCCAATGAAGAACAATTACGAAAATGGAATTCTAAAATATCAGTTCTTGAGAGTGAGGAAATACTGAAGAATTAACCTAAAATTCTCCCAGGTTGTGCTGTAGGGAAAGCAGCAGTGATTAGACCCTTCCATGATCAAATACAACACTTAGTTTTCATGCAAGTTTTCATTGAAGAGGCTTGCCTCTGTTCACATTTAACTGTACTTCCCAGTTATAAAATGATCAGTAAGAGGGGACAGGGAGAAACAGGCATAAGCCTGCTGTTATCAAAAACTAATCTGTTATCACTGCTTTTAAAACTTTACCATGTTACTCATGTTGACTTTTCCAAAAGTTGTCTTGAACAGCCAGCAGAAGGCCCTACACTGACCACACAGGTAACAAAAGGATTTTAGATTCTTTGCTTCAGTTTGTGGCTCAGTATAACACAAGTTATTGTGCAACAGACTGAAGAAACAATCCCACTGTACAGTGTATACAAAATGGTTTCCTAAGAAAAAAAACCTGCAACCGTATGTCACATCTGACTCACGTCCCTCCCCATATAACTTTAGAACCTCTCAGTCCATATTAAACATTTCAAGCAACCACTATGACAGAAAACAACCTCTGAATAGCTTCATTAAGGGGAGGCCACAGCAAGAGGCAACACACTATCAGACCACAGAGAATCTATAAGGCAGAGAAATTAAGAAATGAAGAGTGTGCACTCTCTTGTACCTACATCAAACAGGCACCACTAGTTCTACTACCCAAGGAAACTTACATTTATATCTTTGTGCACAGAAGTAGCAATACAATCACATTCTTCTCTAGTAAATACAAACAGAACAAGTGTATAATGATACATCCTTGCTAACTTCTACCTCTTTGTACTTCAGAGACTTCTACAGAGGATGGTACCTTTGAGTTTGCATCACATATAGGTGATCAGCTGCAAGCAACTTGAAGCTCCAATATAATGTAGAGATGGAAACCATTCAAAGTAACGTTAACTTTTACAGTATAAATACACCACACTGACTAAAATCTTAAATAACAAATAAGCTATCAAATTGGCACCTTGTGGAGTCACCCAGAGACAGTGACAATCTGTTCAGAAATTGCTAAAGTATAAGCACATAAGGAAATTCACAGGTGTATCCTTACAGCTGGTCTGCGAGGTTCTCCAGGCAGCTGCGGCGGGTAAACAACCCTGTTTTTCTTCTCCCACTTCCCAAATTTCTGCAGAGATGTGCTTGTGTGGATACATGACATAGCAAAAAGGCCACCAGACGCTAGCCACCTGCAAGATAAGACCACAGGCTTTGCTGCTGAACACAGAGTTCTTTGTCCCTGCCCAGTTTACCTGGAAAATTGTGAACTTACCTGTTTTGGTAAAGAGAACAGACACATCTGACTAATCACAAAATTAAACTGTTCAAGTCCTCTATGGTTTACATTGAAATGGCTTTTTACTTCAACAAGAAGCCTCAGGCTTCCTAATGCAAACCATGAACCATAAGTAACATTGGTGTAACATGAGGTTCCACATTAAGTGTCCCTGGATCATCACACAAAGACACAGTCACCTCTTTGTTCTTATGTGGGGTTCGCTACTCGCACAAATAATTCTTCATCTTTTCCAAAACTAGCCAATACTTATTCAACTTTTACCAACAACATTTTTAGCAGTAAAAATTTCTAGCTTTTCAAGGGACTGAGTATCAACAAAGTATCAGAAGTTTATAAACATTCTTAAATTTGAAAGGAAAGATATTCTACGCTACTTTCAAAACGCAATCAAGTCAACGTAAGACAACTAGTAGCAAAAACAATAGTTTTGAGTCAGTCCGCTCACCCCAGATTCAGAAAAACCAAGCTACATTTCGCCCCCTGCTGACCAGATCAAGCAGTACCGGGCAGCCACTCGACTGCAAGTAACAGATGAGTCTAAAACCAGATACTGTGAGTTTTACCAAGGCTTCTGCAGCTTCCTGTGGGTAGCCAAACTGTGCAGAGCATTTTAAAAACGACTGACAAACAGAACACGTTGATTAGTTTCAAGAGGGCATCCTACGCCTTAAAGTTTTCACATCCTATCAGGAGGTGGTAGTATAATATACAATTTCAAACGTTATATTTTTTCAGCTATTTACCAAAACCAGTTTATTTGCTTAATGCTTAAAAATTTCACTCATTGAGACAACAATTCATGACCACCAGACATAATATCATCAATTAATGCAGGAAAATATTTGACAAGCACATGAATATCACTTTGCAATTTAACAACTTAAGCAGTAATAAACTACGAATTACCTTCCTGGTATTAGCAGAACACATTAATACATTGGGCAAACTAAGAAATCTTACATTCTCTCTATCTTAAGGTAATCCAACCTTTTGTGAAAAGCAACTCTATCATAGCTTTAGGAAAAGATAGAGGACACAAACACACTGTAAGCAAAAGAAAACAGTAACAAGCAACAAACCAGAGTAGATTATACAAGGGTGAGAAGGGGAACAGGAAAGAAACAAGCTGCACCTTTCTAGAAAGAATCACGCATAAGCAGCAAGTGGGAGACATACAGACTAGAAGAACCGAGTAAAATAAACAATTAGCACGTAACTGTCCAACTGCAAGGCCATAAGCAAAGCACAGGAACATAAACCTGTTTCTTCTTCCTTCAGTGACACAGGTCTCTGCAATCTACCTCCACAGGCTCAAGAGACCAAAGCTCTGTGCTTTGAGAATCCACAGCAGCCTTTTTTCTGAAGTCAAGGATACAGTCAGCAGTGACCAACACTCCCCCAACACAACTTTGTCATTCCTCCTGACTGAGGGGAAAGACCACCAACTACAGAAAAGCAATGACTGGAGAGAGCACAGAGGGGAACAACAGGTACTATGTTACTGTGACCTGCACGATAGAGCTGGAGGAAATCTGGATGCTCGATAGAAAGAGGTCAGGAGAGAGACACCTCCATCATGCCACAGCCTCCAAGTACACAGAAATACACTACAGAGGCACGGAGCAACCTGTTCCCCACAGCTCCGGGGCAAGGTGAAAAGTTAACAAGAAGACCGAGCCAGGCCACCCCAGGGAACCCCGGAGCGAGGCGGCCCACACCCCACTACCTGGGGCGCCAGAGGGCCGGGCCTGCGGCAGGATCCCGGCAGAGCCGGACTCACCTCTGCGGCCGCGCCCAGCCGAGAAGACCGCGCGCCCAGGCACCACCTGGAAGGAAGCAGCACAGTGAGCAAGGAATAAACAGGCGAGACCCTCCGAAACCAGCACTCCGCTCCATCCCCTCACAACTTACCCGCACCAAGTGCCCACCGCGCCGCCATCTTCCCTGCCTCGCTTCACGGCAGGCACGCTCGGCACAGCGCGTTTTTTGCGACGGTTTGCGACGGCGTGCGCGGCGCTTGGCGGCAGCGCCGGCGGCAGCGCGGAGCGGCCCGGGGCGATGGCGGCGGCGGGTGTGCGGGTGTTGCCCGCCTCGCCCAACTGGTACAGCAGCCGCTGCAGCGATACCAGCGGCGATGGCCGCCTCTTCGGCTTCGCGGCGAGGCACCGCGTCTGCCTGCTGGACGTCGGTGGCGCCGCCGCACCCGCGTTTTACGGTACCGCTGTAACCCTCTCTCTGGGGACCCCCGGAACGCCGCGGCCCTCCCTGCCTCCCCCCACGGTTCTCCCTGCCTCCCCTCCCCGCTTTTATCGGGTCGCCCCGGTCCGGCGGGGCCGCCCCGCCGCCGGGAGCCGCTCGGGCACGTGGGGGGCGGCGGGAGCCCCGGGGGTCGGGGGTGAAGACGGGTTTGAGAAGGTGTCGTGCGCTCACGGGGGGCCTCATGGCGGTCTCTCGCTGTCGGTGCAGGAGAGCTCATCGGGCACACGGACCGGATCTCCGGGTTCGCGTTTTGCCACTGCCCCGGGCAGAGCAACCTCTGCGCCAGCAGCTCCGACGACGGGAGCGTCAAAATCTGGGACACGGAGGCCCTGGCGCCGGTGGGGGGGTACAGCCTGCACCAGGTAGGGTGCCCGCCGGGGGACGGAGGGGGCGAGACTGGGAGCGCTCACAGCGTGGGATGGGTGTTTGTAGGCCTCGCACACAAAGCAGGGTGATGTTACTTGAACTAAACGTGAATTTCAAACCTGGTGAAATTAAAACCGTTGAATGCTTCCGGCCAGCTTTTTGTTCTGGCCTTAGGTCTGCAGCATTGTTGCATCACCTTAATGAGCTGTTACCATCAAAGCCTCCGTGAGTGAATGAGTGAGTATGCTCGCAGGGCAAACTCACTGCCACTTAACCCAGCTCGATTAAAAGCTTTTCAGCGAGTTATTGTTCCACACTGGCCAGACTAAGAACATACATTTGAACAGTTACTGTCACTCAGGGCAGCATGTTGGCAAATGCATCGTGCCAAAGCCCAAAAGACCTGTAACGCTTTAGAACCCGTTCAGCTGATGCTGGGGAGTACTCACAGATTATTTTCTGCCCATTATTCTGTGTTAGATAGTTGTAAACCAGCTTTAAATGTATTCAATTCTCTTTCTTCAGAATGCAATCTCAGCGTTGCACTGGTCACCCCTTGTGAAAGATTTGATTGTATCCGGTGATGAAAAAGGTATAATTGTTTGTTACTGGCACAACAGAAGTGACAGCCAGCAGTTCTTCCCAGAGCCTCGGACAATTTTTTGTCTCACTTGTTCTCCTCACCATGAAAACCTGGTGGCAATTGGGTAAATATTCATTACGTTTTGTTTTCCGTTCTTCTTCTGTGAGAACCGTACTGTGAATTTTTGCTACACAGTTGCAAGGTTTTTTATTTTCTGTTTTATTCTGGTATGCAACGGTTCAGAAATAACATTTAGATTTGGTAGATCAGAAATCCATAACAGTGTAAGGGTCCAGGATGTTATTTTTTAATTAGATTTGATTGGTGTTTGTCACATTATAGGTTACTTCATCTGAAGAGAATTTCTTAGTTTGATTAGGCCTTTGTCAATTACTGCAATTCCAGTGCTTTAGATGCTCTGTACTGAACAGAGGAGGAATGTAAAAGCCCTTTAGGCTTAATGATACAGTTCTCTTGAAGGAGAACAGACACCAGAGGGAAGGAATGAAAGTGATTTGTGGTAAAGGGAAAAGTCTTCCTTGTGTAAAAGCCACTGTAGTTTTTTAAGTCTCTGAAAGCTGTATTACTAATGAATTAGTGTCATTCTTGAAGCCACATGTACTGGTTGCACTTCCTGTAAAAGCAGCTGCAGGTACCCAGTGCTGTACTGGAGCTCTGACAGTCTGCTAGTCCTCTTGCTGCTTGTGATTTGGCTTCCCTGTAATACAGAGATAGTGATCCTGGTAAAGAGCTCAGAAATCAAGTCAGATATTATTTTCCAGGAATCTCTTCATTAATTTAAGTCTCTCTTTTTAGCTACAAGGATGGCATGGTGGTTATAATTGATATCAGCAGGAAAAGAGAAGTACTTCATCGACTGAGAGGCCATGACGATGAAATACATTGTCTGGCCTGGTGCCCTGTGCCTGGTGAAGAAAGGTTACCTGCTTGGCAAGATGAGCTTCAAGGTATGTAGAAGCGATTAATAGTTTGAAGTAATTTTTAGTTCATGTAAATGTCTTTCTAGGGAATTGAATTCCTTATAGAAAGTCAGCAAGTAGCTAAGCAAAGACAACTGATAAATAAAGTACATTCTGATACAAATCAATATATTTCCAGTTAATTTTTATAAAGCTTTGAATTTTAAAGTATAATAACATGACTTCAATGGTATTCATTAGTTCCGTCAGAGGAAGGCAAACTTCCAAACGGGGAGCTGACACAGGACACAACCACGAAGAAAGGTTGTTACCTGGCTTCGGGAAGCAAAGATCAGACCATACGAATATGGAGCTGTACTAGAGGCAGAAGTAAGTAAGATTAATAATGTGAGATAAACAATAACAATACGGTGGAAGAGTTCTTCTCTACCTGCAGCCTTCATTTGCTAACTTTATAGTTTATAAAGCATGGGGACCATACTTAAAGCTTCAGATTCACAGAACTTTTTCTCCCAGAGAATTTTGATGTACTAGGTCTAGATGATCCCTTCTTGGTTCCGCAGGTGTGATGACTTTGAAGTTGCCACCCACAAAGAGAAGAGGTGGAGCTGTTGATCCTGCTGTTAAAGAGCGCATTTGGCTGACTGTTCACTGGCCTTCTGGTCGTTCCACAGAAATTGTATCCAGCTGTTTTGGGTAAGTAGGGCACACAGCAGCCTGGGTACCATCACACATGTAATACAGTCTATATATAGCCTATATTCTTTTGAAGTGAACAATGAAGTACACATTTTAAATTTTTCAGAGGAGAACTGCTACTCTGGGATTTGGCCCAATCTGGGAAACGCAAGTGGACGCTTCTAGGATCTTCTGAAGGACAAAATCACTCACGTATTGTGTTCAATCTGAGTTCTGTGAAGTGTCAAGACAAAGAGCTCCTTTTTTCCATTTCAATGGACAGAGATGTAAGAACCATTTAGAAAATTAACATAAAAATAGCAGTACCTGTACGGTTTGACTGAGTGAGGCTACCCCTTTTAGGGCACAAGTTTTCTCTTCAAATGGGTTTACTGCAGCATTTTATAACATGGTTGCTTAAAATTTGTTCTGAGCACAAGCTGCATATATTTTTGTTAGCTTGTAAGCTCAAGCTCTTACCATGGTAGAGTGAATGGTTATGACATTCTGGACTTGACTGGCAAGCGTTTAATAAAGGCAGTTTACCATCTTTTTTTCCTGTATGCTTCATTTTAAAAAGGCCTATTTTTCCTTTTTAAAAACATTTACTTGTACAACCTAAAGCATCTATTTTTTTTTGAAAAAAACTTTCTGCCTTTTACAGGCAGCAGATCACCTCCTGTTTTGAAGTCAGAAGAGGACCACAGTATTAAAATGTAGTCCTTTTGTCCATTCCATTACAGTCTTCCAACTCGCAGCTCTGACATGGAATCCTCTGGGTGCAGATCACATACTATGTCAAGCCTTGAATCTGACCCTTTGATTTTTCATCTCACTTGTGCTTTGTTTTCCCTTGTCATATCAGTCACTCTCCATTTAACCGTTCCTTGTTCCTTAAATACTCTTCAGGTGAAGTGCTGGGACCTGTCAACTCTTGATTGTTGCTGGACAATGCCCTCGCTTGGGGGGTTCGTCTATAGTCTCGCCTTCTCCCCTGTGGACACAGGCTGTCTTGCCATCGGTGTTGGAGACAGTATGATCCGAGTGTGGAATACTTTGTCCATGAACAATATCTATGATGTTAAAACCTTCTGGCAAAGCATAAAGTCCAAGGTTACAGCAGTAAGTGTGCTTTTCATTCCCTTTTTCTCTTGTCTCTTTTCCTCTTCTCACTCCATTAGAAGAATATTTCTCTTTGGCTCTGAAGAAGGTTTTTCCAACTAAAAATCTGTAAAGCCACGTTGTTTCTTTTGTACTTGATTCTTTTCATATATACAATGCGCTTTGGAATCTGGCAACAAATCTTTAGACCTTTATACAGCCCTAGGTGCTTGCATTACATCTAGTGAAAATGAGCTGAAGTCCAGCTGGCTGTTACATTACTTTCTTGCTTTTATTCTCCTTTGTGATCCTTTCTTGCTTCATCCATGGTTTCCCTTGTGCTGCTAGGAAGTTTGATACACACAGAAACCAATGTGGATGTCTTCAGGTTGGGTTTGACCAGTGGTTGGCCAGAGGCTACTGCCTGGTAAAATTGCTGGCAGCATTAAAACACAGTAGTTATTGTTCACACCAAAAGTCTTCTCATATCCTACAATATTCTCTACTTCCATTTTATAATGTAGCTATAAAGTAGTATTTTAACTATTCTAGTCCATTTCATCTGATTAAAATAGTTGGTAGGGGGAGAGCCTCTGATACTCAGAGGGATCAAATCAAGTGGCTGCAGTTGGAAAGGTGGGTATAAGGGATGGTGTTTGCTCATCAGTTTCGATGTTTTCCTTCTGTTTATTATTTAGAAATAAAGTGTCTGTAGCTTGTGTCATTACAGATCTCTTTCTGTTTTCCTTGCAGTTATCCTGGCATCCAACTAAGGAAGGCTGCTTGGCTTTTGGAACAGATGATGGAAAAGTTGGTATATTTGACACCTTCTCCAGCAGGTAAGAAAGTAGCTTTCAAATTCGTGTCAGATCCTGCCTGTATGTTCCCATGCATAGGTGGCATGGTCTTTCCCGAGGTATTTCTTTACTATCAGACAAGAGTAGAATTAAATTAAAACTAGTCAAACAGTTGGATTTTCAGTGCACCTTTTCATCTCTCCATTATGTCTGGTAGCTTCTAAGGTAATCTTACTCAAATTGCGTGACCAGAGATCATCTGTGGGAGGACATTAGTCAAGGAAATCTTTAGCCAGAAAGATGTTTTCAGAGCATGAAGAGCAACATGCAGGTGCAGGTCACCAGGACAGTTTTGTTATGTTTTTTTAGCAGTGTCCTAGAGGAGATGTTAAAGAAGGCTTGGTTGAGCCATTACTTTAGTATGTTATAGCGCCTGGTGTCTGTTTTCACCACTGGAAATAAGTTGCTTTGAAATATTTCTTTTTTTAAACTTTTTTTTCCCTTTGCTGAAATCTGACTGCCCCTGATTCCTTATTTTCCTGCCCAGTGCTAAGAATAAACCACCTCAGATCTCCAGTACTTACCACAAGAAGACTGTATACACATTAGCCTGGGGACCTCCAACTCCTCCTCTGTCTTCTGGTGAGTCTTCCAATACCTGCGACAAAGCAGGTCCTCTATGCAGAGCACACAGATGTCATGAAGTTGGTATGCCCTCCCTTAAGAAAAGGAGCCCCATTTGCTTGGTAGCAATCCTTTCTAGCAGCTAAGAATGCATCCTGCTTGAGGAGCTGTTAAGTTTTGCAAGGGAGCAAAACAATCTCTTCTAGTTCTTGAATTCTGGTAGCTTCAGGAAGTAGATGGGAGTGGAGTACCACACCTCTGTGCTTACTTCAGGGTCTTACAGACCAGTACCTGTCTGCACAGGCTTCCTGCAGTAACTGTGTCAGATCAGATATGGGTTCCTTAGCTCTAGAAGTAGGCTTCTATGATTTGAACTAAACAGAACAGCTCCATTGGCTCTTCCTACAAAACTGGAATTATTCTAAGTATCAAAATTAAAGGGAATTTTAATGCTTGCAGTGATTGTGCTATGAGAGATCTATTGGTAGAAATGAGAGGTCCTTTCAGAGGATTGTATTGTGAGAATTTCTTGCTGCCAGATCACAGGCAATTGAAGCATGTATATAGTCTTTTAAAATAATGTTTTGTTTTATAGTGGGAGTGATTACTTCTGCTAAGACTGATGAAGAACATGGTATATTTAGCTTTTTTTCCTCTGTTGTATAGGAGGAGAAGGTGAACAGCCCTCTGTAACTTTATATAGTTGTGCTGGAGAAGGTATTGTTTTTCAACACAACCCCTGGAAGCTTAATGGAGAGGCAAATGACATTAACAAAGTCATCCGAGACACTAATTCAATCAAAGTGAGTATTATTTTGACTTTTTAAATGGATTTGTGGTAACCATGTCATAGTTTCTGTGGCCTTGTAGTTGTAGGTTTCTGATTTTGCCTTTGTGATGTATCTGTAACAAATAAAAAATTTGAAAACCACGGTCTCCATAGATGAACTTCAGAGACACTTACTGGCTCAAACTATTTAAACAGTTTATGTGTTTGCCTCTGTAAAAGAGTGTCGTCTTGCCCCAGTGTCAACATGGCACATCTGTTCCTGGCATCAATTACTTAATTTACTTAACCAGAAAAGTTAAATTGAAGTATAGAGTCTGGTTTTAAAGCTCTGTGTGGCTGTTTAAAATAATTAGCTCACACAGAGCTTTCCAGTTTCAAAGCACTTGAAGTAATGTCCTGAATAATGTTGTAGCTTAGATCACGTGATGGGCACGCATGAGTTAACTACCTCAACTTCTCTTCTCTTGTTTCAGACATTAACTTCTTTTTTAAATAAATGGTGCAGTAAAGGCAGTCATGATTTTGCAGGAGTTTGTTTCCATTTACACTGCAGCTAATACAGAGTGGTTGGTGGTAACTGACCATAACATCTTCTCAAGTATGATCAGTCATTTCTTAGTTGAAAGTACAAAATAAGTGAAGTGGGTAAGACCTTCAGTCGTTTTAAGTTAGCATAAGCCAACTGAAGTCAGTCAAACTGTATTGATTGATATCAGCTGGGTTTTGGCTTCTTCCTTGAGTAGAAGACTCACTGGGGATTGAGACTAATGTCACAGGCAACGAAATGATCATTTTTAGGCATCTAAATTGTAAATTGTAAGTAACTTTCATCTAAATTAGGAAGAACAGAAATAATTACAAGTAAACTTGGATTTCTTTTGAAAGATGATAGAATTTGCTTGCAATGTCTAGGGCTTTCCAAGGAGCATACGAAGATCGAGCATCAAGGTCCTACCGGAATCCAGACAGACTTTCTTTGAGACGTTTCACTGAACTGATAAAAATAATCACTGGTTCTTGCATCAGTTCATTCAGCCTTAATCGCTCAAGCTTATGTCACTGCTACAGAAGCAATGGGACGCTTTTGTGACTTTCATTTTGCAGACTAATTTCAAGTCTGTCCAGTTGCCAGTCTTGCTCTGTTGAATGGATGTGAGAGAGGTTTAAGAATTTTTGACAATAGTTGTGTCTTGACTTTCTACAGCACAAACTGCCTGCACGTACAGAGATCAGTTGGAAACCCGATGGCAAACTGTTGGCTCTTGGCAATGAAGATGGGTATGTTTCCCTTGTAGGTTAAGGTGGTATATGTGCTGATCTTGACTACAACCACTGTAGTGAAGCAAAAGCACTTTTTGTTGCCCTGATTTGTCTCTGTTCTTTCACTGGTGATGTATTTGAATTGTGATAATACAGCATTCCTTGCTGTTACTTGGTTTAGCCGCTCCTGGCATGGAGGATCCACATCATCATGTTAAATTATTTTTCAAGGATCTGCTCGTGGTTGAAACGCACTTTTGCTGATGTATTAAATGAGGGTTTGAGATTAATCCAGAAAAGAAAAACTCATTTAGTTACTCTATTTCATGTTCTGTGATTCCACTTATGTAACAAAAAATTCCCATTTTCACTGACTGCTGGAATTCTTACGCTGTTGTTCTTACATTTCAGCTCAATTGAAATATTTCAGGCCCCAGACTTGAAGTTGCTCTGCACTATCCAGCAGCATCATAAACTGATTAACGCTATTCGTTGGCATCACGAGCATGGGAGTCAGCCAGAGCTGAGTTACCTGATAGCTTCAGGCTCAATCAATGCCACTATTTACGTGCATAATCTGAAGAGTGTCATAGGTAACAGTCTGCAGATTATATTTCAAGTCTTGGCATCTTGTTTTGGTTTACTCCCTGTTTGTCTTGCTGGCCATACTTGATCCTGTTCTTTATTCTTTCAGAGAGCACTTCAGAAAGTCCTTTGACAATAACAGAGCCTTTTCGAACTCTGGCTGGGCACACAGCTAAAATCACAAGTCTTTCTTGGAGCCCCCACCACGAAGGAAGACTGGTATCTGCATGCTATGATGGCACTGCACAGGTATTGTTCCACAGCCACTCAGAAGTGTATTTCTTTTAGTTTCAAGTCATCCATTAGTGCTTTAGAACCAAGCTGACTAAACAGCAAAGCTGCTTTTGTGAGATAAACTACTGAAGTACTGCAAATTTACCCTTGGTAACTGTTTCCTGGTTCTGGATACCTGATAGGTATCAGTATATTTTTGCCACTTGCAAATTGATTTGTAAGTCCAGTCATTATCATTTTCATACTACCACTTTTGGATCCTCAGAAAAGAAGGATGTTATGCAAATGTATCTATGCAAACAAAGGAAGCCCTGAATTTTCTCCATTTGCATGTTGGTATTTGAAATACCTGTTCAAATACCCTAAAACAGAAGCTCCTACAAGTGCAAATCACTGAAGAGAAAATGCAGACTATCAGAGGAAGATGAGACTTTCTGAGTAACTGGGTTTCTTTCTTGTTTATAAGGTGTGGGATGTTATGAAGGAAGAACCACTCTGCAACTACCGAGGGCACCAGGGCCGGCTACTGAGTGTCCAGTGGTCACCAGTGGATTCAGATTCTGTTTATACAGGAGCAGATGATTTTTCTGTTCACAAATGGCAGATTTCAAAGCAGGAGCATACACGGCCTCCTCAGGGTAAGTACATTCAAACAGAAGATCCTTTCCTGAAGATGATGTTGGAGCTGGGAAATAGAGAGTTTCCACACTGAAATGGTATGATAAATTCTTATGCTGAATTCCAAATCTGCCAGCTACCTCTTCAGGAACAGATTGTGTCTAGTTAAATTGTGTTATATCCTTATTTGGAAACTAAATGTTGATCTTGAGAGACAGCTAATAGATTGAAAATCTCTACAGATAATACCAGGGTAACTTTTGCAACCTTTTACAGGTAAAAAGAGTATAGAATTAGAGAAAAAAAGAAGTATGCAACCAAAAGTCAAAACCAAGAAGAAGAAAAAGCCTATAGGGAAGAGTCCAGCCAAGCAGGATCTAAGTGATTCCATGAATGGAGATGAGAGCATGAAGGAAGCGTTGCTAGAGGAAAACGGAGTGTCGGACCATGAAGGAGAAAAAGAAGCTCAGGAGGCAGAGTTGCCTGATAAAGTCTCCACAACTGGTAATAATCAAATCATCTTAGTTCAATGGTTCCCAGGCTGTTTAGCCCTTGGAGCATCACCAGGTTTAATATTTTCACGCAGATTTTCTCATAATACAGTTTATTGAAATACTCCACTTGAAGGAAATACGGTTCTGGAATGCCTTTCATAATTTTCAAAACTAGTTTGGGACTAATTGTCTTTAAAAAGATTCTGGCCTAACGAACAAAGTTACTGTGTTTGGCTTGAAACAGTGTCATTTTTGATCAGTGTTGCCTTCTGGTGATAAATCCTATAATACTGGTGGACCTTTGTTAGTGTTTATTGACATCTTATTTAGTATTCTGACAGTTCTGTCATGTTTTCTTAATATTTCCTTTCCCTGAAAAGCTATTAATTTCTATGGCAAAGCAAAGCTTGGTTTCTGTATATTTTAAAATTAATATAATAGCAGCATACTTGACATCTTCACATTCTTTGGGCTTTTCCATGTACTGTTCTCCTTTTTTTATCACTTAACTCCACAGTGTCCAAGGATACATCTTCATCTGCATATGATTATTCTTCATTCAGCTTGACAAAGCCTTTTGTGACCCAGAAAGCCATTCCTGTGAAAAAGGATCCACCTAAAGAGAAACCAAGTTAGTATGTTTCAGGGACTTTTAACAGTCTTGCATCAAGGCCGAGTTCCTCATTCTACGTTTCTGTTTGGCTGCAGCTTCCCTTCCTACTGTGACACCAAATAAGCACCAGAGAAAGAAGAGAGTGCTTTTAAAATTTCTTAAAACGTTTTAAGTTGTTTCTTCTTTTATTTGCCCTGCTTGTCAGGTCACTTGAGTAGTTGTTTAGTGTGGTCTTAGATACTACCTTTTAGTTGTTAGTTTCATTCCAGGCAAGATGGGCAGAAAAATATACAAAGTAACCAGTATTCAAAAGTTTGAGTAGTCATAATAGAGATGTATGTGGCACTTAAGCATCTGGTTTTTGTTTTCCTGTGTGAGGAAGAGGGGGGTTTGGAATACTTTGGAGAGTTCTGCTGTAGGAAGCTCTTGTAACTGTGCAGCAGAGACTAAAACATGTCTGATTTTTCAGCTCCTGATGCCTCTCTGAAGAAGAGGAAGCCTCGTTCTATTCTACCCTTCAGCACGTCCATGGATCACAGATCAAAAGATGAATTGCATCAGGACTGCTTGAGGCTGGCTACCTGTCTGAAAACCAAAGGTACTGGTCTAAAGCTAAAAAACTTAGAGGATAGGTGCTCTGAAGTATTTAGAAGCCTGTGTCCAAGGACATGACTTTGACCACTAAGCGTTTTTTTTAAATCCTTACCTTTATCAAAGTGTGTGACTAGTTATGGCCTCTTATTTAATTTCTCTTGCAGTGTTTCAGCACTCTGTAGTCACTCCAAACAGGTTTTGAGTAGGATCCTATGTTGTGGAGATAGAATTGTCTGCATGCATGCAAAGTGTTTTTCATCTTCAGAAGTATAGTGTGGGCTGGAGAAGATAAGCCATTAAGGGAGATGTTTGCATTCTCACAGTATTGTTCCTTATGCAAAGGAATGTGGTATGTTTGATTTAGAGTAGATGTTCTGCACAGACATCATCTTTCTATTCAAACGTAGATGTAAGTTCTAATTGACCTGCAAATTGTTAAATCTGCTATATGGGAAAAAAAGTAGAAGACTTAAGTATTTGCCAACAGTTGAGTGTAATGGAGTGGTACAGTGACTTGGCAGGTCCCAGTTCCCAGTGTTGTACCAAATCTTAAGTATTAATTCTTTTTGTCTGGTTTAGATAATAATGAAGATGTGTCCCCTGACCTCAAGGATTGCATCCACTTGGGGCTGTTCACAGACAGGGCTTCTCTGCACAAGATGATTGATGTGGAAGGTAAGTGGAATAATGAATCCACCTTGACAGTATGTCCACTGTAACTGTTGTATTCAAGGAGAAAAGAAATTGGGAAGAATACTTCTATTTTCTTTACTGTGGATTAAAGTCTAGGATTAAGAATGCAGGTGTGTGTGAAAAGAAGAAAAGACATACTTTTCCCAAGTAGTTTTTTCATCCTTAAGTTGCAAACCTGCAATACTTTACGCTTGAGTGATCTCACTTTTGCCAAGTTATTTTACTATGGCAAATAATGCTATTGCAGTCATGCTGATAGGAAGTATGTTTGCTTTCAACAGGAAAACATCACTTGGAGAATGGGCATCCAGACCTCTTTCAGCAGCTCATGTTGTGGAAAGGAGATATGAAGGGTGTCCTCCAGGCAGCTGCTGAGAGGGGAGAGCTGACAGACCAGCTGGTAGCAATCTCGCCCATGGGTATGTTTGCTCTTGTAACACGGGAGCAGATGGAATTAGCTGCCAAGGGTAGCCTCATTCTGATTGTTCTGGGTTGGAAACTCATGATTGTTCCAGACTGGAAGGAAGTTGCTTCTTTAACTGCTTGATAACAAAAATCAAACACAAAACATTTCCTATTTATGATGGATTATAGGCCGGGATGTTTCCACAAGCACCCTTAGGTTGGGATAGCAGGAAATAGAGTGGTTTCCTTTGGGAATTCTTGAAGGAGCAGGCCCATCCTTCCAAGCACAAAGTTGGTTTTTTGTAATACGTAGCAGTTCTTCCAGTCTGCTCTTGGTTTAAATATGCTTTTAAGTTATTTTACTCGTAGTAAAGTCCTCCAGTCATCTTCAAGCCCTGCTTCACTGCCTCAGTGACTTGTATTAGGATGGTTCAGAAACAAGAAACTAATCTGGGGAAGAGAAGACGTACATGTTGAAGAAAGCAGTAATGATGTCATCCCATAGGAATTCTTCCAGTTTTAAAATTTTGCCTCCAATTGTATTGTCTCTTTTGCAGTTGGGTATCAGGCCTGGGTTTGGACAGTAGAAGCCTTTGCGAAGCAGCTGTGTTTTCAGGAGCAGTATGTGAAGGCTGCCTCCCACCTCCTGTCCATCCATAAAGTGTATGAGGCTGTCGAGCTGCTGAGAGTGAACCATTTTTACAGGTTGCTGTATATTTATCTTTAGGATTTGTTTCTCTTTTCTAGTGGGGTAGATTTGATGTTTTGGTTCACTTTTTGTACACAGTCAATTAACTTTTCTATCTTGTTTCCATTATGTGTTTTAGGGAAGCAATTGTAATTGCTAAGGCCAGGTTGCGTCCAGAAGATCCAATTCTGAAGGATCTCTACACCAGTTGGGCAGCTCTGTTGGAGAAAGATGGTCATTATTCCATGGCCGCCAAATGGTGAGTGTTACTGGGAAGAAGACAGAATTGGTTCCATGCCTGAAACAAAGAAGGTTCTGGGTTTTGTAGCAGCTGGAATCTGTTAACTGGTCTGGTCGTTATTTGTCTAAGGTGCTTTCTGAGCCTGATCTCACTGGTCTCCTTCTAGAAGCTCCAGAGGGTGGTTCAGAGCAGGAGGTCCAAATGCCATACTATAGTAGAGCCATCTCTTTCCATAGACATTACTGGGAGGCTTTGAACACTAGTCTAGCAAGACTAAGATTAGGATGTATACAGCAAGACTATGTGATGTTTCCAACCTTTCCACTGTAAATGTGCAGCAGTAACGCTTGAAATATTTTGGCTGCAGTAGTGTTCTTTACTTGATGCTGATCTCAGTTCTGGCATTTTTGAGGACGTTCACACTTGTGAAAGGATTCAGATGAAATCCAGAGAAATGCAGTAGGGATAAACTACTGCATATAACCTTTCTCTCTTGAATCTATTTATAATTTCCATTTCTCATCCAAGCTGTGTATGGTAGGCACACCCCCAGAGGTTTCAGTCCAGATTATTAGGCTGTGTGACTTTCCCTTTGTCGCTCTGTGTCAGATCAGGTGCCGTATGTCTATAGTAAACTCTGGTAAGGCAAAGTGATGAGAGCTCTGAGAACCTGTGGAGACTACACGTTTATCTTCATTTGTATGTTTGTGCTACTCTGTTGCAATACAATTTAAAAACAGTATTTTAGTACTAATCAAGTCGATTTGCTTTTATCTCTTTTCAGTTATTTGGGGGCTTCCTCACCCTATGATGCAGTTAAGGTGTTGGCAAAAAAGGGGGATGTGACATCCCTTAAAACTGCTGCTGAGCTTGCGCTGTTATCTGGAGAGGAGGAGTTGTCAGCAACTTTGTCTTTCAGATGTGCCCAAGACCTGCTGTTATCCAGGAACTGGGTGGGAGCTCAGGAAGTCCTTCAGCAGCATAAAACTTTATTTGTGAGTCTGGTCATTTACTTTCTGCTTTCTTTAGCGTTGTCTCTCTTCAGATTAACTTGACCAACTTCCCATATGTTAATAGTCCACACGTAGTCCTTTGAGATGGTTTTGCCTCAAAAATATTTTTCTAGAAGTTTATTGCAACAACCTTATGAAACAGCATGTGTATTTGCAGAGGCAAAGGGACCATGGTGGGGAGGCACGTACGCTCTATGCTTGTTAGTTATATGAGAGGTAGTTGAGAAAAGTGGGATTTCATTTTAAGTATGTAATACTGATCATAAGAAGAAAGAAGTGAAGGAAAGTATTTGCTGTTTACATTAAAGGAACAAATGAGATAACTGTAAGTCCATCTGCCGGAGACTTAATCCAGAAATTCATTTTTGTGTGGACTGAGAAGCAGAAGGCTGGCTCAGCTTGTTCTGAGGTTTCCTTCTGACCCTAGAGTCTCTGAGTCTATCAGCATTGTTCTTTGGTAGCTGCAGTTCAGAAACAGTCTGTCACTAACAAGCTGCTACTACCCATGATGTTCTTAGATTTGCCTACTTGCTGTGGTCAGTAAGGGATTGTTTTTCTTTTAGCAGCAGCTCAGTGCTCTTTTTTTTTTTTTTTTTGTCTTGTTAAAGGGACAAAGACTTGTCTTCTGCCTTAACGAACTGCTTTGCAAGTGCCTTAGTGAAAGAAATCCCTGTGACCGAAAGAGCCCCGCCGTGCCTCCCTGTTATCATAGCTGGGAGCTGAACAGAGAGGTCTCATTTTTTGACATGGTGATCGAAGTGTGGCAGAAGGTATTGTGCATGGACACCACTGAGCGAGCCGCAAGTGCGTGGGAGCAGCTGCACAGTATTGAGCATCCTCCTTCTACCAACAACACACCCCCAAAACAGGTAAATGGATTTAGATCTGTAGACACACTAAACGTTACCGTGGCACACGCAGTAAAATGCAGCCGCTTTGTGGTGTTGTGCCAGCCATTCCCAGGGAAACGATGTCTGCACCCTGCTGCAGGGTGAGGTTATAGTCTGGGAGAAGTAGATGATAGGCAGCTGGGATGGCTTGTGTAGCCACCAGTTTGTTTCTGCGTTTGTTTCTGCACAGAGTAGGAACCGACATACAGTGTCAGTGATGAGCACTGAGATCACCAAGATGTGCTGGCTGGGTGGGAGTGATTGCAATAGCTGAGTGGTCTCAGCAGTGAATCAGGGTTTTGTGTCGAACTGATTGGAGAGGCAGGGCTGCTTGTTGTTAAATTATCCTGGAGTTCAGAGCGTCTGTTCGTAGATTGGTGCTCCTGCAGCTCTTCTCTGACCACAGTGAGTCACTGACCTTTGGTGTGCTCCCACTTCTCATCTGTTTAGTAGGACACATGCAAGCACAGCTGCTGATTTTACAGTTCTAAGTCATGTAAAAGTGCTCTATCTCCTGCGTGAAGGAGACTATGTACATTGCATTGTCATTAACCAAAAGCAATTTTAAGTCATGTGTTTCTGGGCTCTTCCACAATGGTCATAAGCTGTGAGTAATTCATACTTTGCCGTAAAACTATTAATCATGCTCTCTGGTTCTTCCTGTAGGTGCTTTTCCATATCTCCCATGACCTGACACTTGCAGCCCTGAGCTATCATACTGCTACCTGGGATGAAGCAGTGAAAAGTATTCTTGGAGCTGTGGCCCGCAGTTACAATGCTGGTAATTTCACTTTGATGCAAGAGATTTGCAGGATCATCCTTCCTGAAGGTACGTCTCGTCTTGTGTATCTCCTGGTACTGACAGACAGGGGAATCCTTGTAAGCACAGCTGTGTCTCCATTAATATTACTAGGGATAATAATGTTTAGAAGGAGCAAGACATACCCACATATGTGGCAACCTGTGGAATTTGGCTAGTACAAGGACCATTGGGCAATCAAAATTCCTGGCTGTGGAAGGAAGCTCAGCAGTGTCAGCTGGCATGGGTGATGTAGGAAACTGAGCAAATTCTGTTCTGTAAGGGAGATGAGGATGCTGGAAAGATGTGTTCATCTCAGTTACAAATCCCTCCAACCAGCCCTTCCCTTCATTCTCTGCAGAGTATGCAGTGCATTGGTGGCTCTTGATCACGTGAATATCTTGACGTGCAGCTTGGGACCAAAGAAGTTTGCTGTAGATGATGAGACCATGCAGTCTCATGCTTAGCTACATGTGTTTAAAAAGATGCCAAAGATGTCTGCCTTTGCTCTTCTGCTTCCTGCACCACTCTGCCAGCTACTGAGCAAATCTCTGGTTTGGGTCTCCAAGATAGCTGTTCATTTACCAGATCTGGTCTTTGTCTTTGGAAATCTCCATACTATTTGTAATCCTTTTTTCATTATTAGGCTGTGGTAACCTGAGACACAAACTGGACAGCACAAATTCTCAGAGTATGGACGCCTGCAGAAGTTTAGAGGGCTTTGTGGCTTACGGACTGCTGTATGACCTGTGGTGGAACCCACCCAAAGACACCCTTGCCTTGCAGAAGGCTGGTTTGGATCCTGTGCAGGGTCCCAGGGAGCAGACAGCTCTGGAGAAGAGTTACATTTCAGGTCAATCCTCCTCTGAAGAAACTCCTGATCAAACTGCAGCTGAGATGGATGAAAACCTGTGCAATACAACTGAAGTTCGTACATGTGAGGCAGAAAGTAACTCAAGAACTAGTTCAGTCGATTTGGTAGACAGTCAGTCAAAACTAAATGGCTGCAAAGTGCTTCTTTCAGAAGAGATTGCTGCTTTACAGAACACCCAAAGAGATATAGCTGAGGTCCAGCAGATTTTAGCAGAGATGATCCGCCAGCATCAGCAGCAGAGGAACAATCTTCAGGAAAACACAAATGGAAGCACCCAGGAAAGCAACCTGCATCAGAGTTCAGAGACTGAATCAGACAAACCACGCTCTGACAGCAATCAGATGAACTGGTAAGCTTCAGAATGTAAATTAACGGATTGAAAAGCATTGGGGGGGTTTGTGTGTTCGTGCAGCAGATTTCTTGTTTAGCTCAGATTGCTTCTCATCTCAAGCTTGTCAACCAGGGACACTTCAACATACAGCTCAAAAGTCTTGCATTTTCTGGGGCTGAACTACCATGTGCATAAATTTAATACAGCTGAATAATTTCCTGATACACAGGGTGTGTTGGTACGGTGAATAAACAGGGCAGCTTGGAAAGGGGAGGATAATGAAAAGGACAAGCGTGATCTAAGAGGTCTGTCTCTTGGTTGAACAATTATTTGGGACTTTGGCAGGAATGAGCTAGAGCATGTAACACCTGTCCAACTCTCCTGTGCTGCCTGTCCAGGAGGGAGGCTTATGCAGTCATTTAAGCAAAAGTTACTCACAACACCTGCTCTTTTCTTGACAGTAAAGATGAAGTAAAGGAACCAATTACACTCCCTGAGCTAACAAAGCAGCTTCTAAAAGCAAAGCAGAAACTAGCAGAATTTCCAGACAATTTAAAGGTAAGTTTTCAGAAGAGGCATTGTGGTTCTGAAAAAGGACAGTCTTGTTGTCAGGGCAGCCTCATCATAGAACACCATTCCTTACTTTCTGTGTGAAAGGGAACTTTCTTTGTGATCTGTCATTTTTGAGAGAGAATGGATGCATGCCATCAGGGTAATATTTTTCTTTGATGCATAACTTTCTCCATACAGTTGGAAAGTGTAGGTAAAGCTCCTGCATGGGAGAACTCAATGGGATGTTCTGTATGAATCCCTCCCATGCATTTTAAAAGTAATCCCTTGCTACTTAGAATTATGTATGCAAAACCAGTTTTGATAAACAGTGAAATCAGAAATTTAAGGTATAAAATGGCCTTTCTAGATTAGGAACTGTAGAAACTACACATGACATGTTTGAAAACAGTGTTTCCTAGGCTGTCTCATCCCCTCTGTTCTCTAGTCTATAACTGAAGGTAGTCATGGTGATTGTGCAAGAGGGGGCAAACCTTGTCAAACATGCACTGGAAAAAAGAGGAAGAAATGCATCTGACTTGGGAGTATTTGTTCAAAAGATACTGTAAAGCAGTGTCTTTTAGAGAACTCACTGCCTGAATACATTGTAGTTGAACAATTATAATTGAAAGAGTAGACATCACCTCATGTTCCTTTTTTTTGCAGGTCTTCCCGTTCCCCGACGTGCTGGAGTGCTGCCTTGTGCTCCTTCACATCGGATCCCAGTGCGCTCCCGAGCTACGGGAAGAGGCATCGGCTCTCCTTAGGAAACACGGTAGCGCTAATACTTACAGCAGGGCTGGCAGGAGGTTCTTGACATGACATTTTGAGACAAAACTGTCTCCCTTGAGCTGCCTACAGCTACTTAACACCAAGGCTGTTTCTTAGAGTCAAGGCTTGTTTTGATGGCCATGGTTATTTTGGGTAAAACTACTAAAAAACAGGTTTATATACAGACTCACTTGTGGTCAACAACTACTACTACTAAAGGAGATTGTGTTAGAAAATTGAAAAGCAGTAGGTTGTGGCCTTGAACTGTATACAGGATTTTTGTACAGTCTTTTCCAACAAATGAAGTTAATGCCTCTCTTACATGTAAGAGAAACAGTTTTGAGCAGCTCTATCAGTCTTTCAGCAGAAAAGGAATAGTAGCTGCCCTCAGGAAAAACAATGGTTTCTGTAGGCAAACTGACCGTTAAGCCAGTATTGTTCTTAAAAGCATTGTGCGTTTATTTTCCCTCCTTTAAATAAAGTCTTCTACCACCATGAATTGGCATTTAATTTCATGGATAGAAATCTGTATCAATCGGGCAAATGCATTAAAAATAAGCCTGGTTTGTTGGGTTCTTTTGTTAAACTTTCTACATAAATCAAACTCGGTAGATAAAACGAAGTGTGTGCTATGACTCAGCTTTGTGTGGTGAAGCCACCTGTAAAGGTGAGGTACTACCAAGTTCTCTAGAAAAGCTGCTATTCTAGAAGTGCCAAAAACAATCCTAAATTCTGGAGTCTTACAGTTTACCTAAAGGCTTTGCCTGTTTTGTTAGAAAAACTAACTCTTCCTAAGAACAAGGCTATATAAGCTTTAGTGAACATAGCATTTATCTTAGTAATTTCTCAAAGCTTTTAAATGCAGCAGAAGAGTTCATGGTAGGATAGGAGGCAGGTCATGAATTTAGAAAGTTTGTAAGTACAGTAAAGATTATTGTACAATAAAGATTATTGAAAAAAAGTAGGAGGGATGGATTTTTCAGATGAAGAGCTGTTTCAGATTCCTCCAGTCACAATGCAGACTTGATACTGGTAATGTTTCCTGCTCCAAACTGAGTAAAGCCTCAGAACATTTTGAAAAGCAGCCGGTGAAAGCTGGGGGTTATATTAAAAGAAGATCCTTCTACAGATGTGTTAATCTGGTAACTTGTTGCCACTAACTTGGAACTTGTTAAATTCTGCACAAAGTACTTGAAAACCAGGAGGGGGAGCCAGTGCTTAACCAAACAGCCCTCCTACACTTTAAAGCAAGAACCACTAGAGTTGAGGGGGAGCAGGAAAACTTCACACAGGACAGATGAGCAAAACGATTTGTCACTTTAAGTGGCTATGCTGCAGTGAAAGAAAACTCCACCACACTGCTAGCTGTGCCGGGAGACGAGCAGAAGAGAATACAAGTCCCCTAAAGAGATCTTAAGCTCAACTTTCATCAACTACTGTATAGTAAGATCAAAGGTAGATTTTACTAAGAACTACCCCAGTAGCATATCATAAATGGTAAAAGAAGAAACTTGAACATCTTTGAGCATGTATTGCTCAAATTCAGATTCCAAATCTTGAATTTTGGGAATTTTAGTGCTTGATGGAAAATCCAAAACAAGGCCTGGTTTAAAAAAATTTATTTTACAAAAATTAAAAACAAGTAGTATTTACAAGCATTTTAAATAGCAGTTCTAAACCTCAACTCCTAATAATGGATTGTTTAAGCATGTTTAAAATGCAAGACAAAGTCTTAAAATTTTACGTCTGCCCTATCCAAAAGGGTTTTTGGTTGGTTTTTTTTTTTTTTTTTAAGAAATGTCATTACAAAGCTGTTGGGAAAAAAAAAAAGATAGTGGAGTAGCTTGTGTTTTAAAAAGTCAGAATCCCAAGTTGTTCTTCCATCCTCTAACTACTTTTCAGATGTTTATAATGAAAAGAAATGGAGCCCTTTTGTCTGTTGTTAAGCATATAGTAAAATTAGGGGCTGGAGAAGGAAGGGGGAGAAGAGGAACAAATATTTATCCATCTGCTGAACTACTTGTGTTGCAAAGAGAAGAGTAACATTTGTAGGTTGTTGAAGAAAACTGAAATCAGAGTATTGGTCCAGTCCCCTGTCAAAGGTGAACCTTTAGGCCTCTTAATCTACTTTCAGAACAGTTTAATACCCTAAGAACTAAGCTGAGGCTCAGTATGGGTCAAACCTGTACCATACAGAATTAGAAACTAGGGAGAGCTGATCAAATCAGCTCCAGTAATATCCATTCCCACTGTTGTTAAAGCAAATCTCTGAATATTTTTAGCTGCAAGGATCATTTTAATGTCATCCATTCCCAAACCTCTGCAGTGATCAAAGGGAGCAATTTCCACAGACTACACAAAGATAAAATAAGAAAACATGAGGTGAAGCAGTCACCCTCACAACATGCAGAAGTTTTAAAATAAGCTTTATAAAGCACAATTTTCAAATTTGTGTGCATGTCTGTGTCCATTTTCACTGGATTTCCAGACCCTTAGCTCTACTGAACATTCTACTGTTAAGTCTTCCTTGCAGATTCTGTACAGTATAAAGAGGAAAAAACCAGAGGTATTCACAGTAGGTTCTGTCTTTTGCCCTTGGTATTAAAAAGATGGCAAACCACAAATGCTGGCATTAGGAATTCAGTCAACTCTCTTCTGCATTTCAAATGAAGATGCAGCTCTTCAGCAAAACTACAGGCCTTCTGCAGACTGTAGATGTCTTTTGTTTGAGACACTATTAGGGAAAAAGGTTGAGGACAGCAGCTGCCAAGACGGTAACCATGTTCTGCTGGGGGGTACCGCTTATCACGGCTGCATGTTGTTGATAATAGCCAAAATGCTCATTTTTTCTTGGGCCGAGTCCACATCTTCATTTTGTTTCTGAGCCACTCCTGTGCCAAGGCCATACAGCCGCCCACAGTACTTCGCATCATCAATTGTATCCTCAAAAAACAACTGCAGATTTTAAAAAAAAAAAACAAAACAGGTATTGTTTAATTGTGCCTCTAAATCAGAAAGCACCTCATGTTAATTAAACAGCTGATTTGAAGTCAGCCACCTCCAAGATGAAGTATGCAAATTAAAATAAGTACATGGAAGAAGAGTAAACAGAAGTCTGTGCCAATATCAACAATCCCTATTACTGACAGATTGAAGCCTGAAGGCCACAACACTCAAAAAAACAAACCAAACCAAACCACACATTGAGCACGTTGACATTTATGGATAGGAACTGGGGAAAGAACCATAAAGGAGAATACTGCAGTACCTCTTTCATTCTGAAGAATGCCATTCCCGTGAGAAGAGAGTCCGATCCCGCCTGATGCTGTCGTCCAATTCGCTGCAAATCCAGTTGATCTGCCACTTCTTGAAGGCCACCCTGCAATGAGCACAGAACAGATTTTATTTTGGAAGATCCACCTCTTACCAAAATTGCCATGCTTCTCCAAAACATGAGGGCAAACACTGGCTATGATGAATCGGTGAAGATTCCAGCAGTACACACACACCAGCTGTGAGTGAAACACAGTGGTAAATACTTTGAAGAATGCAGAAATACTCTTCCAAATTTAGGTACCTTGCTTTCCTGCTGTGGATGCTTGAGATGACTATAGGTACATTCATAGTTTACGAATGCTGGATCTTTCCCTCCCTTTACTCAAACAAGGCTGTGATTCAGCAGATAAATTACTTCCAACCCTCTGAGTGTCTACCAGTTAATCAAGTCATGTAGTAGTTCATGTAAGAAGAAACACTCCACCTTGCATAGGGAAGATAAGCATGCTGAATTATAATTAGCCTCTGAAACTACTGATACACAAACGGGAAGGTTATGGGAATGTCCCCTATATGACACATATTGATAAGTCTAAAACTGGGGAGGCAGCATCTATTAGATACAAACTTAGCCATAGGTGCTTATGTGTGACTACTGGCTTTTATACACCTTCCAGTTTTAAGACATGATAATTGCAGCAGTTCTGTCACTCAGCTTACTGTACATTTACAGTGCTGATGCCCATCCATCGCTTGCTGGGGAGATACAAGTACCTTGAGGTTTTTGCAGCTCTTCATTAAGTACTTTACATCGTAGATAGATGGGAAGAAAAGGTTCAAGATATGGAAAAATTCATGTTCCTCTTCTGGTAACCTGGAATCTGTCAACAACTTCACCATGTAGCCAAAGTCATAACCACTGAAAACAAAAACATACAGAAACCAGATAAGCAGACAACACCTATATTTGGTACCCATATCTCATTTTTCACAAGAGTTTTACATGCTGTAGCTTTCAAACCCTAACGTTTTTTGACATTCATAAAACTTTGGATCAGAGGCAGAATTCATCCTGATCGTCCACGTCAGTACAGGACTTTGGAATGCTCCCCGGGTGCCTCCGCTAACCTCTTGTGGAAGCAGCTAAGCCATTGGGAAGAACATCCTTCCCCACACTGCAAGTTTCTGTCACTAGGGCTAATACAGAAAAGCAGGAAGCCCTTTATCTGTTGCCACCACCTCCTCCTCTCTCAAGTCCTTTCACTTGGACCAGAGGCTTTGTAATCAAGTTACTTGAAACACTACAAGAAAGGTATCTTAACTACACAGATTTCTTCCTCTACAGGGAAGGAAATACAAGACGGAAGTTGAGAACACTACCAACATTGTAAGGAAGAAGAAACAAAAAACATACTTTACTAATGCATGCAAGTTACTAAGTCCAGAAATCACATTTCAACTTGTTAATCACTTCCTCCATAGGGGAAGACTGTAACAGCGAAAGGATTTGCAAGCAACACATACACAAAATTCAGACCACAGTAAGTGCTGGTACAAAATGAAGTGCCAAGTGCCCTTACTTCTTGGCCTTCACATCTTTAAGCTTATTTAAGAATTGCAGAGCTGCCAATTCTCCTTCAAACCTGCATGTCTCCACGGACAAAAGCAGCAGTATTTCAATCAAAAAGAGGTTTCTCACTTCACAGCATCAGCAACCACCCTGACGTACCTGTGGAAGGACAGCCATTTCACGCTGTCACTAAGGACGACCCCAGATGTCATAAGCAACTCGGCAAAATGCAGGGTATCGATCCCTTCTTCTTCATGCTTCTGGAACTGCAGCCCAGAGCTGGCAAGGAGGTCTATGGAATCCTGAGAGTACATGTCTTCCCTGAAGGAGAAAAGCAGCTTTGCACTCAAGGTGCTACGAACTCAGGCTCATTTTAAAAAAATTCTCCCCACACTCTATTTCAAAAATTGGAGTGACCAGTAGGCTGCCTACGGGTTCCACATTTGTGTCTCCAGAAAATCCAAATTGCATCAGTTTTAATACCACTACTGCAGCCTCCTACATCCATAACATTCTGTGATTGTAACTAGTTAATAATTCTGTTGCTAGTGCAAACTCCAAAGATTCCACTTCCACAGAACAGAACATTTTGAAAAATGTCACTTCTGCAAGGTTAAATGGCAGCACCAGAGATGAAAGCATGGAGAAACGGGGAGTTCTCCAAAATAGGAAGATGTGCAACTCTAAAGCACTGAGCATCATTCCTGTCTACATTTTTCTTTTTCACTTCACAGCACATACCATCATATCATCATCTCCAGTTCCATCTCTGGGAGTAAACAAAATTGCATAATACTTGACTAAGGAAGGAAGACAAAGATGAGTGAGGATATGCTTGGTGGAGAGCTGAGCAGGAACCTGACTTCCACACTAGTTTGTTTCATTTGAGGGAGGGCGGGAGGGAAGGACGTGACCACACAGAGAGCAAAATTCATACCAAATATGATAATTGGAGTCAAATGAAGTGATCACACTGTGAAAACCGCTTCACTCTGATTTCAATACTTTTAAGAGGCTCACAACTTCGTGGAAGTAAATACTGCAACTTTTGGGTTCGAGAACTGTACGATCTGCACACACTAGCTACAAATCTTTGTAATGTTTTCCAGTGACAGTTCCATAAAAACACTGACTGATTTCCTATAAATGTGTCTTTGTGCCAGATAAACCCTCTCTTTATTTCCAGGCAGCTCTAGTGGCAATTATGCTGAGTTTGTCTTTACACTTACAGGGAAAGGGATAATGAAACTTGTTTAAACTGTAAGCCAGCATATTGCAGTACGGAGAAGACAAGAACTGCCACACTCCATTTAACAAGATTCATTCTCCTGAGCAGGTGTGACAATTACACCAACTTTTTTTTTAGATCCCAGTTTAAGTTTTGGCATGGATCTGTAAAGAGGTATTTTCCTTTTTGCTGAAAACAGCACATCCATTTATTTTTAGCAGAAGGAGATGGATTTTTACATATATATGTAAAATGTATGAAGTTTCAGACACAAAATTATTGAGGATAGATAATATCAAGGGAATAAGTATTAAGGACAGGATTTTAGCATGGCTTTGACTTCCAGAAATACTGCAAACTCCTGTCATGCCAAAATAGGTTCCCACATAATCTGTGTTACAATCTAAATTTTTATGGCTCAGAATCACCCAGCGATGATGAAGATACAGACACCCGTTTGCCAAAGGAAAGCATCACTTCAGCAGAAAAGAACAGGCAATTTTCCCTAGCTCAAGAGACTCACGTAAGGTTGAATTTAAAGTTAAACTGCCAGGTGTTGATGCCGGAAGGATATTCTCCTTTCTCATTTGTGAAAGTCAGGCCCAGCTGGATAATCTTCAGAAGGTCAACATTACACCGAAGGAGCTGATACTGATAGTCTATGGAACTGCGGAATTCACCAATTGGCCTTACAACAACTCCAGGGAACTCTGTGTCCTAGGAGAGAAGGGAAAAATCTTATTTCACCACTTAGTCTATGAAGAGTTCCACACTTGCAGGTCTCAGCACTGTATTCTGTGAATTCTTCTGCAAAAATCACTTTTTTCTTTTCTCCTTTTCCATATTCATACAGATTTTAATCTGCTACAAGTCAGACACTAAAAAAAAGCCCTACATAATTTAACTACTGCATTAATTTATTACAGGTATCCTTTATTTCAGTTTTGTTTCCTTCCAGTCATCCATACAAAGTCATCCAATATACACGACTGTATAATATAAACATCTCTTTCTCACAAAGGACTAACCCTCCCATTTTCCCTAAACCTCCTAAAATGGAATTCAGGGTTCTTTCATGTTCTAAATACAAGTTAAATTTAGCACTCTGACCATCTTCATTCCATAGTCCAGATAGTGATAACCTTCACCGTTTTTGAGGAACAGCCAATGCCACATTAACGAACACTACTGCCAATTAAAACAGACCTTAACAGCAGAGCAACCATCTACTAGATGAAAAACATTTTTACTTGGCCAGTGAGTGTGTGCTATCTCTGCTGAAATCCACACTTCCATACTATTTTTACTCTCAGATTAGGTCACGTTAACTTCTATTGACTAGACCGTATGCAAAAATTTTCATGAAGAATCCAGTCCTGTGTATCTGACAAAAGCTCTCCCTTGCCCAAGATATTTTTGTGTCCACTCTTACAGCACAGCCACTAAAACAGGTCATCAGCACACTGCCAGTAAGATCAAATAGAAGCAAGAAAGTTCATCTTCCATTGACATATGATAACAAAAAGTCATATTCACTTACACAACTGCATTCTACACTGAAATACGACACACTCTGCAGGGGCATGTTTTTTATGCCATGCTTTTATTAAGGACTTTTCATATCTTGAAGTTTAGCATTCCTAATCAAAGCTGACATAACAAAGTTGGCAATATCGTAACTAAACCCAGTTATTTATGTACCTAACTGGCTCCTGCCAAGTAGAGAGACTTTTAAGAGCAGGAGGAGATTCTTCCCACCTGAAAGGAGATTCTGGTCATCTTAAGTAAAACTTTCTGAATACATTGTCATACCTACACCCAGAATATTTTTCTTCACTAAGAATCAACATCTGAACTCGTTAAAAAGGAGGCTGCCTAGCTGTCACTTGCAGACCTTTTGTCCTACAGGACCACGGCATCTTCCATGACCAGAAAAAGTATTCAAAGGACAAATACACCAGTGGAAAACTAAAGATTTAAACCCAGCTGTACATCTGTTTCATTTTTCTATTGCACAAACTAATTATGAATAGCTGAATATTAAATGAGTTCAGGTTTTAATGTGGTCTCTCTCTTCCCCATCTTTAGTTCAGTCCATACTCAACGCTACACGTATTAAATTATGGAAAGTTTCTACTGAACTGCTTATTTTTCACCACTTCTAGATCCGTTTGACTAGGGTTAGGAGGAAATAATTTCTCTCTCAAGAATCAACTTATTCCCCTACCCAAAAAAAAAAACCCACCCTTGACTAAGGCAATTAGGCCAAGTATGAAATATTTACCATTGCAATGTAGCTGTAACTTAGAACAATCTCTCGAATTTTTCTCATCTCTTCTTCCAGATTGTTCGCCCATACTTCACAGATCACCTGGCTGTTCTCTGCAAGGGCTGCTGGCATCTTGCAGGGACCACAGTTAAGACAGCTGATGTTGAATTCAGATGACAGCGTAGAATGGCAAGCTGCGTGATCTTATCAGTGTGCTGCATTAAACAGATAAATAAATAATGCTTTATATGAGGGAAGATCTACATATAAAACTCTGTTGGAGTCAGTCACACTTCCATTTTCAGCTTCAAATAGCCCATTTAAAGTTTACACAAAGTTACTTCTTGTTTTCATCGCCTCTTGTAAACATGCTGAATGAGAAGAAAATCTAGAGCCTCTGTTCCAGTTACAAGAGTGGATGCACAATTAACAGTCCAGTCATTTATGAAAAGAGTCATTCTCCCTGTCCTCCTTCTTCTCCTGGCATAAGGTCTGAAACTTTGGGCATCAGATGTACAAGCAGGGAATCTTCACATTTAATACTCAGCTACTGTGAAGGCTTTACCGACAGTAACAGAATGCGTTACAGACTACATTTATAGACACGAGCTTCTCTGATGTAATTCAGGGAACACTGAGCACGGTATTTCAGCTTACACTAACGGCAGCTTCAGCAGTGCTGCACCAGGATAAACCGCCGGCTGTTTACCATTTCCGGCAAGAACACGGGCAAAACGACGCCGGGTTTCTGCAAGCAGGGCTCAAGCGCTGCGACCGCCGGCCGGGCCCTGCGCGCCGTTACCCGGAGCTGCCTGCGGCGGTCGGAGGGACTTCACCCAGCCGCCACAGCTCCGCCGCCACGGGGGGTGTCCCCCCCTCCTCAGCCCACGACAAAGGCCCCGCTGCCTCAGGGCCGGGCCCATCCCGCCGCCGCCAGCCCCGCGCAGGGCCGGGGCCGCCCGGACGCGGCTCATCCCGATCGGGAAGCGGGAGGGCGCCGCCGACGTGCCGCCCCCTCCCCCCGCCCCTTTCCCCTCAGCCGGGGGGTCCCCACACAGCGGCCGGGGCCGCCCCGCCCGCACCTGCTCGGGCCGCCCGGCCGCTCCAGCCCTCAGTCCCCCCCGCCACTCCTCCGCTCCGGCGCTGCCCATCGCCTGCCCCGCCCCCACGCTACCTGCCCGGAAGCTGGGGCCGGGCCGCTCCCTGCACGCAGGCGCGATGCGGCCTCGGGGGGGCGGGACTTCCGGGCTGCTGCTGAGCTCTCGCGAGAGATATGGCCCGGCCGCCGGGGCGCGCGGCGGGGGGCGCTGCTGCGCGCGCCTGTCCGGCGGCCGCGCGCGCTCCCGCGGAGGGGAGGGGAGGGGGCGGAGCGAGGCGGGGCGCCACGCGGGGTCCGCGCGGAGTGCGCCTGCGCAAAGCCGCCGGCCTGGGATTGGGCTGTGTACACACACACACACACTCCCCCCGGGCGGCTCATGGACTCGCCCGCCGCGCCCTGCTCTGGGAGCCGCGGGCGAGTCCAAAGTCCGCGGGCGGGGGGGAGAGATAAGGGAGATAGTTAGGGGCCGGCTTCCCCCTGAGGAAACAGGGGCCTCGAGGCCGGGCGGCCATAGGCTCGGTGGAATTCCGGCATGCCGTCGTGGGAGCCCCCCAGCAACCCCGCAGCCGGGTCCCCCGGGACAGGCACAGTGCCAGGCGTCCCCCAAAGACATAGCGTCCAGCCCTCCCTCACCAAAGAGAGACGAACGGGTCACAGCAGAGAGCCAGGCTGCGGCCTCCGCCAGGCCTGGGCCGCTGCGAGGCACGAGGCTCCCCGCAGACACACAGGCCTTCGCTTGGCCTGGCCATGGGCGCGCTGGGCTGCGGAGCGGGGTGAGGGCAAACTGTTCAAGGCCGTGAGGGCAAACTGCTGCTTTCCTGGCACGTGTTGCTTATACGTTGTAGTGCGTAGCAAGCTCATTACTTGAGGAAGGTCTGCCTTCTGCTGAAGCTTAGAGGTCGTCATTGAAGTACCTGCTGTGTCTGCAAACTTTTAGGCTGACTTCTCCTTTTCCAGAAATGCTATTTAAATTGCATTAGCAACAGACGTTTGTATCCAGTAAAGCAGCATAATGTAACTCTCAGTGTAACATAGCTGCCAACACTTGCTTTGCTGGCTGATGCTGACTGCAGATACTGAATTTATTTGGAAGCTTGTCTACTAAGAATTAAGCTTAGATAGTATTTCTTTTAGATTGCCTTCTGGACAGGGTTGCATCTGTTATAAAATACTGCAGTTCTAGTACTGCTACAGAGTTGTTACCTGCGCACCATTTGGGAGTCTCCTCTCACTGGATCTGGGCTACTTGCCTACCATTTGGTTACAGGTATCTGGAAAAACAAATCTGGGTATCTTTGACACTTCAGACATAGTTCGGTGTCTCAGGTTTAATGTTCATAACTCAGCAGAAACAACTTTTAGAAAAGGAGAGGTTTTTCTGAGTACTGCTCTCTATCAAGTGAACTTGGTGCTGTCAGCATCTTATGACATCCCATTATTGAACGTTATTTTGATTCAAAGTTTATCTTCATAGATGATAGATAGTTACCATTTTGCCTTCTCAGCTCTGCCGTCTCTTGTGTTGCATAATTTATATATTATGCAATATGCTAGGTTGGCAGAAAGTAATCACCTTCCTTCCCATGGTCACTTGAGTTTGGGATTTTGTGCAAGAAAACATACATTGTTAGCAGGTAAATATATCAGGTTGGATTACAGCACTCTGTAAATATAAGGTTAGAAATTTTTTTTTCCTAAAGAGTTCAAAGTAAAATGCATATGTCATTTTTCTGGTTCATAAATCCAGCGCATGAAGGTACGTTGAATCCAGGGAAAAAGAGAGGATGAATCTTCTCAGGACACCAAAAATACGTGTGCCTTGTTACTCTAATAAAAATGTATTGCAGGAAATAATCACTTGTGATATATTATGCTTGTAAAGTTTAACAGTTTGAATGTAGTTTAAAAAAAAAAAAGCTATTCAAGGATGTTTACAAACATTAGTGGTAAGAGCTGGAAACATGTTTTGCTTAAGGAGATCAGAATTTGGGTTTTTGATCATGGCTAATAAAGATGAAGAACCACTGGAAAAGGCACCCTGCTCTTTAAAAAAGTCTCATTGTTCTCATATTTGGAAGTTAACAAACTTTCTTCTGGGTCCAGCATTCCAAAGAAGGTTCTTGAAGAGTCCTCACACCCTCTATACGGTTCTGTTAAGACCACAGTAACAAAACAGTTTGTGTAGACCTGCTACATCATAAGGTGGAATAAAGAGCTTCAGCTCAACATTTTCACGTAAGTCAGCTTGAGCTCTATGTCCTGGATCGTGCCCTGTTGAAATGGTTGCACGTTTCCTTTAGAGCTTGGTACCACCACCACAAGTGGTAGAAAACTTACTTATGGAAATCTTAAAACATGAATTGAGAGTTAAAAGATGCAACTGTTGCTGAACGTGTTTGAACTGTAACAGCAAGGCCATCATTTACATTTTCCTAACCCTTCCATTGCCCCACAGATGTTTCCAAAGTGTACCACCGCAGTACTGGGTGGTGGCACACGTGTGCCCTGGCAGGTGGCTGGAAATATGCAGGAAATATTCAGAATGCAGGTAATTATTGATTAGGTGACGTGCGCTAAGTTCAGATTCCTCTTCAACATTAGAGGAAATATCAGTGTGGGTTTGTGCAATCCTGAAGGCTAATTCATAGTTTTTCTCCTAAGGTTTTTTTTCAAACAGCGAAAGAAACTGACTATTACAAAAACTGTGGGGAGTGAACAAAGAGAAGTTATTTTATGAAGTGTCTGATCAAAACGCCTTTCTGCTAAGATGAAATCAGGCTTCTTACATGCCTCAGCAAAGATTGCACAAACACTGGAGTGTCCGTGGTGAGCACACCAGTGCAGGGCACAGGCTAGCCAACAGAGAGAAGCCACTTCTAGATTACTGCCAGCCGGCGCTAGACACAGACTTGAGGCAGAAGGTAAATTATATTTACATCCTTATGACTAACATGCTGAGCTGTCTGTTGCTGTTGGGTATAAATATTTCAGAGATAACCTGTGTCAGAATTGAACTGTGGTTAAAAAGAAACACTGAGGACTGTGAAATTCACTGGCTTATCACCTGGTTTTGGCTAATGGGTGAACAGTCCTCCCAGTGCAAGCCCCAGTCCAAATAAAGATCAGCTCAGGACAGCACTCGTATAGCACTCCTCTCTTGAAATGCCAGTTTTCACTTCCTCCTCTGCATGTGTGTAAATAATTTGAAGGAATCGCATTCCTCCCTGTTGAGTCTGCTGTCTTTGATAAATAACAATTAGTAGCAAGAGCTAAGGATTACAGACTTTTTCCCCAATAGGAAATAGTTTGGATTAGTCAAGAGAAAGTGTCAATGAAAACAGTAACACAGTTTTAAATCTGAAATGAAGCCACAGTGAATGTTTATTGCACTAAGAGGACAAACAGCGTGAGGTTGGGAGGGGAGTCCTGGCAATACTCTTCTTCCAGAAAAAAGTTAATTGATAAAATAAAGATGCAGTAGTAGGTACAAGAAACCAGGCGCAGACAATGAGGCACCACTATTATCCACGATTGCAGATCTCTCTGCAGCTCTAGCTGCTGCCAGCTTGAGATGTTGCTTACTAGACAAGAGCGTGTGTTGCTTCACCTGTGAACGACCATATATACTGTGAGGCAGAGGTTCTTCCTCATGTGGAAATATAAATCTGGGAAGTTATGGCGAGTAACTCCCTCAATTCTCAGAACTCAGTCCATAATAGGGCACTGTCTATTAGGTAAGCAACATAGATTGGGGCCACATTTGCATAATAATGACCAACGTTACTGCAAATCACATCTTGCTCTCCGCAATACCATAATTACAGACTTTATGGTCTGTAAACAGCATATTTAAAGACAACTGAGCCCAAGCACATTCTAACCTATTTGCATCTTGTCCTTACAGATGGAACCAATACCTGTAACTGGTTGAGGACGCTGTGTAGCAACAGTGTTGGTGTAATTTATAGACTTAGTACAACACAGTGAAAACTGGACTGCTGTTTTTTTACCAAATTCCACAGTAACCCTGACTGCTTTTAACAAATACACCTTTGACCCATTCACTTGCACTGGCACTAGCTATTTTGTACTCAAAACATGAGTTGGTGCATTATAAAAACTACTTACCTTTAAGGTATAGGTGGCTTTTTATTCTCAGATACAGCCGTTAACTCTTGATGAAAAACTCTTACCTGCAGAGATGTATTCCAGGCGCTTGACTGAGTGACAGCATGCGCATATGCACAGGGAACTCTGCCAGTACTAACAGTGACATGGCACTGGCTTCACATGACTTGTCTGGGAGGGGACGGCCAGCTCCTGCTTGGAAACACACCCCCCTCGCCTTGCCCAAACCCTCATAAAGTTTCCACAGCAGTAGTGAAAGGTGAGGAGTTGAACTCTGGGCTCTGAATAGACACAAAGGACCTCTCCTAGACTACCATCAGCAGGAGGTGAGCACAGAACGGGCAGCCAGAGTTCAGGGGTGTAGCAGCTTGAAAAGATTAAGCACAGAATGGGCAGCCAGAGTTCAGGGGTGTAGCAGCTTGAAAAGATGATAGAAACTTTGAGGAAATCATTAAAAGGCAATGTCATGTGTCTGTGTAAAGTACGACTGTAAGCTTTTTTAGGAACTGTGGTTGCCTTCAGATCTGTGCAGTGCTTGGCACAGTAGGACATCCCCCAAACACGACATCTACTCCTGTGTCTGTCCAAATAGCGTGGCTGATATGCAACTTTCTGGGTGACCAGGTAAGTTGTCCTTATGTCTTCCTTTCTATACGTTCTATACTTTCATGGATAGTCGTAGCCTTTCTTCTCTCAGACGCAGTTGTTTTCCACTGTCTATGCACTGTAAAGGTTGATTCCAGAGAAGTAAGGTCTACAACAGAAGATTCAAGCAGGAGGGAGAAAGGAATACTGAGGAACAGTGGTAGGCAGCTGGTCCGTCACAGCAGACGTACCCTGTTCCTCAGCTGTGCCTGTCAGCAGCAGGGCTCTGCCTGGTGTCGGAACAAGGATGCAATGCTGGGTACAACGCTGGGTGCCAAACAAGGAGAAGCGGGCACTGTGCAGCCTCATCTTGGGACTGTCTGAGCAGCAGAAAGGTTAGGGGACAGCAGGGATGGGACACAAATAAGAATGTAAACGTTGAAACAGATGTAAAAAAATACAGCAGTTCTTTCCTTTTCAGGTTATGTTGAGCATTTTAAAACATGACTCAGGCAAACTAGCTTTTTCTGATACCTGAAGTGGAAAATTTGGTGAAAACAGATCTGTGACTTAATGAACAGTTACTGGACAAATGATGAAGTACATGGGAAAAATAATTTTTAAAAAAGTATTAGAATTCTTTATTGACTAGTGTATGTTTCCCCTTTAATGTCAAGAGACTGACTGGAAAAACAATTACTTTTACTTCAGGCTTGTAAATTTGGTTTGGATCAAATTCTGTGTTAACTAATTTGAAATAACTAAAAAGGAACTTCTTTTTAAACAGCACCATTTCTAGCTAATATTTGGAAATAGCTGCAGGCAGCCGGGATCTTCACTGGTTGCTTTGGGGCTGTATAACATGCCAACATGAGATCAGTGCCAAGCAGTTGAATGGCTTTTTTGTTTGCTGAAACAGCCATGGTTACACGAATGCTTTTTTAATGTATTTGGTGTATTCTGAATCAGAAGAGATGTTAGCCGACAAAAAAGAGTAGGTAATGAGATGTTGGGGAAAACCTAATCCATCAAAATTTATCTTGTTTTAGTGTAAATAATGTAAAATTTTGTCCTGTAAATGTGACAATAAAGGTAGTATAGTGAGATTTTTGGGGAGAGGGAGGGTAAGCAGGCATGGCAGTACTGTTTTGAACTTCTTATGATGGAAGCAAGCAAGAATTCTATCATAATTGGATTATATTAAAAGGACTACTACTAGAAACGTGATTATAATTTTAACTCTTGCCTCTTGAGACTCAGTCAAGCAATGGCTTTCTCCTCCTAAAAACTCAAAGCAGAGTCACATTTTCTACTGTACTCTGCTTTCTAGCTCTTTGCATGCAAGGATTGAGCAGGGTTTGACACAGGACTGCTGTATAGAGGAACCATTCTGGAGCATCAGCCTTCCAGCAAGCAGCTAACTGAGATACCCCATTTATGTGTGCCTCTCGGAGATCTAATGTTGTCTACTACGAGGTCAGAGTAGAATAATCTCTTTAACCACAGAAAACTATGGCCAACACTGTTTACTGCACTGTCCCATATTGCTGTTTTCAGCTCCCTACTGGGTAGTCGTAGAGAAGACAGGGAAGTGCACAACAAAAGGGCAAGGGGTATGAGTTATAACAAGGGAAATTCTGATTAGGTACTAGTGGGGAAAAAAAATTACAGTGAAGGTAGTCAAATTCTGGAAAAGATTTCCCAGAGAAGCTGTGGAATCTCCCTCCATGAAGATACTCAAAACTGTTCAAGGCTCCTAACAACCTGCTAAGAAAGCTGGAATGGAGGAAAGCCTCAGAATGGAATGGATTATTCAAGCTTGACATATTGCAAGTATTAGTAGTGTTTTCTTGGAGACAGTGGGCACACCTGCCCTGAGAGGACCTGTGTGACAAGATGGGCATATAGTGCATGTTACATAATATAAAATGCATCATTTTGATCAGAAGGTCTTTTGGAAATGATGATAAGATCAATTTGTCCTGTGGCAAGTTACTTACACTCTTCTATTCAGGCTAGCAGGTTATTTGAGATTAGTTACAGGTATTCTTCATCAGATAGATATGTTAGAGTTCAACTATATTTTTTCAGTAAGGTTGTGGTTGGTAAACTTGATATATCAGAGGAAAAAAAAGGTATGGAAGATCTCGTAGACTGACTTTAGTAGCTCACAAAGTCTAGAGTGAGGAGCTGTAGATCTGGGGAAAGACAAGAAGTCCTAGGATGCTGTGACTTCCTTAACACATTCTCATTTTAAGCAATAGCACCTTAGGGCACCTCTCACACTACTGGTTTTGGCCAAGGGAGACAAAGTTAACTTGTTTATTTTTTTTAAGGCTGCTACCAAAAGTTAGCATTTCCCATAGGAGTACATACAGCCCTAGTGTCGAAACAGAGGGATGGGAGTTCAGGCTCATGGTTTCAAGTTTCAAATCACTTTTTGCCTGAATTTTTTTTTCTTCTCAGAACCATTTAACATCAGTTTCTTCCAGTAAAGTATGTAGTTTGGGGATCTGGCCTTGTCCTTTTCTGTCCATGAGTAAGCAGGAACCCAAGCAGGAAGAAGGTGTCCAACTTTTCTGACTCGCATACTAACATGTAACGTAGAGAAATAGAGCTGGAAGCACCTGTAAATAAACAGAGTTTCATTTATAAGAATGTACCCAGAAAGCTATCATTTCAAAGCTAAAATATAACCTCCTGGCTAATACGGGGACTTCTTTTTGGCAGTGTATTCTTCCTTTTTGAAACGCTGCAAGAGTACTCCCCAAGAGGCTTGCTACCATCATAAAGGTAATAGAATATCATCTTTCTAATGCATAATTTTCCAACTGTTTTTCTTTGTATGTGCTTTTCTGCTGTCTTTGTGCTTTCATTTGTTACCTTGGGTAACACGGTTTGCCCATGCTTGAATATTCTTCTGAATATGAAAAGCAAAGCGGATTAAATTCTACATTCCTCAGTAATCTGGCCTTCATATTATTAGAATTTGTGTGTTTGTTCTTAAAGACTAGGTGAAACCAAGAAAACCTGAAAGAATGTTTTGTTAGCTTTTGCTAATTATAATTTATGGTAAGAGTGCAGCAATATAAAAACAGCTATGCAATCATCCCTAGGACGGCCACAGCACGTCCTGAAATACACACAGATACTTCCATGGCCGTGGCCAGCCGTGAAGCCCTAACAGCTACTTAAACCTTGGGTTTGATTTTTTTTTACCAAAACCAGCAAGAAATGGTCAAGCCAGAGCCAAATACAGGGAGATTTATTACAAAACCTGTCTGTTTAGGACTTCAAACCCTCAAACTGACCGTAGCTGGACTTGAAGCAACGATGATTTTCTGACTTACCATGTGTTTAGGCTGTAACTTACAGTTCCTCTGCCGCGTGAGTGAAGGCTGTGTGGGGCTCTACTGTGTTAATTCTTCACAGCACAAACTCATTTTGTTGTAGTCGGATTTTTATTTTCATCCTTGTTAGTCTAACAGCATGTTGTCATTATGGAAGAGCACATGTCCCGTATCATCCTTCCCTTGCAGTCTGTGGAGGGCTGGAGTTCTTACTGGGTGTAATGTATTCCTGGGCCAGATTAAGGGCGGCAGCCCTGCCACAACACACCAGTGCCACGATCAAAAGCTTTGGTTTTGGCTGTTCTCCCATTTTTGTTACTGTTGCATCCCTGTTAGTCTTCTGGGACAATACTAACTCATCAGGAAACAAGGGGATTTTTCTTCTCAAGAGCACAGCTTTGCTCCATGGCAGGACAGGACAGAGCACAGAGAGTAAATATTTTATAGTTTTGCAACTGAACTCGAAGTTGAGGGGATTTGCTATTGTCAGCTATGTATTCTTCCACTCTCCAGCTATACCAGATTCACTTACTTAGATCACCTTTTATTTCAGATGAAGAGAGACTCTGGATATTCCACCACAGCGGAGCAGCAGAAGCAGGTAAAGGCCCAAGGTCATCTTTTAAAGGAAGCGTTATGCAGGTGCTTTGGAAGGCTGGATGTGTTGAATCATCTTCTAAGAGAAGTGACAGACACATCCACGCTCTGATCACTTTAGCACAACTAGGAATTCATCTCTTATCACTACAGCAACATTTTTCCAGCATTTTTCCCTTCCAGTGGACTGCAGCTACAGCACCAAGTGATGAAGGGCCTGTTATCTCTGCTTGCGTGGCAAGAGACCACAACACTCCCCTGTAACCAGAAGCTGTGCCACCTAACTGGGCCCAGTCCTCAAAGTGGTCCTGCTTAACGATATGTTTCCCAGCTGATGTGCCCCAGTCTCTTTACCTTGCAGGCAGCAGCCCTGTTCCACACTTCAGGAATTTGCCAACTTGTACGAGCCCTTTAAGGGCAAGATCTCAAGCAATCCATGGATCAGAGTTTGGAAACTACTGTGCTGGAGCTGTCGGCATGAAGAGAAACAGGGTGTTAGCACTTGGACTTGATGAACAAGATTTTTTTTTCTATGTAAACTTCTCTGCTTCTACAGCTCATGTAATTATACTGTGTGGGATTCATTCACGTAATCACGTGCAATAAAAACACAACCTCAAAACAAGACAGTTTCTAACCAAAGGGCTTTTAAAATAGCTTAAGTACTGAGCTTTAGGTACTCTCCTATCTCAAAGCAGGACATACACAGTATCTGATGAGTATTAGGAGTTGCTAGTTTTTGAAACTCTTGAGTTCTTCAGCTGGAAAATGTTAAACAATCTGAAATATTATTTGGTCTAACTAAAAATTCTGACACTTGTAAGACATCAGAGTTTTTCTTTGGTATGTTCTTCCTTCATCCCAGGAGAAAGAAGGTTTTATAGGATATGATTGTGTTAAAAATCTCTAAAAGCTTTTTATAGCTTTTGTAACCTTTTTCCTGAAGAATATGTAGATGGTGTTCCAGGGTCTAAAGATTAAGAAAGTCTTATCTCATGTCAGTATATGTGAGGCATAACATGGATGCAATTGGAAGTATGAAACTGCTAAGAGAGCAAATCTCCAGCCCAGAACCCAGCCTGCACTATCTGAAGCTGGAATAGGTGCCTTTTGCCAGCCTTGCATTTGTAGTTCAGTACACCCAGAGAGAATGCCAGCAACTGAGCACATTGCTTCTAATATAAACCTATAGGGTTCACAAACATCAAGCTGTAGGGCAAGAGTCCCTTAAATTACTTCCTCTCCAGCTGCTAAGTTGATTTAAAAAAAAAAAAAAAAAAAAAAAAAAGAGAGAGAGATGATAGGAGGAAACAGTTGTTTGTTTTAATGAGGAAAGTTTCAGTGCTAATGAGCAAAGTTCTGTCCTGGGACAGATAAATATTGCTGACAAGTCCTGGGCAACGTTTAATGTTCTGTAGCTGTTACAGAATTTTAAAGAAGCTCTTAGCACTGAAAGCTGTGTAGAGAGGATTCCTCTATATTGCATTACCCTAAACACACCTGCATTCAACATTTATTAGTGTGCTGTCTCTCTTGTTTGTCCTCTCTGACAGGAGACAAGAGGACAGCAACTATGAATCATGCTATTTTTACTCCAGTTTGTTTGTGCAGCACACCACCACAGTTAAAAAACAGGAAGGACAGAGTAATGAACAAGACACTAGCTGGTTATTACACTGTATTATTTTGGAATTGCATTGATTATTTTTTTTAAACCTGTATGTTGCAGATAAGTACGTATAATGCATATTCACCCAAGAAAACCCAAACTAAGATTGCTGAACTCCAGAACCAGTTCCAACTTGGGCTACTCTAAAAGACAGATAGTTAATTATACATTTGACATATATTTGCTGAACAACTCGGTTTTAATAACTAAATGCTCAAATATATTGAATACTGCATTTTGAATATACTTATTCCTAGAATCAAAAGGTCTCACTGGTAATTTTCTTACTCTCTTGTAGTTGCTTTATATAGTTAAAATCCTTACTGTGGTAAGAGAGTCATGCTAACATCACAGGTGCCCTTATGCTGTACACAGGAATATTTCTTCAGTAGATAATATTTCTGTGACTGAGAGCAGGGATTTAGAGAACTTAATACTTCTGAGAACCTGAGTATTTTAGCTCCTTGTTAATGTGCAGTTGTTGTATACAGATGGCACATGGTACCTACTAGCCAAGTTGTACTCTCAGTACCACAGCTGAGTTGTACCTGTGATGGCTTAAAGGCACAGCAAAGTGAATTATGCAAGGAAAGGTAATATCCTGTACTAAACCTCTGTTATGCTGTATAACCTCTGGTCTCTGCCCTGTAGATAGCTTCTGGGCATGTGAGCCTGACTTCAGAATCGGGCTTCAAAGCAAAGAGGAAAGTTGAGAGGAGTGGTTCTGGATTAACTGGAGCTGGTAATCAGATCATCTGAGCACAGCAGTTCTTGACTGCTGTGGGGAGAAAGCAGACTGGATGCTGGCAGGGAGAAAATACTGAGGGAGGGAGGTGTTGAGATGGAGCACCATTTCTTACCCCCAGGTCTTCCTTTCCTACTGCTCTGAGTTATCCAGAAGCCCCTTACGTTATAGTCCTCCAGGTACCGAGAAGCGTGCCAAATAAAAACAAAGAGGGAAGAATCAGTGGTCCTTTCCCTTTGGTTATTCCAGAGAAATTCCACGTCAGTGACACTTCAGGTCTCTGTAAGCACGGCAGACGGATGTGTGTGTACTCTCCCCCTCAGTTACACACAATGTCCTGTAACAGCTTTGTTATTATGTTCTTTACAGAGTCTGTGAAACAAAACAGGCCATCTTAGAACTACCTTTACCTCCTGCATTTCAAATACAAAAAAATGCAAGTGTAGGGCGCACCAGCACATGCTAACTTGTTTCTTGCTCACAGGAAGAGAAGCTCTGGGATGCCATGAAGATCACTGCCTGCGTCCTTGGTACAGGCCTGCTCATATTCACTGCCTTGGTGAACTCTGTTTCTGGGTAAGATTGTTCGAACAAAGGGGCTTGAGGAGAAACTTCTCCGTGGAGAAGGGAAAAAGCGGATGATGAAAAGATGGGCAACCAAAAAAGCTTATTCCTACAGGTACGTGCAGAATATCTGGGACACTTTAGGCCATTTCTGGCAAACATCATGGCTAAAGTTCTACTACCTGTTTGAGGGAAAGGAGTGGACAATCTTCCTCCTCGGTGAGTTTTAACAGCTCTGCTGTAGGAGGAACCATCCAGGTATTACGTCTAAAAGGGGGACATGGACATGCCTTCCCAAACTCACTAATCCTCCCACCAAAAAAGCACGTGTAGGCTTTTTGCCTATGAAGTGCAACTGTGCTGCCTGTGGACTGGTTCACCACTAGACCCCCCATACATATTAAAAATTTAATCTTTTTGCTGCTGCTGAAATGGCTTCCCTGTGAAGACACTTTGCTCCTGTGAGAAGTGAATGACTCAATAAAACTAATTACTGAAAATTAGTAAAGTTAGTGAATTTTACTCTTGCTGTAGCACCTATAAAACTCTTCTCTGTCTGTGATTAACAGCTGGTGAACAAGCCTGGTAGGGACCTTGCAAGGTCCAAGGGATCAGCTCAACCTTATCCTACTTGTATTTAAAAACCACCCATGACAGAGATCCAGCAGCCTCTCAGAAAAGCCCTTTGTTAGCCTCACTTGTGGCAAGTTTCAACCTACGAGACATTTGTCCACTCTAACCTCCTCCCCATTCCCCAGGTCTTACCTGGAGGTCAGAACTTACCCGTGTTCCTTTTTAAAGCATCTCAGGGCAGGGGATACGCACCTGACATATCTGGATCCCAGCAAGGTCCTCTCTACGCCAGTGTATTTTGTTTCTGATTTAGCCATAGCTCTCAGTTTATTCACACATCTCTGCCCTTTCCTCACACCACAGGGGCTGCATTGGTGCCTGGCCTGGCTTTCTGGGGCTTCAATGGAATCCTGATGGTGGCTGATGTAACAGGAAAGCCAACTTTCATTACTCGCTATCGCATTCAGCTGGGCAAGAATGATCCTGTAAGTATTTCTCACTCTGCCTCTTCTGCTGGCTAAACACTTCCTGCAGTCTCTTAGGCTAGGAGCAGGGAGAAGAACCTGTTATGCTTTCCTCTTGCAACCAGATAGGATTTAAGGAGAGTCAAGCTGAGTCTTGTATATCCACTGCAGGGAGGAAGGCAGTTCTTGTAATTAGGCTACTGATCTGATCTGGATTGACTGCTTGTTACAAAGTTGATCCCAAAACTAATATGGAAACTGCCTACAAATGTTAACGCTCTTTAACCTTCCAACTCAAAGCTGCATTGCTTCTGAGTTAGCCTCGAGTCCTGACTTCTCTTTTGCAGGTGGACACAAAGAAATTGCGCCAAGCCATCTACACAGCGCTGTGCAATCAGTTCTTTATCTCATTACCCATGCTTGTGCCCATGTTCTACGTCATGAAATGGTGGGGCAACACATTCAGCAAGGAATTACCCACCTTCCACTGGTTTCTTGTGGAACTAAGCATCTTCACCTTAATAGAGGAAATTCTCTTCTATTATACACACAGGTGAGCCGAGCACAGGAACAGGACTCCCTTGTTTTCCTCCATGCCTTTAAGCTTATACCTACCTCCTGCAACAGGAATAGTCCTAGATCCCCACCAGTCTTGTATTTATATGGGAAGGCTTACAGGTCCTGAAATCCACGCTTACAACATGAGGCTTTGGTGCTGCCAGTAACTACAGTAAGCAAAAATGGGTGAAATTACAAAGGTGGAGCAGCTTAGAAGCTAAGGAAGAAATAAACCAGGTAGCTTTACACAAAAGCTGTGACCCAGTATTCTTTGAAAAAAGAAAAGAACAACACTAACTGTCCTGAAAGAAAAAAGCTCAAAAGGTCAGTGACTGATCTCCCATTCACTTGTTGAGCTTTCTAAGCATGGACACCAACGTTGGAGGAAAAAACTAAAGCAAGGAAGAAAAAAGCCTGCAAAAGACTGTGCAGCAGCAGGGGCAGCATTCTCAGAAATATGTAGGTTTCTCTTCTGGATGAATGCACACAAAAAATGTAAAAAGCCATTTCTTACGAAGGACCCACAAAACCTAAAATTCTGACTCTAACAGCTGCCAGTAGGAAAAGTCAAAACAGTGAAAATATAAAGCAAGTCTTCCCCTAAGTAGTACTCCAAGGTTTGAGCAAATGAGTCATTCAGAGACTGATTTATGGGATTTATCTGGACTTAATTTTAACATGAGCCAGTGGACACATCAATGGAGTGAGGGCTCAGTGCTAAAGACAGAGAGAGAGGGAAGCCAGAAGTCCTACACTGTTACTCCCAGCTGCTCTGAAATCTTTACGTTAAAGAGGAGACATGAGCGAGTCCGCAGCAGAAATTCTGCGTTATGTTACACTATGTTCTTTTCTTGTGGTGCTCAAAACCTGCCCTTCTCTGTTTTCTCTGCTTAGGTTTGTTCACCTCCCACTGCTGTATAAGCACATTCACAAGAAGCACCACGAATGGACAGCCCCCATTGGCGTGGTCTCCATTTATGCTCACCCAGTAGAGCACATAGTAAGTGGATTCTCCCATGGTGCCCCTCCAGTTTCTGCACGGAGTGGGATTTCTGTGGGATGAGGAGGAGTGCCAACAGGAGAAAAGCAAATGCACCCTTAGACTCTTCTTTCTTAGGAAGAGGAAGCTAAGCTGCACTGCCAAGAGGCTTAGCTGTAGTACCAGCTTACACGGGACTCTGCTAGCTTTAAGAGCACAGATCCAAGGGCCTCCAGCAGATAAGGAACTGACTGAACGGTGCTTCCTTGAGCACAGAGAGGGCTGGGAGCCAGATGGTGCTTTCAGCAGGAGATGTGACACTTGCACAGTCTGGGTTACTGCATGGACTCAGAATTCTGTCGTGATTTTCATGCTGGTGGTTGGGATCAGTGTTTGCAGGAGTGGCTCCCAGTGCTGCTCCAGCTGAGACTTCTCATAAAAACCCATCCCACCTTCAGATTCCTCTTATAAATACCATCTCCTGTTAACAATAGCCCTGGGCTGCGGCACCAGCACTGTGAGTCTCCCTAATTGACAATCTTTGGGCAGCAGAATGGCTTTTTATACTCAGGAGTCCGGCTAAGCCTAGCTGGTGCAATAAGCTTGGTCTGGGCAGCGACAGCCATTTGTGCTGCTGGTAGGACACAATGAAGTGATGGAGCTGGGATCATCACATGGCTGCCTCGACTGCACATGCCCCCAGGCCATGCCCTCTACAGCTGGGTTTCCCAAGAGCAGCTCCAGCATTATTCCAAGGTGAAGGTGAAATTCAGACCTCTGACTCCAGGGAGATTTACTGGAATCATGCTGTCCGCACACCCCCGGTTTGATCTCTACAACAAGCTTACGGAACTTGGGCTGTGACTACGTTTTGCAGGGAGTAAAACTCAGAGTAAATGACTTCTTTGATGATTATGTAATTTTAGTAAGGTGTTTGCAGACGGATCTTCCCTTTTGCTGCTTGCACAAAACCAATGCGATATATCACCCACATGAAACAATTCAGCTCCTAGAGGAGAGTCTGCTTGTTGTGGACCAATTAATGAGGTCGAGTTTGCTTCTCATTTCTAGCTCTCCAACACCCTGCCTGTCATGACTGGCCCGATGATCATGGGGTCTCACATTGTTTCGATCGCAGCGTGGTTCTCCCTCGCTCTCGTAACCACAAGCATTTCGCACTGCGGCTACCACCTGCCCTTCCTACCGTCGCCGGAGTTCCACGACTTCCACCACTTCAAGTACGTCTGGGCACTGCTCAGCTTGTCCTTCCCCTCCCGCCTGCGCCCTGGCACTGCCGACAGGCAAAGCTCCTTTCTGAGGGTGCAGCAGGTTTGCGTAACTCGGGTACAAGCAGAGAAGCCTTTCCAGTTCGCCTGTGGCGGGCTGAGTGCTGTCAGTTCTTAAAGCACATAAAAGAAGGGGATTTCAGAGGACTCCAGCCCTCTGCCTCCACAGCTGCCTGACACCTCACTGACACCCACCCTCCTCCATCAGCTGACTTGGAAACTTTCTCCAAAGCACAGACACCACAGTCGAGGCTGTGCGTTTCAAGTTTCCCAGGATTATGTGAAAGAAAGCACATAGATTCTGTAGTAGCAGGTATCACCTGGACTTTCCCCAGCACAAGCACAGGGTCAGAGGCAGTCCTCTGCAAGGCTCTTCCTAGAAATTTAGAGGAAACTGCATGAGATCTACAACAAAGACAGAGCAAGGGCAAGTCACAGAGCCGAAATAAATTTGCAGGGAGCCTCCCAGTCTGTCCCTCTCCCATACACTGGGGTTAGTAACACTGATCAGATAACACCTTGCCCAAACAATCGCAATTAACCCTTCCTGGCAGATTCCCAGCCTCCTCCTGCACTGGAGAGAGCAGAGTTTCAGCAGGTCATTCAGGGATACGTACCACAGGAGTGGAGGAAGCGTTCCTGGCTCCCAGCTGTGTGCTGCATTCACACACGCTTCCCCCAACAATGTGCCTCTTCTGCAGAAACAGCCAATGTGGCAGTTCTGTAGCCACCCAAATGCTGGGCAACACCCACACCAGAGTGCCAGTTCTTGTTATCAGTCATTTGCATGAAGCTGGGCTGATGCCAGGACATGGATCCCTGAGGAGCCCAGACGCTCTCTGGGCAGAAAGGCTGTGCCGGTGCCCCGGTGCTGGACACACAGCAGCTCCGTGTTCCAGGAGCACACGGACACGGCCGTGTGGCTGTCCCGCTGCTCCTGCGGCTCCCAGCTGCCCGGGAGAGACACGGCTGGTGTTCAGGGCCACAATTTCTGGTAACGACGATGTCAGAGGGAAATTGTGGGAGAAGTTTCACCCAGGCTTCCTTGGGGTGGCGAGGGAGGTGGGGGCAGTACCAGAAATCACAGGGACGGCTCATTGGGGCTCTGAAAGGAGATGGAAACAGGAAGGGCGAGGCAAGCCCAGTAACTTCATGATGTTTATTCTCCGTTTGGTTTCCAGGTTCAACCAGTGCTATGGAGTCCTGGGAGTGCTGGATTATCTGCATGGAACCGATACAGTGTTCAGACAAAGCAAAGCCTACCAGAGACACAGGGTCCTCCTCAGCCTCACGCCACTCTCGGAAAGCATCCCCGAGGCACCCAGGAGAGCAGAGTGAGCCAGTCCAGCAGCCTGTGGTTCTTCTGAGCCCAGGGACTAGCAGAGCGAGAGACAATGATTTATGCCAAATAGTATTTTAATTGGGAAATGAGTTATTATTCACATGTAATGAAACCCGAAGCTGAACTTAAACATGCTACTTGAGATGACTGCCTTTTTGCTGCCTGTTATTTTCTACCTAATACACAAGAAAACCTCTAGAAAGCTATTTTTAAACAAAGTTTAGAGTGTGGGGTTTTTTTTTCTGAATTACTTGCACTGCTCCATGGTTCTAGCTGCCTGTGTGTAAGCCAGCTGTGTTCTGGGCCACGTGGCTCTGGGGAGCTCCTGGGGAGTTCTCGTTATTAAGGTTTTAATACTTCAGTTTTCACAGGCCATGCTTTGGCCTCTTTCAGCAACACTCAATAGAAATACCAGCAAGATCACTGTAACCACATTGATAGGATTAAAACCACTATTTTTCTGAGATTCTGAACACCTGGGATATGGGATACAACCCCATGGAAAGTCAGTGGGGCACCGCTTTAGAAACACTCCCCTGCACGTGCTAGGGAGGCCTGACTCCCCCCCAGCAGTTCTTCATGGTCAGTCCAGGCTGTCAGGTCTTCATCTCCGCTCCACAAATGAGCGTCTGCCAGCAGAAAGCGGGTTTGCCCCTCGTGGGACAGGAAAGCAGAGCTGGGAGCTGACGAAGCCCCTGTACCTCACCTCCTCCTGCTGAGACTCTCCTCGCTCCCCGCACGCCAAAAGGAGGCACAAACCAAGACTCTGTACGATGACAAACAACAGAAAGAGACTTTCCGAGGAAAGAAGTTGCTGCTGCCCTGAGCTGGGTGAAGATCAGAGAAACCCTGCAAAAAAGGACCCAACAAAAAGCACCCGCACCTTTATGCGCAACTATACACACCTACACAACCAATCTCAAGACATGCTGCACATTTTCCCCAGGATTTTCTAAGTCTCAGTCCTGCCTGGGGGCCTGGGACAAGAGTGACGAATCTCTCGCCGCTGCCAGACCCTGCCCTCCGCGGAGGGGACACACAGGGCTGACCTGGGCTGCGCTTACCTGCCGTCAGCCCCGCTCCACCCGCAGAAGCCAACTCCCCCCCTCCTCCTCCAGTCCCTACAGCCACACAGGGATGAACCCTGTTCACCCACCTGCAGCCCCCCAGAGAGGGCAAGTCAGCAGAACAGAAAACCCAGGCTGCATTGTCTTTTGAAGTTTTTATTTTTATACATTTTTTTTGTATTAAAAAGGAAAAAGCATAATTACCACAAATTACAAAGGACTAAAGCATTACTAGAATAATGAATCACATCAGCCTAGAAAGCAGATACTCTGAATAATATTAATGTTATAATACAAGCTCTCATTCAAGTATTTTACATTTTTCTCTTTTCCTTTTATATGTGATGATGATCCTAGCACATGGGTCAAAGATTATGTACTATCGACAGAAGATGGATCATGTACAGCGGGCCATATTAACAAGATTTTCCTCCCAAGTGATACATGGTCTGTGATGAGTCATTTTAAGTTTGTCTCTACGATAAATGCAGCTGAAGAAGGTTGCACACACTTTCTAGTTTTGGGAAACAGAAGGCTGAGGTCGGGACACACAGGGTTTGAGAAGGGCCAGCACATCGAACCATCACCCCTTTTGCTCCAGGCGAGCGAGCAGAGGGCCACCCTCACCGGGGTGCAGCTCAGCGGGGCTTTGAGCCACAGATCCAAAGGTTTCCAACCCCAACGGGACCGGGACAGGCTGGGAGAGGAGGAGGGGGAGCGGGGCCGCACCGGGGAGGCTCGAGGGACCAAGTGGTGCCAGGCACCCCCTCCCGCGAGGGGCACCACAGCACCAGCCGCCCCCGCGCGGGGCCGACACCTGGGGAGCGAGCCGCAGGGGGACAGCGCGGGGACCCCGGGGTTGCCCCGAGCTCCACGGGGCGCTGGCTGGCACCCAGGGCGCTCCCCGCTCCTCCCGAGCTTCCCACCAAGGGGGTGTGCTTGTCACAGATACATCGGTCCTATGTTCAAGTGTCTGCAGAAAGTGAAACTGTAAACTACTCATTGAAACGCTGCCCTCCAGCCACCCGCTCCGTGCCACCGAGATGAACATTTTCTTTAAAAAAAAAAAAAAAAAAAGTCATTCATCTATTACCTGTATTGGAAACTTTAAAAAAAAAAAAGTCAGTGAGGCATTTAACATCAAGTGTAGCAACCCTCTCTTAAAAAGAACCTAGCATCCATTTCAAAACAGTGACAAAGTGACATAACCAGTCTCAGAGGAGACAGGAGAAAATAAGCATTGCAAACACAGCTTGCTACATTTACAGTTTTCCTTTTTTTTTTTTTTTTTCCTTTTGATAAAATAACTGGAAAGGCATTAACAGCTAGAAGGCCCCCTCTGCACTGCCATGCGGAACGTGTACAGACACGTGGCAGGATACTGAGGTTAACGCATCATTTTGTTACAGTACAGTCGACCAGTCCCAAGCAAGATGAGCAGTTGCTGAAACTCGAGGGACCCCAAGGGCTACAGTGACAAGCCACCATCTGGGGTGCGAGGGGGGCAGCAGGAAGAGGGACAGACAGGCGAACAGAGCAGCAGGATTATTACTTTTTAAATTTTTTTGTTCCCCCCCCCCAAATGATCATGGCAAAGCAATAAAGCCTCCTCCAAAACACACCTTCCACCTCCACTCCTGACCCCGTGCCAGAGCTCTGTACCCGTTACAACTGCCTGAATCCCAAAGACGGGCTGGCCTCGGCGAGGAGCCCTGGGCTGTGGCAGCCTGGGACCTCTGGAGAAGAGGGGTGAGATGGGGATCGCCCCCCCCACTCCGCCTGCGGGCCCAACAGCCTCCCCCAGCCCTTCCGAAAGCAGCCGGGGCTCCCTCCAGCCGAGCTGGCGGCTGGGTGCCAGCACTGTGAAGCCCTCACGAACTGCAGGACCCATCAGCGTTCACAGGAATCCGCATGCCCAACCACTCAGCCCACTAAAATTAAAAAAAAAAAAAGCACAAAACGGGATCGTGGTGAAGCATCCAAGCTAAAAGCAAGGCCAAACTCCCTCCCCAGGAGGAGGGCAAGAGCTTCCTCAAAAACAAACCCCTCTCAGGACAGCTGTCCCTTGGTCCAGCGGTGGAGCGAGCCCTGTGTGATGCTTTGGGTACGCAGCTACAAGCAAGAGGCCAAGTGTCTCCACAGACCCGTCCCCGTGCAGGCCACAGGCCGGGGGAAAGCCCCACCATGGCCAGTCCCTCCTCAGCCTGGCACGGAGCAGGCACTCTGCAGCTCCGGCCTCGCCGTGGCTCCTCCTGCCGCACAGGGGTGCGGGATGGAGCCCCGGACCCAGAGCACCCAGAGCTCCCCGCCCTCTGCCACCGCCCCGGTGCAGCGCAGAAGTGACCGTGAAGGGCCCCGTGTTCCCTCAGGCTGGAGGAAGACAGGCAGGAGCAAGCAACGGCTGCCTGGTCCATCTTCCCTTCGGTCCCTGGCTGCGCTGCTGTCCAACAGACGGTAAAACAAGGCACACAGTCCACAAATCTGGAGGGTGGTGGGACCGCTGGGACTGTTCTTCCCCTGGGAAACAGGGGGGGGTTTCACACCGGGCCCTCAGCCACACTGATGTGACAAACCACTGACTCAGCACAGGGGGGAGGGGAAACTCTTCTGTGCCAAGACTAGAGTCTCAGCCTTAGAAATCAAAAAAAATAATTTAGAATCAATTCAGATTTGGGGAAATTCTCTGGGAAATGTCTTACCTCTTCTACCACCCAAGCAACTCCACAGTCTGCTCCACAAGCAACAACTCCACAGCAGGAGCTTGTTCCTCTTAATTTCCTATTTCATTTGTTGCTAAAACACGGACAATTGGCTTCAAAAGAGAACACGCACCAACGAGAGGAGCACAGGGACACAGCAGCAAGGACCACCCGTGGCACATCCAGACCCGCTTCCACTTGCAAACCCCAGCAACGCATCTCCAACGTCCTTGATCAACTCCCATCTCCAGCCTCCGAGGTTCGTCCTTCCCAAATCAGGGGCAAACCCGGCCGCATCCTTAACCTCAGAGATCTGACTCCAGCTCACGAGAGAGGGGAAATCCAGAGATAACAGTCTCAGCCGCAGCACTGTACAAGCATTACTTGCCCGTCTTGCCTAGATACCACCCCGCAACCCCAGAGCACTGCTGCTGTGACAGAGCAAGCCACGCACTCAGACAGGTTGGCGTGCTGAAATGGGGCCTGCGAGCGGTACCGAGCTGCAGGGTGATGTGGCAGGGGCGGACAGACCAGGCCAGGATCACACCACCAGGAAACAGCAAAGTAGCAGCTACCCAGCCTCACTCAAACCCAGCTGTGCTTTCGATTCTAGCAGCAGTTCACGAAGCTGCTCCACGCGGACCAGCCCAGCTCCCCCCCTCCCTCCCCCCCCCACCTACTAAAGCAGCATCTTCAACGCAGTGTCAGTTCGGGAAGGTGGTAACTGCAGCCAGGGCTCCGCGAGCATCCACAGCCACTGCTGATCAAAAACTCGCCCCAGCTCGCCCTCTTCATCTCCACTCCTGGCTGCTCTCACCCGCCAGCCCCACAGCTGTATGGGGACAGCCTCAGAGACACAACTTCTCCTCCCCAGCTATGAGACACAGCTCTAGATCAACTGGATACTTTGGGAAAACACTGTTCGTTACCAGCTTGTGATTTTGCAGAGAGGGTAACGCAATTAGCTGCATCTTTGATTAGCCCATTGCGGTGTCCGCTCTGCACCGCGCGAAGGAGCACGCTCTGCAGCTCACCAGGACGGAGTGCTGGAGCCACAACCAAGCCAGCTGCAAAGCAGGTATCCCAACACCAGAGACGGAGCACAGCGGCAGCAAGGCAAGCGGCTCTGGCTGAAAAGGAGCTTCTACCCTTAGGGCAGGAGCAGGACCTTCCAGTGCTACTTCTGGGCCCCAGAAGCAGCTCTCCCCTCTCTGACACGTGTCCCCTGCGAGGGAACGTGGCTCACGGGGAGGGTTTGCCTGCCGAAGCCCACCTGGTGGCTGGGCGAAGGAACCAAGTAGATGCCACAGCAGCTCTGCAGACATCCCCTCGCCCCAGCCAAGCACGGAGCAGCACGGTGTTATCTCAGCCCTCAGCGATGCGCAGGGACAGTGCCCTGAGCAGGACACTCCATTCAGCTGCCTGCCAAGACACGATGCACAAGCAAACCCAGGCGAGAGCCCTCCTCTGCCAGGCAGGTCTTCCGCTCACACCCAGCGCTAGTCCCACGAGCAACCCCGGGGCCAGTGACGACTGTGGGAGACCCAAGTTGTCCGGGGCTGCGGCGCTCCCTCATCAGGCTACAGCATTAAGTGGCACCAGGGACACGCCAGCCCTCCCGCTTGCTCGCAGCAAGGACCAGTCCCTCCAGCTGCTGTGACACATCTCCCTGCTCACCTCCTGACCGCGCTGGAGGCACAGACTGGAGCAGACCAACCTCCTGCCCCAGCCTGCCCGGAGAGAGCTCGGCAGGTCCGAGCGAGGCCGTAAGCATGTACAGTCGCTGTTGTAGGGAGGATGCTACAATGGTATATACACAACGGAGCGGCTTCAACTACTTCGTGAGCACAAGTCTTGGATTTGACTGCCCTCGGCACCTTCCCCCACGAGAATCAGGGCTGGCAGGGGGGTCTCCACGATGCGGGGAGGCATCCGAGCGAGCTGCGGGGTCAGAGGAAAGGCCGCGGGGAAGATCAGCTCGGCAGCAATGCCGTGAGGAGTCTCTGGGCCAGGGGGGCCGAGAGCCCAGCGCACCCCAGGGTGCAGGAAGCCAGAGAGCCTCCTCGGTCCAGCTCCACCATAAGGCAACTTTTTTTTTTTGTGTGGTTTTTTTTTGTTTGTTTGTGTTTTTTGTTTTTTTTCTTTTTCTTCAATAATATTTCCAAGGAAGAAAGCAAAGGGAGATGTCTTTTTAAAGAGTTTTTTTTGTTGTGTTGTTTTAGAGGGGTTTGTGGGGGGGTTTTTTGTCATCATTATTTTTCATTTTTCCAAGGGAAGAGAAAACCTCCTTCGGCAAAGTCCTGTCTTTGCATGCGATGGGCATTCCTGGGGCAGTGGGTGCACCGTCCACGCAGGCTCGAGTCCAGGTGCCTGCCGGCCTCCCACCAGCCGTCCTCGCAGGAAGGAGTCAGAACAAGCCTATCCTTGGCAAAGGTCCTTTGGTTGACTTCCAAATTGTCCATGATGGAAGGGAGAGGCGGGCAGAGGGAGAGCCAGACCCTCGGGAAAGTTAGAGGTGAAGATGCTGGGGAGGAGGGATCAGGAGGACGAACAGGGCGATGCTCCTGTCGTGGCGGTCGGTGTGGGAGAGGCACCGCCGTACGTGGAATGGGAGATGTCAGCCAGGTCACGGAGGTCAGAGGCTCCGCAGCATCGCGACACGCTGCAGCTTCGGTCCCCCATTGGGGAACCTCACTCCTCCGAGCTTCCTGAGCGGGCTGCCCTGTGATCCGAGGGGAGACACAGAGGGGAGGCGTTGGGGCTGCACAGAGCAGACTTGTTTTGGTAAATCCAGACGAACTTCTAGCAATAATTTAAAACTTGATATATATATATAATAATAAAAAAATCTCCCCTTTCCAAGCCAGCCAGAACTTTTTTTTTTTTTTTTTGACAAGACACTAAGACATGAGTGTGTACACAGGAGGGGAGGGAAGGGAAAGCAAAGGCTAGGTCTGCTGGGAGCGGGTCTGGCTCTGGTCAGGGTTGTAATAGCAAAATGGGTGTTTTAGATGCAGATCATCTTTGCTTTCCAGCCACAAGAGAAAAAATCGTGTGCGCTGAAGTTTCTCCCAAGCGGTCTATTCCTGGGTACCCACCTTCCAGCTCCCTTCCTGTCCCACCCCCTCACGTCTCCCCTTCTCCGAGCCAGTCCCCCACCAACCCACCCCATCCCCCGGCAGGAAGCAGACACTGCAGCCTCTCTACTTCCCCACTGTCTGCGATTCTGCAGCCGACGGGGCGGGGGATTGCTGGCTCAGGTTTTTGGCATCCTCTTGCGCAGGCTGGCTGGGTGAGGCGTGGGCTTGGCTGGATGGGCACTGGCTGACCGTTTTGCTGGAAGACTGGGATGGGTAGCGCTTCCTGCCATCTCCCCCTGACGTCGTAGGGTATCTCTTGTGTCCACCTTCTTCCCCCATGGGTGGCTGGAAGAGAAGCACCCTAGTATCAGCACAGCCTCCTCCAAACGCAGCTGCCCTCCCCCTGGATCAGAGAACAGCCTTCCTGCAAACCTCCAGTTGCAACTTCTCTCCCTGATCCACAAGGAACCTGCCCTCCTCTCCAAATCTACCACAGCCAGATTTGCTAAAAGTCAGACTGACTTCCAATCAAGCACAAGGGTGACAACTTGCTCTCGGGCACCTCCTTCCCAACAGGGGCACAGTCCAGAAGCCGAAGCTCCACGCAATGCTGGCTCCACTCAAGCTATCAGGGCTCCCTTTCTTCCTCCCTCCTCAAAGATGGGCTCACTCAATTCCCCAAAGTGGATGTGCAATATTCAAACCCTGCGACTTGTTCCTGGCCTGGCTGCAATGACAGGGCATGACACTAGGTGTCACTGACTTCCCCTGCCTGGCACTGCTTGGGGACTAGCCCCCAAAATCCTCAGTCCTTGGAGAGGGCTGAGGGGTGTTTGCAGGGGCCAGCGTGGTGCAGGCATTACATCTACTCACATCCACTCGGAAGTCCTCGAGGCGCTTGAACTTGCTGAGGTATTCTTGCAGTTTGCTGTTAATGTCCAGATTTTTGGCTTTGGAATATTTTAAGAAGGCCCAGAACTTTTCCAGCCCATAGAGCTGTCCTGGAGGTGAAGAAAACCAAACCAGGCATCAACAGGACAAAAATCAAACCAGACATCAGAACCCTTTCCTCCAGGCTTCCCCATCACTCGTCCCATGGACCCTCCTGGCCCACCGACAGGCACAGCTGAGAACCTGGAGGTTCATTACATCAGTAATGGTGAGCCCTCTTGGCAGGGGATGTCCCCAGGCTCGGCTGACCTGGTGGTGGCAAGGCTCAGCCACTGCATGGCCTTGAGAAATCCCAGAAGAACCGGTGCCTCTAGAGAAGTGTTTTGGGAGAGCTAAAGCCTCCCATTGCCCTCCTCCACCCTCTCAGCAGCGTTCAGAACTGTGAGCATCCACTCAACCTTCCCCCATGAAGTAAACAACACAACACCCACCCGGTCCCCATCACACACATTAACCTACAGTGTTATGGGGCTTCCCCAAAGCCACGAGAAGAGGCCCAGGGGCAGCCATGCTGCTGGGCTACATCACTGCCAATCCCAGGGGAGGACAAAGAAGGCACCTACCAGCTTCATAATCCTTGATGGTCTCTTCTTGAAAGTCCTTAAATATGTCTGGCCGGAACTTCTTCTCCAGCCCGTAGCTGTAGTATCTGAAAAGGCACTCCAGACCGTACCTGGGAACAGAGCAGCACGTGGTGATGGGACACCGCTGCAGGCAACACCCAGGCAGAGACGCTGCTGAGGCAAGAGCTCTGCTGCGTACCAGCAGCAGGAGGGGACACTGAGGGCAACCCCAGTCCTACCTTCAAGCAAGGTACAGATGCTGCTTTTGGTTTGCTGTGAGCCCTGCAAAAGACTGAACCCTTCTTCCCTCACTCCCCTCCCAGAAAAGGCCACTCTGCCCCTCCTCTCCTACCTGTATCCCTCCTTCCCATCCTCCACAGCCAGTTGCTTGAACTCCTCGTACATTTTCTTGTTGAAGTGATCTCGGAGGAAGAAGGACCAGAACCGGAAAAGCGTGTTCATCTCCTGGGACTGACCAATGCCCAGTCGTTTCCGCTCTGTTTCGGGAAGAGGGGATGATTACAAGGCAGATCCTCTCCCAGGGAGCCAGCTCTTGCACAGGGGCTCACGTACAGGAGGGCCCTGTGGCACTGTGACTACACCCAGCCCCAGCACACGACACCCTGAGCCACAGCTCACGCTTGTCACAAACTGCAGGGAAACATCAGCTCCCAGCAAGGTTGTCCCGTAAGACCCTGCTTAGCCCCGTGTGTGTCCTCCGCAGCCGTACCCTGCCCCCGATGCGGTGGGACACAGACACCCTGCCCCACACCTCACGGCACAGGCGTCCCTACCGTTAAGGCAGCGCCGACGGTACTTGTGGTAGACATGTTGCGTGAAGCCGTTCTCCTTGAGCAGCTCGTGCGAAGGATGCTGAAACTTGGGCAGGGACTGCGGGGTGCAGCCGTAGCTTCCAACGGCCGGCGTCCCCTCCGAGGGGCTGGAGCTGAGCGTGAGAGACTCCTGTCAACCCCCGTCCTTGGCACCACCCAGCCGACAGCGGAGTGGGGTCACACTCAACGCTATGGCACTTGTCTGTTGGTCCCACTGATTCCCTGTGACTGTCTACTCTGGGTTTGGGACCTGAGCCATGGGGCATCCTACTAGGAAGGGAACCAACGGTTCCAACTGAGTCTCATCTCAATATTCCAAGGCTTCAGACTTTCCTCAGCTTTTTCCGGGAGGGACAAGTTGAGTCCCAGTCCTTTCTGCAGCCACCTAACAAGAAACCTCCCCTGCAAAACCAGATGTTGCCTTTCCCTTCCCTCCCACACTTGCTCCCTTTCCAATTTCTGGCCCCTCCGTGATCCCGCATGCCTGTCTCCAGTACCTGATGGAGGCAGTTCGGGGCCTGTGCTCCCGAGAGTCCATCACCCAGCCCACGTGGCACTCCATCGGGGGATTCGAACTGTGCCTTGTCTTCCTCTTCCGTGGAGTCTGCAAGACACAGTACATCAGGGATGTGTCCCCTTCTTCCCCAGTCCCCAGCTGAGAAACCCCAGCTCCCGTCCCGCACCCCAGCCCTGGTCCCACCTTGGCATCTATCGTCCTGCCCTCTTTCACCACTGGGTAGAACCGGGGCGTCTGGGTCGGGTCCTTCAGCTGAGGCGTGCGAGGGGTCCGGGGGGTCCTGGCGTTGCGGTAGTTGGGTGATTCTGGTACAGTCGTAGGCAAAGACCGGGCAATGGTTGAAGGTTCAGGGACTCCAAACAACTTGTTAGCCAAAGCATCTGTAGGTACTACAGAGAGAAACACCCCGACCCTGGGTCAAGCTGAGCTCTGAGCATGACAGCATCCCTACAGCCAAGGAACATCCATCTGGGAGACAGGAAGCAGCAGGGGCAGGAGTGCAGGGACACATTCCAGCCCTCCGAGACAAGCAGCTTCAAATCCAGCATGTCACCAGCTTGGCCAGACAGCCCAAAGCGTGAGCAGCAGATCCAAGGACTGAGCTTCCAGGGATCTCACAAAGTATCTGCTTCCTAGGGGCTAACAGCAGCGACAGATCCTCCCTCCCCAAGAGGAAGACAGGGCACCAGGGGCCACGCACAGGCAAACAAGGCCCAGCAGGCAGCTGCCTTCCAGGTACTCAGAGAGGGTCCAAGAGGAAAGTCACATCCAGGGAGCTACATGAAAGTCTGCCAAGGTTTTCTCACTCAACTGGGACACCCCTGCTTTTGGGCCTCCTCTTCTGGAGCCCCAAAACATAAAGCTGAGAGAAGAGCATTGCTCTGGGAAAGATAATCCCACATGCCTGTGGCCCCAGTTCCTTCTCCCCAGCTGCTACGCAACCTCCAAGTACCTCTCACCAGGGGGAATAAGGACAAATTCAGTTCCACCCATTTGTGCCCCCTGTCTCTTACCTTGCTGGAACCTGGGGGGACCAGGAGGGACTTCCTGGTTTGGATCCACAGGGGGCTCTGGGGTCAGGGTGTCAAACTGCTCCCTGCTGATCATATTCACCTTCTTGAAGTTCTCCACCTCTTGCTGCATTGGAAGACGAAGATGATGAAGCAACCAATTGCCCTCTTCTCCCCTCACCCCATCAGCTCAGCACGACCATCACTCTGCTTGTGCAGCAGCCACAATGCTGGGCACCAAGTGCAGCCACAGGGCCTGGGTGCCCAGAAGGGTGCTGCGCAGAGGTAGGAAGGGGAGATGCAGCAGACAGAAAACTGGGCACTGCACGGGCCAGATCTGAGCCACTGGCTGCTCCCAAGCTTTCAGGGATCCTACGAGGCAGGTCCACTAACCATCACTTGCTTTTTTCAGACTTTTACCAACCTAGGTCAGTGCCGGTGCAATCAGGTTCAAGGCAAGCTTGGCCATGGACCCCACTGCCCCTGACACCTTCTTGTGTCCCTGGAGCCTCTTCCCTGCACTGTCACAGCCACACCGGCAGTGGGACACAATGCTCCCCGTGTATTTGAAGGACCCATAACCCCAACACACACTGTCCCTCTGTCAGCTGCTCTCCCCACAGCCCTCAGCTTCTGCCACCCCAGACAGCAGCACCGCTTCAGCAACGTGCCAGGTACCAGACATGGGAACACTGAGCCCAGCTGGTAGCTCCAACAGGCCATCCCACCTTGCAGCCAAAATAATTTCCGTCACTGAATGAGTCTAGGCAAGTCCCCAACTGCGAGAGTCACCAAGTTGGGACTCAAATGTTTCAAAGCAGCAGATGGGCTTTCTATAAAAAGCCCAAGTCTATGCAAACTGGCACCAAAACAGAGAAGAGCACAGGCCAAGTGCAGCCCAGCCATCGATGAACCCGTCCCCAATAAGTGTGGTCTCCATGGGAGCGCTGGGCACTATAGACAGAGCAGAGACACCCAGTTCCCCCCACGGATCTGGTACTGCCTGCCAAGACCCTGGCAGACAGCAGAGCAATGGGCCCCATGTTCCAGGTCACCTCATTACTGGCACTTTTGTTTACCTGGCTGCAGCCTTACGCCACGTTACAGAGCTGTGTTTATCCCTGATATAGCAGAGCATGATGCTGGCAACCAGGAATCCCAAGCTCTGCAAGAGGACTAATCCCGGCTTAGCTCTACCCCACGAGTGAGCTGTAACCTGCTGCACTGCCCTTTCCACCCCACACCAACAAGGCTGCCAGGCTGCTGCACACAAGGCTCCCCGTGCCCCACACGCACTCCCGATCTCAGATCAGCTGGTCTCACCTTGATCTGTGAATACTCTGGCTCAAACTGCTCTGTCCACAGGTCCTGCTCGTAGTAGTACAGCCCATCATTGATCACCTTGGCCAGCTCCGAGCTCATTTTAGCCCTTGATGTGTGGTTGCCAGTCCGGTCCCCACCAGGATGCCGGCGCAGGTAAGGAGGTGTCTGCGTCACGATGAGGATCTTGTTCACATCCCGATCGTCGATCTCATAATCCGAATCTTCGTCTGACCAGTCGGTGAAGGTGTTCTTGCGGCCATCCATCTGCTCCATCTCCTCGTCAAAGAGGAAGTCTAGCTCCTCAGGTTCATCTTGGTCCTTTTGCTTTTGCTGCTGTGGTGTCTTTGACTCCTCTGGTTTCTACAGGTAGGGGGGAAAGCGTAACACAGAGTGAAGACCATGCAGCAACACAAGTCTACTGCTTGGAGACCCAACTACTGCCCCTTCACAGAACCACAGAATCATCAAGGTTGGAAAAGACCTTGAAGATCACCTAGTCCAACCATTAACCTAACACTGACAATTCTCAACTCCACCATATCCTTAAGTGCTATGTCAACCCAACTCTTAAACACCTCCAGGGATGGGGACTCCACCACTTCCCTGGGCAGCCCTTACCACAGCCAGAAGCTGCCCATCTGGGGAGAACACCTTATTTACACCACTGAGGAACAGAGCTCCAAAGCAGGTCTCAAGATGGGGCCAGGAGAAACTAGGACAACACTCCCATGACCAAGAGACACTATTTGATCTGAAACCCACCTACTTATGATTGAGGTCACCCAGACAACTGTGAAATCCCCATCCCAGCAGCTCCTACATCACCACCTACCTTGGGCCTGGCTGGGGAGGGCCGAGGTCTCTTCTTCACTTCAATCCACGTCTCCGAATCCAAGTCTGGTAGACTTGCAGACAGGCCCTTGGGCATTGTCTTCAGGTTACTGACCTCCTCCGTTTTGGTGGGGACTGGGCTGGCAGGACGTGGGGAGCCAGGAGCAGACTCTAGAGCCAACAAGAGCCATGAGGTGCTTTAGAGGGAGGGAGGGAGCCTGGGGGCTTGTGTACTTTAGGCACTCAACTGAAGAGGAAGTTATTTTGGCAGCATGGCACAGCTTGTGGGACTAGCTAGCATCCAGTGGCCAAAGAGCTCTGCAGGTGACCATTTCCCAAAGTTTCCCCAGTTTCCTCACAAAGCCCTAAAGCAGCTGCTCTGCTGCTCTCGGGGAAACCTTCCCATGACAGTCTGGAGCCACTGGGAACAGATCTTCTCCTGCCCAAACTAATCCTTCTAACAGCACCAAGAAGATCTTTTACTCTCAGGCTCAGCCCTGGGCTCCTGCCAGCCCCCATGGGATGGGGTGACAAGAGCAGGGGGCAGCCCATGAAGGACAGCAGATCCTTCCCCAGCTGACATGGAGTTGACAGCTCCATACCTGCTGCCCATTTGTACCCTCCTCACCCATTAAGGAAAAGTTGGGTTCATGAGTGTCCTCTGCTCTGCCCAGCAGTAGTAGAGTATTTCCAGTCACAGCCAAGAGACTGCCAAGCAGGACTGACCCTCCCTGCATCCCTTCAGCCCCCGCAGAGGAAAAACCTCAGTCTCTCTCACATTTCCCCATGCACAGAGGTGGCAGCATTTTGAGGACAGAGCCCACACCAGCTCCCACCACCAAGCAGAAAGCAAATGGCAGAGCCCTGCCCTGGGGAACACTCCTGACTCTTAGGGTCTCAATCCTGCTGCAGTACCAGCACTGCAGCCACACCTCCCTCCACACTGCCCCAGTGCTCACCTGTCTCCTTCTGGAAGCTTTGCCGGGGCACAAACTCAGGGCAGTTGATGAACTGCGAGAAGTCTGTTTGTGTGTAGTCTGCCATAGGAGGCCCAGGCAGAGCCCATTTTTCTGGCTGCTCTTTTCTCCTGATCTTCTCATCCACAATTTCCACCACCTTGCTGTCCTTCAGAGCCTGGAACCAAGTGATAACCAGTTAACTCAGGGCCCTGCCTTGGCACGTTCAGTGGCTCAGCCCCAGCCCTTCCTCCCTAGGAGGACCAAGAGGAGGAGGGAGCAAATCAAGGACAAGGGAAGGCTCCGCTTACATCTCACCCACAGCCCATCTAGAAAAGAGGCCTCAGACAGGAGTGGTGAGAAGCACAAGAAGGAAAGTTCATCACCTTGATGATGAGGCTGATGTCGGTGGTCAGCGCCTGCACCCGGTGGAAGCTGGCGATCAGGGTGATGGGAAGGAAGCCGTCTGAGTCCATCTTGCGACGCAGGAAGAAGTCTCGCTCCAGGTTGTCCACGCTGAAGTAATACTCTCTGTATGGACAACACGTCAGTGAGAGGCAGCTCCAAGCCACCTTCCTCTGGGCACCACTGAGAAAATAATCCTCCCCCCCACCTTCTGCTACTGCAAGGCTGAAGAGAGACAGCCTGAGGAGCCCAGACTTGGGGCAAGCTGGCGCTGTAAGCTGTGTGGCAAAGTCAACACACCTCGGCTCTAACCCTACCCATGGGATTAGCTGCGCAGTCTCCAGGGAGGGTACCTGTGAACTTCCCACCAACAACCAACACTCAGACAAGAAGAGGTGGTGCTTACATCTGCCGCTTGATGTAGTCTTTGAGCAGTTCCTGGTCCACGCTGTAGAGCTCAGCGCTGCTGATGTTGTCGAAGTAGTAAGTGATGTTGCTAGCGTACTTCTGGGTGCGGGAGCCGTCCGAGCCCTCGAATTTCCGGTACCCATACTGGTAGTCAAAGTGCCCTGTGGGACACCAGTTAAGGGTCAGCACAGAGCCCTGGGATCTGCTAGACACTGCACTGCCAGATGGGGCCGGACTTCTGCACAAACAGCTCCCTCTGCACTGTTCCTGGGGCCCCCATGGCAGCCCACAATGGGGCATCACCCACCCACATCCCTCATCCTCCTGCTCTCAGCCTTTGCTGCAGAAGGGATCCCAGTGAAGCTTCAACACACCAAGCCAAAGAGAGGCCAGTAGTCCTCTTACCCAGGAGCAACTGGGCAGCCCAGGTGACACACGAAGGCCCTACACTGAAGCTGTGCCAGGGTTAGCACAGACACTGCCCTGTCAAATGCCAAGTGCAGATGCTCTTCCCCATCCAAGCCATGACTCCTGCTTGGCTCTCAACATGACATGAAGCATGCTGATACTCTGCGTAGGCTTTAACTCCTGCACACAGGGGTACTGCAAGGGGCAGAAAACAGGTGGAAGAGCTTGGCCTAAGTAGCGGAAAGACATTTGCCTTTATTAAAATACTAATAGAAATAATTTGCTTTTATTAAAAGCAGCTCAAGTTATGAGCTGGGATGACCTGTCACAATATTCTCCTGTATCCCTACAGTGCTCTGCCCTCCCCAGCCTGCTTTGGAGCCCCAGCTCTCACACACAGGCACAGAGCCCTGCACACTTCGGCACATGTCCTGTTCTCTCCCTGCTGTCACAAGGCCACATATACAGCGCTCACCTCCTCTGCCACGGCCACGGCCCCTGCCACGGCCCCGGCCTCGGCCCCGGAAGGTCCCTCGCACAGCTCCTCCCTCGCTCTTCACACTGGAGGTTTCGTCGTGGTCCTGCCAGCTGCGCTCGTGCTTGTTGTCTGGGTGCCAGCCTGCAGCAGACAGGGAAGAAGAGGCAGAGGAGTGTTATGAGATGAAAGCACTTCCCTGGAGCAAGCCTGCTGCACCCGGAGCCCTCTGAATGCAGGAAGCGTGCCCACTGCCCCATGCCGTGCCTGGGCATCAGGGCTTGCTCTGCCCCGCAGCCAGGGCAGGGAGAGCTGGTCCCCAGCCTCAGCCCCCACCTTTCAGCTCGCTGCGGTTGTTGGAGGGGTGCCTGTGCTGCTCGTTTTGCCGGTTGTTCCGAGAGGCCGTTTTGTCCCTAGGCACCTCTGACTTCATGTCTATCTGCAAAGGGACCCACTTGTGTTTGTTGCCTGCAAAAGGACAGGGTTTGGGTGTGACACAGGTTCAGAGCACATCTACTTCGTCCCCTGCAGCCCCCTCTTGCCACACAGCCCCCACACATGGAGGAGAGAAAGCAGCAGCAGGGCCTTTTGGACCAACCCTGTCCTCAGATATCCCTCCAGGCTTGGATGCAGAAAGGCTCCAACCTGGACTCTTGGGCATGGAGGGACATGACAGACCGCCACCCCCTGTTGCTTCACGGCATTTGTCCTTCCTCTGCCCCTTTCTGCCCACCAAGGCTCACGTGTCAACCACGGCTGGTGCAACTCACAGTCAGGGGCTTTTCTGTGCCACCACAGAGCACACACGAGAGGGCAGGCTACTGCCACACTCCCTAGACACAGACTCCCCTACTTGGGCCCTGCTCCCACCAAAATGACACACTGCCCCCTTAAAGCCTGCAAACACCTTTTCACCACAGCTGTCCCCATGCTGGGACCGTGTCCTGCAGTAAGGCCCCCGGGAAGGCGGTAGAGGGAGGGGACAGCCCCCACCAGGTCCTGCCCTACCTTTCTTCTTCTGGGCTGACTTCTGGTTGTCATCATCACCATTCTTCTCCTCCCCAGACTCATCCGATTTGGTTTTCAGGCTCTCTTTGCCATCACTCCCATCACCTTTCTCCTGCTCTTTCATGTCTTTCTTGACAGGCAGTTTCCGGAGAGATGGTGCTTTGTGCGGCTGCTGGAGACATACCAGTGCAGGAAAGATGTGAGAGGTGGGAGGAACGAAGAGCTGGAGGCAGACCCCAGCTGTCCCGGCAGAGGCAGGAACAGGAGGACCTTGCCCTAGGCTGGGAGCATCCCTGCTCCATGCCTCCCCAGAGCTGTTCTGTTCCTGGGGAAGGGCTTGTATCTGAGCAGGGCAAGGGCCTCTACAGATGCTGTGAAGTACTCGAGGCGAGACACAATCCCCAGGCACAGAAGTTACTGAGATGGGCTGCCAGGAAGGCCTGGTGCTCCTTGGATGGGGGTGTCCTACAAGGGACCGGACTGCCCCAAAGGCAAAAGGGTGACTGACCCTCATGCCCTGACAGTCAGCCAGGAGCTGGCAAAGCAGCATCCAAAAATAGAAAGGTTTCAATGACACACATGTCCATAGCAAGAGAGGAAGGCCATGCCCCTCAGGCACACCAGCCCTTTCTCGTGTGTTTTCAGTTTCTCCTGTGGAAGTCTTGACTTTTGCCCAGCCCCCTTCTTGCACTGAGCAGCCTTGAGGAGAGCAGGTCTGGGAGCTGCCCTACCTGCTTCACCCAGCCAGGGGGGCTTAGACCAGGCTCCAGACTCCCAGAATAGCACTGAGGGAGGGAGCCCAACACACAGAGCAGCCCTAAAAGGAAATCCCCTGCACGCTATTCCTGGCTGCCTCCGCACTGACACTCAGCACCCCAAATGGCTCAGCCAGTGCTTCCAAAGGGACGGGGAGGGTCTGTCAGGGCCTTATCCTGCTCACCAGAGCGATTTTGTGTTCTCACCTGGACACTCTTGTGGGCTATTTCTCCAGGTGTTGGCCAATTTGTGGCATCACCGAAGTCACCAACCTTGTATCCAAAGAGAAAGGTCTCATTAGTGCACAAGCTGCGGGTGCTATTCCCTGCATCAGCAGCCAGAAGCCCTTCCAGACACACCGCCACCACCCACTGCTGCCCTGCAGACAGCTGTCCCCGGGAGGTTTGGGGGTGGCACCCACACCGCATACAAACAGCTCCTCCCCCCACCCAAGCAAGGCACCCAAATTAATCCCAAATAACTGCAGACAAGTCTATCAGAGATTGTAACGAGGCTGCCACCAGTCCTGTAAGCTATCAGCCTCCCAGCTCCCACCAAACTTTTTGCCCCAGCAGCAGCATTTGGCACCAAGCTGCCTGAGGTAACTCACTCATCATAGCCCTGTCCCTTGGACAGGCAAAGCACACAGCTTTCAGCATCCTCAATCCCCCTGAACCAACTACACCCCATCAAAGAAGCTGCCTCCACCCAGTGGCAGGTTACACCAGGCAGAGCTTCGCTTAAGTGCCCAACTGCAACCAAGTGCTGGCAACAACAAAGCAAAGGGATCATGTGGTAGAATTGACAGGGAAATTCAAAGAGGTATCTGATGGTGATAGGAGCTCCCTCGTCCCACACACCCCATGGCCGCATGGGGGACCACCAGTCACTTCTCTGCTGAATAAGTGAGCTGGCCACTACCATCATTTCTACTTCCTCCAGGTTTCAGAGAGGACCTGCAGGGCAGAAAGGAAAGGACCCAAACAGCTGCCCGGGTACATGACGAATCATGGCTGAGCACAGAAACTACTCCTTGCCCTTGTGGGGTTATTTCTAAATTAACTTGGAGTCCCCGAGTCCCCCATAAGATCATATCTCTACATTCAAGTGCCATGCTCTTCTCCCCAGGAGGTAGTTTCCTGGGAAAGCCACCTCCAATGCAGAACCATGCCTGTTTCACAGACAGGAGCACCTTCCAGCCCCAGGGCCCTCCTCTCCCCAAGATGGAACAGTTAAGGAAAGCCATATCAAGTTTCAGAGGTGTCTTCACTGGCTGCTGGGAGCCAACACCAACAGCCCATGTCCCTAGATGTGCCCCAACTGCATGCAACATCCTCAGAAGCAACTGTCCCTCCATCACATTTATCCTCTGGAACAGACTGCCCTCGTTCCTCCAAAAGAGTCTCTTTGTTTGAAATCAATTACCCTGACTCTCCGTGTGCCAGTAAAGAACAGATTGCACAAGGGAAGAAAGGATCTGTGGACACAGCGCTCCATCACGGCACTGCCCTGTCTGCACTGCAAAGCATTGGCTAAGCCCACAAGGGACTTAGGGTGTCCTTGGGTGTGGGGGGAGAGTCTTTCCACATCCAGTACCGTGCTCCAAGCACCTCCCTGCAAGAGGGGAGGTGAGAAAGTCACCCCTAGCCTAGCTGGGCAGAAAATCAGTCCAGGCAGCATGCAACACCACTAAAACGTTGAAGAGGAGATGGGAGAATCAGGATGTTCTCCTCCATGCTCTTGCAAGTGGCCAGGTCAGCACATCAACCCCTCCACAGCCAGGCTTGTGAAGGAAGCAGTCTGCTCACCAGACCCTCAAGATGCTCACGCAGCACTGACAACTGTGCCAGAAGCTGGTGGCCAGCGAGGGGGACAGCAGCACAGCCTTACCTTGCTTCCCTTCCGCTGTCTCGGGTTGGCAGCCCTCACCACTTTCGCAGGAGTTGTATGTTCTGCAAAAGAAGGAGGAGGAGAACAAAACTCTTAAAACACAGCTGAGGCTCGTGGAGGTGTTAGCTCTGGAGGGAAGCAGGTGGGAAGCAAGCCAGTTCCCCTTTCAGCAAAGGAGGGCTGAGAGGAAAAGGTGAACAGAAAACAGAGCCAGCTTCTGACCTGGGTCTCAGAAGGGCCCCATCAAGATCAGATGACTCCTGATCAATCCAGGTGGCCAAGAAACAGACCTTTAACCCCGTCCCACCACAGGAAGGCACTCCCTGACTTAGCTCAGCCCTCCCCACTTGGCCTTGCCAGCCAGGAAGGAGGGGTGGTGAGGAGTTAAGGTCGCTCTGTAAAGTGCCACACAGAACCTGATCTGCTGTTATGCACAGCAAAACAAACATGCCCTTGAACAGGCAAGGCCCATCACTGAACCAAGGCGGCCAGCCCTCCCCAGGGAGCAGAGGAAAGCTCTGACAGAGGGACGCGCAAGCCTGTGGCACACAGGCGCTGTTCAGCTCATGCTTTGATCTCCAGTGCATCCCAGCACGGGGCAGCAAGTTCACAAGAGGGAACATACAGAGAGAAGGAGGCGGATCTGGGAAATGCCTAAATCCTGCTACGGTCAAAAGTATCTAGGCACTTGAGTGCCTCTTGGGTGTTTTAAGGTACCAGAGTGGAACTGCTGGGGTTCACACCACTGCAGACTTCACACAGGACTTCAGCCCCACCATGACCTGTCTTGGCTCCTGCTCATACACCACCTCCTTACAAGCAGAAAAAGAAATTTGACTTGTTTTCTCCCTCCCAGGTTCGGCTGCAAGGTCCCAGGTCCCAGGCTCACGCAGGGCACGCACAGAGTCCAAGAGAGCAGCATGCTGTTGCCTCACACACACCAGCCCCAGGAGGAGCACGTACAAGGGTCCCCTCTCCAACAGCAGTGCTCCGCAGGGAGAGGAGAGCCCGCTGGCCCCTGGCTCGAGGGGCAGCCCATGCCAGATGCCACACGCCCAGCAGGAGCAACCATTTCTGCTGACTCCGCTGGCTTTGTTTCAAAGAAAAGCATCCCAGACTGGGGTGGGGGGCAAGGGTGGGAGGGAAGTGAAGAGAGAGCCCCAAGGCACAGCAGAGGCTATCTTGGGATGCCCTGGGAAACACCCGGAATAGCCTACCCAGCTTCACTCAAAGCTGGCTTTGATCTCCTGCGTAAGGCAGGACAACTTTGCCTAGATGATCAAAACCGGTCCCCTTCCTAGCCTTGAAACCTGTGATTCATCCTGCTGGCCCAGCCTTGCTCAGAGCTGGAGGCTTTGAAGTGTCAATATGACAGAGTCAGACATGGCATGACAGACCCACGTGCACCCCTTCCCTAAGGCTCCTCTGTGGGGATTTCACCCTTGGGAGAGTCCAAGCTCTCAGTTAGATCCCCAAATCTTCCTCTTTCTCCCCAGAACCTCCCCAGCCCACATGCACTGCCTCCCCCCATGAGCAGCAGCAGTCCCACATGTCCCTCACTTATTCCACGTGCACTTCATTGAGAATCCCAGTTCCACAACACAAAGTTTGCCACAAGGCTTTTAAACTTTCCTGATAGTGTAGGAAGAGCAAGTGCTTTCAAAACAGCCCCTAAAATCCTCCACTCAAACGCCTACAGATGTCACCAACTAAATATAGCTTCAAAAGGCACCAAGCTCTACACAGCACAAACCCGCAGCCAGCCTCGTTTTCCACAGGTATGGAGCACCCCTGCCTGCTCTGACAGCACTGACATGCCTGGCACCGTGAAAAAAAAATAACTGAACTTGCTCTGCAGCCTGATTAGGCACCGATCTCCCCGGCTGGGGAAGAGCAGGGCTCCCTCTCTCACTGTGAGCATCTCAGCCAGGTGCCTGCTCCCACTGCACTGCAGCCCTGGAGCTTGTGGCAATGGCATCCAGGCCTTTCCTCCAGCTGCTTCAGCTCACGGTCATAGATGTCCTTGTGTTTTTTCGGGGACCAGTCAAAGAGGCCCCCTCACAACCTCTAGTGAAAGAGGATGCAGAAGCACAGGCTGCAGAGGTGGGTGCCATGGACTCCATCTTTGTGGGGGAGGAAGGAGATTGTTTGAAACAAGTTTTGCTACTTTCCTTATCTGAAAGATAGGAACAGGGATCCCTTATCTAGCTGAGGTGCTGAGAAGACTAATTAGCATTTGCAGAGTGCTGTGGAAGACAAAACATGCAAAGCAAAGTGCTGCAGCCTGGCAGGGAGGCTGCTCCAGGGAGCACAGCCAGGCCAGCACCACAGTGGGAGCTGCAGGTGGCTCTCGCCAGCGCGGATGGAATCGAGATCTGCAAGTCACAGTGGAGACTGCTCAGACCAAGGCAGGAGACCGAGGGGGTGTAACCATCCTAGCGGATAGACAGACAGACACACCGTCCGCAGAGCCGAGAGCCATGGCGAGCAGAAGCTGTGCATGTCTGGCACCCTCCAGGGCACGCCAGCTTAACCGAGGGCCCCAGCTCCAATCCATCAGCGATTCTGTAGTCAAGCTCCTGGACATCAAACCCCAAACTGCTCTTCATGTTCTCTTGCAGAGAAACCCAAACATTTAAAAAAACCAAACCCAACGCATGCAAAACACATTAGGCTACCTACCTCAGGTGCTAAGGCTTCAGAAGAAAACCTTCCTACAAGGACAGCAACGTATCTTGTGGTGCACTGCTGAGAAGACCCCCTGGCAAACCCCGCTGCCCTTTGGCACTGCATCAGCCCAGGAAACAGGGAGCAACTGGGTGTCGCTCACCCCTGGACAGGAGCTCAGGACAAGCGGTGCTAGCGAGGGATACTAGACACTGCCCTGGTTGATAGCCGAGCCCTTAAAAGCTGCTGACAGATGTCTCAGACCTCCTGGCATTTCACAGACCTCCTTTTGCATTTATTTGGTGGCAGTAAGTAATTTTCAGTTGCAGTAGCACTGCCTGATCGCCCCCACCACCCCCACCAAAAAAAAGGATCCCTCCGTGCAAGGGGACAGACAAAACAGCTGCAGCAGGAGCCAGGGCTTTAGTGGTGCGCGACTGGCAAGGGGACAGCGGGCAGGGAAGGAAGGAGCAGCTTTGCCTGCGGCCACAGAGCAGATGCTGGCACAGCCAGGAACAGATAAGCAGGTCTTGAGTTTTGATCTGCTGCCTGCAGCCAGAACCAGCTCGTTTGCCCGTGGGGTTGCCCAGCCACGCAGAGGTTATTTCTTAACAACCAAGGGGACAAGGCACAGGTGGGAGCACCATGTCCCAGATGCCAGGACTGCAGCCAAACCCCTCCCATGGCCGAGGCACCGTCAAAGCATTCCCTGGCTTTTGATTCTCACTCCCCAACACACCCGGCGAGCACCAAGAAGGGCAAGGCTGTGCAGACACCTTGTGCTTTCCTTCCAGCCCGCGGCTGGCTGTGGCACAGCCCTCGAGGCGGGAAGCTCGCGGGGGCATCCAGGTGAGCAAACACCTTGTACCTGGAAGGAGAAGAGCCATTGCACAAGCACCAGACAACCAGGGCAACAGCAGCTTCACAGATAAATATGCCTCCCTGCCCCAAGAGAGACACATACTCTAGGACCACTGAGCTCAGCCTAGGAGACATATTTACTATCTTACCTGGGAAAAAGCAAACCCATCACCCAGTGGCCTGGTTCCCTGTCTTTTCTTACATTCAATGCAGCTTGTGATAGATTTTTTTAGAGGAGGCAGATGAACTCTGCAGGACTGGGCAGAGACCTGACGTTATACTGCAAAAATACCTGCACCTCTAGCAAGAAAGCTGTAGTACCTGCTCCTGGTGTACCACTCATGTACAACATAGACAAGACCTCAGAGCACCCCAGCACCAGCTGGGACAGCCTCAGAGGGCAGCCCAGGCTCCCAGCAGGAATGCAGAGTTCTCAGCTCCGACACACGCTCCATCCCTGACACAGCACACCCCTCCTTCCCCTGCAGCCAAGTCAACAGAAAGGAGCCGGCCTGCCCCCAAGCTGCTCCAGCCCACAGCCCAGCACCTAGGAAAAACTGCTAATGAAGGCAGTTTTGAAGCCAAGAGCCCGGACTTTGTGCTGGAGAGGCTAGGGCAGGGGCGCATGCTCCGTGCCGCAGGTCCTGCTGGGGCTGGAAGAGCCAAACTGGTATCCCCAGTTTCCCCAGAGCCCTGGTAGAAGCCTGAGGGCGTTGTGCAGGACAGTCGGCCACGAACCCTGCAGTCCAACGGGATCCACTTCACTACTCAACAGCCTCTGAACGATCTTCCCTCCTTCCCACACTCCATGGGACCGTCCTGGCGCACGCAAGGACCACAACTCATAACCAACACGACAGGACACTCACTCCAGCAATGCTTCTTCAAGGTCTCTATGTGAGAAAGAGCAAGCGCAGCTTGGGCAAGGGTGAGCTGAGCCCTGAGCAGCCTGGGGGTCTGGGCAGGCTGCAAGTGAGAGGGGGAACAGTGCCCCAGTCAAAATGGCACAGCAAGGAAAAGGTATTGCATTAACCTCCTGAGAAACCAATGGACACCGTGGTACGACAACTTCTGAGAAGAGTAAAGACAGAAACCATTAGACAGCTTACACCAAAGAGGACTGCTACTCACTCACACTATTTGTATATATGCACTCATTGTCCAGGCAGAGAAAATCAGCCTGGGGATTAGCTGTCTCCCCTGGAGACAGCCAGCTCCTTCAGTCTTTCCAGGAGGGCAGGAAAGTCCCTCCTGGGGTACGACACACAGGACAGTGTGGCGGGACAGCACCAACCTGTAAAGCAATTCCTGTAAGAAAGAGGGATCCAGCAGGCAGCCAGCCACAGCCAAGCCTGCCAGGACCCCACCGTGGCTGCAAAAATCCCCTTGCTTGCCCCAAAGGAGACCTAGGGAGCCAATAGAGAAGAGCTACACAAAGGTTTATCTCCACCTTGCCAACATGGGAAACTCAGGGCACCAACCCTGACCCTGTCCTTCCTCCAGGCCTCAAGCAAGCTTTCTCCCATAGCACCCTGACCCACACAGCAGCAGGGGCAAGACACTGATTCGGAGCCTCTCCTGTGACACTCATCACCGCCCATGCACTCAAACTCCACAACTGCGAGTTTGAACCTGACCGAGCCATCAGAGGACACAGCTGGCAAGCTTTGTGCCCACCAACACCACACCTTCTCTGGAGACATTTGCAGGATCAGTCCTGCAGGCCAGATGTGACCTGCAAGCTGACAACAGCCTTCCTCATCCCACCAGCAGCCCACCTGCTGCAGGCAGTGCTGAAGGATTTTCTTGTTGACAGTCCATCCCATGAGGGCCCCCTTGAAGTTACAGGCAGAAAAGCCTTGAGGGACATGCAGACACTTCCTGACCACCTCCTGTGGCTGCTGCACCCATTTCTTCATCAGCAAGACAGCAGCAGTGGACAACACACCCTTATTGCAAAGGGGCTGGGAAGCACAGGCAGTCAGGAGGGGACCTCAGTCTCTCCAGGGAGCAATTTGGTAGCACCCCTGCGTGCAGAGAGAGGTGCAGATACCTCCAGAGACCAAGGAGCAGCTTCCACCTCTGCCTGCCTCAGCCATATGTCAGAGCTAATGCCAGACTGAGATGGGAAATGCTTGTCTCTGCAGCTCCATGCACAAGCGGAAAAGCCTGGGATTTATAACACTGACTGCTTGGCATGCTCACGTTTTGCTAAAGACATCATAAGGTACAAAAAACCAGCAAGGTTCAGGGCAAACTGGGCACACAGACTGCTTCTTCTCTGGGTTTGCAACATTTTACAGCTCTACCTCCTGCCAAATCACAGTTGTAGCTGGAGGTGCATGCATGGGAAACCAAGGGAGCACTGGATGGAGTTCTCCAACAGCTTTAAAAGAGATGCTATCACAAGGACATCTTCCAGCACAACGGAGTGAGTGTCAACAGGGGCTCCCACCAGCACCTGGCGACTGCACAGAACCACACCAGGCCCCACCACTTGCAGCATCTGGCCTTGTTCACAAAGGTAAGAGGGATATTTGCAATACCTCTGCAACATCAGAAGTTTCCTGCACATGCAAGAAAAACTGCAGTAGAATGGGCAAGGTCAGGACCAAGCAGAAGACCAGACCCTTAAGCTGCATGGCTGAGCAGGATTCGGGCTTGTAAGGCATGTGGGAAGCCTGTTCAGTAGGAGCAAGAAACAAGCTGCAGGCACCATGGCTCAAAGCCTTCCAAGCAATTTTGTGCAGCTCCTCAGCACACAGCTCCACCTTACAAGCCCTACTGTAACAGCAAAGGAAGTAGGGAGCTGCCTACACTTCTCTGCAATGTAAGCTCTGCAACTGCTGCAAAGATCACTCGCTAAAAATAACTTCAAAAAGGGCATCTGACAGCTCCACAGAGAGCATGAGAACACTCCCACCTGGGTGTCCTAGGCAGGCTCCCCAAGCTGGGGAGTCTGCCCTGGAAAAGTGCTGGGAGAGAGGCCAGGGGTACAAGCAGGTTCAAGACAGCATGCCAGGACAGCACTCTCAGGGGCTGGGAGTGCGGGCATTGAGTTATATTCCCAGCTCTTCAAGCCCTCACATCCCTCGGCTGATACTCCTAAAACAGCCCCGGAGCAGGGGGAGGCGAAGCAGCTCAAGACACTGGCAGAGCCTGTCTCTCTGCCGACAGCACCCTCCTACAGGCAGCACAGACCTGCACAGAGACCTTCAGAGCAGGCAGGGGCACCACATGTAACACAGCCCTGGTCACAGGGAGCTGACAAACAGCATTGCTTCTTAAATGCATGTAACTGTCATAAGCTCTACACACACAAGTTATCTGCTGGGTCTGACTTTTCTTTCCAGGGCAAATGAGAGCCAGGAAGGATCTGGACTTAGCAAAGATGCATAACCATCTTCCCTGCAGCCTTCCAGTCCAAGACAAAAACCCTTCAACTTGTGACCAAGCTACACTCCAGAAGGAGCAGGTTAAGAAATGCCGACAGGCATTTCTAACGTTAACAGCATCAGCGAGGGCACCGTGGATTCTTCCTGGCACAGACAGCTACTATTAAAGGTAGTAAATGAACCCTCTCAAGGGTGACTGACATCCTTCCACCGCCTTTTCAAGCAACGCTCTTCCCTGAAGAGGTTTTCTAGGAAGCTTTTGACACACGATCCACGCTCACACCACTGCACTGATCCCTGAGACGCCAGGCTCGTGCAGAATGAAACAGCACAGGAACCCCCTTGTTTTCTAAGGAAAACCAAGCCCTAAACTAAAAGGTCCCTGTTGGGAAAGCTGGTGGTTCCCACATCCCAGAAGGCATCACACTGGGGGCGCAGTCAAGGTCACCTGGCTGACTGGAATCCAGAAACTGTCAAAAACGAGGGAGGCAGGCTGGCTCAGGCGCCCACGGTTGCTGAGCCACCCTGCTTTCCCTGAGCAGGGAGAAAGGCACCCATCACCCCATCACCCCTGCAGGAGAGGCTACTCCAGCACCAGTGCCTGACCCAGCTTGTCTAGTACATACAAGTCTCCCGTTGGCAGAGCATTTAGCCAGCAATACCTCTGCCATCATGGAAGAGAGAAAAGCCTCCAAGGACACCTGCAAACACTCTGTCAGGTTAAACGGTTCAGGGGGAGGGGCTAGAAAAGCCAGTGGCACTCCCACTCAAACACCACATCAGTCCATCACAGGCGGGCTGGGTTCCCTGAGAAAAGGCACGAGTTGATCCAGCTGCTGCTCAGGGTGGCGAGGCGCAGCAAGGACACCTCGGCGCTGGGAGAGGAGGGTGCCCGAGGCAAGGCTGCAGGGGCCCAGGGCATGCAGGCAGGCCAAATCATGGAGGAGCCAGAGGGTCAGGCTCTCCTCCAAGCTGGCTCAAAGACCAGCCGATAGTTCACGACCTAAAAAAATAACAATCAGTGGTGGGGGAGAGAGAGGGGTGACATAAGCAGGACTACAGGACAGCAGGGACAGACACACAAGGCATGGCAGGACTCCCAACTCCTAATAAAACACAGCAGCAAAAGACCCAGCCCGCTCACCTTTGGGGGCAACTGATTTCCAAATTAAAGGGGGTTGTCCACCCTCCAGGAGGGACCAGGAGCAGTTTTCCTCCTCTCCTGCTTACCTCTGCTGCACTGCTCTGCTTGTTCTGCCAGGCTCTAATGAAAAGCTAGTTAACAGTTAATTATTACCCATTCAGACACACGATCCCCTACTCTGACTGACTGCCGGCCCTGCCAGCAGGGAGGGATAAGACAGTCACGTGATGCAAAAATCCCGGCCTTATGAAAGCACGGGCAACTATATTTAGTTGGAAAAACGATGACCTAGTGAGCCCGCCCCTCCCTGGCTCCCCCTTGGAGGAGCTGACCTGCCACCTCCAGAGATCCTACCTCCATGGCACCCGGGAAGTCCCTCATCCAGTTCTAACACCAAGAGGGGGATGCCTGGCCTGAGAGCGAGCCCAGTGCACACACACATGCACAGGCTGTCCTGGGGGGCCAGACCAGCACACACCCTGGGCCACAAGCACCTTCCCTCCCCATCCTCGGTGCTACACAGTGGGTCACCTTGTCAGCGGCAAAAGCTGATAAGCACCAAAAGCAACAAACAGGGCCCAGCCCAACGTCCTGGACCTTATCTTGAAAGCAGGAGGCACACTGGGAACCTGACCAGTGTGACCAGTGCGAGGGTGGCATTCAGCAGCAACGCTCTGGCTGCCAGCCTCTGCCCGCCCAGGGCTGGGGATGATCAGAGCTGGTGATGGGAGCTTGCCTCGTCTGGATCAGTCCACCCCTCTCTTCGCATGGCAGCTGGGTGAATGAGACAGACACGGCCATACTGAGAACAGAGAGGGAGCAAAGGCAGCTGTGCAGCAGTCACACACGTGTGCCACTGCTGTGGAGAGAAGGTCCCAGAAAAAAAGATGTGCGGCAACAAAAGCTGAGAGCATCACCTGCTCCCCCTCCCACTGCAGTGGAAGAGCTTCAAAGGAGAAGAAAAAAAAAAAAACAAAGCCTGAAGACCAGACATCATTAATCTCTTGCCATCAGCAGAGGGGTGCTCTCCGCCTGCGTCCCGCTGCGGCTGATGAGACAGCACAACCAGCGGTGCCCGTAGGATGAGCGAGAAGAGGTCACTGCACTGCTGCTGAACGCAGGACATCGCACTGATGGGATCCCTTCAGTGGCCGTCAGTCTCTTCTGCGGCTGCATCTGGGGACTTGGAAGCTGACAAAACCCTTCCTGGGAAGCATCTGGTACATCTCACTGTAAATATTTAGCAACGAAGAGACAGGAATTGAGTGCCAAGCGCCTGCCATGAGACCCTCCGGCTCTGAGTGTTCGCGCTGTCTAGGAGGGGTCTGCGCAGCTCCCACTGCCTGTGCCAGTGGAGGGCGTGAGGGGTCACACAAGGCAAAGGTGCAAACTCCACACAAAACGTGCCTCTGGAAAAACCTATCATCTTAAAGAAGAGAGACAGAGACTGGGTTTCTAGAAATGAGACTGTGACGTAATTTAAGTAACACCATTCTTAGTTCCTCCCTGCTGTGATTCCTGTGCCCAACTTTGGTTACTTCTCCAGGGGGATCTCTGCAGGACCTGCGTGTCCCCTGTGCAGCAGCTGCTTGCAAAGTGATGGCTAGACCTTGCCCTTGAAGCCTGCACCAAGTCAGCTGCAAACCTGCTTCCCGACTGCATATATAACAAAAGGAAACTGAGCAGCAGCTCAGCTTGTGAGGCCAAGGAAGACAAAGCCACCACCAGGCAGAAATCCAGCCCCATCTCTCGGGGCAAGGGAAAGCAATAGCGATTTGGTGGTAGGACCAGGTGCAGCAAACACTCCCAGGAGTTTAGAGAGGTCAGACCTAGGTCACCTGCTAAGCAGGGTGTCTCCAGAAATGAGCTGAAGAAATCCTACAGTCCCATAACCACCTGGATTAAACTAAGCACAGGTATGGGGGCTTCCTCCCACTGGCGAATCCAGAGTATTAAAATCGTGACAACAAGGCAGCCAAATATCCTTGCACTCTTTGAGAGCAAGCAGAAAGGCTCTTTTTTTTGCTACTTAAGGATTACTGTACCTCAGCTGAGCCGATTTCAGGGCATGCTCTCCAAGCACAAGATACAACATCCCCACTTACACCCCGCACCTTAAGCCAGACACAGTGAAATTCAAGATTTTTCAAAAGAACTTTGTTATAACAAATACTGCCAACTTCCTTCCTGGGTGCACAATCATGTGGATCCTGCTGCATAAACCACTCTCTCCAATCCAGGTAACTCCAGTGCTACAGGTGGCTGCCTCCCTGTCTCAATACACAGCATAAGAGTAAGAACACCCTAATCAGAGTGAGCCTTCCCAAAGGAGTCAGGAACACCCAGCTACAAAGAGTGCAACACAGCACTCACTCTCTCCTAATTTAAAAATCCATCTCTCCTCCTTTTCTTTATAAAGGATTAAAAATTGCTTCCTTGCAGTGAGAGCATCACCCACATCTCTTTATGGAAAACTTCACAGCATTGAATTCAAAGTGGCATTTATAACTTGAGAAAGGTATCTCAGCCACTGCTGACAATTCTCCAAAATGATCGGCTCAGGGTGCAGCAGAAGATTAAAAAAACCCCAAAACATCAGGAGTAGTGAGACCAAGACAGAACATCACTTGCCGCTCTGTTGAACACCAGTGCATCCACAACTGCACCCTGCGGTCAACTCTGGTCTCTGCATTTCAACAAGGGCACAGCAGTGCTACAGCTGCACAGAGAAAAGCAATTACACCACCCCTTAAGAGGCGAGACTAAAAGGGCCGGGATCTTCCTCCACTGAGAGGAAGAGGGCTGGCTGCAGTGTACGATGCTAGGAGGGCACAGGAACAGCACACAAAGCTAGCAGGAGATCCTTTTAAAGCAAGAAAAAAATATTTCCTTAAACAGCAGGCACCAAACTTCACCACCCCCTGCGGCAGCAAGTCCTGGGAGGTGGACAGCATCGGCAGCCTTGCAGAGGGGTTAGGTGTTCACAGCCAGAATGTCCACAGAGGTCCGGGTGAAGAAACGCCCTCAGAGCCCTCCTCTAACAGCAGAAATGGGGAATGAGAGTCCATCCCTCCACTCTGTCATCACACCACCAAGCCCAGCCCCGCACTTCTCACGGCTGTTGAAGTCTCCCAGCTTTCCACCTGAACTCCAGATCACAAGGTTTGAAGTGCTGCCTTCTGAAAAGCACCCTACAGCTGCCAAATCCTAGTCGCTGGATGTGGGAGAGGAGAGGACCAAGGAACTGCTGTGCTAGACAGAAGGAAAGCCAGTTGCCTCTCTCCGAGAACAGTTTTATTTCCAAAGTCTGTTAGGTAACTGGGACGCAAACACTGCTGCCCTTCTACCTCCATAGCGCTTGCACGTGACACCAGGCTGAGGGCAGAACGCCTCCAGCATCCATACACTAACAAGCAGGAACATGCTTTGGGGCATGCTACAGCTACTGTGCCTACAAAATGGTTGATTTTTGGCTCAGGCTCCCCACCTATGCAAGTCCCAACTCTGTTACCACAACTCATCATCCTCCATCATTATGCTAACCGCTTCCTTAGGCAGAAGAACAACGGACTTCTCACCAAGAGGGGAAACCAGTCATACAGACCCACCTGGCCTTACAAGATTAATCTTAAAAAATAGGCACTGACATAGATATGGGGGAGTTCTGGTGATTTGCAGTAACATACTTGAGCAAATTAACTTGTTAAACAACCTCAGCAATGAAAGGGAGGTAAGGGAGCCAAACCCAACAGCCTCAGGACTGCACAACCACCCTGATGCTAGGAACAGGTATGCTCCAGGCAAGCCTGCTGCCCCCTGCCAGCCGTGCTACCCTGCCTTTGGCTGCTGCATTCACACTTCACTCTGTCTTGAGGTATCAGGGCTTCTGGACAGTGTCCTGTGCAGCTACTATTAAGAGAAATCCTGCTTAAGCTTTCACTTATCTCCTTAAAAATATAGAATTGTAAAAAAAACCAGAAACCAAACAACCCAAGCTGTGTAGGTAATGTTTTCTGCAACACTATTGACATGTAACATGCACTTACTGAAACACTATTATCTGCTGCAGACACACACTCATGCCCCACCCTGGAGGCAGCTGTGAAGGTCCCCAACCAGCTGGAGAGCAGAGGACAGAGTTATGCCAACCAAAGGACATCTCCCAGTCTGCAGCACAGGTAGACAAAACTAAACACCCCATGAATACAGATCTTCAGCAGGGTGGAGAAAAGCCTCTTATGAACTCAACACATGGGAATATACCTTTGCTCCTTCAAGACCAGTCTTAATATTTCACTCTCAAACATGTTCCGAAAGCAGGAAAATCATGGAAGACGTACAAATGGGTTGGGTTACTACTTGGGTTACTTCTCCAACATCTACAGAGGCATCTTCTGCAACGTTCCAGTGGATCTAGTTATATACCATAGCCTCTTTAGCTGGCTAGAGCTCTGGAAACACATACACATGCACAACTTCCAGCCCTCTGTTCAGTTCATGAAGTCAAATTACACTGGCTCCAACGTCACACCAGGCCACTCAAAACCAGTGAGTTGCTTCTACCGAAATCAGCTCGAAGGCAATGGAGCTGATTTCCATACTTCCAAATCCTGATCATGCAATGCCTCCACAATCACCAGCCATTTATCCTCACACTATCGTGGGAACTGGGGAAATGTGACCCCGTGTGAAGCCAAAGATGGGTGGACATAGTGATGTGTCTAAGATTGCACAAGGCCAAGCCAGGCACTGACACCCACTCCTGGTGCATTTGCTACAGGACATCTCCACAGGGCACTACAGCTCTGAGACAAAAGGATCTTACTGACTGGTCTTGGTATCACTGCGTAAAATATAAACACTTCCTTCAGTCTTGGCACTTCAGCAACACCAACCTGGATGAAGAGCTCCTGGTAGTTTGGGAAAGGCAAGAATTGAGATCATCAATACCTGCTTTTAAAAACTACATCCCCTTCCTGATTTGGGATCTCCATCCAGAGTAGCCTCCCCTCCCTCCCTAGGACCCCAATCCATTTCTGCAGGGTCCCTCCCAGCACGGCCGCATGCACTGCTGGTGCCAGGAAGTTTTCACTGGTTCTGCACTGATGGCAACGCAGTGTGTATCTTGGTTGTCATTAACAGCAATACTCAGCAGCAACACACAGACTAAACAAGCCAAGAGGGAAGTCTGCATCTTTGCAAAGTATTGCAAATTCAAATATAGATCTTCAGGTTCATGGACACATCAAGCTGTATACAACTAACATACAGACTAACAGTAGCAATTCTGAGTTACATTTGCATCTTGACACGTAAGTGTTCTCAGTTGTGATGATCAAGACCTAAAAGTTCCCAAACTCTTTCACCCTGGACACCCAAACTTGCCATGCTACAACGTATGGGAGGAAAGTCACCTTCCAGCAGTTGTAGTCATCACTACATGAAAGCATAAAACATGTCACTGTCATACAGGAATGGCCAAATATTAATGGGGCTTTTTTGGTTTGCTTTTCTGAGGAGGGGTTTTTTTGTTGTTTTTTTTGGGGGGATTGTTTTTTTAATTAATGTGTAACATATTCCTGTACCAGTCTTCTAAATCTGGTTTGTGCTGACTCTACAGAAAGAGAAGTGCAGGGAAGGCATGGGGGAAGGAGGTTTGAAGAACTCTATTTTTAATTAATACATACCAGACTGGCCATCAGTTGGAAATATATCTGTAAAAGAAAAAAGAAAGAAAAAAATCAGTATTGGTTGCAGCTGGAGTGCGAATCATATTTAAAAGGTCCCTCCTCTCTTGATTTGTTTGCTTTAGCTAAACAGAGGAAGTATTTTCTTAGTATCCCAAGTTAAACATCAATCCAGCTTGGAACCCACCTCAATTCAACCACTTGTGAGAAAGATTTTGAAGGAGACAGTGTTTACCTGAATGTATTGCTCTCATAAACAACCTTCTAAATTGGCTTCTAACAGACAGCCATGAGGAATGAAAAGCTCGTTAAGATGTACAAAGATCCACACAATGAGCTAGTTGGTGGCACCCCCATGCTCCCCCTGGCCAGCATTATCAAATGAAAACCTGAACAGAGAACATCCAACATGCTGACCGGCTGGGAAGTGCAGGTGGCAGCCAAAGCAAAGGCAAAATGAGCATTTTCCTGATGGTTCTTGATTTTCGCAGCCACAAGGGACATCAACAGCTGTGCCTGGCTCCAACACAGCACCTACACCAGAGAACAGGCAGCCAGAAGCACGTATCCATCACCTGAACAGATGCCCCGCACCTTGGCACGTCACGCGTCACCCTGGGGGAATCACTTTTGCCTTCGCCCTCCCCTTCCCATCTCAGGTGGCTCTGCCAGCAAGCACGGCCTGTTGCGCAGAGCTGCTGGAGTCTGGAGGGTGTCAGATGCCGAAACGGATTACTCAGCCTTCCCACCCTGCATGCTCTTTCCAGTTAGAGGTATAGGTCCTTCTCCTGACAGACCCTATTTATTGCTGGGAGAAAGACGTTCACTGAAGTAGCTGGGAAGGATCAGATGAAAGACTTGTTCTTTTGAGAAGCACGCACAACAGCATGCATGGAGAAACCCTGTTGATAAAGGCTCCCCAGGAAGCTACGAAAACAGCACTTTCAAGAGAGCAATATACTGTTTTCTTCAAGGAACTTGGAAGAGAGGGAAGGGAGGCTGCCAGCAAGCCAAGGTCCTCCTAGGACAGGGGCAGGCCCCTGGCTCCTGCTTATCAGCTGCCCAAAACACACATTCAGCTGTAAAGTCACAAGAGTTGCAGCATGGACTACCCCTTGGACAGGGCAATGCTCTCTGGCCCGGGCTCAACCAATGCAGAAACAGCAAAAACACGCCTCTACCAAAGAGCTCCTATTTATCTACCTTTAACAGTGCACCATGTTCAAGGCACCCTCAGGCAGGGATGCTTTCATCCCACGTATAAGCAGCAGAAGCAAGTGGTGGGGAGGGAAGGAAAAAAAAAAAATAAAAAAAAAATCAAAACTCCTTCCGTAGTTACACAGGGTTGTGGTCTGCATTGAAGGCCTGATCTCGGGGAAAAGCCAGCACATCCAGAAAGGTCTCCAAGAGCCAGCCTGGATCTTTTGCAGACTGCATGTTCTACTGCAACCCTCCACCAGCATGTCACCCAGGTACACCTAAGCATTTTGTATTTCTGTGATGGTTGCTGACGAGATCAGGCTCCTGCAACAGTGAGTAGAAACATTCTGTACTTGATCTAACAGGTCCCAAGAGGCAACTTCTGCATTTTCCTACTGGGCAACTCCCAGACAGCTTCTCCACAGAGGAACAAAGTAGAAGCACTGGTTAATGCATATCCCACCTGTTTGGATCAGCTAGCTGTACCAGTTATTAGCAAAAAACAAAATTAACAAATAATAATAATACTACAATGGTTGAGAAAAGGAATTCCTTTGTGTCAGCCAAGAACTACAGGCCTTGGCAACCATTCCCACTGCTATACCCCTGCCAGGTGCAGCTCTCCAGTTTGCATTCCTGCTAGCCTGTCCAACCAACTCTCAATCAAATGCACGCCACAGCCTGGCCAGCCATCTGCACAACCAGCTATCCCCAAGGGGTCCAGGCTATCTCCTTCTAGAAACCACAGCAACCCGACAGTGTATTTGCCACCACATTTGCTAAAAAAAGCAGTGGAAGGTCCTCAGCTGCTCAGGTCAGTAGAAAGCAAGGGCTGCACATGATGACCAGGGGCAGACATTGCTCACACTCAGGGAGAGGTCTGCTAGTGCAACTCCTGTTGGGGAAGGACACTTGCCTCCAGTCCTCAACCCTCCTGTCTGGGAGAGACGGAGCTTGTCATAACTCATCACACCTGTGATTAATGCAGATTTGACTCCAAGCTCTCCAGAGCAGAAACCCAGAGTGCTGGGCTTGCAGTCAGCTCTCCCCACAGCTGAGAACAAGCACAGAGCAGTCTGCAGGACTTGCTCTTCTGAAAAGTAGGATTGCTGGGAGGACACACATGAGGCAGGGCTGGTCAGGGAATGCCAGGCACAAAGACCCTTGGGACGCCTTCTTCTCTTGCAAGCACAAGGGACTAGATTAGAAATTAGCCTGCCAATTAAGGGCAGCACCTGAGGTGCCCAAGAGAAGTCTAAATCAGGCAGCGCCTTCTTTTCCCAAGAAAGCCACAGTGGGGAAGGAGGCAGAAACGTGCGTGGCTGACAGGGCAAAGATAAACCCCTACGGCTGCTCTCCAAGGAACCCGTCTAGCACACTGCAGGGCTGAGCCTGCCTGTCCAGGTAAGCTCCCTTCCCAGTGCTCCCAAGGTTAAAAATCAAACACGAAGGACCCAGGCACAGAGACCAGGCTGGGGTTTTGCTCAAGCAAAGTCCCAACGCAGAAAGCCAAAGCCAGCAAACCAGCCCCACCAATTCCTCCCACCACACAGACCCGCTTTCCCACCTTCTTTTCCCCCACCAAGACACCCCAATGCCCGGTATCCTGATGCAGGCCAGATGCTGTGGAGGATGATGCATCCAACCCGCTACCTGCCCAGCAGCGGGCACTCCCTATGTGGGAGGCAGGAGCAGAGCTGCCAGCTCCCACACCTCCCAGCCAAATCCAGCCTGCTGCGCTGGGCGAATACAAAACAGCCCCCAGGCAGCCAAATGGGAAGGAGCAAGAAGTAACAATATCGCGATGCAAGCAAGGAAGACCCATGAAATTCGGACCCTGTGGTCTCACATTTCCTTCCCCTTCTTGCACGCAGACACTTTGTTTCTCAGCGTGGGCCCAACACCAGAAAGACTTGGAGTCTAAAGAGAGGGACTATAATCACCACAGGAACCAGTGACCTCTTCATCACGGGGCCAGCCTCTGCCAAGCCAGGTATTTCCCAAGCCCTTTCATCCTCCTCAGCTCTGTACATTATCCATACAGACTACAACATCTCAGCGGAAACCACGTTTCATGAATCTCCCTGTTATCTGCAAAGGGGGGTGGAGGAAGGAATGAGCCGGAGGTCAAGAGGCACGTGGCAGGCAGCAGGATGTCAGGACAGGCGCGGAGCATCCCTTTCAGGACTGTCATGAGAGTGCAGATGAGATACAGGAGTGCTCGCTCTGAACACAATACCCAGAGCTGCTGCATATAAAGCCCATGAGACATAACCAAATTGAGGGCACTCCTTCTTGAGGCAGTGCTGGGGGGTGGATACAGAATCCCAATTTTTGCCTGATGGTATTTTTAAACGCAGGAGAAGACCATATGCTAAAATGGGGCATTTAAAGAGAAAAGCTGATGCATCCACACACATACCCCCTCCCCAAGGGTTATCTGGCCACCACTGCTATTCAGGTATCTGGGACAGGTCCAGAAAGGCTATCCCATTTATGAGCACACATCTCCCTTCTGCTGCTCCCCCCGCTCACTGCAGAAGCATGCTGCTAACCAGGCTCCTCAGCCAGCCACGCTTCAGTGTCAAATCCAAACCCCCTCACAGGAAGCCTGCCTTCTCCCTGCTCAGCTCCCTTCTCCCTGCACAGTAGCTAGTCAGGAAGGGACCTCCACCACCCGCTGCCTGCCTCCAGCCTCTCTGCCACCAGCACGCCTCTTCTGTCACGGATGCTGCTTCTTCCCAGCAGGGCCCGAGAGGCAGTAGCTGAAGAGCAGCTCATTAGCCCTGACGCAAGAGAAACGCTGACTCGTTATTACAGCAACCCACAGCCGTAACTGCCGAGAGGGGCAGCACAGCCGCAGGCGGAGTGCCAGCACTCTGACCAGTTCCCTGCACCCTGACGCCCGCCACCAGCACCCTGCAATTACCCTTCTGCTCTCCAAACTGGGGGAAAAATGACCTCCATCTGCTTTCTGTTACCTGCCGGTCACCAAAGCACACTGACTGGTACCACTGCACCGGTGTGTGGAGCGAGGGCTGCTCCTCTGCATGCACAGGTACAAGCATACACGACAACACGCTCCTCCGCTGCTCCCAGCAGGACACAGGGCTCATCCACACTGCCACTGCTACAGGGAGAAGCCAGCTGATTTGTTCTGGCTTTTGACCCATTAAGTTGTAACTAAATCATCCTCCACGTTTTACAGACAAAAGACTTGGACGTCAGCAAAAAAATGACCTCTCCAAGGTCATGCGGGGACTCGGCAGCAGAGACGTGACCAGAACTCAGTCACAATGGCTCGAAAGCTGCAGGGCTGCGCTGGCTGCCCGGGAGAGGGCTGGGGAAGGGAAATGCTGGCGGACAGCAGGATCTCTGAGGATCTCTCCTCCTAATCTGTCCTGCCGCCCGGCAGGGACAATTCAGTTCTGCTCCTCTGGCTATGCCAGCAATCCTCCCAGTGCAAACAGCACAGGCAGGGAGAAGGTCCAAATTACATAGTCCAGCATCTGCTGCAAAGAGACCAGTGCTGCTCAAATCCCTTCACCATCCTCAGGCAACTTTTCAGCTCAAATCTGTATCACCTGGCTCCCCCTCAGAGGCCAAGGTAGTGCCTGCACAGGTTCCCAAGACAGTTACAGGCCTCTTCAAAGCAATGCTCAGCAGAGAAGGGGGTGAGGTCTGCTAGGAAAAAGTAGCAAAGCAAGAAACCCCAAACCCAAAGATTAGCATGGACAATTACGTCCCTCCTGAGATCCTGCTCGCTTCCTGCTCTCCTCCTTCATTACTTGCCAAGCAGGCTCAGGGAGGGTCCGGCTCTCAGCCACCCAGATCTTCCCAACCCTCCCCAGCTGCCAGGTCTGGGCAAACACCTCCCATATCTCTTAACAATGCTCAGCTACTGTAATAACAAGTATCTTTACCCCCTCAAAGAGAAGCCGAAGCCTGAGATGGGTAAAAGATCCAAACCAGATGGCTCAACCCTAACCTGATGTTGGTTAGGTCCTATGACACCAATAAGGTCTGTGCAACATAAAAAAAACTACAGAAGCGTTTATCAGCTCCCAAATCACTTCCTCTGCATGGGTATCCAGACCACCAGACCCCCAGTAAATGGTTTTCTGCTCTCCATCCAAAGGAGAGGCTTGTTTCCTTCTCAGACACCCCTATCACCTACACTAAGAGGCTGAAGAGCTGCAGTCAGTGTGAGCTCTGACACTGATTTCCCACAAACCATGTGGAAACAAATGCTTGAAATACATTTTTAGTGTATAAACAACCATGGTTTTGGTGAAGCTCAGCTGGGGTGCCCCTGTAACTTCATATAGTTGAAAAGGGATGAAGACTTCCAGCATCACCGAGCTGCAAAAGGAACACCCATGGGACAAAAATCACCTACTCCAAAATCAGAGCATTAACTGAGTGAGACAGCTCCCTAGCTTTAACTTCACACCACACACTAAATTAGTACCTTAATGCTGACATTCAGTCTCTTCCAGACAGAAGAGGAGCAGAGCTGACCGAGCAGGACTGCGACGCTAGCTGAAGACACGATCACTACTGGGACCAGCACTGTGCCTGGCAAAAGCACCTTCCAGAGATCTGCTTGGAAAAGGGTCCAGGTCTCTTCTCCGAGCACCGGAGATGCCAACGGGGTTCTGAGGAATGCATCTGGTCAGCCTGACCAGAAAAAACCCGAGATCTCTCCAAACAGACAGTCTTGCGAATGCAACACTCATATATGCGCAGGCACATGAGGAATAACTGTAAGGTCACGGCTGTTTTTTCTCCCATCCACTTATCAGTGCTTGCACTGGAAAGAACAAACACTGGGTGTTCTCTACCATTAACTCCTCCCCCCATCTCCAAAATGGACAAGCAGCAAAGCACTACTGCTCCAACCATAAGCCCTAACACTGCTATTCACGCACCTGACGAAAAGCTGCGGAGAAAGTACAAGGCACCTTAAAGGTGCCCGATTACTGTTCCCGTGAAGCAGCTGGTGACCCAGCTCTCCACCTCACATCCTTTAATCACCAGTAAGCCTCAAGTGACACCACTGGAAGTCTCCAGCCTTCCAGAAGACCAACCCAGTCTAGGCCCAATGATCATAGTCACCCTTCCCAAACTGTTCTTTAAGCTACTGGATATTGAACAGGCACTAGAATTTCAGACACGGTCAAGCAAAATTAACATGTGTCAGGGACTCTTGCTGAAATACAGGAACCATTTTGGTGTGGCCTAGAAGCCAACTGGATCCCACGCTGTGGAAATCAATACAGGATGGCATTTCCCTCTGACAGGGTCATCACACACTGCTCTGCAACACGCTTTTCTAAGTGCGCATCAAGGGCAGGCAGTCTCAGACATCACCACGAAGCTTTGCCTAAGGACAGCTCAATAAGCAGTGAGCAAGACACTACAGAGGAGAACCCATTACTGGAGCAGAAATCCAGCCTCTCCATGAAAGAGGATCCCACCCACCCCCCAAAAGCCCCAGTATTATGGGTCTGCCCTGTAACATCAGGCAGGGATGCCATAAAACGCCACAACTGAAAATTGCGAGGCACTCTCCACCTTAGGGCTGTGGGCAGAGGGCCAAGCAGGGGGTCTGTAGGATACACAAGGCAGCACAGTGAAGACAAAATAATTAAATCTCTTAACTGAATCAGAAATCATCAGACTCACAGTCTGAGATGTTCCCCCCTCTGGTCCAGTCTATTTGATTGTTTTTAATCAAACACACAGCTTTTCCAGTCACCCTCAAACTCCATCCTTGCTTGGTTCCACTTCTCTGCTGTTATTTAGATCAACTCCGATTTCAGTTCCAACTGAAGTCAAGAGGGTTGTCCACCTGTAATCTGCACCATCTCTTCCAAATCGTATTCACAGTTGCACTTACAGGTTTAATTTTACATTTTAAAAACAAGGGTCACTTAGAGCAAATTCCTCCCCTACAGAGCATGCAAATGTCACCTCTGTCATTCTCCAACTAAAAAGGGGGAGTTAGAAGAATTCACCCAAGTTTGGGAAGCCACAAGAAATCAGTCCCCCTTTTGTTCAGCTCAGTGCAGGACTGTCTGCAGTGGCAGAAGATTTCTGAGCACTCAGAAGATGCATTAGATCATATTAGGTATTCCCCCGAGCTCTCAAGGTTTAGCTGAGAAGTGAAATTTAATATGATTACAGCCAGCAAAGTCTCATGCTTTGTCATCTGAGCACATGCTGGAGACACCTCCGTGATTCGCTTTTCTGTCTGGTTGGGTGGGATCTCATGCACAAATATCCTATCACTTCTGTTTCAGTCAGAGTAAAACCTCCCAACAACATTTTTGGGATGCACTTCTCCACATTTCAGTATCTACTGCTACAGTCAAATAACTTCTCAGCATCATGCATACTGGTGTCACTCTTCACACTTAAATCTTTGCTTTGTTTTTTTACCTTTACTTGCCCCCTTGCACAGCCTTGTAGCTGACTTGTCAACGTGAGCCAGTCTGGAGATACACAGGTAGGGCAAAGTGCTTCAGTCACTCCTTTAAATGTCTCTTCTCACACTAGATGAGGCCAAGAGCATTGCTATTTGTTATTATGGTCAAGTCTTTATTTTCAGTAGGCTTGTTCTGTGAGGCTGGGAGAGCTGACATAAACAGACATTGCTCCCAAGCTATGCTGACTTTGTGACTATTTAGAAGGGTTACAGTAAAGGTATAAAATTATTGTAGTGAGAATCCTAAGTGTCTTGTGGGAATAAACTCAGTGCTTCTTTTGCAACACTTAATACAAAAAAATGGAGTATCTGAATTTGGAGAATCTGAAGAAATTAATTTCCTATAGTTTGAAGTGAAGTGAATGCTGGCTTATAAGTTCTCTCTATTTCATTCCATCACTAGCTTCATCGTCCGTAAGTGCGCAAACCAGTCAGTTTGGTAACTAACATTCAGTAAAATAATAATCACTCATTTGCACCACTGACCAGAAGCTTTCAAAAGCACAGTTATAAAGAGGAAAGAAAAAATAAAAGCAGAGTGAATTTAGTGTGAAGGCTGAATATGTATTACAAATAATCTGCAGAGGGATAGTGCTACCTATGTATTTAGCAATGTACCCACCTTCTGGCAGCACCTCCGAGTTACCAGGCAGGTTAAAACACCCATCTCCTCACACACCTTTTCTCTTACTTTCCCATCAACAAAACTCTACCCTTTCCTCATTTTTGTGGCTTTTCCAATTCCATACTTGTTTCCCCACATGTTTAGTCAGGAAAAACTCACCTCTTTTCTCAGTGTTTTAGACTTCTTAAAACCTAACATATCTAGCCCTAAAAATCCTCTGTTCTCTCCACACATGCATCCAGCAGCCAAGTCAAAAAAGTCAAATGACTACCAGGAAAGGAGAAGAGATAAGCAGCCCCCTGCACCCTCCCTATTGCCGACGGATCCCTTCCAGCACGCAGCCATGACCTGCAGACTGCAGAGTCACTCTGCAGGAGCACGGCACACGCCGCCGCTCAGCTGGAAAAACGTGCTCAGCAGTGTGCTTGGGGCGCACTCTGCTTCCTCCCACCACCCCCCGAGCCTCTGGGGCTGCACCCCCATACCTGCGTAGGGAAGAACGGAGCAGCACTGGGCTCCCACCTGCACGCCGCCCCCCACCCAGGCTTATGCACTGGCACCCAACGGGAAGGACACGCAGCACGTTTCCACCCCCCACCCCCCCTCCCCGGCTTTCCAATCACGGTTTAACTCTGGCTCGTGTGTCAAGGACACGTGAGGTTCACAAGCCCCATCCAAGCCCCCGTTTCTCCCCTTTGCCCCCTTGGCTATCACTCTCACCGTCACCAAGGGATCTCTGCAGAGCCTGACAGCAACCGAGCAAGGATCACTGTGGAGCACCAGAGATGCTTCTCCTCCAGCACCCTCCTTGTGGGGCAGGGATGCCTCTCCTGGGCCCCAGCCGAGGCCAGGGCCACTTCAGGGAGCAAGTCAGGAGTGCAGAGAAGCACCTGCAGGCATGTGGCCAGGTCACAGGCCAGCTCCGCCTGCTAAAGCAGCAGGTTGCAGACTCTGTTTCCAGCCACTTCAAGGGGTGCCCGGCAGGAAGCGAACGTGCTTCCCCAGGACAGCAGGTCAGGGCAAGCTGCACCTGCCAGCACATTGTGCGTGCCACGCACGCTTCAGAGGGAACCAGAATACCATCTTCTAGATCAAGGAAAGAAAGGGTGCCTGTGTCACTTCTGATGCCACCTGAACCAGACTGAGCAGCACTGACATGACCTGTGTCACACCAACAGCCACCTCCATTGACCATTTCTAAAGCAAATGGAGGCTTCCGCCTCATCTGTCGTGCCAGAGCATCCAACCCAGCCAGGGCCACCATGGTCACCTCCCACACACTATCAGAGCCCCAAGCTATCCGCTGCAGAGATCTCTACCAATCCTTCTGACTTGTGACCATGTAAAGGAACAGGATGATTCAAACCCAAAAAAACAAAAATAAAATCACAACCACCGCAGAGTACTGAAGCCTGCTGCGCATTCCTGTACAGTGCTGCAACACATGGAAGTGTCAAGGCAAACTGCTGCTCCTAAGTCAGCTTTGCTCCAGAAGGACACTGAAGGTAAACCACTGATAAGGCAGGTATTAAATCAGCCAGTTCACAGCCCCTCCTCCCTCTCTCCTTGTACGTCACAGCAGAATATCCCCCGGCACATGTAGCTTTAATGCTGCGGGAAGAGCTCTTGATCCTGGCAAAATCCATAGCGAGTGTCACACCAAAGCTGGGCTGGACAACTTGCTAAGGATGGCTCTGGCAGCCCGATGCAGTACTGAAACCAGCAGAGCCACAACACGTCACACGCCAATTTGTTCAGAAAAGGCAACCCACCCAGGCCTGCCCACAGAAGACCCCCAAACTGTCACACACACATATGCTCTGACAGATGAAAGTTCAGTTAGAAGGATCTTCTGGAAACCTGCAGTTACAGGATGAGCCTCTGTTTAGAAACATGTTGACACTTGACTTGACCACCATTTCCACAACCCTTCCTCAAAAAAACGTGCATCTTGCACAGTGTTAGAACTGCCATCAGCAAACCTATTTTCACCAAATGCCTTGTGCCAGTTTTTACTCTGTGGCTCTGAGACCTTCACAAGCGCACCCACTTCTCCTTTCAGCCAAGCAATCCAGACTGACCCTGACCTGGGACTCTCCCCAGAAAGAAGTCTGGCAACTGATTTATTCAAGGCCAAATTCAGTTCCCGTTTGTTCTGATCACCAATTATTGTTGCCTAAATACACAAGTAGCTGCTTTAAGTTCTCACAGCACTGCATTAACTTCTCTAAAGCCTTTCTTTTACCTCTCCTCTGACCTGCTCAAGTCACGCAGCTGTATCATTTGCTACTAGATATTCAGATTAGCCAGTTATTTCAATGCAAGGAGAAAAGTCTCCCAACTCCACTCAGAGATCACTAACAAGGACCTGGACCTGCAGAATGAGTCTGGAACTAAAGCAGGTCTCAAGCAAAGAAAGGGACAAATGCAGAACTGGCCATGCCAGAGAGCACCCAGAACTTTACCCAACCCCAGGAGATGACTTCCAGCCCATGCAAAGCTCCACCCAGATGGCATTACCACCATGAGAGATCCCAGCAGGTATCACCAAGGCTGCACCACCACCTCTTTCCCCAAGCTCCCTGTGCGCACAGCAAGCCAGGGATGTGAAAGAGCCAGCAGCACGGAGACTTAAGCCGTTGGTAGGAAGTCAACAAAGGTTCCAATGCCAAAACGATCAGAGGATAAATAACATATTAAAGACCATAATGTAAATGGGTATCATGGTTGGGAATGAACAAAGCTCACCACTCCCAACTGGACTTAAGGTAAGAGCAGAGCCAAAAGCCTTCCCAGCTCTCCTATCGGTTATCTGCCAGATCTGCAGCGAGGTCACTGTACCTCTGTTTACCTGGTTCCTGAGATGGGAGCAGAGCTCCTCCGAGAGGTGCACCACCATAAAGGACACCACAGACCTCTGGCAGTATTCAAGCCTACTTAAGTTTTCATTAAGATTTTTTTTTAAAGCCTTTCTGTTTGCAGCTGTAGTAAGGATTAAAACATTCAACCTGGTCTAGACAGCACAGCTTTCTACTAAAATGCACATTCCTTATTTAGCCAAACAAGCACTGCCACTGAGGTGCTGTCGGAGATACATTACAAAGTAGTTTCAAGTATGCAAAGAGCAACCTAACTCTATCCAAATCGGCATTTGGCGTTCCCCTGAGGATAATTTCACACTATTCAAGCACAGCGAAAGGATCAGGTGTCATAATCTGGAAGGGAGAGCAGAGCATTGCAGCCCCAGTGCCCCCATTCCCAGCCCAGCTTTTTGCACTTTGTCTTCACATCTGACCCAAGTCTTTCTGCTGCCCAGTCCAGTGATCCCAGACGCAACCCTGGTGGAAACCCCCATGGCACCACAGGCAATAAACAGCTTAAAAGAAGAGCTGTGAGGGTAAGGAGGTGGTCAGTGAGAATCCTCCAGCGATGCCTTGGACCTGGCAATCTGGAACCGGAGGTCGCAGCAGAAGTGAGCGCTGAAGCCCAGCAACCAGGGCCAGTGAGTCAGCTCTCAGGAGCTGCGCCGCATTCCCCAGCCTTCCCGAAACAAACAGTGCAGAGCAGGGCAAAGGTCCAGCACAAAGCTGAAGGGCAAAGGTATGCAGGGGAGGGAAAACACTAAGCTTCACAGTTTTTTGGAGCAGCAAGTTCCAGTTACCCTCATCCTCCCCGACAAAACGGGAAGAGTTACTCAAACGTGAGTTGTGGGATCGGAACAAAACAGTATTTCAGAGAGGAAACTTGGGGCGGGGCGGGAGCACTCCTGCTGCGATAGCAGCTCTGTTGCAACAAACAGCCAGGAGAGCTCCACAATTACAAGCCACGACAGAGCAAGAATTGCCCAACACTTTGGAAATAGGTGTGCACAGCACTACCGAGCTGGATACCCAAGCAGGCAGATGCGCACGTCTACTCTGAATGCAAAGAAATGCCAAAGGTAAAATAAGCTTCCCATACATCTTATCTCCTGTACTGGAGGCTGGTTTCAAGGAAAGCCCCATGGGGAGTTAGTCAGCAAAGGGTGAGAAGCTAATGAATCTTCCCCTGCCTTCTCCTCAGTACCAGTAGCCAACCTAGTGTCTGTTCTGGCATAAAGCAACACACGCTCTCTCTGAACAATAGTCAGCTAACCTCTGGTGCTTGCTGCTAGCAACTAAGGTGTGCCTTCTGGAAAGCACTGCCTATCCGCCCAGTGCATTTGCCAAACGGCAAGCAAGAAACTCTACTCAAGAAATTAAAACACCTCCTGCATCTCCACTAGGAAATACGCCGCTTTCTCCTGGCCGAGCGTTTGCAATGAGAACGAAAACCGGCATTAAACTTAGTGCAGGCAAAGCTCGGCAATTGCAGTGCCAGTGATTAAAACCTGCGTGTTCTTACTTCCAAGATGTAAATAGCTTTAAAAATTAAGAAGTGCCAAGTGCCTTGATGCAACATTTCTTGAAATAAATCCAGCAGGTTTTCAAAACGGGGTGCTGTTAACACCTGTCTGCACCAATGCTTGCATCAGCACCAGCCCTGGTGCAGGGCACAGCGGAGGAGTACAGCATGTTCCAGAAGGTCGAGCTGTCTTAACGGCAAGCCACACTTCTGCTCTATAGAAGAATTTGAGAAAATACTTTGGATTTGGTTTATAGCCAAAAGTGTAAAGCTGGTTTTGCCAGAAAATGTTTCCTTTGCTACTGCAGACACACACACTACCATCATGCCTTCGCCAGTCAGGCTGCTGGCTGCATTTATTTACATGATAAGAAGAGAACGTATAATAACGAGGGGACAGTCACACAGACCTCATTACTAGATCATTAGAGAGTAAAAATGAGGCATCATTACCAGCTCTGCCAGCGTCCCTCACAAGCAGTAAGCCGTGTCAAGTACAAGCCTTGCCACATAGGACAGGACCGCGTGTTATCTCAGGGCTCAAAGGATCCCCCCTGCTCTCCTGTACCCTGACTCTGAAACACACACGAATAGAACCATAACACACATCTTGTCAGGACACCAGGAAAATGTTCTGCTGTGCCAATCCAGTTGAGCCTCAGCCTCTGCTTACAGCATCAGCAGTATCACTGTTGTCTAACTCGATCTAATGGTTGCTCCACTTACTGTCACGTCGTTGCGCTTTTGGGAGGAGGGGTTAAGCAGCAAGGAGAGGCTTTGCTTCAATAGTCCTCCTTCCTGAAAAAGCAGAAACATTGACTCAAACATCCTATTACAGACCTCACTGCCACCCTCGAGCGTAAAAATGCTGCAGCAGGTAGGCAAGACACCAGCTTCTGAAGATAAATCCTAATCTGTCAAAAAAGGACAATGTTCTTCAGTCCCTACCTCAGCCCCCCGAATGCATTTAACTTTCCCAGCTGCAGTGAGTCAAACAGTTCAAAACCACCAGAGGTACATTTGTTAAGCTCTTCCCTACCCATATTCTGACACAGACAGCAGAAACTCACAGAGATCTTGAAGGAGGCTCTGTTTATTCTGAGCAAGAGCTCCAGTGCCTTTACTTTTATCAGCACCAGTTCCAACACAGACCATTATAGAATGGGTGAACACCTAAGGAGTAGGTCTTGTCCATTAAATCTCCTCTACAGGTCCATAATTAATATAATTATTATAAAAAATTAGGGCTTTCAAAGCCTGTAAAACAAGTCATAGAGGGATCCCTTTATCTTTACAGAGCTGTCCTCACTAGGCTCCTTGGTCTCCTCACTACCTCTGGCAGGATCAGGGCTGGAAACTTTAGTATCTCCAGAAGACAAGCACTGCTCTGGATCACTGCTGTATCGTGTGCCATGCTAAGCTTTGCTGAAAAACCAAAAAACATCCAGCAGTGACTTTCCAGAGTTTAAAAGCCCTCAGTCTGCTTCAAGCGTACAAAGGAGTCACTTTCCTTAGGCGAACCTCCTGGAGGTCACTTCAACAAGACAACTCACCTCACCACACCACCTTTCACACAAACTCATGCTCCAAATCTCTTTTTGTAAGTATTTGCCAAAAGAAATCCTCCACCCAAAGCAGCAAAGAACAGGAGCCTGCAAACTCTACAAGAAGGTACTTAGGTGAAGGGCCGCCAGGCACGGTCAGCTGCCAGCCTGCCTCTTGTGGGAGTTTGCCAGCCATGTTTATTTTACACGTTTTCTCTTCTGCTAACAAACAAGCAGCAAAAGAAACAATGCCCCAAGAGAGGAGAGCCAAGCAGCAGTGTCTGGGGCACTGCAGGAACCAGTCGCTGCTGCCAAGCATCCCAAAACACACTACTAACCAATTCCATTATTTAAACACCTTTGGGACTCCCAGGACAACTGTGCCGGGCCCAAAATTCTGAGTGTCGCAGCATTAATCCCTTGCCTTACCATAGGGTGGACATGCTACTGACACACTCTCCCTCAAAAAGTCCTGTCAGGAGTTGCAAGGGCTCTCTCCTTGTGCTGGGCAGCCTGTCTTGCTGGCTCCTGCCTCAGTTGCTCGCTCCGACGAGTCACCCACCTTTGCGACAGGCCTGGTAACGAATCTGGACACGCCTCAGATGTAAGCCCCAAACAGGAATGTTCAATCTTGTGGTTTTGCATCTTTTGGTTTATTTCTAGGGACTGTTACCTGAGAAGGTTGTGTGATTGAGCGAGGCTTCCACACAAAGGAGTGATGTGACCAGTTTTACGCCATACCACAAGAGGCAAATGCAGACAGCCACGCTGTCCTGGATTTCGTTAAGCTTTGCTTATGTGCATACAGTGACAAACCACCAAACAACCCAAACATGGACTTTTACCTGGCACAATTAACTTCTCCTCTATACTCCCCATTAAGACGACAGCTTTCCAGGTGGAAATTGCAGAGCTGTCCATCTTTCAAAGATCAATACCTCTGATGAATCATCATGCCAGGCAGTAACAGTTCTTGCAAAACACTAGCACATACAGTAACTGGGAATCTGATGTCATATCTGGCAGTGTGATTTTAGAGTTAAGAGGCAGGCCGGAAAAAATTAAGTCTTTCCCAAACAAGACGCTTCGGGAAAACTTCTGCGTTTTCCTCATGGCACCGACTGACTCGAAGCAGGTACGAGCGAAGCGCCGCTGGTAAAATCAGCCCCTATCCCAACTTCCGAGGAAATGGTGTTCTGCAATTTCAGCCTTTGCTGACGACAGCAGCGGGTTACAAACGCGATTTGGACAGCGTCGCCCAGTCGCTGGACGCTGCCCCTCCGCTTCCCCACGCGACTCCCTTTTGGGGACACCCCCCCCCCCCCGGCCGCGCACGCTTAGCTGCTGACAACCTCCACCCGCGGTGGCAGCCTGCAGGGGCAGAGCCGCGCTCGGCCGCAGCCCCCGGCCCCGCCGCCCCGGCCGCCGCCATGAGTCGGCAGAGAAAGGCGGCGCGGCCTGCACGACGGGGGGAGCCGCCGCCGCGCACACGTGGGCAGCGCCGGGAAAGGGCCGGGAAAGGGCCTCCCCCGCCGCCTTCCCCGGGGTGGGGGGGGGGGGGGGGGCGGTGGCGGGGAGCGACGGGGGCCGGGCCGCGCTCCCGGGGGAAGCCGCACGCTGGCGGCGCCCGGAGAAGCGACCACGTTGCCTGCGCTGCGCTGCGGCGGAATGCTGGGAGCGGGGGGGGGGAACGGGGACCGGGGGGGTGGGCGGGGGGGGGCGATCGCCGCGTGCCCGCCGCCACGGCCCGGTCGCCTCGCGCCTTCGGCCGCCGCACGCCCAGGCCCACCGGGCCCTCAGCGCCCCCCGCCTCACCTCACACACCACCCCCCGCCCCCGCCTCATGGCCGCTGCCCGGGCCGGGCCGCGCTCCCCTCCCCCGCACACGCGCTCCCCGCCTCATGGCCACAGACGGCGCCGCCGCTTCCTACTTCCAGCGACCCCCCCCCCCGCGCGCACACACACACACACACACACACACACACACACACACACCCCCGCCGCCCCCCGTCCCCGCGCCGCGCTCCCCTCACGCCGGCCGCGGCCCCGCTCCCCGGCAGGCCGCAGGCGCGGCGCCGTCCCCACGCCGTGCCGCATGGCGCGGCCGGCCGGGGCGCGGTCGGCGGCGCAATCCCCCCCCCCCCCCCCCCCCGCCATCCCCCGGCACCCACCTGGAGGCGACTGCCCGTTCACCGCCGGCGCGGCGGCGTTGGCGTTCTTCGTCCAGGGGTTCACCTTGGGCGGCGGGGCCTCGATGAACTCCCGGCGCCCCGCGCCGCCCGCCTCGCCGCCGTCCTCCGCCTCGCCGCCCGCCCGCAGCAGGCTCTCCTTCTCCTGGTTGTTGCTCTCCTCCTTCTGCTGCTTGGCGCTGGGCGGCCGCGGCGCCGCGGGACCGCCGTCGGGGCCCATGGGCGGCTCGCCCTTCTCCCGGCCGCCGTCCTGCGGCGGCTTCAGCACCAGGGCGCGCTCCTCGGCGGGCAGCAGCGGGGCGCCGGGCAGCAGCGCCTCCACCTGCGTCGCCATCTGCGCGCCCCCGCCCCGCTCGGGGAACTCCCCGAGCCCCGCCGCCGCCGCGCTGCCCGCCCCCCTCCCCCCCTTCCCCTCAACCGCCGCCGCAATATGGAGACGCGCGGGGACCACGCGACTGACGCGGGGGCGCGCGCGCCGCGCCGGCCCCGCGCGCGCCGCCGGCGAGGGGAGGGGCGGGGCGGGGCGGGGCGCGCCCCCGCGGGCCGGCCGGCGGCGCGCACGTGCCTGATGCAACGCCCGGCTGCGCGGGAGGCGGCGGGTGGGGGGGGGGGGGGGGCGCGCTTAAAGGGGCCGCCGCCCCCGCCCCGCCCGCGCCGCCCCTTCAGTCCCCGTCTCTTCGCGCTTGGGGGCAAGTCCCGCCGCCCGGCTTCAGCCCCCGGCCCCTCTCCGGCTCGGGGTCTCCGGGGGCTCCCCGGTGCGGGACGGAGCCCCCGAGCCGGCACAGAAACACGAGTGGGGGGTGTGGGCCGGGAAGCAACGGCTGCCACGGGGGTGTCGCCTGCACGCTGCACCCGGGGCGGGAGGGACGGGGATGCTCGCGGGTGCCCACGCCCGGGGGTAACGGACCGGGCGGCTGCGGGTGGTTTCATCTCCGGTGGAAGGTGCAGGAAGGGACTTGGGAAATAACCCTGTCCTGGGGACCCCCCTCCTGTGTCCTGAGCCCGGCAAAACCCGCAGACCTTCATCTGAGCAGGTTAAAATATTTGATTGATCTCTAGCTGATGGGATGTCGCTCGCTCATCATCGTCACTAACGTCCCCGGTATTTGTCCCTGAATCCTTGCGGCCGGCAAGACAGCCCGAACCCTCTGTGTAAGTACACACAAATTATCCACATTTAAAAGGCAGATTGCACTGCCGATGTCATTTAGCACAACCTGTCTAATACACAGTGGCCCTTAGTTGGTGTCTTTTTTATTGGTAACAAGCCTCTCCCGGCCTTTTTCCCCATAACAGCCAGCACGCTGCTCCACTTCTGCCCAGAAAGGTTCATCTGGAAGCCCTGGCGAGTCCATGGCCCCGGGGACTCATCTGTGCAGACCCCGCAGGAGAGCCGCCAGCCTGACAAGGCACTGAAGATGCAGCTCCCAGCTGATGGCACGTGGAGAAGGATGAAAAGTCGATTTCACAGCGGAGCTGTTAGAAGGAAAGAAGAGGGTGAGCGACGAACAGGGGCTCAGCACTCCATTTGGAAAGGCGACAGCGTCACGGGCCTGGCGGATCCGCGGAGGGAGTCTCACTCAGGCTGTCAGGGATGCTGCTCCACTGAGACCATCTCGGCTCTCTGCATCCCTCAGTACCCAACCTCTTGGCTCAGAGAGCACGCTCACGTGCTGCTGCCTCCGGGATCACCAGCGTGTGCCACATCCCAAATACGTTTAAGAATTTGGCTGGTAAAATTCCAAAAGGAAGTTTATATATAACTCCAGAAGAGCCAGCAGCTGGCCTGGCTGCCTGGCTGAATACCCAGAGGGGACGTGCTGAGACCCCAGTTGCAATAACACGAGCTGTGTCCTGCACTCCTGGCCCCCTATTTGCCGGGGGTCACTGCGCTCCTCTCAAGCGCGGCTCGGGGGCTGCACAGCTCCCACCTGTTCAGGCCACCTTCCCCGCCAGCCGGGCTCGCACCGCTACCCTCTCTAGGAGCGGGTCCTTGCGTGGGGAGCGCAGCCAGTCACTGGTTGAGGAAGGTGGCTGCAGCGGGGGGACATGCAGCCCAGCGGGGTCCCTCTCCTGTCCCCCAGCCAGGGCACAGCATTCCTGCCGCTTGGTCCCTTTGGGACACTGCTCTGCCTGCCACGTGAGTGGGAAGGAGCCCGCAGTGGCCGAGAGCCAAACTGGCTCCAGAGCTGCCGGGCAGGAAGGAGCTGGGCAAGTCTCGCCCCTCACACTCACTCGGTGGCCAGCCAGGCCAAACCTAGTCAGAATTTTAAATGTTAGAAAATAAATGCTTGGATGAAGGGGAAGAAAGGGAAGCATCCGTGCAACCTTTCTGCCATCAGCCATAGGGAGAAACAGCCTTGGCTGGTCAGCTCTCAAACACCCATCCTTCACGTGAAGGGAAGCTGAGTCTGCACCAACTCCAGCTGGTGTAAACACACTGACCGTGTCTAGCAAGCTCCATGCGCCCCACTCCTCCCTTGGTGTCCTCACCTCTGCCGGACCCATCTTCTCCTGCTCTGCTCAGCATCCACAGCACCAGGATGTTCTGCTCCTCGGCTCCAGGGACTCGCAGAGAAGCAGCCAAGAAGTCGCCGCATTTCTGCAGCAAAATTCACCAGGAAGTAATCCAGCTCTGCTTTCCCCAAATTCAATGAAAGCACCTGTCATCCCCAAGCCTGCTTCTCTGCCTCACCCTTCACCCCAGACATGTCCCCGTGCCTGCCCAGGCCATGCCAAGCGGCTCCAGGTGCTGCCCTGTGCTGGCCCTGTGCAGGCTCCAAGGAAGCAGTCTCTGGGAAAACTCCTCTGCCGAGCAGTGATTTGGACAGGAGCTCCCCACCTCCCTTGCTCGGTACAAGAGCTTACTTTTTTCTCCCTGACCAAAGTGTAGCTTGTGTATTTACCACATATGCCTGGATGCTTTGATGCTGGCCTGGAGGTTTAAAGACACTTTGATGGTGGCTGTTAACTTCTTTGAGCATCTCTGGGTCTTGCTTGGCCCAGAATATCCCGTTTCATTTCTGCCGGTGTGGCAACCTCACCCGGAGTCCTGACCCTCCCTTTGGGAACAGCTTTAATTCAGTGGCCTGGAGCAAGGGATGTGCGTGGTGGGGAAGCACAAAGCAGCTGATGTGGCTGATAGACCCCTTAGCTCCACCATCCTGTTTGGGTGTTCCTCAGTCCCTCTCTCAGGTTCTACTTCCCTAATTTTGTCTGGTGCTGGGGAGAGGAGATCACCATTATACATGTTTCCTACAGTCTAGTCTGGTCCTGAGGGCCGAATGCCCATCACCAGCTGCAGCACACTCCTGATCACGTCTCTTTTCCCTGCATCCAGGGGCTCTGCCGACCTCGCAGCCAGCTGGGATCAAGAGCACACTTCCAAAGGGAATCTTCTCCTCTCCCCAGCACCTCCAGACCAGCTTGCTCACTGCCGGCTGGTCATGCTGTTCCCTGGTGGGTTGAGTAAAGCCCAAGCTTTACATGCGCACAGCAGAATAGTAAAGCTCAGGCACCTTTAACGCTTTGCAAAAGAGAAAGGGGATTTTGCCAAGAAAAGCCCAAACTTCCTATCCTGAGTCATATGCTTTGACTTATTTATTTAGTTATTGCTGGTCCATGAATCCTGCCAGGCAGGAATATTGTCATGGATGATGCGCTTAAGGTTGGGCAAATGTTCCTGCAGCAGCCCTGCAGTGCCACCCTCCAGTGAAGCTGCCCCAGAGGGGTGTCACAGTCCTGCTCCCGAGGGACTTGCAAATGCAGCGTGACCAACCAACTGCAGGGCTACCTCTGCCACCCACGGGGGAAAAGCTTTTCGAAGGGCACTCAGAGCTCATTCCTAGAAGAGAGACATCTTCTCTTCGAGAAGAGGGTAGCATGATGGTGCGGAACCATTCCCGCAACTCTGGGACACCAGTTACAATTCTAAGATTGAACTGGGAATTTTCAATTTCAGAAAACCTGGAAGCTTCCCAATGAAAAATACCCAGCTTGCCCTAAGGATGAATCCTCATCAGGAAACCCTAACCCAACCATTTCTGTTTGGATCAGGTTCTCTCCCACAAAGTGGTGGAAGCCCAAATGCGAGTCCCAGTTTGCAGCCCCAGCAGCGAGTGAGGCCAAGGACAGGCTGCCAGCAAGTCCCTGTCACCCTGCCATGGCAGGTGCCTCCCAACCCCAGCAGACACCTATTAGTGGCACACTGTGGCCATCACAAAGGACTCAAGTACTTTTAAAATGAAACACCTGAACCTTTTATTCTGCTACCCCAAATACTGACATTTCAACCCGCTTTAGCTCAGAACCAGAAGAAAGCGCCCATTCCTGCAGTTTCTGCCAGAGAGACCTCCCCCAAATCTCCTTCTTTAACCCAGATTTTAACCTCTCCTTGCTCCAGGTTTTTAACCCTAGAGCTCACACCCCTGCTCTGGGGAGAGGGGCCATGCACGAAAGCACAACACGCAGCCAGGGCAGGAAACTCTCCACTTCCCCTGCGAGGGCAAGGGGATGAGAACCCGTCGAGTACTCATGGACAGCCCTGTAGGCTTTTTCTGTCTGCGGCTGTGTGATCCAGAGAGATGGAAGATACTCCCTGGCTCTGAGATAAATGCAGTTGGACCCTTCTAGCAAAGCATATGAACAATCAGCATGAAGAGTGAATGCATTCACACTAATAAGTAATTTTCAACCTGTGTAATAAAACAGCAGACACTAACGAGTTCCATTACATCCCCATTAAAAAGTGCTTTCACTTAGCAGGACTCCACGGCCCAGGGGCTCGGTGGTTTGGTGTTGCAGCCCAGCCGAAGGCACCGTGCTGGTCCGGGCACTCATGCCATGTGTGGGGTAGAAACCAGCTCCCATCATCTCTGCAGAGCTGCTGGCCCCTCGCCGCTTCCACCCATCTGCTGCCCACTGGGAAGTGGTGTTGCAAACATGTTTGTGTTGAGAATGCACCGCATGGATTTTCCTGGTATTAAGAAGTTAAATTTAAATGAGAGTAAATATCCCATAATTAAAAATGTGAAGTCTGCTATGCAGTTTTTGCATGTTTTTAATAAATGGATTGGAGGCAGGGAATGATACATAACTGCTTTTATCATCACAAGTTTTTCCTCCAAAAGCCACAGTTCTTGTAGGACTCTCCCAAAGCCCATAAATAACCCTGTTTGCTCAAGAAAAATTCTGAAAACACCCCCATTTCCTAGTTATTGATGACATTGGCTGTAGAAAGCAATACCTCCTCTAGACCAGAATTTCCCACCTTGTATATTTTGCTGTAGATATATAGTAGCCCAAGGTTGCTTAACATGTCCCCTAAATCATTTCAATTTCCAGGTGCTCATGAAAACATGGCATAAGTTGACCACTGAGGCTGATATTTTCTTCGATGGATATTTACCCTCCGTGACACCCCTCTGCCATCAGAAATTTCAGCAAAATTATTTCAGACACTTTGGCAAAGAGAAATGAGGTATAAATGCTCTAGCATCCTTCTCCAAAATGCCTTAAGCTCTCTGTGCTTCAGAGGAGACGTCCTGCATCCCTCCCAGGTCCTGGACTGCCCACAGCAGCCCTAGAAGCTCCTGGCTCAGCCCAGCCAGGCATGTGTCACTCCTACGGAGAAACGAAGCATGCTGGCAATGTGCTGCGAGTCCTGGGAGTTCGTGTTTCTCTACCATCAGCACCTCACACCAGAGCTGGCTGGGGACATACATCTTTCTGACTCGTGCCTAATGTGCGGGGAGGCACCATCCAGCAGCTGCTCTACAGAGCTCAATTAATTCAAGTGGTGGCAGCTTGTGCAGGTGCCCTAAAAGCTCCCAAAGACTCAAGGTGAGAATCAATAAGATTTACGGGTGGAATTGCTGGGATATTTTCCTCTAAGTGCCTAAGGATAATTAACAGCCAAAAGACTTGAAATCAACCACCAAAGTTATGAAATACTAAATCAGAGGCAGCTCCCAGAAGCTTCGTTTGCTCCCTTTGCAGGTTGTACGTTCGTGATAAAACCATCAGGCACGCACGGCTGCAAATTCTCTCTTTTCCCATGGGACTCCTGCTCCTTTCAGTGGCTGGCAGTTATTTAAGTATTGTTTTACCCCTCTGCAGTTAAAGCAAAGCCCTGGGCTTTGCCATTCAGATCCTAGGCTGACCCCCAGCACAATTAAATTGCTGCTGGGTGAGAAGAAAAGTTAAAAGCTTCTTGTTTTGTCTGCAAGAGTTCTGACTTCTGTCCCCAACTTTTGAGGGCACCGGGTATCCTACCTCAATGCTTTCCTTCCCACTTTTGCAGCCACATTGACTCTGGTGCCTGGCTCAAGCAGCCAGCAGCGCGGGTTCCAATGGGCATCCCAGGGGTACCAGAGGAGGAGGAACCAGCCAGGAACCCCATCAGGAGCCAGTCCTGAATGGTGGGGCCGAGCTGCCTGACCAGCTCTCCCACACAGTGCTCAGCTCTCCTCCCATCACCCGCAGGGCAGGGTCTACACACACCCGCCTACCCCAAGCACCAGCCACCACCCACACGGCGAAGGTCCCCAGAAAGGGACAGCACATCTCTCTATGACCGAGAGCTGCATCGTGCACATAAGCAAAGGGGCCAAAGAAAGGGCAGCTCCATGCCTGGCTCTGCCTGACCCCCAGGTGTGACTAAACTCCCTTTAACTGCAGGGATGTGCTGCATGGGGCTGTCATGCTCCCAGTGCCACGAGGATCCTCCTGCACTGCACATGTTTCTGCTCCCATCCCTGCTCCCATTGCAGGGAGGTTTCTGTGCTGAGCTGTTTTTCCTGGCTTTCCTCTCCACACTGTCTTTTGGGGAGAGCTCCATCCTGCACAGACACTCCCTCACCAGCCAGCACAGCTATCCCGTGCACCCAGCACCCAGGGTGCTGGGGGGGGGTCATGGCTCCAGCCTGCCCTGAGCATCCCCTCCTCTTCACTTGTGCCCCGCAGTGACCTGGGATCTCTCGCTGTAACTCCCACCCACCCTTACTAGCTGTGTGTTTGCTTTCCCGAATATTTTGCTAGTGCAAAGGAAACATCAGCCTGCTGCATCATGAGCTGAGCCACCTCCACCTCTGAGCTGAAGGCCCGTGAAGTGGGAGAGATGATAAACTGGAAGCAAAGCAATGCCAAAGCACAGAGCAGCGCACACCGGTCCTCCCCATCCCCCGTCAGTCTGTCCTGGTGCCACCAAGTCAAGCTGGGGACAGTCCCCTTAGCCAGGACGCTGGCACCGCAACTGAGCCTATTGCAGCCTCCCAATAACACCCCGTCAGCAGCTGATCAGCGAGTCAGAGTAAAAGGGCTTCAGTAAAGTGCAGTGCCAGCACCCAGCCGTGGCCACCATTGTACAAGCACGGTCCATGGGACACAGGCGGGGGGATTAAGAGCTCTGTGTCAGCAGCAGGCCTGTGTATACAAACACGACAGCTAAAAGGGCTAATGTTCATGCTTTGTCCCCAGGGAGGTCATCAGGGATGGGAATGGTTTGTGGAGGGGTGGACGTGCAGCATCTGTGTCAGCCCTCCCTTTGGCCGAGCAGCCAGAGGGGTGACAGGGCTGGGGACAGCAGAGTGAGATTGGCCTGGGCAAGGGGAACCCCCCCCATCCCACTGCTCCCCTCCCTGCAGAGACCTGCACTGGGGATGTCAGATAATGCTGTAATGCCTGGAAGGTCGTAGGGAGCTCCCTGGATCTGTAGTGCCCCTTGGGAGAGCTGGAGAATCTCACCTGGTTCTGGAGACAGGAGGAATGAAAAGGAATCACTCCATCAGTGGTTTTAAAAAGTCAGCCTGAAGCTGTTGCTGTAGGAAAGGCTCACTGAGATCAGCAGCTGCAAAGGCATCAACCAGAGTATCTCTAATTAACCCCAGAATGTAATGCCCGCTTTCCCAGCTCCAGGGGGCAAGCAAGACTACGGGATGCTCATGAACATGCTGCTGTAAAGCATCCAGGAGGCTCCTGAATCCACTGCCATGGAGAGTCAGTGGACCAGGAGTCCAGGCTGCGAGAGCCCGTACTTAATGACTTTATTCTTGCTCTTGGCTCTTCTGCCCCTGTACTTCCCAATGAGCTCCTGAGGTTCTTGACTGCCAAGTGAGCAACGAGGGAAAAAGAGACCCACCCCAGGGACCCGAGACATCCTCTGCCTCCAACGCTGTCAGCGGAAATTAATGTGGGATGGGAAGTTTAATTGCAAAGCTGGGGAATGCAGTGGCTATGTTCTGCATTGATGTATTCATTTTTTACGATTATATCATGCAGTATCAATTGTACCAAGCAAATTAAGAAGGCCTGATGATGTTAGTTGATGGAAGTTGTTGCAGTAGTGACAATTACTGACCAGTTCCAGCCATGCTGGGTGACAGGGATCTCAGGCCAGAAATGCAGGATTTGCAGGTGGATATTTTTATGTTTTGTCTGCCTGATTTCACCGTGATATGAGAGCTTTCCCTCATCCTGCAAGAGGAACAGTGCTGACCTGTAAGGGAGCCTGACCTCCTGTCAGGCTGATTGTTAGACTTCGAAGTTAAATCATAAGTAAAATAAATGCAACGTGAAGCTGTGTGTAGTCAGAGCCAGGATTTCTCGCCTATGTTTCAGTCTGTTCAATTTTCATGCTTCTCAACTAATCCCATTTGTTTCTAAACACGTTTTCATCCGACAGCAAGCAGGGCCAGGACTTCAGTGGAAACAACAGGACGCAGAGAGGAGCTCATCCTCTTCAGAGAGAGACACCTTTCAGATTGTCTCCATCCTCAGGAAAAAAAAAAAAACAAACGGGGTAAAGCACATATTGCCCCTTTCCAGCCCTGCAAGTTGCTTTTAAGCTCCTGATCCCGCAGCAAAACCTTGTCACTGTTTCAGTAGAGTCAGCACAAGGTCAGCACAGGACCACCCTAAGGCAGCACTGAGGGCTTTCCAGCTCTCCAGAAACCCTTGGTAGCAATTAGGTCCTAAACCAAATTCACCCCACAAGTCTGCCGGGCAGGAGAGACCTCTTTACATACGAAACAGGGCTTTTTGAGCTTACTTCCAGTCTACAGCCTTATCTTATTGTTTTGTAACTCCTCTCCTAAAGATGCAAAACCAAAGCTCCTGCCAAACCAAAACATCTCCGTCGTTTATCTGAGTGGGGAGGAGCACATGATGGTGACCTGGAGCCTGGAGTGGGATGGCAGCTGGAGCCTGCAGAGCAGCTGGGGATGGTTAATGCTGGTGGGGCAGGAGACCTCCCCAGTACAACGCGAGAGAAGGACAAAAGCCACGTTAGAGGCTGCTTTTAATTTTCTCTCTTGCCTGGTGGGACAGAGTCACCAGAGAGGGGAAAACCCAGGGCAACATCAGTCCTTGTGCACACATCCTTCCCCTCCTGCACCTGCCAGATCACCAGCTCCCCCCTTCCTCTTCCCAGTGGGTCCTGAGGCAGCTTTGCCCAACATGCTCCCTCCGTGAGGCATGAGCCATCCTGCTCCATGCGGCGCTGCAAATCCTGTGCCAGAGCTGGTCGCTTCTGCAGCTGTACTGCCTTAGCTGTTAATTTAATAATTTACTTTAGTGAGCATCATTAAGGCACATTCTGCCTTTCCACACGTGGTGACAGCACGTTATGATTGCTGATAATATTGGTGGAGGCCAAAGCCGCTGGTGCTCACACTAACTGTGGGGCTTCTGGGCACGTTGTCTGCTTGATCTTCAAACACAGATACCTCCTCCCAGGGATCTCCAGCCTGTCTCCCCCTCCCTATGCTCCCTGGAGGACCAAACACTTCCATGTTGCCTCTTTTCCAAGCAGGGAACCTGATGACTGATGCAGGACCCCAACTGCTCTTTGAGGACTTTTTGGGATGGCACTGTCCTCTCACAGGGCAGTGGAAGATGCTCCCGTGGAGATCCCCCAAGCACTGCTGTTTTGGATGCTTTGCCTAGTGAAGCCATTCTCCATGCAACCCCTCTAGCAACCTCCTTGGTTGTGTGATAGCCCAAACATGAGGAAAACCCCCAGGGAAATGGCAGTGAGGTCGGATGCTCACATTTAAACATTTTCTAATGCACTGCATAACCCTTTTCAGCCCTTCTTGAAGGTCTGCTGGCTGCTGGCGGGCAGTCCTGCCCCTTCATCCTACTCCCAGGGACAGGACAGGGCTTGGAGCTGGCTCCTGGCCCGGACCTGTCCCAGCAGCAGCTGCTGGTGTTCAGGGGGTCACAACACCAGCACAAGAGCAATCAGAATCCATCCTTCCTTGGAACAACCAGTTCCACTGGTAGTGGCAAATGGCACTTTCCCTTGGGCAGAGGTCAGGGACCCTGTCCTGCTCAACATTGCTTTTCAGATAGGCAGGCTGCAAGTGGTGTGGTTCACGTGAAGAGGGCAGATAGCACAGCCAGGCTCTGAGCACAGGGCTCTCGGGAGCAGCTGAAAAGACTGAGTGAGCCAGCAGGGCTTTGCCCACGATAAAAGCTTCAGCACCCGCGTGTGTAATCAGGAGAGGGCAGCCCTGGCTCTTAACTGCATCTCTGGTGAGCCATGCTGGGTGGGGTGACACAGGCATCCAGGACAGCAGCGCTGGAGATAACTCGACGCCCAAAGAGGCAGAGCTTGCAAGGGAGAGAGGGGTTTGCTTCTGACAGGGAGAATTTCCCACCATGGCAGGTGCTGGTGCAGCCCAAGAGGTTGTCAGCTGTGGTGGGCTTCCCTGCACCGGTCCTTTGGGAACTGGCAGTGCAAGTGCTGGTGGTGCCTCCCTTGCACCAGGCTCCCATAGGAGAAATCCCCCCATCTGTGCTTCTAGAGAGAGGAGGTCCAGGGAGTAAAACAGAGGTATTTGGGGGTAGCTCAGCATTGGGGACTGCAGATCCTCCACCACCAGCATCCCCAGCTGGTCCCAACCATCTCCTCTCCTGCTCAGAGGCACTTGCAGGCTCAGACTCACTACTTGCTTGCAGCAGCCTTCATGTGCCCCTGTGGCCAGGCTTGGGCTTCCTAAAATCATATAACACCAAAGCAGGGCCTAGCCCCAGCTTTGAAGTCCCTACCATGCCTCTGGGGACAGCTCGACCCTGTCCCTATGACCACTCTTCTGGCAGGACCTGCTCCACCAGCAAGGGCTCCGCACTCACAAAGCAGATGTTGCTTTCTCCCTATTTTTTTTTTTTTTAACCATGTGGGGTGCTAGAGGAGCCCGATGGGCTGGAGAAGATGCTCCCAGCTCCCTGCCAGGGTTTACAGTTTTTTCCCCCACTATTTCTTTGAGAGTGACACAGTCCCAAGCCTCCCTCTGGCTGGTTCTGCATCACTGGGTGCTTGCCAGCCCCAACCTATGACTCAACAAAATCACCCACCCCTGTAAAGAGGCACCCCAGGGTGTCCCAAGAAGGGGGGTGTCCTTGGCCCCCTCCCGGCATCACCCTGGCACTGGGTGCCAAGGGAGAGCTTCAGCTGCCCTGGCCAGCTGTGCACCCCTGTGAACTCTGGCTGTGCTCTCAGCCATCAGGCAGGTGCCACGGAAAACCCACTGAAAACCTGTTCACGGCTCTCACAGGCTTGTGCTTTGCTTTTTTTTTTTCTGTTTTCGCAGAGAGTGTTTTGGTGGGGGGGCCTTTCCCCCTCTCCCCGGCCCACAGGGCTCTCTCTTGAGAGGGATCAGAAACCACCGCTCGATGCAGTGGGAATTGCTTATTCTTCCCGGGAGAGATGAGACCCAAGCATGGGCCAAGGAGAGGGATGTTTGGACTGCCACTGTGCCTCACGGAGCCCTGGCAAGGTCACAGTGGCAGCTTTGGGATGGCTGGGGATGGGGAGCAGCCCAGAGTCGGCTTGAATTTGCCAGCGTGCTTCCCGCTTCCTGCTGGGAAAGGAGCCAGAGCACGGCAGAGCAGGGGAAAAAGTTCCTCGCCCCGCAAGGAAAATCAGTTAGGAAGGAAATGTTGCTGGTGGCTTCTTCCAGGCTAGGCCTGAGAGCTGGACAGCCCCGGGGAGCGGAGGCGCAGCCTGAGCCCGGCTTTGCTGCCATCTGCCGCCCACCGAGCCCGGGGACCAAGCACCGCCCAACTCACAGGGAAACCCAGAGCACCAGTTTGCTCAGCTGGAGGATCCTCCTTTCACCTAAAAACCTTGAAATCAGCCCTTCCCCTCATTCAAAAGGGGGGCGTTTGACCTGTGGGGACAAAGGCTTTGCTTGAAAAGCAGCTAGCCTGGGGCAGGGAAAACTCTGCTGGCAGGCAGCTGCCTGCAGAAAGCCTCCTCCTGCCTGGCTTTGGCCCAGAAATAAATCTCAGGAACACATGGGGATGTTTGCAAGGTGTCCTCACCGCAGTACAGGTTGATACGCCCTGGCTCTGGCTGGGACTGCCAGCTAGTCCCCGAGATAGCATCTCAGCTCCCAGAGCTGGCATCCCACAGCGCCAGTGCCAGGCGAGACAGCGACGCTTTTGCAAGAGCAATAGCCTTTGTGTATGTATGGATGCAAATAGATATATGTGCAAATAGATCCCATTTTCCAGGGGTTCCCAAAAGAGGCAGTTTTTTGTTTCTGTGTCCCCTGCTCTCAGGGCCAGTGAGAGTCAATTCCTTCCCCCCATTTCCCCAAACAGACACCCCAGCTGCCACCAACCTCAGCTGCAACCCAGAGGGGTGGGCTGGCAGAAACCCGACAGTGGAAAAGCCCAGAGTTTATGTGCTCTTTGCAAATTTGGAGAGAATTTAATGGAACCCTGCTGCTCCCTGCGGTGCCTTGCGCTCCTCAGAGACAGAAGAGCCAAATCCCCCCCCAAAACAGCAAGAGCCCTGCTGGGAGGATGCACCGAGGGCTGGCAGGGCTGTGGGGCGGAAAATTTAAGTCACCCCACGGCACCCCTCATCCCAGGGTCCGTCTCTGAGCCCCGGTGTCCCTTTGGGTCCTGCTGTGCCGGGAGGTGGGTCCCAGGAGTGCCAAACATCTGCCTTTCCCACCAACAGCAGCCAGACCTGGAAGTTTCTGCTGCGGGGATCCAGTGGCTTCCAGTCATTTACGCCGAGTGTCCAGGGGGTGGCACATGTGGACTGTGGCCAGTGGCTCCACTCGGGGCTTGGCCCAATCCAGCCCTCCTGTCTGGGCCCCACAGCCGGTCCCAGGTCACCTCCTGCCCAGGGATGCTGCTGGCCGGGTGACAGTCACCCGTGGTCGGGAAGTCCCTGCAGCACAGGCAACACGGGCATCCCGCGTTGCTCCTTTGAGTTTTTCCCACTGCAGATGAGCAGGGCGACAAGACAGAGCTGCAGGCAGGCTGGGCTCACCCCCTTGGCCCTCAGCTCCCATCCCTTACAGGTCTGGCACTACCTGATGCTGATGGTGAAGCAGAGCCCTCCCCGGGGGTCCTGCCTTCCCGACACCCCCTAAGATGTACGTGCAGGATGCGCTTGCTGCCTGCGCTGCCTGCGCCCTGGGAGCCGTTCGCATCCTGCCCAACACAACGCTCTCACTTCAGTGGTGGTCCTTTCTGTGACCAGCGAGGATGAGCTGCCAGGATGATGCACCAAGGTGGGTGGGGGATTTGCTGGCTCTCCAGGGATTTGGCTGTCACTGAGCAGCTGCCTGAAAACATGCCCAGCTGGCAGCTGCCAGGGCGGCAGCACAAATCCCCGGTGCTGGGTTGGTTACTCCCCTCCTGGCTGCCATGCAGGTCCCAGAGGTGATTCCCTCTAAACTGGAGGTGGCCATGGATTACAAGAGCTCAGCCTGGGGCATCCCTGCCTGGCTGCCTCCCACAGGACAGCTTGTGGACAGGGCAGGGATGGCCATCTCCTCCCCTAAGGAAACTCTAACAGCTGCAAACCCAGGATCTTTCCCCATAAAAACTCCCTTGAGCTTTTCTCCAAATATCAAACTACTCTGCTTGTTCAGGGGCCACTCACCTGCCAGACAGATGTTATAGCTACTCTCGGTTGTTATGTTCGAGGCACCAAGGTGTTAGCTGTGCGCACTCTCTTTGACACATCCATCCAGCTCCCAAGGTCACCATCGCTCTCCTCTGAATTCCTGGTGGGGATATATCTTCTTGGCAGATCTGTGTGGCATAGTGCCATTTGCAGATGGTGGCATTGCCCAGCAAAGGGCTGTCCCCAGCACATCACCTTGCCGCCAGCCTGCAGCGGGTGTGATCCAGCACTCGACACTGGAGGGAATGTGCTGGGATGGGGGACAGGATGTGCAGGCTGGTCCAAAAGGTAGGAGGGAAGTGTACAGGTAGCAAGTTCATAAATACGCTGGATTGTGGGGTTTGTGCTGCAGACTGCTGCCTCTCATGGTAATTGGGAAAAGCTTCAAAAGAATCATCAGCAATAAGCATTAGCTCATGGGATGGAAACCATATGGGAGGAAGCCACGTACAGGGCCATGAAGTGAGGCAGAGGAGGCTGAAGGGCAGGTCCCAGAGTGGCCTCACAAGCCACCTCAGTTTCAGGGTAAGGGGATGTGGCAGTGTCCATCCCAATCGCCCCCCAGCCCCTCACCTCCAGTCAAGGGGTGTGTGACAAGGCTGTCTCCAAAGCCCATCCCCTCTGAGCTCCGTAGAGCCCTGGTTTCATCACCGTCCCTGACACCTGCAGGAAGATGGGTCACCCCACCTGATGCTTCACCACTGTAGCTTCTGCTCCAGTTTGCTCCTAAAGATTGCTGCACCCCCAGGGAGGCACTCTGGTCCTAGGGGAGACTGCACCCCTGCACAGCACTGCACCCCTGCACTGCACCGTCCTGCCCTGCACTGCATTGCACTGCCTGGCACTGCAGCCAGCAGTGCAGAGAGCAGCTCTCCCAGCCCACCGCTGGTGCTGGCTGCTGTATCTGCCTGTCAACAGATGGATCTAATGACCCTCCTTGTCCCCCGGCCACCCTGCACCTGATCCCCAAACTCAAGACGATGCCAAGGCTGGGTCAGGGCTGCAGGAGGGCTCAGTGGGCAGCCGAGGGGCTGGAGCTGCTGGTGGCTGGGTGGGATGGGAGTCTCGGCAGCTGGAGTGTCCATGTCCAACAATCTGTCTCCAACCTGTCCCATGGGCACGGGATGAAACGTCCCATCAGGTTCCCTTTGCAGGAAAAGCGATGCCAAATGGACACCCAGCCCCAACCAGGTGTGGAGTGGGAGAGCTTGGGAGAGCAGTCTGGAGAAGGGTGATGGGCATCAGTGGGAGGGTGCACAGAGGGTCCTGTGGCAGCCTGGCCCAGGGCTGGAGGAGCCAGATCTCAGGTCTTCTTCATCTCAAAGGGTCAGGCTTCTCTGTGATTAACTGCTCGGCCGCACTGCAGATTAGCCGTGGGACCGCTGTGTTTGATGTATGGGGCAGGAGGCCAGCGAGGGATTTTCCTCCCCTTCTGGGGTTAATCCCTCCCTGCCTATCATGACCCTTTGATTGCAAAATCCTGCAGATAAATCGCCTTAGTCACCAGCAGACAGCAGGCACCGACCAAAATGATGTGGGCAGGAGTGTGGGCTTGGGGAGATACAGGATTTGGGAGTTTTCCTGCAACAGCCGGTGGCTATGGAGTATGCATCCTCGGATCCACCCTCCAAAAAGGAAGGAAAGTCCTTTTCTTTTTGCTAATTTTGATTAATTCTGCTTATTTAACCAGAGATCTAACTTCATGTGAAAAGAGCCATCAAAACCCCAAACGATCACTGCTCCTCACCCTCTCTGAATGAAACCTTTCCAAAGTCAGAGCGCTTCAGCAAATCACTAACACACCCGTGAACATGCGGTTTGGGATATGGCAATAGCCACACCACTCTGCCGCTAGCCCCAGCCAATTTTTATCACACACATATAACAGCCATAAAAACCAGCCTGGAACAAGCGAGGTTGTTTTTGCAGGAGTGGTCGAGTTTCGGATTTTAATAAGCCTCAGCCCCCTCATAATTTTTCTCTTTAAAATGCCAAAAGGCACCAGCCCAAAACAAGGCTTAGAAAATTCCTGTAAAATAGCTTGTAAGTGACTAAAAGCCTCCTAGCTTTCCCCGCTTGGGCTTAGAAATGCCACCGCCAGAGTGGTGCCACGAGACATGGGAGGGCTTGGGGAGGTCTCGCTGGTCCCTGTACCACCACAGGGCAGGAGCTGCCGAGGGGATGTTGAGTGGTCCAGGCTGTGCTGTGACAGAGAGATGGATGGTTTGGGTCAAGCCTATCCAGCTAATTTGGAGGCAGACAGAGCTGCTGAAATGGGGGCAGCCAGGGATGCGGGATAGGGATGTCCTCGTCACATGGCACTGCTGTGTGTCCCCTGCCTGGCTGCCAAGCTCGGGCAATTAAAGTCCTTCCAAGCCCCATGCCTGCACCTGACTGCTCCCCACAGAGCCTCGTCCAGCTCGGTTTTAAAATACTCTTCATGTAACCTGGCCCAGGGCTGACTATCCTCCTACCATGCCTGAATCATTTGTCTTAATATCTAACCTTTGAGCTTTCTCGTTGCAAATTAAGTTAATTACATCTTGTCCCAACTCCAGCAGGCCCCAAGACCAATTGATCACTGTTGTCTCAGAGGTCTTGGGAATCTCTTATCATGTCCCCCTTCATCTCCGGCTTTCTAGAGAAAACAAACACCATCTCTTTGACCAGATTGGACCATCCACTTCATCATCCAGGTCGCTGTGCTGACTCCTCTGAGCAACTGCATCCCACTCCAAGCTAGTAGCCCTGAGCTCTGTGGGGCTCACTTTGATCGGTGTTCAAAGAAGGAGCCCCAACACCCTGAAGACCATCCTAGGTCGCTTGCTTTGCCTACACACTTGAGCACACACGTGAGTTGAAGCCAGACAGATGACTCGCAGGCTTTGAGTGAGGTTTGGCCATCTGGGCTCCCCCTTGAGAGGCACACATGCCAGCCCCGGTGTGCCTCTCAGTGATGCTGTGTGCAGTAAAGCACTCTGCCACGTTTTGCTCAGAAACGCAGCTCTGGTTTCCAGCAAATGAGGTACATCTGTTGCTGGACATGGGGCATGGGCTCCTCAACCCTTCAAGCCTTGAAGTTGAGGCAGGACATCCCGCTGCATTGAGGCTGGGGTGGAGGGACCAAGCTGCCCACAGGCTCCAGGCTGGGGGGTCCTCAGACCCTCACCCTCCCTGTGAGGGGCCACCAAATGCACATGCACACCTGTATGCACATCTGCACACCCAGAGCCATGTGCTGCCTGTCCAGCTTTTCAGCCAAGGATGCTCCAGCCTGAAGGTGGAGCGAGCCAACCTGGAGGACGCTGTGCATTTCCCAGCTGCCTCTTGTCTTTACTTTTCCCAGTGACCAACACCACAAGCCTTTGAAGTCAGCAGAGAACCCTCTCCAGCTGCCCAGACTTCAGCACCAGGGATATAACTTTTTTCACTCATCCCCCTGCCAATCATCCTCCCCTTCCCCCTGCTCTAGGATTTAAAGAAAGAAAGATCCACTGGGCAAACAGCTCGAAGCCAGCATCTAAGCAATTATAAAAGTGCTTTTTGCCAGCTGCTAGACTCCTCGTCACCAATCTGATCGGTAGACTAAACAGCGAGGACCTGGGCTGATCCCCCCCTGTGCTGCTCTGGCCTGGAAATGGGGAGGGCTCGGGGAGAGCGCAATGGTTAGCATCAAAACTGGCAGCAACATCCTAACGGAGAAGGCCAAGGGAATCCTGTGGCTGCTTAATGGAGACGGGTGGGAGGAGGTGGAGGAAGGGCTGAAGGGACCCTGGAGGATGGAGCCCAGGCTGTGGGAAGTGGGGACCCCGCCCTGGGCTGGGGGCTTGCTCTCCCCAGGATGAGCTGGCTCCCTGGCTGCAGTCCTCCAGCTTCAGATCATCCCTCCTCCATCACCAAACCTGCATGTCCAAGCCCAGCATGCCAGGGCTGGGGTTTCAAAGGTGATTTTTTTTCCCCTTCAGTTGCCCAAACCCTCCTCTTCCTCTCGCTTTCCCATGCTCTACCAACAGATAACACAGGCAGTTTTCCCTGGGGGCCTGGGGGGCTCATATGGAGCAGCTGGCGCCATTATCTGGGAGTCAGTCCCTTATCTGGCAGCCGATTTCAGCTCCGGGGAGTCAGCACGTCTCAGGTGAGGAAGGCTGGGTTACCAGCTGCCTGTGCCGGGCACCCGCAGGGGGGTTATCAGCCTGGCCACCTCCTCGTCTAGCCAAGCCCCATCAGATAGTGGTGCTTGGACATCCCTGGGGGTGACGGGGTGGGAATGGCATACTGCAGCCAGGGAACCCCAGGAAATGCCTGCTGCTTCCTAAAAATAAGGAAAGAAAGAAAAATAACTTGGGCTCGGGTTCTTCTTTCCATCAGTTAGCAGCAATGCGTGATTGTGCCAAAAAAAATGAAGCGGTAGTGGCGCTGGAGAGAGAACTGTGGCTTTTATTGCTCTTATCTCCCAGCTTCTGGAGGAGCACGCTGCCTGCGTGGGGGTCTGGGCAGGGACACGGTGCACACGCCACAGGGAGACCAGCTCCCCTCTAAATCATGGCTTGCCATGATTTACACAGAGGCTCACAGGTTAGGTAACTGCAGTAAACAGAATAAACAGACCTCCCTCTGGATTTATGGACCGACAAAAGGACCTTTAACCACAAAAGAAATGTGCTTTCCAGCCCTCTTCTATCACCAGATCCCAGGCAAAGGCTTAAATGCTTATGTCAAGCCCACAGAACTCAGGATTTGGGCTGGATTCAAACAACTCCTCCATCCTCCCTGATACCCAAGTAAGTCATCTCATAGTTCATCTCCTGTTCACCTCTCAGCTGCCCACTGACACACACGCACACATGATGCCAGAGGAGCCAGAGGGAGCAGGGAGGAGATTTTTCTGTTACTTGAGCTTCAGATAAGTGACTAATAAATGCACAAGCAGGCAAAGGTGTGCAAGTGCTCTGCAAAGAGGTTGCTCTCTCCTGGAGGTGTTTAAGAGTAGGGTCGACATAGCACTTAGGGACATGGTGTAGTTGGAAACTGCCAGTGCTAGGTTAACGGTTGGACTAGATGATCTTCAAGGTCCTTTCCAACCTAGATGATTCTGTGATTCTGTGATTCTGTGAAAAGGGGGGACATCCTTCTGGGGTGCTGCCGGCCCCTTCCTCCCCAGCAGCTACCCACGGTCAAGTGAGGAGCTGTTATCACTGAGATAAACCTTCCCAGCACAAGAGCTGTTGTCTAAAGAGAAATTAAGGGTGGTTTCTTATTCTTTTCTTGGAGTAAAAGAAGTGTTAGATTTTCATGTGGTTCTCAAATATCTGATGCGTTTCACCCTGTAGGTGTAGAAACTTGTATAATGATGATATTACCAATGTTTCATGCCAAATCAAAGGGTGTGTATAAAGGCACAGTGCCCAAGGAGTCCTTTGTTATTAAGCTTTAAACTACTATTTTTAATGCTGCATCCCTGCAGAAAAAACAGCTGGAGAAGAGGAGACTGTCCATCCTTAGACAGTCATGGCTTGTGCTCAGGAAGCTGGTCCCACCAGGGGCAGAGGCACGGCAGGGAGTACAGGAGGTAAGCATAAAACCAGGAGCCAGGCTGAAAAACTTCAGAGAATTTGGCATTAATAGGACTTCTTGCTTTCCTATACTCATCAGCTGAGTCAGCCACAGTGTCAGCTGCACAGAGCAGCCGAGAAAACACACTGCTACCAAATAAGTTCTCAGAGCCCAGTGTTACCCCTTCCCTTGATAGCTGGAGAGGGAAAAGCATCCAGGAAAGCACTGCTTTCCCTCCATCTTACACATCTTTATTTAATTCCATTGAAAGCAAGCACACATACTTGAAATGGAACAATTTAAATCCATGAATTGTTCTAAATCCAGGAGAATTGCCAAACTCCCTGTTTTAATACATTTTCAAATTGCCTTTTCCTTCTGTCTTGGGGAGCCAAGATATGGCTATTTAATTACAAGCACAACCTCCATTTAAGAAACCCTTGTAATGAGGCTGGCGTGGAAAGGCATCCGATTTTTCCATTGTCTGACCGAGGCGCTGCAATTAGTGTGTTTTATCCCAGGTTTGTATTTGGCACAGCTCGGTGAGTGATGGTTTGGGGAATGGGCTAGCGGTAATCTCTGCGCTCTGGGCTCTTTGTTATCCTGCCTGTTAGAGGGGGCTGAATCCAGACTCCTGCCAGGGGAAGGGGATTTGGGCTGGCTGCTTTCTGCTGCTCGAACCTGGGAGCAGAAACGTTTATTCCTCCATGGAACAGGTTGGGGGAAAGGGAATGGGAAAGAAATATGAAAGGAAGGGATGTGTGGGTCAAATGGAGGCAAAGAAAAATCATGGTAAGGGAGAGAAGTAAGAATGGCATTGCAAAGAAACTACGATGTAGTTGGTAGCTGCATGAAAAAGTTTCCCTTGGCTTGCTTTGAGTCAGAAACAAGAGCTGACCCACGGAGGGAGTTGCTCCAGGTATATTAGCAGCAGCTCAACTCTGAAAATCACTACAAAGAGCTTCCCTGAAGGGCAGGGAGACCCAGATATGGAGGGATGTGATGCAGCATCATTTCCCAGCTGGGGTGCCCTAAACCCAGGGTAGGGACCTCCCGATGCTGGAGCCAATGCACATCCCAAAGGGACCAGGGTGTGCAAGGGCCGCTCAGCCCTGCTCCAGCCCCAGGACACCTAACTTAAACAAAAGCACCTCCCTGGCATGACAAACGAGGACCATCTGCTTGCAGGTCTCCCCATGACATCAGGCTGCTGCTAATAGTTGTGATGCCACCCTGGCAGCACCGTAGCTGCGGCCTCCCACCACCTGCCAATGCCACCCACTGCACTCATCCCACAGAGGGGACCAGGGTGGGCTGCAGAGCCACCCTGGAGGTGATGGAGCAGGGTGGGGGACACCTCCAGGCTGTGGATTTGGGCCTGTACTGCCCACACTGCTTGGGCCAGGGGATACAGAAAGGACCCTGGCTGATGTGGGGGTACCCACGTGTGGTATCCACACCCTCTGTCAGGGCTGATGGTGGGCTCAGACGGGCAGGGAGCCGCTCGCATCCCGTGCCAGCTCTCCGTCCCTCGAACACGCATTCCTCCAGGCCCAGGGAGCACTGGGCCGGCTCCAGCTCCCAGGAAGCGGCCGGGCCGTGGTGGAGCCAGCCTCCTCCCCATCCATCATCCTTATCAGCCAGCGCTGGCAGCCCGGCGGTCCTTGGCAGCAGGGCTGCACGGACGGCGGGCCGGGGCCGTGTGGCGGGAGACAGGCAGGAGGCATCACAGTGATAAGCCATGCCACAAACAAAAACAACTACTCCTCTCTTTGGGGACTTCAAAGCACCGAGCTGAAATTTATGCAGCTGCAAAGACGGCGTGGGTGCTGGGAGGGTGGGGGCAGCCCCTGCGAGGGGGATGTGGGCAGGATACGGTGCCAGGACCACAGTTTGCCCACGCGGAGCCATAGCTCCAACAAAGTCTCCTACGGGATGTAAATGGGATGCAGGCAAGGAGCAAAGCAGGTTGCCCTGCCCTGGGATGGGCACAGCCTGATAAAAGCAGCAGCTCAGCCCCAGGCAGGGTTGTGCCCTGTGGCTGTGGGCTCTCTGCACCCACAGGCTCCCAAAGCATCCCATAAAAATATATTGCAGGTGATTTGCCAGGAGCAATGAGAGCCATTTGCTTTTCATGTGCAACTGTCTCACTAGGCATAAAGTAGCTCTGGAGACTGGCTCGTGGACTGTCAGACAGAAGATTTAGGGCTGTTCCTGACAAAAGTAAGAGCCCAGACACAACCACGCTTCACCTGCCTTGGGGAGGTCCCAAGAGCGTTATCCCTGCTCACATTAACCAGGATTTTAGTCCTCTGATGGTCCCAGTGAAATCCGTGAGACCTCTTGTGGCATGAGCTGAAACTCCACACGCGTCCTTCAGACATCACATCGGGGCACCACGGCTGTGGGGTTGTTGCCACCCCATCGGCACTGCCACCGCGCCCTCGGGGCCAGCATCTGGGCAGCACCGGGGGAAGAGCCATTTCAAGACTAACTGGCAAAAGAGCTGTGTGGCAGTTAACGCAGGGGTGAAAGCATCTCACACCCGAGATGACGTTTGGATGATCTCCTGCTGCAGGGAAAGAGACCCAGGGAGGAGATCCAAGGGAGGTCAAAGCCAGGCTGCAGCACGGCAGTGGCCTTGGGGAGAGCAGGAATGCGGTTTGGGGGGGATGATGTATAGCAACATACACGTGCTCAGAAACATGCATGCATACATGTATTAATTTCCAGCTGTACATACACATATCTTAATTTTTAAGTGCGATAATGCTATTGAAACAAAATGACACACACCTTTGCTGATAATGGCCTCTTTTTATAGGATTCCATTTCTTTGAGCTTTGTCTGTATGCCAAGTCATATTGAAAAATTAATGATCATTAACTTTTTAAGAAGTCTCTTAAATTTATATAAGCATTATTCATCAAGGACTCTTGTATTTATTTGTCAACAAAGTGTCTCAAAATTAGAATTTTTGTCTTAATTTGATTTAAATTCCTTTCCCCAAATTTAAGAGCCTTTCTGTTTCCTTTCTTTCCTTCCTCCTCATTTCTAGTAAATGAGAGGAGACTTAAGGGGTAAGGGGATCCCCACCTGTTTCAATTGAGTTCAATTTAATTGAATTAAAAGTGGAAGGGTTACATATTTTTTTACCTAGTTCATCACAAATCAGACCTATTCCAGGTGAAGGAAGAAGTGTTTATTTCACCCTGTACCTTTTGTGGAGAAAAGGCCCTTTTCCTCAGCTGCCCCCACAGGGGGTGTGGAGGGAGGGTCTCATCAGATGCACTTTGATGAGAGGCATCCTGATGCTGGAAGACCTGCATTCCTTGCTTCACCTCCTGCATCGGGGCAGCCCTTCTTCTCCTTTCTCTTCCTACCATGACTATGGCCTGGGCCTTCCTTGGCATGCTGCCACCCTTCCAGAGTCCTCCCCTTTGCTTCCAGCAACAGCACCACACACAGGCCCCAATATGGGCACCAACCACCACACAGCAGGATCATGGACACGAGCAACCAGCACACACCAGGATCATGGACACAAGCAACCAGCACACACCAGGATCATGGACACAAGCAACCAGCACACACCAGGATCATGGACACAAACAACCATCACACACCAGCATCATGGACACGAGCAACCACCACGCACCAGCATCATGGACATGAGCAACTACCACACACGAGGATCATGGACACAAGCAACCACCACACCTCCACAGCAGAGCTCAGCCCCTTCACCTTTTGTACCAGAAGTAATGATGTCAAAGGTGCCTCCCACAGCCTGATTGGCTGGTGGGAGCTGGGGGCGTGGTCTCCCTGCTCAACCCCTCTCTAAAGTGGGCAGAAGCCCCCACCCCAATGGAGGTGGTCTAGCCTTTGTTGGGAGTAGCCTGGCAGCATCTTGCTCCTTCCCTGCTGCTCTGCCAGGAGAGAGCATGCCTGCAAATATACATACTTACATACATTATGATATCTTGTTTTAATTACATTAGAGCAAATGACTCCTTCCCCTATGGTTTATATCAGCGCTTTGGGTTTGTAATTTATCTTGGCACAGTCTAGACTGGAGCCACTTTGAAGCTGTTTCAAACAGGATGAGAACAAACAATTTTTCCAAAGTGGCTGGATTAAGAAAACTGGCAGCCATTCATCTTTGGGGGAAGGCTTGTGGCAGAGCTGTGTCCCCGCTGGAATCCTGCCAACCTCCTGCTCCCTACCCCGCTGTGGGACAGAGAGGTCCTAACCCTGCAGAGGGTGGGAAATCACACCACTAGCTACTGTGGGTGGGGGGGGGGTGGCAAAGGGCACCATCAGGGGGGTCTGCACAAGGAAGACCTGAATTATTGCTGATTATTTGCACTTAGTTTATCCCCAAGTGTTAGAGACGAGGCAGTTGTGCTGAGCAGAAGGCACCACAGCAAGAGATGCAGCGTCCAGCATCGGGGAGCATTGGCTGCAGCCAGTCCTGCTGCTTCTCCAGCCTCAAGGGCTGTGGTCAGACCATCCCATACCCAGAGCGTGGCTCCTTCACCCATTCACCAACCCATCCACAGTGCTTTCCCTATAAACCTTATTGAAATCTTTAATGCAGGAAATCTCTCCGTATTTTCTTCAGATAATACTAATCCTGAAAACACCTTTACTAACTTCTATAGTTTCCTCATGATATTTATTTCTTTAAAAAAACAAACACCAAGCTCTTTCATTGACTGGGAAAAGCGATTTTCTTCTAAATCACAGCCTTCAAGCACACCGAAAGTTGGAGGGCTCATTTTAGGAGAAACACTTTATAAGGAATATGTCTCCCTGAGCCCTGCGCTGATCTTATGTGGATCCCTTGACACGGGCAGGGTGGGGGTCCCAATGAGTCCTCAGGGCCACTCAGACCTGTTAGTGCCTTTGGGCCCTGGTCCCCCATCCCTGCCAGGGACAGCTCTTCGTCCCCTCGGGACCTGCCAGGCTCCCCGGTCGCCCTGCATTGCCACAAATCCAGCTCTGAGCTGCAGCAGAGCTCTCATGGAAACACATGTGTTTTCTATATTTTTCCACCCAAACGCTGGGTTTTTAAATATTCTAGCAGCACTGTTTGCTCGGCAAAAGCTGCCAGGGTTTATGACAGATCCCTCCTCCTTAAGGCTTTGAAATAAGGCTGTAAACATGCTCGCCAGGCTAAAGTGTTGCCTGTAAAGGGGGTTGCTCCCCTCATGATGTGCCTATTGGCTCCAATTAGCACTGGCAGGAGTCAACCGCAAAGAGAAGGCAGAGCTTATCCCTGGGAGTGAATTGATTTATTTACAGCATTTTCAAAGCAAGATGAATATGGCTTTTTCTTTTTTTTTTTTTTTTTTTTTTCTCTTTATGAAGCTACCCATTTGCAAGAGGGAAAAAACCTCCAACCATCCCCTAAATAGCTGGAAGCAGGAGGATGCTGCCTGCTTTCCTCAAGACAGAAATCCTGCTTTGTTTAATAAGGGTGGGATAGGATTGCCTGACATTTTCCTGCAGCCTTGTCCTGGCCATCACCAGAGTGGGGGACAGGGAACCCTGCCCAGCCATGCCCGGAGCAGGAGACTGGCACCTCAGCACTGCAGGATCAGGAACCAAGGGCTGGTTTTACCTTGTTTTGGGTGTCTCAGTGAGAGGAGCTGGCTTTTCTCTGGGTACTGCCCGGGTACCACTGAAGTTCACCTGGGCAGGAGCTGGAGGAGCTCAGCCCAACTGGATTTCAGACCATCCCATCACAGATTTAGGTACCATAAGACACCTGTGTTGTGAAGCAGCGGCTCTGTTCTCTGCTTCGGGGCATGCTGGAGGCAACATGCTCTCTTTGGGGCCAGTTTCAGCTGCTGAGCTGGGGAAACAGCCACCCCGGGTGGAAAACCTGTGGTAACGCCATGGGGAGACAAACCTCCTCATCAGGAGAGCTGGGGAGTGGGCTGGGTGAGATCTCGCTGTGGGGCTTTCCATTCCCATGCCGGTATCCTCATCGGGAAATAATGGGAGGGAAAAGCTGTGTGTCCCATGAGCTCAGCCATCCTTCCATTCCACAGCGTCACATCCAACCATTGCTTTGGATTTGCTTGGGTTCACCACCCCATCAGCACAATGGGGCACCCACCTTCATCCTTTGGGCTCCTTCCACCTCCGCTGGCTGCAGCCCAAGGTCCCTTCTGTGGCAAAGCAGTTGCTTTCTGTCACGGCACCGTTGGGAAGGAGCCGGGGCGAGGAGGTGGTTATACAGGCAGGAGTTATGGCCATCGCCTGCTACCGACCTTGTGCTCTGCTTGGCTGGCAAGAGCTAAGAGCCCAGCCATAACTCAACGCCGAAGCTGCCCGGGCAAGGTGGCAGCCAACAACGGGGGGTTTATGGACTGTGGAGGGGACTTTGTTAGTGGTAACCTCAAGGGACTTTGCTGCTGGGAAACGCTGGCAGCTTGTTGTGCTCATTAAAGGAGGGGACACGATGCAGCGGGCAAAGGTGGGAGTGTGCTGCTGAGCTCTGCCCCTGTGACACGTCCCCGTGCCATTGCGGCGGGCGGCAGCTCTGGTCCTCATCAGGCCTTGGGGTCCTTCAAGGGGACCTTTCTCACAGTCACTGGTGAAAGGAAGGGGTGAAACACTGCAGGAAGATGACAGGATAAAATCATGACTCCTTCCGCTCTGCCCAGGGATAACCTGTGCCTCAGTTTCCCTGCAAAAACTGCTTGCCATGCACTGCCGCTCTCAAGGCAGAAGGGCAGCCGGGGCTCGGGCACCGCACTCGGCCCTGGCTCTCAAGAGAAAACAGGCGACGCCAAGCCCCGAGCATCCCCAGCACAGGCGTGGGCCAAGGCCCCGCTTTGGGGCTCGGCTCAGCTCGGCAGCTGAATCAGCAAATAATTAGCAGCAGCCAGAGCTGGGGGATTAGCATCCCTCTCCTCCCCAGCCGTCCAGCCCAGCTTAACCCTTTCATCCGCATGTTTCTGAAGCCCCGAAGCTTTGGGATCTCCTGAGGGAGATGCTGCCGTGGGGCCGGCACCGCTGGTGGGGTGCCCAGGGTGTCACAGCCGGTGTCCCCTCACCAGAGTGGTGTCCTTGCCGCAGTAGTAGCCGGGGAGCTGGCTCATGGCTCGGGGAGAGCTGTCGGTCCCGTGCTTGGCGGCTCGTTTGTTCACCTCCGGGCAGCCCGATGACAGCGCTTCCCTTTACTACCAGCTGCAAAAACCTGGCAGCTGATTTAGGAGAGCTCCCGGGGCCCAAAATGTAAACCGTTTTTCACCAGGAATGTATAAGCAAGCCATAAAATAAGGGATTTGAGTCTGGTCACATGGGACAGGCCTCCCATAAAATTGAAGCATTGATCTGTATTTTAGTGAGCAGCTTCGAAGCTGCCCGGGTGATTGAAGACCTGAGCTTTAACAAACTCTGTAATCTCCCACCATACATCTGAAGTGGCATGTTTGAAGTCCGAGGACGAGTTATTTATATTATTTGTATAATACACGGTGAAAGGACATTAGCCACAGCTTGAGCACCAGTGGCGGGTATTGCTGTTGGGCAGAGGGAAGCAGCGGCTCCATGGCACATCGCTCCACCTCAGGGCAGCCCCACATGCTGGCACATGCATGTGACAGCTGAGGTGGCCCAAAACCACAGGATCTGGCCATGCTACTTCACACCAACGCTGTCCTGGCTGCCCCATGCCATCTGCAGCTGCTGGGCTGGGACATGAGGTCCTGCCCTGCTCTCCTGGTGGGGATCACCCCCTTCCTGGCATGTGCCACCCCCTTCTCAATGTCTGTCACTCCCTTCTTGATGTCTGTCCCCCCCTTCCCAGCAAGCGTCACCTGTTGCTGGCATGTGTCATGCTCTTCCCAGCATGTATGCCACCACCATCCTGGTGTGTGTCACCCCATTCCCAGTGTGTCACCCCTTCCTGGCATGCATCACACCTTTCCCAGCATATGTCACCCATTTCCAGCATGTGACCCACTTTCTGGGATAGATCACCCTGCTCCCGGTGTGTGTCCCCACTGCAGGTGCCAGCTGGGCTATGCTGGGACACACCACTCCTCATGAAGCCACCCAGGGAAAAAACCCACTGCCACCCTTTCATTTCCATGGCCCAAATTGGCCTTATCCATCAGCAACAAAAAACCAGTTGGAGAAATACATAATCACTCCAAAAAGTGTAAATTTCGGGGTAAACAATATTATTTATAAATTCCAATCAAACCTGGAACAGCTCTGGTGAGGCCAGAGGGATGCCTGGGGTATGGGCTGAAAAAGGCCAAGTGCCATTTAAAAACTCAAATTGGTTTTCCGTGTCTGGGAGATGTTTCCTCTCTGCCCTAAGTTCACTTTCTGTGATTTGAAGGGCTTAAACAAAAAATGACTGCAAGCTGGAAAGTGTCTCCTCCAAAACCGAACCAAAACTACTGAGGTCACCTAAAACACATTGCAACCTTTAAATGAAGCTTCTTGGTGGCTTTCCTTCACCAAAATCTCCATGTTTCCCCATTACATATTTTTGGGGACAGCTGTGAAACCCAAACCATTCAGTAAGCACATGGGGAAGGGGAACTCTTGGTTTTGGTGGCAGGTCCCAAAACGTGAGGCTCGGTGAGATGCCGGCTGCTTCCCCGCCATGCTGGAAGACCCCCCGGGGGTGCTGCAGGGATGCCCAGCACAACATAGCACTGTGCCAGCTTCCCCAAAATCCAATTTTTCTATTTTCTGCTTCTCTTTCTTGGAGTATTACTAATTACAATAGTTTTCCCCAGGACTTTATCATCCAAATAACCAATAACCCCTGGAAAAGCCCCGCAAGCCCCCCACCATGCAAGCCACAGCCGGGGCAGGTGCAGCAGCTCGGGCTCAGCCCGAGTTTTCCATGGCAAGCTTCAGGGGTAGGTGGAAAATTGTGCAACACAGCCTCCAGCAAGTATTTTGCAGCGTCCAGAGCTGAGCTCCCGTGCCCTTGGCGGGACGATGGGAGGCTGCAATTACTAAATCCCTTGCCCACTTAAGGCAGGCTCGGCACTCCAGCCCACGGCGAGGCATATTTGAAATGCTTCGGACCAGATTCAGACTCCTGTGCCGTTCAAACTTTCCAATGGTAGCCCAGAAAAAAAACCCTCCCCAAAATAGCCCCTGGACACACCACCAAACCCACTCCATCGGGGGGTGTCTTCGGGGTGGGCGCTGCTACACCCACGGGACCCCTGGGATGGGTAGGACAGGAGGGATAGTGGGGACAGGGTCTGCTTTGTCTCATGGAGGCAGCCCCGAGCAGAGAGCCGGGGCGAGACGGCGGGGCTGGGTGACACTGGGGCTCCGGCAGCCTCACACCACGGTCCAGGCACAGAGGGGCCCGGGGGAGCCACCACGACCCTTGTGGGGTGCACCGCTCCCGCCCAAGCAATGCTGCTGGAAAGGCAGACAGTTAACTCGGTGCCACTTAAAAGAGGGATTAAGCAGACAAACCTGATAAGGGATTAGAAGGGTTACTTCTCACTCCCTCCCCAGTTACCAGATAGGGCAGGGGCTGGGGCTGCTGGCAGTGGGGCCGAGACGTGGGGCAGGCAGGGTGTGCAGCCCCCCACACTTTCTGTGGGGGAAAAATGGTGGAGCAAAGCTGCAATAAATGCCCGGCGTTTCAGGACATGGGGAAATTACTAGGATAGACTTTTGCCAGGGGTCAGAGCATCACTTTAACGAGTGTGTGCGGGTCTGCAAGATGCCTGTGAAGTTCCCTTATCCTGGGTATATTGCTCCAGTTACCTGCTTGGCTTTCACGGACGGGGAGAATCGGGGTCTGGAAAGGACAGACCCCATCGCTTCATCCATCCTGATGACCAAAACTCCTCGCAGTCACTTGCTACTGGACTCAAGATAAGTTTCAAGACGCATCTTGCAGGGAAATAAGACAAATCATCTCCTGTTTTGAAGAATTGTGCAGGAGAGCACAGCCCAGCCTCGGCCGACGCGTTCTGCCCTCCGCACAGCTGGCTGTAGGGCAGGTTTTACACCAAAACTGCCAGAGTCCTGTGACTGCGTGAAAAATCAGCTTTTGCTAAAAAAAAAAAAAAAAAAAAAGCATTTTGAAAAGCTTTAAATGCGATCAGTTAAAAAGGGGTGTGTGTAAATAATTTTAAGTCGGTCTCAGGAGCTTTCCTTGCCTGACTCATGATTAGGAGTTTTTTTATGTATCACATCAGAAAATACTGTAAAACATACTTTCAAAGCCTCAGAGGACCTTGGTCTCCTCAGAGTATTCAAAAGCATCAATTACATGAGCATTATGAGCAGGATAGTTTGTACGAACCCTGTTAAAAAATCAACCTGAGACTTGTGCCTCTAAATCCCCTCGCTGCCCCCAGGGCTGGAACTGATTTCTGCCCGGGCTTCAGCACTAGGAAATGTTTCAGTTTAAAAAACGTTGAAAAACATTAAAACCAGGCCGTATGCACTTATTATTGAGAAAATCCCACACAGATGGACTGCATTGAACCACGAGCAATTATTTTCTGCCGTTCTCGTGAGTTAATGAGATGATCAGAAGTCCCCGGCGGCCTTTCTTTGCCTGCAGACCTGTGCATCGACCTCCTCTTCTGCAGCCTGGGGCTGTGCGGTGCTGGCACGAGCCCCTTTGCCAGCCCTGGCACTCCCTGCCAGGGGACTAAGGAGGCAGCGAAGGCAGATCCTTGGTTTTTACAGGGCTGGCAGCTGTAAAGCCCAGGACCCAGCTTTCTTTCGTCCTGAATGTGTTTGGGTGTGCCTGCTCTCAGGGACCCACACGCTGACAGGAGCTGCCATCCTATGCCAAACCCGTGGTTGAGCGGGAGCTGCCAGGGTTTGGCATGTCATGAGCAGCCAAGATGAGAAAAAAAAAATCATCTTTTTTTCCCCATACTGATTTAGGTTTGATGTTACGCTGCCAGCAGGGACCTGTTTGCCATGATTGCTGAGCTCATTCCCCTTTTGCTGAGTGTGGGGCGCCGGTGCTGAGCCGGACTCTGGCTGCTCACCGCTCCTCGGGCCGGTGCTAGCCAGCGTGGCAGCGATGGAGAGCCCTGGCCGGGCCAGACCACGGATTGTTTACATCCCCCAGTGCCTCTGCGCCGTTGGGAGCCCTGCAAAGAGCCGGGCGTGATGCACACTCACTCCTCTGGCATGAGCAGAGCAGAAGGTGGCTGAGGTCTGCACCCTTATCAGCACCAGAGCCCTAATTACCGTCCTAATGTCTAATACTCCAGGCTTGGCCAGTACCTTACGGGCCTGATTCCCTTAGACAGAAGCTGTTATTGTCCAGATGAGGGGTTTGAAGTCTTGCAAATACAAACCTATCCTCAAAGGGAATTTCTTTCGCTGACACTTCCCAAGACAAAGAAACATTTCTGCCTGTGTTTTTGCAGATGGATCTGGCCTTTTCTTCCCACCCCCCCCCTCTGGATATTTGCTGGGCTGCCTGCTTCTGCTTTCAATAAGGAAGGGATACGGGCAGGGGTCGGGACGACCACCTCAGTGTGGGGCAGGAGAGCAGACCCCGCTGCCAGTGGGGCTGCACCCTGTTTTACCAGTGTGCTGGGCTCCGTTTTACCGGGACACTGGGCTGGGCTCCATCCCGTGGCTCTGGGGCTGTGAGCCCCACTGCCATGGGGGTGGCACAATGCCGTGGTGGGGGCTGCAGGCTCATTGGGGCGGCAAGTGTAGGACAGGGCAGGCTTGCACCGGGCAGCTGCTCTTTGCAGGGCGCAGCTCTGGAAGCGCCGGCTTCCCCCGCCGCTCGGCTGCCCTGGTGCCATTCACATGGGCCTGGGCTGGATTCGGCCCCAGGCAGCTGCTTGCCAGTCCTCTCCCAAAATCTCTATTTATAACTGGGAAATGGCCGGATCATTTCTTTGTACCAGTCGCTCGCCTCCAGCGGGACGCGAGGCTGAATGTTCCAGCCAGAGCAAAGCAGCGAAGGGAAATCCCATGCCCTTTCTGAAATGAGAGTTAATCAAATTGTGCCTCGTTAGCAGCGCACAAGGCAAGATCCCGGCACTCACTGAGCACAGAGCAAAGCTCCTGCTGCCCGTGCTGGCGTAAGAGCAGACTCTTATATGCCAGTGGAATCAGCGATTTAAAGAAGTAATCTGATCAGATGTAGCTAGTTATTATAACGGACTCGGCGACTTTAACGAGCTCCTGCACAGACTGGATTACCACAGTCACTCATCCATAGTTCATTAGAGCTTCAGAAAGGGAATCCACCACAAGTCATGAAATACGATCTCCTAATCTTGCCTAAGCAGGAGAAGCCCAGCTGTAAAGAAAATACCTTTTAAAAATACCCGCAGAGTGAATAAATCTCCCTTGTGCTAAAAGGCAATGAAAGCGGACCCGCGAGAGAAGGGGATCTGCTCACGGGATGCGTTTTCCGTGTGCGTGGTTAAGGAGACTTCGTACGAGAGTGGTGTGCTTGGGTGGAGGAACAGAGGTCCTTCTGGTTTTCATGGATCAAAAATATCTTTCTAATGGTTTTCTTGGGGTTCCTGGGGAAAATAAATAAATAATGGCTAAGTGGAGGAACGAGACAGGCAGAGCCACTGTCCCCAAGGGCAGCAGCAGGCAGAGAGACCCAACAAGGAAAGTCTGCCTGTCCTGGAGGGATGCCCAGTTTCTGGTATCCCTCTCAGTCCCAAATGCCCTCACCCAATCCGGGGCTGGAAATGTCATTTACAGCCAGCGAATGGCAGCCAGATGGCACCACACCCCTGAGTCTGTCCCCAACCGATCCCTTTCCCAGGAAGGGCGGGTTTGGCATCACCCTGCTCACCAGGACAGCTTGCCAGGGCGAGGATGCTCCTCTGAGCGTGGCACATCACCTGGTGCCATCAGGTCATGTGTGCACATCCCCGAGGCTGAAGGTATCACCCAGATCAGCTGGTAGGGCTGGATTCTCTCTGGTGGGATGAAGTGATGGCCCAGGGCTGGCTCGGGGCTGGGAGGACAAGATATCCCCTGGGACCTGGAGAAAGTGGGATGGGGCAGCTGGCGCAAAGGTGTCCCGACAGCTGGCAGTGATTTCAGCAGTTGGTTCTGCTGAGATGAATGAACCACGTCCAGCCCCACCCCATGGGTGATGGGAAGCAGTAACATCCCTATGAATGGAGGAGAAAGCAGACTTCAGAAAATGCAGGGCCAGTTCCACAACCCCTGCATGAAGGGTGTGGGCAACTCTCTTAATTAGGAAACCCACCCCGCTCCATGGGCAAAGGAGGTGGCATGACAGCGGCCACACCCGTATGGAGGGATGCCCACACAGGACTTCCCAAGCAGGACATGCAAAGAGAAACCCCAGGAAGATTCCTTGTCCCCTATAAACCACCCCGGCCCTTATCAGGGAGAGCATTCAGCAAACGATTAACTGAAGACTTCATTAATACTGCTGCAGCTGGGACTGCTCAGGGGCTTAACCTGAAGCATGTGCTCCTCTGGCTGAGGGTCTTAATGCACTTAGTGAACATCTGGATACAGCCCGCCCCTTCCAGACCTTTCTTCTCTCCACGGGCAATCGGGTTATCTGGAGGGGAAGGAAGCCTGAAAGCTGACTCTGTCCTCCAGGGCCGCTTTCATTCCTCGGCAGCCCCGGGGGACGATTTGGCAGTAAGGAGTGTCGTGTAAAGGAATGTCCCGTGATGGACCGCGCTTAACGGGACACCTCCACACGCACCCCTCGGCAGAGCGGCTGTGGGTGCAAACCCTAACCTGTCCCCAGCAGCCTCTTGGTGTTGAGAGGTGATGCTGAGGCTGAAGGATGCCCGCGCTCACCCTCGCAGCGGGGCGGATACTTTCCCTCCAGACACCTCCACACAGGCACTGGTACCTCTGGACGCGCGGGCTCTGCAGACTCCAACCGCTGAGAAATGTTTGACAGAGCAGCGTATGTATTCCAAACATTGTTTGATTCATGTTTTAAAGTCCCACTTGCAAGCATACTTCCCCAGCTCAGACATCAATCACTGCAAATATGTTCTTATAAACAAAGCAATACAGACTGACTGTCTCTTCCACCCCTACCATATGCAGGTCACCGGGCAGCACCCCGAGGAGAGGCGCTTCCCAGAGCATCTGAGCCCTCCCCCGGAGGACATCAGCACAGGTAGCCAGGAAAAAGCAACAGGAAACCTGCTACCAGTGGCACGGTACCACCCAAGGGCATGTATCCCAAAGGAATGCTGCTGAGTCCTTCACTGCTGCACCGAGGATGACTCGCTCCTGCTGCACAGCTGGTGCAGAAGGTGTCTGTCCTTGTGGTCACCAGCCGTCCCTTTGGCTCCTCATTTCCATCAGTCTGTCCCCCCCCAAAACACACCTCCCTGCCATTATGGGGATGAGCTCTTACCAGGCAGGGATGGGGAATGCCATAGCCAAGACAGAGTATTTCCCAGCACCCGGGATTCCTGCTGCAAGCTTACACATGTAACGAGAGCAGGCATCTACTTTCATTTTATGTTTTAACCCTGAAAGTCTGATTATTACATCGAACACCTACAAGACAACCCCCTCCTCAGCATTAAGGACCTGCTTCATGTGGTGTGGGCATGGGCACATCATGGCTGGCTGCTCCCCATCGTCACTGCTCTGTCATCACCAGCGCTTCCCTGCCCTCACTGCTGGCAGGAACACAGGGCCATGCTGGGACGCAGTTGTACGTCCTTCGTCCACCACCACAGACATCCCAGACCCTACAAGCCCCAGCCCTTGCCACCACATGGCAGGGTCCCTGAAGCACACCCAGCTGTGGGGCCACCCCTGACACCATTTGGGCACCCCAAGAGTCCTTACTGAAACAGCGAGACAGGACAGGGAGGGTGGTAAAAAATGTCTGCTTCAGACTCACGGGTTTTGGAGACTTTTTAAAGCAAAGTTCCTTTCTTTAGGACGCTCCAGCAAAGTGCAGGATCCTGCTGGTAGGTGACTCTCGCACTCCTCAGCCCTCTGTTTAGGAAAAATAAATAGGAAAGAATCCAGCAGCGGCACTTTCCTCCCACTGCGTGAGATGGATTGGCGCTTACCACCGCAGGAAGACTGTCCCACCGTGATCTAACCCAGCACTTTGTCCTGAAATGCTCTGCTACGGCTAAATAAATGACTCCTCTAGAGCTGGGTGACACATTCCAGTCCCAGACAGTGACACTGACAGATGCAATCAGCCTGCAAGGTTTAATGGGAACATGGCGCTGGCGGAGCCGGCAACGGGAAATTTATGAGGGATGTGGGAGAGGAAGAGGAAAACCAACAGCGTTTGCTGGAGTGGGAGGGAAGGAGGAAGGTCCTGACGGGGCAGCAGCCCAGCCATGGCACATGGCCAATTCGATGGCAGGGGCCTGGCCGCACGGAGGGGACAGCAGCGTGGCGGGACAATAAAGGCATCCTGGGTCTTTATCACCCATGAGAGAGAAATCAGGAGGTGACATTGTGGCCATCTCCTACATGGGAAATTATTAGCCCTGTGGTCCCACCACGACTCCCAAACTGAGAAAACCCCATCCTGCTGCCGAGCACACACAGAGCTGCTTTTTCAGAGCAACGATGTTGGATCCTGCCTGGATTTGAGCAGGCTCAAGCTCTCCCACGTCACTGCCATGCATCCAGCCACAAGCCATGACACACATCTAGCAGGTGACTCGGGTTCATACAGCCCAGGGCTGAGCACCAGCCTACCAATGGGAGCCTGCTCAGGGCACAAGCTCCCCATTTCAGCAGAAGCACTAAGGCAAGGGAGGCTTTGGACATGTATAGTCTGGGTTTTCCTGCGCTGCTCTTGCCCTGCATCCCTGTCGGTGTGGGGCGGAGGGGCTGTATCAGTCTGCAATATTGCCTGAGTCACCCCGGCACCAGACATCATGGCCCAAGATATCAACAAGTGGCTCGGCCATAGGGCTCCAGGGGGACAATTAGAGAGGAGACAGCTCCTGCCTGCACCCAGCTGCCATCCTGCACTGCATGGCAGGGCTTGGGGCTTCTGGAGCCTGCCAGGATGCTCGGGGGGGGGGGGGGGGGCGGGGGGCAGGCTGCATTGCTTTCGGGTATTTCCCTGCCGAGAAATTGCTTTGGGGTATTCCCCCCCCACGGCTCCTGCAGCCAGCCCTGTCTGACAAGGCACCGCTGTGAGGGCAGGAGAGGGGATAAAAAAAAAAAAAAAGCGCCTCACTGCTGTAGGGAGATTTACTAGGCTCGTTATCAGCACAGGAAGAGCTGGAGCTTAGGGGCAAATGGGAGATGCTTTGCCTATTGCGGTATTTTTTCCTACCGTTCTCTGACCTTGCTGGCTCATGCAAGCGCAGGCCAGCAGCTCGCTCAGCTCCGCTGCTCACTTGCCAGCAAGCTTTGTGCGAGTCCCTTTTCCCCCAGCTCTCTGCTTGCCAAGGCAGGGGCTGCTCAGAGCCCAGAGCAACCATGTTCATTAAAAAAAGCCGTTTGTGCTTACCTGCCCGTGTCTCTAAGCCCAGCAGAACCACTGGCATGGCCGAACGCTGCTGCCCAGCTCACCTGTCCTGGGGTTGCCCTCCACATCCAGCATGTTTGGGTCCCAGCAGCTGCTTTTAACCGGGAATGTGGTTTGTAACCGCAGCTGGCACCAAGAGACGGGTGGTTACAGGGCTTTTGTGGGCCTTCCCGGTCCTGCTGCCCACCTGTAGCTTGTCCCAGCCTCACCACACTACCCCTGGGTCGGATCCTGGGGCTTATTTCATGAGATCTCAAGGCTGTAGCCAGCTTGGAAATGACAGTTTTTCTCCTAGTGAGAAGGGATGCTTCCTGAGGATTGTGCTTTGTGCTTATTCGAACCCCCTGAAAATACATGGGGGATCACAAGCGTGCTTGGGGAGCCGGTGCGTTACAGGGGGCACATTCACTCGCTATGGATGCGTGTGAGAGGGGGAGAAACGGCTTCCTCGTCCTGTATACTAAATAATAACATCCATGTGAAGAAAAACAAGGTCTGAGGGAGGGAAATGGACCCACAAAGGCCTTTATCTGGCAGAATCAGAGAAAGATCAGCTGCAGCGCTGGAAGCAAGCACACTGCACACAGGAGACCCAGCCCATCTAGGGTTTCGGCTCTGGTTAATGACACTGCAAATTAAGCCTGTCATCTTTAGACACAATGTTTCTTGCCATTTCAGCTCAGGAAAACAACCACACTCTAAAACTGCAGACTCTTCTCCCCCCATCCCCTCCTGAGGAAAGTGGGGTGCAGCAACTCTTGGGGTGGTGAGGATGTGGCATTGAGTGCTGACTGCTGCCCAGCTGCAGAGACCCTCCACCCTGCGATTTAGGCATCACGCAGAGCAGATGAGGCTGAGACAGCTTCCTCCTGGAGAGCCACGAGGAGCAACACCCATCCAGAAGGATCCCAGTTCCCCTTATAAATTGACAGGTTCGCACAAATCCATGGGTAATAATTTTTGCCTACTTGCACAGGTGTCGGGCTGAGTGCCCCGGCAGAGTCTCACTGGGCTGGGCTTTCTGCATAAGGGGGGCAGCTACATGTCAAAAATTCACCACCAAAGACCCTGGGATAAAAATATTTGTGCCTAAATCACAGTCTGATGAAACTAGCAAAAAGAGCAGCACCATATATATATATACACACACACATCACATTATATATGTTTTTATATTTTTATTTATCTGTATATGCAAATATATATACTTTTTAATATATATTAAAATATCAGGATTGCTGGTGTGTATATTGCTGGTTTAGGAATAACTGGGAATTTTTTTTTTTTTTTGTGCTTTGGGTGTAATATGGAGTCAGTGAAAAGAAAGGACTTTATGAAGGGCCTTGACACCTCGTTGGGGAAAGGTTTTCATTTGTCCTGGGGTGAGTTTCCTTGGCTCCTGCATGGGATGGGCCCTTTGGAGAGGCCATGGGAGTGCTGGGGCAAGATTGAAGTGGGGCCAAATGCTGGTCCAAAACCTTTCCCTGCCAAAACTCTCCCCCGCAAGCCTTCATCCTGATGGAAAATACACCATGTTGAAGTCGGAGATACTCCACCAGCCAGGAGAACTGGTGGTGAAACATCTGGGGTGGCCTTCGCCTTGCCAGCGCCCACCAGCTTTGGCCATGTCCTGCAAAATGTCCCTGAAGCTGCTCCACCACCAGTGCTGGCGGGTGGGTTTCACTGCGCTTCCCCGGGAGCTTCTGGATTTATAGTATAAAACAAATCTCTTTCTTTTGTCCAAACGAGATGCTTCCTGCAGAAATGGCTATTTTGGGTCGGGTTTTTTGTTTTTTTTTTTTTATTATTTTAATGGCTTCTAAAAGGGCAGAACTGGTTTGCATGAAGCTGCTCCAAATGTTTCCAAGCAAAGTTTAAGAGAAAACTGGAGTTTCGCTTAAGTGTGTTTTAATGGGAAAGGCTTGTTTTTCTTTCATGTTCACTGCTCTTCTTAGGAAACAAGGAGCCAAGACTATGAGTGTCTTCAGCTCAAAGCAAATTATTTTGTTTCAGTTTTGAGAATTGGGGAGGGATCAGCATTTTTACAGGAGAGATTTTTTCCTTCCAGTAAGCTCCATTTCAAACAGTTTTATTCTCCAGAGCATGTTAGGAGGAGTCGCATATTGATATACAATAAATAAAGTTGTTATTCTCTGCAGGTCTGGATTCACTTTTCACAACACATCCCCATCCCGTGACTCCCTGAAAGCGAGGCAGGACGATGTCCACGGTGGCACCATGGACCACACTGACAATAGGACAGCCTGTGCATCTGGGTCTTTTTCCCCCAAAACATCTCCCCATCCCCCTAAGCCCATGGGTGCCCTGAAGGCACCAGCACAGCTGTGCTGGGTGCTGGGTCCTTGCTTGGGGTGGGGGATAATGAGCCCTGGGGAGGCAAAGTGCCACCCTGAACCCAAAAACCAGAGGCTACTTGGATGATGGAGAGTGAGACCGAGGCAGTTTTCATAAAAATAATTTCAGCAGAAAGACATTTTCCTGCTCCAAACCACCCGCACTCGGAGCGCTTCGCTGCCCCATAAAAGGTGGCAGGTACCGGGGGGTGTCCCCCAGCGCAGCGTGGGGCTGGCGGCTCTGCAACGCCTTTGCAATTGTGTATTTCGGGAGCACATTCCAGAGCCGGCGGACGGACGGGCCAGCGCCGGGACGGCGGCGGCTCCGGCGAAGAGCCAGGGAGCCCAGACACCCCTCCCAGCCCACGCCGTCCCCCCCATACAACATGGTCTTGCATGAACTGTGCTTTTAACAGCCAGTGTGGTGAGGTGGAAGGCTGGATACGGCCTGCAGCCGGCAGCGGCTTTGCTTGTGAAAATGTTTTTAACTAAAGAAACCGCTGCGTTACGGCTCTCCAGATTCCCCCTTCTTCTCCCTGTCTTTTTTTTTGGGGGGGGGTGTAAAGCAAAACCCAAGGAAATGACACAAATAACTGACGCCCCAGTTCCATGCCATCTCCTCCCCCAAAACTTGCATCCTAAAAAGGAAACTATTTGCAGCCCCAGTCTGATGCCGGCTGCACTCCTGCTTCTGCCACCTCCCATTTATAAAATGGTAAAAAAGGGTGGAAAAAAGCACTAAAATGATTTAAAACCCCCAGCCCCCAAATAATTTTCAGTTGCAAAAAAAGTCTTAACAGACGCTTGTTAATTTTTAAAACCATCTCAATCTGCAGAAAACGAACCCAACTTTGAAAAAGCCATCTTGTAACCCTTGCTGTAACCTGATGGCCGGCCCAGTGGCTGCACGGACCTCTCGGGATGCAGCGGGGGAAACCGGGGGAAAACCGGCCCCTCTGCTCCCCTGGGAGTGGAGTAGTAACTCCTGCACCCAGGGAGGGAGAAGCCCTGGGATTTTGGGAGAGCTGAGGATAACCAGGATAATAAGGCACCACTAATTGTCCTTATCCTCCTACCCTGGCAAGGCATAGCTGGACCCAGCACGAGGCACTGTGCGCTGAGAACTGGAATTGCCCTGAAAAACTTATAGACAAAAAATGAATTCAAAACCCCAGGCAGATCCACATGGAGAGGAGGGTGGGAAGTATGGACCCTGGGACAGGGGAGGTTTAGACTGGACATTAGGAAAGAATTTTTCACAGAAAGAGTGGTCAGACAGTGGAATAGGCTGCCCAGGGAGGTGGTGGAGTCACCATCCCTGGGTGTGTTTAAGGGTCGTTTGGATGAGCTGTTGGGGGATGTGGTGTAGGGGAGAACTTTGTAGAGTAGGGCTGATGGTTGGACTCGATGATCCCAAGGGTCTTTTCCAGTCTGAATGATTCTGTGATTCTGTGAAATGTGGGCAGGATGCTGCTCCCCGGCTTTGGCCGCTCCCTGGTGCCAGCACACGGTTCTGAGCCTGCGTCACAGCAGAGCGCTGTTAGAGCATCCCAATCTAGTTTGGTGGCCTGGGCCACTGTCACCAGCTTTCCCCCATGCAAAGCCAATTACCTGCAATGTCAGGCAAATACAGTGTGGGGTAGGAGGAGCCCAACAACCAAGGAGGGTCAGTCCCTGTGCCAGGCAGTGCCAGTGGGACAGGAGGGAAGCCCTTCTTTCAAGGAAGGTGGGTTGGTAGCATGACCAGGCACCGGGGAAATCCCTCGTGCACATGGGGCATTGTGGTAGCCGGAGTACCCGGAGTGGGAAGGGCCCCCAGCTCAAACCATGCCTCCTCCTGCCAAGCATTGCAGAGCAAGAGCCAATGAAGCAAAAGGTGTGAAGGTGAGTCCCCACGGTGACACCAGCAGGACAAGATGGAGAGCAGAGTGAGGGGGGGGAAGACGTATCTCACGTCATGACCCACCTCCCTTTTCCCCACCGACACATACAAAATGACCTGAACCTGCACCCACGTCCGGAGGAGGGAAAGTTGGAAGCAGTGAGCCCAGCTCTACCCCATCCAGATCCAGCAGTTTGTCTCCAGCCATGCCCCAAACCAGATGCTTTAGACGAAGACGCCAGGAGCTGCCTTAATAAGCGCTTATGCAATCCTTCTCGCGCGGAGGAAATGTCTTTCCCAATCCCCAGCCATTAGCAGTTGGCTGATGCCCTGGAGCGGGACATTTTAGAGCCCTTGTAAATTTGCTTCAGGAGTGGAAAGTGGACGGAGGAGGGGAAGGCGCTGGTTTTCGTCAGGGACCTGCATCAGCCGGGAGCTATTCTCCGCTTCTCCCCACAAGCAGAGATGTGCCACCACGGGTCAGCACCCAAACCCTGCCCCAAGCCAGGGGATCGGGGACAGGGGAATGATGGTGGCACCTCCTGCCCCAGGGTCAGCACCCAGCCCCAGGGCTTTGGGGGTCAGTGCTGGTCTCAGCAGGGAATTTGAGTGAGGAAAGAAGAGGCTTTAGGGCAGAAGCTTCACTCCTGCTTCAGTGCAAAAACTTCTTCTGGATTAAGAAAGGTCAACTGGGCAGCAACTGTACCAGCTCTCCATGCACATGGGTCACCTGGGCTGCTGCCCAGAGCTCACGGACTCATTTTTCCCATTATCTCCAATTGTGTGTCCATGACGAGTAATGTAATATAAGCAGAAATTCCCTTTATGGCAGGTAGACCCTCCTTCCACTGATTTCCATGGCAATCAGACGGGGGAACGGCACCATTTTAAGTAAGACTCGGGGCACCCACGCCAGCTTGGAGTAATGATTTTGGGGCTGGTTCCAGCGGCGAGGCTGCCGGTACCTTCCCTTTGCCTATTGTTTGCATCCAAACCTAATTGCAAATTGACATGAGCCGTCTTTGGGGAGCGGCTGCTCCGCTCTGCTCCGTCAGCACAATGAGCCGTTGTTGATACGGCCGCAGCAATTTTCCAGGTTAATTTATGGCCGCCACACCCCATTAGCGGCAATAAATGTGGAGCCCAGTTTTGCCGAAATTGTGAGTTACGATTTTTCAAATAAATACATTTTCCTATAAACCAGCGCTCTGTTTAGTTTGAATGTTCCTCGCAGACACATCCATCTACATAAAATACACAGGAGAGGAAGCTGAGCTGTGACTTCGCTCTGATGACATAAAAACTTTTGTAAACACAATGTCATTTACAGTACGAGCGAGGAGAGAGGACAAAAAATAAACAGCGAGTGCCTGGCGCATCCCTTCAGGAGCACATGGAAAATTTAATAATCTTTTTTCCATAAAGCTTTGTTTTCCTTTTGATTTATCCAGACAGGGCAGTGGCTGCTTGGCCATAAATAGATTGTATTTCTTGAGAGGCAATGGTTGCAATCATCCTTTATGTCGCCGGAGGGGCGGCGCGGGAGGTGTGTGTACAGAGAAGATGCCGTGGATTGCTGCTAGGAACAGGACAGCACAGCCCAGCCACTGTGGGCACCCAGTTCACCCCCAATTCCTCCTGCTCCTTTGGTGGGGCTCTGACAGCCTGAACCCCACTTGGGATTGCTTGTGTGATGCTGTTGTAGGAACAAGCGGCCTGGTGATGTAGTTTGGGGGACTCAGGCAGTGTGTGGGTGCTGGAGTGCATTGGCACGTGTGAGCCCCCCCCATGTCCCAGTGCTCTCCCCCCGCCACTAAAAGACCTGTGCTGGCGCAGCAAGACACACGTGGCAAACCCTCCCGGGGAGGAAGGATACCCTGAGTGGGCTTTCGCAGCCATGGTGCTCACAGCCCAACCTTGGCCGTGACACCGGGGCTGCATTCGTTGCCAATCAAACTGACTTCTGCAGGTTCTCTCCCTCCTCACATCACTGGGAGGAAAATAATCCCCCCAGAGCAGCAACACACACACAGCCAGCCCCATGCACTGCTCCTTGAAGCAGACTCTGCTCGTGCCTCAGTTTCCCAAGGCGTTTTGCAACCGTTCCCCCCAGGCCTCCAGGAGCAGAACTGTTAGGAAGGTGCTGAGTGATTATTATTGCATTATTTCTAGCAAGTGCTATAAATACCCAGGGGCACCTTTAGACACAACCCAGCTGCCCGGGGGAGCTGGCTCAGCCCCCTCTACGCCTGCGGAGGCTGTTGGAGGCAGGGATCGAAGGCAGCGGCTGGGTGAGGAGGTACCCCGGGACACAACCTGATGGGGGGGACAGCGGGGGGGCTGCATGGGGGGATGGGAACTTCCCAGCTTCACCCTGGAGCTACAGCAGAGCCTGGGGCGGGGCGGGGGGGGGGGGGATGCAGGAGCAGGAGGGTGCCGGGATGCTGCAGGGAACCGCTAGCAGGGAAGACAAGGGGAATATTTTACGGGGCTGCAATGTAAACAGAGCTGGAGCAGAGCCCCTTTTTATGGAGTCCCTGTCCTGCCAGGGCATCTGCCAAGGCCCTGATTTACGCTCCTATTTAGATAAGGGAGCCGGAGGGGGGGAGCAGAGCTGGCGTCAAAGTCACAGGACACCCCGGGCTGCCGCTCACTGGGTGCTGATAAGGAGGTGGCCGAGGGGCTGGGGCCAAAGCCGCAGCCCCCCATCCCAGGGCAGGGGATAGGTGGCTCCTGCTGGGTTTGGGGTGCTGGGGGGCTGCGGAGATCCAGGATAACGTCACCCCCCGGCATGCAGCACCGGACCCCCTCGCCATCGCCCGGCCATGAGGGCAGGGAATCTTTCTCTGGGAAGGATTTGAAGGAAAACAGGTGGAGAGAAACGAGGTTCCTCCCGCCATGCCAGCCATAAATCACCTAATCCAAACCGCTCGGTGTTTTCCCCCCCGCATGAGCGGGGAGATGTGAAATTAAAGAAACTCACCAAAAGTTTGAGAAGTGCTAAATTTGGACGCCATGACAAAGGCAGTCTGGTTTGATTTAGAAGGTGTCGGCGTGAAAAGGGCTCCGGTTTTATTATTTTATTAAAACACGAAAGATTAGAACGATTTTCCAAAGGAAAATCAACCCATTGGTCCCACTATTTGCTCAGCTGAGCACTTCCAAACTGCGCAGGGTCCAGGGACCTCCGGCGGGGGGGGGATAAAGCAAGATAACGCCCGGTCTTGGGCTGGGCTTACCTGGCTCGGTGGCCGGAGGCTGGAGGTGGCTCTGGTGCATGATTCGAAGCAACGGCTCTGAGCTGGATGTGACTGTGCAGTGCAGGGGTATGAGGATGGAAGGGTTTTTTTGGGGGGAGGGTGTTTTCCAGGGATGGGGTTGGGTGGCACAGACCCCAGCCTCATGGTTTGCTGGATCAGGGCTTTTACAGGGTTGGGGAGAGGCTCAGCAAGGAGCCTGGCTGGTTTGTAAGAGGGAGCAGGGCACACTGAAGGTGATGGTCGGGCGGTGAGGCATGAAGTGGGACCCCTGAACCTCTCCCAGGCGGGCACTGCCCCCCGCCAGCTCCGAGCCAGGCTCAGGGATCCCACCCAGCCACGGGTGTTTTGGAGGAAATCGGGGACACGATGCCCTACCCAAGGCCTGATTCTAAAACGGGAGAGTAATCACTAGCAAATGTTTGCAGGGCGCTTGTTTAAAGGGGGTGGGGAAGGGGGGGCTTTGCAGCAGCTAAGAACAAAGCGGGGGGAGCAAAGCTGGGCAGATCTGGTACAGCCGCACCCCCCCGCCCTGGCCGCCGGGGCCCAGCAGAACCAGAGACCCGCTTGCACCCTGCCCCGGCCCCCCCGGCCTCCTGCCTTTGCAACTCGCCTTGTAACAACTAACGATGGAAAATCCGAGGCATTTAAGTGGCTCCCGAATCCGCCCGGGAACCGTGATTGAGAGAAGTCAAATAAAATTTGTCATCTTTAAAATGCAGGAGGACGTTAATGGTGTGTTAGCCCGGATGATTAATACAAGCGCCTGCAAACAACCCTCCAACGTTTCCACCCTCCGCTGCAAGATGAATCGCTGGAAAGCGCCGTTAATCGCTAACATACCTTGGGCCCAAAGCCCCTTCCTGCCCCGCCGTGCTGTGATCGCCACCGCCGTGCCCTGCCTGTCCTCACTGGGAGTAACTGGAGCAAGAGCAGGGGTTGGCCCCAGCATCACCCGGCCAGGCTGGGGGTGAAGCGCAGGGTCCGGGAGCCGTCGCCCCAGCGATCTGTCTCCCATGGGTGCAGAGGCGAGCGGGATGTGCTGCCCACTGCAGGGTCCCATGCCGGGCTTGGGTTTGGGGCTGCGGTGAAGTACAAGCTCCCAGCCCCAAGGGGACCCCCCAGCCCTTTTGTGGCCAGGTTGGAATGGGGAAACACAGGGCAGGTTCCCGCTGCCCTATTGTAAATATGTTTACGTGTGTGGATAGTATAATTTTTATATATTTATGTATGTGTGTGCAGTGTCTGTGCACGGATGTGCAGCATAAATGTGTGTGTTTATATGCCACGCGTGCAACGTGTGTGTGCCTACACAGCATGTGTGTGCAACACGTGTGTGTACGTAATAGATATATGGTGGCCTTGTGTGTGTGTGTAGTGTATCTGTGCTGCTGGTGTCCGTGTGTGATATATATGGGTGCAGTTAAGTGCATGTGTGTAACGTACCTGCGGGAAGTGTGTGCGCAGCACAGCCAGGTGTGCAGCGTATGCAGCACCTCTACGTTTGTGGCACGTGTAGGCAACACGTCCAGCGTATCTCCGTGAGCAGCATGTGTGCGCGGTGGAACCGCACACGTGTGTGCGTGTGGTGTGTGTGTGCCCAACTCGGTGCGTGCCGTGCAGGCGGGCAGCGCACGTCGGTGTGCAGCCTGTGTTTGTGCCACACACGTGTGCGTGGGGACCCAGCCCCACCATCACCGCCACCCCCCCCCAGGCCCTTCGCCCCCTCCTCTCCCCCCCATCACCCAGCTCTCTCCGTGGAGGCTGCTCAAGCACCCAGCACCCCGCACCGCGCTCCCCGCACTCCGCTCCTGCCCCGCGTGGGGACGGGACGCGCTGGCCCCGGGGCCGGGGGCTCCCCCCCCCAGAGACTCCGGCTTTTGGAAAGCGGAAAGCCCCGGGGTCACCGCGGCCCCGGAGAGCCCACATGGCCCGGCCCGGCCCGGCCGTCGGGGCTCAGGGCTCCCCGCACCCGCTGCCGCCTCCCGTCCCGGCCAGCTCTCCGTGGGGGCTCGGGCACCCCCGCCCCGGCAGCGGGGGAGCGGAGGGGATGGAAGTGGGAGGGAGCGGGGGCTGCGGGGTCCCCCCTCGGGTCACTCCTCACCCCCTTCTCCCTGCGAGCAACCAGCAAGCGGGAGGCGAGAGCAAACAGCGGAGGTGTGAGCCCAAATAAACCGAGTCAACAGCGCGGCGCACGCCCCCTCCGCCCCCCCGCTCCTCCCGGGGCCCCCGAGCATCCTCCCCTGCCCATTGGCTCCGCGGCGGGGGGGGGCCCGGCCCTATATAAAGGGAGGGTTGGGAGGCTGCAGAAGGGGTTAAAAAAAAAAAAAAAAAACCCAAACCACAAAACACACCCAAAAAACCCCCCAACAAACCCAAAACCCCAACCGCACCAACCCACACCCCAAAGCCAGCCACCACCATCGCAGCCCCACGCCGGAGCCGCGGTCCCGCCCGGGGGGGGAGCGTGTCCCGCCCGGCCGCCGCGGCCATGGTGCGGTGCTGAGCGCGGCCCCCGGGGCCAGCGGGGCGGACCATGAACCTGGTGGGGGGCTACCAGCACCACCACCACCACCACCACCACATGCTGCACGACCCCTTCCTCTTCGGGCCGGCGGCGAGGTGCCACCAGGAGCGCTCCTACTTCCCCGGCTGGGTGCTCAACCCGGCCGAGGGGACCCCCGAGCTCGCCGGGCAAAGCCCGAGCTACGGCCCCGCCGAGTACGGCCCGGCCAGGCAGGGGCGGCTGGAGGCTCTCAGCGGCCGCCTGGGCCGGCGGAAAGGGGTCGGGGGACCCAAGAAAGAGCGACGGAGGACGGAGAGCATCAACAGCGCCTTCGCCGAGCTCCGCGAGTGCATCCCCAACGTGCCCGCCGACACCAAGCTCTCCAAGATCAAGACCCTGCGCCTGGCCACCAGCTACATCGCCTACCTGATGGAGGTGCTGGCCAAGGACAGCCAGCCCGGGGACACCGAGGGCTTCAAAGCCGAGCTCAAGAAGGCCGACGGCAGGGAGAACAAGAGGAAAAGGGAGACGGTAAGAGGCGGGCCGGGATCCCGCTGCCCCGCTCTCCCCGCGCCGGGAGCGGGCGGGGAAAGCCCCGGGGCTGGGGGGAAAAAAACCCAACAGAAACCTCACAGTCTTCTCGGCCCCGCTGGAGCCTTTTTTCCCAGCTTAAAAATAAAAATATACATCCGTGGGGAGCACCTCGGCAGAGGAAAACCCGAGCCCAGCTTGCCCGGAGGGCTCCCGACGGGCCGGGCGGGCTCCCGGGCGCTTTCCCCGAGGGTTAAACCCCGGGAGCGGCCGCGGCGGAGCCTCCCGCCGGTTCGACCTTCCCGGCTCCCGGCCGCTTTCCCGGGACGAGCGGGCGCGGGTGCGTTTCGGAGCAAGGACGGCCGCCTCTCCCCCTGCTGCAGCGGGCGGGGTGGGGTCCCCCCCCAAAAAAAACCCTCTTTATCCTCGGGCTGGTAAAAGCCGCCTGGAGCCGCGGGGCTCGGCTGCAGCCCCGGGGCGGGCGCAAGGTGCGGGCGGGCGGGCGGCCCGAGACCTCGGCTCCGCTCCTGACCGCTCCTTTCTCCCCCCCCTCCCCGTCTCCTCTCCCGCAGCTGCCCGAGGTCTACTCGCAGCCTTTGGGCCACGGCGAGAAGAAGCTGAAGGGCCGGACGGGTTGGCCCCAGCAGGTCTGGGCTCTGGAACTGAACCCCTGAGGGCTGCCCCGCCGCCCCGACGGCGCTCCCCGCTCGCCCCTCCATGTGCAATGTCGGAGAGAGCCCGGCCCGGTCCCCGGAGCCCATCCGGGAGCAGGATGCGGGTCCCCGGCCCGGCTCCCCGCCCGCCGAGACGGATGCTCCGCGGGAGACAAGCGAAGGGCGCCTGCGGGGCCGGATCCTGCCCGCCCCGTCGGCAGCGGGGACCGGCCGGGCCATTTCCCCCCTCGCCCCCTTCCCCCGTTTGCAGTAATCGTTGCTCCTTCCCGCTGTCAGCAGCGATCGGCGGCTCCTGCCCTCCCGGGGCGGGCTGAAACGGTTTGATTCGTTTGCTGTTGTAAATACGAGCCCCCGTCCCCATCCCCGTCCCCGTCCGCTGCCTGACCGACGTGTGGCTGCGGTGAAACTACCTAGAGGTGCATTTGGGAACACTCCTGTGCCGGGTTTTCTACCTCAGATCTGCATGACCACTTCCCGAGGGACCGGGCGCGCCACACCACGTATTTAAAATGGAATAATTAAAACAAACAAACAAAAAATTAAATAAAATAAAATTTAAACTTTACGCAAACAGCCTCGGGTCTGAGCCCTCTGCCTTCCCTTGCTCCAGAGATTGCGCTGCTGCGGCCGGGCCCCCTGCCCTCCTGCCCGCAGGGGCGAGGGGTGCTGCGGGATTAAGGACTCCCCTTAAGTCAGTGCCCTGCTGTGGGACCCACCCATGTGAGGGAATTCCCTCCCGTGGGGCTTGGGCAGCTCCGGGGGATCCTTTGGGATTTCTTTATGCCGTGCTTGCTCACCCCAGGAGCTGGCATGGCTCTGGAAATGTGTACCCACAGCCTGCCCCAGGGCACAAACTCTGCCCCTGCCCTGCAACCCCTTCCCTCCTGACCCAGGGGACCTGCTAGAGGCACCGGACTGGTATTTGGCGTGGGGGAGGATGGCAGGATCAGGCCTTCACCGCATCTGGGTTGTATGAGCATCGTAGAGCTGTGGATCCCTGGTTTTATTGCTGCCACACAGAGAACCAGGGCTCAGCTCCCCTTCCTGGCTCAGGCAGCTCCCCTGCCCAGCTCTGGCATCGGCAGCACTTTCTCACAGGGATCCCCTCTTAGGAGCTGCCTCGGCCACATTTTGAAGGAGCAACGTCCCCTCCTCACCGTCCGAACATGACGGACACCACCAGCCTCAGACACACCAATGCTCACGCAGCCCAAAGTCATCTCTGTCACCTCTCAGGCATAAATCCTTAATAATCCTTAATAATTAAAGCTGAATCCTCATCCCTTTATGCTGTGCGTTACTGAAGGTGGTTTCCAAGCACGGGCTCAGGGCCTGATCCTGCCTTCCCAGCCTGGCCACACCGCCGTTCCCAGAAATACCAGGACAAACCCCAACACTCATCCCACTGCTCAGGGCAAAGAAAAGCAGCATGGGGAAGAGTCATATGTTATTGTAGGGTTAATCCGAGGGCTCAGCTAGGAGCATTAAATTTTCTATTTTAAACCAAGCTTCTTCTTGCAACTAAAGGTTTAGAAATAATGATGCAACATCCGTAAATCGCTGACACGTCGATCAATCTGTGCATGTGCAGCCACACACACCAAAAATACTCCAGCTCAGCCGTGGTGAAGCAGCTCGGGTTTTATAACCACTTTGTGCATGTGTACAAATACAGACGGATGGACACACAAACATTGGAGAGTACAGCCGATGTAATTAAAGCTCGCAGAACGATCAGGCTGCAGGAACCAGCCTTCCCTCGCTTCGGAGCCGCTGTGCGTTTGCCTTCCAGCCCCTGATCTGTTTTCTGATCTCTTTGAACGAGGCTGAGATGAAAACTGACTGCCTGAGCAGAGCAATGCCTGTGGTGGTATCGTTTTGTTCAGGCTATAAAAAGTTTAGCACGGTACCGAATCCGTGAGTGAAGCTAGAACAGGGCATTTCAAGAACCAAACACATTCAAGGGAAAAAAAAAAAAAAAGAGAAAAAGAAAATGTATAGAAAATCAGCCCCAAATATCCTATTTTATGACTACGTTTCACAATCTCTTAAAGGGCTGGGTTTTTACAGAAAAGCTCCCAGTGTTAGTGATGAACACTGTAATCCAGCGCCCCATAAATGTGCCCAGCCCCAACTCTGGTTGCAGGTGCCAGCCCACACCCCTGTACCCGCACGGCACCGGCCGGGGCTGCCCCTCGGCATCGGGTGGGAGAAAGAGCTAAACCTGGGACTTGCTCTGCTGCACAGGGCAGAGGGGTCTGCACGAGTCGGTGTCCTGGTCCCGGCACACCAGGCTCTATCTGGAACATCGTTTGCAGCCTGGGGACCCTCCCCTGCCCCACCAAAAACCTCTGGTGTTTTTTTTTCTTACGGATTTCCAGTTTTGCTCCTGGAAAGGGGGCACGCTGCGCAGCCGGGGCAATGCTCAGCCTGCATCCGCGGGATTGTTGCTTTTCTTACCACACGTTTCTGGTGGTGGTACCTGCTGGCTGCAAACTTCTGGGAAAGGCGTCCCCAGGGCCAGGCTCCCTCACTTCTTCATCGTTTTCCAAGTGAAAACACTCTCTGTTTCCACATCTGCAGAGAGTTTCTCTGCCCAGCAAGGGGATTTTCCTGTAGGATTGGCTCCGTGTTTTGGGGGTGTGTGTGTGAAAAAAAAAAAAGCACTAAACGTTTTCTGTTCCCCGGGGCTTCACTGCTCCCCAAAATGATGCTTTGGAGGGGGAGTATTTGCAAGCAGTGAGCTCCGTCCCCACCTCGGCACCACACAGGCGGCTCTGCCGCTCCGGGACCAGGAAGGGGTGTTGATGCTGAGCTCAGGACTGGGTGCAGCCTAGGATGGGGTCACCCCCTTCACCCCAAAAGGGAGAGGAGCTGCAGGGGAGGTTGGAGCCCTGCACAGGCACAGCCTCTCTTCCTCAGGCAGCAAACCTGAGCGGCTGGGAGAGGTGTCTCGGCAGCCTCCGTCAGGCAGTGGCAGGGCTCCCGGTGCCGGCTGCACCAAACCTGGGAGGAAGGAGAATGGTTTGGCCACCGGCTTTGAATTTTTGGCCATCTGAGAGCCTAGCTCATCGACCAGGGGAGGTGGCCCTGCACATACCTACGGCTCGACCCTCCCGTGAACTTGATGCCGTTGGGAAGCAGCATGCTCCCGGCACGCAGGCTGGAGTCTGTAGTTGCCTGGACAGAAGTACACGCACGCAGGGATCGCCTGGCCCGGGGGCAACATCATACGTGCTCTGTCCCCTGCTGCTGGAATCCAGCCACGAGGGACGGTGGAGGGGACCCGGCCACTCTGCTGCCTGCCCTGCCCGGCCACTCGTCCCCCCTGCCTGGCCAAGGGGACAAGCACTGGGGGCAGAGGGGCTGTCAGGCACTTCCCACCCCATGTTATGGATCGCTGGGGTTTGGTGTGCAAAGAAACGGTTCCTTTTTTTCCTTCCCCCCCCCTTCCTGCCAAGCCCAGACCCTGCTTGTTGTTGTTGTAGGTATTTATGGGCCTGTTTATCTGATCTCGGGGGAGCCTATTCTTATCTCAGAAGCAGCAAGGGAAGGGTTACACTGGACAGCTCGGTAGACAGTATGGAGCCAAATAAAATACCAATCTGACAGAAAAAAAAAAAGCAAAAAAAGGGAAAGAAACACCCAGCCCCAGCCACCCGCTCACCCAGGAGTGCGAGGGTACCTGGAGCAAACCTGCAAGGCCAGGGGATTGTCCAATATTTCTGCACAGCTCCACTTCCCTGCTCCCTGGGCTGGATCCTGGAAGGGACCCAGCTCCGCAGACACCCGCCACCACCCTCCCTGGGAAAAAAAGACTCGGGCAGCAGCCCCCAGATGAGCACAGTGCAGGCTGTGGGCTGGCACCCAGCTCAGCACGTGTTGGCCCCCAAAACGGGTGCTGGTTTCAGGCAGACGGCACAACCCTGGGCGAGAAATGCCCGGGCACCCGGCAGAGGAGAGCATGTTTTAATGTCACTGAAAGAGGGGAAAAATAAGAAATATTTTAAATTTCAGGTCAGTTATGGCTGTTCAGCCGTGACACTGCTGTTTGCTGTTTCCTTGGGGTGAGCACGGAAATGTCCCTGCTGGGGACGAGAGGCACAGCCGGTCCCCAGCCCCCGCAGGGACTCGCTCAAGGTCGCCCCGAAGGTCACGGCCAGGGCCAGGGCAGCTGCCTCCCGTCATGGGGCCTCTCTGGCCTGGCCCTAGCCGGTGACACAGGGCTGGGGGAGGCATGAGGCAGGGGGAAACCCCCAGACACCACTTGGGGAGCAGCGGGGAGCCCCATCTCTGCTCTGGCCTCTCCGGAACCCAGGGGTGCAGCGCGGCTGGGCCAGGGTGAGGGGGGCTGGGTGGGATGGATGGGGCTGGGATCCTGCCATGCCAGGCAGGGGGGCAAGGGCAGCTCCATGTCAGGGGTCCCCCCCAGTTCTTGCCGCCCTCCCCACCCTGCACCCCACTCTAATTACCCACTCTTAAGGAAGCGCCTGATAGTTCTGGCCATTTAAGGTAGCCCCAGCCCCTCTCAGTAAGGGTAATTGGGCCATAATTTGTTTTCGGTGTCAAGATGGCGTCAAAGATAAGACAAAAATCTCCAGGTTTGGGGGCTAAAGAGACAGGAGAAATCCTGACCCAGGGCCGACCTCGGAGGAATGGCCACAAGCCCCAGTGAGTAACATGGCAGGTGAAAGATTTACTGCCAGGGGAGCTTTTTGATCCTCTCCCAACACTCGGAGCCTCTCAGCCCAGTTGCTGGCTCCCAAGTCAGACTGTCTCCTAGGAGTATGGCTCAGGTGGGAACATTTTTCTGTCCAACAGAGGCCCCCTCAGCTGCAAAGTTCATGACATGCAACAGTTCTTCCTCAAATCTCTATGCTTCTGGAGTCACGTGATTCTGAGACCCATCTAAAGAGAAGATGTATTTCCAATTCTGTAGAAATGATGTCCAAGCATGGGAAGACACTGGAGCCACAAGGAAGATGAAGGCTCCAACTTTTTTTTTCTTTATTTTATTTTTTAAAACAAATCCAAACTCTCTGGGTTTTCACCCCTGTGGCTGTCCTTGCTTGAGTCTGATAGTGCCAAGCTCTGCCCGGGGTGTATTTCTCCATGCAGCTGCCTGTGCTGGGAGAAGACCAAGAGCACTTCACCTTGGGTCAACGTTCCCAAGACCATCCTTCAAACAACAGCCAAACTCACCTTCACTCCATGTCATTACCTCTCCAAAACCAACCTTTGTTGCTCCACTCTATGAAGGCCCTTTGCCCAGTGCAGGGTGTTGGGAGAAGTGAGTATTTTCCTCTTTCACAAGACTCACGTGCTTGGTGTGGGGTTAGCAAAGGTGACCACCATGGCTTTCTGCAGAATGTCCCATCCTTGTCCTGCTCAGTGGTGGAGCAATCCCATTAGCAAGCATCTTCTCTGGCAGCAACGACATTTTGCTGCCAATTTCCCGCCGATCTTCTCCCACGACATCTCAGCACAGCCCTCAGGTGAAGCTGGATGGAGTGCGGTGGCACAGCAGCTGGATTTAAGGTCCAGGATTGAAGCTGGCTGGGAGCTGGGGCTAGCTGATGAAAGATCAGTACCATACAGTTCAGGGCAGGGGGTAAAAACAGTCGGGCACTCTGCTCAGCAGGACTCCATGCCATCTCCATAGCTGGGGGTTGCTGGACAAGCTCTGTCTCTTCTGGTTACTCCAGATCTAAAGTGCAATAGCAAACCTGCAGCTGCTGCAGCTCCAGGAACCTGCAGATCAGAGGGGCCAAGGAGCCAGACGGACCTGCTGGAGCACAAGCGGGAAGCGCCGGCTGGGAGGAGGATATTTACTGGTGAGAGGAGAGTGAGACAGGCAGTTACCCAAGAGGCTTGAGCTGAGGGACTGCAAGGCAAGAGCACGCACTTGGAGCCTCGCCTATTCCTTGCGATGGATCCCCGAGGCAGGGAAGGTCCTTGCTTACAAAGTTTCCTTTTTCCCTGCTTGTTCTTTTGCGTGAGGAATTCAGGTCCTGACCACCCTGAAAGACTTTACAGTAACCAGAGAAGTAGGGGAATTTATGGCGTCACTAGTGGCTGAAAGCTGAGGAATTGAGAGGAAAAGGGATTTTTTTTTTTTTTTTTCTCTTAGACTTCAGCTACCTTGACAAAATTCTCATGGCCTGTAACTGACCCGCAGGAGCAGCCAGGGGGGATGTGGGGGCCAAAGCAGGCTGGTTTAATTGCCTCGGCCGGGAGCTCCTTCCCAAATGAAGGACTTACTGAGTTTGAGCTAGTGCACAAAGCTTGCATCAATCCCAAAACTCCCTCCTCTGCTCACCTTCACTGTTCAGCTTTCACTACTTTGGCCATGTCTGATGGAGAGTAGAAGGGCAGGCTTTGCACTGAAGCTCATCAACTTGCTCAAACTTGAGCCTGGGCTGCTGTGTTCAACTGCTCACCCTACAAAACGTCCAGGATCTAAGCCAGCTGCTTAGGGCTAAACCCACGCAATTCCACACCCAAAACTTTTAGGCTCCTATTTCTAGGAACTTGGCATAAAGAGGTGGGAAGGTCCTTGTGGAGATACCTTTGTTGGCCTGATTTGGGGAGTGCATGAAGGACTTGGAGCAGAAGGGAAGAGTGGGGAAAATGGAATCAGGAAAAGGAGAGAAGGGAGGAGGACAAGGAATAGCCTGGTGAGGGACAGCAGCTCCCTGGCACTGTAGTTTGTGCTAGTCTAATAAGAAAAGCCCTGTCTGTACCCAGTGCTGTCACTGCGTCAATGAAGAGCCTTCAACCTGCTTTTTATCCCCAGGAAAATAGAGACACAGAGGGCTGCAGTGAGTCGACGCCAGCACTAGTGCACCAAAGGTTCTGCTTTTTACATGAGGGTGAGGGTTTATGGCCAGTAAACCAGTGGAAATTCCAGGAAAAGAAATTAAACAACCTGGTTCTGTTGGGAAGGTGGGCGTGGAACAATGAGACATCAACCTGCAGGGTACAGGGATCCTTCCAGGGCAGATTGGGAAGAGCTGAACAGTCCTGTTTTGGGACACCGGCAGGGATCCTGGTTGCTCTCTGTGGCTGGGCAGAGCTGGGAAGGTGCCGGGCTATTTCCCGCACATCTCCGTGCAGAGGGGCTGGAGGCGGCGCCTGCCTTTCCCACCCCAGCCCAACGAAGGGCCTGCGATTTGGACGGCAAGCCACCAAACAGGAGATCAGATTGCTCAGGGCTGCCTGCCAGGCCATGGCTGCTGGCCTGCCGTCTGCTCAACAGGCGCGGGAGCTGGCGAAAACCCAGACACCAAATGGAGCTCCAAACGAGCTGGCTCCACGATCACTGGATACAACCCACTACCTTCCCTTTTCTAAAGATGGAATTGCCCACACAGGCGTCAAGAACAGGAAGAGTCACAGGCAACGCTCACACACCTCTTGGACTCAGCGCCTTCTCTGCTTTGTGACCACAACCTGGGTTAGTGAGCTTGCTAATGCGGTGCCCATCATTGTGCTCTCTGGTCCCCAGCAGTCCATACACGTGGTGGGAGAGGCAGCAGAGCCACCTCAGCTACCTGACACTTCACTCTTCCCATCTCGAAGTCTCTGCTCTTCCCCACAGGCACCATGGTGCTCCCTGCTGAGGATGCTGCAGGGATCATGGAGTACTTCCTGTAAGACGTAAAAGGAACAGATCTTGGAGAAAGTTCCAAAAACAAGTAAGTAAAAGCACATTAGGGGGCTTGGAGGTACTTTGGGAAGAAGCCAACACTGCCTGCAAGGATAAGAGATGTGAAATCGGCTTCAGCTCCTGGCAAAGTGAGATTGGGTGCTGGCAGAGCTGTGCTGTCATCCCTTACTGGATATAGGGGAAATAAAAAAAAAAAAAAAGGAAAAAAGAAAAGCAAGCCCTAAGGCTCTCCCCTGCACACTCAGCCTGCTCAACCACATCTCTAAAACATAAAACCGTTAAATCCACATTCGCATTTTTCCCCGGTCCTCTGTGCTGCCCTTTTTGCTGGGGAGCAGAGAACCGATGCCTGGTTTCCATCAACGCTGCGAGGAGGCCCTAGGACGGCTCACGCAGAGAATCGGACGTGTTCAATTTCAATGTCCAACCAGGGAAAAAAAACCAACCCCAAACAAACCGGTTTTATGATCTCCACATCCCACTACAGCATAATCCCGCTTCCGGTATCTGACAAGTCCAGCCAGCTCCTGCCGAGGAGGCATCTTTGGGACGGGAGAATGGCTCTGGTCCCCCCGGCAGCTGCCCTGGGCTCAGAGGTGCAGCTGCGGAGCACCCACCACCCGGGTTACTGAGCTAACACTGCCCTCGCACGGCAGCAAGGAGCGAAGGACATGCAGACTTCGGCCCATCAGATCAACTGCCGGGTTGTTTAGTTTCTCAGTGTGAACACGTTAAAAAGACTGAACTGATGTATCCTTGGTTTTGAGCTTGAAATCTTTCGTGGGTTTCTTGGCAGGGAGCAAATGAGATTAAGCAGCATTTATTCATTAGTCTGTACAAATAACAAATTAACTGGCAGAACTTATTTGTATCACTGGAGTTTCCATTATACCCTCTCATGCTAAAGAAACTAAAGACAACAGGTTGCTGCTTACAGCTGTCCTCCTCCAGCCCTTCCACCTGTCCTCCCTGGGCAGGACACGCTCTCACTGTGCTGGCAGAAGAGCCCACACTCACCAATTTGGGAATGTAAATAACACTGTTTTTCCCCTTCCACTGGGGTACGCTGCCCTTGTCCTCACCTAAGGACTTTTCCCCGAAACCTCCTAAAAAAGTTTGACAACACACGGGTGATGCCCTGTGAAGCAATTCACCCCTGCTCCTTCTTTCGTGGCGCCCACCTGTGTCAGCACTGAGAGCTCCCCGAGACAAGCTCTCCGTGCTATGCTCTTGCAGCACAGCAGCACGTTGCCTCGCACGAGAAGGTCCCGGTTCATCGCAAAGGCCTCCAGACATGTCCACAAATGCAGGGACTGAGGACGTCAGGATCTGCTTCTGATGTGCTGGCTCAGTCGCTCCCAGCTCTCCAATACATCAAGGTCAGGCTTCAGCTGAGAGGATATTAGACTCAGACGTAACTACTGATCACTGATTGTTTCTCACAGCAGAGTAAAGTCCCCGCTCCCTTGCTACTGAAAGCTCATACCCTGGGATGTAGGACAGGGGGACCAGGTGTCTCCTGCATGCATCACTGCCAGCAGAACCGGGCACGTTCTGCATGGCTGGAGGTCACCGTAACAGCAGCAACACAAGCTGCCACCCTCCTCCCAGAGGGCATTTTACCCCTTGCCATGAATTGAACAGTGAGGAGGAGACAGGTCAGTTGGTTGTAGGACAGCACCAAGGAATGAGGATACAGGAGATGATGAGGGATTGTTTTGGGGAGAATCATCTGTACAAATCTTTACTGCACATGAAGAGTGTAATTTAATTTGACAGCAATAAATTCAGGTCATGTATTCTGAGTGTAAATCCCTCAACATCCTATCATCCTCCTCTGTGAGAGCCCAAATGTCTAAAAAGCTACACTGCAACCTCTTCCCTGGCTAAAAATCAAGGCTGAAGCATGCCTCAGACAGTGCCAGCAGAGCCTTACGAGGTGCCATGACAGGGTTCAGGAGAACAAGTATTCGAGCCACAGTTTCTCGCATCACTCGCTTCCTCACTACAGCAAAAAAATTGAGTCTGATGGTCAGGAGGAAGAGCAATATGGGAAAAACAAATCAAACAAAGCACTACATGGAAAAGGATCTTGCAGCTTAACTGATTGAACGTTGGGATGCTACATGTCAGTATTGCTCTGGAGTAGCACCCACCTTGTCAGCTGGGCATGCAGCTTCAACTCTGGACAACAGGAGCTAGAAGTCACACACGAAACGTAGCCAAGGGTGTACTTGAGAAGGAAGCAGAAGCTGAGGGTTGAACTAGACATAAAGATTCATTAGGAAACATGAATCGAATGAGACACTGCACTTGATTGACTGTTCATGATATGGGGGGGGAAATCCCCATCCAAGAAAAGCCCAACGCTCCCCAAAATGCAAGGTCACGTGGCTCTCCAACAACCTCCATCTTGTAAGTTGTCTTTTTGTTGCATTCAAAAGACTCTGTGATCTGCATCTGTGCAACCCACACAGGTTTGTCACAAAATATCCCATCACCTGAGTTTTCTACTTCAGGCTTGACATATCCTAGTCGGCAGCGCCGTTCTCCCCTCCATGTCTGCAGTATTTTCAGCCCTGGGGAGGTGGGTGGGAAATGACAGTGAATCAGAGAAGCCTGGCACAAAACATCCATGGAAAGCAGAACTCCATTGGCTCTGGAGCCAGAAGTGCTAAGGGCAGAAAGGCAAACAGAAAGGAATGTAGGCCTTGTTGCTAGATAGATCATTTATTAAAGTGAAATTCAGCATTTTATCTTTGTCAGACAGTACAGAGTTAAAGTTTCATACACAGTGGAAGCAGGACATTTCCTACACCTCAGAGAAATGAGTTCTACAGTTTTTGCTATAAGTTACTAAGTTGCTTTAACAATACACAGCTATATTACACAGTTAAAAATACAAGGTGTCCAAAACATTTGGCATAAGATCAGCACAACACATGGAGGCCAGAAACAGAAGAGGGAACACAGTTTTTCTCTCCCAGTAAGCCTGCTAAAAGACTCCAAGCCATTCTGCAAGTTACCTGCCATTCACCTCCCCTGCACTCTAGCTGCGGAACAGAGCCGCAGCTAGGACAGGAGTAAAACCAGCCCAGTCAGGGCTCAGCTAAGGAAGAGGCTCCTGGAGCCTGCTGATGTACAGGATAGCCTGCAGAGTTGCTTGCAAGGGAAGTTCAGGTTTAAGGCAGGAGCCCCCCCCGCCCCTCTCCCCACACTTTCTTCAACCATTTAATTCATTCCAAACAGATGTGTTCACAGGCAAGTCAAAAACGCGAGACCAGGGATAGCTGTGAAAAGTGCAAGGAGTATCTTACGTCGTAACAGTTCATCTGCACTTTGAAAGTGGAAAATGAAAATTCCCTAACTTGATAAGCTAGAGACGGCTAAAGTAAGAAGAGGAGTGAGGCATCAGTAACATTCCTTCACCTCTGGGACTCTTCAGTCAATACTGTGGGCAGTACAAGGACTGCCTTTGTACGGGAGGCTACCTTGTACTACCCACTCTTTTTAACTGTAGAGGCAAAGTGACTCTAGTGCTCTAGGGAAGTGTAACGATCTGCAAACTTAAATAAACAGTCCCCCAGCAGACCATTTCTCTCCCCTCCAACTGCAGTTACTGCTGAAGATCTCCCATTGGTATTTACATTTGGCTCAACCAAGAGATGTAAAGTGCACAGCTCCCCCCTTCTCCCCCTCTCATAAAACATCCATTACAAGAGCTAACACAGAACAAATCTTCCTCCACATTGCTAAGTGTGGAAGGGCTTTGTTCCTTCTCTCCATGGGCCATGTCATGTTTCATCTTCTCTTCCCATCATGACCCGCTTGAAAACTGACTCTTACTGTGGATTATTTCGGCTCTGGTTTTCAAAGCCTCTCTGAATCCAGCTTGCACTTAAGACTAACTTTAAATGCCAGACTTGATATATTTTGGTCAAGTCTTGCACACCAGGGTATCTAGTGGTTTACAGCCACATTTCTAAGGAAAATGGGGACATCAGAGTACTGGGACAAGTGGTACAAACCTGCCTGCTCTGCTTTTCTCAGGCTGAGCATCTAAAGTGCCTGGCAAAAGCAACACTAGCTTTTAATGCAACTGTTTACTTCACGTTGATATACAATATTCTTTGAAATGCTGAAGAAATATTAAAAAACTGCATTCTAACACAGCCTCCTTGGATGTATTTGCACTTTTCAGCCATCAGATTGCCACTGACTGAAGTCTTCGCATGCTTCTAACTCCCTTGAGTTGAGCTCAAGCCGATAACTACCAGCAATGATTTCTTCTTCTTCCCTTAAAGTGAGCAGAGGGTTGGCATACAGGATGAAATTAACCCCAAAAGAGATGTTTCCGTATTACTTGGATTTCATACTAATGGCTTTGGATCTATTCAGAAGTCTAATGAAGTTAATGCAACTCTTCAATGAGAATTGAATTAGGCTATGTAACTGAATTAGGCTATATAATGGCTGGAGGGCTTCAAAGACGATTCCTCTACCCCGGGTGAATGTCACCTATGCAGGCTTGTAAGAAATAAGCTTCCACTATTATAAATGGAAGATGACATCTGGTCATCCTCCATGCCCCCAAGGCTTGTGCTCCATGGTTCAAAGCTAGACAGAATTTAAGGCCCATCTGTGAAAAGCAAAATGTAAAAGGAAAAAAAAAAAAATCTTATCATACCAGCCAAAGCGATTTGGGTCTTCCACCTTTCCAACAAATCCCATCTAAAAGTGCTGAGAAAACGTCCCACCTCATGGCTTCACAAGTGTGAGGTTCAAACACATTTACTTTGAAGTTTAAAACAAAAAGTTGGAAAGTCTCTTTTAATTGGCATGCAGCATAAGGAATCAAATACACAGAATGGTATTATACAGAACGACAATTGCATTGTTGCGTTTTCTGGTTATTAGACACTAAATGCTTTTCAAGAATCACAGGCACCCTGAACATGGATATTGCTACTGAATTGACGTGTGATTTCAGTTTATAGCATGGGAGCCATAAAGTGGCTAACCCTTCCAACAAGACATCGGCTTTCTTTCGCTTGAGGCGTTTTGCTCTAGCTAAGTTGAGAACAAGGTAATAAGGCATTTGCAAGGGTTTACAAGGCCATGGGGTTCGACAGCCAAAGATTCTTCTGTTTCTTTGGTGTCTTGCCTCCAAGCTTTTCACCTTATAAACAACTGCTAATGGCTGGTAAACATCTCTTCATCATCACACTTCACTAAGAATTTTTTCAAAAAAGTATAATTGCTTTAAGAGTGACACCAACAAGGATCACATTTCACATCAATTGACTATTTTCAGGAAAAAAAAAAAAAAAAAAAGTTTCCTGGATACCACCTCTGCACAAAAGCATTCCAGTGAATACACCTGAACAGATGGAACCTGCCACCATATTTCCTTGAAAAGAATCATTTTGCTGCTGGCTGCTAAAACACCCCAACAGATTTATTTACTCTTAGAAATAAAACAAAACAAAATACAACAACAAAAAAGTAAATCCCAAACAAACTACATTTTTACAGTTTTGGTCTAGAAGTTACAATGAGGCATAATGCTCTCAACTCAGAAATTCATTTTCCCTTGGTAATATCCTCTGATTACGTGAGCACTTTGAAGATTAACATGCAGTCAGAGAACATACCCTTTTAGATATCTGTCCTGAATGAGAGAAGCCAGATCATGTTGACTGATGTGGGAATTATTCCACCCTTTCAATAAGGAAAGGACCAGCATAATTAGGAAATTTTTAAACATTCATGAAATACCGACGCAAGACATTCTCTCCTCATTCCTTGAACCTCTCTCTTGTCTGATGTTCTTAAAATCCATACTGAATTGAACAAGGAAATGCTGAAACAATCACACTCCCCAAAACGTCACAAATGGGATGTGTACCATAACAGAGTATTTCTGCCTATGACACAGGACTTAGACATGTTTAAGTTTGTTGAACGTGTTTTTGCAGTATTAGCAAACACTTCAGAGCTGATGTGAACAGCTTGCTTTAATTTGTGACTTGATTTTTAAAGAGACCCTGGGAGAGCTTCAAAAAGAGCTTCACTATGTGAATCCTTCATGCCTTACGAAACATGATGCAGTACTAAGCTGGGATCATGACCTGTGTATTTAGCTCTTCAACAAAGCTTCATCCAGTTCTGGAATATTAAAACCTGCCACTGACGAAATGCTAGCCAAAGTTTTCTACTGTTCAGTTCGTTGCTTAAGGCTTGTTGAGAATATACTCTCTACATGGAGTCTTGGCATCTTGTAACAGAATGGAGACATTGGTTAGGACAGCAGAGAAACAGAGCGGTGCTTTAAATCACGAGATCCCCTTGAATAGAATTTGAGGTCACTGGAGAACAGTCAGTCACGACCAACACTTCTATAAGCTTCTTTTGCCAAAATAACCACTGTGTTATTTGTAAGGACACCTTGGCTTTAAATAACAAAACGAGAGCAATCTCCTCCTACAGTGCTCCGTTAAAGAGCACCAGCATACCACCCTCCACTCACACAGCTCTTATGAAAGCACACGGGATGCTCACAAAAGGCAAGCGCTTCGATACTTTTTGCCCGTTGCAAAGACAGATGAAATGCATCATGCTCCAGTCAGTTCACTACCCCAGTTACGGTGCTACACCCATTAGCATAGGTCTGCTTTACACTAAACAGAGACAGCCGAGCCCACTGACCCACACAGCAGTTTTGTGACACCCGCCAAAGACTAGCTTCAGTATAAAACTCGCATCAAATGTGATCTGACACAAAGATTAAGAGACAGATGTCTTAAGCCATTGTTTCACCTACTGAGCCTTGAATACAAGGGAAATATAAGCATAAGTGAATTAAACAAGCATTTCTACCAACATGATCAAACCCAGCAAATAAGCTGGATTTGCCTTGCTACCACATTCTGAGGAAGTGCAGAAGTTTTTAAATGCTTACAGACAATTAATTAGTGAGTTCTTAAATAAAAGACATTAGAAAAAGAGATTGCAGAGAGTTGTTTGGCATCCATATCAGAAGGGAGTGGGAGGAAAAATGATAAAAAGAAAAAAAAAATCAATTTCAGACTAGTCAAGTAGTGTTCACTGAAGTAGATTTGGTGAGCTGGAGCATTTGTAGAAGTTTGGGACTTGAAGCACTGACTCAAGGCAAGACAGAGCATGTGTAGGTGGGGAGCAAGCTTCAGACAAACTTCTGACCCATGCACCTCGATAATGAATTTTATCTCTGCTGCTATTCCAGTCCTGCGCCAAGACAAACTGCATGGTGGTCTGTGATGCAGTCTGAATTCAGTGAAAAAATTCCATCTGTGATCTGAACTGCACTGAGATGCAGATTTCCAGAAATGGTTTAAAACACCAAGTTGACAAACTCCACAGTCCTACAGGTTTACTTGGTTTCCCCATTATCCTCATTTCTTTATTCCAATGTGACTTTGAAATGAGGGGAAGAAGTCTTCAGAAACATGCTGGGCACATGTTTTCAAATACTCCCGGTAAGAGTGTCTATATTTTTTTTCTGTCATCCAGACTTACTGCATTTAAAAAAAAATTTACAATATACTTCAACTGTTTTTATATACCTAAAATGCACAATACCATCTGTTCCTTCAAGGTCTCTCTTATTCCAAGTCTTGTTAATCTTCATTCTAGTTGCTTGCTACCTTCTGATTTCTGGTCCAGCCTGCTCTTGTTGTTCTTCACCATATAGATGAAATACGCAAGTGTCTCTTTCTCATTCACAGGAATATTCCTGAAGTGACGACTGACAGTCTAGAAGGACAACATGTAAAGAGACAGAAATTCTGAAATTAAAAAGTACAAATAATCAGAACATGGTTTCTCTTCACTTTCCAAAAATGACTTTATGGCCAGTGAGTGTAATATACTTTAAGTCAAACATGCACCAATTCAAACTGTCAGTCCTCGTTTACCTCTCTCTCTCTTTACAGCTGGAATGTGCATATGAACATAGCATAGTCTTGCTATGTCAGCAGTATTTGTAGCCAACCTACAAGCGGAATTTGGAAGCCAGAATGTCCTCCTGCCAAAGCAGCACAGTCTTCTAAGTGACATTTCATGCTGAGATCACTTGGAGAGCAAGTTTTCCCTGCATCTCAGTATTTTACAGCAGAGTGTCAGAAATATTGAAACACTTTGCTGTGTGAACCAGATGCAGCAAAGTTTTAGAGTCCAGAGGAAAACACACTGGGTAAGTTTTCACTGAAAGGAACACCAGGAGATTTGCAATGGGAGGGTTAGGATTTGCTTAAGGCTACTCCTCTCTGTCACTAGCATAAGTCCTGAACCATTAGCTGCTTTTTCCTCAGAAAATGAACGCAGAAAACATGTTGGAGCTGGATGAGATCTGCTTCTCATATGGAAGAAGCTCTTTTTTGGTACCCAACACAGCTCCAGAACTGGATTTTGATGCAGGCTGAGCATAAGTCACTCCAAGAAGATTTATGGAAGTTTGAGTTTTCCTTACGGTGGGGCAGCAGCAGGAGTCTAAGAGCCTCAGGCAGCAGTGATTCAAGCATGGGAGCTGGACGAGGATCCAGCGTAGGGTCAAAGCTGCTCAGACTTCACAGGAAATCTGGGAAGTGTGTGACAACTTTAAGTTAGGCTCCCTTTATTTTCCGCTTGCATAGTAGTTTTATTTTTTTTTCCTCCTGGGCACATTCATGGTAAATTGTCTAAGTAAGTAGTCCTTCATGGCAGGAGGTAGCTGAGAGACTATGAACTGGTTAGTTAGAACATGAGAAATCGGAACTGCTAATGAGGACGTACACCCACCCTGCTTCGTTCAACTTACTCCTACATGCACTACACTACACATTCTCTATATTCTGTATCTTCATTCTCCAGTTGACTTTGAAAGAGAGCAAGACAGTGTCTTGCTGTCTTTTTTGGTCTGCCAGTTTTTGTTCTTTAAAGCAAAAGCAAAACAGACAGTTTTGGGCAGACAGCTGTGAAAGCCTCCACTTACAAAATCAACTTCGTTACCATTCAGTAACTGCTACAGTTCTTTCAAGTTTAGAGAAGACTTTTCCCTCAGAATGCCTTCAGATCAAGTCAGAAAAGCGAGCAGAGCAGATGCACACCAAGCACAACTAGCCCAAATAACAGAGAGATACAGAGAGTTCTTTCTTGACAAGTACCCCATATGGTAAGAAGCAGCAGCAGAGGCCCCTAAGGAAAGAGTCTTTTAATGACTTAATACAGAATCATAAGACATCAGGACAAGGGAGGGAAATAAGGAATCCGAAGTCATTGATTCTGCCATTAATAATAAGCAATTCCAACCACTTCAAGTGCCTGTGAGGAGAGAAAAACTAACAGGGGCACTGAAGGTGACTAGTAGTGTGTAAGCCTGAGCTTCAGTCAATGAGCCGTCTTCAGCTAACACCCAGGCCACTGGAAACTATGTTCTGTTTCTGCTCCCTAAAGGAACAGATTGTGACTACGAACAAGGAGGGAAAGGAAGCAGAGAAAAGCAAATTACTAAAACATGCTTTCAAGAGTCAGCTTCCATGTTATCCATGATGTCTCAGGTGAAAGAAAGCATGCAGCTTTCTGTTGGCATCATCCCCCAAAACCTTGCACAGAGCACACAGTACATAGTACCGAGAGAGTTACTGCAGGAAATAGTGTCCACAAAATGTGCACTTGAGCAGAGGAGATAAAGTTTTTTAGAAACAGAGAGACTACTACCTCTGTCGTCACTTACTTCTGCTAGCTGGGCCTTGTTGAGTCCAGGCCTAGTCTGCAACTTATAATGTCTCTTGTAACGTCGCAGGGTGTTCACTTGGAGCTGGAACAAGTCAACCTGGAAGTGATGCAGAGAAGGGATGAGCACAACCTTTGGCTTCTATTAGGGAAAAATGTAGAGTTATCTAAAAATAACTATTTCTTCCTCAACAGGACGCCTCTTTGCCTGCGTTCAGAACCATGTCACCTTGCCTTACTGACAATTCTAAGTATATTTTGTATTTGTTAATGCTAAAGGACCAAAATAGCCTCAGGGAAATGTAAAATTTTGTTCTGGTTCACATGCTGTCAACAGAATTGCTGGCCAATTTCTGCTCTCAATTACACCTCTGCAACCTTCAAGCAAAGGGGAACCTTTTGTTCCCACAAGGTTTAAAAAGCTCACACATGAACTATCAATTTAGCAGGCACTGAACAAATGGCTTGTGACATAAAACACAGTACAGAGACAGAGAAGAAATGAAATTCAAATACTTCAATGGGAAGTGCACAGTTTAAAAGCAAGGAGGGGGGGGTTACAGGAAGGAAGATGAAGATCATGTGGGAAACGCCATGCTTCAAAGACAAAAGGAATCTGATGAAAACCAAGAAGAAAATGACATTAAAACTGACACACTGCAGAGTTCCCTATTCAGTTAGGTGACGTGCAACCCCCAGTTTTTAACCACCAAATACCCTGCACGCTCTACAGCTCTAACATGCAGCTGGGTGTTCACCAATCATCCTGGCAACCAACGTAAAGGCTGTATAGGAAAGTTTTGATGGAGAACTTTGTAGAAAGCAAACACAAACAGCTACAACAAAAGGACAGGTATCCTTAAAAAAACAAACCAAAAACTTGCTACTGTTTCAACACCTCCCCACAGGAGGTGTGTGGACACAGCTTTGCAGTCAAGACACAGCTTTGCTAGCAAAACGATTCCTGGTGGCTTTTTTTTCCGAAATGAAATGCTTTTTGCCAACACGGGTGGCATTTCCAGCAGAGGGCTCTGCTGACACGGCCAGAACTTGGCTCCTCCACGAACATCACCTCTGCACAACTTTTTGCAGTGTCAGTAGTAACAGAAACATCACCAAAGCAAATACAGCACACAATGGCACAGAGAGGAGATTATTCTAGAGTTCTGAAACAGAAAAAAAGCCACAGGCGTATTTCCTGAGAATAAAAAGACGTTACGAATGATTTTAAGGTAGTTTTAAATAGTGCCAAAAATGCTATATATGGCAAAGGTCTGCAGAAGCTTAATATCCCTGGATATCACATACCCAAACATAGAGACACTGACCTATTGGATTCTCTAGTGTATTTGCAAAACAATGCATGCTAGGTAACGAAGAACCATATCGGGGCCTCAGTCACCACTGAAAATAACTTATTTTTACCTTTAAAAAAGAATTAGTATTACACACTGTTTTAACAGCTCTCTGTTTGGAAGCAGTACGTGCATGAAACCGTGCAGTTACCTTATCATACCTCTTTTTATAGGAAACTTTACACAGGCAAAGAACTCATACAGGGATGAAGAAGAAAATTAGGACATTACATATAAGAAAAAAGTCTTCCTGAAAGATGAGAGTAACTCCACAACAGTTTCAGTGGAGGTGCAATTTAAAATTTAAATATTTTGCAATACATGAAAACATCCAAGTCAAAATTCAGCATGCTCAAAACTGGTAAAGCATCCTACATCCACTTGGCACCAACTAACCTCCGGGACATCCGTTTCATGCTCAGGAGAGTCACCTCCATCGTCGCTTGTCTTCCTCTTTCTTTTGTTTCGGACACTTTGAATGAAGTTCTTGTGAAAATCACAAATATACAGATGTCTCACCTAAGAATCAGAAGTGGTGAAAAAGCAATCAAAACAGGTACTGTAGAAACAGCATTCAACAGCAGCCACTTAAGCACCAGTATTAGAGTGCATCCCTCATGACTGGCATGACTGACTGCCTCAAGACACTAAGGAATTTCTAATCTTAAACCCCAGACCTGATAGCGTACTCTTTAGTTAGAGATAATTTACATTACAAAGACTACAGGCAAGGAAAATGAAGGACTCAAGAGCTCCTGAACCTCTGCAGATAATATATTTCTTTTTTATGGTTGCAATCATACGTCAGAAAAAAATAAGTAATTGTTTGGAGGAAGTGCATTTGCTTCAGAAATTACTACCAGGTAACTAACAAGAAAAATATTATCTTGTTCTACTCTTGTGAGCTTTCTAGTTTGAATAGAAGATTATTAATGCAAGTGTTTCAAAATCTAGACCAAATAAAAGTTGAGTAATTACCTCAATTAAAACAAGCAAACCAAAAGCAAAAATGTCTCTTTCCTATAGCTCATCCTGGCATGGAACTCCCTTTTTAACAAATATCTCGCTAGAGTTAGCATATATACAGCAAAGGATCACAAATGATCAAAATTATTTGGTACCCGTAAGGCAAAAATGTCTTCAGATGGTACAGGCACCTGACATTCGAAATCACTTTATGCAGCCTGCTTCATACTTCGCCTTCATTTTGAGTTTGTTAGTCTGATTTCCTCTTTTTATTTCTAAAGCCTTACATCTGTCAATAAACATTCATTTCTAAACTGAAAGAAGCAACTATACCACTAGACTAATCTGCTGAGGACTACAATGAGGAAAAATACTTGTTTTTCTCAGAATAAGATTATATTTCAAACTGAGTCGCTCTCTTCCCATGACATGATGTATTTCGGCTGTGCAAAAGGGACCTAACCAACCGGGGAAGCTGCCAAACAGACTGACTCAAACCTTCACCTTGTTTTTAATGGTTTTAATCTTTAAAGATCAGGTAAGAAAAAGCACACAGAGCAGAATTCCGTTAACTGAATCACTTCGGAGAAATTCCTTCTGTAATCTTGATGGGCTGCTCTGCTCTACCTATTTCTCTACTCGGCAAACGACCTGTTTCTATCTTGAGCTGACAGCTGTCACTTAACGTCATTAAGCGGTCAGCAGCAAATTGGGCTGTTCAGTGCCGACCAGCGAACAAGTGTCCGAGTGCCCTGTTTAAGAGGCAGCACACCTCGCCTTTCGACTTAGATGCAATAGTTCATTTTTAATAATCTGCTTCACTAGAAGACAAATTCTTAACAATTACAAAAGTAACGCCAGTGGCACCGAACTGAAATAGTAACCCATATCGCTGGTTTCGCCCCGCAGCATCAGCGGTTTTCAATACGAAACTGAAATTAAAACAGCACTACTGCCCCCGAAGCTCGCTCCTTTGCTCCCCCTGAACGTCATCTGCTCCCCACCGCGTGAGAGCTGTCCTCCCAAACACGGTTTTTAGTGCTGCTTCATTAAGCCTCACAAGATAATCAGTGCCATGAGGAAAAGCCGTATCTTTACCCGGGCACGTTACCCAAACGTAGTAGCGCTGAAGACGGGAAAATGCGGTCCAGGGGAACCAGGTTCGCGCCGCAAACCCTCGCCCCTCGCACCCCCTCTCCCCACAGCTCGTGGGGGTGAAGCGAACCCCCCGGGTTATGGGAAAGCTCAACTTGCCGGGCGGAAAAGCAACTTTCCGCCGGCCGAGGCGCACGGAGCGCGGCCTCCCCGGGAGGGACCGCAGTGCGGTGGCGGGCTGGGGACGGCGAGGCGCGCCCGGCCGGCCCCTCCGGGGGGCTCGGCGGCGGCGGCCAGGATCGGCGGAGGCCGCAACTCACACTTTTGTCGATGTCCAGCTTTAGCTTCTTCTGCGAGATGCTCTTCTGGATCCTCTTGCTGAAGGACGCGTTGCCGGCGGGGCGCACACAGCGGTCCCCGTCGTCGATGAGGCAGCAGCTCTGGCCGTAAAAGGGGGCGGCGGGAGGCCCATCCCGGCTGTCCTCCTCGGTGCTGAAACCATTCATCGCCCACCTGCCCGCCCCTCACCCCGCCCGGGGAGCCGAGAACCGGGGAAACAGCCGTCGCCGGGACGCTCCGCGCACTCGGGGAGGGGGGGGGGGGGGACCCCGCCACCTGGCGCCCCCGCGGGGGCCCCCCACTCTTGCAGGGGCCCCCTCAAGGGGGGACCCCCCTGAGCGCCGGCGGAAGGGGCCGCGCCACCGGGTGGGCCGCTCGCCGCCGCCCCTCAGCGGTGGCCGCGGAGGCCAGGCCGGGCCGGGCCCCCCAAGCGCCGCCGCCCGCGGGGGAGCCGGGACCCCGCACGCACCACTCTCACACACACACTCACACACACACAAAACCGCCTCCCCGGCAGCGGAAGTCCCGCCCCTCCGCCCGCAGACAGGGCGCTGGTTGGGCCGGACGGCTTGCGGGGCGGGGCGCGCCGCCGCCGCTCTGCGCACCTATTGGAGAGAGTAGCTGTCTGTCTGCCCCCCACCGCCCGGCCCCGGCCCGCCTCCGCGTTCGCACGGCAGCCGGAAGGTCGCCGGGAGAGAGGCGCGCGAGCGCGGGGAGGGGGCCGCGCGCCGTTGCCAGGACACCGCAGTGCCCCCCCCCCCCCCCCCCCGGCCCCGCGGCGGGCCCGTCCCCCCTCAGCCGCCCCCGTCCCCTCCCCGCCGCCCGCCCGCTCTCACCCCGTCAGGAGCCTGAGGAAACTCGGCGCCTGCCTTGGCCCCGGGCGCTGCCGAAGCGAGGACCCGGCCTCGTCCCTCAGGGAGCGTCCCCGGCCCCGCCGGGCCTTGGCGCTTCCTCTGCTCCACAGAGACCTGCGGAGCCAAACGCGAGCCTCTGGCCGCGGCGCCCGCCCGCCTCAGCCTCGGGACCGCGGGCTCCTGCCCCGGGTTTCTCCAACCGACCGAAGCCGAACCAGCACCGCTCTAGTAACAGCGCGAAGGCACGCAAAGGGCCGGGCCGAGCCTGCGGCTCTTGCCCGTGAACAAAACTCGTCGACATACTCCGCATCTGCCTCTTCTTGGCTGCCTCAGCACCTGAGGCTCCTGCCGTCGTGTAGGTAGGAGTCCCTGGCTGAAATACTATTAAAGATTTTTTTTTTTTCCCCCTAATTACAGGGCAGGGATAGTGAAAAGTGTTTCCCAAAGCAAGCTGACTTGAAGATTTGCATTTCTTTCATCTTCGGGGGGGGGGGGGGGAAAGGGTGAGAAGGCAGGGGTGAGGAGAAGTAGAGGGGGAAAAAAGAAAGAAATTCTTACTGATCTGTGAAGAAAAGATATTACTTCTGGAAATGCTATGACCTCTGTAATACCAGGCAGCATATGCTATTATCCAAGGTGCACGAGCAGCTGTAAATGGAAAAGGATTTCATCTTCCTGAAGAAAAGACTTTCTGCACAAACAGAAAAAAGGTTCTATAGACTAAAATTACTTCAAAGTCTGAAATCCCTCACGTGGAACAATGTGCGTTAGCACGGGATGAACTGTGCTGAATTACACACACACACGGAATAGCTTTGCAAGAAAGAGACTCCTCAAAGCCCTTGGTCATGAGATCAGCCCGCTCCACAGTAACAGACACAGGCATCTTGCAGCCTGTTCTGCCTGCTCCCCACAAGAAGACTGAGAAATGCTAAAATACGTATTTTCCAGTCAGTCCTTGCAATACCAAACATGTCTCAGAATAAATCTGGAGAGCAGGGACTTAATACTCTTCCCTCGGCAGTTCTGCCTCTTGCCTTGGTTTTTATTGCTGGTGCCCTCGGGCAACTACTAATTTCTGTTTGTCCCTGTGACTAGTGGAGAACCACCGTGCACTCTCTGGGACACCGATCCCAGGAGCCGGCCACTCCAGAGGGAAGGTGGGGGAAATGAACGACTTCACCTGCAGACCAACAAAGAGTTAGCAAAGAAATTTAAAAAAGCAAGACACCACTGCTTAGAAAAGCTCCTGGCCAAATTGCCTGGGATCTGCCTGCCTGAAGTAATACCCTTCTGGCAAAAACCACACATATTCCCTTGGTTTTGGGAAAGGGAAAACACCAGAAGGCTGACAGTGATCTCAGAGCTCCTGATAGCAAGCTTTCTAGGTTTATCTTCACATTACAAATAAAAATCAAATGGCAGGCTGAGGAAATCTTGCAGGACTATCTTGACATTCAGGAAGCTGAAAACACAGACTGTAGAGACAGATGATAATAGCAGCAAGCGAGTAGATAAAAGGGAACACAATCATAACAGGCAGGACTTCCTCCTGTCCCTGTGAGGAGGAGATTCTGCAGGTGCTCCCTGGATTCTTCTGCAGGAAGCTGGGAGCGGCTGGAGAAACAGGCACCATCAGCGCCAGAACAGGCTGGTACGTACCATCAGATAGTATTTCATCTCATCCCATGCAAATATAAAGATTTTAAGTTGTTTTGCAATTCCTACTAAGAAGAAAAAAAAACCAACCTGTTTTTGTCACTGTCTGTTTGCTAATTCAGTGCTAAGTACCTCCAGCTCAGGCTAACACAATGACACCTTTTTTCAGTCTTTCAAAAAAAAAAAAAAGTGCGTGGAGGTGTTTGTATAATTGCAGTTTATTTCAGTGTATTTATCCTCATGGGAACCTCAAGATTTCACAGTCTGCTAGTCCGGAACTAGCTTGCTGTGAGATAAACTGCCTCATAGAGACATTCTTTATTAGGTATCTATCACTAAGCTGATCTAATAATTCTTTGTGGGAGCTGCAATGAAGTGAGAAACAATGTTTCATAAACCCATCAGCACCCAGGCAGCTTTAGTGTCTCTAAAGCTGTAATAGCCTGCCCATCCAAGCCAGCCCTCTAATCAAATTAGGGGAACCTGCACAGGCCTTTAAATCTTAACCGGAGCAGCACTACCTTCTAAAGATAAGTCTGCAAGGTAGCTGTCATCTGGAACTTACTGTTTTAATGGAGCCATTTGGGGTTCTTGGGACAGAAATGCTGCTCTCCAAAAGGTTTGTGCTGCCAAAAAGGTCTGGGGAAGAAGCTTGTTTTATTTGTTTATACCTCCAGTAAGAAATCAGACCATTTCCATTTTCTGTACCTTGGGGGCCAATGGAGACTCTGCCCTAGCACCTTCCCCCAGACTCCCACTCTCCTCAGTATTTTTCTAGGGTGGCACATATTGAACCTGCTAAAATGCTTAAACCGTCACAGCTTTTGGCACATCCTCTCCCTGGGAAACGTTCCCGTGGCCAAGAATCGCAGCACTGTCTTCCCTTAGGAGCATGCCTTGCAGTGATCTGCTGGTCCCCCAAGAAAGAGCCTTGCCTTTCCTTTCCTTCACATGTGCAGATTTTCCCACATGCTATCATTGTGTCTCCCCTCTGTTTATTTCGCTGTTTTTCACCCCATGGAGTTAAGTAAAAAGGAGTGTTGGGAAGACCACAAAAGAAATGAAGTGGTGACAGCAGGAAGTGCTGAGGGTCCTAACAGGAACATGGGATAGGGCCATGAGCAACGCCTGTAAACTTACCTTGTCTTGGGCTGAAAGACTGTTCTGCCTGCAGAGACTGGAATGCAAAAAGGGCAGCGAGCTGTTAAAAACCCTTCCCTGAAAACCAAGATGCGGGATGGCTGCTCTCAAGGCAGACTTGAAAGGAGAGCGACAGCTTCATCCTGCCCTAAGCTCATTGCTGAGCTCCCCCAAACTGCTGGGAAAGGTAGTTCAGACAAGATGCACGGATAGGCTTAGGTGATTTTAACATTTTATTCTCGTGGCTGTGTACCTCAGCAGTAAACACACAAACTGCCTTTGAGAACAGCTTTTTGTGTTGCTTTGACACGTGGCTGATGGCCAGCTGAGGGAGGGAAGTGTCCCAGGCATGGTGGCCGCTGCCCCAGTGCCAGGGCTGCAGCTGCCAGGCGCTGTTCCTGAGAGCAGAGCAAGGCCCCTGCCGAGGAGGGATGCAAAGGGTCACTGTCCATGACAGCACAGCAGCCTCTGGCCAGGGGGACAGGAGTGCCCAGGAGTCCCACCCCAGCCCCTCTTCTGCACTACTCACCCATGGAGTAGCAGCTGGCTGCACTCAGAAGCTCCTCGCTACGGAAAACCAGCAGTAGTTCGACAGTGAGGCAGTCGCTGCAGTAGATGATGCTCCAAGCACTGCGTCATCTGCAAAGGTATCAACCTGGTGAATTTTTATTCACTTCGTTGCCAGTTAACCCAAACTTCTAATCGCTGATTTGGGTATTGAGAAAAAAAGAAAACACACTGAAGTAAACACCTTTCCTCCTCCTTCCTTTGGCTAAATTTCACCCAAACACCTGTCCTCCACAGCTCCTAGTGCCACCTCCCCTTTGCTGCAATCCATACGCAGTTTCTCCCCATTCAGTGAGGTGACCGGGGGGGGCAGCAGCTCAGGGTCAGGTCTGTACCTCTTTGTCTTCACTTCTCTTGGGTTTTTCACTTTTTTTCACTTATGCTGGGTTTTCTCCGCTCCTCTGTGCTTCCCAGTGTGCCCTACCAACATGGACTGTCCATGGCCACGACCCCTCAGGGGTGTCCTACCTCGGCACGTCATCCACGGCCCCTCCAGACTGCACCCTTGGGCACGGAGCCTCCTTACACGAACATGTCTCCCTCACCTCTCCTCCAGCTTTGTCCACCTCTCCTGACATTTCTCCTCACGTGTCTCCTCCTCTCGTGGCTGCTGCTCTTTGTTACCCTTGACTGAGCTGAGGTGCTGCAGGGTCCTCTGACAGGCTGGAGTTTTGGGGCATGACAGGTTGTTCCCATCAGTTTGAGAGCTGGCTGGCAGCAGCTGTGAGGGGCAGACACAGAGATGCCCACAGGCAGCTCTGCAGCCCCCAGCTGCCTGAACCTGCCGGGTAGCCCAGCACAGCGCTCAGGCGTGAGCTCGTTGGCTGCTCGTGCATGAACGCAGCAAACCCTGCAATTTATACCCGATGCAAAGGGCAGCTGAGAAGGATGTTCCCCAAGGGGCTGGAGGAGAGCAGCGCGTGACGTGGCGGGAAGCCTGTGCTGGGGAAACACCAGACCAGCGTACCTGAGCTTATTCTCATAAGTAGAGAGAAGGGAAATCAATTGCTGGAGCAGGGACAGTCATTTCTGCGTACACAGTTTTCAGAAAACACATTAAAAATTTATTTTAAATATATTATAAAAGGAAGTCCATTCAACTTTAAAAACACTAGGCATTCTATCAATGATTCCCAATTTATGAAAGCTACTACATTAAAGTGCTACAAGTCCTTTACCACCCCCAGATATTAGGCTGTTGGTCCTAATATGCACAAAATAAATATACACTGATTCAAGAGGCACCATCCAGTTTTACAGATAAAATGCATGCAGTACAAGGAACAAACTCAGACCTTATCACCAAGATCCTGGAGAATGCATTTTGAAACCAATTCCCTTCTCCACCCTAGAGGCTAAAGCTATTTGTTATTGTTATCGTAAAGGCTAACATTTTAGTCTATTAGCTTGATCAGTTTTTATCTTGTTTTGTGGTTGAAGTGCGCATTTGCTTGCTCACTAATTGGGATTAGGACTTTTTTCCTAGAGTTGAACTAGTGGATTTAAGACCATATAGATCCAGTGACTATATAAAACTCCCAAATCCCTCACATCTGCTGGAATCATTGAAGCCTTTTGGGTCATACAGAAGCATCAAGAAAGCTCAAATGCAGTGAATAAAGGAGCATACTCAGCTAGTAGAGGCAGAGTCAAAAACCAGACAGGATTTTTATTAGGATTTCCATAATCTGTCATTGCCTAGTTTCATACACAGATCTCCAAGTTAAAGCGTGACACTACAAAGGAGCAATCAGAGCAGGAGGTGAGTTTATTTCAGTTACACTTTAAATTTATAATGTGAATAAATCAATCTGACAGGTTAATGAGGAATATGAAATGAATTGACAACTGTGTGTTGAATGCTGATGGAAATTTCAGATCTCAGTTTTCCCATTCTCCACCCATTGCATCTCTCCTCTCCACTCAAACCAGGTGAATTTTAAAATATGGACTCAACAGTCATTAGGTCAGCAAATAAAGCACTTAAAGCTAAATCTTACACAGGCTGGGAAATTGCAGCCCGCAGACTCTCCTTGCTTAAGATCAATAGGCCTGTGGTACACTGAGAGCAGGACCCAGTGCTCCTGACTCCCAGTCCAGCTCCCCTTTTGCTATGTATCCTGTGAAAAACCTTTTCATCCCACCCCCACAGCCTCTGACATGAACCTAAATCGACTCACCATTTTGGCAACAGTTCGCTAACTATTTAAGAAGCTTTTCATGCTAAATGATTGTTAAAATTGAAACCTAGATTGCTGCTTGTCAGAGAAGGACGGACTTAGGCACCACCAGGCTCCTTTGCTGCAAGTGGTTAGAAATACAGTAGGTGAGTAGGAACATGAACCACAGCGGTTGGGAGTGGATGTGGGATGCAAGGTACTCCTGAACCCCTTGCACTAGCACAGCCAGACTGTTTCAGACATCACTTTACCAGGGCTCTTTTGACTGAAAGTGTGACAGGCTGACTGCTAGAGGCAGTCTGTTCTCTCCAGGCAAAACCATTCAAGTGTCCCTATCTTGAAAGACAATTTAAAATAAAAGCTTCTCCCTTTTTACCCCGCAGTTACATGATTGCCCAGTATGACTTTCAGGAGATCTCTCTCCTCTCCCCTCAGTGATGTAAGCCAGCATAGCTACTATAAAGTAGCAATTTTGCAATGCCGGTTGCTGGTGGTGCCTGTTTGACTTTCAGTACATTGATGTCTCAGTGCAGCAGGGAGGAGGAAAGGTTGCTGACTGGAACTCTCCAGTAAAGGAAAGTGAAGCCCTGTGCACAGACTACTGTGAAACAAACCAAGAAGAAAGTTAAGCTGACAAATTGCTTTCTTGCTACTTCTGTATTAGATTTGAACACACCCTTTAAAAGTTTCCCAGTGATGGAAGGCATCAACTTTTTGAAAGACACTTCTGCTACAGATTTTATATGCCTTTGGGACTATTTGTGATTTCTGATTTGGATACTTAGAAAATAAAATGCAGGATCTTGCATGCTGGTGGAATGCATGAGCCTTCACCATGAGGTGAAGGAAGACATCCTCCGGACTAGCTTTAGTTGTTAGAGCGTACCAAGAGGAAGCTGCCATCCTTTCCAAGTCTTCCTATCAGGAGTGACACCACCCCCCCCAACCCCCCCCCACCCCCACCCCCGAGTCATTAACTACAGGGATTTAACAGAGGAAACCCAGGAGCTTCTGAACTACTGTCATTCACACACATTTTGCACTTAAAGTCAGACATTTTAAAAGATAACACACAAACACTACACGAGTCAAGCTTTCTCTTACATCCTTATCTCCCAGCCCCTTCCCCTCTTCTCTCTTGTCCAGCAAGGCACTAGGAAATGGTTCAAGTTTAAGCATTTGCTGTACATTTACATTTAAAAAGGCACATCTTTATTTTAATGATGCTGTATTCCCCTTTCGGTAAGGCTCACATGTTCTTCTATTATGGTGTGGAAAAGAAAGTTAATTTCCCAGGCATGAAAAAAGACACCTTGCACACATAAGAGCCCCAAACCTATTACTCTGTAGGCCTTAGAGATTAGCACCAGTATAAATCAACAACAGCTTCAAGAGCAAATCAAAGTATTATTATGCAACATAACACACATCCAGGGATCCCCCTGTTGTCTGGGATTCTGATACTTAAAAGCAGCAGAATTTATGCAGCCACGGAGAGAGGGGTGTTTGAATACTTTTGGGGAAAAAAATAGGAAAACATTTATTTTGCATTAGATAATCACTGGTATTTAGTCTCCTGTCTTGACTTGCATGCAGATGTGAAGAATTGCTTATGTATTCATGCTTTAGCAATTTTGCTTACAAATAACCAAAAGTAATTGGAATAATTAACCGGATTGCCCAGCAAAGGCTCAATTAAAGATGTAGATGATGAAATACAGCTTCTCTTTCTCAATCAGTGGATGGTTGGCTACATTAAGTCTTCTCATTAGTCAGCAAAGCCTCTAGGGTATTGAAAAGTATAATTGACGTAAATAAATTAATAGCTCAATGCCCAGCGAGCCAGTCAGTAGCGTACAGAATTTGTGAGGTGCTTATCACACTCGGATCCCAAACCTTCAGAAAACAGATCAGATCAACCACACCGAGAAGGACCCGGTAGGACCACTCACACTAAAGCTCCAGTTTCCATGTACTGGTGGTCGGCTGTCAAACCGGAATTGCCTCAACAATTTTCTAATATTTTGGTGCAAACTGCTAAGAGCTGTCCTTTCTCTCCAAATTAAGCTCACTAAGTGGTAAAAGACCTGTTCGTTACTGCAGTTCTCTCTGAAGCAAGCGTCCAGCAAGCCAAGCAGCTAGAACTCTCTTCACAAGGTGAGCCCAAGTACAAAGCAAGCCATGCATTTTAGAAACAGTTTTCTAATGAGAGGATTAGCTTCTAAGACACACAAAGTTGCAAGCTGCAAGCAGAATGACCTACAGTCCATTTATATAATTTGCTGATTGTATCCCAATGATAAAAAACTAGCACTGTTCATAGACAAACAGCTTCTTGTTCCACATGTATTAAAACATTCATAAAGACATCTAGTCAGGCCATCTAGTGATCCACAGTCAGCACTACTAGACTAATGAGAGCATTAATAACTTAAGGAAAGCAACAGTCAGACACAAAGCACTGGAAGGTGGCTCTGTCTCCCACAGAAATGAAAAGGGATCCTAGTGACAGACATATTGTAGTTACTGAGAACATGTCAACTCTCTCTGACGCTGGTCTCACTTCCATAGCAATACTGCTGCAAAACTGTCACAAGGAAAGCCTAGAGCCTTCTTCTTTCTTCCCTGCCAGAAGGTTAGACACCAACACATTTGGTCCAGTGTAATGCAGTGCCTGTGGTCCCCTTGCTTTGTGACTGACTGCACACACCAGGTAAGTTGGCAGAAGAGGTCAGACACGGCCTCAGCTGTGAGGATGAGAGAGGTGGAAATGATTTTGAGCCTCACAGTCAACTCAACAGACTTGAGAGCCTGAGAGGCAAATAGTTGTGTCCTAGTTTGCTCCCAGTTGACAGACACAGCTCTACCTGGCCTCAAAGACATCTGAAACATGGACAATGACCCTACAGTTGGCAACATCAGAAAGGGCTTCTTACTTCTGGAGCTCTGCAGAAAGAGCCAGACTGCTTGTTTCGTGACTCTAAGCAAAAATCTCCTTGCCTTCACATGAGAAAGACACCCCAGAGCAGCTTCCCTGCCCCTCCAAGGAGGGGAAGTCCATGAACCATGCTTATCAAGAGTGCCAGAAGGGTGCCCCTTATCCTTCCCTGAGTGTTTCAGCCTTTCACTCCCAGAGCTGGCTGCACACTACCTACTCTTGCAACACTCCTGCATGGGCAGTTGGACAAACTGCAGAGCTGGGCAATTACCAGGAAAGGGCTAGTTTTATTGATTTACGCAGCATCTTTGCAAAAGGTTAACTGCACTGTCATTCACAGCTTTTACTAGAAAATGCTGCTGCTGCCTTCAGTATAAGGCTAAGTCAACTGAACTAGTCAATCTGTTTTTGCAACAACTTCATTTTAAATCAGTGTGGGATTTTTTTTTTTTTTAAACACTTGCTTCAGACAGACTTGAAACCAGTGGTCCTCCATTCATCCTTCAGTGTCAGTACTTTTTTTCAGCTCCTGGGATGAGACAATTCCAGTTCAGTGTCCAAACCAGAAGGGTAATTAATACCTTGCACTGCTAACTGACTGCACAAGGGACAGGCTACCAGTGAAATGGGCCCACCAACCCCACATCTCTGCTTAAGCAAACAGATTTCCAGTCACAGTAAACTACAGTGCTGTGGATGTTGGGAAAAGAGGAGAGATTAACAGCACATTTCCACAAGCCTAGAACACTACTGACCACAGGACTCACGACTGCAACAAACTACAGACTGATGAACAAACGGATAAAGACCAATGGCTAATCTCAGCCCTGACTTAATTATCCCAAACTAACCTGCTCACACCAGCTGTGAATTAAGTTAGCCTTCAAACCTCTAAAGGAAAAATGGAAGTTGCCTTCATGTAGTAGATTTAACTCTGAGAAACCCTAGAGGTGTCCGTGCTAAAAAGATTCTGAATAAGAGGCAAATTTGGAACCTGATATCCAAAACCCTTAGCAACATCTTCACCTGTAAGAACTGTGCTTACTTAAAAACCCTCTGCTAATCTTCCACCTTGAAGATTCAACAGTGAGTGACAAACTGACTGCAAAGTGAATGGACCAGAAACCCAGATTCCTCATGGCTAATAACTACAGCGATATTCCCAACAGTTGGCTGCACTTCCACTAGAGCTCATTCCTTTATCAGAGCTATGATTTGGAAAGTAATAATACTCAACCTGTTTGAAATATATTTTGGTTTAGGGCAAAAAAAAATTAATTTCATTTTACATTTTGATAGCTTTTTTTTTGATTGAAGGATTAAATCTTGTGTTCAAGATTTTACTTATATGGACTTTGGAAGATAAAGCACCTATGTGGGAATGCTTCAGTGGGCAGTATAGCAGCTACAGAAAGTCCTGGAGGGTCCCAGATAACAAAATTATTTAACACCAGACCCAGGTGGGAAATAAAACAAAGCAAAAAAATAAAAAGCAGTTTGAATCACATTCAGACTCCTCTAAAAACAGAGTTTCTGTTCAGTCTCAGCACAGAAGTGGCTCTGGCAAAGCCTTTAAAATTCCACCGTCCCCAGAAGAGAAGGATGCAGCATCTTCGCAATAAAGACTGGCCTGCTAGTTAACCTTCTCCTGAGATTCTCCCTTTTACCTTCATTAACTGTTTAAAAAAAAGTATTCTTAAAAAAATTTTTTGTAACCCTCCCCAGTAAAAACTATAGTTGTAAAATATATATATATATTTTTTCTCAGTCTTTTAAAGATCAAGATTTCTGTTAAATTTTTCCAAGACGGTTGAGTTTGTATGTTCAAATATCCACTGCTGTGTTGGAGACGAAGGATTGCAGCTATTCATAAAGATCTTTCGGTCACTCTCACTGCAGTCCATACAGCTGCTGCTTACCGGATGGTAGAGGGTCTTGTCCTGGAGAAGAGAAATTTGACGTGAGGTTGCTAAGTGGAGAAATAAAGCTGTTTTAAAACCAACAGAGAGAAGCCTTAAAAACCAAGGCAAGCTGTTTTGTCACTTGGATGTATCTGAAGGAGTTGTTTCATACTTAACTGGTTGGCAAGTGTCAGGGTCCATTCCCACCCTTTGCAACAGTATCCAGCCCAGTCCTCACAGCTGCACCTGGAAGCTCAAAAGCCTCAAGTCTGAAGCCAGGTTCTCCAGCCCATGGCCTCACATCCTGCTGCAGTCACTCTGTGGTACACCCGGTGCATGCAGATTGCAAGGATCAGGACACGGCATTTAGTCAAGAATTTACTTACCTGTTGGGCACAAAAACATTCCTTAGGAGGATGAATAAATCCTTATCTACTTTAGCATGATCTAGTATTCAGAACAAACCAACACACACAGCACACCTCTTTGCAAACAGGTTTTGCAAGGGTGTCCCATGACCTCTGTGCCAGCGGTGGACAGGGCTGCAAGGAGAGTGTCCTTGGGCTTAGCAAGCCCTGGAGAAGAGTTCTCACCATTTCTAATCAGTGGAAGAGGGGAGTCACCTCTTTCTAATCAAGAGTAATTAACAGCACAAAGACAACAGATTGTCTGCAGATTCTCTTATCACAGCTACATGAAGAGAAGGAATAAAACATGAGTGGTGACATTTTGAGGAAACTTAAGTCTCTACAGGCAATTTGACACCTTAACTGAGAACATGCACACACACTCACTCACTTTTCGGTATCTCCAGAGCTGGTTCCCCTTCATTCCATGACAGTCATAGAGGGTCACAGGGCTGCTGTGGGAAATGGCATCAAAACAAAACTTCTTGGTATGCTGCGGATCCCCAGGACGGATGTCTTCTCTCCAGCTGAACGTGAACACCTGCCAGGGCAAACAGGACCCTCAGGATGGGTGGTGCTGGGCACGGTGCTTTCACCAGCAGAACAGTGTTCCCTTCTTTGCCCACGGGGTGGGGATGGCTTCAGGGAAAGGACAATATCTTCTAGAGAAAAACTACTTTCACCTCTGGGGACAGGGACTGCTGACTAGGGGAGTCTGGAACAGCTACCCCGCAGACTGCCACACAGCATGCTAAATGAGACTGTGCTGCTGCAAACAGCCATGCTAGTTAGCTTGGGTACTAATAGCAGCCTTGAATGTCTCTGCAATGCAGACATACATCATGGATTAAGTGAGCAGCTGACCAATTACAGCACTTCACAGCTAGCAAAAAAGGCAGAGAGCTACAGGAGCGCCGAGTTAAGGCTGGCAGTAAACACCTGAGGCTGCACAGGCAGCCTGCGGTCACCTTGAGAAGAGCCTGTCCCAGCCTTCTGGGACAAGACCAGGAGCCCACAGCTCCCCACCCCACTCCATGGGAGTGTCGGAAGGGCAAACACTAGGGCAGTGCTTCCTGGCACGCTCTTCTACTGACCCTGCAGTGATCTCTCAGCACTTTTGGGTGAAATGAAAGGAGGGATACTACAGAAGACAAGGGGTTTTAGCTGTAGTAACTAGGCACAACCTATGCCTGGCAATGCTGTGGCCTTGAAGAAAGCTGCCAGATGCCAGCACATGTGGCCTGGAAATCCCTGAGCCACAGGGACGGGACCATGGGCGAGGAGTCGGTGGAAGTACCACCACATACATGCTCTGCTCCTTGCCCTGCCCCGCTGGCATTTGCTTTTGGCTGTGGCTTGAGACAGTAGCGTGGTCAAGCTGCATCTTCAGTCTGATGATCATAGCTTGGCTTATGACATGTTTTAAGCACCATAGGACTAAATCCCACAAAAGATAAACTACTTTTAAGTCAGGCACTGCTGTCAAGCTTTTGCTTTCTGCTTTGACAAGCACAGCATCTCTGGCAAGGGTGAAAGTGTCCTCTGTCCAGCAGAAGCCAACGTGGTTCTGCAGAGCTAATAGCCAACACACCTCTCAGTGCCCGAGGGGAAGGGCTGTTCTGAGGGCTCCCTTTGGAGCCAGGTGGAGGAATGGTCCTCTTCTCAGAGAGATCTCATGGGGCAGTAAGAAAGATCAGTAATGAGCAGGGTGCTACTATTTGAAGCAGTGTGGCCAAAAACTTTTGCACAAAGAAGCTACTTTGTTTCTGTCTCTGGTTTAAACCTCTCTTGGGAGAGAAATTACCACATTTAGGCACAATGCTACACAGAAGTTCAAAAAACATTCTCCAATGCTAATTGTTCAAGACCCTCCTGACACAACAGAAGCTTAGTTTCGGACTGTGCATGAGTAAATTGGTTTTGTTTCTAGTTTTCATGCATCAAAATTGATACGCAACAATGCTCTGTCTCCTACTACTGAAGCCATTCCCCTGAAGAGTTATGCATGGCTCTGTAATAGAGGCATTGTTTTCTTGATCTTTTCTCAGCTCAGCTGCTACAGTTTAGACAAACTAATATTTCCCTCCCTTCTGTTACAATAAAGCTGTCGTTTCTGGCACCTTATATGTTGAGAGGGTGAATCTATAGCCTGGCCGGTTTCATCTCTCTCCAGCAATGGTTGGGTGTTTATAATGCATTTGCCTCCTGTCAGAAGGGTGATAGTAAGCGGTTATTGAATGCTCCTGTAGGTTCATTAATATGCATGATGCTCCTCTATCACTTCTTTCAGCACAACCTTTGAAGTTAATATTCACTTTGTTACATATTACAGCTGCCTTGTTACTGGTTTATTATTTTGGCATATTGTTTTCTTGTGTTTTCTTTTGTTCATTCTGAGAACTTCAAAGCAGATGTAAAAGCTCCGCACCAAGTCTGCCAGGCTCCAGACCCTGCCACAAACACAAGCCACATCCCACTACAAGCCCATCAAGTATAATTAGTGCATGAGCCTTGGGGTACACAGCACCCTCTATTCACCTGACAGGAGTTCTGCAATGGACTTCCTTCTCAAACATTTGTTCTTGTAACTTCTCCCTCCCCAAATTTATTTAGGGGCCGATGATTTAATCAGAGGGACTGTTACCTGCACGTTGTTCCACGCTGCCTCTCCTCTGTCCTTCACGCAGTTTTCCAGTCTCAGTGGGGATCCCAGTGCTCCATGCTTAGTATCCACACACAGTCCAGTTCCTACATTGCGTATCTGAAATAGTACATTAGTCACCAAATCTCCTACTCTTACCAAGTGACAGGAAAGAATGCTTAAATTGCCTCAAATAGTGGCAGTATTTATATGCAGACAGTTTTAAGGTACTTTACTGTGTATCTGAGCTGAAAGATAACAGCTAGAAGAAAGCACAGGAACTCAAAATGGGACCCATCTCCAGCTGTACAATAAGCTCCAGGACACCACAAAACCCATTAGCTGCAGGGCTGCAGAGCCCGCTGTGGTGCTGTGTGTAACAATCCACCACTTCACTCCTGGGGTGATTCTTTTCCCAGAACACAGACGACTTATAAAAAAGGGATGGTTTTCCTGGCTTTCAGATGGGGAAGCTACAGAGCAGACTAGCTCAAGTCGACTGTGTAGCCCTTTGGAAATACAGGATTTCTACTGCTGCTCAGCTGCCGGCTCTCTCTAGTCCTCCCTGTTGGCATGTTCTGCCTTCTGCTAAATACGCAACATGCAGAACAAGCCAAGTCTCTATTCTCTTTGTAGCTGTGCACTGATAGAAACGGCTGCCTAACTGCCTTCTTTGATCAGGCCAGTATAATGGTAGAGGAGTTCTGCTCTTTGAAACATATCAAGCAGGATCTTTAAACACTCGCTCGCTGCCTCACTCACAGCAAGCCGGTACTGGAGCACATGGGTAAGGCAACTTTAAAACACCAAACCGCAGCCTGTTTGCCCACTGCAGATTTCAGAGCACAAACTTGCCTCTCCCCAAGCAGCTGCTGGAGGCTCCACTGGTGGGTAAAACTTTGGCAAGTCCCACGCGACCTCATTCATGAACCACTTGAAGCTTTTGCAGTTGAGGTTGTTGCGAAGTTCCTTCTGAGCTGCAACGTCCCCTGCAGAAAGATGCCGGTACTCTGGTCTACGCTGGTATATGTACTCTGCATATTCATCCATCCACACCTCAGCCACCCGCTTCAAGTTCTGTGTGGGTAACAGCCATGTGTGAAAATGAGAGGGAAAAACACCTGAGAACACTCTGCACAAACTACTGACATTAGCATTCAGAACAGCTCTCATGTTTTTTGCTCAGAAAGGATTTTCATTCACATCCACCCTCTCTCTCCAGTTTCAGGATGAAGATTATTTTTATTATTCTCTAGTTCCAAGGGACTTTTAGAAAGGTATTTTTGGTTGAGGTCAAAACAGATTCCTGGCACTTGGCCATTATATCTAGTTCCTTGTGGCTAAGAAAAACAACATTAATCAAAAGTTGGGTTTTTTCCTTTTTTTCTGTAAAGAAGCTAGTCAGAAAATGATGCTGGTAAATACCACTGGACATTCAAAGGTCCCTGACAAAAAGCTGCTTTCTTAAATCCTTCTTACTGCATCTTTTATATCCATCTAGGAATGGGATTTGCACTCCCTTCTGGAAAGCTTCAGTTCACAATATTCTTTCTCACCGCTATTTTCCCATTTTTTTGGGTAAAAAGCTGTTTAAGAGAAACTCTGAGATACCGCAGGAATACGGCACTTTCAAGTGATGAGGCTTCAGAAGAGAAGCAAAGGGTTTACCTCCCGGCAGCAGTATATTTCATGTATCACTGTAAAGCTTAATCCACTGTGCAATTCCAAGACAGCAAAGAACACCACCCACTCGAGATACCTGCCCTACTGCTTGTCACAACACACTCAAGAGACCGTTGGACCTTGGACCGGTCTCTGGCAACATCGGGTACATCCTTGGTGCCACACAGTAATGTGCCATGTGCAGGCATGACTTCAGTGACCCAGCAGCACTGCCCACCTCGCATGAAGGTGGTCACTCCAGCAGTGGTTATTTACTACCAAAAAAATTAGTACATTAAGAATGAGCAGTGTGCTGACCCTGCCACAAACGCAGTCTACACACCACAAGAGCAGGTGTTCATCTCAAGGTGACTGTATGATCATAGATGCCAAGAAACAGCCTTTCCTATACCTGTCTGCCACCTCCTTCCAGCACTGTGGGAGTATGCAAGAGCCAAATACTGAATCAGAAGAAATATAGCTCCTTCCTGAAGAGATGGCACAGACAGGAGAGCACTCTATCGCTCTGACAGGTCATTGCTGGGCTGAGTAATAAATCCAAATCTATAGGGCGACGCTGTTAAACTGGGAAACATTTTAACACTGTGCAAGCCATAAGACTGCAGAACAGCAGGGCACCTTGTGTTTTTTAGTTTTGCAGCCTTCCTGCTCCTATGATTTTTTTCACCCACCAGAGGGCAATGCAATCCCTTCTCAATTTGGAAATTAACTGGAGATACCTAGTGCAGAGGCAAAAGCTCTTTCTTCTTCGGGCTACACTAGATTAAAGAAATAAGACAGCACAGAACATTCCACTGTGGAAAACTACAGCTTCCTCATTCGGTGGTCTGTGATGCTTGAAGTTGAGAGGTCTTTCAATCACCAAAACACAATCACCACGCTGAAGCCTGCTGCTCTTTGAGAGCACATATATAAAGTGACTGAAGTATTATACAAATAAAGCCCTATCCTGTTTTCATTGGTGATTCCATAGCCAGCACCTGGTTGCAAAGTCCCTTCCCCACAGCTGGCAATGGCTGACGTCTGGAGCAGGGCAGCTGTGGGCACAGTCGCTCACAGCTCCCCTAGGCTCTCTTCCTACTACTACACACTACTACTTCCCTCCTACTACACACCCACCGCTGCAGAACTGCACCATTTGACCACTATACAAGTACAATTTATGGACTATACAAAGCCTGCATTTGCCTCCCATTGTGGGGTGAGAAGAGACAACAGCATGGTCACACTGCAGTCTGTGGTGGGGAATGCCATTACCACTTACTCTTGCCAGGCTGACTCCTGTTGGAACCTTGTATGGAACATATTTCCTGTAGATATGACCAACTCTAGAGCAAGGGATGTCCTCCATGCGACCTCCACACATCCATACCTGTGGAACAGCAGAGATACAAATTCACTCTTGCTTATGTAGAGAAAAGCGAAGAAGAAAAAAAGAGACTTTCAAGTAATGAAAAAGCTTAACCCAGCTTTGACTCTCTCCCAAATACCCTCCCCTCCTTGCCTGAGTCTCAAATCCTGTAACTACCCACTTAGAGCCATGCAGCAAGCCTTGATTTAGCACAAGTGCTATCAAGCCCAATGGCTAAACAGTTCCATTTTACATTCTTCAGAGAAAAGAACAGGAAAAAAAATCCAAGCACCCAGAGAACAGCACACAGCACACTTTAAATTGATATGTTATTACAGCGATAGTAACCGCAATAGTTAAACCAGACTGCCATATAAAACTTGGGTGTAGGTTGTGTAACACTGCTGTAAAAGGGAGCCCATCTCTGTAGTACGGGTCATGTGTTATGCAGAGCACTCCAGGGAATCCGTGTTTGTTCAAGTGCCAAAAACCAGTAGAAACTGCTACCTTTTCCTGTGTTTATCACTACTCTCACACGGTTTCATTGCTGACATGCACTCATTGCTTTTGCAGCCTTACAATTAAGTAGAAACTCCTGCCTGGTGAAAACACTAGCTTTAAAAAAGCCTTCAAAGTCACTGGCACACACTGCTAGTTGAAGATGACTACTCCAATGCGTGGTGAATGTCTAGATTAGGCCCAGAAGTTTCTTTCCCCATCTGGGCAGATTTCACTCTGTGCCAACACTCTAAAACAACTTTCTTTTATTCCTTATTTATAGCATGGATGTAATTATTTTGTCCAAGTGAAACCCAAGGAGGTGTTTTCTGAACCAGCCAATCTACTTCATTAGGTTTAAGAAAGACATTCATGTGTGCTTCCCAGAGATATCTAATCAATCCTTAAAGAAAAAGTATCCTTCAGTGTGCAAAACAAATGACTTTCTGAATTCCTGAAGTACAACACTGTCTTGCCCTTCACTTTGTCCCCAGATTTATGTTAATGCCCCAAAGGCAGGAGTATTTAAGAAGGTCCACTGGTGCTCCAGGCTGCTGCGGTGTTCTTGATCTCTCCATTCACTGTGGCTAATTTGAGCCACCGCAGTTCACTGTACAATGAGCTTAGTCAACAGCTTCACACATAGCAGGCAATTCCATTAATATTCTACAGTGACAATATTAAATACTTAGCTCGGAAGAGAAATATTTGGCCAAGGCTGCTGCATAATTATTAGCTCTGACACTAAAGTCCTCTGGAGTTTCAGCTCTGTCTACTGGCCCTAATAATTACAGTCATTTGCTGACTGCGTATAACTTAATGGAGGTTGGTTGCTCTCAGTTAGAGGAATATTTTTCACAGGCAACTTCTAAAGTTCAAGATACTTAATTACATGTCGTTATGGTGAGAGAGATAAGCAGCAAGTTGATAAATGCATTATAAACACCAGGACACACTCCTTCTACGAAATTTCATTCCTTTTGTCCCTGCTGTGTCTTGAGAGGCTGGTACAGAAAAGATGAAGATGAAAAAAAAAACCCTAGCACCCAGCTTCTGTGAAGTTTCTAGTGGAATTAGAAATGCTTCTTATTCTGTAGCTGCTGTGCTTTTTGCTGCAGAGGGCCCCAGTGTGATTCCTCTGCTAGGAAATTAACAGGTAGACTGAGACAACAAGAATTTGAGGATGTTTTGTGTTTCTGTGACAGAAATGGTCTGTGCAAGGCTGTAAGAGCTGCAACAGATCCGGGAGCTATAAAAAACTGCAAGGACAGCTGAAGAAGCCTAGAGCTGAGTTGCACAGACAAACACTCCTCAGTAATCCATGTTCCTACCCTGTGCTCTGCATCCTGCATCACCAAAGTCCGACTGGTTCACAGGCAGCTGCATTTCAGTGCAACACAAGCCTGAATGAAACCACTAGTTTATACTTGCTGCCTGCCCGCAGGATGCCTCACCTGCCCCCAATCTCTAAGGAAAGTCTTTCAGTCAGGCCACTGTGAATACACATCTGAAAACACAGCTTCCCTAAGTAACAGGCGAAACAGAGCCCTGCAGTCAGTAGGCAGCTAGAGAGGAGAGCACTGTCTTTGCACTGCAGATCTTGTGAAGCAGTAACACAGGCAGCACTTATCTACTGAGCAGTATGCTGGAGAGGCAGAGCGTATGGGAAGCTAGACAGAACTGAGGATATGTTGGGCCAAGAGCTCCAAGCTGGTACAAGACTCCAGGCACAGAAGACAACATTACATAAACACATGTAATGATAGAAGAAAAGCTACTCAACTGAGTTACTGAGCAAGTAAAATCTAAGATCAGTTTTACGTGCTCTTTTCCTAATCATGCTTTAAAATATTACCCCCAAGCAACGCTGCAATGACCAGTGCTGCATGGAGGTAATGGAAAGCTTCCTAATTCCTGCTAGCAGAGCTCAGTGACCCTTTCAAGGTACTTTGCCAACTCAGTGCCTTTTTAACATTGTCTCATGCTGCAAGTGACAGCATGGCACTTGCAGTACAAATCTAATTTTAAAAGCATGCTTTCCATTCATTCATTGCTGCTTTGATTTATTTTATTAGTGAGCTGCTTTGTGTGGTGACAGAACTCATTACAACCTCCATAAAGACAATTACCAGTCCTTATCTATAAAACTGGAAGAAGGGGGAGAGGGAAAGAGCGTGACATGCATTGGTAAAACACAGCTTACAAAAGCATTAGAAAGCTAGAGTTAAAGGTCAGGGGAATCACATCCAAGGGTCTGTCAAGGAATAACTGCAAATGAAGCAAACCCAAAATAGCTGCGTGCTAGCTGAGAGAATGCTTCCACCCAGTTAGCGATATTCGGTTGTTTTTAAACAAGGGTACAGTTCACAGGCATGACACACCAGAACTTATGCTGCTGCTGAAACAGCATTGTTCTGTGGGGCAGCGCCTTGTGCCTTCACGGTAACACTGACTGTCACTTACTGCGTTCTCCTTAGGCCAGGGGGGACAGTTTCTTCTTCTTGTGGTTTTACAGAAGGGCGAGATGGTGCCTCATCTCCCTGGCTGACATGACAGTAAACATCAGAACCTGAACTTGATGCACTTAATTTCAATCAGCCATTTACTAGAACGCCGTAAGAACAAGAATTAAAGCTGGTCAGGCAGTCAGTGCTTTATACAATGATCCAATCAGGTCTCATTAGGAGAGAACAGGAAATTTCTCTTCCTCCTCAGGCACAATTTTACCAATCCACACTTTGAGCTAGGAATCTAGCAGCTGACAGATCTGCCAGAATTAAGAGAAAACCTGGCTACACTGAGGTCAATGGGCATACTGCAACAGATTTTTCTAAGGCCACAATCTCACCCTAATACTGAAACCATATACAAGGGAAGTAAAATAACAACACCGGTGATATTACTTCCATCTTCTCAGTGGTCTGGAGCGCTGTAACTCCATATTCATAAAGCAACTCAAGAGCCTTTGACTCAGCTAGTGTGCTATGAAAGCACAAGGTAATATGCCACCTATTCTCTACATGGGAATGTTATGCTGATCCAATTCCCTTTCTGCTATTTCAGAAAACAATGTCACATAAGACAGCTGAACCTCTCCTCTCAAACACACAATACAATACCGCATTTGGTGTGTGAACACAAATTATCTGGGTATACAAGGTTTATGGTTTCCAAAGACTGCACCATGATGAGCCAATGCTTCCCAAGAGAGGGAAAACACACAAAGGAAAGAGTCAAGCCTTGAAAAGAAAGCTGCTTCTGCAAGCCACAACAGAAATAAAGACCACGGGATAGGCCAGTGGAGAGAAGCTGGCTGGATGTCTGAGCACACACTGAAGGGTGGGAAAGACAAGGACACAGTGGGTAAGTCAAGGGGGTTCTATGCATAACAAGGTAGGCGAGAGGACAAAAGCAAGGGCAACCAATAATTCAGGAAAATCGTAATCCTCTGTATTGTAAGCATCAGCTGCTCTTGCAGCTGGGACTTACTGCTCTATAAAAGATTAAGGTAGCTCAAAAGGCACTGGGATCTGTGTGTTTGCACAACGCCTTCTCTCACACAACATACACTAGCATGGCCCCTCCTTACCGTCTGGAGCATTTCAGAGTAATGATAGCACTTTCCAATAATCACATTTCAGAGAGTGGAGGGGTCCACTTCCCTGCTGCTGCTTGGTGGGAGGCTACTCTGGAACCTGAACCAAGTACATAGTATGAACAGAGGCCAAAAATTCAAGTCAATGGCCTGAAACTGATCTCTGCATCACCAGATAGGAAGGGAGAAAGAAGCCACCCTGTACCGCAGCTGAGAGCCTTAGAATTAAGCAGCATGTGCTGGCTTAAAAAAACCCACACAAAAAAAGCAGCAGAATGCCCGGCCTGTTTCAGTGTGGGCAAACGTGAGCTGCTGGAAAGTGGTGTGAGTATGTGCCTGGAATAAGCAGTGGAGGCTCACAATCAGCACTAACTTCAGCGACACAACTAGAAATGCTGTCAGAAGTGATCCCTTGGCAGCTGCACCCTAGCTACGCACCTGCCAGGAGGCCAGTGGCAAAACATGAATCAGAAATGTGCTGCTGACTTGAGGCAAAGGAGATGCATGCATCAGATATGTGAACAGAAGCTATGGAGCACTTGGATTTGTTGGAAAACATGCAACATGTTTTATGCTATGGAAATCAGGACAAGCGATCCATGCTGATGCTTTGGGAAAAGGTTCTGGGAAAGTGCAATGATCTATGATCCTCAGAATAAGCGCAGTGGACATTTCCTATTGCTGAAGCAAGGAGTGAAGACCATGAGTACTGCCCATTTATTTTGCCTTCCCCTTAAATGTTCTTTTCTGGGCAACTGTTGATGTGGCTTGTTTGCACCAAGCCCTTTGAATTCTATGAAGGCTTTACAATCTCTAAAGTACAAGACAAACATTTATAAAACTGAAATGATCTATCACCTAGCGAGGCTCATTCTGGATTCTCATTCTTTGCTCCTGAAGTACAATGTACAATTAAAAGATTGAGAACCACCACACCACTCAAGATCAGAGGTACAAAGTACATCTATATTTATGCCTATCTATACAAGTCAGAGACTTCATGTTTTCCTCTCCTTTTCCCCATACCCAAAAAATCAGAGACTATATATTTATGGAAAAGAGGCGTGAAGCACTTTAGTGAAGATTACGTAAGACAAACAGAATAAAAGCCACAAGAACACTGGAAAAGAGGTAACATGATCGCAAATAAAACTGAGTGTAGATAATTGCTGCACAAAGTAGCATTTGCAGAAAGGAATGGTTTAAATACTTCATGTATACCACTCTGAATTAAATACATTAATCTCAAAGAAAATGAAGTAGTTACGTAGGCAGCAGAATGTAGGTATTGTTGAGAATGCAGGAGCATTCAGAAAAATCAGAGCTATTAAGTTGTGTTTAGAAGAGGAAAGATACATTGTCACTTTGGGTAAAGTATTCAATTTTGTTCACATCATTGCAGAAAGATACAAAAGACCAGGAAAAACTGTAAGAGAGGAGAGGTATGGAAGTGACTCCCAAAAAGCAAAAAATAACAATGTCAGTGAAGCCCACTGAACAGATTATGGCTGTAGAGTTAGGGGCAATAAAAAAGAAAGGTAACAAGTGCCACACAGAAATAGCTGTGCATGGTTGTTTACCCCTTCTCCAAAATACAAGAATGTACTCAAAGGTCAGCATCTGCTAACCCACACAGACAGAGGAGAATGGTTCTTACAGTGTACAGAGCTGCAGAGCCATTTGCCTGGAGCATTCTGCAAACAGGGTTCACGAAAGACTGAGGCTCATTTGAACAAGTGTAATGCCTGCAACTAAAATTCAAGACTGCAATCTTCCTGTTGCATCTGATGATGACTTGAAGCAGGAACACCCCTGACCTGTAGAAGTACTGGGTTATCGGCACTGAGCTATTCTGGATATACACAGGTCAAGAGAAAGAAGCAGCGTGTGTTTTCTGCTTGAATATGGAATGGATAAACTTCTTCACTTCTAATCTAGAAATTTCTGTTTCAAGAGACCGAGAAGACCCAGAAAACTACAAGCAAGCAGTTAGGGTTAGGAAGTTTGTTTCTAATTTAAAGTTCACCTAAATTTTTTTGTCCCTCCAGCATGCTATGTTTTCTAGTGATGTTTGGTGTACACATTTCATACAAGGAGAAAGGCTTCTATTAATAGAGAGTTTGAACCATCCTCTGGCTAAATGCTTTCTGAGGTGCTAAACACTGATGATTTCTCTGTTGGCTTGCCTTCAGCCTGAAATTTTCTTCTCAGAAGGAAGCAGAGCCAGCTGATGACAGAAATACATATGATCTCAAAACAGAAAGGCAAGAGGCTCCTAAATAAACTTGTTTATTTCCAGTCTCTCAGCAACAGAGCCCTGGATTTTAAAATAAAGACAAAAAAACTTGTAAAGCACACTACATACATGGCCAAAAAAGAATATGCTTAAGGAAAAAAAAAAAGAAAAAAATCTACTCCTGTTGAGGCTGGAGAAGGCCAGATCTGATGCAATGGATCAAAAACCAGCAGTACAAAAGAGTACCTGCACCCACAACTCCCAGGCACAGGAATGGATTCTTTATTAAAGCCAGGCTGTAAATTTGGCACACTTAGAATCTGAATTCCCATTAGATAATAAATAATGTGAAAGCAGGTACCCCACGTCTAAACCCAGAGCTTTAAATTATTTGTCAGTGCCCCCTTAACTACAAAATCTCAGTCTGCTTCTAAAGGTAAAAACGTAGCTCTAAGCTCGCCAGGAAATGTCATAGCTTCATAAATTCTATGAACAAACCTTCTATTCTTGCAATTCCAGCAGAATTATTAAATCTATCAGCCACAGATGAATGTATCAATTTATCTTAATTTCTGAAAATACACTGAGCCTCTTTCAGTTAAAACTTCATTTTTCTGTTGCACAATGAAAGAAAAAAGGGGGTCTTTGCAGAGATTAATTAAAGCAAATTTATCCCTCCATAAATTACCATCTCTGGACTGAAATAAAACACAGCGTGTTTCAGAGAGGATAAGCAAACAGATGAATGAAGTAGTCTTATTTCCTGCAGATCAAGCAGTGTGACTGTTTGCTGTGGCATTAGAGACAAAGGGCTTGCCCAGCCACTGTCATCACTCTTGGAAACCAGCATTTTTAAAAAGGGCCAAGGAGAAGAGGCTGAATACTGCCACTGCCCCTTCCTGCAGAGAATGATATTGTTACACAATTTCATTACACGCAACACAAAGAATAAATGGCTCTAACCGTAATGACATCTCCAAACAGGGTGCCCCCTGCCCCTCCCTTCCCACTACCATTACAGAAGACAAGGGACCTCCAATGTGACTTCGTTACTTTGGGTTTTTTGTGAGCAAACTATGGAAGGAAATACATTGTCTTAAAAACAATATAGTTTGATATGCCTTTGAATTACACAAGAGGCATTGAGATTTAGGAATATGTTTTGTAAGAGATCAGCCATGACTTGTTTGTCAGTGGAGACACGAGGATTTTTTGCTGCTGAAGCTAAACTGTGTACTACATTAGCATCACTACCGTCTTCCTGCCCTGTGCTGAGGTCAACTAGCTTAGTTCAGTGGCATCCAGACACCTATTATATATTCAACCTCTGAAAGAGAAACCACACAGTGGCCCAAAGAGAGGGTAATGTAGAAATCTTTACTCAATTCGCTCCAGGCTATGGAAAGGATTCCCACCACTGAAGTGAAGACTCCCCACCTGCCTTCAGCGGTCCGGGACACTCCAGTGGGTTTCCTAGAATGGTTTCAGATTGCCCATATTCCAAGGTTACACAGGTACCAGCAGTCTTTGTGGGTCACAGTGACTCGTTCCTATTAGTATGCATTTCTGGTCAGCTGGCTAACTCTTATTTTAAAACCCTCAACTGAACAGTTTGGTCAATCAGTAAGTAACAGAATTGTCCCCAAGCCAGGCAGATAATGATCTGAAGTCATTGCCAGCAACAGCGTTATTATTCCAATTGTTGAGGATTTCTTACAGGGTAATTAATAGCCTCAGTTCCTTGCAGCCAGGAGTCAGATGGATTGACTACAGACAGTAAGTTACTCTCCTCTCTGGGAACTGAAGCTCAGGACTGAAGTACTCAACTGGGCAAACACTGAGCTGCCTGAATCCTCCTTCCCACAAGAAGGAGAGTATTTCGTCATCTTGCCAGAGTGAGTACTAAGAAGCCTAACAGTCAGAGAGAGCTCCACACAAGCTGACTTACCCTTGCTGGGAAGCGTGCATGCATCTGAAGCTGTGACCACAGAACGGGGGACAGCCCAGCTAATCATGCTCCAAAACTGACCCTCACAAATGACTGGTCACATCATCGTTGTTTCTTCTGTGTACTATCTTACTACTCCCAGCTCTTTCACCTTTAGTCACACGCAAAAGCAAGGACAAGATAGATCATTCACATTCTGTGCCTCAGCACAATTCTTACTTTTCAAAACAAAAGTAATTTCCAGAGAACATAGCTCACCTTAAAGGATATTTCATACTGCTCTCCTCCCCATATCTCCAGACCTGCATCATACCCTCCCAGCTCCCAGAACCACTTTCTATCGACTGCAAAGAGTCCTCCAGCCATTACAGGAGACCTTAAGGAAAAACCAGACTCCATATTACAAACACATTCAAAGATACAGATCTCTAGCTAAACATTTAAAAAACAAAGCAAGATTTGACAAATGTTCTTTTCACCACCCAGTATTCCTGGTGCCTTTGCAGCCCTGTCGGAGCATCAGACAATTATTTCTGCATTATCTACTAATTTCCCACATGCAAATGAGGAGGACAAGACTAGGCTCCCTTCAGAACCAGTCAATGCCTCTCCTCCAAACAGGCAAAAGCGTTCACCACTAAGTGACAGGACATAACCTCTCCCAGAGGGACCCATGTGCTGTACAGGTGCTCACTGTCTCAGCAGTACGATCAAGTCCTTGAGCTTGACCTCAAAAAGTGTTTTGTTGGGGTTTCCTCTGAACACTGCAGAAGTATAAAGGACAGCAGAACTGTCTCAATGTTGGCAAGCACAGTAACAGCAGAACATAACTTGATCACAGATTTACTTCTGCAATGCACTGCAATCATCAAAATTGCTGTAATTATTCTGCTAGGTTTTCTTCTTCCCCCACCTGGGAATGACATATAAGCTGCCATTGGTTTGTTGTTTTTGGCAGAGCATTAGGGATACTAAGTTATGTTTGAAAGATCTCAGTAATAAATGACCACATTAAATGCTACACATTACAGTTTTAAATGAAATGTTAACTTCTGCGGGAATTAAGGTGGCAAAAAATAGCAATGAAAAAGAAAGTGTTCACAGCTACTAAACAATGCATTTCTTTTAAACCAACAAAGCAAACAGCTGCCAAAAACCAAGTAGCTTAACACCAGCTTCTGACTTTTACTACACTGAGGTGTAAAGCAACCCTGTAACAGGGTGTTATTTTGTTAGCCAGCTCTTAGCACACTGCATTTCAGTAACTTACTCAAAGGGATCACTGGGATCAAGTTTCTGTAACTCAGGAGGAATAGGGATCCTCTTGTAATACATCTCCCAGTCAAATGCACCTCGCATTGCGTCTCCAGCCTGAGTCTCATATCCAAAGTGGTCATGATCAATAACATCAATCATGGGGCAAACGATAGTCTTGCGGTTTCGGGCAATGCGATCTGAAGATTGGAGAAACATGTTAGAAAACCTGCACCAGTTGGTTCCTTTGACCATGAAATTACAGCAAAGAGCATCAACATATGAAGTTGTCCGAGAACGAATGACGTAGCTTTCTTCCCATTCGTTCTCTTTCGGGTGGATGCTCCAATTTATACCAATTTATCTGGTATTTCTGCAATAACCGAGATATTCAAGCTAGAACCCTTGAGATAAAAACACCAGGCACTCATGCTACAGTGACCATCACCCAGAAGCAGAATAGAAAGACAGAGCTACACCACCACAGATACCTAACCCACCAGACAATCTTGTACTTAGTGAACAGTCCTCAATTTAACGAGTGACCGGGATGTGAACCCTTTCTGCACTGATTCAAAGCCAGGGCAATAACCCATTGTACCACCTCGCTTTAATTACTATGCCAGAATCTGGCAGGAAGCAATTCAGACTAATGGCATAACTACTCTCAGCAGGCTCAAGAAATGCAAGCGTGCCTCCTCCCCTCAACCTTTTCTTCCAACCAAATAATACAAGACAGGATTAATTCCTGCATAAACATCTGGAACTTCTTAAATACTTTATTAGTGAGACAGTCTCTTGTTGAAGTTAACTTCCAGAGCAGAGGCGACAAACGATGTTTCAGCTTCCAGTGCACATCTAACAGAAATCCTTTCTATGCTTTAAAATTAAAGCATACTCTACGTGTTCTCATTTAAATGGCATTTGAGCTAATTCTGTCCTCCCTCCCTCGGCTCATGAAGTTGCAAACGTTTTACACTATTACCAGATACAAACTGTAGTAAAAGCAACATCCAACCATCCAACAATCCTGCTGACAAACCTGACCAAGTTTTCTTAAATCTCCGCTTGACTATGGTTGCCACAGTTTATTTGACAAAGTTGCACCTCAGAGAGCGCTTTGACAGGTCACTTGCAATAGGGTTGCAAAGGAGTTTGGTACTGACCAGAGGCATACAGGTACCAGAAACAGAAGGCACTGTCCTTTCAGTCAGTCACCCTTGAAAAGAACTGACTTTGTAAAACTGGCGCCTCCTTAAAGATGAAGCACTGCCTTGGAAAGGACTGCACATGTTCTACAAATACATACCAGCAGCTGTCATTCACAAGAAGTATTTTCCACAGGCTTGCAGACTATGAAGTTAAATACAGTTATATAGGATAAAAGAAGCCCTAAAAGCTACTTAAAACCAGTATGTAAATAGCTTTTCTGTAACATAAAGCCATTCCTCTCTGCAAGCTGTTGAATGACCATGTAATAGTTTACTCTTCTAGCAAGCTGTAAATTATTTAAGATTTCATTTAGTAGGAAACAGAAGAATATGAGCTCTGTTCTTTAATTAAGCAAAGCATGAGATAGGGTTATTGTATAGTGCAGGACTAGAACAGAAAAAAAATTCTTGTATTACAGGCCACAAGTTGCCAACAATTCACCTGAGTCTTGTGGTTGGTTGTTGGTGGTTTTTTTGTGTTTTGTTTGCTTGTTTTTCCTTTTAGACATTTCATCTTCCTTTTGTACCCTTACAGCACGAGGGTAAAGCAGCAGGTGGAAACAAAACAAATTCAACACCAGCTTCTGTTGCCAGCCCTTCAGCAGTTCAGCCTTCAGCCGCATACACACTTACCTAACAGAGGTGGCAGCCAGTTCACGTTGGCCTCGCAATGGGAATCCAAGAAGGTGATGACATCCCCTATCGCCACGGAGGCCCCCAGCATTCGAGTTCTTATCAGCCCTTCTCTCTTTTTGGTTCGGAGGATTCTTACATTTGGGAACTGGGCCATATAATCTTCCAGGCGTTTCTTCAGGTGTTCTGTATGAAAATGAGAAATTTAAACACTGATTTCTTAAAACTTGAAAACCACTAATTTCTTAAAAACGCAGTTCCTTCTTTACCAGAAGGAGATGTCTTTGGAAGTATGTCCTGAACAGTTAACAAATGCAATAACAGGAAAAAGGAAGTAAGAATAATTTCTTTTAAAGCCAGGGTTTAAACATAACTGCTTAACCAAGACTTCTGAAGATGTTTCAAAACCTTAGAAGCAATAAAAAGAAAAAAAAAAAAAAGAGGAACTAGAAGAAAATGAAGGAACACAGGATGAAAAACAAAGCAGCAGAGGAAGAGGAAAAGGAATAAAAAGCCAGCTGGCAGACCTTTGGGAGAACTTTATCTGAGCAGGGATTCTTGGACACTTTTGTGGAAAACCACCTTAGAAGAGACACAGGACAATTTACTTTCAGAAGTAAACTGCACTAAGTGTATTTAAGTTGTGTTTGGTTTCTTCAAAACACGTAACAGGACCACTCACTCATGCATAAATAAAAAACAGCAAAAAGCCTAGTCAGACATCCCTCCAAGCCAGCAAGGCAGGCAGAGCTGCTGTATATATTTGGATGGCTACCTTAAACATCTATCAGAGGAGATATTTGCATTTAAATATGGAAATATTTACGCTACTGAATATGGACTAGAGCCACATCTGAATTAGCACAGACGCTTGTAGTCACTGTGATTAACAAGAATTCAAACAGGAGAGCTGCAGAAAGAGATTACTGAGTGATCAAACAATGGACAGCTTGTTTAGATGTGGAAATAAAAAGCTTGGTCTACATAAAGAGTGAGGGGCACACAGCTGTCTTTACATCAAAGAGCGAAGCACCAAAGAACAACCTAAAAATAGGCTAAGAGCTGATGCTGGCCTAATCACTAATGGGTTGATCTTTAGGCATCTGAAGTTTTGACTGTTTGACAGAAAACCCAATTCACAGTGTGCCAGGGACTGTTCATTAATGCACCATGCTATCCACTGCCATCAGCAACCAATCAAGGAAACATGCCTCACTAGGCAATGGCTAGTTTGTCAAATCTAAGCAATTAACTAATCTTAAAATCTCACACAACAAAACTTGAATAGAGGCAATCATTCAAACACAAATAACCTTGTAGGTTTATTTGCCTTGACTATAGGGAACACATCCACTCCCTTCCGTATAGCAGAACCTTCCTTGGCTTCCAAAGCAGGCATGAAAGGCTGGAGCTGAAGAGGCAGACAGTGCCAAAGAGCCCCCGAACAGGGCACCAGGGAAGCTGGGTACTGGAATAGCTCTCTAAAGAGAGCAAAGAGGCAAATAAACTCAACTAAGTTATGAGCTGTCCCCCATGGTGCTGACCCAGCATTCTGTTTCAGGGTTTTAGCTACCGGAGGAAAAAAATGGGCAAAATCCCTATGACTAACACACATTCTGCACCTTCGCTTTGAAGGAGCCATCACCTGCCTTCCTTCAAAGACCACCCAAAATCAATTTCTTTGCTTTTGAGGTATTCCTAGAAAGCTCTTTGCCCTTTTCAAAGCTTTATTTAACATTCCCCAGGATTTTTTGCTTACAAATGCATTTTAGTGTTTTGCCTGGCCAGTCTAATCGTCCCACAACATCCACATAGGTTTCCCTGCTCAACAGAGCCCTTAGTACTACTTGCTGTCTAGCATGCTTTTCCCTCATCCTTTTCAAGTCTCTTCTGAAGCAACCAGAAATTTTGTCCACTCAAGTATGGATTTTTCAAATAAGGGCCTTCCATAGAGATTAGATAAATTATTAGTGCAGCTGCCTTCCTCCTGAAGTAGTGGGTAGACTTAAATAGAAAAAAAACGTCACCACCACTGTTTAACGTCACAGCTCATCCCTTGCCATTGTTAGTTTATCACAAAAGATTAGTTGATCAGAAAAGAGAACAAACAATCCTCACTTCAAGCAGAAATCAGCTAAGCCCAAGACAGGAGGTGTACCTTAATCTACCCAAGACAAGCTGGTGATGCTCATTATAACGGAGGTGACCATCACACAGAAGCTCTGGGTCCCATTCCCCTAAAAGCAGCCACAGATACTGTAGCACTTGCAAGATCAGACCCCACAATATTTATGTTATCTAAACCACACCTACAAAGCACTGGGAAGTCTTAAAAAATCCAAAGCTCCAGAACTATGGAAAAATAAATATAGACCTTCTGCAAGTCTTTATTTTGATAGAAACAAGAAAATGAGACTGTGAAAGATCCCAGAGGTTTGCCTTCCACCTGTGTGCTGGTCATTTTACATTTTGGCATCATATAGGTTTCTGAACTGCCCTGGTTTGCTGTGCAGTTTGAACTGTGGTGAGCCCTGAAGGCAGCCTAACCGATTCCTCCAGGGGTATGAGCATGGCACAGCCGAGCCTGCCACCAAGAAACACCAGCATGGTTTTGGATCTGGTCTCACACAGTAACAGAGTCACTGGACTCAGCCATATTTATAGTGATGATGATGGCTGCTCTGCTACAGAGTAACTGAAGACAGGTTGATTTATATCTATCAGTGACCAAGCAGTTAAAAAACAAGAGATTTCCTCATAGTGTAACAGGAGAAAAGGCGGCATAGGAGCCACAGAGTTTTCTCAGGTGAGTACTCTGCAAGATGACAGCAGGAACTCTAATCCACTGACTCCCTATTCCAGTCCCAAATGCTGCATTTGGTTCTTTAGTACTTCTTTACTATGTTTCCATAGTAAAAAAATACCAAAGCATTTCACACGTGCGGTGAGTATCTTGCCACACTGGTAAAAAATATCTCACACATTAGGAATCTTCTATGTGTCTGATGGCTGGAAGGAGCAGGGAAAAGCTACAGGTACTCCATCAGCACCCAGGTCTTCTCACAGAGGCAGGGGACACACATACCAAGTGCTGTCCTTGCAGCCAGGAGGGATGACGCTCTGATAAGCCGCTCTCAATTGCTTCAGAAAAATCAACTCTTGGTCATTGCATTTTATAAGGTTAAGACTTATGTAACTGCAAGTGAGCAGACTTTACTGTATCTACTTTCCCTTACTAAAGCGGCACAGACTTTCAAGCTACCTCACAAACAACGTACAAAGCACAATAAAACGTACTTTTCAAAGATAAGGTTGTCTTATTTCCTTATCCCTGTGCTATTCCTGCTGCCCAGCCTGGCCTCTATGTGCCCAGATGGAAAATAGTTATTCCATTTTTATAACAAATATCGTCACAATTAAGTCAATTTTTGCTTTTAAAAGAAAACCTCAAAAAACCCCCAAACAAGTAGCATTAACTGCTACAAAATTTTACGAGGCTTTAAAAAAATATATTATGGAATCTTGTCACACTGAGTAATTTTTATTACAAGGGTAATTTTCTTTAATGAAACTTGTTAGGTGAACTGGATGGATTCCAATGGCTGCGCCTACGCTGGGCAAAGTAATACAGCCCAAACATATAAATGAGAGTAAGATTATCTGCAGATTAAAAACTAGGCTGGGAGCTTACTAACAGACTTTGCAATAAACTTGATATACAGTGCATACATTAACAGTACAGTCAAGAACTACCGCTTTCTTTATTTTGAGCAGTAAATAAAACTGTGTGAAGATATCGGAGAAGCTTCAACACCAGGCCTGCTTAACATAAGCAGTCCCAAAGCTTTCCAAAATAAGACTTTTTTTTTTTTTTAACTAGGTCAAATTCCTGTGGTGGTCTTACTGCATTTCTTCCTTCTGACCTCACCATCCAAGCAGAGCTGCCCTCAGATGCTGTTAGTCTGGTGACCACTTGCAGTATGGCAAGGACTTTCCACAATAGGAATTTCTTATGTCCAGCTGAGTTTTCATTCCAGCGACTGCATGCCTGCCAATTGAACAGGCACCTAAGAAATGTTACCACTTCAAAAACAAATATATACAGAAGACAGAGGAGGACAGAGGAGCCCAAGGATTATTTTTTTTTTCACAGCTTGAAGAGGCAAATACATGAGAAACAAAGCAACTTAGACATGGATCTACAGGATCAGAACAGCACTGCAGTCACAGTCCAGGGGACTCAACTCTCTTAGTCAAAGCAGAAGTTAACTCAATACACCCCCTCACAGCAAACCATGTAGCCTGTCTCCACTCAGCAGTGTCTGGATCCTCCCTGTCTGTCACATCCCATTAGGCTCAGCCATGTTTTCACAGAGGCTTATATAAAATCACCTTTGTAGCCTGTTTTGAATTGATTTGGCTCTGACCAAAGTAATTTTCCCCCAGAAATCAGTGGAAGAGACCTAGAAATTCTCAGGTTTCTAACACCTTGCCTTCATGCTTTAAGTTCAACAGCTATTTGCCTCAAGAGCTGCTCTGCAGTACAAAGGAACCTCATTCCCTTGAGCTCACACAGCTCAGTTTTGCAGACAGCAGAAGGCCACTGTAGTCTCAGCTCACAGATGAAGCCCGGCCTGTTTTGTACCCTTTTCCCTCCCCCAAATCACACACCAAGACCTGAAGCAACCTGCTTAGAAGTAACTGCACATGGGGTGATTACCCTCCCCACAGACACCTACAAAACCTGTGTGCAACTAGTGCCTACCTCCCTCACTAGGCAGATGTGCTAGGCTGCTTCCCAGTAGGCTGGCAGAGTTAAAGAGAAGTAGTTGCATCGGACCTGCTGAGTTGAGAGTTTGTTTTGTTTTTAAGCAGGAAATGCTGCCTGAAAGACATGGAGCTGATGACTCAGGTCATTCCTGAGATGTAAAGATGGGTGTTGCTTTGAGGATATCACTGGGCTCACTTAGAGCAGACTCATGGTCTGGTGGCACTCTGGGACTCTCCAGAGCTCAGATGATTAAGGCTACCTCCACCTCTGACTGCAGTGAATCTTGGCAGTTGCAACTGAGAGGCGCTCAACACACATTTGCTTTCTGTACTTTGAAAGATTCAAGTTGAACATTTTGAATAATGTGGCCATTGCTCAGGATTTTGAGTTGTCAAAGTCATTAATTGACCCCAGGGCTGAAAAAAACAGATTTTTTGGTCCCATCCCATGAAAACTTTACTTTCACAGATGTTGAATTCAAAGCAGCTGCAAGCAAACCCCTTCTTTCACTCAGGCAAACTGTCCTCTGCAGGGGAAGATGGGGTAAAAGGCTTTTAGGACTCAAAGCAGTTTGTTTGGCAATAACACAGTTGGATAATGTCTTTTTATATATGTCCCTGTACCAGCTCTGCAGTATTTGGCAGGGAAGGGAGTACCAACATTTGTCACAAAAAAATTTAACTCATTTTAAGTTCCAGTCAGGGCTTGAAACTATGATACAGATTTATGTCCAGAGAAAGAATTGAGGGAAACATTTTCCCTGCCCTACTAGTGCAACATTTCACGGTTCGTATGTTACTTTAGAGCCTATTAGCTTTGGTTTCCAAATTTTACACTGTACAGCACATCTGCAACTCTAGTGCCCTTGCTCACATGAGTACCATCAACCCAATCCAGAATGAGCAGCACTGCAGAAATCAGAAACGTTCCCAGACACCTTCCTCCTGCATTACTCAGATGCCACTGGTGAAACCGAAGTTCCCTCTGCCCTACAGTATCCTGCCTCCTGCCGAGGTGCTTTGCTTCAGTTTACTTGCAGAAGGTTGAAGATATTATGAAGACAGGAGAGCCACTGCACTCTGGAAATTCAGGGAACCTTCCCCCTCTTGCTGAAGGGCACATGGCACAGGAGAGGACTGGAGGACCTGCAGAATTCCTTTTTAAGCAGACAGGGCTGCTCTCCCTTCCCTGCAGGTTATTTTGGCTACTTTCCAACCACCAAAACCTGAAGTGCAACTGTTCATCTGGCATTTGTTTACAGGTTATCCCAGACACCCGTCCCCTACCCTCCCACACACAGACACGCTTGTTTAAGATTACAAATGAATCCATTCATCTTTACTTAGATACTTGGCCCTAACGTGCTGTTTAACAATTTAAGAATGAATTATACTTCTTCCTGAATCCATCACAATGTGCAAGCCAGGCCTCCCTGAAATAGAAAGCTCTACATCATTGAAATTAACTTCTCTCCCTGTTTTGGTGCAGATGAGTAATCCTTTTAAATAGCAAAATGTGCTGTTATCCAAACAGGGAACACTTACACTAGTTTTAATTTTCTTTCAATGTTTTCACACTCTGATCACTGAAGTTGGTTGGGAGGATAATAAACTGATTTAATAAACTGTACTATGAACACCAGTCCCAATAATAGCAAACTGATTAAGCTGATCACAGCTTTCCAAGCTGAATCTTCTTACAAAGAAGAAAAGGCCTGGGAAGGGAGAAAAATTAATATCCGTTGCTTCACTGATTACAGTTCTGTGGTAGACCCTTAAAGGGAAGGGGGCACAGTTTCCACTGTCCATTCTGCATCAGTGTTAGGTCTCAGCACATCTTTACAACAAAGATTGAAGGGAAAAAAGTGTTTCTGTGCATGGGACAATAGCTGAAAGTGTACCACCCCACTTGCTAATATAGCAGTCATCACTTTTTAGACTGTAACAAAGATTAAAAGAGTTAGGTTTCTGGAAATCTTATTGACTTTGTTCTCTTTCTAAATGTTTTAAAACCAAGTTTCCATTTTAGGTACAATGAAGTGCACAAAAGTGGAAGTGTGGGGCCTAAGAAATAAGCCAGACTGTAAGTTGCTGAGGCAAAATCCACTTGTGTGAGCCTGTGCTGTGTGCTTCGATAAACATAAGTGCATAAACTTCTGCTGTCTCACCTGCATCATCAATTGCTTCCTGAATTTGCAAAGGGAACTTTCTCATAGCTTCCTCCACACTACAGCAGACATCCAAACCCTGCTCAGTTATGGCTTCAGGAGATACTAGTACTGAACACAGAGACAAAGGTGTAATCTTAAAATGAGAAAATTCACATTTACTGACATTAGCATATAAATACACCCAGACCCTAGGGAAAGTTTAGCAGGCTGCATTTCCAAGCGGGGAAATACACAGGGAACAATCGTCTCAGATACAGCATTACCTCTTAATCTCTCAGGAAAATTTCATTTGTGAAGAAAGTCTATTTCAACTGTTTCTTCCTGAGGGAATCCAGAAAAATCCATTTAATCACCCTTCCTTCATGCTGTAAGGTTTAAGCACTTTTTGTTTGTTAGTAGAACCAGTGAAGCCAACCTGTGGTATATGCATCAGTCCTTAATTCCTGCATACTGACTCCCTGGTCAACCTGCAATATCAGTTTTTCCTCCTGTGCCATAATCCATTTTTCACAGGGGAAACAGTTGTTCTCATTAGTTTACTCTTCTCCCTTCCCATTTCATTAAATATGTATCAAGATTAAAGCTCCCACTTAGGTTTTTTCCTCTTCTGTTGACTACTTTTGATCTAAAGAGGTGATTTTGTGACTCAGTCATTTCCTTGTTGATTGCTTTTAACATCAGACAGACTGCTTTGCTGACATACAAACTAGATAGCTGCAGTTTTTGGCCTACGTAGCCTTCGCAGCCGCTGAAACAGGAGTGAACTCCTTGCAGCACACTTAATATTCAGCTCAAGTTTGATGTAGCCATGGTGACTAGCAGGAAGGGCATTACTGTCCCAAATACCGCCTTCAACCTGGGGAATCTGTGCCCTCATCTTAAGGCCAAATAAATGTTTTTGACTATCCAGTTGTTTGACAAGGGAAATGTCTGCACTGCTGCTCAATGCTACTAAACTGATAAACACAGTATGGGCAGGTGAAAACACTGAAGAACATTAAGACAAACCACCATACCAATGGCATCACCACTTCCAGCAGTTCGAAGCTAATATATGCACCACACACCAGTTCAGGATCCTGTGAATTTATACTCCACTGCCATACTAGAGTTAAAAATTGTGAGAGAACAGATTAGCTTTTAATTGCCTTTAATCTACATCGACTGCTTTCTGAGCACTGGAGAGACAAGCAGGGGTGCAAAAGCATTTCAGAAGTTTGCTCACAGGACAGAACAAACCCACTTGAATGCGGCTTTTCTGCAACCTGCGGGCTTCAGGACAGAGTGGGTGCACAGGGACTGAGTCAGAACAAGCTGCTGTGCTAGAAGGGTTTGCTGTGTCTGCTTCTGGTGAGCATGTCAGCATACATTCACTGTTGATAGAGATGTATTGGATAGAGTATCGTGACATGAACCTAAAGGCTATGATCAACAGCAAGACATCTTGCCATCATTTGGAGAGATGCAGGCAGATGAAGTGTTAAGACATTTCATGCTGAAACGCTTTGGAACATATCAAAGCTGTGGGATTAGAGCCTTAAAAGTCACTGAGTTTTGCTGGGGAAAAAAGCAAAAAAATAATAAAAAAAGAAACAACCCACAACAAACCAGTCCTCAGAGATTCAGCTTTCCCTTTATCAGCAGTATTCATGTACAAAGAACTTCTTGGCCTGAAAGTATTTGCTCTGTGCAAACCAACAAAAAAGGAAAGATTCCAGAAAGAGCACAAGAATTAATAGAAAATTCTACTCCAGACTAACAAGACTTTTGTCTTGTTAGAGAACACGCCATTAGGTCCAAGATGTAACCCACTTGAAAGTTGCTTTGATTTGGTAGGAACACAACCCTTTGAGATCAAAGCCTTTGGACTCCAAGTGTCTGAGGAAGAACAACTATGAAGCCTAAAATCAATAGCACAGACCTGCAAAATTTTTGCTTTAGGGTTGCACTCAGATGGAATATTGGAAAGCTGATAATCCTTGATTCCTACAATAATGCTCATATGTTAAAAACCATGAATGAGAAAGCAAGCACATGTTTGCCTTGTGGTGTGTATGTTAGAGAACAGAAAACAAAGTATCCGGCAAATGAAGAACCTGCTAATACAGCTGCAGGAAAAATACAGACACATTTGACTTGTAGTAACAAACTCTGCATGTCAGAAGTGTATTTTACAAACCCACACTTAAATCTTCTAGACCTCTTCGTCATCAGTTCCCAGTGCTCTTGTTTACTTTATTGGCAAGAAATGCAACTATCACAGTAAGTCAGTGACATCTGCTAGAAAGGTCAATAAATCTATTAAATCCTGAAGCACAAATCCAGGGCTGTTCATAGCTGTACCGATACCAAAACTAAACCATCTCATTGGCAATATTCTTCTCAACTGGCACATTCATTTTAGCTGGACGACAAAGGGGAGAGGGCAGTACAGATAGCTGAAGGTATTCTGCTTTTAAATCTTGAGCCTTGGCTTCCACTGGTCAGCATGGTAAACTACTGTGTTCCACTGGAGGCATCAGTGCATGCTCAGCTTGTGGGTAATAGGCAGCAGTGGTCCTCATGACATTTATGAATAGATGCTATAGTGCGAGAATGAGTGTGGCATTTCTTCACTGCAATTAAAGCTATCTAGAAAAGGAATGTAGTTTAGGTTATCCACTTTTATTTTTAAATTGCAGCAGCATTACCTTCCAATTTTCTCAAAGTGAAGAAGTTTCCACCTTTATCAAAGTCCCTATGCAGGGACAGCTGCTTTGTCAATACCACCCAAAATGCATGCTTAAATAGCAGAACTATGATTACCAATCATAGACATCGTATATGAGTACTGGCAGAGGGTGTCTGAATCACATTTCTAATTAACTTCTATAGAGAAGCAGCTGTAAAGCATTAAAATGCTGATTTGCACTGCAGCTGGCAGGTATCTAGATTTTTGACTCCTAGCAGATGAGGATATGTACTTCAAGGTGAGGAGAATAAAATTAAAGCCGTTTCCCTTCAAAATTCCACTAATAGAAGCTACAATGCATGGGGTTTCTTAGTAGCAAGCAATGCAGTTAGATTTATTTAATGAGCTGTAATGGAAACTCTGCTCCTCAATTATTTATTTATTTTAAACTTTAGTTTGCCAGACATCCTTCACTACACAATAATTAGCTGAGAAAGGGGTCATAGTAAACTGGACCTTTTAAAGCCATTTCATCTGCTTTCTAGAAGAATCCTTCAGCCATAGCAACTGATCTTAAAGTAATAAATACAAGATGATGAAAAGTAAGCTGGGTTAGTTAATTTAGGCTGCCACAAAAAAAGCTGAAGTAAACAACTACAATGGGCCTCCAGGTCACTTAAAACACTAGAGAATATATTTTTAATACTCTCCAGGCATTCCCTAATGAACAATGCAGGTTTTAGATATTCCTTTATGAAGGGTATACACAAGTGCAGAAATGGTGTTTAAAGACACATTAAAAATGAATACTCAAAAAAGGAAAACAAAATCGAACCCCATCCACATTTCACTATGGATCCAAAGCAAGCTCTTGTCACTAACAGTTGTCTAAAGTATCCCACACCCACAAGACACTGCCAGAAATGGAGAATAACAAATTGTTCTCTTTTCATCAACCAAAATCTGACATCTGCATCAGGTTTCATTGCTCCACTCCATTTGGTGCTCACCACTGACCACAGTGTTGGTGACGTCACAAATTCACTTCTACACCAGTATAAACGTTCTGCTGTGCTACCTGTAAGTCACACCGGAGTTTGGGTAACAAACGTCACATCTAGACTGTGGGTCACAACCACTTAAATAATTTTGAAGCCCATTTCACTTTGTAATATTTGTGCCACTACCAGAATCAGTGATATTCACCAAAGCCAAGTCACTTTCTACATGGAAAAATGACATCAGGATTGGCTTCCATCAGAAGAATTTTAATAGTGAAATTCACAGAACTTGCCTGAGCACTGCTCACTGTGACTTTATGCACCTGGTAGTGTTAAACCACCAGACAAATGACCAGGCCCACAAACTGAGCATCATCAAGAGTCTGAGATTTAATGAGATTCAGATATCAAAATGAGTATGTTTCATGACAGAGAATTTAATTCTAACGGAAGTAAACAGTACTTTTGTTTTATTAGACTTCCAAGTCTCTCCACCTAAAAGAATCAACGTTCTCCCACTTACTCAATGGGAGATCTCACTGACAGTTACTTCAAAGCTGTTATTTATGAGTCTAAACAGACCTGAGATGGTCTGCAAAAAACTCTTAGCAGCAAGAAAAAAAACACTCTTTATTCTGTGACTTAATTTACAAAAATAATCTTTTTATCACTTCAGACAGTTAACACAACGTCTATGAGAGACCTTGAAAGCAACATTTAAGAAAAGGTTGTGGAAAAGCATAGTTGCTGAATAAAGTTTGGCTTTTTCTTTTTTAAAATATGTTAAGGTAAAAAGCTTTAAAAGAATCATATTCAAAATTCAGTAAGGAAGACTGTCAAGCACTTTGTCCTAAGCACAGTCACTCCATATTCAGAGATGTACTAACCAGATGCACTTTAGTGCATTTAAGAGAAAAAAGTAGTGACTTTTACAATGCATGTGCCTGAAGATGAAAAGATAATCTCTTTAGCTGCATAAATCCTTTACTGTTCCATTTAAAGACCACAAAGAATTCAAGTATTAAACCCTTCTCTATTTCACAGATACTAAGAACATGATTTCTTTCAATTAAGGCCTGGCAGATGTGGTTAATGGAACAGAGTCGTATTCGCTACATACCTGATGCTGCACCAAATGACACATTAATCACCCCTTGCCTTCTCCCTTCAGTACACTACTTAGTGACTTCTGCCCTTCAGACCAAATTATGCTGCATGTGGTTCAGCCAAGTAGCCTCACCCACATTTGTTTTTCCATTCAGATTATCCCATATGGCTACCTCCAGAGTTACTTGTACTGCAATAAAGAGAGAGATTTAAAAAGTCATGGGGATTTACCTTTGAAGGGGAAAAGGGGGATTTGGCTGTGGCTCCCTCTGACACTCGATGGGCTCTGAGACTCCCCTGCCAGTGAATGTTCAAGTAAGCCACAGGATGGTGTGGAGACAGCACAACGGTGCAAAGCAAAGGAAGATGACCAGCCCTACATGAGGGGACAGGGCAAACGAAGGGGAAAATGTCGGTCAAAACCAAGGGCTGAGATGACACTACTTGGGAAAACACTCCTTGGCCTCCCTTTATTAAAAGGCCTAGAAGCTTCTTGCTGCCTTTCAAAGATGAGCAGTGGCCACATGCCAGAGTCTGGGTTCATAATGCTTCACTGTCTCCCAAACAAAGAGCAGCTCTAATTCTTATTGCACGAAGTCCTGCTGAAAACACACAACTAAGGAAAAAAGTGAGTAAAAGTGGGGAAAGAATAAGAAAAATTTCAAAATGGCTGAACAAATAAATATTTTCAGGACTCCTAAATAGATGTAATATTCACAAATTAAAATACAAAAAAGAAACAGGATAGTCTTGGAACAAAGACGAAGCTGAAATCCAGAACCTCCCTAACAACCCCACCAAGGAAAAATGAGATCCCATACACTTTGCTTATAACAAAATTTTCTCCTCAAAAATCAACTACAGCCAAGTATGCATGCCTTTTGTATAACCACATCCTAAAATATACCATGTCTAATCTAAAAGCCAGAAGGTTGACTCTGCAAATGTCATTGTCATATTGGGTTAAATACATTCAAGTACTTCAGCTGAAACTGTTACTGCCTCCCAGTCACAGGTGCAGATTTTGACTGGTTACTGCAAGAAGGATGTTAAGTCTTCATGTATCGCCACTGTACAGGCATACAGTGCCGTAAGGCAGACAGCCCAGCTGGGTTAACACTTCCAGAAGAATCCTGATGTTTGGAGACTGCAGTATTTTCAGTGCTGCCACATTCAGCTTTATTACTGTATCACAGTGCTTTGCATATAGCACATTCTTTAGAGATGACTGATGCTGTGGTTCTCATTCCTCAACAAGGGACAACACTTGTTCTAAAACACTGTCATTTATACAAAAGTAGCCTTAAAATGGGCTGTCAGTCAATATGCAGATAACGGAATGCTGAAATGTGACTTTTAGGTGAAATTTAAGCACTTAGCCACAATCACTGATTTCTGACAAGCTAAGCCATAAAGTAAGATACCCCCAAAGTACTTCTGAATCACCTGTGTGGTGTGTACATTTTCCTCTCTGCACAGTTAGCCCCAGCGATGTGGCAAGATTCTTTTAAATACCATTCAGCAATTAAGTCACAGCCTTCCAGCACATGGTATGTTTACAATGTCTTGAATACTTTAAAATTTTTGAATACTGCGAAGAGTGAGAAGGTAAAAACCCTACCATGTTTTACATTAAAAGAAGGGCTGAAAAACACATGATGCCAGTTTGTTTCAAATACACAAATGCAAAAAATTAGTTTAAGTTTTAGAGGTATTAGTGTTCCCTAGATATACCTTTTGGTGACTTGACAAGGGAACTAGGGCATTGGGGCATACAGGATGCCTGTGCAGCCCATTTTATTAGGTCTACTCTTCTGACATGTTTGGATTCCCTCATTCTTAAGTTTTTCTTACCTACAAAAGGCATCTTGACTTTCAACACTGCGTCCCCATAAAACATCCTCACGGACAAACTGATGAAATGTGAGCTAGACAAGCAGATAGTGAGGTAGACAGAAAACTAGCTGAGCATTAAGGATTGTAATCAGCAGCACAAAGCCGAGGTGGGGGCCTGGACCGTCTCTAGCTGTGCACCCCAGGGGCCAATATCAGGACTAACACAATCGCACATCTTCATTCAAGGCCTGGATGATGGGACGGAGTGCATCCTCAGAAGGTCTGCAGATGACACAAACCCAGGAGGCGTGGCTGACGTGCCAGAGGGGCTTGGACAGGCCAGAGAAATGGGCTAAGAGGAACCTTGTGAAGTTCAACAAAGGGAAATGTAAATTCCTGCACGTGGGGAGGAGTAACCCCATGCACCAGTACTGTCTGGGGACCCAGCAGCTGGAAAGGAGCTTCACAGAGAAGAACCTGGGAGTCCTTGGGCACAAATTGAAGTACAGGAAATACTGCTTAAACATAAGATTTTTTTTTTTTAAAAGTAGGTCACTCTAAGAGTGACTGAACAGCAGAACAGGTTCCCCAAAGACATTATGGAATCTCCATCCTTAAGAGATTTTTCAAAACTTGAGTAAGATCTTGAGAAATCTGCTGTAGCTGAGCACAAGGGTTGCGTTAGATGATCTCCAGACATCTTTTCCAACCTCAACTATTTCTGATTCTGTACATGTTCCAGTCCAGCCTCCACCTGAAAAAGATCTCTTCTTCAAAACAGACAGAAGAGAGGAGAGTTTGACTTCTGCCTTTCACCCAGTAGCAGTATATAGTTGATGTTCCACTGCTGTACAGAGCTACCAAACATGTGTCAGGTGAAAAGCAAAGAACATTTAGACAAGTATCCTGCAAAGAGAAAATGTGCCATCCTCTGCCCTCTGTTCCTTCAGCTTAAGGCTGTTCATTCATCTAGCGAGAGACAGAGGACAGCTTTACATTTGTTCATGCAAACTTAGTGATAGCTTATATAGCAGAGGTGTCCACAAGCTCCAAGAATTAGATGGAGACCAACAATCCCTTCTGTACACAACAGACACTAGAAATGAACAGCTCAATTTCTCACAACTACAGCCAGATTCAGACTGTAGGTCTAGGGACTGAAGCAGACCCTGAAGAATTATGAACTGCCTGTCTATTATTCGTTGCCTGCTATCAATAAAAAAATGCCATCAGAACTGATACAAAAACCTGCAGCGTTACAAACTGACCTGCATTTCAACTTCTCTTCCCCTCCTCCCACTTCTATGATATAATGGAACCCACTTATCACTCAGCAGCATTGTAATTAAATAATCAAAAAGCAAACAAATTTCACATCTGACAGTCCCCAGGAGAAAACTGATATACATGAAAAAAGCATTTTAGTTTACTTAGGGCCATTCTGGTAACAACAAGCTCAGAGGGATATAATTAGTACCCTGCAAGCCAGCATATGAAAAGGCTTAATTTAGCTGAGATCAGAACTAAAGAATAGCTATAGAAATTAAAAGTGAAGCCACAAATCCACACAGGACTGCCACAGCTAAGCGTTTTTATGATCAGGAATTCTAAAGTCGTAATTCACGTGTATTGCATTCTGATTTCTGCTTATCCAGAAGAGTAGGCGTTATTCTGGACCACCCTGAAATAGCTGAGGCTAATCTGAGGAGGTCAGTCTGTGGGTCTGCAGTTCTCAGTAGCATGCAGGAAGAGGCACACAACACCGGGCAGGTTAATTCTCATTCTCCAAGTCTGCCGAATGCGTGCCTCCCTCTTCAATATAGCCTATATTCTTCTGCACATGAAATCCCTACAACTGTTTTGAAATGCTTATGGTCAGAAGAAAGTCCTTATATGACAGACATCCCAACTAAGTTTGTGGGGAAAAAAGCATAAGCTATCATACTGAGAATGCTGTGTTGATACTAGAGACTACTATTAGAGAAAGCAGAAAATAGCCCCACAATATTTACTCTGTTGTGACCAACGGCACGTGATGGAAAGCAGCTTCTTTTAAGCTAACTCAACCTAACAAGGGAAACCCCACAAAGAAAGATTCAAGTGTCAGCAAAGACAGCTGCAGGAGGTGACAACATGGACCCCAGCTCAAGGTAAACTGCACTGCATTGGACTGATCCCACCGACAGGTAGCCTTTCCCAGAGCACTGTGGCCGATGGGGAATCCAGCACTAAATTTGTCTGAAGTAAGGCCAGATTTTGATCATTTGCATTGTACTACAGGCACGCAAAAAAATTTCTAGACAGCAAGCTGTTCCAGCACATTTTGATTTTTCAAATACAAAGCAAAGGAAACATTTCAAAAACACCACTCGTAAAGCTTTTGCTGCTCGCTGTTAAGATTTGCTGTCAGCCTTTTTTGGTTGAAAAATGTTTATTGCTAAAGGTCACAGAATTGTCTCTTTCAAACAAATTAAGAAATAAATGGCTGTTGACACTTCCAGATGATGATTCATCTGTGCAAGAGCTCCAATAATGCAAAGCAACCCAGCTGCCTCTCAGGTATGCTGCAGACCACAGCTGCCACCAACTAACCCAGAAATCTGTCTTCACTCTCCTATCACTTTGTCAGCCAACTTCTCAACTCTTTTCCTAGTCACACAAAAAATTCCTTACTCTCAAGCTTAAAAATAGAGGAAAAACATATTAAAGTAACATCTGTCAGAAAAAAACACTGATATGTGCAGTAGCCAGGTTTCCATACTTACTATTTCTATTATTAGCAAAGCCCTCTACTTCATGTGAAGCAAAGATTCTCCATGAATGAGACACACAGGTGAAAGAGGCTGATGGATTGGCACTAACATCACCACCTACAGAGACCAGTGCAATAGCAGAAAGAGAGGAACACTAACAGAACCTCAGGGGCAGCCTGGCAAAGCCCAGTATGTTTAACCCCAACACAGGTCAGTACACAACATATGCTAGCAAGAGGAATATTGTCTCCTTGCCAGGGAAAGACAAGTTCTTGAAGGTTAGTCTTTTTAAAGAGTTTTTAAAATGCTAGAGGTCTGTTTAGACAACCCTCAAGTGAAAGGCCATCATGAGGTACAGCAGAGTATATGATATTTTATCTTGTCAGGGTAACCTCTCGATGAAAAAAAATTAATAATAGATTTTTATTGAGCGATTATCCTTTTCATCTTTTGCTTTCACTGGAGTTTATGACTGTTTACTGATCTCTTTGCTGACATTTACTGTTCATACTATGCCTCTCTGATCTCAAATGTGTCCTCTCCTATCACTACGTCCAACAGTGAGTCTATAATTTCAGAAGAAAGATGCTGCTACAAATTTGTGGGACCAGCATTTGAAACAGAAGCACAGCATTCCACCTTGTAGACAATGCAGAGGACTAATCATTTATGATTTTTGAAGAAAATCAAGAAAGTTCTCCTCATTCTTTTTACTGCTCATTATTTTTACTGCTCACTGGTTCTGCGACACAGTGGTGTTGATCATCAGCTTGGACCCAGGGTTTGCATCACCTGCCTGATTTAATCATAAGAAACAGACAACCAGAGCAGTGGCCTAACAGTACAAATCCAAGAATGTGCCCTTTTCAAACGTACAACATGTGAAGTCAAAGTTTTGCTGGAACCTCCATTTCTTCATGAAGTTCAGTTTGATGCGTTAAATTATCAGTTCTCAGGTACTGGGTTGAAGTGTTTGTTGCTTGTTTGGTTTGGTTTTTTTTAAATACATACAACAGATAAATTAAAACCAGAAATTTGTAACCAGTAGCCTTTCAAGTCAAGATCACATGCTTAGGACTTAACAGCCTCCTGAAGACTACGGATCTATTTAAACCCAGCAGGGGATGTGGAAGCCAACCCCAGTGTGGTTAAGGAAGAACACTGACTGCTGGAAAAGGAGCAGCAGCCAGCAGGAAATGCTACAGTGCAGATACAGAACTGACAGCAGTGAAGGAAAAGTCTTTCATCCTAACCAGTAATTGTCCCAACATGCATAGATCAACCGAGCTAGCAGGAAAACACTGGTTAAAAGAAAAAAAAAATAAGAGAAGGGTTTTATTAGCACTCTCTTTGCCTGCATGTCATTCTCCTCCCTTGACAATTTATCTCACTGTCCAACACCAGTAGTCTTTTATATCCATCTATAAATAGATGCTGCACACAAATTAATCTCAGCTACTTCTTGCAACCTTTGTATGAAAGATGGATGACTGACGGAGAAGAGCTTGCATCTTATCAGAGGCAGGTGGAACAGAGCAAGAGTGAGCCGGATGAACAGCACGTGTACAGACTGACGAGGAGCAGGGGTGAGAGAGCCAGGAGTGCTCTTTCGCCTGGTCAGAAGGGCACTTCTAGAGAACAAGGAAAATAGATCCACAGGAAACCAGATTTCATTACTTCCACTTCTCTCAAAAGAAACTTGTTTGTACAATTCAGCTGTGGTTACAGCATGAGCTTGTCTAATTTGCTTCTACACTGAGTAGCAATAAAGAGACATTGTTAGGAGGGTGTGTGTTTTTTTTTTTTTCTCCCAAGCTTAGTCTGAAAATCCTCTAAAGAAATACTTATTTCATATAACATTGACTTGTTCAAACCAGCATGCCTTGCTTGGGAACTAATTAGAGACGTGCTTTAGAACAAATACTATAGGGTTGGGTAGTGCTTATTTGAAAGTCAGTACAGGTCAGGATGCTAAATACTCACAAGCTTGTTTCCAAGCTCATTTTAGGAGCTTGCTACACGTCAGATTTTTGGAGGTGTATCCTTTAGTATCTCTTTTCCCCCCATTGAGTAATTTCAGTGGCAGGACTCTTGAACCCTGCAGGTCATAAAGCTAAATAGTCTTAGTAATTCTAAAGGAGAAGCTAGAGTTGCTAGATCTGATCATAACGCTTTAATGTCACTGTTCAACACAGGAGAACACCAGCTACTTCAGAGGACCTTCCATGTGATCCTTCTAGCTATGCAATGTCTACATGATAGAGGCATTAATTCCTCCTTCCCTTGATTGCCTCTTCCACCATGGCAAGGGTACAAACTACAAGAGGAAGTCTAGCTTATTGTATATCACATAGCATTTAAATGGTTCAGAGAAAAAGATCCCTTGTCTTTCTGCTACAGAACAAGTAAATTCAGCAACTACATCTACTCATTGCTGCTGCAATTACAAGTGGTTGTTCCATTTGTGGTGATGCATTATGCCAGCAACTACACATTTTTGCATGTAGCACTTAAACCCAATCCAAAATGGCTACTCCCAGCAATGCAGTGCAAAATAAGGAGGGTACTCGCAAGCAACTCAGCAATCAAGAGCAGTCAAAGTTTTGGATGCTGCAGATCTACTTTTCAGGAGCACAAAATTCAGGAGAAAAGCAAGCCAAATCATAGGCAGTCTGAGGTGGAAACCTTTTATCAAGGCTTCTTTTACCATTTTCTGTGTCTAGAATGAAAAAAGCAGAACATGAGGAGTGAGCTATTTCCCTGTCTTTTTTTTTTTTTATTCCAAGCATCAAACATTTAACCTCGGGGTCAAATGTTAAGGGCTACACAGGCCCTTAGGAGAATATTAAAACCAGCTTCCCTGTTTATTCACATTGTCCAAAATGCAGGACAGCCGTGCCATCAGCAGCTAAACCAGCACAAACTGAATATAGAACATGAGTTTTTTGCTAGACTTTTGACCTTTCAAATGTACTGAAGCAAGGTTCACCAGAGCTCTGCTGCTGGCAAGCAAAAAACCTCAAGTCATTATACACCTATTTGCAAGCTAATCGATCCCTTAGGCAGGTAAACATAGATGGAGTTGTTACATACAAATTATCATACCTCTGTCACTGAAGTCATCGACCAGCACGATCTCTGCTATCAGCTCAGGAGGGGAGCGGTTTAGGACACTGTGCACTGTCCGGAGGAGAGAGGACCATCCTTCGTTGTGGAACGGTATTATCACGCTAGTGTTTGGAAGCTTCTCCAGGTACAGCTTATTCTTGCAGCTGGACATAGATAGAGTAAGGTTAAAAGACGGTACCAAAACCCACCAGCACTTCCATATTAATTACCATTAAGTAACTTAGTTCATACTTTACTCCTCAAATTGATGCAAAATGCCTGAAAAAAACCCCACTTATCAAGCCAGTGTTGACCTGATCTAGACTACTGGGCCAATTCCAAATGAAGTGGGGACTGTTAATGGCCAGTAAATGACACTTAAGTGACACAAAGTCAGTGAGATCTATTAGGTGCTGAAATGGCCTTTAAAGGAAACTGCAAGTATAGCTTAGGATACAGAATTCTCAAAAAATCTTGTTTTTCCTGTCCTTACACCTCAAAGATCATGATGAAGAGGGATTTCTACAAAGTTGTTTCAGAAGTTGAATGTATCTGTTCTAGGCACAATCAGTACATTGGCTTAAGCTTGTTTGTTCCCAGTTTTCAGAGAAGAAAATCACTCTAATCACGTATATAACTGTCATCCAAAATTTTTAAATGAAGTGTGCAGGAAATAAGGATTTTGTATGATAACACCTTCCCTAAACAGTCCCAGAAGTTCAAGCTTTTCTGAACTATAGATAGAAGAGACAGGATAATTGCATGACAAGAGCTGCTCCATAAACAAACCCACCTTCCTAATTAATAGATCAGCCTCCAACCTTTATCAAAGGCTTCCTTCGTCATGCTGGACAAATTACTCAAATCATACTTTTCCTAACCAATCAATCTTGTCTTCCCTATTTTTCAGCAGGTCTAGTTTGACACCTGGGATCAGTTCTGCGGACAGAAGTTAAGAAAGCTGGGCTTTGAACACAAAGCACTGCAGAACTTGGATAAGGCTGGAGAGTCAGCTCTGCAGAGTCCCTGTATGTATTCACCCTTGAATTTGGGGGTGTATCCCCACAGCTTTAATCTTAATTCTGAAACAGGGGTAACGTTATCTTGCCTTGTGTAAGTGTTTTCAAGGCAATTTCAGAAAGAAAATTCAAACTGCAGCAATAAGTGCAGCGCTTATTTTCCTGCAGGTGTGACTATCAGTGGAGTTTGAACGTTGTTAAAGATGTAAGATCTAAAGCCATACAACGAACAATTGTAGTTAAAAAATACCCAGCAGCTGTTCACTAGGGGACAAAAATCTATTTCATTCTCAGAACCTCACGTGTCCAGTGCAAAACAGGCAGAGGTGGCTACATGAATAGAGATTTTTAGAATATATTGCTGACACTGCCAGCAGGGCAGGCTGCCCTCTTTCCTCTAGCAGGGGAGGGAGGCCATACTCCGCTCCCTGCCCTGACCCACTGGATCTTGCAGAGCCTGCACCAGAGCTGATTTGCAGACACCCTCCTCCCAGGCACCTGGCCAGGCTTCATGCACAACACAGTGAATGCATGCAGGTAATTCCCTCCCTGCTCCCCGGAAGGGCAGATGGAAACAAAAGTGGCTCTGGCAGTAGCAGCTTTTCCCTGGTACCTTCCCCAGGGAATGGAGAAGGATGCACCTATGTTATACAAGCTCAATAAATCTGTGATTACAGGAAGTGACTGTGGTGCCTGCGTGAAAGGACAGTAGCTTATTCTGGGGTCTAATGAATTGTCTTGGGGTGCTGCCAAGAGCTTGCAGGCTATAGCTGCAATGCACAGATGCAAGATGCAGAATAAAGCTGCATGGACTGCTTTCATCCAGCCCTTGGCATTGCAATTTTAACCTTCTTCCACGATAGCTACTAGCTATAATTCTCTTCCAATCTGAAGCAAGAGCCCCCAAATCTCTTTAACTCTTCTTAAACGGCAATTCTCATTTTCTGACCAACTTTAACAAATGGGAAACTTTAGCTATTAAGTTTAACCATTAAGCACGGAGAAAAATTATTTCCCTCCAGCCACCACATCTACAATTGCTTTGTAAGACCTACAAAATTAGTATTTAACATTAAAAAACCCAGAAGCACTTAAAGGAAATGTTAGCAGGGAAAGACATGACTGTTGAAACAAACAACCGTACGCGTGCGCCAGGTAGATCCAGTACACGCCCTCCCTCAGCCCCTCGATTCCCACGATTAACAGAAAGCAGAGGAGACACACTCTTTGATATATCAAGGTCCACACACACCATCTCAGAAGTGAGCAAACACATTGGCTGCTGCTTTGTCCTTCCCCACCGAGGCCAGCTGTTGGGGAGAATCCCAGCTGTGGCCCCAATGCTCAGGACAGGAGAGGTGCTGCATTATTCCTCAGTTCTCCTTACACTCCTGCTGCCTACGGGCACATCTCCAAAGGACAAAGTCTCTATTATCTCTATTATTGTATGTAAAAGGCTAGGTAAAGTGCTCTAAAACACAGCTCCCTTCTTTCTAGAATGCTCTTTACAGACTTTGTCTCAGCCTAACTTCATTATAAATTGCCCTCATCAACCTCCCAACTAACACAAACCATACCACTTCAAATATATCTTTTTTAATGGGCACAGAGAATGCACAACAGGCCTTTTCAGTTCAGAATTCCTTTGCTGCAAATCTCCGTATACATAACCCCACTCTCCACCCAGCTAAACCTAGCATCCATTACACACCTGCTGTTTATCCTCTCCTTGAGACCTCCACAATTATAACTCGCTACACTGGGGGAAAGGGTGTGCAGGCAAACCAGCTGCAGCAACATCATTAATCGCAGTTTAAGCTGTTGGTGACCCAGACACTTCACTTACTAATTTTAACTGGGGACTGAAGTTAGAAGTTTCACATTTTTAAAAAGTTTAAATAGCGGAATTAGCAACAAGGGGTCAGCAACTCTGGGAAACAATGGGGAATGTGAGGTAATATTAAATCCTCAGATGAGGAAATACTGGCATTGTCTGATGATTAAATTCTCAGAGCCCGTGGCAGCCCCTGTAAATGGAAGCCAGGTATAATTTAGGGTAGCAAACTCAAACTGTATTTCCTAGAGCTTGAGTATGGGCTGATCAACAAGCATCTTCAGTTACCTGATTTATCTCTACATTTAAACATTTGAGCTGCATGCCTAAAATATTTATGGAGCTATACTCACTACTGCGGTTTATGAGTATATATTGAAAGAGAGTGTCAAGCCAGTGTATTTGATTCGTTTGCTGTGACAGCTGAAGAGGTAATCTTTCAAATGTGCAGCTAACAAATTATAAAGCCTGACTTTTGAAAATTATATCTCATGAATAAAGTAGATGTTGAATTCAGATTCACTAAATTGTGATAAAAACAATTTTACACAAAACAAGTTTCCATTCAAATGTCTAACAATGCTTTCAGATTAAGAACCACACAAACAGCATTTAAAAACCTCTCAGCTTCAGACTTAACCCTTGTTTATACAAACTGAAGCACTTTTGTAAACGAAAAACTCCTCCTGGCTTGCACAAAATCCAGTTTGACATCACCCTAAGGAAACCTTGATGAGGTTTTTAGGAGGAAGATGTCTAAGAAACTAATCGACAAGTCAGAAGGATTTCTGATAAAACTCTTCACACATAGTTGAGTGGAGCTACTCAAATCTTGTTCTGCTTCTGAGCATTTCATGGTCATTTCCAGCTAGTGGCCAACATAAAAACTGGACAGAGTGTTTAGTGACAAAGTCATCACCTGACTACACTTAGGGCACTTGTCAACCAAGTTGGACATTTACATCAGCTTCCTCTACAGAAAGAAATAGCTCCACCTTATTAGTTGCTAAAAGCTGCTGGCTATGGCAGTGGGCTCAGGGACTGAACTGTCATGTTGTGAGAGGTGAAGGAAGTAGCCACCTCTGGGTTAAGTTCAAGATCTCTTCTGCACAGGGCTGCAAATTTTTGGTAATTTTAAGTCTTTTGGAATCAAAAGGGGATTTTTTTTCCCCAGATTTGGTCTCCTCTATTTCCTGCTGCAATTACTCTACACTGTTCTTTATTAAGGAGACAGCAGGATCCAGCTGTGAAAGGACTGTATTTGATGTACAAGGGTATGAGAATCCATAATAAAAAAGAGCACACTCCTGCAGATGTGGTAATTGAGGGCTTGCAAACTTTCACTTGTAGAAACGCAAACTATATACTCACTTTGGATGTCTGATGTCTGGAAGGGAACGATTCAGAGAAATTTTATCACTCACAAAGATATTAAAGCCGTTTTCCCTGTATGCCTGGTCCACACGCTCTGCATCAGTCATTGGGTAAGGTTTTCCCTGTTCTCCATTTCCTATGGATAGACAGAAAGTAAACATGCGTCATTACTACTAATTGGTGCTTAACTGGCCAGAAACTAATCCGTATATCAAAAGAATAGTCATCTTGTAGCCCTTTGAAAATGCCTTCATTAGTTTTGTGCTCTATGTCATATTTAGCACTGGGTCAACCATGTCAGCCTAACAATTTTATTTGATAAGTAGTTTTGCTACAAACCACTCAGCTGTGCAAACTGGAGAAGTTAAAAGTCTTCCTTCTAACATCAGAAACAGATGAAGGGGCTATGGCAACACTGTGGAGATCTACAGAATGATTTTTGTTTCACTGCAGGAAGAATACATATGGTTTGAATACCTCATCACTGTTGCTTTTTTCAGCACAGATGGATATGTATATTTAACAACCTGAGCTCTTGCACAGAGGAGGTAGACCCCTTGCAGACAGACTAGTATAAAGCTGTGATGTTCAAAATGGGCCCTTTTATGCAATGCAAGACAAAACCAAGAACTACGGACTAAAACTTGCATGGACATTATAATCTAGAACACTTTTTTAATCCCTCTTCCTTTCTGGAACTCCCATTTTTGGGAGAGGTACAGGCATGCATTTTTTGTTAAGTTTTTTAAAAATCAATACTGCACCTATCCTAAAAATACCAAGATGTTACCAATATATTTTCATCTCAAAATGGTTATTGTGGAGTTGGGGAAAAAAGGATTTCGCTGGAATTAACACACAAGAACTGTTGCATCATATCAAGGACATCATCTTGACCCTGAAGTTGAACATGCTGTTCTGCACTCAGCCTACCAAATGAAATCAAACTAAATTACAATCTGTATTAAAACATTTTTATAGTAATCTTACATACCTACACGCTCAGAGTCCCTCCTTATAGCTTCTTTGTTATGCCAATCCTTCTTCCTTTGTCCATCACCAAAGTAAGGGTCTTTCTTTTGTCTCATGTATGATGCCTTTTAAACAAAAGAATGGATATATTAAATATACAACATATGAAACCTTTCCTTAACAGCCTTCTCTTCCTGTAAGAGGAAATGAAACACCTTTCTTAAGGTAAGACCATCACAAGCAAGTAGTTTTTAGCCTGAAAGGGGTGAGGGAGGAAGCAAGTTTTGCTTGCCTAAGGAGAGTACTTTATCTGTAGCTGTTAAGTGGTATTTTTTTCAGGGCACCATCATGTATGCAAGACCAGTATTGTTAATCAGGCAATCTATTAAAAACTCCCATTTTCATTTTGAAAACATCCAATACATCTTACGTCCCATTTAATTAACAAAAAAGCTGTAATGGGGGACCTATTGCAGGATCATTATTAATGAGCACACTACTACACCTGAATAAAATCAAAATAAGATTTAAAAGGTCATTTATTAAGACTCTTGCTGCTCAACTTAGCAAATTTTACACAAGGCATGAGCCTGCACTGAACCCAGTTAGAGCTCCCCTTTTCACAGTGTTGTTCCTGAAATTCAAAAGCAACAGGTGCTTTGGAAACAAGTTAGCAAATGAAAGATGGGGTAAATTCAGGATCAGAGAGACTATGGTGTGTGGAAAGAAAAACATGATACATCTCAAATACTGACATCCTCAAAATCCAAGGGAGATATATATTTATATAAAATATTGAAGAAGGTTTTATGGTCAAGAAGGGAACATCTTCTCTGAGAATGAACTTTCAGTTATGTTGTAATATGCTGGTATAGAGTATAAATGCAAGTCATTTGTAGCATCATTACTGCAGAAGTAGTTACATGAAGTACTTAAAGGTTTTTCCCTTTTAATTCCTCATGACCTACGGAGAGAACTCCACAGGCTAGAATTTCCTAGACAGAAAAAAAGCTTCCCTTCTTGGAGGGTAAGAGGTTTAAAGTCTCACTAATGGGTCAATCAAACCAAACAACCACCAAAAAAGCAACGGTTGGCATAGCAACAGTGCAGGTTATCAGGCATCTTTGGCATCTGGGACACAGTTAAATTACAAACTCCTAACTTTCATGCCTAGATTTGTCTTGGGAAAATAGGACATTTGGACATTTTACTTGTTATTCCAAGGCACTAGACTTCAGCCTGTTGCAGTTCACCTCACTGCAGTCTGACAGATGAGCTCTGGTGAACCTTGCTGTGAGGTTCTGCAGATTATCCCCATTGTAACACCCCTCTTCTACAAGTCAGCAGGAAGGGTGCCCTGTGTACTGGCTTACAAAACCATCAGTGAAGACGGGTTTCAGCTGAGATGTCAAAGTGAACTGGAATGGCTGAAGGCAGGTACATGTTGTGCTCTGCCTGCTCTGTTATGGGTGGTAACCCTTAGCAAAGGAACTGCATGAAAACCTTGAGTTGTGCTGGTTGTAATAAACCAGTGGTCTAAAAATAATAGATCCCAATCTGATTAAAAGCTGGCCTGTGAACTATTAGAACATTTTTTTTTCCACATAAGAGATTTTAAATCAATCTAGATCCTCTGAATCACAGATCATAAAATGATTTACTCTCAGCCTCTTGACATTTTGCAGATGGTAACATACCTGGCAGAAGTCAAGTTTCATCCATGAAACCAGACACTCAGTTACACATTTCAATTAACTAACATCAATACTCAGAGCATTCCTGTTCCTGCTCCCTGCCATTTAATTTTATTTTTGCTGAAGGAGAGCTGATGGGCACTCGGGATGGACAAGCAGTCAGTCACACAGTTAGTTCATGATGTGAACAAGTATTAAGGAACTTCCACTTGTGCCACCTGGAACTAACAAGGACATTCCTTGAAAAATACTTATGATGCAGGAAGATGGAGGGAAAGGAACTCAGAGCAGCACGGGAAGAGCAGGACCACACTACGGGATGCGATTAACAGTGCTGAAAACCACACAACTGCCAGAAAAGGCTGGTTAGCAGGAAAGGACCGTTACACACACAAGAAAAGCAACCACTTTAAAAAAACCAATCCCATTGGAGCTATATTTAGATGGCGTACTTGATTTCTTTCGTTTACCCCATGATTCCTTGATTTTCTTCATCTTCATCATCAGTTCTTTATTAAGTTATATGAATCGAAAGCAATAGCTCATTTTTATGTTGTTAATTACTGTCCCTATAGCACATGAACTCTAGTCTTCTAAATCCTTACTTCTGTTCAAATACAGAAACTGGTGGTGTACCTTCCTGAATTTCACTCTGCACCTATCAGGACATAAAATGAAGACCGCCACCAGCAATCCAATGTCTTCAGTTCACCTCCGAATGCACATGTTGAAGACTCGCATTTGCTGAGGGAAAGAGGTTTTATGAGAAGCACTGCAAAAGCCTCACCAATTCCCATCACGCAGGAGAAGGTAAGAGCAGCTCCAGAGCAACAGAGCTGTGGCAAAAACTCACACTCACTCTTTCTGGAAGGGCTCCCCTGAACTCACCAGATACAGGTATCAAACTAAATTGCTTAACTTGCCTCGTGGTTTCCTAGCCATCCCATTAAACACCACTGTTCCTATGTGAATTTCTACCTGCTGATATTGAAAAAGTACTTTTAAGTGTCAAGAAGTACGTGCAAGAAAGCACTTGGGAGGGCAAATGAACACAGTGGACGAGCATGCAGCTAGTCCTTGGGTCAATCTGAGGCTGGTGGCAGCAACACAATCACAGATCACCTTGAAAAACATGTAGGGTATAATGCCACCACCAGCCAGAAACCTCACATTTGCTCCACCGCAGGAGCTTGCTGCTGCTTGTGCTTTGTGAGTGTAGCAGAGGTGGTTTGAGATGCTCCCTCAGGGTGCGGTGAGCCAGGGCACAGCATGGGTGAGGGGCAGGCAAACCCAACTCCAGCATCTACCCATGGCTCTGTCTGGCCTAATGTTCACACAAATAATTTATGCAAACTCTACCTGACTTTTGCTAACTCAAGCCAACTTATGTGAGCGCGTCTGGATGACAGCTGTGTGACAGACAGTCAGGAGAAGTGGCAGCTTGGTTATTTTTGGTGTAAAACAGATCAAATTTTCAGCACCATGAAGCAGCCACCCTGCGCTACCGCAACAGTCCAGCACACCTACTTGTCTGGCCACCACAGTGGTTTTGAATTTTTCAGACAACACGCCACCCTCCCGATCATCCCCACTAAATAACCCACAGAGCACACTACCATTCTGTGACATTTTTGCCTCTGTTTTGCAAGATCCCTGCTTTGCCAGGCCTGTTTACCAGCCAGTTTCCTCTCCAGGATACTCCCCTGCCAGGAAAAGTCCTGGAAATCTCTCACAGACCAGAGCACCTCCTTGCCAGGAGAGTTTTGCCAACTTTCTGCGAACTAAACTCGTGCACAAGTGTCATACTGGGCACAGGAACAACTGGCAAGTCTGAAACCTCGATATTTTAAGTCTCTTTTGTCTCTTGTTTATAGCACTCCAGACTGAATGAGTACACTAGGAGAATCGTTTACAACGCCACTATCCCTTCTGCCATTTGTGGCAATTTAACACGTGTAAACCCCTTACCAGCAGTTACTCTAGAAATCCCACCCACCACTGAAGAGCACTGTAAGAGTGTCTAGGGACTACATCTAAAAGGAGCCACACAGGGAGACTCGGAGAGAGACTCTGAGCCTCATGATTACCCATACTGCATGTGGTAACCCAGCACCCTATGCCAAGTCCCTGTGAAGTGACCAGGGGAAGTCAGGCACGCTGAAGAAAGAGAGGAAAAGAGAGACCCACCAGCAAAGAGACATCCAAGCTGCCTAACAGAACACTGGTAAGTGTGTTCTAAATCCCCTGACTCTTTGGGACTCAGGCAACTTAAACTACGATTGCAGAGGCACACCCATTCCCTCTGAACTCTAGCCTGAAAACATCCCTTAGAAGACACCCATCCACTGCTGAGGGTACCTGTGTGGATTGCTCTCCTTTCAAAATACACTAACAGGATGGATCTTGAGCTGCCCTCCACAACAGCTCTCAGGAGACGGGAGACAAGTTTGAAGGACACCTCAAAGGATTCACACCAACATCTCCAGCATCCTCTGGAGGGAAGCCACACCACTGGGCTATCGGCTGTTTCAGGAGGGGTATCTCACACCATTACAAAGCTGTACCACCAAAGCAGCCAGCGCTCATCAGGCCAAGCAGCAATCTAAAGCCATTAAAAAGCAGTTCCAGCTATCCCTGCTCAGGGTGAGCACCCCCAGGCTCAGGGCTGGAGTCGCTCTTGTGTTTGTGTGCTCAACACAGGATAATGTGAATAGGGAAGTGAATTTTCTGCACAGCTTCAAGCCATTCTTCAGAAAGGTCAGCAACGTGCATTTAAATACCCTCAGAGCAAGCAAGAGCCCGACAAGCGATTTAAACACTGCAATACCAAGTGAAAGCAGGCAGTAGCACGCTATCCTCCAGTGCTGTTAAAAAAAGGAAAAAAGAAGAAATCAGAGACTGCTGCTGTATTATGTACAGAGCCCAAATCAGGCAGGTGGACAGCAGAAAGTCTAGTAGATAAATGTGTTACTTCTCTCAGACCCAAAATAATTTACGCATGAAAATATCTTTGAGCTGGGCTAAGCTAAAGCCTGTCAAGGCCACACATGTCAAGTGAAAAACTTCAGTAATTTGTAAACTTTAAATTAGGCAAGAGGGGAAACTATGGAGTACACGCATCAGTTATCCAGACCTTTCCAAACTGTAGTGTTGGACTTTGGAGGCACATGGAATAAGTTACCGATCCTTAAGTCCTGAGGAACAGGCTCTGTACAGTGCTCAGTTGTGGAGACTTAAAAGGGCCAACTTTTTTTCATGTTGGCACCAGCAAAGTAAAATGAGGACTGTGGAAGGTAACTCATCCGTTCCTCTGCCTGCAGTGCTCATTGTACAACTAAAGCCAAATGTGATTCACACGAGATAAACACAACGTTAATCTCTGTTGGACTGACGTACCTCTCAAGTGGCTTTGAAAATCTTGAAGGGTAGACATGGCTGCAGATGGTCAGGGCAGACATGCTGCATTCTGGAGTTTTTTTGGTCTTGGGCAGAAGAGTTTCATTAGTCAAACTAATTCAGAAATGCTCCATTAAATTTAATTCAACTTGAGTAAATGTTAAGAGGTTAGAATATTTCTAACTGCATCCCTCGCAAGCAAACATACAACGCTTACATTGGTTTTGCACATTGCTATTGAAACACCATATCTGAAAAGTCTGCTGTGAGTCACTGACAAGTTCTGTCAACAATGTCTGAACATTAATTTTGAAGTGACTCTCAGTGCTAGAAAGTGAATATCAGTGTCTTTGCTTCAGTGACCTTGTCGGCACCCGCGATCCACAGAGCCCTGAAGGGAAGGTGTAGCTCCAGCAGGCCGATTAGCATCGTATTTCTTGTTAAGAATCACACTTTCAAGACCAACAATTTCAGCAGACTACCAAAACCAGCGCGAACAATAAAACACTGCCTTCCCCCCCTCAACTACAGTTTTTATGCTCATGTCATCACTATTAGCAGAGCAGTGTGTAAAGTTGCAGGCAGCATGCCATCATGGGCAGAGGGAAGATATGCATATATGTGCTCAGAGTCTCTCTCACTGTGAACATGGGCAGGTTGCTGACATTGATGTTATTTTGGAAGACCCTTCCCCCCCCCCCCTTTTTTTTCCCTCTTTGTAAAAGATGTCTGAGCTTTTGAAATCCAGACACAGCATACAGGGACCAGAATGTTGCTATTTTTAGTGGTTTCCTTCAGGGATGCTGCATGGGATTTGACTCAATTATGCAAATTACATAACTTGATGATACCCCTTCAACAGACGCTCTAGACTGCGATATCTAAGCAATCTGCAAAACACAGCAAGTTTCCTAGGACTGACTTTTGCTTTAACTGTTAAACAAGCATCTCATCTGTGGGGAGCTGTGCCTTATCTGTAATGGTGTATTTCATGTCAGTTTTCACTTTTATGCTAATTTCTCAATAATTCTAATTGCATAGCAGGAGACAAAACATTTTTGTCCAAACCTCACCAGCACATCCCCCCCTTATCTGCATTTTAACTGTGGAACACAGTGATCCTTGTTTGAACACTGCAGTTATCAATGCTACCTGGCTAGAGTAAATTTGCATTACAGATCTGGATTTCTGTCCCTATAAAACAGGTCAGCAAGGCTACAGCCTTTGCAATTTTCTGTTTTGTTCTACCTTAGCTTCTCATTTTGCAAAAATCTTTTAGTTTTTTAAATGATCAGTTGTAAACAGCAGTGCAAAAACGAGATTTCAAAACATGAAGGGTTCATTATGATTATCTAGTCAAGCTATGTGCACAAGCCATTGAGTTTTATCCATTAACTCCTACAGAAAGCCCGTAAGTTCTATTTCAGCTCAAGCACACTTTCTTTAAGAATTGGAAGTTGTTTACCACTAAGGAGTGATTACTTCTCCAGCAATCTCCTGCATGTTTCCATACTTCATTTTTTAAAAACTGAAAATGAATTAAAGTAGAAAGGCATATTAAGCAATACATTGAAAATGGATTTAGACAGATTGCTGTAAATAAGCCCCTTCTGTTGTCTACCATGCTGTTACTTAACATGCCGCCAAAGCAATTGATCAGTGTTCAAACGCCAAATGCACAAAAATGGAATTTTAATTTTTTGTTTAATCACTATTTAGTGTGTCTGACTCCAGCCAGAATAAAAGGGTGGATGGAGATGTAAGCCAAGAGTTTTCTACACACAAGGAAAAAAAAAAAAAGATTTGCTGATGCGCCTATGCTAATCATAATGCTGTACAGATCTCAAACCCTGTTCAAACATTTGTTTTGCTGACTTATTATTTTCTTTTAAACCAAGGAGCTATGATCAGACCCAGGAAGCTATGATCTTCGGAGACAGTGTTGAAGGGGGCATCTGTTCCATCCCAGGTCTCTGCATTTATCCTAGCACCTCAGCAAGTGTATCTTGCATTTATATCCTACAACTAATGTCAAAGACAACAAAACAATCCAGAAGAAAAAAAAAAAAACAAACAAAAAACAAACAGGGAAAGGGAGAGCAAATAGAAACCATTCCTCTATTTATTAAAGGAAGTTGCAACATGAGGTAGACTCAGTGGAACACTCAAGCACACTTCAGGTACAACCTAGTTGTCACGATCTGTGCCACGGCAAAGCAGAAATAAGAAACGTTTATAGGCAGCTTCTCTCCAGTACTCCAAAACCTAGAGGACCCAAGGGGGTAGGAAAGCAGGAGATGTGAGAGAAGCCAGGACTGGCAGAAACCAGGAAGAATCCTCCCTCTCACTGCAGAGAAACCTAGGTTTTAATGACTGTGGGACCATCCACACTGAATGCAGGTAACCTTTTCATAAACAAACAGATATCAAGTCTTACTGCACATGAAGAAATAAAATTATTTTTTTGGTTTGTCAGAGATCTATTAGCATGTGTTGAACAGCAAATTGGTACAACACCCGTGCAGCACAAACAGCCTCCATCATTCGTACTGGCATGAAAACAGCTGAGCATTTCAGATGATCTAATGAAAAATAAAAATATCCCCAACATCAGCTGGAGGCATTCGTCCTAGTTCAGGAAGCTGAATGTAACCTTGGTCAGTCAAAGCTCTTCATTTACTGGAACAGGAGATAGCATACTACTAGAAAAAGAAAGCTGCTAAAAGCCTGCCGTGCAATCTACCCAAGTGTTTTCAAAAGGTTAATTTTTGAAGCTATTTCAGTCCATCAAAAATTTAAAAGCTACATTAACATAATCCATACCTTCAACATTTCAGGAACTATTAAAAGGTAACAGGACTAAATGGCAGCACATCATGTGGAGTGATTAAGTGCTTTCAAAGACAAAAAAGCCAAGTACATCTTCACAGCTGTGTTGCAACTCAGATCCAAGCGACAGGTTCAAACCAGACCTAACAGTTTCCTGCACAATGCTACCACTTGGCCGTCATGTTCTTCTTTCCCACCTGAAAGAGCAGTAATATTGAAACCCACACGTTCAGATTTGTGCTTTTCTTTGAGAAAGCCACACTTCAGGGTATGAAAACTACCTGCTTCCTTCAGAAAGTAGAGCCACAAATACTGCTGGCACTCCTGGGTCAGTCCTTACACCATTTCAGCTAATTAAACCACAGCTAGACCAGAACCAGCTGAACAGATCAGTGCACACAGACACAAAGCAGAGCCTTTTCTGCAGAACACCCAGGGACACTTGGTAGCTGCTTGTAGAGCTATTAAGGAAATACACTCCTTGCAGAAAGCCAGGCATGCAGCTCCTTGGTGGACAGGACAGCCTACTGCTTAAGCATTACCCGATTTTACATGACTCTGTACTTTTTAATGCAGAAAGCTTTTTGTATCAGGTGTTAGAACAGTACTTGCTTGAACTAAAACTTTTTCCCCCACTTTAAATTCCTTCAGCTAGTAAGTTTTATTCAACCTCAACTGCTGAAAATCCCTTAGCACAAACAAAGTTTTATCTAGCAAAAAGTCCTGGTTCATCAGCCCTTAAGTCTAAAGACATCCGCTGAGGACAGCGATGTGACATGCAGCTTGGTCATCTATTTCTACCAAACACCTTACACTTTGTTCTTCACTTACCTTTAGAAATAATATTAGTCTTGCAGTGTTTGCTGTTCTAAGCTTACTGTTTGAGTAATTCAATCCAGTCCTCCAATGCACAGTGCCTTTCCAAAGTTAGCACAGAGCACCAAGCAGCAAGTTCTTCCTCAGGTTTTAGCACACCTTGTGACAGCACAGCAGTTTCAGTCTCAGTCTTTTCTTTCAGCTGTTAAAAACCCAGCTGGCCTAGTTTTAGACTTCAGAACAGGACTCCTTGCTTCCATTTGCCCACAACAGCTTTCTCATGTTTTCTGTTCGCTAAAACGTTTACAGCCCTTCCCATCTACAGAAATGCTCCATTTCCCACATAGTAGCACGTCTCAGGGATCTGCTAAAAAACGTGGAATAAGCTCCTGCAGGCATTTTGTTGCATCAGAAACCTCCTCATTTTCCCCCTCAAGCAATAAGCACATTTCTTTGACCTTGCTTTAAGATCCAGCAACACATTATAAAATTCCCAAACAAGACTTCACTCCCTGGGCTACCTCTCCGGTGGAGATGGGAGACAACCCATTACTCACCCTGCCTGAGGTACGACAGCCAGGAGGGGCTTTGACAGCAAATACATGAAATATGAAGATGTAGACAAAAGTAATCTCTGAACTGCCATTTCAAATGAGATGAAAGACTTTCCACCCCTCCCACTTTCCCTTTCTGTTTTACATGCTTTCTGGAAATTTAAAACTAGGTGAGCTCTCCCAAGGAACCAACATACGTGCAATATTTTATCATGCGTCCAAGAGCTGGTTTTTGACTGCAACTCCTGGCAGAAGCTATCGAGTATGAAATCCATAGAGATGTACTTTGTTTTCCACAGCATTTAGTGCTACCTGAAGCTGTCTTAAATACAACAAGCCTTATATTCACAGAAAGAAGACTGAGCAAGCTGGTTTCGAGATCAATTTGAGAAACGGACATTTGAAGCGGAACCCTCCAGATGTCTGCATATAACCACGCTCCATTTAACAGGAGCAAACGGCACACAGGCTGTAGTGCTTTTCTGTAAGGACACACTTTGGAGCAGCATTTCTGAAATCTGACTGGCCAGTTAGACTTACAGATTATGTCACATATGCAGAAGCATTTGAATAATCTGCATTAAGAATTAATAAAAATGCAGGATACAAAACCTATTAATTCCATCATTTCCATGAATTCCCTGTACTCGAGCTTTAAACTCCTGATCAGATTATAGGAACGTTAAACCAATCAAGGACTGCTCAGATGAACACAGCTTCCAAATATTTTGAATACTAGTAGAGAATCAAACCATATACCAGACTAGCAGAAATTTCATTAAAAGATACACCACATCGAACATCCTGTACATCTTTAACACAGAAATACTACACAAGCGAAATTCACAGCACTCAGACAACCAATACAAGATTACAACTAGACTTGGTGCTGCACGTAGGTGGACCTGGCAAACATGTGACTGCAAATTTGACTTTGTTCAGTTTACAAAAAAAATTACAGCATTCGTAACTATTTGAATGATGAAAGAACTATGACAATTTGTGCCTTTCATAAAATGGAATCTACCTGGATGGGCACCGGGTCCTTGGGAAACCCTGGTATAACTGGTATTAACAAAAAAAAAAAGAGATGGCTGCTAATTGTCCAACAATCTTTGAAGCCAGGACAGGCCAAAACCTACCTGCTAGACACCCGAAGGAAGAAGTCTAAATATTTTCTGTAGAGACAGACAAATCAAGAGAAAACCACTCAATTCTGGGACTTAGCAATGTGCAAGCCATACTACCAAGACTCCTTGCACTCTGTGATAGAGAAAGGCACAAGTAAGACAGACTGAATTATAAGATGTTTTCTGAGGTAGGATGAGCAAGTCAGTCTGAAAGCTTGCCAACAGTTATAGTTCATAATAGTAAACAGCAGCGATCTGGTTTTTGCCTGGAAAAGCAGGCAGAGCACTAAAAGGTCTCCGTAAGCCTCACAGAGCTGCAGCAGTCTCTGCAACAGCTGACAGCATAGATCAGATATTTACCTTTCTTCATGGAAATTGGGCTGATGCCAAACTTATTCAAGCAAAATTCAAGAGCACATCACAGAAGTTTGATGCTCTGGTGAGGGGCAAAGATTTGCCAGCATGTGAAGTACACTGGCTTCAGAAAGGTTAATACCACTGTTCTGAAACACTCAGAAAAAGATTAAAAAAACCCCAACAAACCAACATTTACTGCTGCTGAAAACTACATTCAATCCATACAAAAGCTATGTGACAGATATGATTCAAAAACTGGAATAAGAACCATAATTCCCATTTAGTTGTGTGCCAGGTACTGAGATTTTGTGGTTTATATCAGCAGACAGTGCCTCCTGTAGCAAGCTGCATATCAAGCTTAGAAATTGTTTTTTCCCCTAACAAATTCTGAAAGATAATGGAAAAGTCTGTATTTTATCTTTTTTCTTGGACTCTTATCCATCATTAGGAGTTACGCGGAAAATTATAGAAATATCCCTATCAAGAATTCGAAAGGAGGTACAGTCTGACTGAGAATGCCAACGTTATCTGCCAAAAAGTCACACCTAAAATCAGAGATGTCACATCATCTACCAGTGGCATTCACCTGCTAGTACAGGAAACAAACCCCAGACACGCTGTGCCAGCTCATCGTGCTCAGCAGATCACAGTTGCAGTTTAACAATAAACTGTCTCTGGAAATGTGGCCAGGTGACATAGAATACCCCCCGCACCCCCCCTGCTAAATACAGACCCAGGCCAAAAGTATTCTAGGGAGAACTTAAGACATCAAGAGGTTTATAGGTATTTTCAGAGAGTACTTTTCCCCCAGTTATCTCCTGCTACCAGGAACAATACCTTGCTCATGTAATACTTACACATCACTTGAACAAAACAGTTCCTGCTAACTCCAATAAAGCAAAGAGAATCACAAGCAGTTTTCTATTTTATTTTCTGCTCTCTTCATAAAGCACCTTCAGTGCTGACACTGCTTGCTTACCTTCCAGTCACTGGGCAACCAACAGTACCCATAACAATCACTGTGACAGCTTTGGTTTAGGAAAAAAAATAAATCATTTCCAATTAAACATTTACCTCAAGTGATGCTCTGAAGGAGCCCACCTTTTGCTTTGCATCCTGATTCACACTGTTAGCATCGGCCTCAGCACAGCTTTTTGTTAACAGCAATGCAGCAAAACCACATTTTTCTGGTTTTCAGCTACAGAATACCACTATTTTCCTTTTAGTTATTTTAAGGATTTTGAAGTAAATTCTCTACCAACTTCCTGGCAGACTTGATGCTTCTTGACAGTGTTATGTTAAACTGAAAACATCAGCACTAAAAAGCAACATTTAACACGCCTCTTCTTCCCAAGAAGTTATTTAACTGCTGCTCAGACAACTAGTACATTGCACCCAGCAATAGCAAGCACACAGATCTATGCCAGGATTAATCACACTCCTCTCAGAATCAGACTTACTGCTATTACCCCAGTTACTCAAAAAAAATCCGAGCCATGCTACCTCCAATTTCCCCATGTTTATGCTGTCAGTTCATTTGATGTATTTGTGCTTTGTTTGCATCTCCGGCTTCCCCTTGTACAGAAGGCAGCACACAGAATTAGTGCCCTTGATGGGGAGGAGGAGTCCTGCTGCACACTGCAGTGCAGAGCAGCTGGGCAATAGTTGTAGGAGACTTGTACCCTTACGGCGGTCCTGTAAGCAGTTCTTCTCATCAGGAAGCACGAGCCACTTCTTGAGATCGGGCACAAGCTGCATTATTCCACTGGGAACAAAAAGGCAAGCACAAAAATCCTAACTTCAGTCTTCAACCCGTTGTAGGAAACCAAGCCACCACTGATGGGTTGCAAAGATGACTTGCACAACATGCACATCACATCATTAAGGACTAAAACCCCACCATGAACCATATGGGGAAGATTATTCCATGGAAAGTTCTGGGCACTTTAAAAATAAATTGTGTTTACAATAACGGATAGAGACTTCTCACCAGTTTAAAGCTGAAGTGTCAAGTATGCACAGGCAGCAAGAGAGTGTCTGCCACCCTTTTGCCACTCCTCCCTCCACAAGGAAAGCACTGGCAGAACTCCCTGCAGTACTTGTGGGTACTGGATGTGCCATCTGATCACACTTCCCAGGTTTAATATGTCTCTCCTAAGCAAGCTGCTGAAGAGGTCTGACTCTACACCTTCCGGATAAAGCATGAAATTGTGAACATCACACACCTTTATGCCATCCCAAGGCTTTTACTTGTCCATGCCTCTACCCTGGGCTGAGATGAGGCTGACCCAAGGCCAGGAAAGGATTAAGTAATCTACACTGAAATGCTGAACCTAGAGGCTAGATCCTGTGTAGGTACATTGGTCCCTCCTAGAGATGCTCTCTAGTATTGATCACCACTTGTCATACTGCAACTTGCAGCTGCCCATGTCAAGAAACTACCTGATTGCTCATAGTGCCAGCGTAGCAAGAGGGTACACTAAGCCTGGTACAATAGGGATAAAAAATAGAAACTGGTAAAATAAATTGGTTGGGCCTGGGAAGAAGCTGGTTGAGAGTCTCAGGGCACCTGTGGAAGATGGATGGGATTTCCAATAACTGAAAGATAACGAACACACCTGGGGAATTAAAGAAGAACAGGGCTGCGGATGCAGATACCAACACACTGTACATGCCTAAAAGGTGGCAAATCACTTTTGGGTGTCACCATAAAAGTGACAAACAGCTCCTAACTACAGCAGTGCCATGATTGAAAACTACGAAGCAATCAGCTTCTTTCTGGGACAGGTAACAACAGGGCAGACAGGAGACAGAAGAGATGCATCACTCAATGACACAAACCTGAGTATACCAAGTCTTGTTATTCTTAATATCCAAATTGGAATTCACTCAAATCTAATCAAAACTTACACATTTTGATGCAAACATTCAGTTCATGTCAAAACGATCTTTGCCAGAATCTTTCTAGACCCTGTAAAATTACCTATCGATTTCAATACTGGAATGAAAAGCATGCTTGTTAAATCTGCTGATGTTGCCAGCTAAGTGGAGAACAGGATTAAAATTCAAAAGTGGTCCTGACAACAGAACAATGCATCAAAAAATTTGGGATACAATTCAAAGGGTGAGTAAAGAAGGTATTAACTGTACCAATGCAAGGCTTGAATGACTTCTCATGTAGCTGTTCAGCAGCTGTTTTATCATTTCTAGGAGATGACAGATCACGGACTGTATGAATCTGTGTCCTACTGTTTAAAAAAAAAAAAAAAAATCAAGTTTCATCCTGAGATATTTACAGGAACATCATACACAGAAAAATGCAAAATAATGGGTGTTGACTAGGGCAGAAAAGAAGGGCAAATATTACAAACAGTCCTCACACTTCTCCACACTGCTGCAAAGAAAAAAATGGAAAATACATGAAATTAAAATCACAACACACGAAATTATGGAAGAGGCTTGTCAGCCACATGAGAAATTAATACGTTCCATCTTGGGCCAAGAAGCAATTAGACTTTGAGGAGTCTCATTTTACCAAAAAGGTCTTCAGGGAGGTCTCTCCCTTGAGAATACACTGAAAACATTGAATTCCAGAAATCTTCACTGTCCACTTTATGGAAGCTTAAAATAAGTGAGGGCTACTGAACAGTCTTACAAGCATCCAGTAGGATTCACATTAAAATATACCACAATATTTTCTGTTCTCCTAGATCTACTCTAGCTCCTATAGCACAGTAGAACTATATTCCAAATAAACTGATTTGCAGCTTTTACTGTCCTTCAGGGTCATTACAACAGCACAGCAGTTAGCCTTATGATAAAATATAAATTCTCTTCTCTATGGTGCATAGTCTGACCTCACTACAATGAAGCTCCATGGAACTGAGAAAAATTGCTGTATAGCAGCACATTCTCTGAAATAGAGATTTTGAAGCTCGTTGTACCAGAATAAAGTAGTACCCAGTTTGACTCAGACATGTTATATCTAGTATTTTTATGAGTCTCACTTCATATTGAAAGATTACTGTTTAAGCATTGACAAAAAAAGAAAAATCAATAAAGGAGTAAAATGCCTGGTTGTACGTAAGATACAGCAGAGAATGACTGATACAAATTCCTAACATTTGGTTAGGTGTTTGGCTACCGAGTCTTATTAAACAGGAAGAAAAAAGTTCACACTGCTAGGACTATTTCAAAGGGGGTAGGCTATTAACAGGTCTTATTACATCTGAGTAATTCATTGTATGCATGATCTCTCTCGTGTCCTCTGAAAATTTATGGTGTACCACCTCATGGCAAAAACAGTGTTGGCAAAACAGTGCTATTGCCCAGCCTACACGAAGTGTGCAAAAACATCGGGCTCCATTTCACCTGTCTGGAGGAACTTTGAAGGTGAATCTCTGTTCAGTCTTGTATAGAAGTAGCTTAAACTACTTGAAAGCCTTCTTGTAATGGGAGCAGGGAGTGAGATGTATCCTAGATTTTGAGTGTTCCTAGAACACAAGGACAGTTGTTCTGGGGAGAGTTCAGGCAATGCTTGGATGTTCCTTTAAAAGCCACATGCACTGACTTTCAGTACAGACACGGCTAACTACTGCAAGGTGTTACGGTCAGGGCTGTTCAGCACCATACGAACAAAACAGGAAGTCCCACTGCCTCTGAAGAATGCTGTCCTACAGAAAAGCAATGGGAAAACCATGGGTGTAACATGGGCAATTTTAAAAAGGTTTTGAGAACAGCTTTTGTGATGTTGGTTACTTTTTTATTTGTCCCTCCCTGAAGAAGCATTGACGTTTTGAAAATGGAGCACTGCAAGCCTTAAGCACCATTTACAACTGCGGTGTGCAGAGAGGAAAAGCTACCTCCACTTTGACTGGACACTTACATTTAACAGTAGTCCAACTTAATAAATTCTATGATGTGGTTAATTGCAACGAAACAGAATTTCTTCTACAAAAAGTTCACCTACTTCAAGCTCAGTGGTTTTTAAATGTTCTGTCAGACATGCACATCTGTTGAGTGGGGAAGTCACCTTGAGGGAATAAGCAGGCTGAGGAAACCAGGAATGAAGAGATGCAATTAGTGATGATGAACTGGTCTTATTACCATAGGAGACTGAAGTTCAAGACTTGATCTGTGTCATAAGCGAAGAATCAATCCGGTTAATTTTGCCAATATCCATTCTTCGGAAACAGTTTTTCATCATTGCTCAAGAAAAAGCCCTGACCTGACGAGTGAGAGTATTAACCAGAGCAGCTTAGGACAGCCAGCACTACCCAAGACCTATTGGCCCTTTAGACCCATCTCCTGACCACAGAAAGCTTTCACAGACATCCCTTTCGATGGTGACAAATGCCTGTTTCACAGACACTTCCTGCAGTCTCTTAAAAACCCTGCCATTGCTGGAGTACTACTAGATAATAGTTCAAGACTAAGATAATGGCAATGGGGGTTTCCCCCTCCTTCTGCAAGTCAAAAAATAATTTTCCATTCAAGAATGACTTTGAAGGAACCATACCACACATACAGATATAGCAACACAGCCTATTACAAGTTTTTATCAAAAGTGACAAGCTCAAGGCATGAACTTTACAACATCTTAAAACCTTTCAGCATAAATGAACAGCTAAAAAGTTCTGAATGACTTTGCTCAGGCGGTGGACATCACTCCGTGCTCCATCTGACCTTACTAATAATCATTCAAGCTTCAAATCTGCTACTAAAGTCTCCGTTGTAAGCAATTATTTGCCTCTGTACAAAAATGTTAATTTCATGCTCTGTAAACACATCTCCTTGTGAAAGACCAGCCTGCCCATAAAGATTGCTTCTGACAGCCTGGTGACCATCTCCTGCAGCAAGTGCCTGAAGCATCTTTCAGTAGGTAGAAACATCTGTTCTCCCTGCCATAAAGGAGAGGGCACACGGGGATGACACGTTTACAGGTGAGACACATATAATGACCTCTATAAAAAGGGAAACAGAGAGTTTTGGCACTTAGAGTAACTTGACACTGTAAAATTAAACAGAACAGCAACTGCTTTCAAGTAGCTGTAACAATTTGTCATAGCATTTAGTCAAGTAACCCGTTGTGGATAACATCATCTCTGCAGTGCTACTCGTAAGGGAAGGATGCATGGAAGATAAAGGCTGTGGTAAGAAATATAGCTTTTTAAGTAAAAGTAGAACCACAAGAAGAAGGCTGGTTGTCAAGCTTCAGGAAAAAAAAAGCACCACACTGTTTACCAAAACTAGTAGTAATAAATAGGCAGATTATTTAGCCCAAACCAAAGTCAGCCACACCCAAACCTGTGAGCAATCACTCCCCATGAGATCATGGAATATGATGGTACATGGCAAGCTTTCTTTCAAGAATGTTAGCCTGAATCCCAAACTAAATCCATTAAATACATGCAGTTTTAGTTTTGGCTGTCAGCACATGCAAGACCACTCAGAGACAAGCTACATATTTTAAGGCAATATAAAAAAGCAATTGCCTTCTGAAAATGCAAGTAAAATGCTACATGTGAAAGTTACCACCTTTGCTAGAAAGGCAAGAGAATCATAAATGCTAGGAAACAACTCGACTTTGAATAATTTTATGCTATTAAGAGATGCACACTGAATATGGACTCAGATCACTTCATAATTCATATCTAACACATACTAAAAGTCAGCCTCGGTTTTGCACAGCAAGTTGCCAGAGTGGCCTTTCAGATGCATCTGAATTCACTTCAACACGCATACAGAGCAATGAAATACTTTCACCCCCTCCTCAAGCTTTTACTTCTCAGTATCGCTTCACAGATGCCTTCAACTAGACATATTTTCCCATGCCTGATGTTATAAAATACTCTAGGGGCCACACATTAACTGAAGTAGTCTTTTTTATTTCTAAGAACATCTCTTGAAACTTGAAGTAACAAGCAAAGAGACCTCAAGATTTAAGTGTCCATATGATGCTCCCAGATTAGGAAATATTTATGTTTCTCCATAAATTTACCACCATGCAAAGGGGCAAGACAAGCTCACCATCCCAAAAAGCATAAGCCAGAGCAGTTGGCTATTATGAATTATAAAAGTAAAAAGCTCAGATAAATGTCAACATTTCAGTAATCCCATTTAGAACAGCTACTCAGGAGCAGCCTACGTAGGACTGGATTTTCACAAATTGCATTAGGAGGAGGAAGGACCATAACACTTAGTAATGATAAGATGTCAATCTTGCCAAAAGTAAAAAATAAGACTCTTAATACATGCAATTTAGTGGAATTACTTTCCAATTCACATAAAACAAACAAAATCAAGGCTGCTATGTACTTTCAAGTAAAACTAATCTTAGATTGATAAATCCTGACACTTTTGTCCATGGTCTGAAGTAAATCCTTGCAAATTCTTTGAACAGGTGAGACCAACAGTCTTTTCTCTCTACACAGCTCAGCAAACACAGTTCACCGAATTACCCTGCTATTCTATACTCATCATCTTTGGGAGTAAAGCTCGGTTAAAAGGCTTTTTCCCTGTTTCAAACCCAGCTCATCTCATCAATCTAGTTTACAGTAGGTCCCCATCCAGAGCTGTACTAGCACAATGGAGGGGGAAGTAAGCTACAAAATGGGGGCAAGATCATCAAATCACCTCTATTAGTGAGGCAACTTGTGTCAAAGTCCTCCTTAACACATGCTGTTTGGTTACTGGATCATTATTCGTCAGGCAGGAGAGCACACTGAGGCAATTAATTTACTATTCTTTCTGCTATCTCTACCACTCACAAACTCAAATTCACACTTTCATACTCCCTCATACAGGAACATGTGCCAAACTCTGCTGTCCCCCAACTTTCAGGCTTATTGAACCAAAGAAGTTAAAAACCTTCTAAAGCGGAAGGTTGCTTCTGTAAAAACAGAAGGGAAACCTCAGTGCCAGCCTTAAAGGAATCAATAAATGCTTACTAGTAGGTGGGAAATTCAACACATTTTTGGCTGCTTAGGACACCTATTTTTAACATCTCCGAACAGTTGAATCTAATTGGTTGCTGCAATTTAAACCACCTTTCCTATATAAAACTTTAAATAGGCACTTGACTTTAGTTTTCAGAACTGCATTCAGCCCATGCTAACATTTTAGTCTCAGTGACAGCCAAAGAAGTTCCCGATTAAACAACAATGACTCCACAGCAACACCGTTCCATTTAAGTAATCTTCTTTGCAAGCCTCAGAAAGATCACTGCATGCAAAAAAAACCCACCCCATGCTCATGTAGTTAAAAGCCTTAATCCTCCATCCTCACTAAGAACTATCCTGACTGGAACAACTGACATAGCAGTTCTCACTACAGTAAGCTAAACGTTTCATCCAAGAAGGGAAAGTATGAAGTAACTATAGTACATGGTGGTAAAGTGGGAAAATCCAATACTTTAATCTCCAAAATTCCTTTAAATGCATTTTCAAAAAGCAGCAGTTGTTTTGGACAAGCCAAATATTCCATTTAGACCACAGGGACAAGAAACCACCCCAAATTCCTTTAAGTTAAGTAGAAGCCAACTTTCTGCTAGTTTCCATTAAAGGTTGGATCATTTTCTTTTCCTTACAAGAAGATGCAAGCCAAAGTTCATAGCTACTACAGATTTCAAAGTATTCAGATCAATCTTCCAAGTGCTGCATAAAAATACTGCATGCTTTTGATTGATGTTTCAGAAAATGAACTGTGGCTTGTCTTTTAATCAGAAAGTGTGAGGACTTCGGGCTCCATACACCCTACAGAGAAGGGACCTCTTGAGAGCGTACGGTAAGACAGTTGCAGCTGAGGGGCACATACTATCTTTGAGATTTTTTTCTGATGAAGTCATGGCAAGAAACCAGAGCAAACTAGACACAGTGGAAACATTCTGGGTGAGTGGGGAAAAAACCTCCTTTGTTGCTCAAGTGAGCAACCACTAAGAAAAGATTCATATAATGAACAGCAACCTTCAGTGTAAACTTTCTTAATAATAATTTGTAAGACAAGAAAACATGTCCAACTAAACACTTGCAACCAGTAGCTTTACAGCAATTTAGCAGTTACCTCCTGCTGCCAAGTATTTGATATATACATTTTCCAGAGTCACTACACAACTGGCAAGTATCAAAACCAAACCTTTGGCTGAATGTTTCATTTGCACATTGATACAAAGAACCATTTTATGCTCCTGTACAAATAGAATCAAACATGAAAACTTCTCCTCTTTGCCAGGCATCAGTGAGAGCCTTTGTTCAGCTGCACAAGAATTCAGTATAACCAGTTCATACTTTAAAAAAAAAATTAAAAAATCAGTGTGCAGCAGTGAATGTTTGCCATCGCAAAGCATGGAAAGATTTGCTAGGAGGATTATATCTAAGCAGTTTTAAACACTAATGTGAAGTAGCAAAATCCAAATCATTAGACTTGCATTTGCTTGAATCGACTCCCCGCTGCAGGGCAGTGTGCCATGTCCCTTCAAGTAAAGCATGCAGGTCCCTGCTCAAGTCGTTACCCATTGATGCTTGCCATCTCTAATCTTCTCTTGGAATTGCTCCCCAGTGCCAGGCAGACTCGAGGGATTTCAATGAGCACAAGCTGGCTTATACTTAAACTGGTCCAAAGCTGGAGGAAGGCTCTTTAGGGGTAACGCAGACAGGCAAGGAGATTCCCTTTGGTTACAAATAAGATGCATCACTAACCATATATATATATAAAGGTACATAGCTTTTTCTGAAATATCTTTTTACCAAAAAAGTCTTTGCACAAAAAGCTACTGATAAGCAATCCCCATTTCCTTTTAAAACTCTCTATAAAGATTTTTGACAAACCCTCCAACAATTTCTAACAATTAGGACCACCATTACTTGATGAACTGCTAACATGTAAACAGTCCTTACCAGATGTATTGCCTGTTTGGCACATCCCTGCCTAAGGGGTACTTCCACTACCTACTTTTGAGCATTTAGCCTTCAGACCCTCCGCTGGTCCTCTCAGGATGCCTTCCTCTCCTGCCTTGACCACACTGAGAACTCAGGGTGCTGCACACTGAATCACATTTTAATGAGGTGTCTGCAGCAAAGCACAGATATTTTCCCAACATCTCTCAGGGTGTGGGGGGGAAAAAAAAAAAAAAGTGAACCATTTATGCAGTGATGAATCAAGCTGTCTGAATTTTGGAAGTCAAGGACTTCTGATGTAATTCCCATGTCAATAACCATATAGTCCCTCTCCACCCCAAAGCCACACATTTGAACATGCAAGCAACATTTTGTACTATATATACACACACATACACACAAAGATGTCCTTCTGGGCAAGTGTTCAATTCAAAGGTATGCAGCAAAGAAAAAGCACAAAAAGATATTTACTTAAAGTTCTTTAATCCCGAACAGAGTAATTGAAATATCACAAAAGTTTCTGTAGTAGCGGGCCATGCTGTTGTCACTGACACACAAAACACAATGTTTCCGTATGTTCAAATACATATGGCAATTTTTTTTTGCCTCAGTGCTGAAAGGTTGCATACCTGTTACAAATTTCAGTTCAGCAGATATGTTGAAGTACCCTTTCAAGCAAGTGTCCACCTTCCAGCATCAGCAATAGAGGGCCAATAAATAGCATACCATGCAAGATCATCCATGTCAATATTTGTTCTGTTCTCTACACGTGTCCCAACTAACATCTGTGCATGTCTTGCAAAAGGATGTTTTCAGCTAGCAAATCCCCTGACAAGGGCAGAAAGTAAATTTTCTTGATTCAGACACTGAACATTTAATTCCTAAAACTTTATTTTCAACATTTCCTCAGAACATACTGCATGTAATATTTAGAGCTGCTGGCTTCCAGGAGACATTTGTCAAAGCCCATTTAGAAGCGATAATGTCTAAAACATCTGCAGCTGGTTATAATGTATCAGGAAAATAAAGTTGTCTGGCCTCAGTACCCTGCCAGAGTTTGAAGAAAAAAAAATAAAAATCAAAACCATATGTCTGCTCTTAGTTTAGTCCCAAGTGATCTATATTTTATAAGGTAACTTACCATTAATTTTTAAACTCCTATGAATTGAATTCTACTAATTGGACTTCTTGGGCTTTTTTAAAAATGCTTTAAAAAAACCCCTTAAAATTCCCATAATCCAGCTGGCTTTGATTGTACCAGTCAAACATCAAAAATCTTTCTGGTGAGAGGTGTAAACTCCAGAAGTTATCATAAAAGTGGCACACCCCAAGTACCTCCCTTCACTTCTCCCCCAGAAATATATTTCCTGCAATTGTTTTATCCAGGTTATCACCAGTAGGGGTGCTCAAAATGACATCCCTTCCTGAGTATTCTGTGGTTTTTAGATTTAAACTCGATCTCAAATAAATAGTGGCTTACTGCTTCAAATGAAGTGAGAGCAGGGATTTTAATCCGGAAAGAAACTCAGTTTTTACCCAGGTCTTCCTTTCCCTCTGAATGAAAGCCATTCAAACAAGGTGATAGTTTTCCTGCTCCAAAGGTTCCTGAGTAATATAAATCAGCACAGATATAACGTACACAAACACTGATGCTGGAAAACCACTGCTATCACAGGTATAGCCGAGATTTACAGGGCTGTGAGTCACTGCCAGTGATGTAACAGGGGCAAAGTCTCACTGCTGTGCATGCAACCAGCACTAGGGAAAGCCTCTCCCTTCCTTCAGGGAGTGCTTCTACACAAGCCTTCAGCTGCCACCAGCTCAACATGCTTTGCCTAACTTTGCATTTGCTCATGCCAAATTCCTGTATTAAAAAAGCCTTCCATGGCTTTGCCTTTAGAGAAATCTCAAGCAAAACATTCTGGAAAACCAGCTAATTCAGCTGTTCCTGTGGCCCAAACAGGCATTCCTGTATGGAAAGGTTGAAGCCAACTGAAACAACTTGCCCAACAGGCAGGCAAGCGTGTCCAACTCAAATAGGTGTCCAGCACAACTTCCTGGTCTGTGAGCAGAGTGTCCCACATCCCTAAGGACAGTCCACCATCCCGATCCAGAGGAAGAGACTGGGAGAATGATACACTGCAAGTGCAAATTGACTGAGTAAACATGTAACTTGTGTTTCAGATTGCAGTGAAGTGGTCCAAAACCTACATAAACCTTCTCCAACTACACCTTCCCAGTACACATTGTTTTGTGGGTCAGGGAAAAGCAACTGTCACACAACTATGTTATTGCCTTGTCTTTTTAATGCAAGCAACTGTTTTTACCCATGCTGCTCTGGAAGAGGCACCTCTCACAGACAAGGCAAATTTGCAAAACGCTTTCAAGAACAGAGCAGGAACAGAGGAGCAAGGCTTGTGCTAGAAAGCTGATCTCTCTGGGTAAGATGTTTTACAAAGAAATTATCTAGTACAGTGATAGAAGAGGCTGAGCACAACGTATTTTGGGTTCATATCTCCTGGGAAACTTAAGGGAGATAAACAGCCCTGTCATACTTTGTTCTCTTAGGAAATAAATGTTTTTCTCGGTCCCATAGATTAATGCACTCAGTTATTGCCTTCACTGCTTAGTGTCTGATCTCAGTGCAAAGTTGGTAAGAACTGCCTCCCATCCTTCTTTCAGAACACAAAAGACAGTTGAAAATTTGTCTTCAGCTTTTAAGTGCTCAATAGGCACGTAGTTTCCCAGTAATGCTTTTACTGACTGACCACTTAGCAGGCTTTCCTGTTACTGAACAGTAATTGTACAGCAAATATGGACACAGCCATCCATTGCCACTGCAGAACCTTTAATAAGAATAGATAACTACATGGTTTTTGATACATCAGAAGATTGCAAAACAAACAGCAAACAATTAACATTCCACTTATTGTAAAAAATTTTGCAATGATGTACACGATAATAGTGCACTCTATAACCACACATTTGTTTTCGGGCTGAGCTCTAGTCTGACATGCTCTTGCAATTTCCAATCAGAACCTGAACATCAACTTGATAAGCAGTTTCACAGCTGCTCGTGGGCCCCAGCAGAAACAACATAAATAGACAAGGCTGCAATTTTTTTTTTTTTTGAAACCTTTTGCAACTTTATAGAACTTAGCATTAAAATGTCAAAGGCCAACTGCAAGCTCAGACAGACACCTCTGCACTGACTTAATCTTCGAAACAGCAGCAAAGTTTTCTGAACACTGGTTGAGTAAAGGAGAGATTGAATATCATCATCTGCAGAAGTTAACTGCACTCACCAGGAAAAGGTAGCAACTCTACTGAAGCCACTAGCTCCTCCAAACTACCTGCAAAATGCAAGGAAGAACATGATCTCTGCAGAACATGTATTTGGAAAGAGAGCAGACCCAGAGCTCTCTTACAAACACACTGTTTAAGGTAAGAATTCTGCTTTAAGGTTACAGAAATTCACTTCCCTCCAATACACAGCCCTTTCAGTTAGATACACAGAATACAGCTATTTGCAGCATGCCTTTAAAATCCTAAAATTCTAATTAAAAACCCAAACCAGCAGCACTCGATCCATGTCTAAAAAAGTCAGGACATGGTTTGGGTTTGAGGCTCTCATCACTATTTTAATGGCAGAGAACTACCTCTTCTCATAGATTTTGGTAGGGACAGACCCAGGACAGCACAACTTGTCTTTAAAGGCACATCTCTTAAGCACTTGTTATCTTCAGATCACCTAAGCACTGTATTAAATACCTGCAGCACCACAGCTGTGTGAGCTGCCAACAGCTCCACACAATGCAGTTTTTCTGTGAAGTACAAAACCTATCATGTATGATCATCCACTATTTTAGAAGCAGCCACAGGTTCTGCAAAACAAAAAAGAGACATTTTAGATGGCTGTTAGTCTCATCTTATGCAGACTTTTTCTTCCATTACTGCTAAAGGACCACAACTACACAATTGCAAAATCCTAAAGAGTGACTCAATGGCAGTGTCAGTTCACAAAAAGGCAAACTGCTGCAAGAAAAAAAAAAAAATCATACATTTATTTGAATCTGTAACCCACAAATAGCACAGTATTACTTTGTAACCCATAACAGGCAGTAGATCAACTTTGAAAGGAATGTATAGTCAGCTTTCAAAGACTTCTAGAAAATGCCTGGAACATTTTAATAACTTAATTCTGACTTAAAGAAATCTTTAATTAAGACAGCATTTAGAAAGTATTTTCAGAACAATCTGGAATCCTGTGGAATGTGTTAAGGCCTCCAAAGAAGCCTGCTCTGGCTAAGAGCTGAGATCAGTCGTGACTTAGAGAAGAAAAAAGCAGCAGTCAAAAGTAGCCAGCACCATCCAAGTCTTGCCTGTCATGTCATTATTTGGCACCAGGATCACCCCTGCTTATCCTTTATCACATTCATTTGAGGAGTTTGCCCTGTTTTTTCCAAAAAGACAGCATTACCCAAATTCACAGTCATACAGGACTTGACTTACAAGAATTAACTGCCGGTTACTTTTACACTAGCAAGCCACTGCTAATCCATGCTCCAGTGAAAAAGCAAGCGAATTAGGTCAAGGGAGTTTAAGTGCTACTAAAATGTTGCAGCACACCTTATATGCACAGCTCGGACAGCACTTCCTCACCCAGAAGCAAGGAGCAGACAACATCTAAAGTCAAGTCCAGGTGGTCAAAGGGTCTTTGTCTGGATACCAATGAACTTCCCTTTACTTTTTAGAGAAGGCTTATGCCTTGAAATGTCTATCAAGTATGTGCAGTTCCCAAGAGATTACTTTGAGGAGATTATACCCTCCTGGGGTGCTGTTTTGTAACTTCTTTCAACTATAACCTTTCCAAAGTACAGCAGGTCTCCTTGTAGCAATAGAAACTCAAAGATGGAGAGAAAAGCTACAGCAGAGACCCCTTTCTCTTTCTGAAAGCTGCCCATCCAACCAAAGCCACTCTGTTTCTAAATGGTACATTACACTGCAAGGTAACAAAACACCTTAACATTTACAGTTTCTATTATATAAACACAAAAGAAAAGTGTTTACATGATAGACATTTTCTCTCAATTTCAAGCTGTAGACCTCTAGAGAAACCAGAACTATTCTGACACATGAAAGCAAGAGAGGACACGCAATCCATCAACTCCAAAACTGCTACTTTGGTACAAGCACTTCCCGCATCAGCTGTGCGTCAACCTGCTGCGCCAGAACGCGGTTCCCACCTTTGAGCTGGGTGGGTGCCTTGGCAGCGCATATTCAGTCCACAGACTTGAAGCATCCACCTTGCTGACTCCACAATGAAAAATTAAGGTGATTCAGGCAACTATTAATCTATGTTAATGGATTATGTCAAGCACTGTGTCAGATTCACGGGATGCCAGCTGTCTCGTACTACGAAACCACCAGCCTTGTTAGAGTTAGTGCCAAGTGTTTTGCCCAATGCAGCCCATTCTGCCAGCTGGGTGTGGGATAGGATGTTGTTGGAGGACAGATGAAGAAATGGACGTTTACTTCCTCTTCTCCTTGAAGTCCACTGCCCCAGAGAAGCACGTTCAGTCTCATTCCCACATCAGCCTGTGCGGTTGGAAAAGGGCGCAGTTAGTGACTCTCCTGTGGGCAGTGAACATGTGACTGGCCAGGCCTACACCAGTTCTCTTACTGTCCTATGTTGGGCTTGATGTAAACCACCATGAAGAGCAAGAATCACTAAAAGTAGCATCCCATTTCAGCCTGGGCACACAGCCATAACAAAGGTGTAAAAGAAAAAACTGTTAACAGTTTGACTATCCAAGATATAACACAACCTTCCCTGCCTACCCTTTCAACCCCAAACAGATGAATTACAAAGATCTCATGTTCTGCAGTCAGAGGATAAAAGGTTCAGCAGCATTCCTTGTGTTCTCTTATTGTCACCTCTCAGCAAAGGCAGAGTTGGTAATCAAAAGCCAACAGCAAAGCAGCAAAACCCTGTAATATTGCAGGACTGACTGAAGAGATGGTACAGCACTACGTGGCAAGGATGTACCTAAACTAACTCTTGACTAACTCCTGCTGCAAACTGTGTTTCTCAAACATTCAGCGTTCCAGGGACACAAGCCAGCATTTGTGGCTACTGGTTGAGGTACAATAAATCCCTTTGGAAAGCTGTTCTGCAGTTCTTTTGCTAAAGAGCAATGTTTAATGCTTCCACCATTTTGGCTGCAGATCACAGTAATCTCTTACATATTCACTGTAGGTTGTCCAAGCCATTCTGCAGACTAGTAAGGAGGAAATTTTCATAACATAAGCTAAAGCAAAGATGGCTTTGAACCACAAAAGACACTTGAAGAGCTTCAAGAAACCAGGTGATATCTTTGCAACTGCTGCCTCTCCCTCCCTGCTTTTTCAAGTATTAGTATTTCTTAAGATTAAGATCTTTTGGAGGAGATTCATTGTTACACAAAGAGTTTAGCCCCATTAGATACTAAGCAGAATTGCTAAAGTCAACATTAAATTCATAAGCCCAGACATGCAATTAAAATGTTGGATTACATTTCATTAAATTTTAAGAGTACTCCATAACCAAGCAGCTTTCAGGGTCTTCTCTGCCAACCAGCTTTCTCCTTTGAGGAGCCACTGAGAGTTTTTAACAGCTTTAGAAGCTTTGTACCCTGTGATTTCAAACAAGATCCAGGTGCATGAACTGATCTCCTCTTTATTTAATTCCTGACCCTTCCTGCCAACTGCATGCAGCACAGAACCAAGAACAGATTACACACACACACTGAATGCTGATGTGTTACACACTGTTCTCATTTAGGAAGCCAGAAAAGAATCCTAACTGCATAATCCAGCAGCACTGAACACATGCCCAAACTCATTCATTTTAAGGTGACAAAGTTTATAAATAGGATGGAAGAAAATTTTCTTTGTTATTTTTTTCCACCTCCTGAACAGAGGAGATTGCTGGGGTCAATGAACAAGTCTACCTTAACAGTGCGTCACAACAGTTCACAAGCAAGAGACAGATAATTATCAATAGCCTTCCAGAAGAGATGAACACCATGCCTCACTGCCGATCTTCCAGTCATAGCCATTGCCTTTCCTCTGCTACTCAGAAACAGCAGCCTTCCAAAGAGCCACCTGTACATGAATTTCTGCTAAAAAAACCCCCACACTTTATCTGCAGATATAGCCAAAAACCCACATGAACCCATTACTAATGAATCCAACTTCAATGAGCTTGAAAACATTTTGTGGAAGGCATCCTGTTATTGTGAAGGTGTGACTCACAAATGAGGTAAGCCAGTGCTCCTCTTAAATGTTTAGACCTTAAACAGTTGTAAGGAATTGAAAAGAGATTAAAAATAACCCAGGTTTCAAAGTCAGATCCTTTTGCAGCTCTGACAAGGTAAGGAAGAAGAAACTGGATGCAGAAATCTCAAGCTTGAGCCAGCAGATTCAAGTATGAAACAATTACAAAACCTAGAGAGATACCACACATCAGAAGACTGGAAATGCCCAAGATCTTTAAACACTGGATTCAGTCAGCAGTGAAAATCCAGCTGTCTCAGAGCTGTGCAGTACTTATGACACAGTATAAAAATCAAATTATTGCACTGCTGAGAAGCTGCTTTTTTTGGTACAAGTACAAGAAAACAATCTAATTTTTAAGGCATTTTCCATTGAGCAACTTTAGGGAAAGAAAATAAATATACTTTCAGCTGATGTTACTTTATGGGAAGCAGTCTTCCTTTGGGTGTTTTACCTTCTTCTTGCAGATTTCTGACTGGGCCTCCTGCATGCTATAGGAATGCATCATCAATCCTCATGAAGCCATCACTTTTCCCTAAAGGGCCCAAAGAATCTAATTCTGTTTTTCTAATTATCTCAAGAGTTATTCAAAAGCAAGAACTTTACAGGCTAGCAAAAACCAGACCTAAAATAGCCTTAAAAACCTCTTAAATGTGAGGGAAAATTCTACACAAAGAAAGCATAAGACAGGTAAGTCATAGCTGCAGTGAGCTCTAGACAACTATTTTATAACTTGGATTTAATTGGAAATAACTCAGCTTCTTGCATTATTTATTTAAATATTAATAGCCAAATGTCTACTCTACAAAAAGTAGCAGTCTAATTTTGATACTAGCAGGGAAATGCTACACAGCAATCTAATACATTCTTTTTCTATTTTCAGGGATTCTCTAACCTATTGCGACTTCTTTTAATCCAAGTTGTATTGAGCTGCTCTGACAAAAAGATTTCAGAGGGGAAAACAAGCAGTTTTCATAAACAAATAGTGGCAAAGTTCAAATACAGACATAAATTGTGATAAAGGGAGCAGGGCATTTTCATTTTGCTCCCATTTATATCGAATAGAAAAATTTTGGCATACTCCAACATAACTGACAAGATAGGAAGAATAGGGTAAGGCAGGAGAAGATCTTTTACAGCACTTGAGTGCATCTATGATGTCAAGGGCTAAATCTACGCGAAACTTTTAATATTGCAATATTGCAGTGCTGTGCATCTCGCAGCTCAACTTCCAGCTTTGCAATTCCCACAGTGTGGTCTATGTCCCTGAGTAAAGTCTGTAGGCACCTTTAGGATCAAATTCAAAACAACTGGGTAAGACGGGTTTTTGATCTCTGATTTCTCCAGGTCTTAGGTACGTGGCCCTTAGGTATGAGGTGGCCTCTATATCGCATAAGAATCCTCATACCTGTCTGCATGCTTTGATGTCTGAGCTGATCCTCTCAAACACAGAGCGGGGCTTATTTATTATTTTGCGTGGTCAAAGCCATGAGGCAAAGTCGATTGAGTGCTGTAGCTACTGCACTGCAACTCTTGAGTAAAAGCCATCGATGATCTTTGTGGAAGGGTAGCAGGGCACTGTCCTCCTCCCCCCTCCACCCCAGGGCTGCAAACGCAAGTACCTGGAGTCCCACGTGGCTCATGGAGAGCTCGGGTCAGAGCTGTGCTCTGAACTCAGCGTCCTCGACAAGAGGTGGTCAGTGCTAAGGATGGCTGCTGGGCTTCAGGGAGAAGAAGGAGGTGGAAAGAGCTACTCAGAAGGAAAACATGAGCACAGACCCCAGGGGTTTGACTGGCAAGAACTCTAGACCCAGGACGTCAGGTCTGGAGAGGATCGGCTGGTTTCTGAGGATCACTCTCTGCCTGAGCCCTTAAACCCACTTAGGTCTAAATCCACAAAAGGAGTTGGGTACCAATGTCTCTCGCTTCCTAGGGCTTTCAGTTCACTCTGGCATAAACAAAGCATGCAAATACCTGCATTATATAAACAGTGATAGACTGAAGAGGGCAAACAGTCTTCTAAATGAAGAAGAAATTAAGGGAAACATACAAAGGCACCAGTTGTCCTCTCAGTTAAACCTCAACTGATTTGGAAGACAGCATGTGAGTTACATACAGATAACCCTAAAAATAACTATTGCCCATTCCCAGTCTGTAAACCACTACATTTCTCATGTTCTGTCCATTCAGCTTTTGCTACACACAGCCATATTTCTCCCACTTCATACTGCAGCACTGGTCCCACTAATCACTGACATATGCTCCAGCACAGAGCATTTCCTCTGGCATGCTTTAAAAAGAAGCACTGTCACCATACCAATATAAGTGCTGGCAAATATGGTCTGTCAGGTTTTGTTTTCAAGGACTATAAAAATAGACTTCACTGCATTAGGCTTGAAAACACATACCCTCTAGAAATAATTTTAAAAAACAAGTTTTCAGATGACTTGTTATTGTTTTCAGAGATCCAGAGAGAAAATCTGTAGTCTTTTAAATTTCATTTAACATTTTCAGGTTAAGCCAATATTTGAGTTCTTTTACGCGACTGACAATTCCCAGCTAATTTATTGCAATGCCTGTGCTCTCTGCTTACGTGCATCAATTCACAGCGTCTCAGATGCATTTCTACTATGAGCACCCTCTTATTATAAAAATATCAGCACTTGGAAAGACAACAAGACATCACTTGCTTCCAGAACTTAGGCCTTTCACCCTTGGTAACCAGTATTAGCTTATGCTGACAACAGCTTTGGCCAAGATACAAGGAAAAGGGTCTTGGCACAGATTGAGGTTCGAGACACTTTCTTGTTAGTTTGTAATTGCTTTGCCAAGGATTCTTTTTCTGTAATCAGCTGGCCCAAGTTCCTATTTGCAGAAAATAAGCAACTACAGGAAAGAAAACCTATTATCTTTTATACACAGATACTCTGCAGCAATCAAAATCAAGGACAACACAAGTAAGGCCTCACACATTGCAGATAAAGACTTTTTCAGTCTTCCACATCCCCATTCACAGGGCACACAACCCACATCTGAAGATCAGAAACAATCTGGGGCAGAACAGGGAAAGAACCACATTTCCAACGAATCAGCAGCAACAGCAGGAAAATGGCAACAATCATAACTTGGATAGTCCTCTGGTCTCTGTATGTATAACCAAATACACTTCTGCCAGTTTCTATATCAAAATCTCAGGTCTTCCAATACTTTGCAGATGTTTTTGCAGCTCACTTCCATGCCCTCAGAATCAGGCAAACAAAATAATTTTGAGAAGTCTCATTCCAAACACTTTAATTGTACCAATACAGCTCTTTTGCTGCTGTGAACAAGACCTGTGAACAGATGTTGGTTTTCTGAAGGAAGACTTTTTTCCACCCCAGGCTAAATTAGTACCTTGAATCAGATTCAAAAACAGCCACAAAAAAAGAATTAGGCAGCATGCAACAACAAAATATCAATAGGAGTTTCAGATATTTCCAACACAGTAAGCTGTAGCCTGAGAATCAAAGAGAAGTGGCAGTCCAGGGTGTATTTGGTGGATCAGCAAAACTAACATACACAGGAGTGGAAAAAAAGGGTTATTCCTTATTACTTGGCTATCACACACTAAACCCTGGCAACAGGCCACCTGGAAGACAAATGAGAAGACAGAAGATAATCACAGGGTTCACTTCTTTTTGAGATCCAGAATAAGCCTGTTATGTAGTGGCTAACATGAACTGACAGTTGGGCTAAATTTAAGTGACCTTCTGTAATGTTACATAAAATAACTTACTTGTCTAACTGAAACCCTTTACAACATAGTTATGCCTGCATTTATCTAGCTTTTGGGGTTCTGATTTTCTTTAGTGAGGGAATATATTTTGCTTTTACTTATCTGAGTTGAAAGTAATCTCTAAAGAGAGCCACTTCCAAGGAAGCAGAGTTAAGATTAAAGTCAGTCTGAGCAGAAGTGAAGGAGCTACTCACTCTTAAAAATAATAATATTTAAAAAGATAAAACAAACAAAAAAAAGCATATGAGAACCAGACCTGGTTATGTGCTTATTTTTGTGTCATACCCTAGATCAAAGTCACTAAGACTTATTTTTCAAAGGAACATCACATTCTAAGACATCTTTGAAAACTTTGGTCTAAACATTAAGAACACTCAAACTCTGTTTCACCTGTTTTATTTATTAAGCAACAGCTCTTGCTTACTAGACCATGTGAAAATTTCTTCTTTGGACTTCATCTGAAGGCTGAGAAATGCTAGGTAAGCTCAAGAAAGAAAAAAAAAAAACCTATCTCTTTTCCATCATGGAGAAAAATTGTTGTCTTGCTAGTATCATGAATTAGGTAAAAGTAACTTCCCAAATGAAACTGAACACAAGTAAAAGTAATTTATACAAAGACAAGCCTACACAATCTTCCACTGAGAAAAACCAAGACTGACTACGAGAGGTTTTAAATATTAGATTTCTGAATAATCACAAGCAAGATTTCTGAATAATCACAAGCAAGATTTCTGAATAATCACAAGCAAAGATGGAGAAGAAAATGACTTTCCTTTGAAAAGTCACCTTAGCTTGCACACATAACTGCAAGCAAAGGATTTCAGGCTTTAGAGATCAAGCAGAGCAGAACTTTTCATAACAATTTAATCCTGTAAAAACAGTTGTTCAAGAGGGCAGAAGCAAAGCAGCTCTGCATGTAGGAGGGACAGCTGACAGTGTTTCCAGATAAGATCTGATAAAGCTCTAAAACATCACAAGACTTTGACTAACAAAGACAAAATGTCATTCTAATCAGATTTTTGCAAAGGGAAAATAGTCAAACAAGAAGGAAGATTTCATGCATCCAGAAGATTCTTGCAGGAGACAGTCTGATTTACTGTTATTCTGCAAATCCTTTATTTTTATGACCAAATAGCTCTACTGCAGGAAGACAGAGTTCATTTTCAAACACCCAATTTTTAAGACATATATTCAAATATTTGTACCTGGAAAAAACACTCTTCAAAATTTATTTGAAATTTAACCCCTTGGTCATTATTTCAGTAAACAGCTGCAGTTTCTGTGCATTTAAAAAAATATTCTGAAATGCCTCTTGGAAGTTTGACTTCAGCAGTCACCTTGTGAACTGCAACCACCAGAACGGGCCAGGTTCTCTATTTGAAAGCTACATCAGGGAAACGTGTCAGGTCACTGCTACATCAGCTACATGACATACATGCAAGAAATACATATTAGTGTTGAGGGATGACACTCTGAACAGAAATTAGTTACCTCGCTGCAGAGGCAATGCCCAGCATAACAGGGAAGGATGCCAGCATTCACTATTCAGAAAGTTTTTAGTAGTTGCTTTCTGCTACTTGCTGTGCTAATTGGGAAGAAAAAGGTATTACAGCTGAAAAATTAATAAGGAGTCAAGACTGGAAGACACAATCACCAAATAAACATTAAGAGTGAACTTCTCCACCAGGTTGGGCAGCACTATGCAGTCAAGCCTTTGCTGACTCCATCCTCCTCCCCTTCCTTTGCCTTCTATTTCTGACCAAGGAAAGAATCGTAATACCCACAGGAGTTACACCAGCTCACTTAAAATAGGGTTTCCATTTTAAACCCTTAATATGTTTAAACTGCTTATCATTTCAGTTTGACTCAGTAGTACCAAAAAGCAAAGGATATAGTTATATAAACTGAGTTTTGTAGGGTGCGAATTTGAAGCCATCAGCTACTGTTTAGTAATTGCCACTAAGTGTGCTCTTGTCCACTGTAGTGGTAAGACCTCCACAAGCACCTAGACTAAGTGAGGAATTTTACCCCTGACTCACCTTGGTGGCAACACGTCCATGCGTTTATGTCATGACCTCCAAAAGAGGAAAGTCTGCTGAATGCCACCAACCGTGGGTACAGTTAATGAAAGCTGTGTTTTAGTTCAGATGCCCAGACAGAGTTGCAGTAAGACCGAAATAAGTCAGACCTTGGAAATGAGCTGGATGACATTTCCTCAAGCTTTCTGAATATACTCATGAGGGACACTGCTCGCAATAGCTGGCAGCCTGTGTTTCCAAGAAAATGACAGGCAGAATAAATATTTTTATTCTCGTGAGCTACAGAAGATATGCCATTAATGGTCATCAACCTTAGAAAGATAACTTATCAAAGTGGGAAGGCATGAAGCAGTATCAGAGGGAACTGCATGACTGGGATAGCAGAGAGTTCAGTTATAATAAAATCAGCAGCTTTTCCACTGAAGTAAGTTTCTTCCCTGGGTATCGGGAACACCAGAGCACTGCTTGTACTTCACTGTAACTGTGGTTAAAAAGCCTTAATTATAGTTATATGCTCTAGAGAGCTCTCTTTTAACCCTGGAGCTAAGATCAGAGAAAATGGAAGAACTGCAAAAGGGCAGAAAAAAAGAGCTAATTACTTAGAAAGAAAAGTAAACTTAAGGACCAAGAAACAGTAGACTCCCTTCTTTGAAGCTGCAATGTAAAGCTTTATCAAGTTTATGAACAATAAGGAGACATGTGAAGTGACACATTTCTTATGTTTTAGGGGGTGCAGAGGACTTTGGATGCAGAGCTGCCAGCAGATCTCAGACACCATAGAAGTTACTCTTCTACCCAGGCATTTGAAAAGGAGGGCTGCCTGGCAACTTACTGTGCTACATATTGATTTACTTATCTGTAGCTTTCTCCAGTCGTTTGCCAGACCCTTTAAATCTAAGGAAAGAGGCACAGTCTGACAAGTCAGCCATAATTTGATATCCAGTACTACTCATATTCTTAACAAAGCTGCGTAGATAAACACTCCTTTCCTTGTTACCTATCCATCATCTAGCCAGGGTAACACAAAATGCAGGAAATACCACGAGTGTCAGTTACACTGATAGAAAAGATACCATTACCACTGAGAGGTTAGGCTTCATGTTGAATAAAGCAGAACCAGTAACACTTCCTAGCTCCCTGGGTTGTAAGAAGTCATGAGCAGCATGCCAGATCTGAAGGGAAAACTACAAGTAGACTCTTAAAGAGATAACGGAGAATTTGAAAGTTTATTCATCACAAACAAGACGAAAGGCAGTACAAAAGTAGAACATAAAAATATTAAATTAGAAGGGTGGAGGCTATTATCCCTGGATTTGGAAATAAAGCATTACACTGTTATACTCCTGAAAGTGACTCGAGCATCAGGATTTGTTCAGGAGTCTGTGAAATCTGATAAACAGATTCACACTTTCTGTTAACTGCTAAAAATCCCCACTGACAGCTATCTGTTTTGCAAACAATCTGGGACCTGAAGTCAAGTCAGAATGTCTTTTATACTTCTCTCTAGAGGCAGAGCAATCCTAGGCCAAGCTGTATCTAGAAGGAATACGTGGGTGGCCAAACTGCACTAGGACTGACCAAAACCATTCTGTCCAGGGACATTAGCTCAGGTTAAGGCAAAGTGCACAAGAAGGGCAGAAAGGCTATTCCTGATTTAATTCCAGAATAGGCACAGATAGATACAAGGTTAACACAAAGCAACTATTCAACTTTAACCCAATCTACCTCAGTCTGATTGAAGTAACATTTAAATAATACTTAAATTAATGATTATTTAAATAATCATGAATGTCTGCTTGCCATCACAGTACATCCCATCAGAATAGACAGTTTTTAATCCATTCAGCCATTGGAAAATTCCAGTTTTCTAGTAAAGGTGATCCAAAAGAAAATCTACACGTACACTCAGGTCACCCAACCTGAGAGTACCTATTATTATTAAAAGATTTCATATGCACAAAATTACTGAAGCCACCTCTCTCCCTGTGTCTACACAGTATCATGCATTATTCATGCTACTATCAAACAGTTTAAAGCAGCATAACTTAGAGGTTACTCTACAGAGTTAACAGGATGGAAAACATGAAGCATGATGGATACTAGAGAGAGAGGCCTCTGATGGTAAATATCACTGCAGTTTTGTTTACATAAGCATTTACACCACCCTGAAGTACCATGAAACTCAGTACAGCACACTCCAGTTAAGGTGCACTCCACAAAACCCTACAAACAACAGCTCCACTAACGTCAACAGGATACCAAGCTAGCAGGTTGAAATGCCTGCTTTCATATTTGATCAAAAAGAATTTCTGCAGCATGGTGGTTTTTTTTTTTCTTCCTGGTGATATTTCACACACACAGTGGAATACCTCCTACAACCTCCTAATGCACCCCACCAGCTCTTTACTTTCCAGAAGAAAGCTAAAGGCTACCAGCCTGTGTTGCCTGGTAGAGGAAAGGTTGCAAAGAAATAGGAGCAGCATGCAGATTGCTTTTACACCTGGATAACAACTTCCTCAAAGTTTAAGTTAAACAGGATCTGTTCTTATGCAATGTCAATAAGGTTACAGTTGGCTCCACAGGGAAGCAAATACAAGAGGGACAGGAAGGTTAACTGCAGTTCTTTATCTTTTTTTTAGTGATGCCTGTAACTGTATTTAAACAGGGAGTGGAAGATGATACTGTGTAACAAAGTCTGGTTGGTAGCATTTTTCTGCCTAATTTGACCAACACTCCTCAACTGTGGTAAGAAACTTTCCATTAGTTTATCAGTCCACTTATTCAAACACATAGCAGTTATCTGCCAGGAAATTTATAGCTATATAGTTGCTCTTAAATCTTGCTGTCTCATGATTTGATTCATATTCATTCAGGGAAAAATACACAGCCCTGGAGATCACTGTATGATTATGGTTTTCACCAGTGACCTAAAAAGTAGTCCAGATGCCAGGAACCAAAGTTCTCTTGCTGAAATCTTCCTTCCATGAGGAAAGGTGACTATTGCAGCTATTAAGGACTGCACACGGAGTGTGTTTGAATGGTGAAACAGAGCCACTTATCCAGTAACAGGAGCACCTGCTCCACAATCTCCCCTAAAGAACAGCAAGTATAATAAACCTTTATTTTCACAAAGCATTGGAAACCTAGCACACAGCTCATTTGTTCACTCAGCTCCGTGTTGCCGTTACAGTGAAGATCACCAGAAAGAATAATGAGACCCTGAATGAAGACCGCTGAAAGCTCCAGTTTCTTAGTAAACATCTTTTCCAAATTTTACTTTGCACTTCACAGCTGTGAGATGGTTTAGCCACTTCATGTTCACTTCAGCTCACTTTGCTAATCAGAAGCGTGGTCCACACTTAATCTAGTCCAGGAAAAACCTACTTGTTTCACAAGCACACTGAAGTGATCAACTTTAGAGTAGTCCATACTGGAAAACAGTCACTCTTAAATTAAGGCAGGCTTGTTCAGCACTTGCACTTCAGTCCTTAGATGCCAATTGTTTTACACTACGCTTACCAAAATAAGCTTTTTGAAGTTTGCTTTTGTATCAGCTGATGAGTGACTAGCAAATACAACTGCCAACATGACAGTCTCCAAGAGGTCTGAGAGAAGCCAAGCCCCAGAGTTCAATGGCAGTAGCAAAGTCTAGGGCATGACCAGTGTAACTGCCAAAGAAATCTGCCTAGGAGGTATGGTAAGGCGGTTGTTCTATTTACCCCTGGCTGGCAGAGAGCAGAAAGGTTTTCCTCTCACTTTTCCCAAGCCCTTCTCCTCCCTCCCCAGCCTTGGCAGCACACAGTCTGCTGCTAAACCACGCTCTTCCTTATTAGCTTTTGCCAACTGCAACATGAAGTTGACAATCCTTGACAGCTTCATAGCTGCCTCCAGGTCAGAATGGCAAAGCCGATCATCTTTCTCTGCTGAGGAGGACACGAGCAGCAGCAGCAGTGTGGAAGGCAGCATAACATTGCTCCCCACTCAGCTTGTCATTAGGGCTACATTTTCAGCAATACCGGATGGAAACTTTAAGCTTAATTGCACTAAAGCCGAAGTTCACGACTGCAAACTTACCAAAAGAATCATTCTCACAAACCATTTTTCAATCCTAACTTTGCAGTTGATGTCTCATTCACGACATACCAGCAGGCAGGTACATCCACTTCACTCAGCCAGCTGGCAGCAGAGGGCACCACACAATCACCTATGTGATTTATATACTTCCATCATACTCACAAGTTAATTTATAGAGCACAAATTACTACTACAACAAGCTACAGGGTGACTCCATAAAGCATGCATCACATCAGATAAAAACGAATGCAATGAAAGGCAGCTAATTTGCTACGATGCTTTTAGCCAGCAATTCAAAGAAAGATGTTCAAGCTTAGTATCTCTCCGAGTTCAAATGCCACATTCCCATAACAGCAGATCTCCTGCCTGACCACACAGGTACAGAGCAGTATCTCAGCAGAGGATTAGAAATCACATAAATAGTTGCCTTAGCCCAAGAATAAACCACTAGCCCACAAACTAACTCATCTGTGTTTTACGTACTGTAGGACTACACATCAATTAAACATTTTGGCTGAGGACGCCCAGCAGCCTCCGAGGCAGACAGCAGAGATTCAAGTGACAAAAGGAATAGCTGCATTTCTCTTGCTTTTTCCTACCCCCACACCTACAGATCATATGTTTTTACTTACTGAATGCCTGTTAAAAAAAGAAAGAGATGGAACTACACAAAAGTCAATCTGTGTTACATGAGCATACCGATACACGCACGCTGGCGAGCAAAAAAGTACAATCATGAAGTTTAAGAAGCTTCTAAGCCAATACTTCTGCTGTCAGCAGAAACACTTCAGTACCTTCACACCACCATCCCCATTTAAAGCCACGACACTAGCCAAACCTGTTACACCATGAAAAGAGGACATCCTAGTTCATACCATCTGCTGAGCAACTGTACGTACACACTGATAAAGGACACTTCCGAGCACGCACCTGTAGTGAAGATGAAGAGTAACTCAATGCATCAGCTTTTCTAAACAGATCTGCAGCACGACCTTGAGGTCAAGACCTTGATGACTTAAGGCCATGCCTTCCCTGCAGAACAAGCAGCACCCAACAGAGCTGCAGAAGAACAAACCCAAAAGCAGAAGGGAAGAACACAGACCTAATCCACCTTATTAAAGCAATACATTATTTTCAGCCACCATAATGTTTCCCCTGAACATGTAAATACAGAAGCAATTAGCTGCCTAGGCACTTCTGCAGAAACCATTTAGCATAATCTTTCCTAGAATATATTTACATGGCTTCTGATTGCTTAATTTTCTGACACGTTTGTTTCAGACACTAGAAAGATTAAATAAGGCAAAATCGCCTACACTGATATATTGCCATTTTGAAGGTAACATGCAGCACAAGACAGACAACAAAACAAAGTCCCAGCAGGTTTTAAACTTCAAAATTTCAGCATCACAACTCTACATTCCAGGAATTGCTTTATAGCTTTAATTCAGCTGTTTCTTAAAACCTTTTCTCCCCTTTTGCTGTTACTCTGAAAGATAAAATTACTGACTGAAACAGCAGGCACCATTTAAAGAGAAAGAATGAGCCTGGACAGAGATTTCATTGAAAAGCTCAATTCTGTATCACATCTGAAATGTCCTCAATTCAAAGATTAGCCTGCAGAAAAAGGCAAATTAAAGCCAGAAACAGAAGAAAATCTTTTCTGACTGTTATAAGCATAATTTTTTATGATATAGTCTCCTATCATCTAGAGTTTTGATATTACAAAGTCAACTCTTCTGAGTGGCTTCATGAACAAGCAGACAAACAGCATGTTCATTTACAAGGTGGAAGTTGATTAGCCAGTACAAAACCCACAAATGCTTGTCAGGACCAAGGAAGAGAGGCTGGAAGCATTGAATGTGTGGATGCCCAAAAACCTCTCTGCAGTCAGCTGGCAGATACCTCTATGACAACAGTAAAAAAAAAAAAAAAACCACAACAAAAAAACCCCAAAAAGAATCTCCCCAAAAAATTGGTTTGTCTTTATTCTGCTTCACCTGAAATTATTTTTACCAAGACAGCCAGTTGTCCATTAGGGTATGTTTTCCCTTGGTCAGTGTAACAGGAGCTATCATTTCAGGGCCCCATCCTTCAAAAAAACAGGTATATGATACCCACTCATATCATGAGTGGGTCTCACTCACAGACCCACTGCAGCCCATAACTCCATTAGAATTAATTAGACTGGAAGATGAAGCCTTCAGCCTAACACCCAGTAACTCTGATTTACACAAGGGCAGAAAAGGTTTTATTGTGAATTCTCCTGTAACCTGCACAGATGTTTCCTGCCCAGCTCAACACACCATCAAAACAAAATCAGATCTCAATTTACTGACAGCTGCCATACTTTAAACAGGCAAAGAAAAACAGAGTCAACATTCTGCACAACACAAGCGATAAGGGATATCTAAATACCGAGAACACAGAACATACACAGAAATCTGCAGTGACATACTGCACTGTAGGAACTGCCTGCCTTACAGTTACCCAAAGCCCCATAATTCAAGGACAATTTTAGAAGACCAAAAATAAAAAGTCAGCTTGTCACTGTTGTTTCATTCCTTATAGATTTAACCAGAATTAACTTCCAGCAAGGAGATTTGAAGCTTCCTAAGAATAATTACCAACCTTCTTCTCACAACCTCTGGAAGACACATGATTTTACAATGGTTTCATTTCACCATAACACCATACCATGCAAAGCTATGGATCAGTAGACTACAGGGCTTGATTTTTATCAGTCATGCAAAATAGATTCCCTGCATCCAACAGAAATACAAGCATAAGGCAGTAACATTGGGAACTTCAGGAATGTAATGATCGCTGTGTACGTTAAAGGGATTTCTGTGCAGGTTTGAGGATCCGTTACAAATTTATGATTTATGGCAGGTGACAGCTGATCCCTTTCCTTACCAGCATGGGACATTACAAGGATATGATCATGGTTATACCTTGACTTGCACTAAATGCTTGAATTTTAAAAAAAATGTTTCTTCTGGGAAGGAAGAGCACAGCCTCAGTTTGACTACACCTCTTTCTGGGAGCCTTTGCTCCCTCAGAGCAGAAATTACCACAGTAGGTTTCTCTATCTTTATGGTGCAGTCAGAGCAGCAAGTCTCCAAGGAGGGAAAGATTTAGACAACTAAGAGTTTTAAGTGGTTTTGAACAAGTAGAGCCTTGTAGGGTGGCAGCTGAACTGATAGTTACACACTGACATTTCAAGCTTTCAAGTCCCAATCATTCTTAATGGTACTAAGCCAAACCCAGAAGGGGATAAAGCAATTACATAGCCAAAAGTAAATGCAGCTAAACTGAGCTTCCAAACGTCTAATTTGGGTGATCCAGCCTTCCTGTCTCACACACTAAGCAGAAGGGTTTGTCTGTTAAATTTACTACTACACCAGCGGGACAAGAAAGGAATGCAGTCATGTGCTGCAATATCATCAGACCATGGATACAGCAGGCATCTTCTGCCTCTCTCAGGAGGAGTTATCCACTCCTCTCTTCCCAAAGGAGGATCCGTACACAGACATAATCTTCAAGCTCCACCTGGTACTTTCTGCTAGCCCTTGCCTTAAGCTCTGCGGGGATCCAGCGGTAACGGGTGATGTTCGTTCCCTGTACACTTTCAAGGCAGGTAAAGAGAAATGGCAGAGAAGCACCGTTGGGAGATAGAATTACTGAAGAAAATTCGCAAGGGTGGGACAAGCTCCCCTCCCTTATTCCTCGGAGCAAGGATGTGTTTTATTCCCTTACCAAGCTCAGCCAAAAAAGGCAAGCAGATCCTTGGGTCCCCGCATCCATGAATTGCCAAGAAAGTACTCGCGTTCCCCCTCCAACGCAGACATAGGCTACAGAAAAGCAGCTCCTTCCTCAGGGGCACAGGAGCCACCCCCTGCACCCCTTCCCCCCCCCAGCCACTGCCGAGGCTTCTTCCCTCCTGTGACACGGAGGGGGACGCACCCATCCCCTACACAAACCCCTTCTGCCCTCAGTCCATGCGAAGGCGGCTGCTCCCCCTCCCCCGGAGGATCCCCCCGCCACGCTCGCACCGCGCCCCTCGCCCAGCGGCTCCCACACCCCCTCCCCGCACACGGGAGACCGCTCAGCCCCACACACCCCCCCCCGCCGCCACTCACCGGCGCCTCGCCGGCCGCTGCCCCCGGCGGCCCCGCGGCAGCGGCCCCCTCCCCGCCGGCCGCCCCGCCGCCCTCCAGCTGCCGCTCGCGGTAGAGGGACCAGAGCCCCACGTTGGGCAAAAAGACGAGGGCGGCCAGCGCCAGCCCCACCGCCTGCAGCAGCCGCTTCTGCTTCCGCCGCATCGGAGCCGCAGCCGGGAAGGAGACGGAGGAGGAGGAAGAGGAGGAAGAGGAGGGAGGGAGCGCGGCCCGGCGCGGCTGCCCCCGCCGCCGCCCTGAGGGAGCACAACTTTCCCCCGCGCGCGCGGCGGCAGCGGCGGGCGGCAACTCCGGCACTTCCGCTCCGCGCGGGGGGGGGCGGGGCGTGGTCTCGTCGGCCCCGCCCACCGCCGCCCGAGGGCGGCCCCGCCCCACCGAGCCAGCGCCCCCCCCCCCGCGCCCGCTCACTCCCGCTAATGACTCTCTCCCTTAATGACTCTCGAATAACGACTCTCTGAGGATGCCGTGGCACCGGCGGGTGCCTGGGTGGGCGCCGCGGGAGAGGGCAGGGAGCGGGCTCCGAAGCGGCGGTCGGCGTGGGCAAACTAAGGTGCTTAATTGCTCCGGAGAGGCTCCGCAATTAGCAGCCCATTAACCACGGCCGTTAAGCGACGGTCCCGGCGGCAGAAGCCGGCCGGGAGCTGGTTATCGCTCTCCCTGAGAAATCCAAGCGGTTGTCAAGGCACGGAGCACGCCGGGATGAGGAGTCCGGCGGGGGGGAAGGTGCGGGAAGGAGCCGGCCCCCGGGGCGAAGTGGGGCCCAGGGCCTGAGCCGGGCTCAGCAGGGCGGGGCAGGGCTGCAGGTGGTCCCCAAAGGGCTCCAGCTCGCCCCACGGACCCGCGGCAGCTGGGGGACAAGGCTGCCGGCCACCGCGCCCCCTGGCCGGGGCTGCCACGGGCCCACCGGGGGCTTTCCCGCGGGCGGGAGCGCTCCAGAGCAGCTCCCCGGCGGTGCCTCCCGTTCGGAAGGAACGCTGTTTATTCCAGGAACAGTTAAGGGGTTTCGACTGTACCATAAACTAGATCGATCATTTACAGGCATGGGATGTTGGTTTTCTTTTTAAGAAGAAAACCACAGCGGTACAGCTTTTCCAAAAATGGGGAGTGGATTCATTTCTTAAATGAACAGCAAATAACCCTTGTGATTAGGAAGATGCCAGGGGAACAGCCGTGCGGCTCGGCTGATGTCAATAGCAAAGCTGTGACAATCCACGGCCCTGCTGGGGGGGACTGGTAAAATAAATATTAGGTCTCTTCCAATGTAAACCCCCACAGGGAAATTTTTATTTCCTAGAACAACAGCAACAGAAAGTCTATGAAAACCATTACACACCCCAGCATTTGCAGTTCTTGCCACGCTCGCCCCACACCAGCAAGTGGATTTAAACTTAAATAAACTTCCATAACCCACTAGATGGCATCTTCCAGCAGATTTCAGTGCCTGCTGCGAGAGCCAAATTATCAAGGAAAGCATTTAATTTAGAGAGCAAGTTACAGTTCCTAAGTCTAACTACATGTTAAGGCAGCTTGTACTTTCATTTTAATTATCGATGAGAATTTGTCGCCAGCTGATTTCTTTACTAGAAATGTTAATGCTTCCATTGTTCCTTGGTGCGTGGAGAAGATACCGACCCATGAAATCCCTTTGCTCCTGCCTTTAGAGCAAAATGTATTCCCTTTATCATCACTGAATCACCTCCGGCAGTGCAGAGACTTCGGCCGCTGTTGAATAATGCATAGCCACTAAAATTGTACAACAATAAAGCTACATATACATTACCTGGTTCTGTGAGAATCTAGGCTGGAAAGCTACAATACCTCTGATTTAATACTGCAGTGCCAGCATACTGCCATATGGACCCTTATAATAACATCTACATCCCCTTGCCTCTGCAAGAGCTCTTTGAAAGTGGTTGTGAAATAGCATGCGATTTCGTAGGTATGCACATAGGATTACAGTCTGCCCTTGGCAGAACATCCTCATTTATATAAAGAAATGACAGCCACCAAGTTTGAGAGTTAATTAAAACAAAGCTACTAGCTGGCTTGACATATGTTTAAATTTAGGATTGTGAGCCTGCTTGCTAAATTAAATGTTTGCCTCGTAAATTGACTTCAGCAGAGTTGCACAAGATTACCTGGGAACAGAATATGGCCAGTGCTGCAGGTAGATCAGTATTTTGTATAAGAGAGCATCCTGAACGATCAAACCCTCTGAAGAGCCTCACAGGAATTGAAGCCTGGCTGCTCCTTGGTGATCACGCTGAAAATGGATACTCCAGGTCTTTCCTTCCAGCTTTAAGACGGAGTGAATCCTGTTGGGGTTACTAAGTAAAATCATTTATACACCATGCAGCTGCCTCTGTCCCAAATAAATAGATGTGTTTCTTCTATTAAATGTCCAGCATTTCTCCCTCTCCTCTTTCTCCTGAAGTGTTTTGGTGGAGACAAAGCTCTGATTTTGGCCTGTTGAATGCAATGCCTTGGGGATTAGTTGGGTACATGCAAAATAAACATGGATTTATGTCTCTGAGAAAGAAGAAAGCCTGTGGCTGTTAAGCCTCTAACTGGAAAGGGAAATGGTGTACCTTCCCCAGGCATCTTTTCAAAACAAATACAGAATAAATTAATAGCAGCTCAATCCCTGTTTGGAAGCTCTCTTTGCTAGCGAGCTGAGTTACCTGGTTTGCAGCTCATATGTTCAGATGCTGCAGGACAGAGTGCAGCAAAAGTGGGTAACGGCACGAAGTCTTGGATGAAGGATGAGGAGCAGGGGTGACCAGAGGGAATAGGTAAGCAGATGCTGGGAGAGGGCAAGAGAGCATTGCAAAATGCTAGTGGGAGTGAATGTGACAGGAGTTCCTGGGATAAAGCCCATAGATGGCATGACAGCATGGAAACGAGATGGCAAAGACATAGGGAATCAGTGCTCTCCTGCTTTCTGGTCTCCTCTGGAAGCAGCTCTGCAGGGCAGGGGCTGACGTGTGTGAAGGGCCAGATTCTGACCTTGGGACTCCTGCAAGGGTGGGTAATGGAAAGCGGTGGGTGCTTTCCATCTCTGAAAGAGAGCTGAATGGTTATGGGATCCCCCCTCTCCTGCGAAGTGGTCATGAGTGAGACAAGACCTGGCTTTCCATGCCCCCGGCTGCTGTGCCAGCCTAACAGCATGGGTTAGGGGGAGAAAACACTGCTGGAGGGATGGCATATCTGCCTCTAATAGCAAGGGAGAAATGGGGACCAAAATACTACCCAAGAGCCTGTTAGGTTTTTTTTCTTAGGTTCACAGATGCTGTAGATACATGTTGCCACTATGAGGAATGGAGTGGGAAACTCCAGTCCAGGTCTCCGTGTCCGCAGGTACCTTGTGTCAGACTGCTGCAACTGTAGGGAAAGTCAACTCCTCCACTTGTCCTTTGGGTGGGTTTTTGAATGGATGTCTGTGCACTGGTGATGCTTTCTCTTTTCTGCAAATCTCATTTTTAACCAGGAGGAGAAAAGAAAAAAAATAATTAAAAATGAATGAACCTCAGCCGCGGCTGTGTCACAAAAGGGCTCTTTTTTCTGTGGCATTTCTTTATCCTTCAGTGTTTGTCGGTTGATGTTCAGCTCAAATCTCATGTGAACAGAATTGATTTGTTGGGGTTTTTTTCCCCTTTTTCTTTCCCAATAAAAGACAATGCCCAGGAACCAGCTCACCTGTTGGCAGGAGCACAGCCCTGCTCTGCTGCTCAGTGTGGGGGTGCCTGCCGGCACAGCCCCCCACAGTGATCCTGCTGGGCTCCCCTGAAACCTGGAGCTGCTTCCAGCCGGCACTCAAGATGCTGTGAAACAATGCAAATGCTTGAATAGCTCAGAGAAGTGAGGATGATTACAGGCTTTTAAAAAGAAATTGCAAGACCTGGCACTGTGGGAGAGCATCCAACCCTCTCCCCATCCCTCCCAGGGATGGAGAGACAGCACCGACATCCATGAATCCTTGTCCCCTGACTGGGAAGCAAGGTAGGGAGTTATCTGTGTCGTGATTGACCTGGGAGTTTGTCTGAACAGGACAGACCTATGCACAGCTTTTAGCAGAAAAATAAATAAAATAAAAATGCTGGTATTCCCAGTGGATCCACCTGAGCAAGCAAAATCCCCGCAGTCAACAGGGAAATCTTCCTGCATTTACTGTGGACAAACAGAGCCCATCAGTGTGGGGCAGGAGAAAGCGGCTGAAACTGGATGCTGGTGAAGGATGCTCAGGGTCTTGCTTGGAAAGTGGTGCTATCGCCAGTGATCGCTCCTCCAGCCTGGTGCAAAGTGGAAGGAGTGGCTGAGTCCGTCTGCAGCCTGGAGAGGTGCAAAAGCAACCAAGCTGTTGGAAGAGTTTCCTGGAGTGTAACACTCTTTTAACTCTCCTGGTCTTAAATCAGGTGGGTAATTTCACTGATCGCCGGTAGCAGGGGAAATTGCTGATGTCTAAGTTGAAGCACAGTCCTGGAGGACGAGACGGCGATGGCTTGCTGGGAGGATAAATACTGGAGCAGAGCATGAAGCAAGGAGGGATGTGAGCCTCATGCATTCCACATTGCAAACAGATGCACCAACATATCCGGAGATTTGCTTTGCATGGGAGCATGCTTTTTCCCAGGAGTAATATGAATCCGTTGCCCACTTCTGGGCCGGGCTGCCAGGCAGGACCATTAGTTGTTGAGGAGAGAAAATCCTTGCTGCACTTTGCAGGGACTGAACGGTCCCTGCTCTCCCCTCTGGGCTTTGGTGGTTGGCAAGAACCTCAATTCTCCAGGCAAAGCCTTGCACAAAACCGCATCAGGCTGCTTTAGTTCTAGCACTGTTTTCCCAAAGCAGCCCTGACAGTTCATGCATAATTATCAGTGGGGCTCAGTTCGGGGATGAGGAGACAGAAGGTCTATTCCTGGCCGTCTGTCTACCCAAGTAACCTTATTTTTTAAAAAAATGAAAACTGCAACTGTTGTTGCAGTCTTTCTGGCTGGAATAGGCAATGAGCCTTGTCTGCTCCCTCTGCTCTGAATTCAGAGCTGCTGCAATGAATCGGACCGATTCCAAGTCCGGCGGAGCCAGCTAGGCAGACTGCAGTCAAGATGTCCCCAAAACTCCCTGGCTCTCGCTTCTCTGAGCACACCGTGAATTTTGAGGCCAACATTTTCTGTGCTTCTCAAAGGATTTGGAAGCTCACGCTCTAATAATTAAGGCAGCTTTGAACATCTTAGCCTTCAGCCTCACTTTTCTGACTGTTTCCCATAGCAGCCGTTAGTGCTTGGAACAGGTACTGGCTTTTAAAATGTGCTCGCCATGGGCTTGCATGGTTTTAGCAATGAGGAACTGAAAGAGATTCTCTGATGTGTATATGAAAGCAACATAGAGCTGATTTCGAGGGAGGTTTGCAGCTTTCCTATGAACATGAGTATTTTTTGCATCACTGAGCTGAACCTGGAGGAGAGGTCTGCTCTTCTACCAGCTTGCTGGATGCACTCTTGGGTCCAAGATCTTCTTCAGGGTGGATCTGCAGTGGATCAAGAACACTTATGTGCTCAAGCTCTCCTTTAACAGATTATTTGCTAAGTGTGATAAACTCTGCTTACACCATTAGAAAATAACCTTATGGAAAGGGGAAAGAAGGACAAAGATGCTTAACCCAGCAGTAAAATATCTAGTGCTGAAGACAGCCAGGAGAAAGGGAAAAAAATAAAGCTGGTTATGAGAAAATTTAAGTGAAGTGCATAAAAACTTAAGCGATACGGATAATATCATCTTGAGTTACTGCGTTCAGCCCCACCAAGGGGAGAGGAGCAAGGGCTATAAAATGTAAATAGAGGAGAATCAAATTCAGAACAGATGTCAAGAAACACTTTCCCAAGTGGAGAATCAAAAAAACAGGGAATGACCTGCCAGGCAGGGCTCAGGCAGATATGGTGGGGCTTTCCAAGGTGAGATGTGTCTCTGGAGCACAAGCCTGGGGCTAAGTACAGAGGGAGATATGCCAAAAGTCCTCTGCGAGATCTTGCCCTGCCTTCTGCATCTGACACACAACCAGCTTCAGGATTTTTTTATAATAAAAAAAAAATTACTGCCATCAGTGAGGGGAGCCTGGGCAGACCTTCTCATGGGAATATTCTGCTTCTTCAGCCCTGTGGATTGAAAGTGTGAGATGTTGAGCCTTGGAGAGGGTCCAAGACACCCAGCAGGTGCCCTCACCCTTCGCCCAAGGGGTGCCCACCCCAGGGCATTGCTGTCACCCGAGCAGTGAGCCAGTGCAGGGGGTGTGCGGTGGGGGCTTCTCCCCACAACATGAATCTCCCAACCTTCCCTGTGAATCCTGCTGGAGCACGTCTGGCAGACATTGATTTCTGCCACTGCTGGATGAGCATTTGGCGGCTGAAGTGGCTGCTAGCAGGTGTCTCAAGTGCCCGACTGGAGGGCACGGCGCTGAGCCTGCCCTTGCTGAGCTGCTTTTCCAGCGGGGGGAAGGCTCTCCTTTCTTAAAATAGGTCCTCTCCAAGGGCTCTTGTGTTCAAGAGCCAGAAGGAATCCAGGTCCTTTGTCCTTTATTTTCCACCTCTAAAAAGAAAGGCAGAAAAAACAGTGTTTGAGAGGCAGAAAAGCAAGGCAGACACGGTACAAGATGGGATGAGAAGGTGCGATTGGGAGGGCAGGTGCCTGATGGTGTTGCAGTGCTGACCTGTGGTGACGCACCAGGAGAGCCGAGAGCTCTGTGCTGCCGGGACCTCGCTGCACAGACCCCTGGGATGAGTTGTACCGCTCAGGTCAGCACTTCTGCTGTGTCTCAGAGTCATTGCCCTCTGCATCTTCAAGGAGCTTCACACTTCCAGGCTGCCATCTGGCTCCAGGTAGCCATCAGTCAGGGATGGAGCCACTCAGTGTATTTTCCTGTTTTTTTATCTTTTAAATTATGAACTCATATCATAAAGCCAGAGGTGTGGATACTCTCCTGTTTCCTTTCTCCTGCCCAGTATCCCCAGGGTTACTCCCATTCTTTCTATTGCTTCAGTCTGCTAATGCTTCTGGCCTCTGAGACATACAAAGACATTGTGTAAGGAGTTGTACAGCTTCCCTCCCATTAGCTGAGCCTTGTAGTTCAACCAAAATCCCATTATTCTTTAACTCTAATACATGGAAATACACACAGACTAGCTGGAGGTCAACGAAGAGGCAGTTGTCTCTCTGGAAGGCCCTGTCCCAACAGGTGTTTCTAACAGGCAGACACTCCTTTGGAGGTGTTTTTTCCTTCTTTGACTACAGAAGATGCTATGGTGACTCTCTTGGACCAGATGTTTGCAATTGGAGAGCTGAAGCTCAGCACACAGAGTGCTGCCATTGTCCTGGAGGTCCTAAATGTCCTTCCTTCTCCCCCTGCAGTCTGCAGTCCATCTCTCCCATCCTTCTCTTCTTCCTTCTTCTCCTCCTGCCCTTTGAGGCAGTCCAGCTGGTCATGAGTGTCCTGGGGCAGTGAAGAACAACCTTCAGTGGCTGCATATGTGAGAGGCGGTGATTAACCTGGGATCATCAGGAAAACTCCCCGTGACAAGCTCTCAGTGCTGGCAATCTGCCTGTACTCCCCGGGCTCCTTCTGCAGAGCAGAGGATGTGGAGACACCAATGTTGGGCTGGGCTGGGGGTAGGAAGAGAGGAGGGATTATACTGCCTTTGGAGGAAACCTGCGAAGCAAAACTCCGCATGTCCCATACACATGTTGCTTAGAAGGTGAGTCTGCAAGGCTGATACGAGACACCAGAGACATCCCAGGCTATGGTTGTCATATCACATCGCTGTGACTATTGCCAAGGATTTGTAATTCAGCAGCCCTATGGTTAAGACTGGAGTCTATTAAACAAGGCGCTGTGCAGAGGTTTCTGCCTTATTCCAAGGGGATACAGCAGGATGAAAGATAACTGGCAGCTTCTTTGAATGTGCTAATAACTGTCATCTTGCAGTACATAGCACTGCAAGACAAAGCACTTCCCATGGGGCTCCCCCAGGCTCTCCCTCCTGGGAAACACACCTAAAACCTTCAGAGGAGTCAGGAAAATTCATCCTCCCAGGGAGACCTGAGGCTGAGTCCTGTCCATATGACGGAGAGGCAGCAGAGGGGAAATAACAGCCACAAAAGTCCCTTCATCTGAGCTGTGTGGTCACCATCATGGCAGGCCGGGGTTGGAGGGGTGCTGTCCGGTGTCCCCCTATTACCAAGGTAGAGGCAAAGGGGCGGAATTCATGGTCTGCTGCGCCCCAGCACGCCCAGCTGTAAATCTGGTGTTTTCTTGCTTAATTTGTTGGAAACTGGGGAGAAAAAAGGTCAGTTCTGGGACTCCCGGATTTCAGCCTGAAGCTGACGTGTGGGTTTGCTCGGGAGAGCGAGCAAGGGCGGAACCGGGTGAACCAGAGTTCAGAGAGCAGCATCTTGTTTCGCTGCTGGGCTGTCTGAGAAGGGAGAAGTGTTGCTGTGATTTATCAAGGTTCAAGAGCCACCCTGGGTCCCTGCCAGCTCCTGGCAGAGCCCCAGCACTGCTCGCTCTCACTGACACGGAGACAGAGAGATCTGCCCTTCCTTCCTCTGGAGGGTGTTTTACACGCTGCCGATGAAGCAGGACCTCATGAACACACAGTAAATGTGTCCAGTGCCAGAGAAAAGATGCTCTCAGATGGGAAATCATGTTTCCCTGCTCCTTGAACAGGGATTACAGAAGCATGGAGTATCCTACGGACTTACATGGGCTGTTTCTCCAGCCACCATCATGTCCAGCTCCCCCTTTCCTCCCAGAAATAGAGACAGATCAAGAAAGAGCAGCACGACTGCAAATCTGCTAGAGAGCTGTGTCAGAGCCACTTACTCTCGTAACTGTGTCTAACGGGGTATGCAATAAGCCTAATGAATCTCTGTCATGAACCCATGTGCGCGTCCTGGCAGAGTACATCATCCTCTGGCACTCTGAAGGCAGCTGACAAATAAACAAATTAGGACAACCCCAGATTGGTTGGTGGTGGGTCTGTCAGCTCCTGGCACAGCAGCTGTAGGGGCGGGTGAGCCCTCCCCATGCTGCCCCACGCCCTGTAAGACCCCATCCCTCCCTGGGCTGGGAACGGGCCAGTCCCTGCTATGGGCATCAGGGACTGCATAGGAAAGGCTGTCCGCTTGAACATTCCTGGAAATGCCAACTGTCGGAGTAACTAACAGTGGTGATGGACCACGGCAAGGAATAATGCTGGAAATGCATTGGAGAGGTGGGAGACACATGGCAGAGAGCGGCCACTCCGAGGGACCACGCATGGGGGGTACATCTCTGCCAATGCATCAGTTCTTGGAAGAAAAATACGGTGACCACAGAGCTGGTTGGAAATGCTTCAACAGAACATGATATTTTTTTCTCCTTGGAGACTGCCAATTTGTTAAATCCCACTTGTTTTACACAAGTAGATTTCAAGGACGCTGCAACAAACCTCAGGCAGGTGATGGGCCCCAGCTCTCTCCCCAGCTCTGAGGCTGGCAGACCTCAGACCTCACATACGGGCTCAATCCTGTTCCTGTGGGAAGGAGGGGACAGCACAGAAAATGCAATATACTGAAGCTGCAAAACCCACCGCTGTTGTGGAGAGCCGAGTACCGAGCCAGAGAGGCATTCCCGGTATCACACAGCCGACGTGTTCAAGATGCACTGCTGCACCCCCAGACCCACAACCACCTCTGCCCCCTGAGATGCTTTGCTGGAAGCACTCAGTTACTTCCCTGTTGCCACTCTCTGGTGGCTTTCCAGGATCTCCTGTGTGCTCTGCTGGGCTGCAAACAGGGCAGAGAGTGTGAGACGTTGGCTGTCTGATTACAGCAGGCTGCCTCTGATGTCTGGCTGGGGACCGTGGGGACTCTCAGCTCAGAAACCCACCCCTGCCTATGACATTTTCCCCAGCTAGCACATGTTCCAGATTGAGCAAACATGCTGAAGATGTCTTTTGAGCTTGCTAAAACCATGTGCCTTCCCATTCCTCCTGCCTGCTTGAGAAATCACTCATCCCACCATGTGGTTTTATGTTGAGGGAGGACAGGACACCCCAGCCGCAGGCAGACAGCATGGAGAGCAGAATTTCTGCTGAGGTAGAGCCTCTGGGAGCATCTCTAGGAGCATCTCTGCCATTCCAGGCACAACAATGCAAATGATTGCTTGAGGGTTTCCCAGCCCCAGGCTGACACATGGCAGAACCTGGGGAATCAATGAGCTTCTTACCCAGCTGAGCCAGCCAGCCTGGCTTCAGCTGGGAGGGCTGGAGCTTCTTTCCCCAAATCAAACACCCTGCAGCAGTGTAGCTCTGTGAGAAGTGATGTTTCTCACCCTATCATAGGACTGTACTTATACTTCCACTTCCTAAGTTTGTGCCTCTTAGTGCCTGGCTCTAGGTAAGCACAGAGACATGTGGCTGCTGGGCTTTATGTGCTGCCCTTGAGCTGGTCCTGTCTCCTCTGAGGTGAAGGCAGCCAGAGGGGCAGGGGAACCCAGGGGAGAACCTAGGAGGAACCCAAAGGGCTGTGCTGGGCTTGGAGAGTGCAGGTGGTACTGTATCTGGGTGAGATGAGATAACTGGAGATATCTGGAGTTTCACAAGCCCAAGTTACCTCCTCTGCTGAAGAAGAAATTAATGGCCAATTTACAGGACCCAAACAAAAGCTCTGCTGGGAAGACATAGCTTGTCTTCCCAGCAGAACTTTGTCAGGATGGAGCAAGGGGGGACTGGGCTTGGAAGGGAAGAGTGAGGCATAAATAGTCCCAGTCATTCAAACCAAATAGCTCTGAGAGAAACTGAGTCATAAGAGAGAGGTGGCATTGTCCGATGTGTGGGTAACTGTTCAAAGGAGCATATTCCTCCAAACCAGCCTTCTGCTCTGGACTTAGGTACTATCTCATCAGCATGGGGTAAGTTGGAAGAAATCTGTATGCTGGTGGATGAATGCTGTGGCCCTTGTGCCACTTACAGGCAGGCTTCAGGGACTCCTGGTGCCTGTGCTTGCTGGTGGGGATATAAGCTATATATTTAATGCATGCATCCTAAAGGGGCTTTTTTTAATAGACTTGAAAGAAGTCTGCTAATAGCTTTCTCCTGCCCTTCTCTGAGGGCTCTTGAGGCACTTTACGGAAGGGAAATGCTAGTGTTTCCTTTTCTGTGTGGTGTCAAGGGACTCACTAGCCCCTGTGCAGCTGTTCAGTGGCAGATGGGCTGAGAAGGAGCCCTGGTGCCTGGCCCCTGGGCTCTGACACCCTGAACCCGAGGGAGATGGCCACAACTGCATCCATGGCAGGTACCATGCCCTGGCCCAGGGATATTGGGCTGTCATCACCTCCCTGTGAGCCTTGGGGACTCTGCAAGTCCCTGAAACTCAGAGGAGTGACTTAAGGGGGGATGCTGAGAGGAGGTAGATAATGCTGGACAAGAAGAAAGAAATTAAAACTATAAAAAATGAGCTGACAACATTGCTTTGAGCTTCCGCAGACAGAAACCCTCTGCTCTACAGGCACCTAGGTGTCTCTCATCAGCCTGCATTAGTTTGTTCCTCCATACCTTTTAGTAGTGTGGATGAAGAGAAAAGAAATGTCATGGTAGAGAAGAAGAAAGATAGAAGAAGACTACAAAAAGCTATGAGCTGCCAGTGTGTTTTGAGTTGCTTTATTCTGAATCAATATTGAACCAAAGAGGAATTATAAATCTAGCAGATTACTGCTGAAGCAATGCCAGGGCATCTGTTTCCAGATATTCTTTTTTTTTTTTACTGGTTAGAGCAGCTGTTTTTACAAGAATCCACAGTAAAAGAGTTATTAAAACAAAGGGGGGAAAGAAATAACAATAAACTGGAGATATATAGCAGACAAGAAGTAGCAGAGACGCGAGGCTGGGAAATAAATGGAAGAGTAGAGGAAGAACCTGACAACCAACAGTTTGTAACCAGCATCAGGCACTACAAGATCTGGAAGATATTTGTTTTACAAGACAGTGATTCCCAGCTCCAGGATTGTGCTCGGTGATTTATGGCTCCTGGCAGCTGTTACAGAGGTTGAACTAAGAGCAACAGAGATAGAGAAGTGGAAACCACCCTTAGCACTTACTGTTGTTTCCTAATGGAAGGAGATTTATTAGTAGGAAGCCAGTCGGGGTGGCTGAGGGTACCTGGAGGCAGATTCCCAGCTCCGTTGCTCCCTATGCCTAGGATCAAGTTAACCTTTGACGAAATTCAGATTGTAATTAAGGCAAAGGGCACAGAATCAAGAGCATTCATGTGGTTTAAAGCCTTACTATGCTTCAGCTGAGGTGATGTAACTGGCACAAGCATACTCATACCCTGGCCAAGGATGGAAAAACATGTTAGATTAAAGCACCGTGAGGTCATGAAGCCCATTATCATGGCCCTGGCTGGCCACCACAGCAAACTGGGAAGGTGTGAACCCGCTCAGCCCGGCCAACCCCATCAGCACTGGTTGTGGGGCCAGGATGGTACTGGGTTGCCTACTCTGTTCATTGGTCTCCAGTGAGCCACGCAGCCTTTGTGTAATGTAAGAGATTTCTACAGAAACTATTCTAAGACAGATAAAATTAACAAAATTAACAAAAACCTGCTGTACCTCCCATAGTTTGATCTTTCCCTACACAGTACCCTTTCACAGACTCTAGCTCTCCAAAGGGTGGCTCACAGACCTTGGAAAGCCTTTTTACAATGACATTTTGCAGGATTTACCCTGGTGCCCTTCTAGTTAAATTGTCCCTGATGTTTGGGAGCTCCATCCTTGTGTGGGGCAGATTGGCACCTGCTTCCCTCTGCCTTCGTTCTGCTAGCTTGGTGCTTTACAAAGCCCTAGAAATACCTTGAGCAGGGAAGTGCTGTCTAACACTACAACCTGTTCTTGCTCAGTCTGTGCTGTGTTTAGGTGTTGTATCGCAGCATGCCCTGTGTTATGTGCTTGTCTTGAAATCAATCAAAAACCCCTTTTCCAAGAGTAGCTTATCTCCACAAGCAGGGGCTCATATTCCTCTCACTGCTTTACCAGCACTGATCACCATTGCTTGCAGACCTGAGAAGAGGATTTTGACTCATATCTGAAGTCGCTCAGAAGCCAGAAAAGAAAATCAGTTGTCAATAATCCATCGCACTTAACTTTGTGTACCAGGAACGACCCTTGCATTTGCAAACAGCACTTACCTGAGAAATGCAGGGGGGATGTGGGAGGCAGCACCCACTGCAGCCGACACAAAGCCACCTGCTCGAGTTGTTGAGGATTTGGCCTTGTGTTTGCTTCGGGTGTATTGATTCATTTTGCAACAATGCACCATAAATAGATTTATTCTTACAGTTATAATCAAACCAATGAGAGCTTGGGAAGTGGAGACTGAAAGAAAGCTGAATAGAAATCAAGCCCGAAAGAAAACACTTGTGGAATGAATATATCTCCTAGATGGTGGGAAAACGGAATGAACATTTCTCTCTCCGTACACCACACTGGGCATAGCCCTGCACGCACAGATCCTGCACCGTCCTCCTTTGGGGTCCAAGTCATGTCCACAGCCACAGCCCGTGCTGCCCCTTCAGGGAGCGCCCATGCTGAGTGCTCTGGTGCATCTCTGGAGGGTGCTGTAAGCCCCGTCCCTCCCTCTCTCTAGTGATGCCTTGCCTGAAAACCTGATTTTTAATGTCTTTTTAACCTCAGCCCTCTCCATTAAATGAGGAGAAGCAGAATTCTTTTCTTTCTCCTTTTTCTCTAGCTTGTGTCTTTAATTGCTGAGTCTTCCATCTATCCTAAAACATCTGAGACGCATGAAGAGCAATGGCCCTGCAGCTGCTTCTGCAGCTCCAGGATGTGACCCAAAGAGAAATTATTCATGGAAATTTGCAGTCAGCTCACAGATAGCTGCTGAGCAGGAAGGCGGCAATCTTCCCCTAATCCACAATTTGATGCAGATTATTCATATGGTGCTGCTGAAGAGTTAATATACTTGGCTGGGACAGGATAGAAATGATGTCTACTTAATATGACAGAAAATAAATAGAATCTGCTTTCGAAGGATGCATTGACCGAGATGTCGTGCCTGATGCTGTGGAGACAAGTGTCTACAAGCTTCAGCTTAATGTGGCATGGAAATGTATTGGGTTGTATTTATGCCCATATACAATACTTAACCGACTATTGTGCTGATTAAATATTTAATTGGCTGTCTGTGAGGAGAAATGCACCATTAGTCTATAGGGAATTATACTGTTCCTTGTGCCTGCTCTTAAATAACATGTGTAATTCCTTGTCACTTAAGCATAATGTTAAGTGCCCGTTAAGGAGAAGTTTTCAAGGGAAATAAAAACAAAACTTGCCTGCTGGCATTGCCTCGGGTGGACCCTAAGATACCTCAGTGGGAGCACAGCCCTCAGAGATATCTCAGGACTCAGGGGACAGAGGATGCTCAGCCTGTCCCCTGTGTGTCACCGCCAGCCAGGGCACGGAGCCAGGGAAGGGCTTTTGGGGTTCCTGCACTGCTGAGAAGTTTTTGGAGGTGCTGGTTGAGGCAGGTGGTGATTTCAACTCCCTTTCCCCTGGTCTTTTGTAGCATGGCTCATCCAGGCGCTGTAAGGGGAGCGAGAAATGCAGAAAGCCCAGCGGGATGCTCCTAAGACAGCTCCTTGCTGCAGCTGGGTGAAGGGAGTGGGCTCGGTCAGTGACCGTCATGGGAGTTTCTTTGCCTGGTTTTGTTTGGGAATCTGAATTCAATGGGGGGAAGAGGAGGAGGAAAGAGGAAGGAAGGAAGGCTTATGAAAGCAACAGTTTCTTCCCTTCCTCAGGGCTACCCTGGGGTACAGCAAAAGCAAAGTACAAGAGCAGAGCTCGCTTACCTTTCATACTGAATACCTGCAAGAGAAAAACTGCAAATGTGCTGAGTTTTATTCCTTATCATTATAATTTAATGAAAACACTGGACCTCATGATGCAAGGTCTAGTGGTATTTTATTGGAAAATCTCCCTGCTCTTAGAGCTTAGCATCGCACCGACGGTTTCCAGCAGCACGTACCCCGACGGCTGCGCAGCCTCTGCCAGTCGTGTGGGCAGAGAGTCCCCCTGCCACAGGCTGACACGGCTCTTTGATTCATCCCAGCAATGAAGCTGCCATCTCTGTTGAATAACTGATCCTTCCACAGCATAACTCTTTTTCCATTGACAATTTGGCAACCTTCGCCAACTGGCTCCCCCTCTTCAGCAAATTTTCATGTCTGTGCACGCGTGCCTGCTGCAGAAGCAGCTCCAGGGCAGCGTCCTGACTTGCAGCAAGGTGCCTGCTCTGTTTGCTGCTTCAAAAGTGCTGGCCAGCTCTTGGGATTCAATAGCAAAACCCAATATTCTGAATAATGCAGCTTCATCTGTGTCCTCAGAGCTGGCACTGGGCTGAACTATCTGCAGCTCTTTGCCGCTCTCCCACGCTCCCTGGGCTCAGGGGGGTTTTACTCTATGATGAACAGTCACGAGCTCCAAAGCTTCTGTTAACAGGGTTGACCTGAAGACACAACTATCCTGGGACAGATAACAAAGAAAGCCCAGCCAGGACTGGTGTAGTGAAGGCACGGCATTAATTTTAGCCAGGATTCATGTCCTCACTGGATGTGGGCAAAGCAAATTAACATTCCCCTGGCTGTCATGGACAGCTCGGCTTGCCTGGCATCAAGGTTGGTGGCTTCATGCCTGTGATGTGCTGTGATGTCCCCAGGCAGGGGCAGCTCCCATCAAAACCATCCTGCAGCTTTACCCTCCTGACTGCTCGACTGTCTCTTCTTGGCCTGTGCTGGGGCTGGGAACATTTCAGGGCATCTAGCCTCAAAACCTGAGCTGAAAGGAGTTTGTCTGGTCCTGGGAAATTCCCTGGGGACAGCAAGGTGGTGACACCAGTCATGCAGGACCAGGAGTTAGAGTTGCATGCAGCAAGGTCCATCTTCCTAGTGTTGGCCAGGAGAGCTTCTCCACTGCAAGGGAGTGGAGTGCCAGCAGCCAGGGCTGCCTCTGTCCTCTCCTCTTCTCCACCTTGGTGTCAGGGGACAGTGGGACATGGGGCGCACACGGGACTGGGGCAAGCTCAGCCTGTGCTGCCCCAGGGACTCTTCCCAAATCTGGGGCAGTGACAGTCCGTAGTGAAGCTGGGACTTCTTGGGTCACTTCACTCAACACCGACCAGCAAAAAACCTGGTTTTGATGCAAACAGCTCCGGGACAAGGGACATGGCTGGGAATGAGGGATGCACCTCATGGTGTCTTTGAGTGTCTGAGTCCCCGATAGCTGCACTGGGAAGTGAGGAGCAGAGGGAGGGTCCTGCCCTCCACTTCCAACGGTGTCACCAGCTGCCAGCACCCCCATTCCCACCCCTCAGCTCCCCTCCTTGGTGCACTGCAAGGTGTGACACCGAGTCAGAGCTGCCACCAGCCCCGTGGGGACCAGTGCTGCCATGGCTGGGAGCATCAGGGAGATGTCAGCATGGCTCCCTGGAGTTATCTCTCAGTTCTGAAATACCCTGACATGAGCCGGGTCCCCCCCTCTGGGCTCCAGGACCTCAGGGGAGGCGGATACAGATTGCCTTGGTCAGGTTGGCTGGGTTTTCTTTCTTTATCTCCCTAGTCAGGTTGGTTGAATTTTCTTTCTTTTTCTTCCTTTTTATTTTTTTTTTTTGCTGGCTTTCACACCTCCCCTCACTCTCTATTTTTGATCAACTGAGTCAACTCCGGGTTTGGCGCTTGAGGAGTAGAAAGGTGATCCCGCTCCATCAGCAGGGCACAGCCCACACACCTCCCCTCTCCACCGCTCCTCGGCCCACTCCAGCTCTGCACTGGCAGCTCCCAGTCATAAGCAAAACCACTATAATGCATATTTGCCTCTGTGAAGGTGGGGGGTTAAAAGGCTGAGCATCTGAAACTCCCAGTGTGGAGCTGAACCAGCCCTTGAGAGATGCAGAAGAGCATGGGGTGGGCATCCTACCGGCTCCGCAGACTCCAGCCTTAAAACTGGAACACCAGTGGGACATCAGCAGCTCTGGACAGGGGACAAGGGCTAAGGGAGGTGAGGGGCTGGGGGAAGATTTTGCAGGGAGTTCACATGTGGTCAAAAACCCCTTCCCACTCCAGTGACACTTGGTGAGCAGCTCCTGGGGGCCGATTACCTGTGTCAGCCCTTTCCAGAGCCAGAAGCACGTCTGGCTTTTGTGCCCTTGCTCCAAGCTTGGTGGTTTGAGCCATGCAGGATGTGTTCAGGTCCAGTTCTGGGCTTTTCTCATCCACTGGCAGTGGGCTTCACAGGACCCCATCATCCCTGTCAGGGGCTGAGCCCATCCCTTGCACCCTGGGGAGAGGGGGCGAGGAGCGTCATGGGGTTTTAGCTTTTCTTTAGAAAATTAATCACACTTTAATTACAGTGAAACCTGGAGACATGGCAAAGGATTAAGTGGATTATCTTCAAAGTAATTTGTTATCAAATATTTATCCTTCTGGGAAGGGAGATGCAGCGTTAGAGATTCTGCGTTATCCGTGCTGCTGGCCAAGGACGTGTAGTGTCCTTCGTGCCTCCCCCTGTCCCTATCCATCCCCCCCAGACCCCTTGGTGCAGGCTTGAAATGCAGAGTGGGGTCCCTTGTCCCCTTGGGTCCCTCGTATCCTGGGGCTGATGGCTTTGAAGCCGGTGCTGTGTCAGATCTTTGTCCCTGCAAGCCCATGGCACTGCAGGAGGGGAGGTACTGGTGCCTTACTGGTGGTCTCTGGTTTGTGAGGTGGCATAGTGGGGACAGCCAGCACTGCTCACTGACTCTGGCAGTGGGATGGATGCTCCCAGCCCCGCTCCCCACCAGCACCTGTCTGCGCCAGCACCCACAGTGATGGGGAAGGGGCCGGGGGGCTGCAGCGGGCGGCAGCAGCATCGCTGTCAGAGCAGCCAACGAGATGCGTGGTAAATCGGATTCAGCCTGAGCTCTTTATCCGTTCAGCAGACTGTGGGTTTAGTGCTTGGATGCTTCATTAACTAATAATAATGAGTCATTGTATTTACCTCGTGGGCATTGTAAATGATCCAGTGTCAGGAGACGCCACCAGGACATGGAATTGCAATGAGGCTGAAACGGGCTGAGCTTGGAGCGCAGATAAAACCCACGCAGAGGTACCTCTGTGATCCCCACCTGAGGACGTGGCTTCTGGGGAGGGGGCAGCTGTACAGGGGCTCACAGCCAGCCAGGCTTGTGGCACCAGGCTGCTCCTGCATGTGCTGGGACCTCTGTGATATTTCCCTCTTCCCCTCCACTCACATGCCTTGAACAGAAGCTATTCTCTCTGTTCTCTTCCCACTGATAAAGGGGCTTTCTCAGCTTGCGCTGCCCTGCAAGCAGCTCTAACAGTCCCTGTCTGGTGCTGCACCTCAAGGTGATGTGCCAGTTGCATTGGGACCACCCAGTGTAGCACATCTTTATATTTCCTTGTAAGGATAATTCCTCCTCTGGAGTGAAAGCAGAGTCATGTGCAGCATCCCAGAAATGTGCAGTCCAGGCAAATAGTGTGCTTGCCAGTGGGGCAAGGAGAGCAGAGACACTGACCACTGCTTGTGGACAGACATCCTCTGCCACCAGCATCACAGCCTGCACCCCTGCAGGCATCACCCATTTGCACCCCAGCTCCACATCCAGAGAGGGAGCTCTTTCCTCCAGCCCCCAAAATCCTCCTGCGCACCCCAGCAATGTGGGGAAGCATCCTTCTGGCCTCGATAAACACACAGCTCTTCCCCTGGGACAGGCACCTGCAGTATTTAGTTTGCCTCCAAAACCTGACCCCAAGAAGCTACTGATTACACCAAAGGGGAAAAAAGAAATCGAGGTGAAAGCAACAAGGGAGTCATGAAAAAAAAGAAAAAGGGGGAAACAAGCTGGTGGGCTGACTGTGCAAAGAGCAGGAGCTGAGCAGAGGTTATTTTGGCTCACACATCATCAAGGGGGAGAGCAGGTGTACCTTCTGCCAGACCCTTGGTGGCTGCCTCAGTTAACACAGGAAATTCCAACCCTTAAAATCTTACGGGCTGACAGAGCAGTGGTCCCTGTGCCAGCAGGGCCAGGAGCCCAGGTGAGCCGGGGCTGTGCAGGGTGAGGGTCCCTGCAATGCTCTGAGCTGCTCGTAGCCCAGATTTCATCCTGGCCACATGCCCTTTGCTAACAGGCATTGCATCAGTTTTGGGGGACCAGGACACACTCCAGTTTGCAGAGCCAGGGCCCTGCAAAGTGTGTGCTGGTGTGGTGCAGTCATCTCCCCTAACCCAACTCATCACCCCATCACAGAACAAACCAGCTTTATTTGACAAGATGTTGTTTTCCTTAAACCATGAGGACTGGCATTAATTAGATTTCTATCCTTTAATTCTTTATTAATTGAATTTTACATCAACTTCTCTTTTATTTTGTCTGGGATTAAAGCCAGGCTGAGCAGGCAGCACCAATCTGGGTCACTCCATGTCCCCTTTCTGGGAGCCGACTCACCTTTACCCCCACCTTTACCTCCTGCAGCATCCTTGGCTCCGGGCTTCGCTCCAGGACCCATGATCATGGCTCGGGCAGGGCACAGAGCTGAGGCACCCAACCTACTGTTTCTCCAGTGTTTATTCTTGGCAGATGATATTTAATAAGGCCACATCATTAGTGAACTAGAAACCGCTTCAGCAGCCCAACATGAGACAAATATAGCTGCTTGCTCATTTCCAAATACCAAACAAAAATATTTGCTGCCTGTTTCTGCTTGTTATGTATCATCATTAGCAATTTTGCCATTTGTATTAAGCATTTGTCTATAATAATACAAATATAATTTTAAAACCTCCTTTCTTATTGCCTTTAGCCCTTCCAAGCATGTTTTTTCCCTGGCATTTTCATCTTGCTTTTTGCATTCTTAACATTTCACATCTTCCATAACATAACAACCGCTATCCAGTCTTCCTTGGCTATATATACATTCTGCCATTGTAATTGCTGCTTTCATTTCACCACCGAACCACAAGAGCTTTAATTGTTTCCTTCTCTGACTCTGTAGCCAGGCTTTTTGGTCCCTCTGACTCTGAAAGCTCCCTCCTAATTCCCAGCCATCTATTTTTCCATCTGATTTTCTCCCCTCGCAGCCAGTCGCAGCGTACAAGCCTTCCCAGGGATGCGATGGCTGTTTACACATTCTCCTCCCTCTCGCCCCAGGCAGGTTTATTCCCCGCCATGGCAACGAGGTCTGCTGCAGGGAGGCACCCCGCTGCACCTGAGCCCCAGTTTGGAGGGGGGTCCTCTGGCCACATAGCGATGGTTGAGCTGGGCTTGCTCGCTGCCCTCCCTTGTTCTTCAGCAAACTGTGGGGATGGATCCCAACCCCCCAAGGTGTGACTCAGTTTCCCTTCCTGAGGGCGTCTGTTACACAACATCCCACCTTCGCTTGGCTGTGGGAGGTGAAGCAGCAAGAAAACTCCCACTGCGCTGCTGGAGGTGGGAAAAATAGGGAAGAGGGAGAATGTGTCAGCATGGTTTCTCCGAGCAGCAGCATGAAGACACTCTTGTGACTTTGGTTGTATTTTCTCCCACGTGCAGATGCTCTGCACTCTGCCTGTGACCCTGTGTGGGGCGGGATGCTGATGGCACAGACGGTCCATTGACTCCTGGTCCCTGTGTGGAGGGGCAGAAGCTGTTTCAGGGAGTCAAAAGTAGTCAGAGACCTAAAGGAAACACCCCATGGGGCTTCATGTCTGCTGTGGATGCTGCTCATGTTGCACCTGGGAGATGTCCAGATGGGAAAGGGGATGGTGTTGCTCTGCTGGGGCCGGGGCAGATGTGTCAGGGTGTGGGGGAGTGATGGATATGGTGATGTCCCACTGGGTCCCCATGATGGGAGCCCCGTATCTGCTCTCCTCCTGCTGGGATGCCCCAACAGATGCTGGCTGCTCCATCGTGTTTCATCATCCAGAGCCCTGCTGTGGACAGGAATCCCTTCCCCAGGAATGGCACGTTGCAATGCGAGTGCTCACCCATCCCTCGCACTGCCACAATGCATCCACAGGCCAGCCCTGCGAAACTCCCCCTGAAGCCGGCAGGGCTGCTGCTGTGCTTTAAAGCCCTTCCAGAGCTCCCCAAACCCATGTGGAGGTTGAGACAGAAATACCAGCCGGGCAGGGTGATGGGGAAATGGGGACATATGTGGGCTGACAGACCTGGCTGGGCCCTTCAGACCTGCAGCCGGTGAGATGCCAGGATTAAAGGCTCTAAACGCAGCCCCGTGGGAGGGCACATTTGCATCCTCCATGTGCTATACCATTGCATTTCCCCCAAAAGTCCTGCCACTGCTAGCAGTGGTGGCTGGCTGTCCTGCCTTCTCCTGAGCCTGCCATTAAAGCAGAGAAAAAGAATTGCAACAGGCAGAGAATCACACACACATCCGTCCCTGCCTGTGCTCCTTACCTGGGCTTGTCTCCCAACTCCACCTCCCACTGGGCTAATTAAACCACAAGTGCCCCAAAACTTGAGTTTTTTCATTTGCCACATGAACCTGAGAATGTCTGCTCGGTTCAGTGAGGTGACAGTGGCTGCGGCTTCCCCGGGGCTGGGCACGGCTGGGACCAATTTACCAATCAAGAAGAAAGTGAGTTTTGAGGCCGTGGCAGTGTGGTGAGGGAGTGGGTCCTGTGGGACCAACTCGGTGAGCTGGAAGTGTCTGCCCCTCGGCATTGCCCCGGGGCTGGTTTTGGGGCTCGCTGCTGGAGTCTTTGTCTCTGAAATGGCCATTTCCACCCATCTGCTGGGAAGGGGGTTACGTCTGCCCCCCACACCCCGATTATGAGAGAGGAAGAAAATCCAGGTAATGAATTATTCCAGGCAATGAGTTATCACTGCTTTGAACCTCCCTCTCTGACACAGTGGGTGCTTGCAGAGCTCACCAGCCCTTTGGCTCTGCCTCCCCTTGTCCCTCATCACCGGTGTCGGTGTGGGGACACAGCCCTTTCTCATTAGATGGGCTGTGGTCTGCGAGCCCTGTGCTGGGTAATTGGCAGCAGAATTAGCAGCCAGGACAATTGCAGGGATTAGCTTAAGGATAAAAGTCACGACTGAGGAAGAGGTCCCAGCAGAAGCTGATCCTTCATCCAGGACATTTCCTTGTGTATGGATTAAAAGAGAAACAAAGTGGATTAAGGTCCCTGCAGCACAGTTCCCCCCACACCTCCAGGCATTTGGCATTTGCACCCGTGCAGAGTGCTTGTGCTGGTGCTCGAGCAGCCCTTTGGCTGGAGGCAGGAGAGGGAAGACCCATGTGGGATGAAGTTTTCTGGAACAGAGGAACTGATGGGGCTGGACTCTCAGAAAGCAGCATCCACAGTCACCAGGGGGGAGATGGCCCAGCACTGCCCTGATGAAGCGAGGCAGAGCATCTTTGTCTCCTGTCTCAAACCAAACAGATTACAAGTTTCTATGTTTTAATCACATTTTCTGTGATCTCAGTACTTGCCTTCGGGTTTCTGAGCTTTCGGTCTTGTTTGCATCATGCCTTCCCTGCAAGTGTGAAATCTAGAAAGGTGCTCCCATCCTGAAGGAAACCCGTGAGCCGGGGATAACCAGTGCTGGAGGAAGGCAGCAAACTCTACAAGGCTGGTGGGAATTAGCGATTTTACAAAATATGACTTGTGAGCGAATTCACTGCTGGAAGCTGGCTGGAGCTCTCCCCGAGGCAGCTGCCTGCACAGCCTGCCTGCTGCCCAGCACGGGCAAGCACACACACACACATACAAGCACGCTTGGGTGAAGCAGGACTTGGATTCAGAGTCCCATTTGGGCACTGCAGGAGCTGACTACTGAAATGTTCCACAGTCAGCCCAGTGAGGAGCCTCTCCCCAGACAACCCCCAGCAGTCCCTGCCTGCATGCTGTGGGTATTTCTCCCCATCATTAAGCTCCTGCCCCATACAGGGTGTTGCAGGTTTGAGTTGATGATCCCTTGGCAATCAGGAGGAGTCCTGGAAGCACACAGCCATCTGTCTGCCCTGCAAGACCATGTTAGCCTTGCTTATTCACAGTCAAGTGAGTGGTTCAAAAGGAAAATGTCAAGCTGCAATGATGCAATGGCTTGGACTTGAATTTGTGTCACTGCACCCCTTTCCAGTGTGCAGGACTTCCTAAATTGGGGAAAAGCTACAGCAAGATGGGGTCTCCCAGAGCAAGGGGGACCCCACTTTTCCCCCAGGGTGAAGGTGGGAGAGCTGGTCCCTGGGCACACAGATACTGTTGTGCTGCTGGGAATAGGGTGCACATCTCCATGGGGAACAGACCATCCTTCCTCGGGTGGCAAAATATTGTCCAGGCTTCAAAGCAGGCAGTCCCCATGGCAGTCATGGGGCGGGCGGATGCGCAGGGTTCAGGAGCTTGGAGGCAGGTAGGCAGAAAGGAGCAGAAGCAAGAAAAGAGGCCCTAGAATGAAGCAGAAACACAAAGGAAAATTTTTCTTCCATCATTTAGCTGGCAGAAGGTGACACTGGGCCTGTCATCCCCTTTCATTACATCTCCAAGGCTTTTCATGCAAATTCAGGCAAACAATTTCTCGGTTCCCTTTTAGTGCTCCGGGAGGGCCGATTTCATTTCAGGAGCAGTGGGGAACAATAATCATCTTGAAGTGTCTTCCATCCTGAGAGACGCAGATAAGAGCCACGTAGTGGACTAACAGCACTAATTTGACGTTTTCAGTTGATAGCTTTGCAGATGACAAAAATCAGGCACCATAAAAGGCTGGTAAACTCCATAGCAGCAGGGTTACCCCCTCCTGTGCATCCCTCCCTCTCTCCTCCTCTACCCTGAGAGCAAGATGAAACCCTGTCCCCGAGTGCACTGCTGCTCATTGCCATGGGGAGACGGTTTTGGCGTGGATGGGGCAGAGGGGGAAGGAGCTGGTGGCTGAGCCATGGGGGAAGGAGCAGGGCACAGCTGTGGGATGCAGGGAAATGCAGGTCAGCCTGGTAGATGCAGTCCTGCCCATTGGTGCTGCTTCTCTTCTTGAGAGAAAATATCCCGACCATCTTCTAATATCTTTCTGGAGAAGTCCCTGATCATGTATTCAAGGGGAAAGTGATCAATTTAGCACTTTGAGATACCAGTTGCAGATTCCCGATCCGGTCAATGGAGCCAAGCAAGAAAAACCTCACTTCAACAAACCTCTCTGAGGTATTTTCCAAGTCCCTTCTGCTGCCTGAGCCCATGCAAAATTTTCAAGCAGATGTCCTTGTCCCCACTCGCTGTGCCCAGTCATGTGTGCTGCCAGCCCCCTTGGCTCACACGGGGATGTGCAGGTTTGCCTTGCAGCTCAGTAAATCCAGTTCCCTCCATGGTGTCCCATCTGGGTACCTAAGCCTTTGGTAGGTACTGCTATCATTTGGGAAAAAGAGTGGCAAAGTGAATAAAAAGTGGCTGTAAACTGATGCCCCGCAGGGAGTCAGGCAGAGTCAGGCCCCTGGACTGGACCGGCTGAAAATGGAGCCATGGAAACCTCAGCAGTTTATCTAGTCCGGAGCCCTGTGTCCAGGCAGGACCAGCTCCACCCACATCTCTCCGGGGAGATGTGCATCTGGTCTGTTCTTCACCGTGACAGCGTGTCTGCCTTCTCCCTGACCAACCTGCCCCATGCTTCATTGTTGTCGTTAAAGGGTTTGCCTGATGTCTAAACTCAAATATTCTTGCTGCTGTTTCAGTCCATCCCACCTTGTCCTAACCAGCAGGGGATGAAGAACCAACACCTCCCTTCCTTGCCATCACTTTTCCCATTATCACTTTGTTACAACCTGCTCTTTTTGAGCTTAAAGCCCAGCTTTTCCAGCCCATCTTTGTGCTCTGTACCCCGAGATGGCCCTTCTGTCCCTTCTCTGCACCCTCCTGCATCTGGTGAGGATGGTCTTTGCCTCCACGAGTGCCCATGACGGGTATTAATCCTACTCCCAGGCAGACACTGACAGCCTGGAAAGCCACGCATCAAGGCTCAGTGGAGGATTCACTTCCCTCAGGTCCCTTTTTTCCTATTTTCCTCCTAAGATAAAAGACAAGATTGAGTGACTGAGGTGGGTATGAATCCACCCGGGGCCATCTTCTGAGTTTTAATTTCTGCCAGGCATGAAGTCTTGGGGAAAAAAAATGGGGAGAAAGGCACTGATTTCTCCCTGGTGCAAGCAGGAGTTCAGCTTGGCTGGCACAGCGGAGTTTATTCACATGAGGTTTATTTGCTGAGCCACAGGCACTGGGGATGGCAGCTAATTAAACTGGTGACACTGGGGCAGGCTAGACAGGACACACTGCAGAGAGCGCAGGTTTTGCTGATGCAAAGTTGCTGCTGCCAGCTGGAAAATGAAATTCCATTCCATACCCAAGAATGTGATTCTGAAGCCAATTTTTGACCTGAATTGGGGAAAAATGTAATATTGGATTTTTTTTTTTTTCATGGGAGGAGATGTTCAGGGCGGGTGGAAAAAGCTTTAGGAGAGCTCAGTGGGATTTCTCAGCTCGACGAGTGACTGCTCAACCGGTGCCCATTAATTTTGTTTTCTCTCTGAAGGCAGAAATGGGACTAGGCAAATGTCTCCAGTTCTCCCACCCCTTCTCCCAGAGGAAACTCATAATTTTTCATCAATCTTGAAATTTTCCCAAAGGAAAAATTTTCATTTTTATGAGAGTGGCATTTTCAGCCAACAAACTGGTCTCCTGGGAAATTCCTACCTGGTTTTAAATTCGCCTCACTCTCCTGGGCTTCAATTGCTTTCTGCCTCTTTTTTTTTTTATTAATATTTTGACCACAGGCTGCTGAGGACAGGCGTTGTTCTTCCTGGAGCTGCTATCAGTCTTATGTGGGATGAAGGATAGAGATGCCCAGGTCAGCCTGAGTCCTCCAGCAGTTTGGGAAAGATGAATGCTGAGCTGTGCCTCTGCCAAAGATTTCTATTACTAGTGTCTGCAGCTCTGCTTTTATCCCACGTCCTTGCCCCTTTTTCTTTTGATTGCTCCTTTTTTTTTTTTTTTTTGGATTTCTGATAGCAAGCACCCCTTGAGCGTCTCATGTCTCTGCTAACTCCTCCTGTTGAGTACACTCTCTCTGCTAAAGCTGGAAATGTCATTTTCCTGATATCATTTCTCCCTGCTTAACAGATTGGGTTTGGGTTGTGTTGCACCAGCCCAGCCTGGCTCTGGTCCTGCAGCAGCTGTGTCCTGCAGACACAGCTGTGCTCCATCAGTATCCCTCGCTGCTGCCTCACCTCACCCAGCGCTGGCAAAGCCCGGCCCTCTCCTTCTCTGACATTTTTTGTGGCTCTGCCAAAGAAACCGGCCCTATTTGCTTTGTCCCTTGCAGGGAAACCATACAAGATTTCTCATCGTGTTCCCAAATATAATGGGATAATGTCTTGCTGGCCTGGCTGGTTGCGATTCTGGGGAGGGAAGCTTTGCTAATGCCTTGTTGATGTAGGTTATGTGTTGCTGGTGAATCTCAGATGCATATAATTATTTTTATTTTCCACAGGCAGCTTTCATAGAAGGGATCACTAGAGATCACACCTCTCAGCTCTGGGGCAGGACCAGCTCTACCAATGTCATTTCCAATTGATATTTGTCTCCTCTGCTCATATCCTGCCTCCATCTACCCTGCCCTTGGAGCTGGGACGCACATCCCAGCATTACCCCTCAACCTCCCCTGCTCCAGGCTGAGCCTTTTGTTTTTCCCTTGCCCAGGGGCTGTGGGCAAGTGTCTCCAGCCCACTAAGTCTGTGTGTGTCCCTGCAGTGGTTTCTAACAGCCCTTGGCCACCAGGAAGCCCCGGAGGTCAGCACATGGGCAATGGCTTGCCCTGCTGCCAGCCCAGACAGCTTCTCAGGATGGATGGCTACCAGAGTCTGTGGTGACCATCCCCAGGGACCTGGGTCTGTAACGTTCCTGAAGGTCCAGCTCTCTGGTGATGCAAAGATCAAGGGCCTGAACACACAACTTTGGCCGTGCCTCCAGGGCTGGCTTTGGACCAAAGTGCTGCTCAGCTGGTCACTTCATCCTGGCTTGTGTTTACTTCGGTTTGCCCCAGCTTGACCCCGGCCTCGTGCAGAGCTGAGCGATTCACAGCCCAGCCAGGCTTTAGGAGCACATAAAGCATGAACAAACTCATCTTTTTTTTTTTCCACTTTTCTTTAAAAACAGGAAACAATTAGGGTGCTTTTCTTCAGGGCTGGGGGCTCAGTTTTGCTTCTGCACAGAACCTCAAGGGATTAGCAGTGAGTCCACAGAAGTGGACAGAGCGTTAAACATGGGAGACAACGCTGCTGAAATATTTACGCTGCCCAGTGAGCAATTTCTCATCTTGCTGGAGGGCAGATTCAGCCCTGCCATGCCCCTGCTGCTGCGGGGAGGAGGGGAGGAGAGCTCCTGCTATGGGAAAGGCTTTCTATGTCAAGACAGTTGGATCTCTAGAAATTCCTCCTTTCTTTATTTTTTCTTGAGTGGCAAGGAGGGGGATGTTGGTGCGAGAAGTGGCCCCGGAAAGAGCAGAGCTCGGGGAAGCCCACGAGGAGGTTGGGCAAACCAGCTCCATCCCATACGGGGTCGGCCCTGCCCGCATGCTGCCTGCCAGGTGGCTGTGCCACTTGTGTAAAACCCCCTAGTGATTCCTTCTTGGTCTTTTCCAGGGAAGCACTTGCAAGATAATGATCTTATAATTGCTAAGCTAAACCACAGATTTAGGAAATGCACCCTTGTAAAGGACATGTCCAGTCCCTGCACTTGTCTTAGCACTGTCGTGGACCACATTGCAACTGGGATTTTTCTCCCAAGGGGAAAAAAATGCGGTATTTGACCAAACCTGTGGTGCAATATTTGCAAAGTGTATGCAAAACCATGGAAATGTCCTTGTCTCTGCAAATTGTCAGAATGAGGGTGTGAAAAGGGAGCTGTTGGCTCTTGTCCTTCCTTGAAAGATGCTGAAGGAGCAAGTGTGCAGTACCGGCATCCTTTTGCCCTTCGGTGCCCTCTCTGAAGATCCAGCCAAAGGAAATCACAAGACTCAAGTGTTAACTCCGCAAAATCAAGCGGGAGAAGATTTTTGCTGGATCTTTATCCTCACACTCTTGCTGGGTGGGTGGGTGGGCTGGCAGGGTTTTTAATGAGTGAATCTCATTAGCCCACTTAAGGTAAAACACGGTCGATGTTGTGTTTTGAGTGCCCTGCTTCTGAGACGGGGCTGGATCAGGAATCAGCCTGCAAATGCTGCTGTCTGCCCGGCGGGGTGTTTTCCCAAAATCTCACCACAATCTCAGCTGAAGGATGCTCTTTGCTCTCCCTTCATCACAAAACCGCAGGAAGGTTCATCCCTGCTGGCCTCTGGGGATTCCTCAGCTTTCACAGCTGCTGTCCCCAAAATCCCAGCCCCAAATTCATGGCTGGGCAGAGCCTTTGCTTCCTCGGCCATGGCTCAGCTCCTCCCGGAGCATCTTGGGCACAAGCTGGAGGTAGCTCACACCTTTTCCACCTGGGTCCTGAGTTTGGCATCATTAAGAAACAACACCCCGGTTCTTTTTATTCTTTTGCCAGTTTATAGTTCCTGTCTTTGCCGCAGCTTTCAGCTGCTTTCTCAGTCCCTGGCTGGTCATTCAAGACTGCTGCATTAGTCCTCAGCCTTCCAACCGAGGATGCTTTTTGCCATTGTCCCCTGTAACAGGGCTTTGCTCAAGCTGGTGTTAATGGATGACAGCAGAAATATCTCAGAAGACTTTTAAAACCCTGCTGTTCTTGAAACTTTTATTTGGCTACAACAGCTCCTGTGTGATCACTGCTTGGGTTGCTCGAACAACTGCTGGAGACTAATGTGGGCTGCGTCTCTTGGGGACCACCAAAGCCAGACAGAAAGGCCAGCAAAGGTAGTGACAAAAGTGATGATCTTGCTAAGAAAAGCTGTAACAGAAAACCCAGAGCTGCCCATAAATCCCATCGTCTCGTTATGCTACTGAGCAAAAACCAAAACCAAGATAAAAAAATTGCAAAAATTTGCTGTAAAGCCTGTACATTATAAAACTCAAGACATAAAAATAATAACAAAGCTGCAGGAAAATCTCAGGCACACGCTCTGACCGAGCCAAAATGGACCATCCAAGGCATGTTGCAGGCAGGAGACGGCAGCCAGCGACGTCTCACCACAAGGCTGCAGGGTCCAACCTGCAAAACTTGTTCTGTATTTTCAGCTAATTAAAATTCCTTGAACTAAGGAATAATCGTGTGCATTATGAAACGTTTCCCCCCTGCTAACATTTTAATTGCCAGCCTCTCCCTGCTCTGGGTGGGGAAAGGGGAATAGGAAGTTGAGAAGTCAAAGCAAATCATCCGAAGGAACAGATGGAGTGAGGAGGGGACCGGGCAGGGATTAGCACTCTGCACATGCCTCCACGCACGCACACACACACACACCCGGGCACAGCAGGGCTTCTCTCTCAGCACGGCGAGAAGAAACCAGTTCAAACAACAGGTCTTGCATTAATATCTCATTCTCCATAAATAAATCAATAAAAGGAGAGCTGTTTGGCTGCTCCTCCTCTGGGTTGCTTAGGAGCCCTGTGACGCTTTAGGTCCTGCTTCATCCCTGAGCTTAGCGGGAAGGGGACACCGGCGTCCCCGCTCTTGCATGGGCTGGCAGAGGCTGAAGGCATGATGCAACCCTCTCTGAGCCCTCCCAGAGCTCTGTGGGTGCCCCATGCTCTTTTGAGGGAGCAGGATCACAGCCGCAGGGAGCAGCCTGGCTTGGGAGGGGGTCACCCCCAGAGGAGGAACCTCTGCCCAGAGGTTTGAGGCTGTTGCCATTTATTTATAGCATCAGTGCTTTACAGTAATGGAGCCCAAAGCGAGAGCCTGTTTCTAAGATTCTTGGGGAAAAAAAAGACTTGGAAAAAATATTGAGGGGCTGGAGGGAAGAGCCGCTGTGTATTTCCATAGAGGTTATAGAGGGAACTGGAACGGTCCTGCGGGAATAGGGCAGCATCATCCTGGACACTGGGATCCTGCATCCAGGGTTGCCCCATCCCAACATGCAGGCTGCAAAACCAAAGAGGGTTTTGGCGAACGATTAAGGGGCTAATTAAGAGCCTCTAAAGACGAAAACGTCATTTGACAAACTGCAGCATGGGGCTGAGAGCAATTCCCGCTGCACGGCTGCAAAACAGCTGGGCTTTACGTGGTTCTGCCTCTGGTTGGTTTGCAAATTTAATAGGACACTGAAGAGAGCGTGGACGGGAAACCCAAAACTTGCTTTGTCTTCTCTCCATATGTGCTCGCAGGCTCCCTGTCATTTTTGCAGCATGTTTGCACTTTTTTTCCAACAGCTTATGTCTTATTGAGGAAATATGATCTAAAACACCAAAGCTCTGATGGACTGGGGCTCTGTGCAGAGAAATGCCATGTAATGCCTCCCAGGGCAGATGCTGGCAGATAATACACCAGAACAAGAAGTTCAGGCGGTTTGAATAAATTGTGTGTGCTGGGTTTTAATGCACATTCAGAGCTGCTCTGTTTTCTGACAAAGGCAAGAAAGTAGCATTTCTGAGTCTGCAGCTCACAACAACAAAAGTTACCTACAGTAAAAATTTTTAATATATCCTACAGGAAGCTGGTGCATGCGGCCATGCCAACAGCATGATGTCCTGTGCTGGGGGATTTCTGCTTTCTTGGAGGATTCACTCAGGTGTCCAGAGCTGAGGAGGTGCTCGAGGCAAGAGCAGTTCTGCTCAGTGATGGACCAGCTGCTGAGTCGGGTGTGAGCTCTGTCAGGAGGAGCAGCGTTACAGGGGTGTGCCTGTCCCACTGCAAGGAGACCCAGCCCTTGTCCTGTCCCTCATGTCTCAGTTTACAGCAGGTCATCTGAAGGCATATCAGCTCTTGCAACATAAAGAAACCCATCACCTTGCTCAAACTAATGGGTCTGTGGAGTGAACTCTGCAATTTCCAGTACTTTCCGGGGACCTCACTGCAAGCCCCTTGTCTCACTGGGTGTCCCTGTTCTGGCTGTCCATGTTTGGTGTCCCTTCACTCCCTCGTGCACTCAAACGTTATGTGACATCCTTCCTCAAATCCAGGTTTATCTTGCAATTAGCAGAGGATGGCAGGGAGGTGGTGTCTTAACATGCTGGGAGGATCAATAACACGATATTTCAAGGTGAGGGTTTTGGGAAGAGATCCCTCCTGTGTGCAGAAAGCCCTTCAGGGTAGGAGAGGGATAAGAGGGAAACCCAAAGCCAAATGAGAGCTACATCAATGGTGGGAAATGCTGCTGCTCACCGCCTGCTTGAGCAATTTGATCTTGCCCTTGTCCTGAGACCAACTTCAAGTCCTCTCCTGCCTGTCCTGGGGAAGGCCCCCAGCAGTCCTTCCCTCTCCCTGGCATGAGGACCCTGTTAGCAAGTAAGAGACATCCCAGTGTGTTCTCCTTGGAGTGAGGAGCCATTGTGGTGTCATGGGACACAAGCGACAGCACTGGGGCTCTTAGTGCACACTTCAGATCCTCTGGGCATGAAGCTGTGAGCGTGCAGCATCACCAGCACAACCAGGACCGAGTCCTTCTGTCTTGCCTCTGCTGCTTGTCGTTAGTGCTCTGCGGTAGCTCCACATCATCCTCGGGGATACTCTAATTGCTGCTGCTGGTCACAGAAAGTGTCAGCTGGGAAGAGATCAATGCTCCCTCCCTCCCAGCATCTCCCAAGCAGCTGATGCCGCAGCGGCTCTGTCCTTTAATGCACCTCATCACACGAAGTGCTGCCGAGGGGCACGGTCCCTGCTGCTGCCCACCTCCCACCCTGCAACGTGAGGAGCAAACCCCCTCTGATGTTGCTCCTACCTCCCATATCCACAGAGGCTGCCCTGACGGTGCGTTCACTGGCTGTGGGCACCCACTTTCTTGCAGCACACATGTGACTCTTGTACCTGAGTCCCAAATGTGAGCTGAGCCATTGAGCATCTGATTTTTAATAAACCAAAGTGCTGTTTGTTTTTGGGAGACCCTCCAGCACCGAGCCTCCCCCTCTCCCCTTGCTGCCTGCATGTTTCATTAGGCAGCGGGTGTGAAGGCTGCTTAAAGCACCGAGGAGACCCTGCAGGGCCCTGGAGCAGGTGAGCAGGGCTGGAGGCAGCTGCCTGGGGTCTGCAGGGTGCTTCCCACATGAAGCCCCTGCTTCACCCCTGGGATAAATGAGCAGTGGGTTTTATCTGGATGGTAACCAGACTGGCACTTGTTCATCAGCTCATTACAACCCTGCCCTGCAGCCACTGCTCCCAGCAAAACTCCTGCTTCTGCCTCTGCCTGGCTGGAGCCTTCTCCTGCCTTGGGGACTGCAGGAAAATTTGCAGATTAAATAACTCAAACATGTCCTTAGGAGGAGGTTATTGGTCCTCTCCTCTCCTCTCCTCTCCTCTCCTCTCCTCTCCTCTCCTCTCCTCTCCTCTCCTCTCCTCTCCTCTCCTCTCCTCTCCTCTCCTCTCCTCTCCTCTCCTCTCCTCTCCTCTCCTCTCCTCTCCTCTCCTCTCCTCTCCTCTCCTCTCCTCTCCTCTCCTCTCCTCTCCTCTCCTCTCCTCTCCTCTCCTCTCCTCTCCTCTCCTCTCCTCTCCTCTCCTCTCCTCTCCTCTCCTCTCCTCTCCTCTCCTCTCCTCTCCTCTCCTCTCCTCTCCTCTCCCCACCACAAGGGGAGGGTGGCTCCTAAGGGCACACCATTTACCACAGCCAAATATTGATGGGCTCATATCTCATGGCTGGTGGAGCAAAGCACAGTCCTAGCGTGTTACAAGATGATCAATAATAAGTAGAAATTAATGCAGTGGAAATTATGGATTCAGAGTCAATTCGGAGTGTGGCTGCAGGCTGTGTTACTTGGCCTCATGGGGACATCAGAGCAGCTTATGGGTCACAGGGGGCTCCCAGGGCATTTCCCTGCATCTCCCTGGGCTCCGAGATGTGCCCATCATCTTGGCTGAGCTTTCCCAGGAGCCTGGGGACATCTGCCCAGGAGGATAAAGGTGAAATGGATCCCCATCTCGAGGCACCTCGCAGCAGGCTCCCAGGTGGAAAAGCAAAGCCCCTTATGGATTGGAGATAAAATTCAGACTCTTGTAATGCTTTTTTAGGCATGACTGGCTGCAGCCCAGCATGGGCAGAGCAGCCTTGCTCTGGCAGAAGGACCTTTGCTGACCTTTCCCTGGATCATGGCACAGCCTCAGCTGCGGTGGCTGCGCTCCTCCGCCTTGCTGCAGTCCTCGGGCATGGTTGGACAAGTCCTGGCTCTGTGCTACGTTAAGCAGGGAGAATAGCAGCAGCATTTCCTCTCCTCAAGCCATGAGCACTAAATGTTGCCCTAATAATCAAATGGCTTTTCATCCCTGTAAACCATGTCCTGCTAATGCTTCCCGCAGACACAGCCCAGAACCCATCCTCTCCCACCTCACTCATTTTCTGCTTAGTCTGCCCCTTTATTGCTTAATAAATGGCATTTGATTCAATTCTGTCATCTGCCTGCAAACCTGCCATGGCTGCGGTCCTCCCCCGAGGCAGACACCATCCCCGGCTTGCCGGAGCTCCTGCCCCCCAAATCCTGCAGAAGCAGCGCTGCCGAGGGGGGACGGGACTGAGTGAAGGGGCTGGACCCCAGCAGACAGCTCCCAGGTCCCTCCATCAAGGAGTTGGGAAAGCCCTTTGATAGTCAGGTCCTTGTGCCAGAGGAGAAGTTTTGGAGTGAGCCATGAGAAGGAGATGACCTTTCTCAGCACAGTATTACTTTGTCTCTATGGCCAAGTTCAGAGCGCAAAATGAAGCCACATTTTGGCCGTTCAGCCAAAAGCAGCAAGTGGTGGGCACCAAGGGGGACAGAGGCCGTGGGCACTGTGTGACAATTCAGGAGAACTCAGCTCCAGATCAGGCTGGGGGCTCTCTGGGGTGATTAGTGGCTTCAGAGCTCCAGGAAGGGTTGAGGATGGCATCGCAGGGGCTATGGTGTGGTGCCTGGCTCCGAGCTGCCGACTGCCAGGGGCATCCTCCTGGGAGGCACGGGGAGAGGTGAGGGTGCAGCACTCACAACACAAACATCTGCACCTTTCTGTGGCAGGGGTTTGCCAGCATTGCTGTCAGCTAAAGAGCAGTTTTGGTCTCTCTCCCATCAAAGAGAGATCCCTCCAGCAACGCTTGCAGCAAGCGGAGCCAGAGGGACACGTATTTTCAGCAGCTGCTGAGATGAGGAGTCTGCAGGATGCTCCCATCGTCTGCCGTGGTGAACCCGCCGGCTCCAAATGTCACCTGTGAGCTGGAGAGAGCAGCGGCTCCTTTGGCAGGCTGAGCCCATCCTCCCACCCTTAATTGTAGTGTTATAAACACGAAATCTCAGCAGGGCTGCCAAGGAAAAAGCTCCAAATCACAACTACCTGCCATTATAGTAAGATGGCCAAGCAAACAGCTTCTTGCATCAGTGCTGCCTTTTAAATATTCTCAGCTGGGGGCTGATGCAGCTTCTTTGGGTTTGTCTTTCAAGAGAGAAAACTAAACCATTTTTATCTTAAATAGCAAAATCTTGGTCACTGCCTAGCTTTACCACTTGCTTGTCAACTCAAACACCTTTGGCATGATGAATGCTTCAGCCAGGGAGTGAGAAAAGTGCTTATTTTCTGTGGGAAGGGTGGGCGGGTGCCTGGTTCCCATCCCAGCTCCCCACGTAGCCCTTCCCAGCGTGTGCTGGTGTGCACATCGCTCTCATCAGCTCGGCAGCGGCACAGTGGCGAGGTTCCCCGAACACTTTAGTGCATAATAGGACTGGTTCAATAATCCCATTACAGTCTGTCTTCAGGATGCCAGGACTAATTGGCAGACGCTGGGACCTTCATCCCCAGCTGGAATTTTATTGCTCATCACAATTAACTGTGATGCTAAAGTCTCTCGGCTGCACATGTGCCATTAGCTCAGTCTGGAGCTGTGTCCTCGCTGGGCACTTTCAGGGCCCCACTGCCCCCTGTCCCCAGCCTCTGGCAGGGAAAGTACATGGTTATTGCTGCAGCTTATTTGCCTTTACTTCATGCCGTTTGCAGCTTAATAGGATTTATTTTGCGCATGTCCAGTTGGAGCTGCTTGCTGCATGAAACGCTGGCTGGAAGCCACCGTGCTGGTGGCACTGGGGAAGCTGAGGACAGCCCCAGCCTGGCACTTGGCCATGGTGGTGGGATGGGGACGAGTGGCCTGAGCTGGCACTGCAGGTCTGAGGGGCCAGAGGAGGGGCTGTCATTAAGCTGAGCCTTTGCTGGTCTGGTCACATCTCTCTATCGCAACTCTTGGCTTCACCAAACTGCCCCTTCCCAACAGAGCTCTTGACACGTGCTTCACTTTGAATGCGGGCAGAGGCTCAGCTCACTCCAGTGCAATGGGTACATTTGTTTAAGTGTGAGCTTTGTTGGGGTTTTTTTTCTGATCTAAAGCTGTTAAACAGCAATTGCGGCTCATCCTGGTGGCTTGTTTTCAGCTGCTCTGGGATGTGCCATTTCCAGGGCCCCAGAGAGAGCAGAGGGCTGAGGACAGACTCTGATAATGCAGCTGGTGACAGTTTTATTTCCATTTAAGCAATTGAGACTTCAGAGACTCTGTTCCCACTGTGGCACTTTGTAGTGATGAGGAATAAACTCTTTACCTCTGCATTCATGTTTCCCATCCTCATATGTGACTTAGATCCCAGCACTGCAGACAGAGGCTTTGAAAGCATACAAACCTCCTCCCACAGCGCACCCTTCAGCCAGAGACTTATTACCAGAAGATACTGCAAATGCCAAAATTTTGCAAGGCTCCAGAAAGTGATTAGACAAATTCTAGGAAGAAAAAAATCCATCAAGAGCTATTAAGCACTGAGACAAGCTCTGGGACCCAGATGGGTGGATGCCAGGGAGGTGTCCCTCAAGTCTGCCTGATCCCTCCTGCTCTCTCCATCACACCTGCTCTTGGCCAGGACCAGTGCTGGGATTCTGAGCTGAAGGGGCCCTTGGTCTGTCCCAGACATGCTGATCTTGGGCCTCCTCCCCTCCCCTCCCCTCCCCTCCCCTCCCCTCCCCTCCCCTCCCCTCCCCTCCCCTCCCCTCCCCTCCCCTCCCCTCCCCTCCTCTCCCCTCCCCTCCCCTCCCCTCCCCTCCCCTCCCCTCCTCTCCTCTCCTCTCCTCTCCTCTCCTCTCCTCTCCTCTCCTCTCCTCTCCTCTCCTCTCCTCTCCTCTCCTCTCCTCTCCTCTCCTCTCCTCTCCTCTCCTCTCCTCTCCTCTCCTCTCCTCTCCTCTCCTCTCCTCTCCTCTTTCACAGGGGGTTATTGTAGGGTCTCCATGCTGTGCAGGGCTCTCTTTGCTATTAGCCTCTGGAGTTTTTAGAATGAAGAGCTGATATCTATCAGCATTGGAGCAGGATGGCAGGAGTATCTGGAGTGCTGCAAAGAAGCCTTTGGGATGAGGATCCATGATGTAGCCAAACATGGGAAAGCAAAGGGTGGCTCTTCAGAAAACAACTTGTTGAAAAGAGGAGCAAAGGGAGGCTGGAAGACGTTTGTTTTGGTTTTCACAGCTGAGACTGGCGTGTGGGATTGACAAAGCCTGAAAGCCCACAGGATGCAGCCAGGGAGAGCTGTGCCATCGGGCTGCACCAGCTGCACCAGTGGCTGGCTGGGGCTGGGCTTCAGCTGCCGCCAGAGAAATCTCACCACAGGAACGACGGCTTTTGTGTTAAAGGTGGGCTATAGAAGCAGGTATCCACCAAGCAGCAACCTAAAGTACATTTCAGTCCTCTCTTCACTGCTTTTTAGGTTGGATAAAATCCTGGTTTAGTCCTTTTCTCCCAGCTCTAGCTGTTAGTCAAAATAAAACCCTCCCCTGAATTAATTCTTTCTGGCTCCAGGTCATGTTCTCCTGGTTTCAAGCCCATCACCCTGCCCCGCTGGCACCTTGCAACCCAGCGAGATGCTGTGCCCAAACCCACGCCTGGGAGCACGCCATGGCCTGGTAGAGGCAGCGTGCCTGACCCCCTTTGGTAGCCAGCTCCTACAGCTCCCCTCTGTCTGCATCCACCCCCGGGCTGCCCACCAGCACACACGCCTGTATTACTTTTATCCAAATTAACTGTGCCAGCCTCGCTCTCCCACTCCTGTGTCCGTCATCTTTTGGAGGATGAGATCCCGGCTGTGCAGATGCCCGTCTGGATCATCGCCTCCTCCCTGTCCAGCTGGGTGATGCTGCTGGCTTTGAGCTGCCTGCCCCTGCCTGCATCCGGGGAGGGGACCTGGGAATGGGGAGAGGCGAGTCCTCTGCTCCTGCCTCCTTGGTTGGTTTTGAGCTTTGATTCCAGCACAGAGCTGTGCGTTGGGGCAGTATTTCATGCTTGCCGATGTCGGCTGATAAACCTTTGATTTTCACTTCTGGGAATAATAGCACAGTAATGAATTATATTCACAAGAATAACTGTAATAGTCATAAAACTGCAAATAGAAGAAAACTGTAAATCAGTCACCCCCTTGTAATGTGCTTACTTCATCTGAATCACCCTCCCTGGGCAGATTATCAATTTTATTTGGCTTTTCCATCCTAAACTTTTATTAAGTGGGGTGCCTCATGCGTAAAGATACTGAGCACAAGCCATATGTTCCAGGGATTTATCTGTTTATTTTGCCTTCTTTCCCTCCCTCTCCCCTCCTGCTCACAGCTCTCGGGACCTGCAGGCAGCTGACTTCGGACCATAAAAACACATGTCCCCGGTGTCACTTTACCTTTATTATGCAAAAAAATTAAGCTGCCAGGCTTCCTCTGTGCTGTGCAGAATTAGCCAGACCCTGCACCACATTTAGACTTCCATAGAATGAAAACAGAAAGCATTAGCATAGCTCCAGGGTAATCAAGGGGCCACATCCTGGACCCCAGCATGTCCTGGGCTGCAGCACAAAGATGTTGCTGCTCCCAGTCGATGGCACAATGCTCAGCCCAAGCCCCGTGGGTAAACTGGGGCATCCCCCGGGTATGGGGAGGGGTGCAAGGGCAACTGGGGCAGCATCGAGGGAAGGACGGTGACAATTTACTGCTGCACTGCTGAGACTGAGCACAGAGAAGGTGGTTTTGAAGGCAGAGCCACAGCACCAATTGCTACTGGGTGTCTCTGCCATGCTGCTTGCCATGCTTTCTCCTGGCCATGGAGGGAGGCAGCAGCAAAGATATTCTGGGCGCAAGCATCTTCTGTTGCTGGGTACAGCATGGTAACTTATAGCAAAGTCCCCGTCTTTTCTCTTTTTATTGGAGAATCATATAAAAAAAAGCCCTTTCTGCTTCTCTCACAGCTGCCTGCCCGTGCCCTTTTCCATGTTTCCTATCAGAAATCCCCTGGCTGCAGTTGTGTTCAAGGGGTGCAAGGCTGGCATGAGAACAACGCTGAATCAACACTGATGCGAAAGGCGTCAGAGCAGCCAAATGAGCTGGGGAAAGGTGCAAATTACAGTCAGCAAAATGCAGCTGTTTGGTTCGGTGACCTTTTCGAAGGTGAGGAGCAAGCTGGAGTGGAGTTTGCTTCAGCTGGACGTGAACTTGCCAGGGCCTGCATGGTATTTCATGGCTTTTGGAAACACTGGCTGCAATTTTCCATCATAACGCAGCAGGGAAAAAGGGAAAAACCACAGACTGTGTGATTTACGAGATGCTGCTCTTGGATATTTCCATCTGTGATCTGAAATTATCAAGTAATGTAGAAATCCCGAATTGTTGCTCCAACTACTCCCATTGAGTGTGCTTTCGCCATGATTTTTCATGCAACTCCAGCTTCTCCTTCCCTGTGCCCAGCAGCCTCCAGCGCTGAATCTGGCTGTGGCTGCCTCCTGCCCAGCAGCACGTTGGTTTTGTGCCTCATGATGGTCAGTGAATTTGCAAGAGGCAATGTAAGAAAGTGTTCAGGTGATTTTTGTGCCCATACAGCTCGTCTTTGAGTCCGAAATTCCGATTTCTTGAGTTAATGAACATAATTTTGTCTAGTTAATCACAGCTAATAAAGCTGAGCCCATCTGCACCCATTGAGGACTCTTGGCCAGTCTCTTTACAGCTTAGCAGGACCTAAAACACATCTGTTGAGCGAAGGATGTGCTGGAGATGAACCTTTTCTGCTCTGGCAAGTAGCTCCTTCCAAGTCTCAGGCTGTTTTCCTGAGCAACAGGGTCTTGGCAAGCGCTTTGGCTGTGCATGTGTGTGTTAGTGCAGGCACCATCCTTGTTGATTCGTCCTCCTGGCATTGTGCACATGGACATCGCCTGGGTTTTCATTAGTGTGGGCTCAGGGGTGACTAGAGAGGGGTCAGAGGGCTTTGTCCAGCTCCCCCATTCCTCCTTGCATTGCTTCTGCTGAGGGCCTGGGCCAGTCTTGTGACGTAGTTTTCCCAGTCTCTCTGGAGGAGATCACAGTTTGAACCTGGAGATGTCCCAGCTCACCCGCCTCCTCCGTCTGCCACTGGATTCAGTCGGGCTTTTCCAGAGCTCCCATTTGGCCTCATCTAAGGAAAACCAGAGCCTGCCAGGCGTGCACCGCCAGGAAGGCTCGAGCCCCGCTGTGCAGCTCAAACTGTTACTGGATTCAGCTGGAAAACAGACTGAAAAAACCCGAACTGCAGAGGTGACTGAGCTGGGGTGTGGGTGGAGGACAGGCTGAGAGCACAGTTATTGCTGTGACTCATGCAGGTGCTTCACCCAGCACCCAACACACAGCATTATCCCACACCTATGCGATCAAAGAGGCTTCCTGGGGAGAATGAACAGTCACTGCAGCAGGGAGAAGGGATACAGCGAGGCTGGAGTGGGAAAGGCTGGAGACACTGCAGCATCTGCTGAAAGTTCAGCCCAAGAGATGCTCCCCAGAGGGGGTCTTGCTTGCAGGTTCCGGGTGATGAGTTGGCATGGGCTCTCCTGTCCTCTATTACCAGAGGTCCCAGAGATTGGAGGAGCCCAGCACAACCAGCACAGGAGCAGAAAAGCCCTTGTGGGATCCCTGTGGGGTGTGTGAGCTGCCCTTGGTCCTCCAAGGAGGGCTGCAGGAGTGCGTTGCTGCTTGTGCTGCCTGGCAGCTCTGTGAGGCGGAGCAGAGCTGTGTTTGGAAGCGGGCGGGGGGAACCTTGTAGGAATTGGATTTTAAAGGCAAGTCCAAAGTTCAAAAGTAGCTGCAATTTGAACAGAAATCTGCTCTTTGCAGCCAATTAGCAAGGCTGTGAAAGCAGCAGGAGCGTCTCATGTTTTGACAGTGTTAAAAAGGCATGGAAACTAAACAGTGCTGGTTGAACACACCACCCATGCGAGCTGCTGCTCCGGCATCAGCAACCCAGTGCTGAGCCAATCTGCTGGTGGCCCCTGCAGCATGGCAGGTCCCGGGGACCAACAAGGTTCCAGTCTGCCCTGCCCTGCCTGCTGGGGTGGTGCCGGCAGGAGAAAACAACACATTTTTGGTTAACTCCAACCAGAGCAGTTTTGTATGAAAGGGTCTGTGTTTATAACTCATGGTTCCCTCCTTTTTACTTCTTGGGTTGAAGGTTTTCTTGGGTGGAAGGGTCTGGTTTCGGCTGTCTCTGCTGCAGGGGGACCAGCGTAATGGGGATGCTCTGGCTGCCTGGCTCTGCTCCCACGAACAGATGAGTTTGCTGCTGTTTCACTCTCCCAGCAGAGTAAATCAATGGGTCTGGCTCCAAATTAATTTAGCAGACCTGGTCTTCAGAGACTCAGACAGATCTGGCACAACGTCCAGAGTGCAGATGAGGGAGGGCAGAGGGTGAGGGGGACCCTTCCTGAGAGGGGATTTCCTGTGTGCAGGGTGAGGGATGCTCCATTGTCCTGAGGATGCAAGAAATGGGTCCTCAGGTGATTTCTCCAGGGCCTGCAAAACACTGAGGCTCCTAGAGAGACAGATTTTTCTTCTCTCTTGACTAACGAACAGTAAAAGACTCCATGTTTGGTGTCTGGAGCTCACGCACACGCAGAGTCCCTCTGGGACCTGCTCCTATCAAGAGCCTCTTGGTGCAATTCCCTCATGATTTCCTTGTCAAAAGAGGCTGATCTGATAATATGGTGCAGGTGTGGCCATTGGTATGGGGCTCCAGAGGCCCCTTGTCCCAACTAAGGCAAGAGGAGGGTCTCCAGACACGTGTCAGATGTGACATGGACAGAAGCAAGCAGGATCATACCCTTCTTCATTTTGATACCTGAGGAGAGTGGAGACCTCCTCCCTGGGTCACCTCCAGACCTTCCCACCCCACTGATGAGACGTGTGTCCCCTTCCTGGGATAATTCCTGGACAGCAGCCAATAACCAAGCCAGCAGCTTTGGGGATGGCACTGAACAGGCCCCTCCAGTCCCAGGCAGAGCCGGCATGGAGCCCCGCAGCCTCCACACCAGCCAACGCAGCCCTTGCTCCGGCCGCTGTGATTGTGTCTCTGCTCCCCACTCCACGATCAAATTAATGAGGAGCAGCAGCACAGGCAGATCGCGAGCAAACAGAGAGGGGGTGGCGGAAGAAGCTGGGGGGGTGGCGGGGGGGATGTTCTCCGTGACTCACTGCCCCACTCCCCGCTCGGGGAGAGGGTTTTCTGGTTTGGAGGTGAATGCTGGAAAGCAGCTCCCTCCTTCCCTCCCTCCCTCTCTCCCTCCTTCCCTCCCTCCCTCTCCCCCCCAAGCCAAAAAAAGCTGTCACAGCTTGATTTAGGGCTGGATAATGAGGCAATTGTGAGGAGGATGGGTACAGCGGGAGCCTGTGCTTGCCAAATCGTTCAGCTTAATTGATCAAATATCTTTATGCATCGTTTATTCCTTTAAGGCGACCGTAAGCCTCTTCCTCTTCTGCACTGAAATGAAAAGAGCAATGCTGGAAACCGCCCAGGCTGAACCCTGGTGCAACAGAGAGTGGTGGGTGGCTGCCGAGAACCTCCTCGGCCACCAAGGACTTGCCTGGCTGCCTGCGCTGCCCATGCTGCCTGTGCCAAGTGGAGGGTGGACGAGTGGATCCAGCCTCTCCAGGGCCCCCCAAGGCATGCAGCAGGCAGGAGCACAACTGCAGGCAGCATCCACCTGGCAGGGCTTGTCCTGAAGGCCTGGCCAGAGTGTGGGTGCAGCCATGTGTGCCACCCAGGCTGCTACCACCCTTCCCTGGAGCTGGCTGTGTCCCCGAGTGCGGGGTGGCGTGCCATGCAAGGGCTGTCCCTGTCATTCACAGTGCAAAGAGAAACACCTACCGAGCCAAGATGGAGACATAAGTAATTGCTAGGAAATGTTTCCCCCATGCAATTAAGTCGCTGTAATCACTAAATCCCTCAGTCAGAGCTGGATCTGTTAATTTACAAAGAAAGAAGGAGAAACCAAATCTATTCCTTGTTGGCTTTTATCTCCTGTCCTCCTGCCGCAAGATGCCAGTGGCAGGGAATTGCTCTCAGTGCGGGCAGGACCGGGGGGCACATGGCTCTCACTCCAGCCTCCTCCCTTGGACATTGCTGCTCCCAGGTGCCAGCTTGAGCCCCCTGAGCCTCCCATGTCCCCTACACCCCCTTCTTGCCTGGATTCAGGCTGGCTGCCGCAGTGCCCTTGTCCACCCAGGCTTTAACACACTGTATTGGCCACCATGCAGAAAAGCTGCTGCTGAATGGGCTGTTGGACCCCGGGTGCGTTGTGGTGAGGGGCTGCGGGTCATCAGCAGCGGGTCAGGGCAGGCAGGAGCAGGCAGGCAGGAGCAGCCCCATCCCTCCTGCCTGCAGCATAGTCCCTGGGCTGCAGCTCGGTGCCTGCGAGCGCCCGACTGCTTCCTCCATCCTCAAAACAAGAGCTGCCTCTAGCGGTACCGGAGACGCCTCGGGGCTTGTGCGGGGCTCCAGGCAAGATGCTCCTTCCCGGCCCTGCCTTGGGGCCTGCTGCCTGGCTGTGATGGGCACCCACCACCCAACAACCGGCTGGGGCTGCACAAGAGGGTCCCCACAGCTTCCCATCCCATCCACCACCAGCATCCCCCTTCTCTGTCCGCGTTGCCCTGGTCCCCGGCATGGTACTGCCCCTCCTGCCACTGCCACTGTCAGCCCAAATCCTGGCTCTGAGCTCACCTGCGTGTTCTTGCTGTTTGGATTCAGCCTGGCACATGAAAACCTTGACTTGGGCCCCTTTTCAGCTAAACAAACCAAAAGCATTGGGCTGCCGAGATGAGAGCAGCAGCCCAGCACTTTGCTGTGTCTCTTCAAGGACAGTTTGATGGGAAGCAAAGCGCGGGTGCTCACAGGCAAGGAGAGATCAGCAGGGGTGGCTGGCAAATGATAAGACATGTGGACCAGATGTGTGCTTCTTTCCAGGGGTGGCTTCACTGGTGCACAGAGAAATGTCAGGGACTGAAGAGAATCAGAGAATCGGTCTGCCCCATTAGCCCCATGCTGGTACATCCTCGGGGTCATGCTCAGCCCTCAGCACTGTCCCCTTCACACCCTGACTGTGTCCTGCCCTGCCTCTAAGGTCACCTCTCCATGCTGGGACATGGTCTGGATGAGAGCTAAGAGATGGGGTAGTTGATGGGTACCACATATCCAAAGATGCTATTTTGGACTCTTCCAACTGCTAAATTCTGTTTTCTGTTATTCAACCCCTCTCCATGACAAACCTTCACCAAATGTCCCCTCACTTCACTAAGAGAACTAGCAGATGGAAAACCTCATGATCCTTCTGGAGCTCCCTCCTGGAGCTCCAAAGCCAAGGCAAGGTGAGGTGCACCAGCATCCATGGGAAGCAGAGGTCTCTTCTCTCCCAGATGCAGCTGGTCCTCTGCACTTTCCCCTTTGTGCAGAGCGAGTCGAGTAACAGAAGATTTCCTCGATCACGCACCCAGGGATGCTCCTCTATACTCCTGTGCTCCAGGGATGAGCAACTAGACTGTGAAGCTTCAGAAGAAGGCTGGAAACCCTGGAGACATCTGAAATGAAGTGCAGGAAGGAAGACAATCAGATGGAGGTGGATTGACAGCCAGGGCTGAGACTCCCAGGCCAGACTCACAGGAGAAAGACGACTGGCCTGTGCTCCTTGCTGCCAGGAGGACACTGTGGTTGAGGCATGTCAGGAAGAACTGCCGTTCTTTATGACCACTAATGGTATTTGCAGTTCTGCATTTAAAGATGATGATAAAGGTAATCAAACTGTCAGGAGCAGAGACAGATGGGGAGCTTGCTGGAGCCAGTGAGGGATTCCCTGCTTTCAGTTAACAGCTGTGATTTATATTTAATTCACACCTACGGACTCAGAGCAAGGAGCAGGGCAGCAGTGCTTTACAAAAACACTGGAAGGAGGAGTACAACAGACCCTGAATTTATCTGCGCTTGAACTTCTAGACCTGTTTATACCTTCTTTAGACATCACCATGAAATATTGCAGGGGTTATAAACTCTTCCCAGAAAATATTCTGATGAACAGAATTCCCTGATAACAACCAGTAGCTTAACTTCCTGCAGCCGGATGTGTCCCGACAACCAGCGACCCCCCCTTTCCCTGCCTCTTCTGCCTGCACAAGGTTCTGACAAGATCCTGACAGCAGGCACTGAAGTCTTTATGATCTATCCGAGCTATGAAGTACATGGTTCTTTCAGAAGTACAGGCTGCAACAGCAGCTGCAGAGATGAAGGAAGGGGAGGGAGGTGCAAGGACTCCCCATCTGCACAGCCATTGACCTTGACCTGCCAGCAAAGTCCATAGCTCAGATCTTTGATGGCTGTGGATCCCTAGCTGTATATCGGACACCTAACTTGCTATTCTCCAAGCTCTCACTTTGTCATGATTCTGGTGTCCCTCCTTTCTTCTGTCTTCAGATGTTGTCTCTTTTCTCATCTTACCCTTGTACAGTGTCATGTCGCCAGCCGGCAGCCTTACTTCCTTTGTAACAGAAAGTCATTCACCATGGTGCTGTGTCTGCGCTGATACCGTATCCATGCAACCTGTGTTTCAAGGATCGTGTTTGCTTTATTTCTGTGGATTAAAAAAACCCCAACAGTAAGAAAACAGCTTTACTAAGAAGAGTTCTAGCAGTTAATTAGTTTCAACATTGGAAGGGCCACTGCCCAGAAGCTAAAAATCATCATGTTTGAATGGTGAATTAAGTCAGCCAAGCAATAAATCTGAGCAACAAAACAGTCCCTTTAGCTCAGAGGAGTTCTCTTTCCTCAAAACACTGATAAATGGCTTTTTTCTGAGAGCACACAAGGTCATCAAATTAATAAAGCATTTCAAGTAATGTATGGAAGTGAAGTGACACCCTGCTGCAAGAGATTTGCTGTTAAAGCCAACTCTCTATAACAGAGTGTGATGCATATAGGATTTCCAGTTAAACCCATCCTCTAATTTAGGACAGTTGTCCAAACTCCTTCATGTCTGTTCTGGTCCACTGTCCTCCTCCCTAGTCATTACTTAGGAGAACTGAGCTTGAGAAAAACTCACAGAAGAACAAAAAGAAAGAAAAATGAAAACTTTGGAGTCTCTCATTGACCAGGCAAGATACTCAGAGTATTTACCATGAAGGAAAGTGAAGAAAAGGCACCAAGGAGGGAAAGTAAGTGAAATGCTGAAAAGCTCTTGAGATAATGGTGGGACATGCTTGTATTCTTTGCAGTGGCTGCTTTCCATGCCCTACTACATACATGTACTAAGCTATCGGAAGAACACTGCACCCAAAATACTGGATTTACTCATTTGATGTGAATGGGGGAAAGGACCGTTGCCTGCCAGCACTAATGTCAGGGACATTTGCATTACCCAGCACAGTTGGACAGCAGTAAGGTCCAAAGCCCAAGAAGCAACACTCAGACATCCAGGCAATAAATAAACAAAAGGGGTTCAACTTTCAGTTAAATTCTGCAGGCTTAGCCTGGCACAGAATGACCTCTTCAGACCTGGCAGGCACATAAAGCCAAGTATGGCCCTGCTTTATGTCACCACCTGGATTCCTCTCCTGAGTGTTTGGGGTGGCCCTGATTTGGGCTGAGACGTAGCAGCAGTAGGCATGGATAGGATGAGATGGGTGATGAATTTAGAGATGCTTGAGGGCAGATATTAGGGAAAGCTTTCCAGTAGTCAGGATAGTTTAGCAGGTGAACAGATTGCCTGGGAGATGCGACATCTCTGCCAGTGGCTGTTTGTAAGATGGGACAGACACTGTGCCTGACAGCATGTCCTGGGTGGCCTCTCATGCTTGCTTCTAACCCAGAGCTGTTCTCAGTGCCCTGATCTTTAGAAGAAGAGAAAGTAGCACAGGACACAAGTTTCACTTTCAGCTCTTGCAGACGGCCTGTAGCAGGCCTTACACCAGCCACAGAGAAGGAAAGGCAAGGGGAGCTCCAGCTATCTCCAACTTCTTTACTGGAAGTTTGTGTGATGACAGCCTCTGCCTTAAATCTGAATACGTCCCCTCACTTTCCACTGAAATGGCTTTCTGCAAGCTCGTATTATTCTTGGAACAATTTAATATGAAATACATATTTAATAATATGGTGGCACAAAGAGGCACTGAACAGGATAAACATAAAAAGAGCTAGCAACAGCCTCTGCAATATCGTATCCACTGGGTACCCTGCATGAAATCCCAGCCCAGGTTTCATTTGCCTTCGAGTCCAAGCTTCCCGAGACAATCTCCGGTACATTTGCACGCCGCAGCGCTCTGCCCTCTGAGGGCTATCACAACGCAGTGCTCAGGATGACAGCGGCGCTGCCTTCGGCACACGCCCGTGCTGCGGGCAGCTGATCTCCAAGGGGATGGATGTGCTCATCGCTCTTCCCGCGTCTGACAACGGCTGTCGTCCAGACCCAGCAGCACACACGCCGCGGTGACTCCAGCCTCTTCGCAGGCTCATCGACATGCAGCAGAAACCCCAGATACCATATGGAATGTGGAGGCAGATGGATGGACATATGTATAATCTGTGTGCATCTCTGCTGATGTAAACGTCCCAGCGCAGGCATTAACACTCAAGTATATGGTTTGCATTTGGGGCGCGAGAGAATTTTTCTCCCATAAAATAAATAAAACGTGTTCTGAGCATCTTGGGATGAAGCCATTCTAATCCTTTTATTCTTTCCAAAGGAAAATGATTCCATATTCAGGGCACTGTGCAAACAATTAATTAGCCTAATGAAAATGAAAGGCCTAATTGCTCAGTATTATTATGATCATTGGCAGTCAGGCGTGACCAAAGAATAGGCACTGTCTTACCAGGGATAAAGCACAACTTCCCAGCTTTTGGGGCTTTTTTCATATTTGAACATCTAGCAAAACAATTTTTTTTGTTTGACTGATGGTGTAATTCTCCCTTCCACATGCAAAAAAGCTGGCAGTGTTTGGAGACATCTGAATGAGCTGCTATAAAATAAAAAAATGAAGAGGAGAGAGACCCAGCTGGTATGAAATGACCTGGCTGAATGGAAGTCGATAAAGCTGTAACTCGCCTGAGGTAAATGACATGGTGGTGTCTCCACTGCAAGTCTCCTGCAGGAGACTTGACTCACAAGATGAGAGTGCTGCAACATTAAGAAAAATTGTATTTTTTAAGGATCACACCTAAAATTAAAGTACAATCATCCTTAATGCAGCTCCCTTTTCAATGATCTGTTGTTATCCAAATGGAAAAGTGCTTTAAATTCATGCAGATTGATTTGTCACTGTGGATAGGATCATGCAGAGTCAGGTTACAGGAACTTTAAGAAAGTGAACCGTTATCATTCATGCATATCTCGTAACATGGAGATAGAAAGCAGATGTTGACTGAACATTGACCTAGCCTGAGGAGTATGGGTCCAATAATTCTTCCTTTAAGCAGCTGATTCTCATGGGAAAATCCCCAAGATTCAACTTTAATTCTACTATCTGCCTTGTGCAGAGACTGGCAACCAAAGACTATTCTTTAAAAACAACGTGGGTGAAGTCTGCTCTCATTCACACTTGCACAACCCCACTGACTGTATTATAGAGGGTTTCTCAGCAAGCTGCATTTTTGGTGTTTGGCATGGGGGTGGCTTGCAGTTTAAACTTAACTAGGGGCACTTTCACCCTGTGCTCCAGGCTGGCACCCAGAGCTGCAGGACATGCCTGTATAGAAGACATCCATTATGATGCAGGATCAGATGCTCACCTGGGAAATACAGCTTCCCCGTGTGACCGGTGGTGGTAAGTAAGAGCCTCGCTCAGGGGCTTGGGATCATCCCCTGGTAAGAGTTTAATACTCTGAATTGACTGCAAAGGGAGCAGGAACCCAAGTGTGGTCACCAGAATAAGGTGGGATGGCCCGCTCCTTCCCACTCGCAGTATGCTTAGCACAGCACTCCAGGGGACGTTATTCCCTCCTTGTGTAATTTAATAAACTGCTGGCTAGCAAAGAGCAAGGTGAAAGCCAGACCTACATCTCCTCCAGCTCTTAGGGATGCAGAGTGAAAGCAGCCCACATCCTTCCCTTGGCGCAGGAGTGGAAATTTATTTTTGCCACCTCAGCAACTCTCAAGAAAAACAGCAACGCTGACTTGGTCACTCAAAGGCTTTAGATATTCCACATTTGTTGCCTTTTAGGAGATAAGTTGTGTCATAATATACTGAGTTTTGAGAAGGATTTAAAAAAAAAGAGGTGATTACAATATAGAACAGTACAACCCTGTGAAAAAGGTAAGAACAGAAAATACAGGTTCATGGCTGATGGTCGCTGCACTTCACGATCACCCTTTTAGCTTGCAAAAGTGAAATTATGGGCCTTGCTGAAACCATTTCAGGTCTGTCACCATTTGTTTATGCAGCTGGTAAGAATTATTACAGATGCTACTGGGGACTTTGAGACATAAAAAAATGACAGACCCAAAGATACCACAGCAGGAACGGTCTATCAGATAACTGAATATCCCAGCAACCTTTGTCAGGCTGGCTAACAACACTCTGCTTAGTTGAATACAGCTGCCATGTAACCTCGGACAGACAGGCATTCATGATCCCTACTTGATAAAAAAGAAAACCCTAACAAAACGAGGCTTTTGTTTTTAATTTATTTTGCAAATCTACCAATTCATTTTATGAAAGTATGAAATCCTATGTGGTTACATTAAACAGTTACATTACAATCCAGGTAATACAAATAACCACTACAAAGTTAGTTTCAGGTACTCTTGGATAACAAGTAGATTTAACGTTATTTAAAATAAAAATAGGTCACAAAGAAGAGAAAAATAGCCTTGTGATTGTCAAAGAATTTAGTTTAAAGCAAGGAACCCACTGTAGACTCTCCTTGTCCTACAAAAAGTTAAGACAGGAACACTGACGTTCACATCATCTTTCAATGTTAATGCTCAATTAGACGCATCAAACAAATTTAAGTGCACACATCTACTCAGGATAACAAGAGTAATTCACAAGTTGTTTGGAAACCAGTGTCAGATTTCATTCTCTGGAAATTACATTTACAGTGTAACATCACCAACATCCTTGCTTTCAGATGCATAAAAATCCTGTAATATCATTTGTAAAACACACTAGAGCTTCAAATCTGTTCTAATTGAATTCAGTGGGAGAAGGATCAGTTCCTACATTTAATAAGTACTCTTGATTTACCAAAATCCTTACAAAACAGCCTCCTTCCCAGGAATGAAATTAATTTAGTGAACAAAATACTGCAATAATTCAGCAAAACTCTTAGCTTCACTATCCAGCAATTGACACTGCAACTGCATTTCTGAGGACCTTTATGCATTTCTCTCCACCAGCAAGAGGACACACAAAGACACCAAGTAACTGTACTTAGTAAGAACTTGGAGCTATGTAAATAAAGTATAAAAATCAAATAACAGATTGAATGAATCTAAAAACTGTTCTCCCGACACCCATCTGACACACCTCTAGTGTCATTCTGCTGCCTGTAAGCTGCCACTTCTGATGAGACATCTGTCAGTCACGACTGCATAACTGCTTCTTAGGAAGCAACTAAATGGGCTTTGATTTTGTAGCTGCATCTCCACATCGTGTATGTAGTTTGGGGCAAAATGTCCAAGATGCTACAGCCACATACAATGCAACAGTTTCACAGAGTAAGGAGAGCTGTTTATGGGGGAAAAAAGGCAGGTCAGGTACAATCCTGATGACCTGTGGCACAAAGGAGATTAAACCAGTTCATTCTCTCGTAGCCTTCACCTCTTTTAACTAGGATATCCAAAACGATGCGACCCCTCAAATCTCCACGTGTGCAACAAACCTGCAGACCTCCTTGTAGTACAGAAGTGAAGCCAGCAGCATTTTGGCAGGGCTTCTAAGAGAACCAGACATTTATCCACAAGAGTATCTTTTAACACTGATCACCTCAAAAAACTTAAAGAAACCAGACAGGTTACACAAAACTATACAAACTGTTCACCTGGACCTAAAGTGCCATCAAACTATGGAAGCAAAAAAGAAGTTACTGTTGAGGGCAGTAGCTATGGTAAGTGTCTACAGAAGGCTTTATTCCCCATTTGCTACAGTCTTGGAAATGGTACCAAGCTGGTGGGAATGCTATTATAACCAAGGTTAGCAATTTTCTTCTTTCCTGACAAACACCACTCTTACCCAACACGCCAAAGCCAATTAGGCTGCACTCACTGGTGGCTGACTGCAGAACTTTCCCTAGAAGGTAGTTTAAAATGGTAAGAGATGCTTCATATATTTAATTTGTTCAGACCCTTTGTTATGAGCACCCATTGCAACAGACAGCCCCACCCTGTTATTACCACTGAGCCTGCTTGTTTCCATCTCTACTCATGTAAACGTAATGTCAAATCCTCTTAAGAATCCTGAGCAGCCATCCAGAATCACTTGTTCAACTGACATTTCTGTAATAATAAGGAAAGAAAAAAGAGTTGTGGGAAATTAAATGGTGCTCCTGTTGCCAAGTTGTTAAAATTATATGGCAATATGCTTCCAGTAGTTGTAAGAAATTAATTTGTGGAGTGCTTACAAGCCTTACATCTACTAAATCTCAACAGGATATAAAATGCTATTTAAGTGATACAACTTACAAATGTTAAGGAGAAAAAAAAAATCAGCACCAAAGAGTGAAAGAAGAAACTAGATTCTTGTCTGCACTCTGATTCCTTGAGGCTGGATCTCTACAGCTGAGGAAGCCGTGCAGGAGATCCTTGGTGAAGTACTTATGTGTGTACGTATGTCAGCACCTGCGCCTCTGCCTTCTGCCGCCCCCTTTGGCGGATGAAGCAGGGCACCGTCACTGAGTTACTCCACTCCTGTAAACAGTGTCTGGCAAACAGCTCAGCCAGCCCCTCCGCTAACCACTCTCTCTTCAACTGCGTTCTGAAAGTACTAGCCAGAGCAAAGTGTCACTACTTTTCACCTCCTTTATTATAATGTTGTTCAGAAAGAAGTGCTCGAGACACCTGATCTATAGATGAATTAATTTTTAAATTATACCACTACACACTACTGTCATTCTTTTCTCACAACAATGTCAAATACAATATAAAACTTTGGATTTTCTATAGGGAGTGAAATCAGCAAAGTCCAAAGAAAGACAGTGCTGGCAGTGCTGTTACTGCTCCATTGTGTAAGACAGAACCAGGGTAAGGCGCTTTGGCAATCAGCACCAAGTTTAAGAGACAAGCTTTGTAACAACAATTCGCTCTCCACACCCTAGAGTATGCACAAGTTTTCTGCAGATGCATGGAAAACTGAGACCCTCTGGTTGTTCTCTAAGCTGCTTTGAAACTACAACAAATTCATTTAATCCAGCAGCAGATCCTGGTACTATTCTTTTCCTAAGTACAGTACATTTTGATAGCAACATAGAAGCACACGACACAAAACATTTGTTCAAGCTCACCGTGGTTCTGATGGGCTACACGCACCAAAAGGCAATTCAAAAAGAGCACACAACTCAATTCATCAGGACAACAACACTGACTCAAAGGAATTCCGGCTCCACTTTGTGAAGGAAGAAAGAATTCACAAAGGAAAAGATCTTATTGCAAGTTGTACTGCTCAGCTTGGCCACTTCTAATAGAGGTCAGAAGTATCAGAAGCTACCAAGGAGCCAAGGACAAAGAATTCCTGTTTTGTAATTGTTTAAAGTATAGCAAACTTGCTCTAAAAAGAAAAGCCATTGCACAATATTCCAAATGGCTTTCTCTAACAGACTTGAAACCATTAGATCAACACTGACAGAAAATACAGATTTCAGTAGCAGTTCTGGCACCTTGCAATTTGGAAAACTCTTGTGCATACAGGACTGAGGCAGCTTGTTTGCAGATCCCTTTCTGGCAGTATCGTAGGGTCAGCTGTGCTTCCGTCACAACAGCACATCGCTGGACTCAGCAGGCGCCTTCCTCAGAAGGCACAAATTGGCAGCTGTCGTGAGAAACAGTGTCAATGCTCTGCACTTCTGACTGGGGGTGAATGGACACCTGAACAGCTATCTCTTGACCTTGCTCATTCATGGACCCATCGTCTGAATCCCCGGCTGGAGAATCGCTGCGCTTGATCTCTGGGTTGATGGGGTATATTGCAGCTTGGGTACCGCAGCCTTGGGTCTGTTTTTCCTCCTCACCAACTTCATCGGGATCGTCAACTCGCACAGCCTCAAAGATCTCCTCCATGAACGCCCTGCAGTTAAGGATCAGAGGTGGAAGGGGAATGCTTCTGGCAAGCTCTTCAATGTACCGAGCAAACTCCATGGTCTTAAACTGAGTAACTTTGGCCAACTCTAGCGTTTTGGCAGATGTAATGATAGGGATACGCTTGGCTATCTCAAAAGCCTTCTGAAGCTTCTCAGCCCCTTCCGTCCTGAAGAACTCATTGATAGCCTTCTCTGTTTTGCGGAGGTGACTGCTCATCATGCACAGACGGGTTATGTTTAAAATGAGGGTGATAGCAAAGGCAACGAGGCACACAATCATGTAGTAGATACTCATGTCTCCTGAGGTGAAGATAACCCTCAGGGTGACTGTGTAATATAAGGTGTCATTATGATTAACACCTGCACATGTGTATCGCCCTCGGTCAGCAAAGTTGACCTTTGTGATGTTAAGGGAATTATCAGCAATCCTCCACCGGCCACCTGGAGATTCAAAAGAAATAAACTCAGGAAATGAAACAAAAATCACTAGGTAAACTAGATATGTGCTGTTTGCTCCATGAACCGGAGACAGAGCTTGGAAGTAAGCAGTCCATTTCTAGCATAACACAAACAGTACACCAAGGATTGAAATTTCCTTTTCATGCTTGTGATACAGAAAGCCATAGCCCAGTTACCAATCCTACTGTTCAACCGTAAATTATTCCGCATGCCTGCTACTCTGTTATTTCTCCTTTCTCTCATCTGCACTCCCCTGTGTGCTTTTGGACCACTAGCTCTTTCTGACAGGGAACTTAAGTCTTAACTAGTGCTTCTCACCCACTGTAGAACACTATGTTGAAAGACTGTCCTCTATAAAGTCTAATTTTCCATATGTTCGGAGTCAAAAGTCAAGTGACCCATGAAAAAGATCACAGTCTGTAAATGGCTCCGCTGGCAAAAGAACCCAGGATTTTCTTGAGACACAGTTTTCTGCTGAGCATGCAGTGCTGATATACAAAACCCATGTAAAAATAAATCAATAAAAGAACCTAGCCTTATACAGTATTTCCTATACATTTATAACTTAGAGGGAAAACTGTTTTCATAACTCATTCTTCTAATTACTCTACCTTGAACTAATCTCCAGGTGGCATTATAACTACAATGAGGTTACAGAATACTTAAAGCAGAAACATGGACTCTGAAAAGATCCTATCAATTAGCTTGATGACCTTCATTAATACTAATAAAGAAAAACATATGCATCTCTAAAAGACATTATTTTTTGAAAATTAAAAACTACAGGGACAGAACCGTAAGAGCCAATGGCTAGGAAAATACATTCTCCCTCTGTACGAAAGGGTTAAATAGCATGTATTTCATTGTTGGCCATTACAAACTGCAGTAGTTTCCACAGTCTCACTGGTGTGTAAACCACAAAATAAATGTAAAAAGTTACCCCATGCTTTAAAAAATCCTGTAACAAAATTAAAGCACTGACTGCCAGCTGGGAAAGGTCACAAGTTATAGAGAACTGTGTTTAATTCATGTGTTTGGAAAAATATAAACCTCAGCAATAGTAAATAAAAACATCAGTTAGCATCTGGTAAGATGCAGATTCATTTCTTCTGTATTGAATACTGTGATGCCTCTTGAACGAAATGATTCTGTGAGGCAGCACAGCAGGATGGATGGGCTAGGACAGAACTCAAGTATAATTCACATGCCAGAGGGCAAAGGCCTTTGTCTTGCTCTCTCCTTATCTCCCAACTGTAAGGAGGATAGGAAGAGAAAAGGATAATAAAGTCCCAGAGGTTTTCAGATACTGTATAAAAGGGGAATACTGAAGGATAGAAAATAGCAGAAAAGCTCACCTTCATCCTTCTGTTCAAGCAGGTGTCCTCTGGAGTTATACCAAAGAATATATTCATACCGGGTGATGTTCAGTTTACATTCAATTAAAATACTGGTCCCCTCTTTGGCTATGATATCATGGTGTGCTGGAGAACTTACTAAAGCTTGAGACACTGTATGAAGTGATGCATTGAAAGACCTAAAAGCAACTGTCCCGTTAAAAGCTACATTTTCCAGTGTAAATCCAATTGAAAGATCAGCACTAACAGTCAAAATTAACAGGCAATAGCTGAGCTTCATGGAAAGCTAGAGAAAATTCTTTTTTCATCTAATTTGGAGAAATGAGGTCATATGATATTAAGCTGTCTGTATTGCTCTGAGATAGGAGAGGAGCCTCTTGATTTGTTCAGTGATAGAAAATGTCTTGGATCCAAATGCACTTTCAAGACCATTGATATTAGAAGCAGACACTGGAAATCCAACTGAAAAAAAAAAATTAAGTTTATTAATGATAGCAAGCTTACGGAGTATTCAAATTTCATTTCCAGTAAACAGATTTTGATTAGCATAATATAAACTGTCAGCTGAGAGGTTCCAAATCAGAGCTTTGCTCAGAACACAGTAATGAAACGAGGGTAAGAAGGCATTAGCACAACCTTCAGTCCTCTAGATGTTCATCTTCCCATCCAAATAAATAATCTCATGAACAATAATCATTAAGGTGAAAAAGGTTTTAAAAAAAGAACAAATTGTTCAGACTACTCAAAATGCATAACTATCTTTAGGGTCAGAAAGTGGATTCTGCATTTGTTAACAGAGAAAAAGTGCTTTCTTAATAGAGGAAGAAAGGCAAGAAAGAGGAAATAATTTCTGCCTGCCTCCCTCCCCACCAATATCAAAGTGCTTTTAAGCCCTGGTCTTCTAAAGCCAGTCTTTCATTTAGCATCTAGAAAAAACCAAAGCACACATACATCTGATTTTTAGCATTTTAGAGGCACAATCAATGTTAGATGTCCGAACACTGCATAATATGCTTATGATTTGTGTCGGGAAAACCCTCCTGGTAGTTATCTACAGCCACAGAGAGGAAGTCTCTTTCTGAGTATCAGGACACTGATGTCTAAACATACTTCCTTTTTTGCAATCTCTCCTGCTGCTGCTGTATTTTCTAACTCTTGCCTCTTTTTTTCTTGTTTGTTTTACAATAAGCCCCTGTTGAAGATCTTTTACTTTATGTGGCTACAACTTGGTGGTCATATCTTGTTTACCCAAATGCTGCCTCATATTTCACAGCAATTTGAAAAATTATTTTGTCTAGGGACAGAATTCACACTCTTCAAATTAACATGCACAGAATATATTTTAAGACATTAGGATAGAGACTTTAATTTTATGTTCTTTGCACACAAGGATTTTCCTTTTTTAAAAGCCAGAATAAAACAAACTTGTAACAAAATGAGATGACACTGATAAGAGAAAATCTGTAATCAATTTTCCCGGAATCCTGATTCAAGAAAATTTCTAATCCAATATCCATTCCCTGAAGTTATGATTCCATCTAGACTGCTCCAGAGCCCTAAAAAACAATTTACAAAGTACAGAAGCCACAAACCAAAATGTTATCTTAAAGAATATCTCACTTCATCCCATTGACTGTGTGACTCCAAATTTATCATCTTTTCTTCCACCAGTAACAAATGCTAGAGGAGTTGAATTTCATAAATATCACAATACAAAGCAAAACATTTTCTTAATAAATAATGCAGATGTTTCTCATCCTTCCAGAATCACTAGTTAACATTGCCTAAAGCAGACAGAAATCCCATCACTTCAGAAAAATAATTTACTATAAATAAATACAGGTGATTTGTACTAATTGTCTTTTCAGCAGAGAAAAATTAAGCATATTCAAGAACAGGAAAATTTGCTGATAACACACTACCCAGACTAGAAATTTTTTTTGTAGTTAAAGGTAATTTGTTGAAGATCAAACCAGATTCCAGACTTGACATCTGATGAGAAACATATTATCTGATCCATTTCTGTTGCGACTATTGCCAAAACCAGTTTCTAACAAAGAAGGCAAAAAGACAGCGGTGTCCAACTCTCCTTCAAGCTCAACTAACCAACTCATCCACTGAATCCTGCAAGAAACTGGAAAGCAGGCGCTTCACTTGTTTCTCTGTGAAGAGCAATCCCTTCATTTGCCCTCTTCTTTTTTTGACTGGCCCCACTGTTCTATCATGCCTCTTGTCTGTTCATTTAAGACGAAACTAGCGCTGAGGACTCCATGATACCATTGTGCTGAAGAAGCTACTTTACCACAGCTGAACAGTTAAAGACAGTACCAAGATCTCTTTCGTTGATGTTTTCCACCAGTTACACTTTAGGGAAAGCATTACTGAGTCCTGCTGCCTCTGGAGAAGAGCATCCCAGCCACATCAACTGCACAGGTGTGAAAAAAACCCAATACTAAGGTTGCTGCTGATCAACAACTATTATTCTGTCTGAAGAAGTGGTTTTAACCTTCCTTTTTTATACCCCTAGTATTTTCAGAGTGTTTCAGAGCCTTCAGAAGGCTGCTGACAACTACCTGCTTATTTTGGTAACCTCGCACAGATTTCTTAAAGGCGGGCTGTGGACTGTAGTAGTTTGTGGACCACTGACATTTGGGTTGCTGCAGCTGCCGTTACAGAGTTTGTCACAGCTTGCAGCAGCAAGTGAGGCGCTGTGGTTGCAGATCTTCAGCACACATCACTCCACGACCCAGCCGCCTTCAGTTAAAAATGTCACTGCACTTAATGGCTTTTGCATGCATTGGGACTTGACTTCACAGCAGCTGATGCAGTCACAACTGATGACAGCCCTGCAGTGAAGACAAACCCTCATCTTCAGCATCGAATCAAAGGCACAGAATAATTTACAGTCTTCTAAAACAAGAACCTCCCAACTGATGATGTTCTAGATTTATTAGAGAATAATACCAGTACCTCCTGTACTTTTTCTGTGTTATTGTCATTTTAAATTATTACAGTTGAATTGCTAGATTTCCAAGCGTCTGAAACTCCTCCTAAAATGACATTAGGAACCTCAATTATTTAGAAATACTCAGCAACATTTTCCCTCATAAGATAATTATTTTCTGTAATTGCATATGTTCTCCACTATATTTGCACTGAGCTTGCATAATGTATAAAACATTGGTGATGGGTCATTGAATTTTACTATTAAACTCTTCGAGGTCTGATTTATTAGAAATTGTTTGTCACATTTCGCTTTTGGAAAAGCCATTATTGCTAAGCAGACAATGATCTCTCACTGCGGAGTGCCGGGAAAAATAAAATGATTTGTGAAATCCATACTTCAACTATCACACTTATGCAAAACAGCTGCTGGAGCTGATAAAGGATCCAAAAGGATAAAGCATGAACAACGCCAACATCACAATTCTTCAAGAAAGCATTAAGCCCAAGCAAGATGAAATGTGCAAGAATAGAAACTGGCTATTTTACAACTGAACCTGAAGTTGAGCTCCATATATTTAACCTTTATTAAACCGTAAGTTGTAACAACAAATAGCAGTGGAAAGATAAAAATCCGTGATGCATATGCTTGTATGAGTCATCTTTGGCTCTTATCCTGAAAAAACGTATCTGTGTTTAACTTAGAGCACTCTAAGTAGTCCCACTGAGGTCAATGGAAGTACTGATAGTACTTAAAATTACACACATTTGTAAGGCACTGCAAAATTGGGGCCCAAGAGGTTGCAAGTTATATGGCTTTACATTCTTTGCTCATAACATCATTTCATACCTGGAGAAAAGTGAAGCAATAAACCGAGACACACCTGACAGGCCACAGACTGCTCTGACTGGCTGCCACTTCTGGCACACGACGTGGAAACATATTTTGGCATTTACAACACGCTGACTGGCACACTAAATAGATCTCCATGGATCACTTTTGCACAGAGCACACCTCCCTGCTCTCACTGTGACGTCTTGCAGAAATAAGGTTGCTGTGAGCACCCTGCAAGGCCCCTTTGCCCCTCTTTCAAATCTGGAAGCGGCACAAGGCAGAGCTCTGAAGACATTCACTCCTGCAAAGTTTGTGAAAACAGACAGTGGGGTTTTGACGAGAGCCACCACCATGTTCCCAGGGCGGGAGAGGCCGCATGGAGGGATCACCCTATGCCGGCACCACTGGAGGCTTCGCGGGGGAGCGGCTGCACCCACAACCCAAAAACCAACGTAAGGAGAAAATCCACAGGAGAGCACGGATGGCTGCCTTATGGGACGCGGTGTTTTGCGGTCCCGTGGCTGCCTGACACGTGTCATGGGTAACTCACGAAGGACACGGGATCGGCTGCACACAAAAACAAGCTTTTTTTTTTGCTCTGTCAGCTAAAAACGATCAGGCACAAACCTCCACAAAACAGAAGCCCTGTTCCCAGCAGCCCCGGCCCCACACGCGCCCACGTTCGCTCGTGGAAAAACCTCGCGCTGAAGCTGGGCTGCTGGAGGCCGCGGGAAACACGACGACCACCCACGCCCCCACGGCAGCCGAAGCAACCCAGGCCACGGCGGCATGACGTCACGCGGCATGACGTCACATGGGCCTGGCGTCACGCTAGGAAACCACCCCCCCACCCCCGGCAGCATTTCCGTGCCAAAACAGGGCGGTAAGACACGGGCCCCCGATTTGGTGGTCGCGGAGGGCCTGCGCGCTGCTGCGCCGTTTCCCCCGACTCCGCCACCGCCAGGTAGAACCTGGCGTCCCCGTAACGCAGTGAGGTAGCGGGACGCCGCTCTCACCGGGAGAAGAGAGAGACAGGGAGGGTGCCCGGCCCCGGCCCGCCGCGAACCTCCGCCGCCGCCGCCGGCCCCGCCGCCCGGACGCGCTCCCCCGCCCGCCCTTCCGGGCTAGGCCGCACTTCCGGGGTCAGCCGGCTGGTGCCGCTCTGCGCCTCGCCTCGATGGTCACGGTCCGCCCGGTGACGGGAGCGCTGCGCTGGTGGGGCGGCCCGGCCCGGCCCGGCCCGGCCCGGCGGGTGAGGCGGCACCGGGACCGGCACCGGGACTGGGGCGGCGGAGCGGGCCTTGGGAGGGCCGGGGGCACAAGGGGCTCGAAGGGGACTTCTGTGCGACGGGGAGTCCCCAGGGGAGGGGGGCTTTGGGGCACCTCGGGGTCCCCTTATGGGCAGGCGGTACCATGGGGGGGGTTGTGGGCGCCTGGGGGTCCCCTTGTGGGGCAGGAGTCCCATGGGGGGGCTTTAGGGAACCTAGGGGTCCCCTGTGGGTCAGGCAGCCCCATATGGAGGTTACGGGACCCTGGGGGGGGTGTCTTGGGGAAGTGGAGGCACAGGGAGGCCCCGCCAGGGCCGGGGAGCGCAGGGGGGTGCCCCGGGTGGGGACGGGCCCGGTGGGGTGACCCGGCTGCTGGAGGGAGCCGACTGTGGCAGGCCAGGCCTGGGGGTGCTGGGGTTGCTGCGGGATGCAGGGTCCCACTAGCCGCTGCGGGTGGGCCTGGGGAAATGGGGTGGGGGTCCCCAGCCCCTCCCCCAGAGCTGCCCTTTCCATAGTGCTCTCCTCCTCCTGCGCTTAAAGCCAACAAAATCCCATGGCTGGGAGTGGCTGCCCTGATTGCATCAGTGGCCATCTCTCCGGGGATGCAGCTTCATGCCGGGGGGCTGTGGGGTGCTCAGCGTGGTCCAGCCTGCTGCTGCTGCCTTCAGGTTACTGCCCTGGAGCTGCTGAAGTGCCGCCAGCAAAGCCAGGAAGAGAGAGAAACCTCTGCCCCGTGAGCAGGCCGCAGCTTGGCAGCCCCATTCGTGGTCATTGACATCCCTGATGTGCTGTCAGGGCCAGTCGCTGTGGCAGCTGGAGCACATTTCAGATTCTGGGTAGTTTTAATGCCCTGGTGAAGTTCAGTCCTAAGTACAGAAGCGAACCAGTCGCTGCCTCCCTACCTGCCCGGCATTCTGACAGCTATCCCTATCTGTATCTGACACCCTTCAAAGCAGCCACCCCAAGCAATTTTTTTTTTGATTTTTTTTGGGGTGAAGCAAGTCATGGATTAATTATCTGAAGACCTTTTGTATCTTTCATTTGCTTTTCAGAGTTAGCAACCTGTTTCTTTCCTGTGGAGAGGGTGTGTCGGTTAGATAAACCCACGTGTTTCTGTGGGACTTTAAACTTCCAAGTGTGACATTTCTTCCTGTCAGACGTAACTCAGTGTACACACTCTCTTAAAAACATAATCTGTTTGTGCGGGTATGCGTGGCAATATGAAGGGATTTCTGTCTTAGTTGTGTTTAATTATTTAAAACACAAATGTGATGCTTTTGAACTAATATCAAAGTGTACAAGGGAGTGATTATCTGCTTTGCTTTCTATGGATGTTGTAGTCATGTCTGAGAAAGACAGCTGTGAAAATCTGAAAGAAGAAACATCTGACGAAGGTGAAAATGAACAGAAAGCAGAGGAAGTTGGCTGTGCTGAGAGCGATGAAGAGAGAGAGCAAGAACTTAATCCTGTGCCTATGACTCGGAAAAGACCTGAGCCCAAATCCCCAAGCCAGCCTGCTGCCACAGAAAAGCCCGCAGCTGAAACCCTCAAGGTATGTTCCTGTGCTCGCTCTGAATAACGTGACTTCACGTTTCATGGCTTTGAGCGTAGAATAATTCTGAGCATAAGCCTCACTCCTGTTCTGAAAATTCATATTGCTGTTTATCTGAAAAGGCTGCACAAAAGTTATGCATTACAGACTGCTTGTGTTCCCCTCCTCACCATAATACCTGCATCACTCTTTCCTGCTTTTCTTCATTAAAGGTCTCAGATTCTCCTGCTGCAGTTCAGACAGGATGGGGGTACTGGGGAAGCTGGGGGAAATCTCTTCTGTCAACTGCATCTGCTACTGTAGCTACTGTAGGTAAGGCTTTTTCTGGTATTTGATAAATATTTTAACATTACTTCATGTCTCAGGCTAGTGCTTTTGAGCTTGTTTCTAGAGAAGGGAATTTCTGTTATAGCAGCAATTATTGGAAAAATGTCAAGAGAGTTGTTCAAGTAATGGGAAAAACTTGTACCAAAAGGTACAGTGAGATTAAGGAGATATGCACAGCCAAAATTACTTTTCAAGTTTTTAAAGTGCTTGCATAATTTTCAGCTGGTATTTTAAACTGGCATTCAGCTGGTATTTGCAACTTGATTTAAAAGCTGAGATGAAACTTGAGTTCGTTACATTTGTAAGCAGGCTGGATAGCAGTAGGTTTTAGTGCTGGGAAAACTGTTTTGAACAGGAGGAATCCAGAATGATAAAAACCAATATGCAGCCCTAATCCTGTTTCTGTTCTGATTTCTGTTGTATCTCATGGCTAAAGTAATACTGCTGTCTTCTCTAGGTCAAGGTATTTCAAATGTCATAGAAAAAGCAGAAACAACCCTTGGGATCCCCAGTCCTAGTGAAATCTCTTCAGAGACTAGAGATGCTGCAAGAGGTCAGTTTTTACTGCATAAGAACAACACTGAAACGTTTCTCATAACATAATTAGCCCCAAAATAACATCGCCTTACTCTGCATCTTGCATATTGAGGTAGAGATCTCTGTGATAAAATAATACTCTATTGCTGACTTCTGTTAGCTCTGAAAAGTAAGCAGGTAAATAATCTTAATTCTAGCCCTGCTCCTGTCTGACACTTGGTGTTTGTCGACTTTCTCCACTCTGCAGCTGACAGTGAGGAAGTTAATTTTCTGCCTTCTGATGCAGGAAGCGAGAATCCTGGTGCTAGCAGCACAGATGCAGTTGATGATGGCAGTTCCTTTCCTATTGCTGGGGCTCTTGGAGTTTTATCAACCATCTCTACTGCTGTCCAAAGCACAGTGAGTGAGTTGGGAACGCAGGAGAAAATGGGGTTTTGCCTTTCATCTGAAATGTTGTAAGAAGGGACTTTTAGTTTTGATTTGTGGGATGAATGTTGAGAAACTGTTTCAACCTTCAGACAACCTTTATCCTGTGCCTTGCTTCTAACTGGCACTCAATGTGTAAGTTGTCTTGAATTTTGATAGTTCTGTACTAAATGTTGATATATAACAAAAAAACCTAATGGTGGCCTGTGTGGTGTGTGCATTCCTGTGCATGTCACCTCTGTACTCTGTTATCTCTGCTCCCTTCCTTTAGAGTATTCAGGTAAATGCAGGGTCAGACTCATTCCTGGAATATTTCCACTGATTTCCACAGAACTCTCTAGAGATGAAATCCATTCTCCTTTTCAAAAATTTCTGTGAAACTAGCCCAAATTGCTTGGAAATCAGCTTGTTCCTGTGACCGTGAGAAACGCACTTCAAAGGAACCCATTATCCTTAGAAACTGTGCTTTTGTGATCTGCTGTCTTGTCAATTTGCCCATGAATCTGAAAGAGCCGCAGATGGAAAGCTTGCTTCTGCTTTTAAGGCTTGAACAAGAGTTAGCAACCAAACCCCACAGGTCTCGTGTTTTCTGATTGGAAGGATGAGAACTAAATACTTTAATGTGCTGAGAACCAGCTTGTTCACAAAATAAAAACTTATTTCCCATCAGATTGCTGCAGCTGTCTGAGTGCTGTATTAAACTGCTGGATAATAGTGTGTTGTGGCTCCTTCCATGTCCTTGTGCTCTCTTTGTGGCAATTAGGGTTGAATTTTAGGGTGACAAGGACCAATTTGGCTTTTATGTGAGTGTCTGGAATATCATTGCTGGTATAAATCTCCCAATTCAGTTTCCTCAATTGTATAGTCTTCTGCAAGTTTTATGTGCTGTCTATCCAAATCTGATTCCTAGGGAAAAAGCGTTATTAGTGGAGGTCTGGATGCCTTGGAATTCATCGGGAAAAAGACAATGGATGTAATAGCTGAGGGAGACCCTGGATTCAAAAAAACAAAGGGCCTAATGAACAGAAACTCTACATTATCTCAGGTATGGCAGTTCTGTATCAGCTCATCATTGGTTTCTCTCATTTCTTCTCCCTTCTTTTGTGGTCCTGTCGTTAAGCAACCATTTTTACTGTTGAACCAAAAGCCTTCTCCTCCCGTATTCTGTATCTGCTGGCACTGACCTGGGTCCTCTGCTTTTTCTTTTTCAGGTCTTACGAGAGGCAAAGGAGAAAGAAGAGCAGCAGACAGCTACTGAGGTTACCATGGCTACGGAGAAGAAAGCCCATTATGGGTTACTGTTTGATGAGTTTCAGGGTCTTTCACATCTGGAGGCCTTAGAGATGCTTTCCAGAGAGAGTGAATCAAAGGTAATGGCCTTGAGCAATTTGCCTTCTATTTTGAGTTCAGCTGAGCAGGAAAAAAAAGATTAGAAATATATGTATATACATGTAAAATCACGTGCTCAGAACTTGCTATAAAATGATTGATCACACGACTTCACTTTGATCCCTGCATTGTGATCTGGTGTTTACCCTGGGAGCATTATATCCCATCCTCAACTCCTAAAGCCATTCTCTTTACCCAACTAGCCTCAGTTCCTGCATGTCTTCAACAACTTCAAGTTATTCTCTCCTCATATCCACTTGTTTGCTGCCTTGGTCTGGAGAAGAGGAGAGTATTATAAGCACAGTAGAGATTGTCCTCTCTGTCTTGGGGCGGAGAGGAGGGCAGATCAGCATGCAATTTCAGAAGTCGTTAACTTTTTATTATGAAAGAAATTTGAACAACTCCTTAAGAATCCATTATTACCTAATGGGGCTTCACAAATAGGTCTTTTTCCCTTCCCTCCTTCCTGTAGGAAAATATCAGTATCTCATTAACATCAGTCTGTGATATTTTCACATTCAATATAAACCAGTGCTGCATTGTCCATACTGTTTCTTTCTCTTGTTGTATTTATGATTCTTTCTTTGTCTGTGTTGCTCCTAATTAGGTGAAATCTGTTCTTAATGCCCTCTCTGGAGAAGAGTTGAACACAGTGAAGGAGGAAATGGAACAACTCAAAGAAGCATTTTCTTTACCTGAATTCTTTGAAGAAGAAGAGGAAGAAAAGAAGGGTAAGAGAGCCTCAGGTTCTGTGAGGAGAAGCTGGTTCTCAGTGAAATTCTCAGTGTGGATCCAACCAGCCCTGATCACTAGCAATGGGCATGATGCCAAAGTTAGGTTATTCTTTAGCTGGATGCTTAATCTTAAAGCTGTCTGTGGCCAGGAGCATGACAGGTAGCAATACCCTCCATCTCTGGAAAGCTGCCGTGCATTAATTTGTAGCAGGAATGATTTCTTGACAGAGCAGGATTAGAGTTGCTTGGCTCCTGGGCAGTTCATACAACTGACCTTGAGCCAAGATGCAAATTCAGGGAGATGCTGGGTTTCCCTGACCATGAGGGAAAGACTGCATAGAGTTGTCCAACCTGTGGAAAAACAAAAAGCCTTTTTATTTATTTTTTTAAATGAGAGTTAGCCACACAGATCGAAAGACTCAAAGGTGCCTCCATACACAAGAGCCATTGATTCTTGAGGATTATGCAGATTTAAATGTAAATTTCTTGCATTGCTTTTACCTAAATGGCTCATCAGGGAGGGCTTACACACCTGCACTTGCTATCATTTAGCATTTAATGTGTCTTTTATATTTGCATATGATGGATCTCACAGCCTTCCCCCTGCTGTTAACATCTGCCCTGCCGTATATAATAGAACCATAAGCTTGAAGTGATATTTCAGACTCTCCAAGGTGATGCGCAAGTTAGTGCATTGTAAAATGCTGCCTGGAAAAAAAAAAAAGGAATTACCTTAACCATAAAACCAGATTTGAGAAAGCAAAAGCTAACCTCTGGCACTGGCGTCTCTACCTTTTCAGAACTTACCTTAGAAATTGAATTTAAAAAGACCAGGTTTGATGCATTCTTGCCTGAGGTGATGATTCAGAGAGAAATAAAGGAAAGGGTTGGCAGACTTGTGCAGAACTAGTTGTGCATCGAAGTGCTGCTTATTCCTGTATCTGTCCTTTGTGTGAATTCTTTAACATTTCCTGTCCTTTAGGAGATGAGGAGTTCACAAAAGAAGTAACAGAGTTGTTTTCAGAACTGCGAATCTCCTCAAAGCCAGACAAACTGATCATGGTGAGTTATTTCCCATCTTCTAAAGGCTGGAGAGATTCCTCACAGGAACTGGTTCGCAGTCCTGCTTTGCTTGTGAAAATATCAAATGTGTGAAAACAAGCTGAGTGTTAGGTCCTTTGACAACGGTAGGCAAAAGAGATGGGCCTATTCCTTTGACTTTATGGGGCAAAATCATGTTCTGTAGTGTCTTTGGCTCTGAATCAGTAGACACTGGTGTGTCTTTGCCCTGTCACTGAGCAGTTATAAGTGGTGGCAAAGATAACTGGGAGCAGTAAGCCTTTGGCCACCAGAGTGAAATCATCCTGCAGTCATGAACTGAAGCCTTCCTCCTGGTACAAAGCAGCTGGTGTTACTATGTTCAGAGGTTGGTTTGAGGTAGAACTGCCTTTTTTGCCTTCATTTCACTACCCTTCAGATCCACCAAGTGGCAGCAGCATTCTGCAGACGTGTTTTTAAAGCACCTCTGCTAGTCGTGGTCTTGTTGGTGAATTCTAGCACCCGGTGCTAGAGAAATGATTGCCTCAACTTACAGTGCAATCAACCTTCTACAAAGTCCTGAAGGCACTAGGATCACTTGTCCTGGGTCTCCTCGCTAGCTCAGGAGTTGTAGCTGTTTTCGTCCTCTAGAGAGATCCAATACTCCATGTTTTGTGGTGTACAGGGGGGCTTCATTGCAGTCATTCAATACTGTGGCACATCTTCATACAGGTGAGGACATCTGCTCATGAATGGATAGCACGATTCAGCAGTAGTCTTCCTAAAGAAGAAGAAGAGAGTGAAGAAAACCAACAAGTAGAATCCAGAGATGGTGACCATGATGCTAAAAAATCAGTGGAGGTAACTGAGAAGGAAGAGAATATCTGATCTCAGAGTGTTCACCTGGCTGCCAAGTTACAGTTGTGATTCCCAGAGTTTATGGGTTTCTATTTCTGTGCAGATTCTGATGTCTGAAAGGGCAATGTAGTGATAGTGCATTGTGTGATTCACTTGTTTTAAATAATAAAAGCTGCCAGTTTTTGTATGGTATGGGGAATCTTTTTAACTCTTGCAGGATATTCATGCGTTTGCCATAAGAAGTCTGGCTGAACTGACAGCGTGCGCCATTGAAATGTTTCACAAAACAGCAGCTTTGTTTCTACATGGTCAGAAACAAGAGGTGGTGACAGCCACAGACAGAGCCAAGTCCCTTTCACAGTAAGTTAATATCTTAGTAAATGTGTAGCATATAATTACTTACATACTGATTAAACTGTCTAATAATTCTTTCCAAATCTATGAGATGCAGGGCTCTTCAATTCTGCATATGTGACATCACTATCTTCCAGCAGAATTCAGCTCTCTTTCTTTTTTCAGCTTAAAGACATTTCTTGATAAGAAAGAGGAAACCCTACTTGAAAGCTTTTGTATAGCCAAGAAGAATGTTTGCACTAAGCTTGTGCTAGTTAGCAGATAGACCTTTAAAATGAGACAAAGCAGTTGTATGAAAGTGATTCTTAATTACCTCTTTGTTAATCATTTAGTATGTTAGGTACATGATATTGTAAAATTACTGTAACTAATTAGTAGATTGGCCTTACAATAATGCATAAAATGAGATTTTTTTTTTTCTTTTATGTTGGGAGATACTTGGCAAGTGCATGAAATATGCAGCACTTTCTAATTCAGAAAATGGCACTTGTCAGTAAAAAAAGGCAGGTTAGTACTGTTCCTTCTCGAATGGATGTGTCTGTCCTCTGAATGCTGTTTCAGATCTTCAGCTTTAACTCTTTATTTCTCCATCTTTCCCCCTCCTAATTTATTTGGGGAACTTCTGGATCTTCATACACTGTTTATATGCTCTATATCAATTTTGGTTTACTTAGCTTTATATGCATGGAAACAAGGTATTTGTGTTTTAGAGGAATGCTAAAAGAAAGTTATTCTTGTAGACTGTATTTACTACATGGTTTTCCCACTTTTCTTCCACAGAATGACGATTGTGCTGTGTAAAGAACTCTCAGCTTTCTCTAAAGAGTTTACTACGTGCTTAACAACTGCAGGGGTAAGAGTTACACCGTGGTTCTTAGGAATGAGATCTGGTTAGTTGATTACAGCCTTGGGATCTTCACCACGAAGTGGTTTTTGTGTTTGCACATTTATATATGCAGTTTTTTGCCCTGTGACCTGATCTAGGTCAGTGTTCCCCACATTGTAGTGGCTGAATGTGTGCTGAGCTTTGGGATGCCTCCTGCTGCATTCCACCTGGCACTGAGTCGGAGCGGGGGGAATTGCTGCTGACAGTACTAAGGAGACAGAAATAAATAAGCTTTGTGATCCCATTGTGGATTTTCAAATCACTTAGGTGTTATTGAAGATAATATCGTTATCTCTAAATTCTTCAGTTGTCTACAGTTCATTTGAAGATGCTATGTGTGTACTCCTATACGACTTGTGTTGGGCATACATGGGTTATTTTGTTCTTATTTGCATGCTACAAGGCAGGTGCTCTGCAGCTTGTGACTTAGCTTTCTTATAGTCAAGGGAGCAATGGTGATTTTAAACTTAGTGAGGGTTTAGCTTTATCTTGCTTGAAGAACTGTGATCAAATTTTCAATCAGGGTAATGTATGTCTGATCTCTGCAGGTCAAAGAGAAAGCAGATGTGCTTAATCCCTTAATCACTGGAGTGTTTTTGGAGGTCAGTTATGCTAAAGTTAAAACTTTTAAGCTAATACTTAAAAAGTAGATATGCTATTTTTTTCCACTTCAGTATCCTTATACGTGCCAAGTTCTCTAACCCATGGCCTAAGATTCTGCTTACCTATCTAATAACTTAAATGTTTTAATAAATGTCTGTAGATTTGCACAAGAGATGAGTTACTTAATGAAGAGTGAGCCTTATGTGGTCCCAGCTGACAGTTATGATGGGTCAGAAGATACATATTAAATTTATCAGTCTGGATTGCTAGAATTTAAATGTCCAAAGTCAAACCTTAGACAAGCTTGGAAATTAGCATGCAAGAGTCCCAACACTTCCTAGCTGTTAAATTGGTTCTCAGTGCTTGTAAGCTTCTGAGGTGTGGTAGGAAATGGGTGTTTCCAGTTGGTGTGTTCTTCCTTCCTGCCGCAGCATGCTTATGCTTCACATTGAAATAAATTCTTCTTGTTTGTTATTGAAAACAGTATCCTGCATTTGGATTGCACCTGATCTTGTTTGGCAGTTTTTAAGCCACTTGCTTTTTTGCCTAGTGGCATAAAGCCCCTCAAAAACTTAAATTGATTTCTAGAATGAAACCTTAAAAACGCGACAAGCACTAGGCTTCTGTTTCTTGTGTGCATTAATCAATGCTGTTTGAAATTAGTATGTGGTTAGTAAAGCTGATTGGTATCACAATTATTCATGTGTGTATTTTGGTTTTTGTTTTCATAGGCTTCAAACAGTGCTTCATATATCCAAGATGCCTTCCAGCTCTTGCTGCCTGTACTGCAGATCTCTCTCATTGAGGCTAGAACAGAACTATCGCAGTAATAAAAATCCCTCTAATTAAGAACTTTTTGACCTTCCCACTTCGTAGTTTCCATGCTGGAGAATGATGTAATAGCCCTTATTAAAGGGAAAAAGATTAACTCTGATCACTGCTGCTGCAAGAACGGTGATTAAATGCAGTCTGGCAATGACAGCTCTTACAGCACATTGAGAGATGTGATTAGCATAGTCCAGGCTGGTGGACAACGTGACAGACTTAAAGTGCAGATTGCTTCCCTGTTTTCGTGGACTGTCTGTGTCTTTTCACTGAAATCCCTCTGCTGTATGTGTTAACAAGCTCTTTGGAGAAGCTCTCTGGCCTGTGAAGACAATGCTGGAGAAAAGCAGCTGGCTAGTTAAAGAGTTAGCTAAAATCGTGGTGTGATTTTTAAGTCTGAGAGGCATAATTAGATTCCTGATAGCTCTGCGTTGGTGTTGAAGTGAATATTGGATAGGAGGTGCAAGAAAAGGCAAATATTTATGTTTATGAACCTTGCAGTTCCTAGTCTGGAAAGAATAGAGCAGAGAGGATTCTTTATCAAGCTGCTGTTGCTGAAGAGAAGCCCCAGCTTCCTGAAGATGTCTGTTAATGACTCAGGGATGTGGGATGGGGACTCTCACTAGGGTGCTGTTTCTCATTCTCTTGCAGAGTGCTTGCTTCAGCACGAGCTGGGAAAACGCTGATCTGGCCCTAAGAATGTGGGTACTTTGTTTTATAGCAATAAATGAGAACTGGCTAAAAGGGATTGATTTGTGTTTGGGCAATTTAATGAAAGAATTTAGCAGGAGGATTCCCCTTCTTCAATGCAGCCTGACATGTCAGCTGCAGACTGTTCACAAACTCAGATACTGCTTTTCTCCTGTTTGTGTGTAAAAACACTGTAATAAAATGCTCCTTCTTCTTGGAAGGTATATTAAAGCAGGGGGAGAGGAAGCAATTTGGTTCTGTTAGCGGGAGTCCTAATTTGTCTCAGAAGCTGCTCTGCATATGGTGTCTGTTTCTTTGTGCTGTGAAAGTTCCCTGCTTTGTTCCTTTTTTGCAATTTCTAGCTTTTGAGCTTGCCCATTGGGAGGGAGCAGCCTCTGTTGGATTCACAAGAGCAGAAATGCACAGCTAAAATGGAACTTCAAGAAGTCCAGAATAGCTAACCAGAGGTGACCGAGTGTCACACCTGCCTCTGTACTTGCTCATTGGTAACAATGATGCTCAAATCCCATTTTGAAAATCCTCTGGGTTTTAGCAGGTCTTGCACATTTCTGCTGTACTGAAGGCTTAACATTCCTCTGCTCTATTTGTGCAGTAGAGAAGTGTTTTTATTATTAAAATACCTTTTGGCTAATGCTCCTCTCATTTTATATATATGGAGAAAGCCTTGCCTTAATCGTGGTTAGACTGATCAGATCTCTAAAGGGAGAGTCTTTTTTTGCATCTTAAAGAAAACTAGACTTGAAAGGAGTGTGTCTGGGGTAAAAAAATCTGCACTACAATAAACTTATTTTTTTCTTCTTTTGGTTGATAGCATTATTAAAGAAAGGATTTGTTTTGACAACTGTTTCAGTTAAAAGCTATCAAGATAGCAGTGGGTACAAATGAAATGAGAAGAATGAACTGGTTTTTTTTCTTCTCAGCCCTGACTGGTTTGTGGGCCAGGGCTGGGTGCTGCTCTGGGGCTGGGACAGCTGGGGCTTTTCTCATGGCAGGATGTTTGTCTCATGGGTTCTGAACCCAGGCTGGGGAGTGAGAGCTCCCACAGCTGAGCTCTCGATTCCTGCATCAGTGCAAAATGGCAGCTTTGCTTCTGCTGCAAAGCCAAAATTTACAGAAATGTCAGAAAAGAAATAAAGATAACGGGGTTTTATGAAGCAGCAATTGCTTTTCTTGCAGATAAATTCTACTGACCTGCAGTGCTTTAGTGTAATTTAATAATTAAGGAAATGAGGTGATTTTTTTTTTTTGAAGATGCAGACAGTAATTCTTTCAGTCATATGCCCACCTGGGTTTTGTTACAGCAGCCAGTAATCAAACATGCACCAGCTTCACTTGTGTACCAGTGCAAGGGCTGCAATAGATAGCCAACAAAAACAGTTCTGCAGTTGCTGAAATCTTTCTACCCAAAGGATTCATCAGAATTCAGCATCTGACTGTCTGGAGGTCTTAGCACTCGGCCTTGCCTTGTGCGTGAACCTAATGAGAGCTGGCAGTAATTTGAGCACTTCTGGTAGTGTTTGGGGAGGTGAGAGGCGGCTGAGAATAGATAAGAGTTAGCTAAGATGCTGGCAGTGACTTGGAAAAGGAAGAAAAAAAAAAAAGGCTTCCACAATTGTTTTCTTTCCTTGGGAGAGATTCTGTAACTTGCAGCTGTAAAAGCTGCTTCCTGGCAGCTGCCATGGAAAGGTTTAAAACATAAAAAAGGCTCGGTCCTCCTGGTGGGCTTTGGGACTTGCCCAGCCCTTGCCCAACCAGCTTCCCAGGGACTCATTTTTCATTATTAAAACATGCACATTCAGTAGCAGCAAAACCTCTGACACAGGTGGGATGAGCAGTTGTCCTCGTTTGGAAGAAGCAGCAGCTCTGTGGCCACTGGTGGCCTGGAGCAAGGGGATAGCTGTCCCAGGTCACCTGCAGCACAAATTAAATGGCCTGACTCAGAGGCAGGAAGGGGAGAAATGGCAGGAGGAGGAGGAGAGCTCTTGCATTTCCTTCCCAGGTGTGCACACTGGATCCTAAATAAACAGCGGTCTACAATGATGTGATTTAAGCAGAGAGATTGGTCTTCTGTAGCCAAAGGCTCCTTGGCACAGAAACGGAGGACATAAGTGCCCAGTACTGTGCTAATTAATGCTTTCTGGGAGTTTCACTAGTCCCTCGCAGCTCTGTGCTTTGCCAGCAGCTTGGAGGTGGCCACGTGCTGGTGCTTTGGCTGCTGGCTGGCACGTTGCTTTCCTTCCATCAAGGGCAGCTTTGTGCTGGCTGCAGGGTGAGAGCAGAGCCCAGGTTTGTGGGCTGGGGTCTAGAAGTGCCCGTGGCTGCAACTCTCTGCTGTCCTGTGGGGTGGCGGCGGCCACCCCCGTGTAAGGTGCTGGTGGCTGCAGTCTGGCCCGATGGCCCAGGTGCTCCCTGAGAGCCACTTCCCTAGGGGGATGCTCTGTGTCCCCGTGTCCTGGGGGTGATGGCAGGGCTGTCCCCTGAGCTGCTCTAACTGGAGGATGCTGCAGGCTTAGGTCCCTTGCATCAGAGTACTGAGAGCCCGGCTGGGGCTGGCAGGGAGCGAGCAATGAGGTCACCAGTTAAAAATAAGGTCGAGCGCAGTGTTTGTGGGGGAGGCTCCTCCTAAGGCGGCAGGAGCTGCTCAGAGCAGTGGGGTTGGATGCCAGCTGCTCCCAACACCAAACAGCCTCCCTGGATCCGGCCCAGAGCCCCGCACTGTGCTCCCTGTGCGTGTCTCCACCGAGCTCCTGCACTGCACCCCGAGTTCCCTGGCTGCGTCACACCGGGACAGGCGCGATTGCTGCTGTCGTTTGCCTCAAGACCGAGTGCTCAGGGAGTGCCCTGAATGATTTGTTCATGAGCTGAAGCATCTCTGCCAGAAAGCACCACTGCTATGGATTGTAAAACTGGCAGCAATGGGGACTCTGCCCCCGGCTTTGCTGAGCTGCTCCAGGGTTTATCCACCCTTGCTGTTAAAACTCATCCCTTATTTCTGATGTAAACCTGCCAAGGGGACTCTTGCTCTGCATTTGGGGCTGGTGCAGGCTCTGGTGGAGGAGGCCTGGGGCAGACATGGCCAGGTTTTTGGGACGAGTCACTTCTGTACAGCTGCTTGCTCCCTGCATGAGTTACCCAGGGTTAGTCTCGCTCAGTGGGAGGGGGCTCTGTGCATGCTGCAATTACTGTAAATTAAAGTCAAATGACTGCAGGAGCAACTTTGTTGTAGAGTTGAAGGCTTTAAATGGGACAAATCTTGTGGGAGAAGTAATACCTTTTATTAGGTGGAGAAAACAAATTAGCTTTCAGGTACACAAGCCCTTCTTGACATTATTGTTACTGTTATTATCCCATATTGGTGCTATTAGAAATGAGGGCATTGCATTAGAGGGGAAGCACATTATGCAAGTGTTTAGACCTGCTGGTAACTGCTCTCTGCTGACAGGTATTTGCTTAATGATATGTTGGAGAGAAAGCCAGCAGCAAGGACAAGCATCAGAGGGAGCTGGGAGTGCTGAGCTCTGCCTGGCCTTGCCTGGACCTCCTGGAGCCACCTGACACCTCCCACCAAGAGGAGAGCAAGGACCTCCTCTCACCATGGTTTTAAGGACACCCCCAAATCCCCTTTTCTCCACTTCCAGCAGGTCACTTTCTGACCATAGCACATTCCCACCTTGAGTCCCCAGTGCCCTCCCTGGTCGCAGGGCTGGTCCCTGCGGATGTCTGCAGCCTCCAGAGCTGTCCTGGCTTGCTTGCAAAGGGTCCTCCTGCTCCTGCCCATGCCGGAGGCAATGCCTCTTCCAGGTATGCTTGGGACTGGTCATGTTCCTGGTGTCATGTGCTGTCCGTGGCGGGTGGCAGAGCCAGTTTTTCTGCTCTGAAAGTGGGACTGGGGAGGAGACTGAAACACTCAAATACCCAGATCCCTGGTAGCTGCCAGCCAGGCATCGAGGAGGCCACTTGCCTTTTTCAGCTCCAGGTAAGGTGCTTTCCTGTCTCCCTTGTGTCATCAAGGAGATTTTAGACTTGCATATCAATTTTACAGGCTGGAGAAGCAGAGCGGGAGAGCAGGGTGAAGCCGAGGGTGCAGCAGGAGCATCCTTAGGACGGCTCATGCTCCGTGCGGTCTTGGGGATGGCAATGGGGCATCATGCCTGAACCTCGCAGGAGGGACTTCAGTGCCCTGGGTGAGATGGGAGCGGGCACAGATACTGCGACCTGTAAGCCCCTTGTGCCTGGGGGGGTAAGGCCATCCAGGCTCCTGCATCTGGTGGGATATGAACGCGCAGGTTTGCTTTGTTAGCCAGAGGTCTGATCCGCATGCACCTTGTGCTTTGCTCAGCCATGGAGGACAATCGCAGCTTGTCAGTCGGGACCATAGAGCTGGTCGCTGGGTTTTGTTGGTTTGTCTGCCCGGGCTTTAGGGAACCAGCTCATCTGGGGCAGGAAAAGCTCCCTGCCCAAAACGCTGAGTGGCCGAGGCTCCGAAGGAACAGGCAAAACTGGATCTGCTGGTCTGGGATAGGAAAAAGCTGAGTGTTGGCAGCCCTCATCTGAGCTACCACCCATGGCAGGGCCTGCGCAGGGTGCTGGGTGGCACACCCGCCCCCCCAGACAGGAGTGTGGTAGCACCCCAAGGTGGGGGAGCCCACCTCATCTCTTGGAAATCAGCTGGGTGGGTTTCCAGGGACAGGATTAGCCATGTGGTGGAGGATTAAGGGGTTGTAACCCCCTATGGTGGCATTTCTTATCGAGCGTTGGGGCAGCACTATCCCTTCCCAGCCCCAGCTGCTGGGCTTTGGTCTGGTTGCACATCTTGGAGTGCAAAGCTTGAGGTTCACCTCTGTGTACCTTGTGCCTTTCCTACCTGCTCACTCCTGGCACCGAAGGCACAAGGCAGGGGCATCCCCTGCGGATTTGGGGCTGGGCACGCACCGTGGGAGCTGCAGAGCAGCTTTGGTGAACAGGACCTGAGGTCAGGGCATCAGCTACACCTTCTCCTGCACCTTCCCAGGGGCTGCCTTTTCTTTTGTTAACGTTTGATTATTTTTAATGATTTTAGATTAAAATGTAATTATTTTCAATTAGTAGTTGCACTTCTTAATTACAGACATTAATTAGATTACTGTTCATTATTAATTAGATTGTAACTTTGCTCTGATTACACCTTTTATCAGCCACTTCCCACACTCCTGCCCACTCCATCCAACCTGTCTCTCCCTCGATGCCGCCCCAAACCCCACAGCTTCCCGCTGCCCTGCAGCATCCCGGGGCTTTAAAAACCTGTCTAGAAAATGCAGATCAATGTTATCAGCTCAGAGGCTTCGACCAGCTCTTTTAAAAACCCAAATACCAACCAGATGATGTCATTTTGTGTCTAAAAAAACATTAAAAGAAAGCATTAATATTCTGCCTCCCTCCATCAGTGGTTGGAAGAGAAACTGTTTCCTAATTACTGGCTGTGGCAGAGGAACAACCCTGCTCTGCCCTGCGAGCAGGAGGGACCCGATCCCTCGCCCCTGCTGCCTTCCCACTACCCCGTTTTGCTGTTTGTGTATGAGAGGGAGGGTTCACCTGCCTGGACTATTTCACGGACTTTATTTGGTTCTGCTATTTTTAAAGCAAGCTGTCTTCTTTTCTTTTCCTCTGTCACCTTTCAGGCACCTAATCAATGCTCGGAGTTTCCTTGCTGTTGGTCTCAGCTTCTTTTCTGCTCCTGCTGTCTCCATCTCCCTCGCTGCCATTGCCCTGTCCCTGGGGGAGGTCTCCTTTTTGCCAGGGCTCCCTGGGAGCCCCAGCGTCTGCTCTGTATTGATTCATCCCCATTTAATCTGAAATATTTCTGTAATTTGCACCTGCTTGTGGGGGGTTAAGGCATCTCCCTGCCCATTTTCCCTGAGCTTTCTCTGTCTACCTCTGTCATTCTCCCCTTGCTGCTTCCTGGGCAGAGGGCAGTGGGTGCTGCATGGGTGGGCACAAGGTCTGGTCCTTTATTTTTTTGTGGATGCCACAGACTGCTTTACCCCTTTGCCTGCTCTTTTGGGGGGTAGGAAGTGCCCCCTTCTCCCATGGAGAAGAGAAAGATGGATAGTGGCGTCCAGAGAGGTGTTTTCATCCCCAAAAATCTCACCTTGCTCCACTCTCCAGTTGTGCCTTCAGGTCCTCTCTGTGCTGTAGGTGTGACAGTCTCCTGCCGCAGAGCTCTTTGGCTTCGGTGAAATGTCGACAATCCTGAAATGTGAGTGTTTGGTATGAACCCAGGGGGACCTGCTGGGTTTGTGTGTGCTGGATGCTGCACGCTGAAACTTCCCTCTGTGCCCTGTTGTAGGGTTTGGACGGGAAGATAAGGAGAGAGAGGAGAAGGAAACGGACAAGGAAGAAGAGAAGGAAGGAGAAGAGAAGGAAAAGACTGAGGGAGAAAAAGAGAAGGACAAGAAGAAGAGGAAGAAGGAGGAAGAGGAAAAGGTAGGGGAATGATGAAAATTTCTGCAAATCAACTGCTGAACCATTTGCGAGGGTTTCCAGCCCCAAAGTCCCCAGAGTGGTGCTCAGGGTGAGCCCAGCACTTCCCAAACCATCTGATGCTGGGGTCCATGCTGGGCACCCCCTGGACCAGCTGTGCCACTGGCTGTGCAGTGTCTGTGGAGCACTCTGAGCATCCGCTGCCCAGCATGCAGTGGGACGGAGCCAGCTCCTGCACGGAGGATCGGTGTCCCGGGCGGAGGCAGGCAGCGATGGAGTAGGGCCACCTCTGCAGGGGAGCATGGTGCAGCGGGGACGGGAATGATGCAGAGCTCCCAGCTTGCTGCCGAAACCAGTGGAGCAGGATGCTTGGCACAGGCAGGCGTGGGAGGCAGCCAGGGTTTGTAGGGTGTTAGAAAGCACCGGCCCCAACTGATTTACATCCTGGCTCTGAAGGGAGGGTGTGTTTGACCCATGGCAACCCCATGCCTCTGGTGGATGGAGCTATGCTGTGCACAGCCTAGAAATCCCACTGTGTGCATGGCTTTTCCACTGAGAGACAGCTCTCTCTTTGCTCCCAATATTCCTAGTTAGTTCTCCCTCCTTTTCCTCCTATTTCAGCCCAAATGAGATGCTGTTGTGGACTATTATGCTTTCTGCACTGCACACTCCCCTGAACCCTTGCTCTTGACCCTGGAGGTCTCTGCGGGGCTGTTGGCACATGTGGTTCCACAGCAGCACCTTTGGTGCAAAGCCTGGCTCAAGATACCCACAAGACCAGACATCTGGTGACTAGAGGCTCTAGCTTGAACAGAAAATGGGGTGCCAGGGACCCCAGTGATGCTTGTCCTTCTCTGTTGACCCCTGCAGGGAGACGGGGAAGAGGACAGGAGGAGCAGCAGAGGCTCTGATGGCGACTTGGAGGAGGTAACCACACCACCAGCTCCGTGCTGGGGCATGGCTGCCCCACTGCACATCAGCCCTGGGGTTTTGCACCTACAAACCCCTGTGTGGGTGCTGGCTACGGCTGCTTTCAAACACCTAGAGGTACCGGGGGATGGGACACAAAGCACCCAGCACTCCCCTCATGCGCTGTCCCTCTTCTTTTTGTTCCTGTCCCAGGACCACGGCAGTGACAAGGATGAGAAGGAAGACAAAGATTAGTCTTTCTGTGCTGGAGCAGCAGTACGCACCCTGGGATGCAAACGGCAGCTTGTGCCAGGGGGGACCTTGGTACTTTTAGCTAAATAAAGGTGTTTGTGGGCTCCAAAGAGAAATGCTACTTATTCATTCATCCAGTCATGTGCTATCTGTCCCTCCTGAGAAGGAAACAGCCAAGGAAAGGAATAGGTGGGGAGCTGGTATCTGGGTGAACAAGTTCTGTTCGAGACCATGGAAGAGTCTGGAGAGAAACCCAGGGGCTTTGGCTGTCTGGCTCTGCGTAGTCCCCCAAAATTAGATAGTAGTAATCTCCACCCTCTCCTCTCCGCACTGCCTGAGCAGGGACAGACGGGCTGTGCAAAAGGCGGCTCCAGACGCCTGGGGCTGTGCTGAGCTGTTACAACTGACTGGGATTTCGAATTTATCAAAAACATACGAAAATCAGTCACAGGAGGAAAAAAAAACCCAAAAACCTACATTAAAACCGTGGCTTTCTGCAGTGCTGCTCCCAGCGCAGGGGGGCTGGAACCGGGAGCAGCGCCAGGAAAAGCGGGGAAAAAACTGAGAAAAATGAGCTGGCATCGCCATCTACCGGGGATGGGGCTTGTGGCAGCGGGTTCCCGGCTTTCATAACCGCTCGGCTGTGTTGTGTAAAGTTCTGAAAAGTTTTGTAAGGCTCCAGTGGCGCAGCCGGGCGTCCCGGGCTGCTGGGGGTCCAACCCGGCAGCGAGAAGGGAGCGCGGAGGATTGTGCCCTTAAAAACAGTGCCAGCACCCCCCCGCACACCCACCCCTGCTGCGGGGGGTATTAGCCCAAGCCCAGAAGTCTCACCATCAATAAAAACTTCACAAGCTCTCCCCACTGCATCGCTGACTTGATTTGGTTTTTTTAAGGTGTCTATTTTTAAGGGTATTTTCCTGAGTAGTGTAGATTTCAGACAAACTCAAGTTTAAGAGTCAACACCGTGGAAGGTTTTACTTGAAACCACAGAACGTGGCTTTAGATGTTGTTTTCATGGAACAAATGCAGCTGGCTCTTGTATAATCACAACAAACAGCAGGAAAGATGCTGAGGAATGTTGTCCTAATTATCTATCCCAAAGATTAAAGGGAAAACACAAAGGCCGGAAAAACAAACAACCCCAAAAGCTAAACTGCATTTCAATGCGCTGGTTTGGCTTCAGCAGACTCAGCCTTTCCCTAAGTGCCTTATTGCTCTGTGAACAAGGATGACTTAATGTAAGGCCCTGTGTGGGGTTATTTTACATATTTTACTTTCCCCTATGTGCAAGTATGTGGGACTCTTGCACAAGACACAACCTACTTTCAAATAGTATATGGAGTTGTGGCATTTTACAGTCCCCTCAGGCCATGCTCCTGCAGGATGGGAATCTCTTGGAATAATTTCTCTGCATCTGGACATGAAAAGGAGAGGCCCTGCCTTTGATTTTTAAGTTAAAGGTTGGAAACTTTTCAAGAATGCTGTGCCAGACTATTTTCTAAGGACAAGCATGCCTGTAGATGCTCAGTTGGAGCTGAGAGGTGTTGCATCTCACTGAAGTGAGATTCTGCTTTTCAGATGTCTCACGTAACGAGCTAAAAGCCCTAAAATTGTCCTCTGCACCTTGTGCCCCAGCTCCCAAAGTGGGTGAAGCTTGCAAATGGCTGTCTGCAGCTGATCCCACCACCATGTCCTCACACTGCTCCAAATCTCAGCATCTTCATGTCCTCGGAGCCAGTGTTGGGTACACCCCGCACTGCTGGGCGGTTGCGAGTGCCAAGCCAGGAAAAGTCTTACTGTTTGCTCTTTGTGTTTTACAATCCCTGCTTCAGGCCACTGCGCTAAGCTCTGTGCAAATATAACATGTGCAGCCAGATCCCTGTGGCACAAGAGCAAAAAGCAAAACACACCCAAGGACTGGCTGTGTGAATGTCCAGGAATCTCCTCTGGCAGTTCTCTGTCCTGCCTTCGGCACCTCACCCTGCACGTAGCTCGCTCCTCTCTGCCCCTGTGTGCTGCCTTGATTTGAACTGGTCAAGTTTCCCCAGAAAGCTGCCAGGATGAAAACCATTTCAAATGACCTGGTGTCCCTAAGTCCTCATTGCATCTCAGCCCTGGCTTGAAGCCAGGTGACGTGAACGGGTGTATAGCATGAGCACTCACGCCAGCCACGTGGATTAGGGGTCTAAAAACACTTAGTGGAGGAGGCAAAAAGCAGGTGGAATATTTGGTTTTTGGGGATGCTGAGGACCCTCAGCTGCAGGGGGACAGTGGCTGTCCTGCGGGATATGGCTGTGGAGAGCTGGGTGTCTCTCAGCACAACCTTGGTGAGCCGGAATGGGTGCTTGCCCACAGACGTGACAACCAGCAGCTTCCCAAGCACTGCTGGGCATGAGGTCTGACTTAATCGGGGTGTTTAGCCACCTCATTTGCCTGAAGCATCTGCAAGGTTCGACTAGGGGCTTCTTGGAGCTGATGTGCCTTCAGCTGGCTGGGAGAGGAGCGTAGACAGAGCCATGCTGAACGCCCATCACGTCAGGCTCTGGAGGGGTGGAGTAGGAAAAGAAGACCAGCAAGAGAAACTGGCAGCCCATGGAGTTACTTAAGCTAGTCTTGTTTACAGACATTTACTCCTCTTTATATAATCACCTCAGCTGGCCCTCGGGGATCAGGAGGGATTGTGCTGCCCCTCCTCACAGCATCTGGGGGTACCTGCAGGGACCCCCCCATGGCACGCAGCCGTCTGGGGCCTTGGAGCAGCAGAGATGCCAAGAGACCTTAGGCATGGAGAAAGAATTGATTTCCATACCATTTCATGCAGAGATGCCCCCAAATGAAGGCATTTTTCTATAAATGCCAACAATTTCAGAACAGAAAGGTTAGACCTTTATTTTGCAATTAAATTTTTCATCTTGCATCTAGGGGCTTTATTACATAAAGTGTCCTATGAGGGAAACAAGTCTCTCTAAGGTAGAGATCAAAAAGAAATCTTTCCTCTGTTCCCAAGTGACCTTCTTCATGGAAAATTTCAAGCTGCTTTTTTCATTCCACTAAAAAATGGCAACAGTTAGAAATCCTGACTTTCCCAGAAAAGCTGATTCCTGCAGCTCTGCTTATGATCTGCTAATCTCTGCAGAGAGCCAAGCAGAGGTTTCCTATGAAACGACTCTTCTATTTTTGCGCTGAATAATCAGAAAAGCAAAACCCAAACAGAATTTGAGTCTTGCAAGTGAAGGGTGTTTTGGAAAGTCAAATCCCTGCTTTTGCTCCTGCTGCCTACAGAGCACTCACACTTGCTCCTCTGTGCTGCATCCTTTTACAACTTGTCCCTTCATTCTGAAAATCAAGACTTTTTGCTGTGTTAATTAGCAGCTGAAAGTTATAGCAGAGCTTTATTCACTGAACTGCTTGGGATTAATTTTCATAAAAATTACTTTAAGGATACAGAACTTCCACAGCACCCTTCTCTCCTCTGTGAACCCTTCTAGGACTCCCGCATTTGCTCTTTCAGAAGAGCAGAGTGGGCTCTTTACTCCACAAACCTCACTGCAATACATTCCTAAAATCCACAAAGAAACGGTGCCAGGCTACTTGTGAAGGAAAACCTGCAATTTGCTCGGGCAGATCCACCAGGACAGGTTTCTGGGTGACAGATCTGCCGAGTACTGACAACTTGACCTCTTTAAAAGCTGTGACGTCTGTGCGTTATGAAAGGGCACGCTGGCAGCGGGGGCGATGACTCACTTAACCAAACACAATTCACCTGCCGTCCAAAGTGCAGCGAGAGGTGGAGGTGAAACAGCCCGTGAAAAAAAAAGGCACAGCCAGAAATACTTATCTACTCCCCGAGCAGAAACCTCTGCCCAGGCCACCACCGCTGCAGCCAGCCAGGGAGCCCGCAAGTAGCTATTTATAACTGTGGTGGAGACACAGCCTTGCCCACCCTGCCTAAAATCCAGCCCAGTGTCTGTGTTTAGGGCTTCACATCAGCTGGCTGTGGGGAAGGGGGGCTGCAGGAAGACCCTGAACAGCCCCCTGCATTGCTCCCCAAGTCTTCAAGGTTCTTTGGTCTCCTCCATGGTCAGACACGGGTCTTAGCTGGAATTTGAGCCACTGGCTTTGCTAGAGATCTTTTGTCCTCACTGTGAAGGACACTGAATTATCAGGCTGGTGGTGGTGGAGATGCTGGAGCTGAAGGAATAAAGGCCAGGGCAGAGGATGAGGAAGCTACACACAAAAGCTCATCTGAAAAACATCTGTACAGGAACCAACACCAAGAGCAGAGAGAGCAGGAAAGATCTGCAACCTCCCAGGCAGTGCAGCCAGGTGAGCTCTCACCCAGCAGCTCTTGGCCACCAGGGAAGGGTTTGTTCATGGAGTGGGTACTCAGCTGCAGGACCTCACACTTGCCGTGCTTGCCCTGCACCCAGACAGCCCTGCTGGCACCAGCAGATTCTCTCCCAGTGGGCGCCCTGTGAAGGGGAGCTGGTCTCCCCTACCAATTAGCACCCTCCTGTGACCCATTAAGGCATGGGATGAGTGGGACAAGCTGGACCCCAGACCTGACCTGACCATGGCAGGATAGAGGCATCACTGCAGATCGGGGTCTGCCACGTGCAGAGCCCACCTGGTGCCACTTGCAGCCTCCTTTGGCAAAGCGAAAAGGCAGTGCTGGGTCCCTGCCAGCACTGCTGGCGTCTGTGTCAGGTGGGTGGCAGCTACACAGAAAAGTAAAAAAAAGGAAGAAATGAGGGAGGCGGCACGTACTTGCTTCTTGCTGGGGCAAGGAGCCAAGGTGAATGAGCGGGGCAGGGCAGCCTGGCAAGCCCCGAGTTGCAGTGATGGGCCACCACGGCGTCACCCCTGGCCACACGTCCCAAGTCAGGCATGTGGACACAGCAGCTTGCGAAGCTGTAACTTTTGTCTGACCCTGCAGTAACAACTGATTATAAATCAGCTCTCCCCGTGCAGAAGATGAAGTGGGTGATGTGACCTCCAGGTCCACTAGGATGCAGCTCCCTGTGGATACCAGCCCCCTTGGAAGTGGTGGTGCTTGCTGCAATGTAAAGGTGGAGTCATGTCCTCAGAGAGTGGGTTCCTTATGGCTTTTCCTCCTCAAATCCCTTGGTTATGTTATCCATGTCCTTATGCACCCTAGGATTAGATGGTGCTGAACAAGCTGTGCTGACTTTGGGCCCCTCCATGGGATCTTCTACAGATGAGGGATTACAGCTGCCCTTGAAACACCAATGAAACAATTGCAAAGCATCAAGGCAAGCATAAGGCACCCTGCACTGCAGACTTTGGTCTTGTCACCCATCCTAGGGTTTCCCGCTGGATAATGGGGACAATTCTGACCTTGCTTTCAGCTGTACTCCCTTCTCAGGGGTATGTGGCTTGTACATGACTGCCCATGGAAAAAGACATCTCCATGCATTTTATGTGGGATGTGCTTCTAAGACAGAGTGATAATGTTCTGCCAACCTTTTTGCCAAGATGTTTGGCCTGAGAGAAGTAAAATGAGCCAGATATGGATCTGGGCTCTCCCCCTGTGACTCTCCAGTTTCCAGGAGCTCAGGCATAATAAGCCCAGTTACATGAGCAATGAGATAGCGTTACATCGCAGCTCTGTGTCCCGCCAATCCATGTGATAGTCAACTCATTTCTCTAGGAATGATGATGCCTCAGGCGAAGCCTGTATGACTCAGAAGGGAAAATATTAAAGCTTTCTTTAAAGGAAAATATTAAAGTTTTCTTTAATCCTCCTTACTGTGAGACTCAGGGCCTCTCTGAGCTCTCAAGCAGCAGTTTCAGGACCCAAGAACAATACCATGTAATTTATATGATTGCTCCCTGCCCATCGCCTAGTCAGCACAGTGCAGACCTCGAATACCAAACATCAAGGAGCAGTGTGGCAAACTGCTTGCCTCTGTCCAAGAGAAAACCAGGCATGGAGCATCTCCCCTTATTGTCTACAGAGACCTGAAAGAAAAGGTGTTATAAAAGATGAGCCGTGACTGCAGATGAAGAGTGTCCCACACCACCTGCTTCCACTTCCTTTTGCTTCACTTCCCAGGACCAGGTTTGAACTGCATGTGGCAAATGGAGAAACCTGGTGGTTGAATAACATCCTGGATCTAGAAATATTGTGATGTAAAGAAAGCAAAAATTCCAGGAAGCTGGTGTGTTTGTTGACGGGCTGGGAGGGGTATGATGCAAATAACTCCCTACATGTTATTTGCACGTACTGAGGTGTAAAAATAATTCCTTACGCCAACCCTCAAGGCTTTCAGACAAGCCAGGATCCAGACGCAATGCTCCTGAAAGGGTGCTGTAAACCATGCGGGCACGAGTGGGTCCACCCAGATGCTGAGGCTGGATTTGGCCCTGGCTCTCTGCCTGATCACCCAGCACGCTGCACTGGCTCTTATACGTTGGTGCCACCCTCAGCCCTGTGTGGCCCTTGCTCAGCTGGGATGCCGACACTTTCCTCCTTCCACTGCTTTTGAAACAGAGAAACTTGTTTTACCTCTGTGCAACAGGACATTTGGATCTGATGCTGACAGCCTCATCTGCTCAGGAGGAGGTTGGTGGGCAGAGTGGGGATAGTTGTGTGTAAAAGGGGTCATGACATTCAGGGTGCATATTCCTGTTTAGCAAGTGCTTATGGTGCCTTTGAAGACACCCTAAGGAGCACACAGGTCTCTGCACAAGAAAAGGCACCACTGGGAAGGTGCTGTCACCTCTGAGCCACTCCTTAATCCCTGATGTGTCAAAATCAAACGTCAATGCGTGCAACAAATTTATGCACTAAAAATGAGCAAACATAGCTGGTGTGAAATCCCTAATCCTCATGTTGCACTGTCAACAGTCTGGGCCATGTTAATGAGGCTGTACTCAAGCTGAAGCACAAGCAGTGTGTGTGGCTGAGAGCCAGAGCAGGAGCTGGTTTCCCCTGCACCAACACCTGGAACTCCTCACCCTGCACGGACCCTGGGCTGCTTCCCACCTTTAAAGTGGAAAAAAAAAACCTTATAAAATAAATCCTATTGTGCTTTGCAACTAGTTCCTAAACACAGTGTGATCTGTTCTGTGTTATGCAAAACATGAAGTCCTCATCTGGCCAGCAGAACAGTGAGCATTAAGCATTTAAAGTTTTTTTTTAATTTTTTTTTTTTTTCAGTTATGTACTGAGTCAGCACAAACACACCAGTGACAAGTGAAAGCATTTGGAGTTCAGAACCAGCTCAGCTCTGGATGGAATGAAGAAAACAAATTGTTCTTGTGCTGGCGCTAATGAAGCCTGGTTTCCAATAGACTCACGTGTTGTGGTTGATTGATTTTTAACTGCATTATGCAAAGGCAGCGGCACGTCCTCGCTGCTTACGAGACGCCGCTGGAGAGCCCGCACACATGAGAACGGTTGTGGAGTGAATCAGAAGGTGAGGAAAAGAACAAGGCAGGTCCCCAGGAACAGCCTGGTGTCTCCCAGAGGAGCTGGCTGGGGTGAGGAAAGATGCTCCGCTCCTCACCTGACACTGGCTGCCCATGGGTGCTGCTCCCAGCTGAGCCACTCACACAGGTTATGGGAGCACTCTTCAAGCACATCACCGCAAAATTGGCCATAGTAGCTAACATCACCCTCATTTCATGGCTCCAAAGCCATGAACGTGTCCTTCTTGAGGGGTAATCTGGGCGTAAGACTGGTGAGGACTCCCTGGTGACAATCTTTGTTTTAGTTGTTTTAGTTTGGTGGAAAAACTAGTTATGGTGAGAACTAAATCATAAGAGGACAGTGTCTGGTGTGAATGAGCCTTGCCCATTCTGAGAAATGCCCCTGGGAGAACTGCTGGGGGCAGTGACATGACAGGTCCCTCTGGGAGGGCGACCAAAGACTGGTCTTGCAGATGGGGAACATGGAAAATGTCCCCTGCGGGGCAGAGTCCCTGACAGCCCCACAGTGCTCCCAGGGTGACCATTAATGCCACTCTCAAGGAGGTGTTTGGGGCTGTGCTGCTCAACAGGGCCTGAGATTTCTCCAGTCTGAAAGGATCACTTAAAAAGATAACGGAGCAAGCCTTCCAAGCCCACATAACATCCTTAGTTGATGAGCTTTTAAAACCACTCATGAGCTGTTTAATGTAATCACAGTAGATTTTGAAACAAAACCTGCTCCACAGCCCAAACCTCTGCCAGCCACTCCCTTGGTGGGGTATGGGTTTCACCAGTACTCATGTCCTGCTGGTGACCTCCCTCCCTGAGCACCCATTCCAGCACGTGCATGGGTTTGGTTTGTGTTTGGGGACACATAAAAGAGTCCTTGGGGAATGTGCATCATCCTTATATAAAAGTCTGATCTACTAAACTCCAGAGTTGCCAGATTTCAGCTGTTTTTCCCAGCACCTGCTATGCAAGAGCTGCCGACCCCTTGGTGTATGGCTGTGTGCTGGGGGGATGCATCTCCCTTGGGACACAGGGCCCACCCTGGGGGTCTGTGAGTGGGAAGGTGACCGTCCCCATACAGGGTCTGAACTTGTTCAATTCTGGATAAGTAGAGCATCTGAGGGAGATGCAGTTTCCCATCTACACTGGAGGAACACCCCTGTCCCCCAAAACATCCTGCCATGATGGCTCTGCATGGTGGGGTCTGCAAAGGGGTGCTTGGTGCACCTCAGCCCCGGCTGCTCTGGGGCATCACAACAGCCTGCACCCCAGCCCTGCTCTGGAGAGCCTCAGCTATCTCAGGTACCCCACACCCTGGGCTGCTCCCGAGCCCCCCAGCTATTGAGTGCCCCAGCCGCCCTGGAGCATCCCACCCTCCTGTCCCCATCCCAGAGACCCTGTGTCCCCCAGGCCTTGTGTCCCAGCCCTGCTCCGCAGCACCCCAATACCCCAGGCAGCCCACACCATGGGCTGTCTCCAAAGAGTCCTGGCCCCATCTTGGGGCACCCCAAAACATCCCCCAGCACTTTGCACCCTCGTCCTGCTTCAGAGCACCCCAGATCCCCCGGGGACCCTGCTCTCCAGCACCTCCCCGCCCCATGGCTTCACACTCGTGTGCCCCGACCTGTACCCCGCACCCCGGCTGCTCCGGACCCCCCCAACACCCCCGTGTCCCGGCTCCGGGGGCAGGGGGGGGGGTCGGCACCGGAGCGCCCCCAACACCCCGGGACCGCTGCTCACCAGCCCGTGCCCGAGCCCACGCTGGGGCACTTCCCCGCCCCGTTCCCGCATCCCTCTCGGGGTCGCCCCCGCCCCGAGCCCCCCGGTACCGCCGGCTCCGTTACGAAACGCGGCCGGGGCGGGGCGGGGCGGGGCGGCTGCGGCGGCCAATGGCGGCCCCGGCAGCTCCGCCACCGGCGCCCCCGCCGGTTCGGCCCGGGGGGGTCCTGCCCCGGCGGGCCGGGCCGGGCCGGGAGGATGGGCTGAGCGGGGCGGAGCGGGGCGATGCGCGGGGTCCCGGCGGCGGCCGGGCTGTGCGGGCACTGCTGGCCCTAAGGGCAGCTCCCCCTCGCCGGCTCCAACCACGGCGATGAGTCGCGGCCCCCCCAGCCCGTCCTCCTCACCCCGGGGGGGGAGCCCCGTCCGGCAGCCCCTCGACCCCGGGAGCGGGGGCTTGGACATGCTGCGCTGCCCCTCCTGCCTCCTCCTCCTCTGGGAGCCGGTGACCGTGTCCTGCGGTCACTCTTTCTGCAAGCCGTGCCTCGGGGGGGCCGTGCCCTCCCGCTGCCCCCTGTGCCAGGAGAGGCTGAAGCTGTTGGGCGTCGGGGTGGCGAAGTGCAACGTGGTGCTCTGCGGCCTCCTGGAGAAATGCGTGGAGCGGGAGAGCCGGCTGGCCTGGCTGGTGGCACACGTCCGGGACCGTGTCACCCGTGGGGACGCGCGGGAAGCGCTGAGGATGGCTCAGAAAGCGGTCGAGCTGGGTGAGCACCACCGGGCCCGAGGGGCTGGCGGGGCGGCTTGGGGGGTGCTGGGTGCGAGGGGCCAGCCCTGCAGCTGGCATGAGGGTGTGCAGGCTGGGCTGTTGGGTGCCAACGTGGGTCACTTTGTCCCAGCACTGAAGTGCCCTCTGGGCCTGCACAGTCCAGAGCTGGGAGCCCTGGGAAGCTGGAAGTGTTGGAAAGGCAGTGCTGGTGGGGATGGGCAGGGGGGATCCAGCTGCTGGGCATTTCTCCCATGTCCGCAGGTGTCCCGGGGTGATGGGACGGGGTGGGTGGCAGGGCAAGCCCCCGCTGCTCATCCTGGCTGCCAGGGCCACGGGCAGGGCAGGACACACAGCCTGCATCCCATCGGCCACATGCGTCTGGCCTTAGCAAGAGGCTGGGGAGGAAAGAGCAGCAAACAGCTTCTTGCATCTTGCCACCCGGCAATATTTCAGGGTCAGAGGAAGAGTTCTGCCCGGGGGGGTGGCCATTATGTAAAGTGGTTGGGACTTTTCCAGTCCCGGACAGACACGTCCTCACCCTCAGAGCCTGGTGAGGACACAGCCTTGGCCAGGCTCCTGGGCCAGCCCCATGGTGCGGGGCAGTGCCCCCCCCGCACCCCTCAGCCCCCTTTTGCAACTGGCTCTGGCGAGACGTTTGCCTGCAGGGTCAGGATCGGGCCCAGACGGGTTGATCTGCTTTAATGTGTAAGTGGATTTCTTGTAGAGTAATGCTTAAATAAAAGGGGTTATACAATGTGTCTGGAGCAGGGGGTTGGGACGGCAGAGGCATAAGGTACTTTCTCCACTGGCGTTTCTATGACAGCAGTCAGCTCTCCTCCCGCGGCGCAGACACTTATTCATCGCCTGCTGCGAAACAAGTGCCAGAGGTCCAGGGTATGCCTGGAACCAAGGGCTGAGCGGGCTGCCCGATCCTGGTGTTGGCACCAAAAGCAGGTGCCTTTATGCAACCTCCCGAGGCATCCATCTCGTACCCTGCACACCCGTCCTTCCGTGTAAATGCACGTGCACAGTTCTCTAGTACTGTTTTCCTTATTGCCAGGCTTTTGTCTGATTAGGGTGTGCAATTATATACCTCTTTTTAAAAAGCCTCTGTGAGTATAAAGAGGAAACATCGCAAGCTCTGTCCTCGGTCTTCCCTGCCTGCTCCGTTCCCTGAAGGACAGGGGAAGTCCGGCTTAGGGCAACGAGGAAATTTCAGTCAATCACAGCTGCAGCTTCCCTAAACCTGGAGGAAATTGCAGTCAATCACAGCTGCAGCTCCCCAAAACCTGGAGGAAATTTCAGTCAATCACAGCTGCAGCTCCCCTAAACCTGGAGGAAATTTCAGTCAATCACAGCTGCAGCTCCCCTAAACCTGCGCTTGCTGGTGCTGCTCAGGCTCAGCCACGTGGGTGGTGCTTTCGGGATGTGTTTTCCCACTCCTGCTGCCTGCAGCACACTTTCAGGCTGCACAACTTCTTATGGGATCCCCTTCGCTTTCAAACAGAACCACTGAGAAATGTTCGACCCACAAGAATGGGTTTTTTCGTGGTTCAGTGTCGCACTGTGGGCCAGTTTGCAGTGTGCTGCTCAGCCCAGCCTGTAGAGGAGCTCTCTTTGCTTGGAAGAAAATAAATTGTCAGATTTTTTTCTTTTGTATTTCTATGTGAACAGAAAAAAATGCACTGTAACGTGTAACACAGGAGGCCTCCCAACACGCCTAGAGACAGGAGGCTGGGGAGCACTATCAGTCACTCATCAGTCACTGGGGCCGCCAGCTGGCTTACGTCCCTGATGTCTAATGATATCATAGATCAAAAATAGCTGCAGCAGAACAGAAATGCAGAATTCAGAGCCCTGTTTTACACATTTTTTTTTTTTTTCCCCCACCAAATCAGTTGCTTTATTGCCAGGCTGTGCAAATGTTTGAATGGGTTTGCCCACATGGAAGATAAGCCTCTAGACTTTGTACCCATTTGTTCATCCCTACCTGTCATTAGGAGATGGAATATTTCATCTCTGGATGCATACTTGTGGGACAGGTTGCTGAGCAGCAAGTTCCCACGTTTTTCTAACTTGAGCCCTAAGGTGCCAGCTAACATTATAAATGAAAATAAGCTCTGAGGGATCAGGTGTTGTTCTGCTGCACAGCTCAGCGTGGCCAGTGCAGCCTTGGTGCAGGAGTGGCTGGGCCTGGGCTCTGCTGCTCCCCATGTTATGGTGGCACCAGGTAGAGAGCAAGATCTCCCAGTGCTACACAGTGAGCATGGGGCCAAGGAAGCAATAGCTGTGCCAGAGCTTCCTCCTCCATGATAAGATGTGGCGGATGCCTGGGCGGATCGGTGGGCGCCGGGCATGGTGACAGAGGAGGTGGGCAGGGGTGTGGGCAGATGCTGGCTGCCTGCACCCTGCTGTCATGGGGCTGCTAGTCCGGACCTGCAGTTCGCTGGCAGAGCTACATCAGTGTCATATTTGAACCGGGGCAGGAGGAAATACTGCTGGGGTTGGGAGCACGGGAGACATCATCAGCAACGATGTCTCCTGATGATCGCTGATCGGCTGCTGGCCAGGGCCCTGGACCTGGTTTGCCCTGGAGGGAGATGCCAGCCCTTCAGCAAGGTGATATTGCCCGCACCACTTTGCCACAGTAAATGCAGCACCACTGCCTGCGAATGGTGCCTAATTTATGACACGAGGTTGGCCTTAGAGCCAGCATCCTGCAGGGCCACCACATGTGCTACCCATGCTGGACCTACCATTGTCCCACGGGGAGCTCGGAGCCGGCGGGGACCTGTGTGACACTGGAGGCTTCCCCAGAGGGGCCAGGGAGCAGCGGGTCCCCAACCTCAGCACTTAGTGGCCCTTGGGCGATGCTCTGCACTGCGGGGGACACAGGATTGGGTGCACAGGCCCGTTGCCTTAGCTGGGAAACCAGCACAGCACTGGATGTAGGTCACCTCCGTGGCAAGCTGTGATATAATGGGGTGGGTCTGGGAATCTCTGCAATTCAAACCCACAAACATTACCACACCTGGTTACTCCATGAGTGTGGGCCTTTGGGGTGCTGCTTGCTCATACTCTTCGACATCTCCCACCCCAATTCCCCTGCTGGAAGTGCTTGTAGGAAGGAAGGTCTTAATGGTGTTTCCCTGATGCAGGAGAGAAGAGGATCTCTCTGCCTGTTATTTAGGAGCAGGGAGGAGCATGTGGGATGCCCAGCACTGTGACACTTGGGGTGTCATGGCCAGTAGTGCCTGTGGGAGCTGTGCCTCCCCCACCACTGAGATCCCATCAGTGACATCTCACTGACAAGGAACTGGATGCTTAGTTCCCTTTTTCCATTTTGGGAAGTCTCAGCGTTTTCTCAAACTTGGAAACCTTGACTCACATGGTGGGGGCAGATCCTTGCACCTCTGCCAGTTTTTCCTCTGTGCCAGGAGGGTGGTGGCAGCCAGGTTGGTCTGGGAGGCTCCCTGGTGTTTTGGGCATTCAGGTCTCTGTAGCTGCAGGCTTGTTTGGTAACGTGTTATTGTGGCTCTGCTGGGTGAATCACATTGCAGAGCCTTCCGTGGCAACAGCCCCTGGAGGGACTATGTGTATGGTACAGCCTTTTTGCTGCATCCCAAAAGGATGGATGAGAGCCCAGATCCCAGCATGGCAGAGCCCCAAGGCAGTGGTGTGGCCCCTTGGCTGAGGGCGTTCGTGGGAGATGGGGAAAAACAAAGGAAAAAGCCTCAAATAGTTTAAAGCTAGATGTTTAGGGGAGATAACTTCCTTGCAGAGACTTATGAGGCCAGTGTCTCCTTCCAAAGAGGAGCGCAGGAGCTGGCTGTGCTCAGCGCGAGGCAGCGGCGCAGGGGCTGTCCCACTGTGGTGGCATCTCCCTGGCGTCATCCAGTCCCACTACCTCGCCATGGACTCATCACATGAGTGACAACATTTCTCTTTCCAGACCCCGATGCCAGCTCCCTGCGGCTGTGCCGGGCAGAGGCGTTCGCAGCGCTGGGGCAGCACCCGCGAGCGCTGGAAGACCTGGACGCTGTGTGCAGGGCTGAGCCTGGAGAGCATGAGGTGAGCGGAGGGGAGGCCCCATCAGCCGACTGCGCTTGGAGCCAAATCTTACTGTACGGGAGCAGTTTCCCCCTTTCCTGAATTCTCCTAGCCACTGGATTCATCCTGCTCAGAAATACACTGGCCAGACCCATGAAGTTGCAAGCCCAGGCTGCCAGCGCTGCGTTGCACTAACAGGAGAGGTCCGGTGCCGTGTCCGCCCTTGCTTGCATGCAGGCAGGGAGGGCATGAAACTGTGCTGGTGCACAGGATCACAGGTGGGGCCTTGGGGAGGTGTTGGCCAGAGGCTGAGCTGCCCTTGGAGAAATCAGCCCTGGGAGCTCACTTGCCGATTTGTGAAGCACTCATTGACAATGGTTTCACAGCTTCAAAGGCAGAAGCCCTTGGCTCCCTCTTTAGGCCTCTGTAGGGTTTGTTTGCTTGGCTTTTGCAACTGCTGCATTTTGGGAGAGTCCTGTTTTACGGGCACCTGGCTGCGGGTGGACCTGTCTTTTTTAGACAAGTCTGAGCATGGGAGCAGCGATGTGTCCAGGTGCTTTGGCCTGGGATGGGAGCAGGCAGGACTGGAAGGAGATGCCCTCAGGGCTCTCACGGGAGCTGAAGGGGCATGTGCTCAGCTGGTCACTGTCTCATAGTCACCACAGGTTTTTCTGCTCTGCAGGGCTTCTTCAGGAAAGGGAAGGTGCTTCTGGAGATGGGGCAGAGAGCCGAAGCCCTGCTAGCATGGGAACACTGCCTGACACTCAGTCCTCATTTCCAACCTGCTCAGAGAGAGATGGAGAAGGTGAGTGGCCCGTACCGTGTCAGGGTCCTGTGCCCTCACATCACACAGGGAGATGCCCTTGTGCTCTGAAGGACTCGTGTCCATCACAGTCGTGCTGCTCTGGCCAGCAGTGGGATCAAGGGAAGTCGGGTCCTGGTCCAAGAGCTTTCCCATTGCTCTGGTGCAGGTTCACCCATGAGGAAAACTCCTCTTGCTCTGTTCATATCTTCAAGTCTCGGGTTTTGCAGGGCTTAGATGCTCACGTGGCACAAGGTGGGCTTCGAGACAATCAGTAGTCACCCAAGGCAAAGCAGCCAGCCAAAAGCTGTCACTGGAAAGCCAGTGTCTTTTCTGCAGATGATTTCAGGCCAGCATCCACCTTTGTACCAAAATCACCATCACCAGGGGTGCCTCCAGCAGTGTCCCCAGCCTGGGGACTTCATGCCATGAGTGGACACTTGCTCTTCAGGAGGGAAAGGGCGGGGAAATGGGGAATGACCTTGTACCCCTCACAGCTCACTCCCTTCCTGCTCTTTGTGGGTGATGGAGAACATGGCTCCCATGGCCCCCTTAAAATACACCATTTTGTTCACTGCCTTGTGCTGCTTTCTTCCTTACGTGTTGCTAAGGCATTTGTTTGACAAGATAGCTCAGCCAGCGCCGAAACAAGTAACCCCAATGTGTCCTGTGGCGAGCAGGAGGCTGCTTTGGGGAAAGGGGGAATCTGGCAGCCCATCCACCTCCCTGCTTCCTTCTCCCAGCACCCCCTGAGCCCCACTTTGTCCTTGCAGATCCTCAAGCAAGAGGATGCTCCTCAGCCACACATGGCTGCTGCATGCCCGGGTGATGCTCACCAGGGCTTGACTGGTCCCCAGGTCAGTGGAGGGAGCCCTGCTCTCCCATTGTCTTCAACACAAGCTCAGGTAAGAGAGTCTGCAACGATCTGAGTTTGCAATGGGACTTAATGTCCCTCTGGGACATCCCAAATTGGGTTTTCATATGATGGGAAAACAGATGTGATAAGGGGAAGCTGTGCAGGACCATAGCCACGTGCACGTGGTTGCGTGCTGGGAGGAGAAGCTGCAGGTAGTAGAGGGTGGAAGAGCAAAGACACTATCAGAGCTGATGCTGTGGGGACTGGGGAAACAGAGGAGGCTTCTTCTGTCTCCATTTCTCTCCCAGTTTTATTCTGCAGTACTTCTAGTAGGATTTTAGACTCTCATTGTGTTTAAAACACCCAAGTGACACTACATTCAGGGGAAAAAAAGTCAGTTTTAATGCTTTTTTCATGCAAAAACCACATTTGAGAACAGTTCAGACCATTAGCAGCTATTAAGGAAAACTTATCTTTTGCTCTTTGCCTTCTAAAGACAAATTTGGCAGGTTTGGAGAGGGAAATATGAGAAAATGGGCTCAGATACACCCAAATACAAGGCGGTACATCTGGACAGAGTAAACCCATGTTTTTGCCACCAGATGAGCAGGGATATGTGAAGGCCACGCTCTTCTGCTGTCCTGCAGATGCAAGATGTTAATATACAGCAACACACCAGCCAGCCTGCTGGTGCCATCAGGCTTAGTGGGACAAATAGGGCTGTGCATTCAAAGGGAAAAGAGATTTTGGGCTCAATTTCATCTTTGTTGTGCCTAGGATGAGGAGGGAGAGCTGGCAGATGGCAGAGGGGACACTGGGTCTGAGCACGGTCAGGGGACAGCCACCCTTTCCCAGCCGGGGCGATGGCACAAACCGGAGACTTCGTCAGAGAGGCAGGGCCAGTGGTTAGTAGGTGAGTGTCATCAACGGTACCAGAATCTCCTCTCATGCAAAATACTTGTTTAGAATCCATTTTGGCATTGAAAACAGTGTTTGCGCTGTGTGCCAGCTCAGCGAGCAGACATCCCAGGGGTGTGCAATGGGGCAGCTCTGGCCAGCACTTTTGCTGCTTCTCATGCATGTGAGGAGGATTGGATCTTCCTGTGTTGGGCTGGTGAACTTACACCAAACTTTTGGGTCTAGCTTGGTGAAAAGTTCTTGCTAAAGCCAGATATCACTTGTTCCCTGTGTGGAGTCAGGGAGAGGCTCCCTTTGGTTCCCATGGGTTTAGATTTAGATTAAATGCCCTTGTGAAGGACATGGCATGCTGTGCGTGGTGGAAGCGGCACCTCCACTGCCATTAACTTGCCATCAGTGTCCAGCCAGATGTCTGCCACGTACCTGCGTTTGCATAAAGCGGTGCTGATGTCTTGTGGCAGGTCTCCAGAGATCTCCATCTAGGAGCTTCTTAGGCCACTTCACCTCCCAGTGCCTCAGTTTCCCTGCCTGCAAAAGGAGGTAGGGAGATACCACCTTCCTCTGCCAAGACCTACTGATGTAAAAGCTATGGATGAACACGGATGGGTTAACAGAGGGGTTTATGTTGCATTTCCTAGTGGTTTTGGTTTTAACTTTCATACACTTTGTGTAGCAGTTAACTACTTACAACTCAGAATGAGGTCAGAAAGCAAAGATTAATATTCAGTATTGAAATGGGGGATTGTCTTCTCTTTTCTTCCCTTTTGCCACTAGATAACAAAGAGGAAACAGCAGCAGCAAAGTGTACCCAGCTGTGCCTCGAGGAGCTGCTGAGCATATCTGACTTGGAGTGCTCCCTCTGCATACGGTGAGTTCTCTGGCCAGAGAGCTTTTAGGATAAAGAATTAGCACCTGCTGGGTTTTCTTTCCTGGTGTGGATCTTTCTTCACATCTTAATAGCAAACTCAGTCCCCAGTACTGCTGAAATGCAGGTTTCAGTAGAGGTAAGAGATAAGAGGGGAAGACAGGGGCATGCTTTGCCCTGCCAGACTGTACGAGCTCAGATCACCTTGTCTCAGCATCATTAGGTCTGTTTTGCCTGGGACATCGGTGTGGAGGTGGGGATGTTCAGTGGGGTCAAAGACTGAAAGCGGTGGTTGCCCTTTGTAACTGCAGGCTGGAACAGGAAGGTGTTGCCCCAGGGAAACACCATCTGTCATGGGGGTATTGCAAACCCAGAGGGGAGCATTTCCGAGCTCTGTGCCTGCTGGAGGTGGGAAAGGGGACAGGATAGAGCCCACATCCAACTGCTGACTCAAGTCCAGGGAAGAGCTGGGTGCTGCCACAGGGCATGCTGTTATTTCTGGCATGTCCCAGGACCTCGAGCAGTTGTGCAAGCGGCTGCTGGCAGAGGGCTGGGTGTTGCACCACCGGATGTGCAAGACAGTCAAGGTCTCCTGTTCAGCAGCTTTTTCCAGGTCTGGGCATGGCATGGGGAAATAACACAGGGGAGAGAGAGAGCAAGCTTGTATCTGGTCTGAATTAGGTGAATTTAGGTCTCTTCTGAGAGCAGGGAAACATAATATTCAGGAAGAGTTGGGGCTCAATGCTGAGCAGGCTTTCCTGACACCTTCATTTCATTTCTGATCCTGAAGCTACCTGTGAGCAACCTGAGTGCTTGCTGCCAGCTCTGCTCGTGGAGAAGGGGAGAAGGAGGCCCTTTCCCGTGGCTGCCTTTTGGGCTACACACCACTGTGGGTGTCTGGGGAACCACAGCCCTGCCAGGACTGAGGGGTGCCGTGTGTGTACTGACGGGGTCTGCAGGGACCCCAAAGGGACAGGGAGCAGTGCTCAGACCTGGGACAGTTCTCATCTTACATCATTGTGCAAGTCCAACAGTCTGAGCCCAGACTTCTAATTAAAGGAATAAGCCAGTTAGGAAGCTTTTAATTTAATTAACAGGAGTTATGAGCAAACCTTAGACAATGCAGCTTTAGTGAAGGTGTGTTTCATAACTGTGGGCTGCCAGGGCTTGAAGACACAGTGTGAGATAGCTTTCCATGGTGTTGCATCCCTGCAGCATCTCTGTCTTCAGTGCAGAAGGCTGGTGAAGGCAGCAAATATCCCTTGAAATGGTAGGAGGGGACATGAGAAATGTCTTGTTCCTGCTGGAAGCAAAATCTCTTGCTCTCAGCAAGGTGATTCAGGGAAGATGCAGGTACAAGGCTGGGGGATAGCCAGAAGCTGCACCCACGGCTTTGCTCTCCCTGACCTGCTCAACCCTTGCAGCAGCAGTCTGGGCCTCTGCACATCCCTGAGTGCTTTGTGGGACCCCTGCACCGTGGGGCTGAGACCAGCGAGGGTTTCCAAACTGGGGTGCTGAGCCAGGCCTGGGGAATGATGGCTTTGATGGCACCCAGCCCTGTGAACAGAGGCTCTGTGATCTCTCTCTCTTCTGGGCTTACCTGTTCTCCTTCCCCTGTGTTGCTCTCTGCGGTCCATTGACTTTGGTCCCTCTGCAGGATGTTCTTCGAGCCGGTGACGACGCCGTGCGGGCACACCTTCTGCAAGGAGTGCCTCGAACGCTGCCTGGACCACCGCCCCAACTGCCCCCTCTGCAAACAGAGCCTGAGAGAGGTGGGGGCATGTGTGCTGTGGGAGGGAGCCTGAGGGAGAGCCGGGGACTGGCTCTGGCTGCCAGCAGCCTGCCCAGGGCTGGGGTGGGAAGGTGCAATGCTGTCATGTTAGCAGCTCCCTGGCATGGCAGAATCAGCTTTGCTCACGTGGGAATGACCAGACAGTTGATAATTAAGACCAAGATATTAATTTCCACAAGATGCCACAGTGATTTAGTGAGACTGTAAACAGGACTGAAAGGTGTAGAGAGACAGGGAAAGAAAGAAGTGGATGCTAATTACTTTAAAAAATGGAAATGGATGGAAAACCTGCTAGCCTGGAGATTTGATTTAATTTTTAATGAAAAGGGATTCAGATGAGACCATCAGGGAAATTAGGTTGTCATACAAGGACTGCATCACTGTCAGAGACAGGATGCTGCATTGGATGGGCCCTGGCTCTGAGCTGCATCTGGAGGTCTCGGTGGACCTGACATCCCATCCTGCTAGATGGCTTGACATCCCCCAATAGGTTTTATCTCTGACTTTCTCTGATCTAAAGTTATCCTCAGCTCCAATAAACGTGAGCGTGATTCAGAGCCTGGCAGGGCCTCAAGGTTCCCCCTCCTGCTCTTCATCAACCTATTTCTGGGTCTAATTTTTTAGTACCTGAAGGCTGGAAGCTACAGCCCCACTGTGTTGCTGCAGGACATCATGCTGGCCACCTTCCCTGCACAGCTGGCTGAGCGCCGGGAGCTGCACCAGGCGGAGATGGCAGAGCTGTCCAAGTAAGCAGCGACCTGCTCTGGTGTGTGTGTGTGTGTGTGTGTGTGTGTGCACAGGGGCTGTGAAGGGCTCTGAGGGGGCTGTCTACACCACATACCATCACTCTGGCTTGGGACTGCTCAGGTGATGTCTGTCCCACTTCTAGGACCACGTCACAGCAGTGCTGGGGGGGGCGCGGACGTACCCCATTGGGCACCTGGGGATGAGGGACCATCTCTGCAAGGAGCTGTTTTGTGGGCAGAGTCTGTCCTTGGGCTCTTGGTGAGCCAAGTGGAAACTTTGGTGTTGCTCTACACTGGAGCATCACTTCCTGGGGTAAAGGACAGATCTGGTTTGAGGAGCAGCCATGGCACAAGCCGATGCAGAGCCCTTGGGATGGGATTTACTCCAGAAGGTTTCATAGTGGTCTCCTCTCCTGTCCCTTAGCCTGACCAAGAACATCCCCATCTTCGTATGCACAATGTCCTTCCCAGGCATCGCCTGCCCTCTGCACGTCTTCGAGCCTCGCTACCGCCTCATGATCCGACGGTGCCAGGAGACCGGCACGAGGAGGTTCGGCATGTGTATATATGAGAACGGGAAGAGGTGAGCTCCTGAGCAAGGTGGCTTCTCTCTGCCCTGGCTGATTTGCCCCTCTCTGCCCCAGCCCCAAATGTCTAAAATCTTGAGTAGTTCGGAGAGAAGGAACCAGGTGCAATTTCCTATCCCACTGCACCCCACAGATAAAATCAGCAGGGAGGTGGTGTGTTCCCCACACAGCAGAGTGAAATGGGATCTCGCTGCCTCCCAGCATCATGACTGGCCAGACAATGAATGGGGCCAACACTGGAGCTGGCCAGAGCCAGTGGTGGCTGTTAAATACAACTGTCTGGGAACAGCTTCTGGCTCAGGACGCCTGTGAGCTGCATGGTTCCCTGGCTGTGACATCCAGCTCCTCTTAGTGAGCACTTGAAAACTGCTGTACTTCTCATACTTTGTCCTTAACAAGCTGTGAGAGGACATTGGGTTAAATGGGCTTGTTTGGTGCAGTATGGCCATCCTTATGTTCCTGGTGGCACCTCCAGATCTCAGATGGGCTCAGTTCCAGGCTCCTAACCCAAGTACTCTGTTAAATACCTCTATTTACATGACATATCCTCCCTGTGCTCCAGTCCTGTTCAAGTGAAATGAGATAAATAACATTTTCTGGGCTTTGGGAGGATGACTCTGCAAGGGATGGTGTCTTCAGGACCACTGCACATCAGGGCAATATGACAACCTAAGTCATTCTGGTATATGGCAAATCCAAGGGAGTGCAGGCAGTGTACTCACTATTCCCTGCCCTCTTAGCAGCAAGTGGTAACTCCACAGAGTTGAATGAATTTCTGAATTTGCCCCCTTCCAGCCAGCTTGTGCCTGGGCCTTTTCGTCCTCTGGAGCTGGTGCCTTCAGGAGAAGCAGCTCTCTCACCACTGGTATCCCAGCTCAGCCCCTTTTTTCTCCCCCGTCTCCCTCCAGTTTTGCTGACTACGGCTGCGTGCTGGAGATACGGCAGATCGAGCTGCTGGCAGACGGGAGGTCCTTGGTGGACACCATCGGCAGGCGGCGGTTCCGGGTGCTGAGCCGCGGACACAGGGATGGCTACCACACTGCCGACATCGAGTACCTGGAGGACAAGAAGGTGAGGGCAGGGCCAGGGCAAAAGCCCCTGCTGTGGTGGGACAGAGCCTCCCCACAGACACCTTCTACGTTCCTCTTCCGTCCATGCAGGTGGCCGGGGAGGAGCTGCAGGAGCTGCAGTGCCTGCATGAGAACACCTACCGCTTGGCTCAGCGGTTCTGTGAGCACGGAGACCTGGCCTCCAGGCACATTTTGATGCATCATGGACCTCTGCCGGAGAAGGAAGAGGACATCCAGGTAGTGCCCCAAGGGAAAGGATGCTTTAAATAGAGAAGGGTACCAAGAGAGCCTCTGAAGCAGCGCTGTTCCTGTGCTAGCCACCCTGCTTCTCTGCTCGGCTTACCCCTGAGATGAGCAAAACAAACTCTGTTTTTCACTCCTGTTACTAGTTACAGCATCTCTCACTCAGAGATGGTAGGGTTTGTTTGTTAAAACTATTTAATATTTTTTTACGGTTTTAAATTGTTCTTGGAAACTGAGCATTGAGTTTTAAAAGCTTTCCTGGAGTCTTCCTAAACAGGAACCAAAAAACTGAGCTGCCTGGATTTGAAAACACTTGGGGAAAAAGCCAAAACAAATGGGCAAAGAAATGAACCCCACAACTCAGTGGGCCTGGGGTCTCCTTTCTCATTGTGTTCCTTTGAGATGGCCACAGCTGGCCTGAGGAGAGGAGCTAAGAGATCAGGATCCAGTTTGCTTATTAAATTGCTCTGACAAATTCAGATTCTGGAGGAAAAAAAAAAATCCCCAAATTTAGTTTTCACTCCTTTAAGAAAGTGTTACCTGACTGGGTCATTACAAATATGCTCTTGCTGGCTTGTCCCAGGCTAAGGCTGTCCTGGCCAGCAGTTGCATCAACACTGAACGACTTGTCCTCCATCAGCTGAATCGAGCATTTCCCTCTTAGTTTGGCTCAGGTTTTAAAAAAGCCAGTTTACAAAACCACTGCCCAGTGGTTGTGCCTGCCTGGCCTGCACCTCGCCTCTTTGAGTGATGATAAGGCAAATGCCCCAGAAGTCACCAACCACGCGGGATTTGGCCCGTGTTTACAAAAAGCATTGCCTTAGACAAGGAAATGCACAAGATATTTCTTTGTCTCTTTAGTATAGACTTTTTCCTGGTTACATCTGTGTCTGGAGACTCCCTGGGGAATGCTTGTCTGGAAATTAAATTAGTTTATCTGGCAGTTTTGAGCCCAGACAGACAAAAAAGCAGTTCAGAGGAATACCTTATCCAAAGCTGGCATTGCCATCCTGACACACATTCACCTTGTAGTTTCTGACCCGGGGGGTCTCTCTTTCTCTCCCCTCCAGGCTTCGGCAGATGGCCCGACATGGTGCTGGTGGCTCATCTCCATCCTGCCCCTTGAGCCGTCCTACCAGCTGAACCTCTTCTCCACCACCTCCCTGCGTGCCCGCCTCACGCAGCTGCAGCGCATCCTCGCCTCCCTGCTGCAGCAGCCCCCTGCCAGGCACCCGCTGCCCGAGCACAACCCCCGGGGCCGCGTCTGAACCCCCTGGCCCCCCTCTCTCTGCAGGGGAGACCTCCACCCCCTTGAGTTTCTCTATGTGTTACTTCATGGTTTTGCGTGTGGTTTGAGCCCCCCCGAAATCAACCTCAGCGGTGAGCTGGGCACCCTCTGCCTGGTTCAGTGAGGCCGATGCCATACCGGCAGCACCACTACACCGTCCGTGCCACCTCTGGGAGCTGCTTGGTGACATGGCCGTGCTGTGCCATCAGAGGGGAGACTGGGATGGAAAGCTGGGTTGTGTCTTGGGGACAAAGTCACTTGCTGAGCTGCTTCAGTGCTAAGGAAAACTCCCCTTAGGGCCGAGAACTGAGTGCCAGGATTGCCTCTTCCTCTTTGAAGGACAATATAGGGTTTTTAGTAGATGGTCCTGCTCTGTGAAGCAGATTTTCAGGCTTGGGAGAGGTGGCACTGGGAGGCAGAGAGGTCCCAGTAGCTTCCCCCAGCCTCGGGAGCTGATGGCTCTGCCTCTGCTTACAAGTTTGACTTAATTTCTATTCAAACAAGAAGAAAAGTTAAATTAAACAATCCCAAACCCACAGTGCAGCTCATAACCACCTCCATGGCCACACAGTGCAGAGATGCTGCTCTCTGACCATGCCCGGGTCAGGATGTCCCCTTCCCATTGCTCTGCTCAGTGCTCTGCCATGTTTGCTGTGCTGAGCTCGCCAACTGCTTCCCTGGGCCAGAGCTGTGCTGGAGACTGCCAGCCACTTCCCCGACTGCCAGTTCCACTGCCATGAAGTCCCATGGGAAGGGCGGGATTTGGCAGCATTGGTGCTTTTCCCCCCACCCAAAGGCTGCTCTTCCCAAGCCTGGCTGGGTTCAGGTTGCAGGGTCAGACGGCGGGGGCTAGAAGGAGCTGATGGCGCAAGGGAGTTAAGCCTGGAAGTGGCTTTGTGAGACTTTCCGCTCCTTGAATAGAGCAATTTTCCCACGTTCAGTGTTTCTTGTGAACTTTCTGACTCCTCAGGACAAAATCAGGGTGTGAGTGGAGACTGGATCCTTGCACGTGGGACCCAGAACAGTTCAGGATCTCCTGAAAGAGCACAGAGTTATGTCAAAGGGAGCTGAACCTCCGGAGAGCTGGGGAGGGGGCAGGATCCGTGACCGAGGCTGTGAGCCCCATGTCAGGGGAGCAAGTGCCTGTCTGCAAGTGCCTGGCTGCTGCTTGTCTCTAAATACAGGGAAAAGAGTATTCCCCCTGGACAGCCCAGGCTTTCCACCATGGAAATCCTGAAGGTTTGGGATCATCATCCATAATTTCAGTGGCTTTGGGTTGAATTTTAGGAGTGATATCCACTTACTGAGTTGTTGGATTAACATTGCTTCCAGAATTTTATCCCTGCTTTTCCCAAAGGCTCCACATCCCATCTCAGGGCTCATGGGCTGTTGGATGTGTGTGTGCAAGAGAAAATCAGGTTGGGGCTCCAGTACTCCTTACTGCACATGTTGCTGGGCTGAGCCCAGGGCAGGAGGCTCTGGGCACAGCTCCGAGGGATCCCTGCCCAGGGCCAGTGCCTTTCCCTGTCCTGCTCTTTCCAGGAACGAGAGATCTTCGTCCCTCCTCTGCAGCAAAGTGCCTTGAGGGAGCGACAGTCAGGGGGAGCTGAGGGCTTGCTTCCCAGGCACCGTGGTGAGCGCAGGGCAGCTGGGGACTACTCAAAGCTGGATTTGCTCCTTGACCTTTGAGTCACATCCTCCCCCACTTTGCTGCTCTCTCTGGGGCACCGTGTCTCCCCCAAGGGACTATATCCCCGGGGGGTTGGATTGAGGTGGGCAGGGGTAGGTGATGGAGGGACACCTGGCAGTCCTGGGGAAGGTGCATGTAGGTGGCAGGATGCCACTGAAGTTTGGGAAGTGCCTTTCTTTCTTGCAGGGTCACTCAGTCACCCCCACCCCAAGCCCCTCACCTACCCCCCAGGTTGGCTGTTCCCCAGGTCTGGGAGCTCCCTGGGCTTCTGCGGGTCCCTGCAGCAAGGGGGAGGCATGGGGGGATGCAGGGGAAAAGTGTGGGTCTGCCCCATGTCCATCCTGGGGGAGAGCTGGGGACCAGAGCCACATCTACCTGGCTGCTTTGGGAAGGGACTCGTGCAAATCGCTCCAGTTTGCTTGGAGTGCCTTTGGGGTTTGTATTGCTATCTTCACTCTTTGAATTAAATTTTATTCCTGGTCATTGAAATAAAGACCTTTTTTTGGTTGTTGTTGTTTTCTTGCTGGTGTTTACTTTTGACTGCTTATTGATGAAAGTGCTTGGGCATCACCAGGGAGCTCTGGGGTCACATGAGAGACCTGGCCTTTGGACAGCAAGTTAGATAGACACAGTGACCACAGCCCAACAAAGGTAGATGGTAACAAGGGAAAAAAATAAGGTGGGTTTGCTTGCAGAAAGTGAACATGTGAAACAAGGCAGGAGGGACTAGCTCCTGCCCATCATCGCAGCTAAAGGCTTTGGGGAAGGATGGAAACTGGGAGACCAGCCTGGTGGAGATGCTGACCAGTGTGGGATGACCCTGGAGGGTGTCCATCCCTCGAATGCTCTGGAGAGCATCTGTCCCTGACCTGCCTTTGCAACTGTGGGCAGAGGGCTGCAAGCTGGGAGCAGGTTTGCTTTTGGCAGCTGTCATTAGGGATGAGAGGCAATCCAGGGAGACATGCACGGACTCTAAAATAAGAGGGTGGTCCTGGATGGAGAGGAGACAGTCTTCAACCCCAAGCACAGGGATGTCCTGCCGGGACAGCTCTCACCTGTTTCTTGCTCTCACCTCACCTTTTCCCTCTATCTCCCAAATATACCATCCAAAATGAAGGGCAAGAAGGGAAATTCTTCTGCCTAGCTCTGCTTTGCACCCTGCCTGGGAACCTGGAACAACTGTAGAAGAGAGGGAGAGGGTTCAAGTAGTCTGAGGTGGTGGATAACCCTAAAAAGGTCCCACGCTGCAGGGCAGGATCTCTGCCAGGCCATTAATAACTGGCTCCATGAGGAATTATACCTTGAATTTCACTCCCAGCAACTCTCTACAGAAACAGCCATGCCCTGGTGAAGCCCAGCTGTGTGCTGTGGCCGATGCCAGCCCCTTTGGTGGCTCCGGCAGCCCAGGCCTTGTGCCGGCGGGGTGTCTAGTGCGTGTCTGTGTGTGCGGGAGTCTGGAGCTGGCACCGGATCCCTTTGCCGTGTTGCCCTGCTCCCACTAGATGTCAGGAAGAGGCTGAATGCGGACGAGGAGGAAGGCACAGCCAGGGGATGTGCAGCATCAGCCGCTGCCAGATGCTTGACCATGCTTTTCTCACCCCCAGCCCCCAAAGCAGCCCTGCTCTCAGCCCTGGCCCCGGCCGGGCTGCCCCGAGCTCTCCATCACCACAGAAGTGAATCTGGGGACCAGTGCAGGGCGGCACTTGAGGCCATCTCCAGTTCCCCAAACGCATAGTGTCTGTGCTGGGGGATTCTCTCTCCACTCCAGCCAGCAAGGTCTTGTTTGCCCTCTTGGGACTGGGGCAGTCACTTGTAGGGTGTCCTCCTCCCCATCCTCCTCCAGCCACCCTGCTGGGCATGGCCTCAGCTCAGAGATGGGAGATGAAGCAACCCCTTGTCCCATCACACAGCTGGGACAGAACAGCATCCCACGACCCCTTGTGAAGTCAGACCAGGCATCTGTCAGCCCCACTGGGGTGACCGGTTGTTTCACTGAGCAGTTGGGATCTGGATGGGGGCAGCTGGGAAAGACCCAGCAAGATGCCACCCTCCCAACCCTGCCCCAAATGTCTGCCTGGGTGATGGAACCCCAGTGTCCTCACCATCAGGTGGGGACTGTGAGGTGAATGTTGGGCTCATTACTAGCTCCCGCCAAGCTATCCCTTCCTGAGATGCTCTACTCTTCAAGGTCCATTTTGGGCAGCTTTTGGTCCCAGGCTGCTACAGCCTGACTCTGTCTGTGGGGACACAGAGGCCCTGGGGCAGCCAGGGGTGGCTCCTTCCTCATCTCCAAGGGCTCCTGCTTCACCTTGTCCTCCTCCACAAGCCTGCAGAGAGGCTGGATCTGGTCCTGCTGACCCGGCTGGGGCTGGCAGTTACAGGCACCTCCAGCCTCTCTACGCCAGGCTTGGCAGTGCATGCGGCAGCTTCACCCCCAGATCAGCAGCCAGAGCCGTGGAGAGATGAGTCTGTCTCTGTGTAGGCTCTTTGGGGGCACTCAGGACCCGAGGGAAGACAAGCTGTCCAGTCCCACAGCACAGGAGGTCCTGACCGCCTGTGCCACTGTGCTTTGTTTTCTGCTGCTTGGATTTGTTTCCTTCCTGTATTTTTCCATCTCCACATGCACTCCTCCTCTGTGCATCCCAACAACACCTAGTAATGATATATAACACTCCTCATCGGAGCTTTTCAAATGGATGTCTGTATCCTTCTCCAATTTTGCAGGCAAGAACCAGGGGTGGGAAGAGGCAAAGTGTTGCCCAGGGTCACCCAACAAAATCCCTGGTAGTCAGGGGACCACTCTTCAAATGGTCCCTCTTCCCACCCCATCCAGCCCCCACCTCTGTGGATGCTGGGACATATCTTGCACCTGTTTTTTACATCCCTGCGGAGGTGTAAACCAGCACTAGCACTGGCCCCGCTTCCATCATCCTGAAACCTGATCTCTCCAACGGCACCATTTCCTCCCTTCCCATTCCGCACCTTTAACTTGAGACATCAGTGACAGCTTCCCTCACCTAATAGTGTGGGCAAGCAATTAGCTAAAGAGGCAAGTAATTAATACAGCAGGTGTCAGGCTGTGTCTCCTCTTTCTTTAACAAATGGCACATTTCCAAACTAATTAGATCAGCCTGTGCTTGAGATAGCGGAAAATCAACATGAGATTGTTCAAGTTAAGATCTTCTTCTCTAGCAAGGCCACGTTCGTGCTGGAAGAGGAGCACAGTACATGTTAAGGTTAATGAAGATGGGAAGGAAAAGGAGAAAACCAGCACCTAATTTTTTCTATCCTTTAGCAATACCAGTTGGTGCAATGAAAGACGTATGGTATTGTTCCTGCTTTTTCAAAAACAAAAAAGGAAAGCAATGAAGGCAGATGTGCCGTCTCTCAAGAAAACTCACCCACGGGATGTATTCAAATCTGGAAAATGACAAATGTTGAAAAAGGTGACTCAAAGCCCCTGCCAGAGCAGTTGGAGTGGGACCTGCCTGTCCCCCTGGAGAAACAACCCCATTGCTCCCTCTGGCCAGGCTGTGCCTGGCGTGAAATCAGTCTCTGTCCTGTACGAGCAGAGCAGGGTGATTGTGGGCTTGTGCTGAAGGTGACCTGGAGTAGACATCAAGCAGCAGCTGGATAAATGCCTTTGCCTCCCATTCAGGGCCATTTTGGAGGTGTCTCGATGGCATGTCCCCAGGCTGTGATGCACATGGGAGATGTGCAAATCCAAGCCCTGATCCAAACAGGAGCAGGAAACTTGGGAAGATATATCAGGTGAAGCTGTCTCAGCGTGACCATAGGTCATCTGCACTTTTAGTAAACAGATTTACTGGGACAGGCTTTTCCTACAGGCTTTATAAAGCCCATTTGGGCCCATCATGCCAGTGATGCCACCAACCTGCAGGAGAGGAGCCCTGGATTTGGGGCAGCCGCATGGAGCTCCCAGCCCTCCCACACCGCCTGATTCAGGGCCACCTTTCAGCCTGCTGGGGAGCACCTGGAGGAGGAATTACCCACCCTCCCCTGTTTGTGACTGTCCCCAGTCTCATAGCAGTGACACACCTGAGGCTGAGCACAGGGCAGGAGGTGCACTGCTCTGTCCAGGCCCTGCCATGGCAGAGTCCAGATGGGACCATGTCCCTGGTTGGCACAGTAATGCAGAGAGCCATCACTGATGCTAACAACTCTCTTGGGGGCTATCAGAGTCTTAATGCACACCCATTACCTTCAGTCCAGATGTGTAGGATGGTAAAGAGTCAGAGCTGGCAGCCAGGAATGGGGAGACATTTGCTGCAGTGGGTGGGAGCGACAAGCCCTGCCCGCTGCATGAGATGTCTCTCGACGTAGGGCAACACCACCCACCTAAAGCAAACCTCAGCAAAGCAAGCCATCGCCAACACTTGGTTGGAGTGTGCCAGCTTGTGGAGAGGGAGAGATTATATAGGGCCCTATGTAATTATATTAGCCCCTTTCCCGAGTCTTTGCCCACAGCCCACGTCCCCCCAAGCACCCGTCAGTGACACAGTCTCTCTCTGCTCCGTGCCCTCCCTGTTGATTTCTGATTTCACAAAACCGTTTCAGCCCAGGAAAAATATTTACAGGACTGATTAAACATTGAGGAACTGGGAAACTTGTTAAAAGAGTGGAACTTATATAAATACAGCATTATTAAAATAAAATGTGACTTTTAGAAAGGACAGCTCTCTCAGCTGTGCTGTGTTTACCTTAATTGTTTCCCTCCATTAATTACAGTCTGAGAGGGAGACTTGTGCAAATTGAAATAAATTAATCGAATTTGTTTAGAGTTTTGTGTGGCTGGCTTATGGGGATTGCAATTAAGCCACTATGTTTGGGGTATTAAATTACATCGCCTAGATCTGTTCTTCCCTTTTCAGGCACCAGGAATGTGAAAAGACAGGAGTCAGTGACAATTAGAAGGTAAACAGGCAGTGCGAGCAATGGTTATTTTAGCTCCTGTGCCTCAAGAATTTCACTCCTTACAAGTATCAAGGCCCATCCTTTAATAAATGCAGCCTGGCTCTGCACAGTGAAAGATAAAGGGCACATGCTGGAATGGAGACCAGGGCGCATTTCAGCTCTGCCCTGGCAGTGGAAACAGTGACATGGGTAGGAGTTTAGTCTGATTCTCCAGGAAAATTAGGCTATGTGACTCAGCAGCCTTCCGTGCGTTCTTGCTGGTTCCCACTAGCAGCTGCCCAGTACCACCCACGTTTGACATAGAGGAAGAGGCTTCTAGATGTATTGAGGTCCTGACAAGGTCTGTGAAAACGGGCAATGAAAGAGAGAAAAGAAATGCATCTGCCAATGGGGAGGGGAAGGGGGTACTCAACCCTTATTAGACACCAGAGAATCTACACCAGTCTTTTTCCAGTAAGGTATTTAAGAGGAAACTTGGCTTCACTGGTGCTGTCCAAGAGCCAACCTGCTCTGGTCTTGTCCCAAACCAGCTGGAGGAGTGGGCTGAGTGGGAGTTTGCTCTGAGACCCTCTGCCCCCTGGAGAAGCATAACCAAACTTCAGGAGGGATTTCAGCACAAAGTAAGGAGAAAGGTACAGTTTCTGTCCTGGACAAGACAGAATTCTGAGAAGAGGAAAAAGAAAAGAATACAAACTTTGGCCTGTGGAGCTGCGCTGCCCACCCAAGGTGACTCCTCAAGAACAATACTTGCAGCCCTGGCTTGGGCAATGCGGCCAGGCACGAGGTGAGGAGGGTGCTCCAGAGCACCGCAGGTAGCAGAGACCCAGGGAGCCTGCTGTTCAGAGACACAGCCAGGGTACAAGGCACTTGATTCTCCCTCTCCTGCCTTGTGGCTCATTTACCAAATCACAGAGTGTTCAAAACTCACCTCCTGTCACTTTTTGGCAGATCCCGCTCCCTCCTCTGCTGTTCTGAGCCATCCTCAGGCCAGCAGACTTGTTGCTGGCTCTATGTAACTAGTAAAAAAACATCCCTTGTGCCCAAGAGGAGCAGATTCCCATGGGAAGCTGCTGTTGGCATTGTGGTGCAGAACAGCCCTACACCATCCTTACCTCCTCCCGCTGCTCTGGACTCTGCTGGGAGGGCAGAAGGACAGAAGGACAGCAGCCTCCTCCCCGGCTGTAAATACAGGTGGGCAGGGATGCCAGGGACAAGCAGTGTCTGGCAGATGTGTTCTCCACAAGCGAACCTCTTCACCTGGCCATTCCCTGCGCCCAAATGATATATGGAGTGGATGGGCTGCAATAGGATTTCTACCCAGAATATTGGCTGGATGATAAAGGAGTCTGTCTGCGGTGATAATTGCACCATAAATAGCGCTGGGTTCAGCAATGACGAGTGAGGCATTAGAAAACCTCACCCTCCGGATTCCTCCCACTTCCTTCCATCTTCCTGACTGCTAACAAGCTGGAAGAATAGCTCGTTGGTTTTTACCAGCCACAAGAGGTTTATTGCGCTCAGATGCAGCTGGCCACCTTCCTCCCCATAAATCTTAATAGTGAAAAAGGAGAGAGAGGGAAAAAAACCCAGCTAAATTGGGTGATTACTGAAAACCAGCAGGTAGGGCTGCATCGTGGCACAGCTGTCCCTCTTAATTCTCTCTGCTGCAAGGACGACGCTGTCCTGCTCCCTTCTCCAGACTTCTCTTGGCTCTTCTGGGCACTCTCAGGCACTTGGGGGTAACCATCCACTTTACTCCACTGATGGAAACTGAAAACCTGCCAGCTAGCCCCAAACACTGAAAAATGAGGAGCTCAAACTGGGAAGTGCTGTAAAAGTCAAGACTGGAAAGAAGTATAATTAATATGAATAGATTGGAAGCCCTCTCCAGCTCCTTGCTTTTTGAGCCTGCAAAAAGCACATGGACCCTTGTCTTTTCTTCTTGAAGAAAAGCTGGGAAATGATTCTGACTCCATCGGCACATTAACCTACTCTTGAACTCCAAAAGATACCTTAAAATGAGGGGTTTTAACCTTAAAACCTCTTACTTTAGGGTTCCTCACATCAAACTCAAATCCACCTGATCACTGTCCTCCAGGCAGATTTGCTCACTGTTCACAACCAATCACCAGGTACTTTGGGGAGTGTGGTGTAAATGGAAAAGATAGTCAGGATTGAATGGAGGCATCTCCTCATCAAATTTTATTCAGGGGTCAGTGAACTGCTGCTGCTGCTCTTCTTTTTCTTATATGCAGTACCTTGTTTTGTTGTAAATAGGTAAAAGATGGACCATGTAGCACAAATCCTCTTTACAACCCCAGAGAGCTTGCAAGATCCTGGTCAAAAATTAAACCTTGAGGAGTCAGGCATGATGTACCCCAATAGCTGGGAAGATCTCATTCTTGGTTCCTAGGTCCCAGCTCAGATCGAGGGGTTGTAACATCCCAGGGAAATGCCCCACTGCCGAGAGACTCACTCTGTCGTGGTCCCAGTGGGTTGGAAAATTTATTTATATCAGAGAGATGGGATTTGGCCTGTCCCTATCTGTGTCTGCCTCTGGGAAATGGCTTAAGCTGTCTTCATCCCTCTGGCCAGGCATTGGCCTCAAGGTCACAGCCCCTTCGTTAAGCCCCTGGCTGCACATTCTGCAGTGCAGAAATGCCGTGGACGGTGCGGCTGGAGCGCATTTTGGCAGCAAGGGATGCAGGCGGTGTTGTTAGGCTGATGCAAACACCCGGCTTCAGCTGGCGTGTGCTGTCAGAGCTCTTTAGCAGCGGGATGAGAATCTGTGCTGGCAGAGCATCCTCCGCTGACAGTCACCTCCGGCGCCGCTGGCAGGGCACAGCTCCCCACTCTGCCGCTTGCATGCTCCTTTGGAGCAGAGACCCATGGGGATCCTTCAGGGGTTAGTTACCAGGCTGTCTCCATGACCACTCCTGACATCACTCAGACATGCTGACATCACTATTTTTTTTCTAGAAAGATGATTAATTTTTTTTTTTTAGAATTTTGAAGGGCCTGGGAGTGAAGGGGGAAAATGATTTTCCTTCCTGGACACATTTCTGAAGCTTCCACAAATAACTGCAGTAGGAGGAAGACAAGTTTTATTCTGAGATGGCAAAAAGGATGCTTAAAAAGCAATTTTTACAGGCATTGAGTAGAACTGGGGGAAATCCATCCCTAGTGCCCACATTGCAGCAGGACCCTTCAGCATGGATGGATGGGCAGTGCTGGGGCTCACGCTGATGTGCAAGAAGAGCAGCTCTCTCCTTTCTGTGTACATTGCAATGAAGGCTGCTAAGCAGGCACAAGCTTTTCAGCTCCTGTACAAATCCATAAGCTCCCCCAAACCTTCCTTTTCTGCACACACAACAAATCCAAAGGCCAAATATAGAGCACAATTTTTCTCCCCTTTTTTTTTTTTTAACTGTTCTGGAGTGCTTGAAGCAATACTATTTACCCCATTTAAACTCTGGATTTGCAAGTTTAAAGCTTTCATGGTTCCAGGTGCACCCAAAAAGATAAGGGAACTAGGAGGTGCGCTGCTGCACTTAAAAATAAATAAATAAAGCTGAGATTAATTTGAAGCTGCTTCTTATACTTGGTATTTCTCCATTATCTACCACCATTATTATATTGACCTTGCCTAAGCAGACATGGAATAGCACAAAACCCTTAAAACAACAAAAGCAGTGACCACTCTTCAGCTCTATGTTTTCCTCTTGGTTTTCTTCTTTTTTGTCTCCATGTCCCTGACACTTGTTGGCAGAAGTGAGGGCAATGGTTTTGCAGCCTCGTGGGCAGGAGGTTGAACACTGCAGCAATGGGGGGAGCGGGAGGGAGGCAGTTTGGGGACTTGTAACAAACATTTCAAAATGCTGGAAACCCCAAATCTTGGGACCGGGAAGGGAATGACTGGTTGTGTTCCCTGGCACCGGCTGCTGCAATGGTGCTCCTCCTCTGCCGATTCCAAAAACTGTGTCACGGCCAGCATGGCATGGGATGTGCTGGGCACCAGATCCCCTCTGGAGGCTGTTACTGGGATTCTTGGCAGGAGATGCAAAATCTGGCTTCATAAACCAGATCTCAACCTGTACTTGGCTGGACACAGGGGGAGGAAAAGAACCAACCCAGGTTTTAAAAAAATAATGAGACTAAAGAAACAGTCTGGGAGTGGAGGGATCTGTCCTGTGCATGACTCAGTGGAAAGAGGCGAGTCAGGGCTTTGTGGAAGAAGCTTTGGGAGAGGGAGGCCAGGGCCAAGATGAGATTAATCAAGTAGCAAGAGCTGCCCAGACATGGCTATTCTTGGCTATTCTATTAGGAAGGAGATTACTGCTTATGGTTCCTCAAAATGAGCTTTGAGGCAATTAAACAGGCTGTAACAATGGGTCCCCTCCATACTCAGTGGCCCTGCTTCATTCAGCATGTCTGGCACAGGGGTGGATTTATGTGAGGATGGTTGCTCTGTATCCGGAGAAGCAGGACATCCTCGTGGGAGCCGTGCTGACCCCCCCTCAGTGAAAAACTGCCTCCCCCAAGCTCTGCGCTCTGCTTCTGCCAGCCTTTTCCCTGGCAGCAGCTCTGCTTGTGCCAACTGAACAGGCATCTCTTCCTCCTCCTGCCTGCTCGAGGCTGGACTTGGAAGTCTTGTCCACCAGAGGGTGGTGAGGTGGGGAGCCAGCACACAGCATCATGCCACTGGCATCCTGGATCATTGGTGAGGACACGCAGCTGGTGCACCCACAAGCCTGGGTGGGCATGGCAAATGTAGCCAACTCTTGGCAGCGCCCCCCCCCCCCCCCAAAAAAAAAAAACAGGTCCACATGACATTTCTGTAGCTGCAACAAATGAAATCCATGGCTTGGAGCTGAAATAACCTGTCAATGTCTGTCTCTGGGAGTTAAAGCTTTATGGAAATGGTAGCGAGATTTTAGTCCAGGTCAGGAAAAACATTCATTCTGAAAGTTATTAGTTTTCTTGTCTTTATTTTTGAAAGTCATTTGCTGCATTTTATTTTGTCAGCTTTCTCTCTCTCAAAAGCTCAATACCACCCACAGCACTGGGTACTGCTGAGTTCTGGCGCTCAGTCAAATCCTCTTGCCTTCAGGGAGATGGAAACTAATCAATGAGGAATATTAAACAATATGAAAGCCACAATGACTTAACATTTCCCACAAAGGTCAGAGTTCCCCCAGCAGCTCCATGATAACACTGAGCTGAAGGCAGCACAGGGAGATGACATATCTCGGAGATAAGCTCTCATTCCTTGTTTTCTGCAGGAGATGTTTTCTAATGTGATGGAAAAGTTCCCGCTGCTGAGCAGGCTCAGGCTGGCTGGGCTTGTGCTAGACTGAGCTTAGATTTCCTAGGTGCTTGTGGGGAGCCTGGGCTCTTTCAGCCCTGGGTTTGCAGGTGTGAGATTCTGGGGGCACAGGACCCGCTGTGGCACATTCCTGCTTCAGTGCTTTTATCTGGTTTGAAAGTCTCAAGTGTTTTGCTGGGAACAGGGTGATGCATTCAGGTCACCCCAGGGATGCTCAGCAGCGCTTGCCACTGAGATCTGGGGATCCTTCAATTGCCCAGGCTTAACTCCTCTGCCCAACAGCGGCTCCCTCCAGCTGCCTGAGCCCGGAGGGGTTACTGGATCCCTGATAGGAGTTTTTAACCCAGATTCAGGCCTGGGTTCAGGTCTTGATTGGGCACCTTACCTCCCTGTCCAAAGATGAGTGGTGTTGGGATCCCAGGAGGACTCTTGTGACTCACTTGTTCAAGGGAGGGTGCAGGATGCAGCCCAGCCTGTGGGAGCAGGTGTACATATTGACCATAGAAAAGTAATGGAAATACAAATCCTGAAGTTTACCCACATCTCTGTTTTTCTCTGTACAGGTCCTTCTCCTATTTCTGTGGCAGCAATGAGAATTTTAAATAATCCCCAGGTTGAGATTAAATTTCTGGTTCGACAATTGTTTTTCTGAGCGATCTTAACAAGTCACTTCTCACTGGGTCCAGGACTTCTGCCTCTGTATAAGAAGGATGATGGCACTTAACTTTCATTTCTAGAGCTATTAATATGAAGTGGCCGATAACGCTTAAGCACTGGTGTCAGCTGAGAGACTTCCCTAAGTGAAAGCAGTAATCAGTTGATCCTTGTTTCTGTTCTAATAACAAACATGGCTAAAATCTAACTTTTATTTCAAGCATCACTGTCAGGGCTGAAAAGATGCAGACACAATAGTTCAATCCATTCAGACTGCTCAAGACGCTTTGGTATTTAAGTTTGAACAAGGGTTTGTAAAAAACACAGCAATTAGCATTAGTGAGTGAAAGAGAGGAGGGAAAAGACCTTGAGTGATGCCAAACTGCCGCAGGGCAGAGCCCACTGGATGGAAACCCAAGGAGCCAGGACATTTTGGAGATTGCTGTGAGCCACTGCATTTTGCATTCCAATTCTTTTTCTCAAGCCCATAGTTAACTGATGGTAGTTGGTCCCCATCGAGTTTCTTGACAAGCAATTTATTGTTAGAAAGGATGAAGATCAGCAGGTGCTAATTCTATCACAACGCCCCTCCTTTCCCATCCCAAATCCTCCCATCTTCATTTGCTCCTCTTAATAAGATTTTGTATATTGCTACTGCACCTGGTTGCACACCACGGTTATGAATTTAATGTGTAAAGTTAAATGTAAACAGGATTAAAAAAAATCTTAGTAATTATAAAACACTTGAAAGCGTTCTCCCTCCCCCACTTTGTTTGCAGACTCTTCATTCTGCCTGTCTTGCACATCCAGCTATTGCAATAATTTCTCAGGGGTAGTTTAACTTGTTCCAGACATTTCAGCCAAAAAAAGGAGCATTAATTTCTATGATGAAAGTGGCAGGAGAAAATGGCAAGTGTTTGCCTTTATTCAATTTGAATGGGAGAAGGAGTGAAAGCAGACTTCATTAATCTAAATTCAAAAATGTCAGGTGAAGTTTTGTCTCCTTAGAACCAAGGACAAAAATTCCTTAAAAATTCTGTTACTTCAGAAAAAGTCAAAACCACACATGTAAGTGCTTTTACTTGAACAGAATTTGGCTGTGAACCTGCACTCCTCAGTGATGTGCTTACAGCTGCAACTTGGGACTTTTTTATTCTGAGGTCTTTCAGGATCAGAAGAGATGTTTAATTATCCACCTCATTTGGAGCAATATCAGTTTTAGTGGATGAAAGCATTGGGAACATCATTCCCTTGGGATCAGAGTTTAAACTGTATGTTAGGTCAGCATCTGGGGATAAAGACAGAGTTCCCGTGGGGTGCTCAGATCCTCCTTAGTGCAGCTAAACAACAGTTACTGAAATATTGTGCGTTGGTGGAAACATCTGTCATCAGACCATCACAGCTTGTGAAGGCAACTCAAGTTGTTTGACCCACTGACCTCCCGTGGGAATGGTTGTTTCTGAACAAGACTCACTTTCTTCTTTGGTTGCAAAGCAAGGAATATTTTGCTGTCAGGAGAATAGCGAGATTTAGAAACATCACAATTAGGTGGAATTGGGGGACATTAAGGAAAATCCAGATCTATCTTCGGGCTGCACAAGTTACCAGGGATGTTGCTCAGGGATGTTACTTTGTGGATGCAGGAATTTCATTTTCAAAGCAGGCTGTAGCAGAAGAGTGCTTCACTGCTGGCCAAAGCACCCTGCAGAGACTGCCCAGTGCTCCTGCTGCACATGGGGCACTGGCATTTTGGGTTTGGGCAGCTGTATTTCAAAGCTTTCTAAAACAAGCCGAAAGAGCTTCGAGCTTGCTTTAAGAATGTAGGTAATGGACAGGAAGTCAACGTTTTCACTGGCAGAAAGAACAGCTTGGCTTGAAGGTGACTGGTGGCTGCTACCAGCCCAGTGCTGCAGGGAGTGGGTGCAGCATCCCCACAGGGTGCTCAGGTGACAGCTCCCACCTGGCCACTGGCTCCCTCGCCTTAGCACACGGCCACCGGCCACCAGAGCACAGGCACGGGCTGGCTTGCAGGAAAGCAAAGAGCTAGCTTAGCCTAGCAGCAGCTGCTGAAAAGCACAGCGCAGCAACATCACCGTTTCGTTTTCTAATTTGTCTGAAATCTCAGCGGGCTGACACCTTCTAATTTGCTGTTTGTTGCCACTCTCCTAGAAGTCCAGCTGATCGCTCTGTTGGTGCCAGCAGATCAATCTTGCAGAAACAGACTTATTTTTCTTCTGGTCTTGAAGAAGTTAGTTTTCCAAACATCTGCGCTTACCTGCTGATCTGAGCAAGATTGCTCTCGCTCATCCATGCTGCTCCTGCATGCTGCCAGGCACACCCTCAGACTAGGGCAGAGCTGGAAGAGAGACTTGAGTCTGGCCCAATGGTTGGAATCTTTTTGTGTGTGGTGGTACTGGTGGGAGAGTGGCAAGGGAGAAACACACAGAAAAAAGTCCATAGAGCTATTTTCAATATCATTAGTTTTATAGTTGTATTAAATTGAGTTTGGCTGGCCAAGATGTGGTGGGAGAGGGCTGCAGGGTGGGCCTACACAGAGCAGCCATGGAAGGACACGTTGCAGCCCAGCACTGCAGAGGTGGGACTATCCTACCTCTAACCCCACAATAACTTTTGGGATCTTCAAATTTAAAGATCTGCAAAATCCACCTCCCTGGAAGTATTTGTATAGTGCAGTCTGTGTACATCTTGTGAAAGGAATTAATCTGCTGTATTCCAGCTCCACCACTGTCCCTCTCACTGAGGGCAAACACACATTGCCTGTCTTTCCACTGCTCAAGCTTTCTACTGGGCTGCTGGAGTACCTGTATCACCCCACACTGTCCTCCGGGAGCAGGAGCTGCTCCAGCTCTATGAATTCATGATGTTTGTGGGCACCTCTGTAAGGCACAGGATGAATTTTGCATGTGAAGAGTCATCTGGCTTTCATGGGACCATCCTTCAAGGGGAAGCAAGTGACCCAGTGCAGCCCAGTCCCCTGGCAGAAAGGGGCTCAAATGCTGCATGGGGTGGTGGGAGGTGGGCAGGGAGCAGTCCCTGCTCATCCCCTTCCTTTCCTCAGCATATTATTAATGCAGCAAAGCTTTGCATCTTTTATCTTAAGAAGGGTTAGGGAAGAAATATCCTAGAAACCCAAGAAATAATTCTCATACAGGAAGAACACTTAATTTAGTACGTTTTTTTAAAAACAAGTCATTATTTCCTCAACACCAGAATTTGCTGAAAGCACTCCAAGTTCTGTTTTGCGAGTGCCACAGAACAAAATAATTGTGCAATTAGTAATGCATCTCACACTTTGTGAAATGAAAGATTTTTTTACTTTCAACAAGTACAAAATGTAACATTTTGCATTTCCATGGTGGAAAAGCACTGGCCATTCCTTCCCCCTCCTCCCTATTTTTAAGTGCATTGCAGTATGTAATTAATAAAGATAATAATAAATATCCCCCACAAAGCAGGATAAGAAAGACATGAATGGCACAGGCACAATGTGGATAGCTTGGGATTGCCAGAGCAGTCAGCAGCTTCCAAATATTAATTATAGCTCTCTGAGGAGGAGCTGTGTCCTCTCCAGCCCTTTCCAACACGTCGCTCCCAGGCACTGAGAAAGCAGGGCCATTTGCCCAGGGTTGACCAGCAGATCTGTGGCCAAGATGGAATGGGAACCCAGCTGCTGCCAGCACAGGGCTTATGGTTGCAGCCACCAGCTCCTGATTACATGAGAGCGTTGCTGTTAATTCAGCAACTGGAGTGATGTTTCTGTAGCTCCAGCAGCCCTGCACTCAGCGCTCACAAGTGACTAGCCCATGCACGTTAACAAATGTCCCCTTGGTGTTGGCCTGGCCCATGAGAAAGACTCTGCTGTAACTTGCCTGGCTTGTATTTGGTGAGACAAACAAAACTGTTGCCTGGGCGATAGCATCCTCCTGCCTTGCTTGGCACCACTGGATAAACAGCTTTCCCATTCTCTTCAGCTCGCAGCACACTGAGCCTGCTGCTGTGATGGGAAGTGCTACCAAACCCTTTTTAAAGATAATCCTCCCCAGCAGTGTGTCTCTCCCTCCTGGCTGATCGGCTGCAAAGGGCCAGGAGAAGGAGTGGGACACCCAGGGGCATCGCAGCGTGGAGCAACCAGACACGCAGGGCAGAGCTCTGCCCTGATGTGAGCACGCTGCCACTGCTGCCCAAACCCCAGCTGAGCGATGAGGTTTTACTGTGGAGTGAAGCAGTGGCGGGGACCAGGGTCACTGCGAGCAACAGTGAGCAGGAGAGCGTGGTGGAGCAGGTGCTGGGCACACCTGGGGGATAAGCTGAACCAACATGGAGAGGTGCAAGCCCCCACACAGGGTCCATGTCAACAGATTTGCTCCCACCAGAGTTGCGGGGAAGGAGGTCTAAGCACGGGACCTGTTGGGCTCAGTCCTCAGTCACCCCTCGTGCAGCCTCAGACATGTATCATTGACCTTTACCTGCAAATGATCACCATGCGAGCAAGCTGACTTAATTATACATATTTAGATCACTTTGTATACCACAACATACCCAGCCCAGCTGTGAGAAAGGCAGTGTGGATTTAATTCTGGAGCTACATCTCTGTCTTGTGGGTTCTCAGGGCATCTCTGGGGCATCCCTCGTCCATCTCCCTTGCACACTCTGCTGAGCCTGGCAGCTTGGTTGGCTGTTTCCATGGCATACTGGCAGTGTTTCGGAGGCAGGGCAGAGAGGGCAGCCTGGCAGGGGTGTAAGCAGGGGCTTTTTGGTTCATGCTGATGAGATGGTGCCTGGCAGAAAATGGAGCCAGCAGGGGTGGGCAAGTGGGAGCCGAGAGCGGTTTATCACTTCTCTGCAGAAAGGGACTCTTGCAGAGACAGTGGCTGCTAAATAAATAAATAAGGCAAACATCAAACACCTCAACTTCCTGCAGTCCCTGGCCCATGCGCCTGCCTGGGGTCCCCATGTTTCCCCCCCCTGCAGCTGACTAGGAGAGCAGCTGCTCTGACATGGGATGCTGCAGGCAGGCAGCACTGGGCAGCAGCCAGGGGTGCTGAGATTGCTTTTTGCCCAAAACCGAGTTACCTTGTAAATTAAACACTGCTGTAGTCACAGAAGAACTGGAGTCCTGGGGGCTGGAGCAGGGCCTGTCGGTTTGATAAAAGGCCCACAGACTACTTTTCCCTGATAAGGAACGGCTTGTGCCGAGAGAGGGCTGGAGGACAAGAGACCTGAGGTGCTTGGACCTCTCGCCTGGGTCTGAAGTCAAAGGCAATGACAGTGCAGGACATGGTGCGACCAGTGCTGAGCATCCCCTCGTGTCTGATAGCATGGACTGACAAGTAACTGCTGAAATCGCAAAGCCAGAAGAAAAGCTCTCCCTAAAATGGTCTTTTTTGGCATAGGAAGGGCCCAGGCCACCCAGTGACAGCCACCAAGCAGGCAAGGGCAGTCAAGGACCCTCCTGGTTTGGTCCTCCTTGGGTGAGCTGCTGCTGCAGTGCAGCATCTGCTGGGGAGTGCTGGGAATGGGGGTCACAAATGGGGTGCAAGGGACTGGGGTTAGATGGAGAGGGGAGAGTGGTTTGTGCTTTGTCCCCAGTGCAGAGCTGGTGGCTGGGACATGGTGTCTGACTGGTTTGCACAAGCTTTGGGTGAGTCTGGGCTGCAGGGCAGCTGTGTTCTCTATTTTTGTAAGGGCTCAAAGATCCCACTGGAGACAAGTGTCCTCTCACCCCCTTCACAAACACACATGCACAGCGCTGTGCTTCTGCAGACACATGGAGGGGGGCTGGTGTCAGAAAAACAGTCTGTCCTCTTTGACCTCAGCATCAATAAAGGCCAACTGAAAAAAAGGAGTCTCTTCCCTAAGGACCAAGAGGCACAAATATTGCTTGAATCTTAGGGATAAACCAGAATCCTAAACACGAGCAGACACTAGGTGGCAAGGAGAAATCTAAGGATCTGGCAGGGAACACCATGGGGGGATCGAGTGAGCTGCCAGCTGGCTGTGTGCCCATCACACCAGGGACTGGCCAGGAGACCTCTTCTTTTGATGTAGAAGCACAGCCTACACCAGTGGGATCAGCTCTCCAGGCAAGGAAACACATAACAGGAAAGACAGGGATGGAAGAAATGATCACAGGAAGTATAGAAAGACAGGAGAAAGAAGTCTAGGTAGTCCAAGAAGGCTGGGTCAACAGCCCTCAATACAAGAGTCTTCCTCTAGCATTTCTGTGCTCCATGAAGGCAAACAGAGGCAGTAATGCCTCTTCACATGGCTACCAAGCATTGTCCATGGAGGCTGGCCAACTTTCCTTCCCTCTGGAGGGAAGAGGCAATGCTGTCCCAGTTACCTATCCAGGACCTACTTTACGCTCTCTTTTTTTTTTTTAATTGCTCTGCATCATTTTGGGTTCCTCAGCCTGCCCAGAGCAAGTTCCTCATGTCCTTCCACCTGCTACACTGTCCATTTTCAGCTTGCGGCTCACCTCACCTGGCTGTTGTTCTGAGCAAAAGACAAGCTGCCTCACACAGTCTCCTGGCTTGGTCTTGTTTTCTAGCAAACTTTTGTTGGCTCCACAGATTGAGTTTCAGGCCTGATGTGAAGCTTCACTGCAATCCAATCAAACCAACAGTCCCTGGTTGGCTATTCCTTTTCTGGAAAAGCCACTTCCAGTGGTGTTTTCACTTCAGCAGACTCAGAGGAGAAACCTTATGAGGCACCTGAGGATTTTCATGCTAATGAGTTCCAGTCCATCATCAATTCCTCACTGCTTGTGTTTCACCTACCTGTGCACAAAATCAGTGATTTCTCTTGTGAGATCTCCTTCATTCACCATCTCTTGCCATCCCGGAAGGACCAGATAATAAAGGAGTGAAAAATAAAGAAAAAATAAATATTTTAGCCCCAAATTAAGAGATATTAGAGTCTAAGTCATAAAACCAACAGAGATACTTTGTGCCTTTCTTCCAAGAGGTTTGTGCTACTTTATGCACTTCTGAGATAAGCCATCAGGGAATGGGAATGAAGATCATCATCTCTGTTGTACAACCAACCAGGAGTATCAGGTGATTGAGAGCTCAGAAAACCTGCTCAAGGTTTCAGAAGGAACTACAAGGACCAAGATATGTTGAGAGGTTCCCATCGGATTACAGGAAAGTTGAACACCTGGTTAGTACATGTCCTTCCCACTGGCCAAGCTTCAGCACCTGTTTCTCTCCATCCATAAAACCCCCCAGAACCTTCCTCCAGCAAGACAATACCAGGAGTGGTTGTCCCTCAAGTGGCTGCTATTAGTGGGTGGTGAGGAGTATGAATTTATCCTCCTAATAAAGATAAATTTTTCTTTAGGATACTGTCCAAGAAGGTCTACAGAGTAGCAGCCAGGCTGGTCCATGGCCTTGATTGATATCCACCTGCTCACTGTTCTCCAGAATATTTTGCCTTTTGAGATCAGCAACAACAACAAAAAACATTGCAGAACTGTACTTGGAGAGTAAATACTCTTCTCTGAGTGTCTCTGTGTAATGACGCATGCCTGGTGCTGCCTGGTTGGACCCACCTCCATCCCGCCTCCCTCCCCATACCCTCCCCTCCAGAGGGAGCTGGGATTATCAGTCTGCAGTCATCAGAATGAACTAATGATGCTCATTCTCTCCTTGGTTTCTGGAAGGAGGGTGAAAAACGGAGGGTCATCTTTTGTCTTTCAGTCTCTTTATGTCTTGATGCTCCTAATTTTTCCTTCCCTTGCCTCCTCTCCTACCCTTGCATGCCACCATTCTTTGATGAGATGCACTTAAAGACTGAAGGGGATTTTCCATGTGTCGCTTTCAAAGGTCTGGGGGCAGGAAGCTTTAATTGCCAGATTTTTCACACAGGGTGTTAAAATTTATTAAAGCCAGTTTCTCCGATTTCCCTTTAATGAGATGATGACTGTATGTATGAGATAACATTAGGTTCAATTGGTAGGAAACTCACAGAGGGGGTTTAAGTAATCAGACCAGGAAAAAAAAAAAAAGAAACCCAAACCTCTGCTAGACCTCGTGTCTTAAGGACTTTGCAACTTAATTGAAAGGTAAGAAACTGGGATCGTTCTTCAAACAGTACAGCATGGCCAGCAATCTTCTTTTTAAAGGGCTCTCCTTGGGAAATGGAGCAGGAGGTGGGCTTTTGGAGTTACTTGATTTTCAAGACACTTTTGACATTTCAGCCACTGTTTCTCCAGGAGTATGACTACCCCCGTGAAAACAAAGATGGGATGAACAACTACTTGGGGTTCACTTGTCACCTGAGGAAATGAATTAAACGCAACTGCTTGTGCTCTGTTTTACCCAGGTGTGAGCTACTCATCCTGTGCTCCAGCAGCCTCTGCCGGCACTGAGACGTCAGAGGGAGCAGGGGGGCTAAGCCCCGTGTTCATGAGCTCTTGCAGCATGAGCCAGTGCTCCCCCAAGCACAACCACACGAGTCTGGGTGAAAAGAAAAGCCCTTCCAAATTAGGACGCCCTGAAAGCATTGAAGCCATCAAGAAAAAAAAAAAGAAAAAACCAAAAAGGAACTTTTTCCTTTGGCCACCCTGGCTGCTCTCTTCCCTCGGCTTCATTTTCCTACTCATTCTTTTACTTGGAGCTGCTACCTTCACACTGGATTTTGTTGCCCTACTTTTGTCCAGCCTTCTCCTAGAGATAAGATAAACGCTATTTTCAATTAACAAGACTTGATTGCTGAAAGCAATAGGAGGCAGTTCATTTAGAGCCAGCAAATTAATTGAAACCTAAATGTACATAGTCAGTCTATTGCTGGAAGAGCAATTATCCCAATCATTTGGCCCTTGCCACGCAAGGTGGCAGGCAGCGTCTGTGGTGCTGCAGCTGGGTTGTGCTGAACTGCACGAGCAGGAGAAGCTTGTGTTGCTGTCATCCTTTCTGAAGTTCCTCTCTCAGCTGCTTTTAGCTCACTTTTATCTTGCAAGAGAACGCTCTCCATGGCTGTAACTGTAAATTAGAGTGAGAGGATGTGTCCTGGGACTTTGGAACTGATGGGACCCAAAGTTGGTTTCTAAACAAGTGGTCAGATCTTCCTCCTCACTCCTCTCCTCTTTTGGGAGGGCTTTTGCCACCACCTTAAAACAGGATCAGTGCAATATTGACCAGCAGTCTGGATCCCCTACCCTTTACAGTGCTTACCAGAACAACCATTTATGGACACATGGTGGCATCTGGGACATTGGGCATTTTTCCTTAAAATATGTTTACACATGACAAGTAGCAGAGAGGAGGAGGGCAAAGCAATCAGCCGGTGAAAGAAATATCCCATCATAAGAAAGATCTTCCATGGCTTTTAGGGCCCAAATGCTTTTGGTCCTGGTGTTGCCCAGTAGTTGCTTATTGCTGAGGGAGCCACAGCGGCTGCTGCACCACCAGGTCCCTCATGAGCTCGGCTCACCCCCTCCCATCACCCAGCGGGATACGTCTCCCCATTCGAATAGTGTCAGGTATGTTGACAAACCTCGGGATGTTTTCTCTCCTAAAATGGGTGGAAACGGGAAAACCTCAAATATTGTCCAAACACTGACCTGAGCCATGGAGGAGCACCCAGCTCTCCAAATAATTCCAGGGTAATGTGCACTTTGAGCATCTCCTCTCCTTTATTGTCGGTGGCAAAGGTCTGCTCAGGGCTTCATGACTGTGGCGAGGGGTGCATTTGGGATGTGCAGCACCTGGACCCTGGGTGAGCCGGTTCTAAGCAGCAAGGAGACACCACTTCACTCCATGGGGTCATCCCCGGCCTCGCTGCCATCATCCCACAGCTCTTCAGAAACATTTCGCTAAAAAGCTACTGCTCCACAATTTACATATCAGGGCACGGTAGGAATCAACCCACTCTTTAACACGCAATCCACCTAGAAGTGGTAAAAAGCAGTAATTATGAGCCAGTCTCTACCAGAGAGATGACAAACCCACCAAACAAAATCATGTTTTCCCTGCTGCACCTCGCTGCCTCCAAGCCAACTGGCACAAAGACGCTGCTTTTTTATTCCTGTACAAATTATGCTTTTAAGCCTTCCCTCCCTGCCTCCCTGCCAAGCGTAGGAGGAGCCCCACGTGTCGGCTCGGTAGTATTTCCGAGGCGGGCTGTTCTCAGCCCAGCGCCTCTCAAAGCCAGCAAACCTGGTGCTCGTACAAATTTTCTCTCACCTTTGAGAGATGCTGACAACGGGGGCCGGAGCGATGCCCCAGTTACGTAGCTGGCACCTCTGAAGGGAGCCGGCACGTTTGCAGGGAGCAGCCGAAGCTTATTAAATCAGAAAAGTAACACCTACGGAGTGTCACGGCGCTCTCCGCTCCCTCCCAGCTCACTCGACGCGGCGCTGTGCTCGCAGCCTTGCTGCGCCTTGTAAACCGGCTGGTTGGGGACGAGCTCCATCACAGCTCATTACAAGGTACTCGTTATGCACCAGCGTCTGTTTTATCATCCTCGCCTCTCTCATTTTCTCCTGTCTACCAGCTCGCTGTGTCCTTGGCCCCTTTTCCATTTTGCTTTCCTGCCTGCTTAAATTTCAGGACAGATTTCCCAAGCAGGTTGAAAAACTTTTTGGAGACACAATTTGGGGCCAGTTAGCCCAAGGAGGGGAAATCACTCTTGCTCTTGGCAAGTCCATGGCCCAGTAACCTCACAAGTAGGATTACAAATCTCTGGGTCACCGCAGAGAAGGCAGTTCATAGATAGAGGCTGTTTAGGTGACAGTGGCCACCACTCTGCTGGAGGCTGGAAAGGATTTTCTGCACCATTGAATTCCCAGTTACTCCAGTTTCAGGTCAGCTTTCTTGATGGTGGCTGGCCAGGATTATGCATAATATTTTTCGTATCACCAAAGATTTCTCCCATCTGGAACTCTCTTGCTGTGACCCTTGAATGAATTTGATTTTTTTTTTTTCCTTTCCTTTCTTTAATGACTGTAGCATGTTGTCCCATTGGTGGCAAACACCCATGTGGCGATCAGCAAGTGTACCCAGATCTTCGTTTGCTCTTGCAGTCAGTCCCTCAATCATGATGTTGAGCCACTGCCTTTCATCCTTTCTTTCTATACCCCAGATTTGAAGTCTTTCAATTCTTCATGTGAATTAACAGTGGTTGCAAGATAAATCCTTCAGAGAAACTATGTATGTACCTTTCCTTCCACGCAGTTATGATTTGCAGTACAACTCATTATCTTCTCTTTAGATGTCTCACTTTGACAACTCTTCTTTTATAGTCTTCATTTTAGCTAATGAGCTCCCCCACAAAATCAAATGTTTTTGTGATGCTCATTTACATTAAACCTACCACACCTCCCTCACCTAAAAACACAAGCATCTTCAGGAGAAAAACAGATGAACAAAACAAATTACAGCAGTCTGTCACGATCTGTCTTTGGGAAAGCACACAGGGCTTTTTCTCTTGTTTGCAGACTGCTTGCATGAGTTTGATTATTCCTCCCTGGCCTGGAGATAGGCTATATTTGCTCTTCCTGGCACATAGCACTACCTGATGCGCTACGGTTGCCAAAAGATATTTTCTGTCCTGCAAAGGAGTTGGATTTGCTCACTTGAGGGCAGGCATTTCTGAGTTTTACCTCTGCTCAGTGTATAGAAAGTCTCCCTTGCTGTGCCCTGATTCCCTTTAATGTTAATGTCATTCCCCCTCCTTTGCACCAGTCTCGTATGAAGCCCCAGGCACATTATTCAGCAGTTTTCAGGCTCTCTCTTGACCACTTTTAATCTCTCTCCCATTATTCCTGCACAGCAGCCTCCTGTCTCTATCAGCAGTTGAAGAACTTCTTGCTATCGGAGGGATTAACCACAAGTCCCACAGCCCGGGATAAACAAGCTTTCTTCCCTACAGACCTGCTTGGAGACAGCTCAGAAGCCAGAAGGAGGAAGGCATTGTCAGAGTTTCTCCTCCTACTTGTGGTATCAAAAGCAAGCAAGTGCCTTTCCCCCCATCTCCTCTATAGGTCCAAGAGAGGATGCAGGCAGTGACTGATTGCAGAAGGCTCCCTGCATTAGGGCAGCAAACTGCCTGCTTTGTCTCCTCCTAAATCCTAGCCGTGCCTCCTGCCCCAGCCCAAGTCTCCCAGACCTTCCAGCTCCTACTAGTCTCCCAGTTCCTCCCAGTCTGGCCCAGCTTTCTAGCTAACCAATGAGGGTGGGGTGGGATTAACCCTTTCTCCACCAACCTCCAGACACAGACCTTTACACCCCACTGTTTAGCACATGTCTGGTCCTCTGTGTGGCATCAGGTGACATTGGGAACACCAGGGATGAAGACCCTGTCCTGGAAAGCTGTCCCTGTGGCCCATGGAGGGAGGCGGTGCCACTGTCGTGAAGTCCCAGCTAATTATAGGACCTAGAAAACTGGACTCAGAGCATTTACTGCAAAGCTACACATCCGGGCTTTGCTTCTCTTAAACCTGAAAATATCTTTCTGAATGAATGTTTCGATCCCTTCAAAAAACACAACAGAAAGAGAGGGAAGATGTAGTGGAGTTTCTCTTGCCTTACTGCATCAAACCACAGGCCTTCCTCTCTTACCTGGCACAAACTCATGGCATCACAAAATCCTTTTAAAAAAGGGTGAGGGTTTGCAGCATGGGCTTGCCCCTGTGTTTCTGAAAATACTGAGCTCTGGGCTCCATGGAAAGTTCAGGAGTCTTAGTGGGCTGACCTGCTAATTGTAGAAGAGAGGAGCCCTCTGGGAGCCAGGAGACCAGGCAGTGACCTGCCCCTCTGCCTGGGCTTCATGTGTAACCCTGATCCCATGGGAATCTTTCTGTGCCTCAGTTTCCCCTTTCCACAAAGGGACTTTGCAGCCCTTTCTGTGCTGATTACTGTGAAAGAGGATCCAGGAGTCACTGGGGCAGTGTTCAGGCTCTCTTAGTGCATTTTGGATAATCAGCAAATGTACTAAAAAGATGGCATATGGTCTGTGAGGGGTGGATAGATTTCTCTTACACCAGAGCAAAAACACTTCTTCAAATGAAACCTGAGAGCTGATCACACTGGGGTCATGTTGCTGTGTCAGGATCCTGTCAAAATATAGTGTAGACTGAGATATTTGACATCTTGCTGAATTCTGCCAGATGTCTGGTGGGGTCTCAGAGAGGGTTGTTAGAGCCTAAAATTTGCTTATGAGTCTCAGGGAATATGTGGCTTGTGGCTGCCAGGGTTGCAGCTATAACCCGTCTCCTGTCAGGGATGCCAGTGGTCGACCTGGGGCAAACTGGCCACAGAGGGGTTAATTTAGATTTCCCTTTGATTGTTCAATGAGTGGAATCGTTTAGTTGTTTTCCTTTTCAAAGGAATGGGTTGCCCTTTCATCTGGCCATATGGATTAGCACAGTAAAGGGAATTACAGTGAGGATGTAAAGGTCCTCACATTTCTTTCTCCAAAGAGCTGCTCTTTGAGCTCATCTTTGATTTTTTGGGGGGTTGCTGCTTTATATTTAAATGACATACAGATACACAGGTGTGCAAACATGAATGCAGAGGATGCTCACTTTGAACATATCAATTGCTGCCCATTAGAAAGATCAATGCTTTCTCTAAAAGGCCATATGAAGTTAGATTGCTTCAAAATATCTCCTCAAATATCCCCCAGCCAAAGAGTACATCAGCAGCTAAGAGTATGTACAATTCACCGTAAATCAACTGCTTCCTTAGAGGAAGAAAGTTTTCCCAAGTCTTTGCATGTCTCTTCCTACTTCTCAGCTGAACCAGGACTCCAGCTAATCATGGCCATTGGCAAAAAAACACACTTCAGTACACAAATGGGAAAGAAAAATCACAACAGCCTTTAGCCGGTCTTTCCCCATGTTTATTAGATTGAAATTAGAGATGCTGATGTCCATTGTCAGCTAAAACCCCTGAAAAACAGAGAACATGGAAACCACCTCTGTGGCAAGTAAACAGTCATGGGGACCTCCAACCCCCTTTGTGAGACCCTGTGGGCAGGAAAGCACTGGTGTCCCACAGTATTGCAAAAGGGGGAGCAGAAAGAGCCCCCCAAGCTGCTGATCCCCATCCCGTCCCCTCCTTGACCCCATGGCACAGCCTAACCTGCCTGTGTCACCCTTGTCTGCATGAGCGGGGCGGAGATGGGATGGAGGTGGCAAGGATGAAAACGACATAAGGATAAAAAGGGCTGACTGGCAGGGATTTTCTCTCTCTCTCTCAAAAAAAACAAAAAGCAAAAAACCAAGGAGCCCTCCCCGAACCTAAGTCAGAAGATGATTTATTCAGAAAACTTCCTGGAAATCTCAGTTATTGTTTAACCAGTAATTGTGGTCCATTTGGAGCTGGCCCTTGGCTGCAAAATGTACCTTCAGAAAGGTTCTAATCCTGCCTGTCTGCCTGCCTGTTGGGTTGTGCCTCTGTGCTGTGCCTTCTCAATCATAGCCCTTACCCAGCTCCATGAAGGAGAGACAGCAAGAGGCCATTATATTTTAATAGCAATAATATTCAGCACTTAGGCAGGTGTTAGAGGGCTCAGTTGAGCTGTTAAGCATAAGCGTCTCCCACCTGCGATGAGTGCCAGTGAGTACGGCGCTCTCGGGTTCCCTCCTGAACCACAACTGCTCCTGCGCTTGCTCACAGCTGCCAGGCATATGTCGCATTGTGGCCTTGACCTCTTCCCCTCTCCAGCCCACCCTGTCTCCAGGCTGGAGGGGACATCAGCTGAAATCACCCTTGATCAGGACTGGGACCTCAGCTTTGCACAGAACCTCTCCATGTCCAGTGCTGAGCTGAGTTAGCCTGCGGGGCGATGGGTGTGAATAACCTGTGGCAGCTAAAGGCTCATAGTAAATTCACCCCTCTCTGTAGCAAGGAGGATGGCAGTGAGCATGTGGACCTATGGGCACTGTGGTTTAGCAGCATCACCTCTGGGACTGGCCCCAGCAGCTGGGAAATGCCCTGCCAAGGCAGCAGCCACCACCGCAAGCTCTGTGCTGGGAGATGCTGCTGGAATCGCTCCACGGGACAAGCACATGGCTACAGGATCCCCTGTATCCCTGCTGAGAAGCACCAAGCCACAGCAACTTGATTACCTGGGGGGGCTCAGGCACTGGCAGATTTGTTGTCCCTACTGTGGTGATGCTGCTTGGGGGTGTGAGGGGTTGCTGGTACCAGTTATCCCTGCAGCCCTGCTGTGGGGGGAAGATGGGGATGGCAGCCCATGGTTGCTGATCTCAGGGCTTAGCTCAAGCCCACCAGTGATGGTGGTTTCCCTCAGATGCAGTGGCTTTGCAGAGCTATGCAGTGGGTAGTTTGTAATGCCAAGCTGCTGGGAAAAGGGACAGGCCAGCTTTCCCGCTGCCACAGCCGTGGGTCCCTGCTGCTGCCCTCCTGGTGTTAGTGGAGAGAGCTGGACCAGCCCTGGAAGGAGCTGAAACACTTTTGTTTTCATTATTTTGGTTTATTTCTGTCCTTTTTTGTTTTGTTTGGAAAGTTGTCCCAATCCACTCTGCAGCCAACAGCAGCTGGAGTCTGTGAAAGAGCATCAGCCATGCTGGAACCACACATTTCCATCCCCAAGCTCTGCTGCACTGGTCTAACTGGGTTGTGAGGCCGTACACCCACCCGGACTGGGTGCAATCCTGCATCTACAGACCACCCTGGTGGCACCAGCTCCTTGCAAAGGAGATCTGGGTCCATAATGGCTTAAACCCCCTCAGCACATCCTCAGGGCTTGTCTGCCAGGGTGGAAGATTTTCTTGTTCTGCTTTTTTGAGTGCTTTTGTTAAACTGGATGTGCGAGGGCTCAGCCAGCACAGGGATGATGGGCAGGGAGGACCTGAGAGGGGGTGGGAGGGCAGTAACCCCCAGAAAACTGTTCCATTCCTCTAAATCCTATGGATCACTTTGCAGTGACACTTATAGATGAGGAGCATTTTCTTTAACAAATATGAATCTAATGGATAAGGTCTGATCTAATTATGCATTCTGCATTAAGCTGATGCTCCCACTGTCTGCGGCTGCTAGCATAATTAAACTTAATGTACTTTTAATGATGTCTTCTTAACTCATGCATTCATATATGATTAGAATCAAACAGGACGAGCTGTCACAAGTCCAGGAGAGCTCTTTCGACAGCTCCTGATGGGACTCATGTTGAAATATTAATAATGCAGATTTCAAGGTTAACAACATTGGTTTTGAAGTGAGGAAAGCTTGTCACACAGTTTGAGCTAATCTGAGGCAACAAAACGGCTCCCCTTTCAAGTTCAGCCTCTTCCTGTCTCGCACATGTGCTCCTGGGAGAAGGGGAATTTAAGTTTCACTTGGTAAAGATGTCGTTAAGTGAACTGCACTCTGGGCAGCAGCTACCGAAGAAGCTGGGACAATTACTCTGTGGGCACCTTTCGGTGGATTGCTGGGTGCTCTGCCCTGGCATGCTCAGTCTTCTCTCCTCTTCCCCTTTCCAGCTGCTTTTCTGAAAATTGGGAGCAGTTAGTTCTAGGATCTGGCAATCAGAAGGCAAACTCTACTTTTGTCTCTGCTCCTATTTGGTCAAGTGAAGCCAAGCTGTGTTCCCCCTCCCAGCCTCTGCCAGCTTTGTCTGTAACCTCAGCACAGGGCATATGCTCCCTTGAGCTGGGCACCTCCTTGTGCGATGGGGCCTGATGAAACTTTGGCGTTGCTGCCCTGGCTCCAGCATCCTACATGAAGCAGGTAACAATACTGCAATGAAATGTTGGGGGTTTTTCCCTCCTTCTTCTGTTTTTATGGATTTTATTTTTTTTTTTTTTCTTTTATCAGCCCATGGCCTGGCAGACAGGTTGTCTTTTGAGTTCCTGAGAGCAAGTTGCGAAATCGTCTGAAATCCTTCCAATGGGAAAGCATTGATTTATTACACTGTAATACTGATGCGAACAACACCATGTACCTTTCATCTAAAGAGTCAGGACTTAGAGAACACGACATGCCATTAATTTTGATGCCAGCTCAAACAGAGGAGGAATTACTGCCAAAGGGATCCAGAGAGCATGTTAAACCAGCCCTGCAGAGTAATGAACATACTTTGTGGCTGTTACATTATACCATATTGATCCCTAGGAACAAAAAGGTACCTTGACAGCTAATTTGGGCCATCGAAAGCATCTCTTAATATCTGTGTATGCATATGTGTATGTGTGTACTATATAATTAGTGAATGAGAAAGGGATGTGCAAACATTGGCTAATTACACTTCTTAATATCTCTTCTGGGGGTGAGGATAACCATGTTTCCCTGCTCTAGATACAGCTCTCCCCTTGCACATGTTCAGCAGGTGAGTTCACTCGGGTACCAGCTCGGTGGAGATGATGCCCAGCACCCTCCCTCTCTCCATCCCCAAGCCAATTGTACCTCCTGGCAGCCAGACAGTGATGCCTCCTCGGGATAAGTGTGCACCAGCAAAAGGGAGATTCGTTTAAGTGCTCTGGGAACAGCCAGATAACTTAGCACTTTGCAAGATTGTGGCTCCATATAACACCCCATTTGCAAAAAGGTTCCTTGCTACCTGAATATAGTGTGATTGTTCATGGGATGACTTCTACCCAGTGTGGAGCTGGATTCACATCTCTGCCCCCATCCCAAAGGAAGGTATGTTCACTTGTTTCTAAAGCTATATGGTGATATAGACTTATCTGCAGTAAGACAACCACCATGCACATGCCCAGAGCCTACTCCAGGTCCTGGAGAAGGGTAGCTGGCAGTGCTGAGGGTGGGATTGATATATAGATCGAGAGATGGGGATGGACAGACGGGAAATGGGAGGTGATGCTCCAGGTCAGGGCTGAGTGGAGAATCCCAGAGTGGGAATGGTCAGGATTTTGATGGAGAGATAAGTCTCAAGCTACCCCTCCATGCCTAGGACAACTTTTTCCAGGTCCTTGCACACTAAATTCATCCCTCTTATACACTTGAACTGTCAGGACCAAGTGCCTGGAAAAGAACAGAGCAGCTCTGTGTAAGAAAGAGGGGTTTCATTTTTGTAACAAAGCTGAAGCAACATGGAGCCCAAACAATTTTGTCTGGAACTGTCTGGCATTTTTTGAGCTGGGGTATGCATGTGGATTTTGTCCCAAAAGCCCTGCCCTCCTGCAGGCTGGTGGGCAGCTGTGTATGGCAAAGTGACATCCCTGTATTTCTGTTAATTAATTAATTAACTGGGTAGTAGAGATGCAAGCATGGGGGCTTCATCCAGCAGTGGGCTGACAAGACACAAAGCCAGCCCTGGTGGCTGACAAATTGATTTGTGCCCATAGATAACATGAAGACAGCTGGGGAATCTGTGCTTGAGAGGTCAGCAGCTACAAAAGCCACCAGAGAACAGGCCACACAAGTCTCTGAAAGATATCTGAGGTTAATCTTGTACCTTTGCTGGTGGAAAGGGCCTGAACCCATCTCCTCCAGTGTCCAAGACTTCAGAGCAACCTCCACTAGCTAAGCCCCAATCTGTGCTATTGTTTCCAATGCTGTGGCAGTGTCCTAAAGATACCACGCACCATTGTGATGGGTCATCTAAGCTCTGACATGGTTTCCATGGTGGACCAACATGCTAGTTAGAAACATGCACAAAAATGTTCTCCTGGGGATCCAGAGCCATGTGTGAGACTTGAGTGACTGACCATGGCATTGAAAACTGAGCACAAGTGAAAACTTCCCCGTGTCTCCCAAAACTTCTGATGGAGATATGTGGCTGAGTTGCTGGAGCTGAACAGGTTAGTGGTACCCACTGGGTTACAACAAACATTGATGCACCCCAGCCTCGTCCCTTCACTGGGCTTAGACGAGTAAGCTCTCCTTGCATTTGACAGCAGGTAGGCACGTGGACAAACAAGTCCAGCCAAATATTTTTGGAGCATCTCAGCTTTGTGTCCTGATGACAGGGTTACCATCCTACAGCAAAGGGATGGACTGGGTGATGCATGTGTTCATCCCCTGTTGCACTTCATGGTACTGCTGAAGATGTTCTGGATCCTTGCTGGAGACTTTCTTACAAGGAATAGTTGCCTTTGCCACTAGGAAGGAATTTTGTCCTCTTTATGCCAAGATATAAAGGAACATTCCTTGTGCATTTCTACAACCTCACTGGGAACCCAGAGTGAACCACTGAGAAAGAAGAGTGTTTTGAGACAGGATCCAAGCCCACAGCACAGTGCTGGACGTCTAAGCAACTGTGGAAGACCCAAATGGGCTGACCCAGCACAGCCTTCCATGGGAAGCCTCTCCTTCAGGCCCCATTGACTGGGAGTCTCTTGTGCTTTGAAGCTTAAGTGTTCGCAGCCCCTTTCAAAATATATTAATTCTGCCCCATGCTGACTCTATCTTTAAAGCTTACCAGTGGGTAAAAAAAAACCTTGTGAATGTTGGAGACCTTGAATCTATAACCATTGCCCTGTGGGGTGAGCTGGGATGCCTGGTCCAAGGCACTTTTGCATCTCAGCTTCCCCAGCCGATAAATGGGAATGACGATATGGGGAAGGGAAGTCCTTCCAGGTCTGTGACACCAAGTGCTACGTAAGAGCATGACATTAATTATAGTTAACCTCAGCAGCTGTCAGCATCTGCAAAAACACCCAAGGACCTTTAAATCCCGCTCTCTTTCCACCTTCAACAGACTTTTGTATGAGGAATTTAGCAGGTTAATTGTGTGAAAACTGAGCGAGAAACATCTTAAATGTCCAAGCCTCTGAAACAGCGTGGGAACTCCTAGGAAAGCTGATCCTGGTGAGGATTTTTGGACCAGTGCTGGTTCTGAATTAGCTCTGAGCTGACTTCTCTCTGTAAAAAAAGCTAAAATCCTCTAATAGCCCTCCTCAAAAAATAACCCCACAAAACTCCAAATGAAGCAAAATCATTATCTTTGAACCCAATGAATGTTTAGTTTCCTGACTCTTGGGTAAATATTAGATAGATTCCCAATTTCAACCTGAAGCAGTTTATTTGGCTGCTGTTCACAAGTCAGACACAGCAATAATCAAGGAAATCTCATTTGATTCAGGTTGGGTAATATTGCCTGAGGGGTAACATCATTTTCATTTCCACACATCCAGCACTGGCACAAAACGGCATGGACAGGTATGAAAAATGGATCATGGATCCTTGGTGCTAAAATTCCAGCTGATACTTTCATTTTTTGTGTAAATAATAATTACCAATAAAAATGTTGCTTGAAAAAAAGAGAATGTGAAAAGAAAAACACTGTTGCATTTGATAAAGCAAAATGTTTTGCAGTACTGCCAAAAGAAAAAAAGAAAAAAAAAACAAAAGAGAGTTAAAACAAATGTAGCTGTTAAATAAAAGATCCAGGTACCAAAGAGCAAAATTTAATGAAAGCCAAAACTGTTAAATATGGATTCCTGTTGAGAAAAAATGTCAATGTCTTTAAGAGTTTTACCATTACTCTATTTTTAAGAAAAGTGTAGTAAAAATACATATTACAAGTTAACATTTTCCACGCTTTTGTCCTATTCATCTTTTTTTTTTTTTTTAACCCCTCCACTGATCAAAAGCCTTTGAGAACTGCATCTCACATCTTCACATCACAGGCGGCCAGTCCTAGCACAGACACACTGCTTCTCATGAGACTGTCCAACTGCCCGGGCGGGCTCCCTGTGACCTGCTGCCACATGGTCCTGTCTTTGGAGGATGACGGGGCACTGATGGGTCTCTGCAGCCTGCTCCCACCACAGCACCCAGTGGTGCACTGCTGTGGCAAGGTCCAGGATGTAGAAGAGCTGGGTCAGGAGATGCATCCGAGGGCTTTGGGCATGGATACAGGACTGCTTGTGGGATGCCTTCACTGTGCTAGCACTTACACGGAACTGAAGTTAAAATTAACAAAAGCAGATTAAAAATAATGATAGCCAACACAAAGTGACCTGAAGAGGTGTTTGGAGTGGCTGATAACAGAGCTCATGTTCAGTGATGAGAAATGAAGATCACAAGGGTTTCCAGTGGTAGGTAGAGGAAAACATATTGGCACAAAACATGCTGTGTCTGAGCTTAGGACCTTAACTCTGACTTGCTGGTCTCCAAAGTGTTGCATGACAAGTGGGTAAATGGAACAGATACTTCAGACCAGGCTGGTGTTAAAGGTGGTAAACGTATTGCTCTGCACATTCATACGCTTATGGAAACTGGTATTCAGGCAGCTTCCAGCTGTACTTATGGACAGCTGCATGGACAGATCCTCCTGTGTCAGTCATTTGCCTGCATCCTTTTCGATTCACCTGCCTCCCTTCTTTTCCTGCTCTTCACTTGCTACGTTGTAGAAAAAAAAAAAAAAAGAAAGAAAAAAAAGAAAAAAAAAGAGAAAAAAGCAGCTCAGAACACTTCAGTAGCAGCTTAGTTCCCAGACAGGTATTTCCTGGGTCCCATGAGAAGCTTTGAACTTTATTTGCCGTCAGTGATGGACCTGTGAGATGGGACAAAGCTAAGTGGGTTCACTGTGGTTCCTGTCCCACAGATCTTCTCTCTCTCCAGATGCTCCCCTGGGAATCCTTCACTTCTGGGCAGGTGTCTCAGGCCCACCAGGGTGGGAAGCATTTGTTTGTCCATGCCAGTGATTCACAGAACAAACCTTTTGTGCGGTTCTGGAAAACCATCCTTGCCCCTTTGACCTCCATGCCTGCAGCTGGACTCCCAGCTCCCTGTCTTGGCCGTGAGGGTTTCTGCAATACCGACTTTGGGGTCAGCAGCCTGCTCTCCTGGCTTGTGGATTCTTTCCCCCTCCCTAAGGATACATGAGTGAGAATCTGCTACTTTTGGCTTTGTACTCAGACAGGCCACAGCTTGACGGGAAGGCTGAGTTTGATGCTGTCGAATGGCACGGACATTTGAATGAAGCTCTTGTAGGGTCTCCTCCTTGGTTTGCTTCAGCAGTTCCTTCCAGGAAGCCATTCTGGCCAACTATCTACAAAATGTTCCTCTTAATTAGAAAAGTGACCATAAAGGGATTTCAGAGCAAAAAAGGCAGGGATATTCCCATTGCAGCCCCACGACTTCGAGCACGTTTTACTGGTTAATAGGCAGTCATCTAGAACTGGATGTCTTGAGATGGTCTGTTCCTGGCTCAGGGTGATTCCCTTATGTGACCACCAAAAAGGGAGCACACACAGAAGCTAAGCAATGAAGAAATGGTTCACAATTGCTTATTAGCCCCCAATAACCTAGGCAGGAGTCGCATGTTAGGGGAATGCGGCATTTACTTTCTCTCTTCCATAAACAGCAGCCAACCATGATCTTAGACCAATCATCTGCTCTAGTCTGCCACGCATGACGCTCTCCACTCCAGGCACAGGATTCTTCTCTTGAACTGGCACTCATCATTTCTTGAAGAATTATCAATTTGTCCTCATGTTACCTGGGGTTTCCAAACTCACTCATGACTTTGCCCCTGTAAAACAGCCTCATGTTTTTGTTCAGGTTCTTTCTCGCATCTAGTCCTTCCTGTTGCAGGGAGAGCCATTCGCAGCTCTGTCTGCCTCGTTGCAATAACTCCACAGCCAGAGTTCACAACAGAACAACGGAAGGCAGAATCACGATGGACAAAAGGGAACAATGCTGACGCCCTGCAGGGAGTTCAACTTGCCATTTATTGGGTTTTCTTTTTTGCTGTCAGTAGCTCAGACATTATTGTTTGCATCCCAAACTAAACCAGATTGAAGGACTGAGCAGGGAAGGGGGAAAGGGCTGATGTTACCCTGACACCACAGGAATTAGTAAGAAAAAATATATATATTGCACACACTAAGACTTATTAACAACCAAGTTAAAACAAAATGGCATAGTCCTCATTAGTGTTCCAGTGGTTCTTTGATCAGGGATGGTTCATGAGTCTGTTAAATCCCATTAGACTCTCCTTATTGCAGTACAGACCTGTTTCTGTTCTCCTGCCGGTGGATCTGTTTGCAAATAAAAAGGGAAATAGATCTGATTTCCTCGAGAAGATCCATCCAATTGTCCCTTCTGTCATCATCGTTTGTCTTGTTGGTGTTGGGTTTGTTTTTGGCTCTGGAGGGGGTGGAGTTGGGCTGCCCCTGCTCTCACCCAGGCAATGGGTCAAAAGGCCAATTATAATCCCGTAGCTCCCAGGGACATGCCGGTGCTGTGGCTCATGCACGGGATCGTCTGCATGGATTTGGGGAAATCGTGGCTGACCACACGTCCGTTTTCTCCACTACCTCCTGCTGCAGCCGGCCTGGGAAGGGTTGATGTCCGTATGGCTTCGTTGATTGATTGCTGTGGGATTAAACAAAAACCCTTTTTAGGAAGGACGGGGGGGTCTCCCCCTGTCCTTAGCAATGTTGGAGGAATTACAATATAAACCATTGTTGTCTTTCTGACACTGTTCTCTCCCTCCTTGTCTCCATTCAGACTCTCACTTTCTGCATGCCCCTACTGCATCCGCTCTGTTAATTCGCACCTCTTCTACATTCAAAATTAAATGTTTCAGCAGTATTTTGGGGTATAAAGCATACGTGCTATATGCAAAAACTATTCAAACTCTACAACATAAGAACAGTCATCCTGGATCTGAGCAGAGGTATTATACACACTTCCCCCATAGATATGCTATTACTACTCCAGTACTGTTATGTATGGTGGACTCTGACTCACTGCAAGCATATGTTTAACTTTCCTCATGTGAGAAGCTGAGCATGTGCCTATGTTTTTGTCTACAGCGATGAATGAGGTAACCAGGAAATGCAAACCTAATTCAGGAAACCAAATCTCATCTTCCTGTTCCAAAACATTTGCTTTCGGAGATCTAAGGAAACCACAGGTTTAGAACAATTAAACTAAAAGATGAAGTCAATTTGGTTTCTTTGTGTTTAAGCTATCTCTAAGGGCACCATCATCCTTTCTGGACTGGGATATTCAGGTGAAGAATTATCCGAATAGATAAATCTGGAATACTCAGAAACAGTCAACTTTGTGCCTTGCCAGGCATGGAGCAGCCTCCTGTGCTGGTGGGATCTACAGCTCGCCCAGGGGTCTGTAGAGACTTGCTGAGCAGAGGTTGGGTTTAGAGGGGGATCTGGCCCATCTTTCTGGGCACTTGCCCGGGTTCTGCTGAATGGCTTTGTGGGGCAGCCACTGACAGTGGGAGCCAGCCAAAGGGACAAGTTTAGACCAGATGTTAACACTGGGAGCAATGATTCCTTTCCATAGTGGCTGGTTTTAACACGACAAGAGCACTGCAAGCTAACACTGACATGAATTAGTGGGCCATTTCAAGCAACACAGGGCAGCCAACAGCAGGGCAGAGTCTCCTTAAGACTAAAACTATGGAGCTATTGCATTCTGACATGCTTTCACAGTGTATTTGTGATATAACTAGCTTTGCAGTGTAGCTGCAATTATAATTTAATTTTTGTATATTCAGGGACATTAATTGCTCACATTGTCTTACCCCTGTGCTCAATGTACCTCTCATTGCCTGTAGAATTTTCTGAACCTCAATGGGAAAAGAGCTGTTGCACATTTTCAGTGAATTAGAGATGTTATTATTGCTGATAAAACATTAAGCGTGTTTTGAAATGGCGACATAAACCCCAAAGAAATGATTGCTTATTTCCCTTTTGATTCTGGGTTTCAATGCTCAGGGAAGTGAAAATCTCTCTAAATTTTATGAAACTCACTGCATACTTCATATACTCATACTGACTTCCGTGCTTATAGGAGAGGTCAAGATGAGGAAGAAAAGTGACGTGTTACTCTTGCAGCACAGATCCCACTGCACCCTTGTACACAAAGGTATCTGTATAAGGGATCGCCTCTGCTAGTCATCTGAGTCAAGAGGTACTTGTTCCACAGATGCTGCATTAGACGTGTATCCCCAAGGCTCTCAAATCTATTCCACTCTTGACATGACACTCTGAAATTTAGGCACACCAGAATTTAGGGCTGAAACAAATTTCCTGAGCCATATGAAGTATGCTTCTGCAAGACCATGACAGGGTGGAGGAAAAAAAAAAATACAGTAGACATTAGAGGCCAATTTCTCTCTAAGAAGACCCATAATTTTGAGTTTGGAGACCCACATCATCCATTCCAGGGCAACAGTGCTCTGAGCATATATCACTGTTGCCAACCTGCAAATGGTGCCAGCAGGGTGCCAGCAAAGGGAACAACAGGATCTGATTCATTACTGCGCTACCCCAGTTTTATCTTGCTGTTAACTGTTTGTGTTTGGGGAATTTTTAATATTGCAGTAACAGCTGTATCACCCCAACCCCAGCACACTTCATCCATGCTGCACATGCATTGCCATAGTCTGCTTTCATTAATTTTAAGGAATGGCAATGTGTTCCTGTTACTGTTTGTGCTATGATTTTGCTCTATATCTGGATTTTGAACTAGCATTTTGCTACATGTCTGATCTTGCATCAGCTCCCCACTACAGCCCACTTGACCCTTCCTCAGCTTCTGATGATCCCATTCCTTTCTAGCAAGTTGAGTGACACGGTCACTTTGTTATCCCTATGTCTTGGCTTTCCACCCATGGTCTGGGCTGCATCCGTCTCTGAAGGCAGCTTTGGAGCCGGGGTAGGATCAGAGAGAAGGTGTGAAAAGCCGGGGAATGGGTTGCCACCTTCATCCGCTTTGATTCACTTCTGGACTTGTAACAAAACTCGATTAAGGCAACCAGCATGGCTAGTCCGAGCCCACCGATGAGGATATAGAAAACCCCCGCCACATTGCTGAGACTCAGCGCACTCGTCTTGTCCTAGAAGAGAAAGGAGAAGGGAGGGAGGGGAGGGCACGTGGGAAGGAGAACACAAAATTAATATGAGATTGCTCTGGGAGGGATGCTGCACAATATAGCAATGTTGGCATTATATCATCTTCCTCTTTAAATGAACAGGTGACATTTCTAAGAGCATTTTCAATTTTTAATTCTGTGCCTAGTAAATCTAATGTTTCCCTCATACAAACAAATAAATATTTCTTCAACAATGTGACTCTTTGTAAAGGTTTGGGATCTCCATTTTTCAATCAGCTAACTTAAATGCTTATTTTACACAAAATGCCTAGTTTAAATTATTGATTAAAGGAGGAAAACAAAAATTTCTTTGCCTCTGTGACTTTTGCTTGTCTCTGATGTCTCGCCTGAAATAACCCGTTCTCTTGGAAATGCTCATTCCTTCATTCCTAGATTGTTTCCCCCGCAAATTCTGTTGCTGAGCAACACATCGAAATGGCTGGGTTTCTTTCTTTTTTTTTTTTTCCTATTCAGTACTGAGGTTGAGGTGACACCTGAGCTGTCCTCAGAAACTCATTTGATTTCTGTGTAATAAGGCAGTTATTTCATATGCAATCAAGATCCATTGATGCATGTCTAAGCTAATTATTTGGTTGGCAATAAATAGGGCTATTAATGGACCACAACTCACAGTCAGCAGCTACATTCTGATTTTACAATTGCCTAATGAATCGTCACAGCTCTCTGGGGAAGAGGTGAGTCTCAGAAAGACTCATTTCACTGCTAGGGAAATGCGTCCCCACATCTAACCCCAATGTCACTCAGTGAAGCTCTCAAAACCTTCTCCTCCATGCTGACCAGGTGGAGTTGGGGTGTTAGGATAATCTGGGCAGCAGCAGGACCTAAAAGCTTGGCTCAACTCTGTGCATGAGGGTCCTGTTCCTAGGACATGCTTTCTCTATAGTTCAACCAGACAGAGGTCCCCTGCTCCGTGCTTGTCATTGCTTTGCAATATCGACTTGATACCTATTTGCTGGTACAGATTCCCCAGGGCAAGCCCAACATGTCAGTGCAGATATGTTGGAGTGACCAAGCTCTGACCAGCAGTGACAGCCCTGCTCCCTGGATGTGGGAGGAAAACTGCATATGGATCATCTGAGATGCAGCCACATAGTTAAAGAATAATATTTATGCCTGTAGAAGTCTATGCAGTTGGTAACGAAGCCTCTGCATGGTTCTTGGTGTTTCCTGCTACTCCATGGACACGTGGATCGGTGGGTGGCACAGCTTGTTCCTTGCCCTTGTAGGACCATTGATTCACTTGCTTTGCTTGGCAGGTTTTACAATAAGCAACCCACACTTTTCAGGAAGGGCAAGGATTCAGGAAGCAGAAAACTATATTGGAACAATGCCGAAAGGGTCCAAAACTGAACACCAACATGAGCACAAAAGGTTTTGATCCAAGAGCAGTCTGTCTGACACCAGCACTGTCTTTCAGGCAAGTATGTTTTGCAAAAGGATTCTGTCTTTTGCTGTCTTAGGGTTTGATGGCAAAAAAGTTAATCCACAAAGCATGAAAACATCTCAATTTTCAAAACTAAAAAAACTTCCTGAACCAGAAATTAACTTCTTTTTAACGCTTTTTTTTTTTTTTTTTTTAATAATAAGAAAAAAAAGGGTTCCAGTCAATAATGTTTAAAAAAGGGTTTTTTCTACTTTTCTTTTATCTGGCCCCACTGTCCATGACAGCTGCCAAGCTTCTGCCCAGTTGGAACTCTCACCACAGGCTCCAGTGTCATGGGGAGAAACTTTCCACCCTGAACCTTCTGTGGAAAGATGCTAAGGTTTGGTTAGGGACCACCCCTGCAGAGTTTTGGTCGCTGAAAAAAACTCCACGAGTGATCTCATTTTCCATGCTTCGCTGATTGACATCGCTGCCAAGAGATTCGCCGCTGTCACCACGTGCGTTGCACCGCTTCAGACGTGACGGTTGCTGCTGGTGGACAGGTTTGGTTTCTCCCTTGTATAACCTTAATACGCTGGTCAGTTTGTAATCCTGCCAATGCTTCCTGTGTGCTATCTGTAATGTGATGTTTCTGCAAATATCATCTTAATTTCTGCAGTTTCCATATTTGAAGGATTATTTATCTAGTCTTCTATAATCTGCCTTCATGCATTTTTTTCCCCAGGCTTGACAGTACATTTGTTCAGTCATCTCTTCTCTGCAGATTACTGGGTATACTTTTAAGCACCAGCTGTAAAATGTAGGGAGTTTTTTAGTGAAGATTTAGAAAAGCAGAGCAATTACTCGAAGAAAACTGGGTTACAACACATCAGGTACTTTGCCTCTTCAAATTCTGTCTGAAGGGGCTGCACCAGCTTCAGAGAGGGACAAAGACACTAGAAGTGGGCTGCCCTCCTTGACATCCTAATCTTTCAGCCTGGCTCCTTAATGAAAAGTGGTTGATTAGCACATGCTCTGCTTTCAGAGGGAAGGATGGGGACAGGGAAGGAGGAGCAGCCTATCTGTCTGTCTTGTTAGCAATTTTCAGCCCATACTTTCACTTTGATTTGACAAAAGGGTGGAGATCTCCAAGATCTCAGGAACCTCCAGGCTTTGTGAAAAAGAATGACACTGTAGAGAAGAGAAAACCTATTAATGCTCTCACTCAAATAAATGTATCAGCACAATTCATACTAGGCATCAGAGACTCCACATGGGTGTTTGACTTGCAGCCACAGATCCTTAGGAAACCTGGCTTCCTTGACTCTGTCAGGCATGGGAATACATAAATTTCAAGCTTTATTGGCCACGGTATTCTTGTATTTCCAGCCCCATTTTGGGCAGCATGGTCCAACACGGCATCTTCTCAACTGGCTGCAGTGGCAGAGTGGTCTGGCAGCCAGGAAAGGCTGCTGGTTCTTAATTTCCACTTTCCTCCTGATGCCAGCAGCAAATCGACCAGTAAGGGAGAGGAGATGACCTGCACCACTATTTCATACAATTAATTTCAGAGCTGTTGTATTTTTCTTGCATTTACTTTGCGGTAACTTTATTATTATTGTTATTATTATTACTATTATTACTGTTGTTACTACTATTATTATTTGGACAATTTGGGTGAACTGAAAGTTGTCTTATCCAGAAGGCAAAGGAAAGTATAGTGAGGCAGAACAGTGGGCAAACCTGCTGGGAGGGAGAGAGCAGCCTGAGTTTCACCTCTGTCACCGTAACAAGATTTCTCCCAAGGAGCCAAAGACACGGGCAGCTTCAGTGGGGCCCTGAGGAGCACCAAGCTGTGGGGGCACAGCTGATGGCACAGCCTGCTGTCATGAGCCAGGATGAGTAGCGAAATTGCTCCTGTGGTGTCACTTGACTTCTTGATCATCATCTCCTTTTTCTTTTCCTTTTTGTTTCCTTCCCTCTCCCAGCAGGACATGCAGAGAAGTTCTCTGGGCGGGAGTGGCATCTCATTGCTCCCATTGAATGCAGGACCAGACCTACACGAAGGGTAGGAAATGCTGCATGCCTCACCGTGGCTTTGCTCGCTGTTTCTGTGCACGCTCCTGCCCTAATAATGCTCATAATAATAAAAAGTCCCAAATTATGCTAACTGCTTGAGAGGACCCTCCCCTCCTCTCTGCTCGGGCTCTGTGACACCAGATGCTCTCCTGCAGAGCTGCCCATCACTGAACCAGCTTGTTAGTGGGAGTGTAAATGTCACTGCTCGTCTCCCGCAGCGGCAGAGCGCTGACGTGGGGGGAAGATTGGCAGGTGAAAAGAGAAAGAAAAACCCATCTTTCCGAAAGCCCAGCCTTGTTGCTGCAGCAACCAGGCACCTTCCCGTCTGTTCCTCTCAAACGTGGCACCGTGTCCATCATCCTCTTTGTAATTATTTATCCTCCTTGGCTGAAAGGCATTAAGGCCAAATTTGCCCAGTTTCCCAGCAGGGCTGGTCCTTTCCTTTAGTCTGCATGACTAGAGCCTGTTGGCACCACAGGGTGATGGCACGTTGAGTTGTTGCAGGCTCCTTAGAAGATGAACTGCTCCAGAAGTTGAGCTTTTACACCAAGGGCTGGTCTGACTCTATTGGGGCAAGGCCTGAAGCTCAGCAATGAAAGACACAGCACTGGCTTTGCCTCTGAGCGCTCCTGTGGATCTGCCAGGGGATGGATATGAGCACATGGCTGGCTGGCTATGGGGATAAGGCTGCTCAGCATGAAAAGACTCCTTTGGTTTGAGAACCAGCCAATTCCCTGCAAAGGCAGGGCAAGGCGGTAGCAGGTTTTGTTCCCTATTTTTTATTTAGTTTTAAACAAAAGCGCAATTCTTGCAACTGGAGAAGAGGATTGGGAGATCCTTGTGGCTTTGATGAGGGTCCTTTAATTGCATGAAGTGATCTGGCTTCCCCTGCAAGCAGGTTGCACCTTGCCATTCTGGTCTGGGAAAAAACTTCCTTTCTCTCATTGTCTTGCAAAAACCCCAGGGAAGAGGAGAATCACATCCATCTGCCCTGACATTTAGTGTCCACCTTATCATTACCCTCCAACAACCCAAGGCATCCCTTTCAAGCCCACAGCACATTTCATAGCCTGCAAAAAAACTTGTCCATCCTGTGCTCGTTTGTAAAATGGGGTCCTTCCAGGGAACCGCCTAGTTACAGAGTGTCTGTCTCTCTTCTGGGCTTATTTCTGCTGTGGCAAGTAGAGGGGGAGTGCAGGAAGGCTGAGGGACAGGACCAGGAATTGGTGGATAGTTTCTAGCTACGTGAAGTGCTGGAGGTGTGTGTGTGTGCATGGAGAAACCTCGAGCCTGTGGAAAGGGGTGGCTGCCATGGCTTCCCTGCGGGGAGAAGAGCAGCAGGAACATTGCTGCCCAGTGCAGAGCACTGCCCAGGATTTACCACGGTCTGGCAATGCGGCTGGGGCTGTGGTGGTCCTGGATGAACAGCCTCTGAGTGCAGCCACCCAGCACCTCCGGGGATGGCATAACGTATCCAAATATTCAGCAAACCAGGAGTGTTTGCCTCTGGAGTTTTAGTTCAGATCCACTAATGTATCTACTGTTTCTTTATAAGGATTTCTCTGGATAAAAAAACTAGGTGGGCAATAGATAGGTAAACAGTCAGATTAAAAATAGGATGCACAGAAGCCACCTACAGGCATGGAACATCATCTGGGGCCAATGAACATAAGCCTGGGAAACACCAGAGGTTTTACTTAGCTCTGGCTAGAGATCTTGGATACAAACCTTA